>NC_071388.1:97516654-99916654 GCF_022682495.2 Desmodus rotundus
GGCCGAAACACCCAGTGGTAGCCAATCGGCACGCACTCCCGTCTAATCGCAAGACCTAGCTGCAGTGTGATTGGCCTTCGGCCTCCGTCGGCGGTCCCAGGAGCTGGGGGAAGCTCGACTGTGGTCGTAGCGGACTGTGGTGGGCTCGCCTGCTGCTGCTCTCACCCTCTGTGGAAACCGCAACTAGGGAGCGCGGGCTCTTCACATCGGCGGTCCGAAACTGCTGCGGTTGGCGGGGCCGGGCTCGCAGCACTCAGGCGAGCAGAGGATTTAGGGGGCTCTCCCTACCTGCTGGAGACTCCCGGAGGGGCGCGGCTAATTCTGCTCAAGACTCCCCTCCGCCTGGTATAGCGGGTCCCAAGTGCTAGCGTCTTCCCCGAAAGGGCCAGACGGATTGCGGGGCGCCTTTCCGGCGGGGAGAGACTTCTCCCGCTAAACTGGGAACAAAGCTTTCAGAGAGGCAGCAGCGCCCCTGGGTACCTCCCAGCCTCCCAGCCGCGGGAATCATTGATTAGAAATGAGGCTGACGGCCCCTAGCGCGTGCGGCTGGGCTGGCCTTCTGGAAACGCCCCTGAGAAATGAGCTCATACTGGATACGCGCGCTTCTGGGGCGTGACTTCCTAGCTCTAAACGGGCCCAGAAATCAGGTGAGGGGAAATTCCGTCAGGCCGGATATCCTGAACACTCCAAGGAAACCGGGAGTCAGAATATCCCGTGGTGGTTTTTGGCCCTTTGGAACTAGAGTGATGTATGAAAGTATCGCTTAGGTAGGTATAGAGGCTGGTGCTCGTTGCGCAGAAAACCAACTTTCTTGGTTTGCCTGAGGACAGCGAGGTATGGCTACATCAGGATAGCAGAAAAAGTAGAATGGGCTCTTGTCCTGATTGTAATCCTGTGGTGCTTGTGATTTCCACCTGCGGGGTCATCTCTTATTAGGATACTATCTTCAGAAAGCACATGTGAAAATACCTATAGGTAGTCATATCACCTAGCTGTTGATTAGAAAAACTAATGGGGGACAGAACAAAGTAAGCTTTGGTAGAAGGCAAGAAAGGTGTCGCGAGGGTTTGCAAACAGAGGTCTACAGGGGCCAGAAAAGGGAAGCAGATGAGTGAAAACTGGCCTGGTACAAGACAATGGGGAATGATAAGGAATGTGGCAAATTGAAGTGCCCATGCTATAACTGAAGGGAGCAGCTGTTCAGCTCTAGCAGATTGTTGCCCTCAGGAATGTGGGTCCAGTGTTCCGAGATAATTGGTTTTTTTATCTCCCAAGAGAAACCCTAAAGCTGGATTTTTGTGTGAAATCTCAATGTTTAAATGTTGGCAACCAGTATTTCAAAACCACGAAGGCCAAACTAAAACATCCTGGGGTAAATGTGGCCAACATGCTATCAATTTGTTATCTCAAACCTGAGCATAGATTTTATAGCCCAAGAGCAGTAGAGGCTCTTGTTCTTTGCAATGAAAAGAGAACATGAGGTCTCTGGACGTCATGGAGGACAGTAAAGAATGTTAAATGCAAACAGTGCTTGGCAATTTTTATCAGGTGAATGTTGCCTCTCCCCGCAAACTATTATGTCACTAGTCTAAACTGCGTTAAAGCAAAGCTTTAAATCCTGCCTTCCTCTTTATCCCAATTCTTACTCCCAATTATACCAGCAGGAAAGTGAAAAACAAAGGTTTAGGTTTTACAAATTGGAAGTGTGGCTATTTTGTATATAAAAAAGTACAAAAATAGTCTACCTTAAGGCTGTGATTAGTAGCTTCACTGTTGCTGCCTTCAAATGTTTTGACTGATGCTATTTAAAAAAAAAAAAATCAAGACAGGGAAGTTTTAAAGGAAGACAAAGGTATTTCAGTCTGGAATTAGGTTTTAAGGAGGGAGAAGTTTATGCGATAATACAGAAGTAATGAAATTAACATTCAATGATTGTTTTTCTGAACTTTGAAATTCTTACTCCACTTTCCCACTTACTGATTTATAATAATTTTAATAGTTAATACTTACTGAATGTTTACAATGTGCTGGACACTCCTAAGTGCTTCACACATGTTGTCTCAAACTTATAATAATCTTATGACACAAGTACTGTTACCACTTCTTTTCAGATGAAGAAACTGAGGGCCAGAACAGTTTATGAATTTACTAAGTCCACAGAACTAAAGGAGCAGAACCAGGATTCAGATTCTCAGTTCTTAGCCTTTACTTCATACTTTGCTGATAAACATAGTCCTCGCCTCCCCTGGTATACCTCACTTTATCTTAAAGTCTAAACCTTATGTCTTGAACTGTGTGCCTGGTTGTAAACACATCCCCTAGTTTGGTTTCTTCCGTGGCTCACCAGAAGGTCCTTGCAGAGATCACTGATTCTGATTAGAGAAAGATAAATGTGGGAAAGCTGATGGTGCAGAACAGGTAAGTAGTATGTTAGGGAAACATAAGAGGTTGGTGAGCTTGTCCACAAGATAATAGTTATAAATTAAAATGAAAAATGAACTGGCTTATGTAGTAAAGAAAAGTACAGGCATACCTTGGCTGTATTTCAGGTTTGATTCCAGGCCATCACAATTAAGTGAGTCCTAATCATTTTGGTTGGGGTAGGGAGTGTTGCCTTCAATTTGTACCAAACACAGCATCTGTGATGCACAGTAAAGCAAAGAGCAATGAAATATGTCTGTGTTTGTATAGCATTTTGTACTTAGTACTATTATGCTTATGAAGTTTAGGAAATACTATTAAACTATTACTCTGTTTTCAAAAATGAATCTACATACTTGAATATGAGATGCAGTTTATTTAGATGAACCCAGAGTCAACCATTTCAAACAGAAGTCCATGAACAAAACTTCCTAGGACCACGTTTATGTAGTCTATATATATTAAACACCTAAATGTTATTGGGTGCTGTTCTTCAAAATTTAATAAGATAGTCTGCTCCAGATACTTGAATTAGATATTATGAGATGGTAGAGTTGTTTAGTAATGAACCCTAGGAAAGCCCTCCAATATCAAGGTCAACATGAAGATTAAGAAGTAAGGAAAATAAATTTTCATTTATTGAATGTCTGTTCAAACCTTCCCAAAACCCTGAGAGAGAAGTATTAGCACATTTTTTAGTAGATAGGGGGAAAAATGAACAGTAAGTACATTATTCAAGATCACACAATTAGTAAATGGCAGACCTGGGATGGGATTTACATCTGGGTCTACTTGAATTCAGCCTCTTTCTACTAAATAACTTCCCTCCATGAAAAACTAATATATAAAATATATGTGTGTGTGCAAGCACACACATGTAAGTGTCTGGAAATACTAATTTTGATGATCTTTGTTGTCTTATTGCATTGTCTTATTTCCCACCTTTACAAAAGAAAAAAATATTTGAAAAAGTAGTAAGACTGCAGAAAAACGAAAGGAAAGAAGTAGCATTGTAAAACTGCTCAATTTGATTAGGAGTTAACGTAACAAACTTACAGAGGCCCCCTTTGTCAATAACTTGAAGCTAGGCAGCACTTTCAGAGGGACTCAAGGAGGCAACTTCAGGGCTGGGTGGAAGGGAGAACTATAAAAACAGGGCATCTTTAAAAGCTCTGAAGCGACATCAAAAATTTCCTCCCTGAGTAGGCTTTGATGCTAAAAAGAGATGGGCTGTTACTGATAGTATACCATATAAAGGGGTCAAATCATATCAAAGGAGATGAAGTGACCTATTGACTACTAGAAATCATCAGCATGGGTTAAATTTTAATTTGGCAGTGGTATCAGGAACCATTTTAAAAATTGTACCTGTTTATCAATTTTTAATTTTTTTGAGGTATCTCCATGCTGCTTTCCATAGTAACTACACCAATCTGCATTCCAACCAACAGTGCAAACAGGTTCCTCTTTACAACCTTGCCAACACTCACTTGTTGGCTTTTGATGGTAGCCATTCTGACAGGTGTTAGATGATACCTCATTGTGGTTTTAATTTGCATTTCTCTGATTAGTGACATTGAGCATCTTTTCATATGTCTGTTGGCCATCTGTATGTCCTCTTTGGAAAAGTGTCTCTTCAGGTCCTTTGCCCATTTTCTCATTGGGTTGTTTGTGTGTGGTTTGGTTTTTGGGGGGTTGAGGGGGTTGGTATTGAGTTTTATAAGTACTTTATAAATTTTGGGTATTAACCTCTTATCAGACATGTTGGCGAATATGTTCTCCCATCCTATAGGTTGTCTTTTTATTTTGATGATTTCTTTGCTGTGCAACAACTTTTTAGTTTGATGTAGTCCCATTTTTTTCCTTTTGTTTCCCTTTCCTGGGGAGATATATTTGATAATTTTGACCCAGTGATCCTACTTCTGGGAATATATCTGAAAGAACCCAAAACGCTAATTTGAGAGAACACAAGCACCCCTGTGTTCATTGCAGTGTTATTTACAATGGCCAAGATAAGGAAGCAGCCCAAGTGTGCCTCAACAGACAAGTGGGTAAAACAACTATGGGACATTTACACAATGAAATTTTACTCGGCCGTAAAAAAGAAGAAAATTTTACTCTTTGCAATAGTATGGATAGACCTGGAGAACATTATGCTAAGTGAAATAAGCCAGTCAGAGAAAGAAAACCACCATATGATTTCACTTACATGTAGAATCTAATGAACAAACTGAACTAACAAAACAGACTCACAAATGGAGAGCAGATGACAGCTAGTGGGGGTGGAGAGATTGAGCAAAAAGGAAAAAAGATTAATGTACATGGCTAACAGTGTGGTGATTGCTGGGGGGAGGAGGGTATTGGGGACTTAATGGTAATGGAAAAAAATACAATAAAGGTTAAATTAAAAATAAAAATTAACCCATTGGTCAATAATAGAAGTTAACTCACTGGGGCACTGTCCCAGGTGTTTGGGGTATATAACCTTCCTATATGAAAGGTACATTTTTTTTTCTATTTTACGGTTAAGTAAACTGAGAAACAAGTAAGTTGCTCAAGTTTACACAGCTATGATATGGTGTTCAAACTTGTAACTTTAACACTTGTTGCTCTAGCCCTTGAAATTTCTCCTTCAAAAATCATCCAAAAGAAACTTTACTTAAATCCATTTAGTGAGCATTTATTCATCTCCTGATCTTGTAGGATACTGTGCCAGGCTGTAGAAATACAGAAGTGCAAAGACAAAGCTGTTCAGAGATAACTAATGTCTTTCTCCGCTCTCATAGAGTGGAGACATGTAGAGACAACACCATAAGGTCGTCTGGGCAGCTATGGAAAAGCCCAGAAGTGTCCCAGAGATCATTTCATGAATTATATTGGAACTGCTGGTCTGCAAGTTGAGTGTATAGTCAAACCTCAGTTCTTGACCATCTTGGTTCTTGAACATTTTGATTCTTGACCAAGTTGTTTCCAGAAAAAATGTCTTGGTTGTGTAACAAAACTTGGGGCCTCAGTTCTCTACCTGACAATCCTTTCATGCTGATACCTGTATGATACATCTCTCGGGTGACAGACAAAGGACATAAGGTTTTTGAACAAATTGCTTCTCAAACAGTTTTCCGAAACAAAAGTTCGAGAACCGAGGTTCCACTGTATATACCCAGAGATTGTCCAGGATGATCATCTAGAGTGCTAGAACTATTAGAACTTACTTTTATCTTAAAAAGTAAGAACTTACCTTTCCAATGGTTAATTTACTGGTTAGACACTGGCATCCTTCTTCACTTCCTATGTCAAAGGAAGAGGTGTCACATGGTTCACAGTACAGCTATCCTAAAGGGAGGGGAGAGATCTCTACAGCCAAAAGGGTTTGTGAATACAAGATGCCCTCCTTTTTTTAATTTTGAGCAAAATAGAGCACTGTACTTATGCTTAATTAAGTGGATTTCCAGTCATATTTGATTTGATCCTACCAAAAAAGTTTTACTAAGTGCAAGAATAAATGAACAAACAGAAAATGGCAAAACTGACATTCTCCTGCTCTTGGTAGGAATTCTTCACCAGTCACATCACTAGCTAAAAACAATAATGAGCTAATTAATTTGACAAGAAGTGGGTCTGAAAATTTTGAAATTCTCAATAATTTTTGAAATACAAAGTTATCATTCCCTATTAAAGTCACAGCTTACCCTAAGTTTAAACATGCTTGAGATGTAGCCAATGCCAGGATGAAGTCTTCACAATTACCAAAGTATTTAAAGACTGTAAATCTGTGACTGTTAGTAATGGGGTAGGGGTAGCAAAATTGAGGGGCCTTAATTAAAAATTTTATACCTCATTCATTTTTATTTCTGTGTATGTCTCCTGTGTGCATATCATGAGTAAATGAGTATAAGAGTAGATGTTTTATAAATAAATATGCAGAATATGTTGGGGATAGATAGTGAAAAAATTTTACTAGTAGGGTATGAGATTAAAAAAAAATGTCGTAGGCCACTATTTTAAGCAAAGATTAACTCAGAAATAATGCTAATTGAATAATATAGGATTTCAAATTGTATGTTTCCAAATCTATAAAGTATATGTACATTTGGATCAAGATAGAAAAGGAACACAGAAGTTAGAATAATTTTGTTAATATATTTTCATGTTTACAGATGAAAATATTCACTTTAAATATTTTTAATATTTCTCTAATAAATTTGGCTTTAAAGGAAATCATCCCCCCAAATAATTCATTTTTATACTGTAGTTCACATACTCCTTAGAAAGCTTCTGATTACATGGAATTCTTAACTAAAACTCCAATTTTTTTAGCAAAGCTTTTCAACAGTAACACTTTTATTGACGATCCTCTGTAATATGAGTTAAATTAGTAACACCAACATTTATTGAGTACATACTATGTTCAAGAAAGCTATCTGATATATAATAGATGAGCAATATGAGTGATTCTGTTCCCTTGGGGAGCCTATCCTTTGGGGAAATAGCCATATGAAAAGTTAAATAATTATTAAAAATCATATTTTGAATCCGCAAACAAGTTGTGAGGCAGAACATAATTTGTTAATATGATTGTACTCATGCTCAAATGAATTGTTCATGCTGTCCATCATATTTATAATAGGTGGATAGAGGACACTAAGGTAGATCTTAAAGGACAAGTAGTAGGATTTGGAGGTGAAGAAAGCAGAAAGGAGGTAAATTATTTCCTACCACTTTATTTCTAGCACATCAGATAAACCCCCACTCAGGAAACTCTTATGTGGGTGGAGCTGTCAGAGCAATTAAGAATAGTGTGAGTCTGTTCATCTAATTTCAGGAAAACAAGTTTGGCTAGAACAAAAGCTGATAGAAGAAACTAATGGAAGATAAGGTTTAAAAAATAGTGTGGTGCCAGATTTGACAGAGCTTTGAATATTTCACCAGGAAATCTGGGTTTTGTCTCATAGACAGCGGAGAACTATGCGAGGTATTTTAGTAGATGTAAGACATTGTCACTGTAGGAAAGTGGGGGAGAAACAAACTGCCCTCTACCCTCAAGGTTTTTCTGACTAATAATCAAATAGATATAAGACAGATTAGCAAGAGAAAATAACAAATTTAATACATAATATATGTATAGGACTCCCACATATGTGAGAAAGTCAGACTCCACATGCAGGAGAGGGTCACATGTAGAAAGGGGATGTTGAGACGACTTCTGAACTCTCAGAAAATACACTGCTTTTTTCTGTTGCTGAAAATGTGCCCAGGGACACAACACAGCATACTTGATCATGCTGCTTATAACCATGAGGTGTGACCTATTGGGAAAGTAGTGGATGACCACCCAAAAAGAGGAGGAATAGTGGTAGAAACTGCCACTATAAAGTGGACTTTGGTTGTATTAAAAGTTTCATGTCGAGCCTTTGACAGATCATTTAATTACTCTAATTTTAACATCTAAAGACACATACTAAGATAAAAGGAAAACAAACCCTTGGTGAATCCTGTTTTTTATGCTTATCACATTTTCCTAAGTGCATGTAAAGGTAAGGTTAATATAGTACTGAAGAGATTATTATTTCAAACTATTTCAATTTCATTTCTTTTACTGTTTATTTTATTGTTTCTATTTACATTTTTGAAAAGAGCTTTTTTAAAACAAGTGTAAATATTTTCACATTGAGTCGAATAAATGAATTCACATGAATTGAATTAAAAATAATAAGTGTTGAAAACAAGAAGTCAATATGCTTTGACTAGCATATTTTGTACCAGCAAACTCTGGGTCATTCAGCCTTGTTTTATGTGCATTAAAATGTAATTAATATGGTCCTAAGAAATTCTTAATTGGAACAAATACTTTAGGGACTCATCAGCCAGCAGTAAGTCAGAAATAGTCATATTTCTACTTCATATGGAAATAGGACTCACATAGCTCAGAATAAAAGTCTTTAGGTCGTTAACCTATATCATGTTGATGGGGAATGTGAATTGGAAAGAAAACTCGCATTCTGTTTCTGGCTCTTGAATATCTTGACTTGGAGGAGGAAAAAGACTTGAAAAAAAATTAAGATGGCCCATGGATTTTCCAAGAAGGAATTCCAGAATTTGGAGAGTACTTGTCTCCCTCAGGCAGGCCACAGTTTCATTTGGATTGTGGCCATCAAGATGCATGATGGCTGTAACCTCATTTCTATCTGTGCAATGGAATTCTGAAAGGGAATGGGAGAGAATGCACAGTCCCAAGGAATGTGTGTTCTTTTGTAGCATCCAGCTCACACAGTAGTAGGAAGTGCCAGATATCAGACCAGAAAGGACTGTTGTGGGGGGGAGCTTGTTGTGTTTATAGCTCAGTTTTAATTAATAAATTAATTATTTTAAAACATTAATATTTCACACCTGTTTATTTTAATAATTTATGTTGTATATGCATTAGTTATGTTGAGTACTTTAAAATAATTTAGGAAAGTCATTTCTCTAATTTTAGGAACATTCAAGAGTCAGGAAAATACTCAGATTTTTTTTTCTTTTCAAGGCATTAACATGTCTGAGACAGTGGAGCACATCCTCCTGTTTGTATATACTCTTCTACTTTCTCTAACCATTTTTTGACAATTAGAATACAGTTTTCTCATTTAGTCTTCTTATCAAAAGTGATCCAATTATTCAGTTTTTTATCATTAAGTGCTTTGGCTATGATTCTGTAAAATTCATAAATTTTATCAAGCTGTGTTGGAGAACACATGAAAAGACATAATCCTAATTCCACCAGGAAGTGCTTATTGTGTATCTACCGTGTGCCTAGATCTGTGCCAGATATGATGGGAAATATGCTTGCTTCTAGCAAATTGAGAAAACTGCTGTATATGTTTTAAAACCTAACTATGGTCTGTTCAACTGCATTTTAAAATATTTTCAAGGTCAAGGGTTATGGGCCCTTTTAGTATTAAAAATAAATATCTTACAGAGCCAAGTCAGCTGGAACTCTTAAGTAACCTCTTCTTAGTGGGTAAACTTTGAATCTAGCATGAAAGGAGTTAAAGTGAAGTACCTCTAACCACCAGAGAAAGCATTGGGGGGAGGGATGGGAACCAACAGGAGTTGCCAAAAGAGAACACATACAAAGTTTGCCTTTATATCTAATTTCCTTCCTGCTGAAATGGAATTACATGAAGATGTAAAGTGTTCCTTTTCATCTTAGTTGATACTGGGCACATAGTAGGAACAGCAGATGTTGGCAAAATGAGCAATCCGATTGCAACTGAAAAAGTAAAAACCTAATTATAACCATTACAATTACAACTTTATAACGCAGATAAGGACTCAGAGGAAATGTCCAAAAATATAGACAATTGTTTTAATCATTTGTTGGTTTTCTGAATTTTTTTTATTACATTTAATTTTTTTCCATTATTGCTACAATATAATTTGGGCATCAATTTTTTATAATTAGATGCATTTAAATATAACACACACACAGCTTGGGATGAAGCTCTGTCCACTACTGGGGTTCAAACATGTCTTGGCATATCTGGCAAATTAGTGGGTTTAGACTTCTAAGAGGTGATTTACATAAAGGTTTTGGCAGAAAGACTGAAGGATTATGGGTAGCATTGAGGAGGGGGTTTGGCCAGTGTACTACTTTTCAGTCAATTTTCACTCCTACAATGCACCAGCCAGTGTTCTGATTGGTCAATGCCCATGCCTCATGCCAGCTATTCACCCATTTGTATGTCACTCTTGGATTGAGGTGACATTGCCTTACCTATCTTGAAGATTCATACTCTAATGTAGCCTCGTGGGTTCCCCTTGGAAAGCACCATAAGCAGAAATAGGAGTGCCCTAAAATCTTCATTACATCACAAAATATAATCCAAAGATGGGGCTTGTTTCTACTTCTGCAGGAAATGCGGCATAATTTTTTAATATTGAAGGTTCCAGAAAACAAGAAGCATTTTGATTCCTTGAGGGCCACAATGGAAACCACGAAAATTTCTAGTAAAAGGTGATGGTTACCTGGCTTACTGGGTCTGGCTCAATGATGAGCACCGGAAGTGTTCAAAGACTGCTATGACTTCAACAGCTGACATCCATGTGGCCACAGATAAAACTTGTTCTTGAGCCCATGTAAAACACTGTCTACAGAACCTTAGAAATCGCAGGGCTTTGCAAGGGAGCTGGAGATCCTGCAACAGCAGGCAAAGACAGGAGCTATTGAAATGTGGATTATAACACCATTATTAATAAATTCATAATTACAATTTTAGTTCATGAAGAATAAGATGTGAGAAGTGAACCTGGTGTTCCCTTACTTCTCTACATCTTTCTTATTTGTGTGAGCATTTCACAGAACTGAGGGTACTCTGATAGTCTTTTAAAATATAGGGCACATTTTTTATGGCATGACCCATTAATGCCAGTAAAATACAGTTCTTCATCTAGTGTTCAACCAAAGAAACAGTGGTATGTTCCAATAATGGGGAGAAAAACTAGCTGAAATTAACTTGTTCGCATTTCAGGTTTTTTAACGGGTAGTTTTGGATATATGTGATTTGCACCTAAAATGCTGTTTTTAGAACCTAAATGTTGTCCAAGAGGCAACTTCAGGGTTTTACCTTTCATATAAAGCTTAATAGTTAATAATGAACATAGTATTAGATGTGTACTGAAACACGTGAGGTAGACAAAACAGGTAATCTTACTCCCATTTTACAGATTTTTAAATGGAGGCAAAAAGAACTATAATTAGTTCTGGCTCAACTTCACCACATTTATCAAATATATTCATTGAGTAGCCACAGGTACATGGCATTCTGCTATGTTCTTGGAATAATATTTTTTAAAATACATGACGGTATGCTCTGAACAGGTAAGAGAAGTTTCAGAAAATGAGAGTAGTCCATAATGTGACACCCTTTTCTAAAAAATAAATAAATTCATGGGCCTCTTTTTCCATTGGTCTGTTTACTCCCTTTATGTCTTGTACTGATTAGTGTTTAGTAATTATATAAAATAAATAGATTTCTTGGAGTACGGAACAGTGTTCATGGCATCTGATATATGAATCGGATTTTTTTAACGGTAAGATGTACATACAGAGTCCCACTGGATATGAAGTATGGTTGCAGTTGGAACGGACTTAGTGAACAAACCTGTTATATGCAAAGTATTGCTCTTAATGAGAATGGATCAAAAAAGAATACAAGACATGATCACTACCCTTAATAATTTGTAATCTAGCTAGGAAAGGATAAAATATAGACTAGGTTATAGATCATTATTGATCCAAGGTAGCATATGATACATAGCAAGAAAATGAGGATATACATATATAAGTATGTAAATTCAGGGGATAGCTAAACTTGAGAATGGAATGCTCTACTAGCCACACCCATCTTGCACACCCACTCCTGTGGATCAAATAATGTCCCTGCAAGAAAAAGGAATTTCATTACAAAATGTTTTTAAAAGATGAAATGCTGGTACAGCACACTGGGAAAATCAACACTACAGTTACCCTAGGCAACTATACGTCTATTTTGTTAATAAATTTCAGTAAGATATATACCATACCCAAAGAGCAGCAGGAGGTGCAAAGCCGGTGCCTAAAAGGAAATCTGGAGTTATAGCAAAAGAACAAGGATTATCCGCAAGAGAGTGATCACTAACTCTGTAAGGATGACTGAAGCATCTGAGAAAGAGAGGTTACCCAATAGAGAGTTGAGATGTTTACTCCCTCTCACTTTTAAGGATTATGAAGATGTGGAAATAGTAGAAAGACTGGTTCAACAGGGCAAGCAGTAGACCATTGTGTCAATTTTTTTTTAAAGGCTACAAAATGATAGTATATTTAGCATTAGGAAGTAATATAGTCCTCTATAAGTATGTAGACTCAGAATTAGGAGGTAAGTTCAGGTTGCAGAGCAATTTTGAATAAATAAAAGAAAAATTGAGATAAGAAAATCAAGGGTTAGAAGTAGGGAAGAGTACACTAAGAAGATATGAGGATACCAATGTTCTGGGGGGAGGCAAAACAGAAATTGTTCTGACCCCAACTGTGTCTTGCAGGGACAACTTAAGGTCAGTATGATGGAAGCCAAGAGTTGGCCTACAGACATGTGTTCTTCTAAGTTAAGATGTGTATTACTTGCTAATACAATGGAAAAACAAGTTGTAGTTTCGAATATCCTCATGGCAAAAGTACAAATTAAACTGAGATAATTCATATTGATATTTTGTACAATTGCAGGAACATTGGTAATCTATAGGATTTTGGCAAAGACACTAAAATTTATCTCAAGGTGAATGAGTCAAAAGTTGCAAATTTTAAAGACTGGCTGAAACCCATCAAACAATCTAATAGATTCCCCCACCCCTTTGGAAATTGGCCAAGGACCCAGTGAATCTGCGGACAAACTTCAGTGCTTTTGCCATTTAGGAGACCGATCCCTTGCCTTGAACTTTAATGTTGAGGCCATAACTTACTGGCATCCAAATCACAGCTTATGAAAGAGGCCTCATGATGCTCCCTAAAGAAATGTTCCCTGTCAAAATTAGGATTACCTTGCTTTAGGAAGAGGATGTGTACCATGCTGACAACCAAATAATGATTTGCCAATCAAACTCCATCATGGTTAGCAAAGGAGCTTCATATAATCCAGAAGAGAAATGGTATTCCAAACAGTTGAAGCCCTAGGGACCTGCTGAAGGCTGTGCTAAAGGCAAAATAGTAGTAACTGGGCATTGTGCTAACTTAATAACTTGGAAAATCGGAAACCACCTTGATAAAGATAAATCCTTGAGTTGGGGGTTTAAGTCCTACGTGTTAAGGTATAGGGCAGACATAGCAGAAACGAGGACCTGTGACACCATTTATTCCCCTTCTGTACCAATGGCATACATGGATAATAGATAACTTAGTGTCAGGGTCCTTCTTGGTCAACAGAGAATTTTAAGTAGGCCCTACTTATCAATGGGAATTGTCAAGTTATTTAAAACCTATTTAAAAAAAATTTACTGAATTTATTGGGGCAACATTGGTTAATAAAATTATATAATTTTCAAGTGTACAATTCTATATCATCTGTATGTTGTAATGTGTGTTCACAACCCAAAGTTAAGTCTCCTTCCATTCCCTCTCTGCTCTTCCACCTTCCCCCACTCCCTTTTCTCTCTGGTAATCACCATGTAGTTGTGTCTATGAGGTTTGTTTATTTGTTTGTTTTGGTTAATCTCTTCACATTTTCACCCAATCCTTCAAACCTCTTCCCCACTGACAGCTGTTAGGCTGTTCTCTATATCTATCAGTCTGTTTCTATTTTGTTTGTTAGTTTATTTTGTTCATTGCATTCCAAATATAAGTGAAATCATACGGTACTTGTCTTTCTCTGACTGGCTTATTTCACTGGAGAACATTAGCATAATGCTCTCCAGGTCCATCCATGCAGTGTCATAAAACCTGTTTCCTTGCCCGCAGATTGCTTCCATGTGACAGATGCCTAGTCTACTTTCAGGTGAGAGGATAATGGCCCTAAAAAGAAGTTGGTTGTGGGAGAGTCTCTCGTCTCCCAAAAGTCTGGGAAGCAAAACTGAATAAATGTACACTCATAGGGATGTCCAGGAGGTCAGAGATACACTTACCATTCAGCTGACTCCAGGAGATGGAATTCCATGTTTCATTCATTACTCATGGCCCTTGGCCCAAGAATATCTCCTCTGAGTAGCCATCAGTAGGGCAAACTTCTATAATGAAATATTAATGTGGCCAGGTTCCCTAAAAGAGTGTGAGGCCAGTTGCTTGTTGGTCTTGGTTTAGGATTGTTTCTGCTGTTGGAAAATGCTTGGTGTCTGAGGGGATGAAATGAGGCATCACTCATCATAAAAATTCTTTAAAAACTTCAAAGGCCTATACTCACGTTGGAGATAATGGATATGGGTGATTAATGGGAAATAAAAAGTTAAGCCCTGAATTTTTCTTAAGCTTACACTTTTTACTTAATTGGCTCTTTTTCAATATGATGGAAGTGGAAACTTTTACCTTCTGGGGGGCAAAAATAGTGAAGTGTTTGCTTTGACTTTGCTATTATTGTGTATGTGTGACATCCCCAAATCCACTCCAGAGCATCCTACATATTTGTCAGATTGATCAAACTCTCACATCACTGTCATCACTTCGCCCAGCTGCTCAGTAACCTAAATTGATTCCCTGTCTGTTGTTGAAAATCTAAGCTCTTCAGTCTTTCATTCAAAGTCTTCCTTCAACTACCCACCCCTGCTACTCACCCACCAGCCTCTACCACCTTTCCAATCTCATCTCTTCCTGATTCACATTATAGAAGCAGGTACTGTCGGAGCTGGTAGTCATTGAAAAAATGCATTTCATAGTCAGGGAACCAAAAACCCAGAGTGGTGAGGTGCCATTTCCAAGGCTACACATAGTCCTTCCACTGTGGCCAAGACAACATGCTTTTCATTCCCCACACAACTTGTTCCTGTGGTCCTGAGCACTCGGATGGATGAATAGAACTAGTCTCTAGATTCGGAAGATGGCGGCAACATAGGTGGGAGCAGAATCCACTTCCCCTCAGCGCCAGGGAAATACCTAGCTGATCTGAGGAGCAGAGCGAACAGCCAACAGTACTCCAGCATATACGAAGATTAGAGACCAAAGATAGAGGACATTGAAAGATCTGACGGTAAGAAGAGTGCTCAAGGACAATAAGGTCCCCGGGACCCGGGACCGCGCGGTACAAGGGCTGCAGAGGCGCCAGCCCTGGCGCAGGGGCTGCTGCAGGAGTCCTGGGAGAGGGCCAGGCTGCGCTGTGAGCAGCCAGGTGCTTGATTGGACCAGGGGGGCTTGAAAAGGAGGAATTTCTCAAAAAGAAAAAGAAAATAGAGACACTCAGGGGCTAGTTAGAGAACTCTCGGTGGTGGCCGAGGCCCCTGGCGCCCCTCCCCCCTCCGCCCCTGGACTGCGAACGGGGAACGCGGGATAAGCAGCACCAGCGCTCACCTGAGGTCTGGTTGCGCGCGGTAGCGCGCGCAGATTAGCGAACGGGGCCCATACATGAAACCCCGGAGGGGCGCCCACACCTGAAACCTCCAAGATCTTTTGGAGCAGAGACTAGCTGCTCCACCCACAGACCCAAAACTTCGGAACCGAGGACCGCGTGATTCGGTCCCAGGGCGGCCCCGCCCACCCGAGAGTCTCAAGCCCCGGGCGGCTGGATCGGGCCCCCAAGCGTAGAGCCTCGGCGGCGGGCTGCGCGCTCACCAAGCGTAGGGCCGGCTGGATACGCACTTCCCAAGCACAAAGGGGCTGGCGAGAGTCGTAACACCAAGGCGGCTGAACCAGCAGCTTGCAGCGCGCCAGCCTCCCTAGCCTGGGCTGCTCGATTGGTCGGCCGGCTGCGCGCTCAGAGCCCAAATAACGTCACAAACCCGAAGCGGCTGGATTCCCCTGCTGCGCGCGCACGCGACCGGAGCCAAAGCGGCTGGAGCGGCCACTCGAGAGTCCCAAGAACAAAGCTGCTGGATTGGCTGATCAACGGCCTGATTGCCTGCCAGGGACCACACCTACAAAACAGTGAAGAGTGTGACCCAGGAAGGAAGAAAAGTGAAACCAATCCTTCCAACCACCCCCTCCCGTTGCACAGACAGGACAACAGCAGAAATAACCTGAACGGTTTAAAGCCAACAGAAGATTTTTTTTTTCCCCCTTTTTTTTTTTTTTTTTTCCCTTTTCCTTTCCCCCTGAACTCCTTCTTCCTCTCTCTCTCTTTTTTTTCTTTCATTCCTTCTTCCTCCCATCCTTTACCATTTTTATGTCTTCTTCCTCCCTTCTTTTATCTATTTCTATATTTTAATTTTTGTTAAAATTCCTTCTTATCTTGCCTCCGATCTTTCTTTAATCCTTCTTCCCTCCTTCCTCCCTTTCCTCCTTTCCTATTTCCTTTTTCCCTCCTTCCCATCTTTGGTTTTGTTTGTTTGTTTGTTTGTTTTTTCCTTTTCTTTCTCCCCCCCTTTCTATTTTTCCCACAGGTGCGACAACAAAACCTGGAGTGCTGAAAAGACTAGAGTTAGACCGTGTTAAACACATAAACGTCAGCTCAAGACCAGTGAGCACAGGAGAGTAAGGAGACAGCACCACCGAATCCCATTGGCATTCTACCATAGAAGTTCATATCATAAACCCAGGGATTCAGAACAAAGCAATTTAAGAAGCAGAGGCCAACAAGAAGAGCCTCACAAACAATGGGAAGACAAAGAAACAATTCCCAAATGAAAGGAAAGGAGGAAGTCTCAGAAAGAATACTAACCGAAAAAGAGGCAAGTCAACTATCAGATACTGAGTTCAAAGCAATGGTCATCAGGAAGCTCACTGAGCTCTCTGAGCTCAAAGAGAACTACCAGAAACTACAAGGAAACTACAATGAACTCACTGCAAACTATATCAACATGAAAAAGGAAATAGAAAATATCAACAAGAGCCAAGAGGAAATGAAGAATACAATTTCTGAATTAAAGAACACAGTAGAAGGAATTAAAAGCAGACTTGATGAAGCAGAGGATCGGATCAGCGAGCTGGAGGATAAAGTAGAAAAAAACACCCAGAAGGAGCAAGAAAAGGAAAAGAGGCTCAGAAAGAATGAAGAGGCAATAAGGGAAATGCAGGACAACATGAAACGTAACAATATCCGTATAATAGGAATACCAGAAGGAGAAGAAGAAGAGCAAGGGATAGAAAACCTGTTTGAAAAAGTAATGATGGAAAATTTCCCTAATCTGAGGAGAGAAAAAGTCACCCAAATCCAGGAAACACAGAGAGTCCCAAGCAAGAGGAACCCAAAGAGACCCACTGCAAGACACATCATAATTAAAATGGCAAATTTCCAAGACAAAGAGAGGATCTTAAAGGCAGCAAGGGAGAAAAAGGAAGTAACATACAAGGGAGCCCCGATAAGGTTAGCAACTGACTTCTCAATGGAAACGCTCCAAGCCAGAAGAGAATGGCAAAAAATATTCCAAGTAATGAGAACCAGAGGCCTCCAACCAAGACTACTTTACCCAGCAAGGCTCTCAATCAAGATAGAAGACCAAATAAAGAGCTTCCCAGACAAAAGAAGTCTAAAAGAATACAGCTCCACCAAACCAGCTCTGCAAGAGATGCTAAAGGGACTGCTTTAAGGAAAGGAAGGAAAAGAGAAAGACAGAGGAACACAGGCAGGAAAAAATGGCAATGAATAACTACCTATCGATAATAACCTTAAATGTAAATGGATTAAATGCTCCAATCAAAAGACATAGAACAGCTGAATGGATAAGAAAACATGACCCACACATATGCTGCCTACAAGAAACCCATCTCAGGACAAAAGACTTACACAGACTGAAAGTGAAGGGCTGGAAACAAATTTTCCAAGCAAACGGACAGGAAAAAAAAGCAGGGGTAGCAATACTCATATCAGACAAAATAGACTTCCAAAGAAGGGCCATAAAGAGAGACCCAGAAGGTCACTTCATAATACTCAAAGGAAGAATCCACCAAGAAGACATAAACATTATAAATATATATGCACCCAACATAGGAGCACCCAAATACATAAAGAAAATCTTGGAGGATTTCAAGAAACATATTGACAGCAACACAATTATAGTAGGGGATTTTAACACCCCACTATCAAAAATGGACAGGTCTTCCAAACAAAAGATTAACAAAGATATTGTGTCACTTAACAATACCCTAGAGGAAATGGACTTAACTGATATATACAGAGCTTTTCATCCCAAAGAAGCAAAATACACATTCTTTTCAAGTGTCCATGGATCTTTTTCAAAGATAGACCACATGATAGGACACAAAGCAAGCCTCAACAAATTCAAGAAAATTGAAATCATATCAAGCATCTTCTCTGACCACAAGGGTCTGAAACTAGAAACCAACCCCAAGGGTAAAAACCCAAAACACTCAAAATCATGGAGACTGAATAGCATGCTATTAAACAATGAATGGGTCAAGAACGAGATTAGGGAAGAAATCAAAAACTTCCTGGAAACAAATGAAAACGAACTCACAACAACCCAAAACCTATGGGACACAGCTAAGGCAGTCCTGAGAGGGAAGTTCATAGCAATACAGGCCTACCTTAAGAAGTTAGAAACAGTTCACACAAACAACCTAACCCTACGCCTACAAGAACTGGAGGAACAACAACAAAGACAGCCCAGAGCAAGCAGAAGGAAGGAAATAACCAAGATCAGAGCAGAACTAAATGACATAGAGACTAAAAGCACAATTGTAAGGATCAATGAATCCAGAAGCTGGTTCTTTGAAAAGATAAACAAAATCGACAAGCCTTTAAGTAGGCTTATCAAGAAGAAAAGAGAGAGGATCCAAATAAACAGAATTAGAAATGAAAGTGGAGAGATTACAACTGATACCACAGAAATACAAAGGATCGTAAGAAATTACTATGAAGACCTATATGCTAAGAAATTTGAAAACCTAGACGAAATGGACACATTTCTAGAAAAATATAATCTTCCAAAACTGACTGAAGAAGAAGCAGAAAACCTGAACAGACCAATATCAGCAAAGGAAATTGAAGCAGTCATCAAGAAACTCCCATCACACAAAAGCCCTGGACCAGATGGTTTCACAGGAGATTTCTACAAAGCATTTAAGGAAGAACTAACCCCTATCCTTCACAGACTATTCGAAAAAATCCAAACTGATGGAAGACTCCCAAACTCTTTTTATGAAGCCAACATCATCCTAATCCCAAAACCAGATAAAGACACAACGAAGAAAGAAAACTTCAGGCCAATATCGCTGATGAACATAGACGCTAAAATTCTCAACAAAATATTAGCAAACCGCATCCAGCAATATATTAAAAAGATCATCCACCATGACCAAGTGGGATTCATCCCAGGGATGCAAGGATGGTACAATATTCGCAAATCAATAAACATAATACATCACATCAACAACAGCAAAGACAAAAATCACATGATCATATCAATAGATGCGGAAAAAGCATTTGATAAGATACAGCACCCATTTCTGATAAAAACACTCAGCCAAGTGGGAATAAAGGGAGCAGTCCTCAACATAATTAAGGCCATATATGAGAGACCTACAGCCAGCATCACATTCAATGGACAAAAACTTAGAGCTTTCCCACTAAGATCAGGAACAAGACAAGGATGCCCTCTCTCACCACTCTTATTCAACATAGTATTGGAAGTCCTAGCCACAGCAATCAGACAAGAAAAAGCAATAAAAGGCATCCAAATTGGAAAGGAGGAAATGAAACTGTCACTGTTTGCAGACGACATGATAGTGTACATGGAAAACCCTTTAGACTCCACTCAAAAACTACTCGACCTAATAAATGAATTTGGCAAAATAGCTGGATACAGAGTCAATACCCAGAAATCAAAGGCATTCCTGTACACCAACAACGAAACTGCAGAAACACAAATCAGGAAAAAAATCCCATTCGATATAGCAACAAGAAAAATAAAGTACCTAGGAATAAACCTAACCAAGGAGGTAAAAGACCTGTACTCAGAAAACTACACAACACTGAAGAAAGAAATTAAGGAAGATACAAACAAATGGAAGCATGTACCATGTTCATGGATTGGAAGAATTAACATCATCAAAATGGCCATACTACCCAAAGCAATTTATAGATTCAATGCAATCCCTATTAGAGTACCCATGACATATTTCACAGATATAGAACAAACATTGCAGAAATTCATATGGAACCATAAACGACCTCGAATAGCAGCAGCAATTTTGAGAAAGAAGGACAAAGCAGGAGGTATCACAATACCTGATATCAAACTGTATTACAAGGCAACGGTAATCAAAACAGCCTGGTACTGGCATAAAAACAGGCTCATAGACCAATGGAACAGAATAGAGAGCCCAGAAATAAACTCAAATCTATACGATCAATTAATATTTGACAAAGGAGGCAGGAGCATAAAATGGAGCAAAAACAGTCTCTTCAACAGATGGTGTTGGGAGATCTGGACAGCTACGTGCAAAAAAATGAAACTCGATCACCAACTTACGCCATACACGAAAATAAACTCAAGATGGATAAAAGACTTAAATATAAGCCGTAACACCATAAAAGTCCTTGAGGAAAACATTGGCAGGAAAATCTCAGACATTCCACGCAGCAACATCCTCACAGACACATCCCCTAAAGCAAGGGACATAAAGGAAAGAATAAACAAATGGGACCTCATCAAAATAAAAAGCTTCTGCATGGCTAAAGAAAACAGCACCAAATTACAAAGAGAACCAACAATATGGGAAAGCATATTTGCCAATGATACCTCAGACAAGGGCCTGATCTCCAAAATATATAAAGAACTCACACGACTCCACTCCAGGAAGACAAACAACCCAATTAAAAAATGGGCAAAGGACTTGAACAGACACTTCTCCAAGGAAGACATACAGAAGGCCCAGAGACATATGAAAAGATGCTCAGCATCACTAGCCATCAGAGAGATGCAAATTAAAACCACAATGAGGTATCATCTCACACCAGTCAGAATGGCCAACATAAACAAATCCACAAACAAATGTTGGAGAGGATGCGGAGAAAAGGGAACCCTAGTGCACTGTTGGTGGGAATGCAGACTGGTGAGGCCACTGTGGAAAACAATATGGAATTTCCTCAGAAAACTAAAAATGGAACTGCCCTTTGACCCAGTAATTCCGCTGCTGGGATTATACCCTAAGAACACTGAAACACCAATCCAAAAGAATCTGTGCACCCCAATGTTCATAGCAGCACAATTTACAATAGCCAAATACTGGAAGCAACCGAAGTGCCCATCAGCAAACGAGTGGATCCAAAAACTATGGTATATTTACACAATGGAATTCTACGCAGCAGAGAGAAAGAAGGAGCTTATACCCTTTGCAACAGCATGGATGAAACTGGAGAGCATTATGCTAAGTGAAATAAGCCAGGAAGTGAGGGACAAATACCATATGATCTCACCTTTAACTGGAACATAAGCAATAGAAGGAAAAAGCAAACAAAATATAACCAGAGACATTGAAGTTAAGAACAATCTAACAATAGCAAGGGCGGGGGTGGGGGGGTGGGGGCGGGGACAGTGGGTAGAGGGGATTACAGGAACTACTATAAAGGACACATGAACAAATCCAAGGGGGAGGGTGGAGAGGGGGGAGGGAAGTGGGTTCACCTGGGGTGGGGTGAAGGGATGGGGGAAAAGGCATACAACTGTAATTAAATAACAATAAATAAATTTAAAAAAAAAAAAAAAAAAAGAGAGAGAGAAACATCAAAAAAAAAAAAAAAAAAGAACTAGTCTCTAGGGAACAGCATGACGTGGGATAAATGATGCATGAAGCAATACTGAGCATTTAAAACTCAATGTGCTTGCAACATACTGTGTTTGCAACAAATGACCTTTATGTAGAATTTGCCACCCTCTTAGTAGGAAGTTTTCTAAAGCTAGGAATTAATCTGCAAACTTTTATTCCACTGGCTGTGGAAGGGAATTTTGTGACAGTTGTCTTCTATGCAACTAGAATGAGTGGTTCAGGACAAGAAATGATTAACAGGTACGTCAGGGTTCCCTGGGGAATGGCGCATGGAATTATTACTATTTGCCAAGTTTTTCCTCTGAATTGAAGGCAACAAGGTCATTCTAAGGGTAACTGTATTGGGGAACCTCAGTACAATGACCCTGTTATAACTTGCCCAACTAGAAGCTAGGAAACCACACCTTCTTGAGAAAGGTTTATGTAGTAGAAAAGGGGAGGTGGTTAGTGACTTAAACCTTACTGATTATCACAAATGGCAGGAAAAGAGAAAAAGTGAAGGAAAAGCCTTGATTACAAGAATATTGTTTAAAAAATTAAAGGAAGTTTTGTAAATGTTCAAATACATAATGTAATTCAAAATGGAACTGATCAACTTTCCACACCTGCTTTGATGAGTTGATAAGAATACTTATAATTTGTGTATTAAGTATTTGAAGATAAATTACTCATAAAATATTTCAGGGTGTTCTTACATTTTCTTTAGTATTCAAATCATCACCATGGAACTTAAAATATATCTCTCATCTTCATTTATATATATATAGAGAGAGAGACTGTAGTACTTATTCAGATTTTTAAAAATTCCAAATAAATGGAGCTTGAATTAATATATCAGTTTTAATAGGTCAACAAGTAAGTGCAACAAGTAAGTGTACAGGTTCAGATTCAGTACTTTTCAGACTTTACTACTAAAAAAATTCCCTTTTGTACTAGGAGCTGCCCATAACAAAGGTCAAAGGAGCAGACTTTGTCCTCTGCTCTACAAAATGGAAAATGAGTGTTTTAATACAAATTTGCATCCCCCCCCACACACACACATGTTGCACACACACAAATCCTCAAGTAATTGACTTTTCAGAAAGGTGCTTCTTTTCATCCATGCTTCCCTCTCTCCTGGCACAGAGATGCACCAAGGGCCCTCAGGGGTGAGAAGTAGAATGTGCTTGATCTATATTACTTAGGAAAGATTTTAGAGGTCCTGTCATCAAATTGTAATGGGGAAAAGTGGTTGCACTTTGCATAAACAAAAGCCCAATAAATGTCTGTTAAATTGAATTTGTTGACTATTGAAATGAGAACTCCTTGTAACTGAAGAGTTCTATGTAAATATAATGTACTAATAATATAAAGATCAATATTAGGCACAGTCCTTTGGTATTGGTTCATTTAAGCCCAAGACCCAAGAAAAACAGCAAGATGTACTTTCACAACCTCCTCCTCTCAGAAGGGCTTCAGTTTCTTACCTGTTTAACTTTTGCAGTGAATAGTATCCCCTTGTTTGAGACTAAAGTAACTCTGCTTGCTTCCTTTCAATTCTTTATTGACAATACACCACTTCTCAAAGAGCACGGGGATGAGATCTGTTCCTTCCTGGCTTTTGCTCCTTGCTCCAAACATAGATTGAAAATCCATTTTGCTTGGCTTGGCTTTTGGGGTGAGTCTTGATCCACTCCAGTGTTTGTTTTCCTAACACACTAGATGCAGAACCATGTAGTGTCTTCTTACTTCTCCTGGGTTAAATACGCATCAGACAGGCCTCAGACCCTACCTTTGTCGTGTCCTCAGCCCCACATGACCTCCACCTGCAGGCCCCAGCCTCCTTGAGCCTGCAGGTGTAATAGCAGCCTTAGCCCCAACAGTGTGAAACTAGCTTGCTGTCTGTCCACAGAGTACTAGCAATGAAAAATGGGAGCCTGTGAGGCTTTGGAGTAATAGCATCTCCAATCAGCCATACAGCTGAAAGGCAGCAGGGTGCAGTGGAAAAAGCAGAGGCTAAGGAGCCAGGCAGATGTAGAAGGTTAAGGTTAGTGTCCCCATCCTGAGTCTTAGCTATATGACCTTGGGCAAGTCACTAAACCTTCCTGAACCATCTGTTTCTTTGTCCATAAAGGGGAGGTTGGGTCTAATGCCCATCCTCTATAGGGGCTCTTTCTGGTAAATATATTTAGTCTTCTATTACACTATTTTTTGTTTGAGAAAGTAGAGGCTTCCTTTTAATTTTATATCTCAAATTAGCTTTGCCTGGTAGGATGATGGAAACTTTACCTAAAAAAAAAAATCAGTCATCTGGCTGGCTTTTGTAATATCTGTTTAAAAAATTCTTGTCTTTTCATACCCTTAAATCATGCCTTTAAGCCATAAAGCTATCAGAGGGTAGGAATGCCTAATTAATAATGATAATTATAGCTAATATTTAGTGAGGGTTAATTATGGGAAAGTACTGACCTAGGCACTTGGCATGGATTGTTGTACTTAACTTTGCAATAATCTTATGAAGTAGGTACTATTATTACTGCCATTGTATAGATGAAGAAATTGAGGCATAAAGATGTTAGGCAAGATGCCTAGGGCCACATAGCTAGGAAGTAAAGAGGGATACAGCAGAGATTGGGAGAGAAAGTTCTTAGTTAAACCAGTAAGTTATTCTTTTTCCTACTTTAAACAATGGGCATGCCTAATTCACAACAGGTAGTAATGAGTGAACGTATTGCCTGGTGTCACGGTGCCTTATTTGTTGAATATCTTCTGGGTGCAAAGCAATGCAGAGGAAATTTGCACTATGGAGCATTATAAGAGAAGGAAAATACAGTTCTTGTCCTCAAGAAAATCAGAAGCTATTAAGGAAGCAGACAGAGGAATAGTGAATTTCATTACAAATAAAATATAGTAAGTGCTTCAAGAGTACTACAATCTACATACCACTGGGTCTGGAGGAGGGAAAAAAACACGTATCAGTGGTATCCAGAAACCTTGATTAAAAAGTCTATCTTTGAGTTGACTCTCGATGGACAAGAAGGACTCTGAGAAACTGAGAAGTGAGAGAAAGACATTCCAGGCAAAGGAACCACATGGGCAAATACAGTGAGTCACTGTTGACTCACTAACCTCAGTGCAGGGCTTGTTCCTGGAATAGCAAGGAGCTTGGGGTTTCTAAGCCTTTGTGTATTTTCGAGGAAGCCTTAATTTGGTAGATGGTAGATAGAATTGAATCTCCTAATCCAATAACCCATCTAATGCCTAACTCTCTTCTAAAACCTTCCTGCCAAGTGGTCATCAAAGCTAGACTCATGCTCCCAGCAACAGATATATTATCTCCTATGTAGCTGAGCTCATCACTTTCTGAGATTATATTATTTATTTATTTGCTTATTGTCTGTCTGTCAGACTAGAACTCAAGTTCCATGATGATAAGGATTGTCTTGCCAATCATGTATCCTCAGTGCCTAGCATGGAATAGACATGCAATAAATATTTGTTGAAATGAATGCATTCCATCTGAGGATAACTCTGACATTTATAGAATTACTAGGTGATTTCTGCAAGATAGTCTCTTTTTTAAAAATACTTTTAAATTTTATTATTGTTCAAGTACAGTTTTCTGACTTTCCCCCCAATCTCTCCTCCCTACCCTAGCCATCCCCACCTCCCTCCCCTGATTCCGCACCTCCTTGTTTTTGTTTGTGTGTCCTTTATAGGTGTTCCTGAAAACCCTTCACCCTTTTCCCCCCCGTCAGCCCCTCCCATCTCCCCTCTGGTTACTGTCCGTTTGTTCTTAATTTCTATTTCTCTGGTTATATTTTGTTTGCTTGTTTGTTTTGTTGATAAGGTTCCAGTTAAAGGTGAGATCATATGGTATTTGTCTTTCACCGCCTGGCTTATTTCACTTAGCATAATGCTCTCCAGTTCCATCCATGCTGTCGCAAAGGGGAGGAGCTCCTTAACAGACACATGGACCAGTGGAACAGAATAGAGAGCCCAGAAATAAACCCAAGTCTCTATGGTCAATTAATATTCAACAATAGGGGTAGAGAAATAAAATGGAACAAAAATAGCCTCTTCCACAAGTGGTGTTGGGAGATCTGGACAGCTACATGCAAAAAAATGAAACTCGATCACCAACTTACACCATACACAAAAATCAATTCAAGGTGGATAAAAGACTTAAATATAAGTCATGACACCCTAAAAGTCCTTCAGGAGATCATAGGCAGGAAAATCTCAGATATTCCACGCAGCAATATTTTCACTGATATGTCCCCTAAAGCAAGGGACATGACGGAAAGAATAAATAAATGGGACTTCATCAAATTAAAAAGCTTCTGTACAGCTAAAGAAACCATCAGCAAAATGAAAAGGGAACCAACTGTGTGGGAAAATATATTTGCAAATGATACCTCAGACAAGGGTTTGATCTCTAAAATATATGAAGAACTCACACAACTCCACTCCAGGAAGACAAACAACCCAATTAAAAAATGGGCAAAGAACCCGAACAAACACTTCTCCAAGGAGGACATACAGAGGGCCCAGAGACATATGAAAGGATGTTCAGTATCACTAGCCATCAGAGAGATGCAAATTAACACCACAATGAGGTACCATCTCACACCAGTCAGAATGGCCATCATCACCAAATCAACAAAAAACAAGTGCAAGTGAGGTTGTGGGGAAAAGAAACCCTAGTGCACTGTTGGTGGGAATGCAGACTGGTGCGGCCACTGTGGAAAACAGTGTGGAATTTCCTCAGAAAACTAAAAATGGAACTGCCTTTTGACCCAGCAATTCCACTGCTGGGATTATACACTAAGAACCCTGAAACACCAATTCAAAAGAACCTGTGCACCCCAGTGTTCATAGCAGCACAATTTACAATAACTGGCAGCGACCTAAGTACACATCAGTAAATGAGTGGATCAAAGCACTGTACTATATTTACACAATGGAATTCTACACAGCAGAGAGAAAGAAGGAGCTCCTCCCCTTTGCGACAGCATGGATGGATCTGGAGAGCATTATGCTAAGTGAAATAAGCCAGGTGGTGAAAGACAAATACCATATGATCTCACCTATAAGTGGAACTTAATCAACAAAACAAATAAGCAAGTGAAATATAACCAGAGACATTGAAATAAAGAAGAAATTGATAGTAACCAGGGGGGAAGGGGAAATGGAGGAAAAAATGGGAAGAGTCATCAAGGAACATGTTCAAAGGACACATGGAAAAAGCCAAAGGTAGGTAGGATGTAGGGTGGGAGGTGGGGATGGTTGGGATGGGGGTAGTGGTGGAAGGAAAATGGAGACAACTGTACTTGAACAACAATTTTTTAAAAGATTTATTTGTTATTGACTAATATACTTGAAGCTTCCCCCAGAGAATGAGAATGTTGAAAATTGTCTAGACCAAAATAAGATATATAGGAACAAAACCTTTAAAAATGGCCACATAAAATGGGTATTTGGAGGAGGAATCTCTCTGAAAAAGTTATCAGAGAGTAGGAGGAAAATGTTTCAATTCTTGTTAGGTCTGCCAGAGCTGAACATTATTGTGGAGAGAAGATAAAATAGTCACATCAAATGTAGCAGAAAGCTCCTGGAGAAAAAAATTCTTAAGAGGTTACTGAGTTTATCAGTGAGGAGATAGTCTGATAATCTTGAAGAAAATAATTCCATATAAATTGGAGTCAGGTTTGCAAGCTCTTAAAAAAAATAAGGAGTAAATTGTAGCACTGGAGTCAAAGCAATAAATGTAGACTGCTATTTTGAGAAGATGTTATACAATACATATAATGTAAGAAGAAACAAATCCATGTGAGTCTTATATGACCCACATACTCTACACTATAATATGAGTTTAATTACCACTTCACTGTAAATTCTAACTGACTCTAGAATTAGGCACTATATAGACCTTATGACTACATTAGGTATTCAACAGATCTCACTATATAAAAGAGAAAAATGGAAATAGATTGTTTATGGATAAATTTAATTGAACCTAAACAAGGCTACATGTATTTTCTTGCATTTTTTTCTTGGTTTCCTTTTAGGTGTCTAATTATTAGATGCCCAATAATTTTCTTTGAGATCAGTTCTCACCTACTCCTGCCTGGCCTGGGCAAGCCCTTTAGACTTTAACCCCAAATAGATTCTGGTTGAATTACCACTGGGTCTGGTGAATTTCTGGATTTCTTTTATATTGTCTTCTAATCCCCTGAGGTGTGAACTTCTGGGAAGACCCTTTTACCTCCAGCCCTGGTCTCCACCACACATTGACTCATAGGATGTCAACTTTAGACGTGACTTTATGGTTCTTCTAGCTTGTCTCCTTCAGTTTCATAGGTGACTGAACTGAGGCCCACAGCAGGGAAATGACTTGTTCACAGAGGCGTTGTTACACAGTGGTCGAAGTATGGTTTTTAGGGTCAGAGCTAAGATTCAATCCTGGATTCATTATTACCTAATTGTATGATATTAGACTAAGTGCTTCACCTCCTGCATCTTGTTTTCCTATTGGAAAACAGGGCTAAGTATCATCACACCTGCCTCATATCGTTGCTATGTTTATTGATTGAGTAACATGTGAAGCATCTCATTCCCGCCTGGTGCATGACAGAAACTCGAAGTGTTGATTCCTTCCCCTTTGGATAAGTTTCCATAGCTAAGGTCACAGAAACAAAACTCAGAGCAAACCCGGGTTTCGGATTTCCAGGCCAGAACACTTTTCTTACACAGGGGCGCTTGAATTCGAGGTACTGCTAGAAGTATGTGAAGAATTTCCAAGGGTTACAGGGGTGTGGATAGTTTTAGTGGAACTGGTTTCTAGACCCTCAAGTTCCATATGAACTCTTCCCTAAAACTGATCTGAGTATGTACCGGCGGTTCAGAGTTTCCTTTTCTTCCTTATACTCACAATGGTTCTCTTGCTTTGTAAAAGAAACTTCAAGTCTTACAGTTGCCCATCACCCTGAAATGTTAAACCTCCAAAACAATGAAGGGACATTGTGACAATTCCTTTAATCAAAAATTTAAAAACTGTCTCAGTCAGTCTCATTAAGAGATGAAATTCCAATAAAATTTTACTTTTTAGGTTTAATTAAGATTATTAAAATTTGTGATAATGTGGGCTGTTTCACTCACTTGTGCACTCCTAGTCATTGTTTCAGTGTTCAGTGTAAAAGAAACTTTTCAACACTTAGAGCTTTATGGTCACAGGAAATTTTTAAAACTTTCAGTTTAAACATGCATATAATTTTGTTTAAGAATGATAGGGTGGTCAACAAAAGACTTCCAAATATAGAAATATGTTACTTTAGGTTAAAATCTGTGGAGGAAGTGGGGTGGTAATATAAGTCCAAGGAGTAAAAATAAACCATATCAAAATTTCAGCTGTGAGGGAAGAACTTGTTATAACCATTTTAAATGGTTGAGGCAAGTATCAAGGTACCCTGCCATCATTTATCATTCCTAAAACTTAAAGAAATTATGAGGTAGTTTTTTTATAACATGCTGGAAATTATATCCTTTTCAAATTTAACTTATTGAAAAAATTTAAATGTCAACTTAAATGGTATTTGAAAGAATATAAATTTTCAAAATTCTTTTAGGAGATACTGCCTATACTACCCAGAGAAGTCCACAGGCATCTTAGAGTTTGACCCCGGGTGAGTGAGAGCTTTCCTTTTTCTGTTTTCAGAAAGTACACACACACATATGCATCATATCATCTGCTTTTTGTCCTCTTTCTCTGGCCATACATCCTCTCCTTTGCCCTTTAGGACATGTCTTTGGCTCCAAGCCCTGTAAATATACACTTTACTCTTCAGCCCCAACTCCTACCCCCACCCCTACCCACACTTGCCCATTTTCTTATAAACTTTTCAATTTCCTGCAACATTGCTAATGTTGCTCCAGCCATCAGGAGCTCCTCCAGTGGGCTTCTTCCTTCATCTGTAGCTCTAATAATAATTCTGAAACTTCAGTGTGCATCAGAAGCATTGGCAGAACTTGATAACACAGTCTGCTGGGTCTTACCACCACTAGAATTTCTGATCCAATACATCTGAAGTAGAACCTGAAAATGTGTATTTCTAACAAATTTCCAGGTGCTGCCAATGCTGCTGGTCTGGGGACCTCTCTTTGAGAACCACTGCTCTAGGTTGAATGTCTAGTCTGCTCCCCAGAGATCACGTGGCCTATGTCAGGTACATGTTTGAAGCTAAGAGTGGCACCAAAAGAGATATACCAGGCAGGAGCACAAGAGATTTCTCAAATAGATTTCTCATACAGTCTAAACATTCTTCAGGATTGAATTGCTTTAAAGCAGAATTCAGGGCAAAAGGGCCACAAATAAGGAAACACTGACAAAGTTTCACAGCATCCACTCCCAAGCCAGAGGAACTCTCATTCATGGTGGATATTCTATATGCTGGGCATTCTGCTAAACAATTGTCATGTACTATTTCATTTAATCCTCATGCCATTCTTGTGATGTTTCATTATTAATTATTATATTTTATATTATATCTTATCTACAAATAATAAATGATATTTATTCATTCTCCTTTAGTTTTTTCTTCTCTGGGAAGCTCTTTATCTGTCCTTTGATTCTAAATAATATCTTTGCTGGGTAGAGCAATCTTGGCTGTAGGTCCCTGCTTTTCATGACTTTGAATATTTCTTGCCAATCCCTTCTAGCCTGCACAGTTTCTTTTGAGAAGTCAGCTGACAGCCTTATGGGAACTCCCCTGTAGGTAACTAACTGCTTTTCTCCTGCCGTTTTTAAGATTTCTCTTTATCTTTAACCTTTGGCATTTTAATTATGCTGTGTCTTAGAGCAGGTCTCTTTGCATTCATCTTGTTTGGGACACTCTGTGCTTTCTGGACTTGCATGTCTATTTCCTTCACCAAACTAGGAAAGTTTTTTTCATTATTTTTTTAAACAGATTTCCAATTTCTTGCTCTTTCTCTTCACCTCTGGCACCCCTATGATGCAAATGTTGGACCTCTTGAAGTTGTCCCAGAGGCTGCTTATAATATCCTCATTTTTTTGGATTCTTTTTTCTTCTTGTTTTTCTGAGTAGTTGTTTTTTGCTCTCTTATGTTCAGAATCATTGATCTGATTTTTAGCTTCATCCACTCTATAGTTATTTTCCTGTAATTTGTTCTTTATTTCAATTAGAAGAATTTCCCAGTCAAGAAAAAACTAAAGGAGTTCATCATCACCAAACCATGATTACATGAAATGTTAAAGGGACTTATTTAAGAAAAAGAAGATCAAAACTATGAACAATAAAATGGAAATAAATACATATCTATCAACAATTGAATCTATAAAACAAACTAAGCAAACAAGAACAGAGACAGAACCATGAATACAGAGAGTGTTTTGATGGTTGCCAGATGGGAGGTGAGTGTTGAGGAATGGATGAAAAGGTGATGGGATTAAGAAGTACAAATAGGTAGTTACACAGCTGCCATTGGGATGTATAGTATTGAAAATGGGCATGTACACATGACCATGGACATGAACAATAGTGAATATTGAATAGTGAATAGTGATTGCCTAAGGGAGTGGGGAGTGCTGGATAGAGGGAGATGAAGGGGGAAAACAAGAGGCAACTGTAATAGCATAATCAATAAAATATAATTTTAAAAAATAAATAATAAAAAGGAAAATTAAAAATATAAGAGTAAAGGAAAAACTTTATTTTTATTTGACTTTCTATATTTGGAAAACTTCCCACCTATGACTCTTGATGGGAGCTTATCTTGCCTCCCACTATAGAAGCTGGAAGTTGAGATTCTCACTTTCCCAACTCCTTTGGCTTTGGCCATGGGAAAATGTCCTAAGCCCAGACACACAGATGTGAACTCTCCAGACTTTGAAGCAGGGGTTATTTTCACAAAGTGGCAAGTATCCATTTTGGTGACAGATGAAGGCAGAAGAGCTTCCCATTCGGTAATGGTGGTATCCAGCATTCAAGGCTGGGCAGCACCATGAACCTTGGTGACCAGGAGTTAGTGGCAGTAGTGACCAGTGGTTAGTGGAAGCAACAGCAATGTCCTTACCAGACTGGCTCCAGATACAGTTTGGGGCTCACTGGTATCTGCCTTCATTTCCACCTAGTTTAGCAGACTGCCAGGTGTTCTTGTGAGTTTCCAATTTCCTTTCTTTATTTAAATATATTTTATTGATTGTGCTATTACAGTTGTCCCATTTTTTTCCTACCTTTTATTCCCCTCTGCCCTGCACCTGACTCCCTCTAGCATTCCCCCCACCCCTTACTTCATGTCCATGGGTTGTACATATAAGTTCTTTGACTTCTAAATTTCCCATACTATTCTTAACCTCCCCTTGTCCATTCTGTATCTACCATTTATGCTTCTTATTCTCTGTACCTTTTCCTCTATACTCCCCCTCCCTCTCCTGGCTGATAACCCTCCATGTGATCTCCATTTCTGATTCTGTTCCCATACTAGTTGTTTACTTGGTTAGTTTTAGGTTCAGTTGTTGATAGTTGTGAGTTTGTTGTTATGTTACTGTTCATAGTTTTGATCTTCTTCTTAGGTAAATCCCTTTAACATTTCATATAATAAGGGCTGGATGATGATGAACTCCTTTAACTCGACCTTATCTGGGAAGCACTTGATCTGCCCTTCCATTCTAAATGATAGCTTTGCTGGAGAGAGTAATTGTGGATGTAGGTCCTTGCCTTTCATGTCTTGGAATACTTCTTTCCAGCCCCTTCTTTCCTGCAAGGTTTCTTTTGAAAAATCAGCGGTAGTCTTATGGGAACTCCTTTGTAGGTAACTGTCTCCTTTTCTCTTGCTGCTTTTCAGATTCTCTCCTTCTCTTTAATCTTGGGTAATGTAATTATGAAGTGCCTTGGTGTCTGCTTCCTAGGGTCCAGCTTCTTTGGGACTCTCTGAGCTTCCTAGTCTTCCTGGAAGTCTATTTCCTTTGCCAGACTGAGGAAGTTCTCCTTCATTATTTGTTCAAATAAGTTTTCAATTTCTTGGTATTCCTCTTCTCCTTCTGGCACCCCTATGATTTGGACATTGGAACATTTAAAGTTGTCCTAGAAGTTCCTAAGCCTCTGCTCATTTTTTTGAATTCTTGTTTCTTCATTCTATTTTGGTTGAATGTTTATTTTTCCTTCTGCTCCAAACTGTTGATTTGAATCCCAGCTTTGTTCCCTTCACTGTTGGTTTCCTGTATATTTTCCTTTATTTCACGTACTGCATAGCCTTCACTTTTTCCTCTATTTTGTGACCATACTCAACCATTTCTGTGAGCATCCTAATTACCAGTGTTTTTGAACTTTGCATCTGATAGGTTGGCTATTTATTGCTTAGTTGTATTTTTGGAGCTTTGATCTGTTCTTTCATTCAGGCCATATTTCTTTGTTTTGGTGCACCTATTACATTGTGAGAGGCAGGGATTTAGGTATTTGCCAGGGTGGGGCAATCTAAGTCGCTGCATTGTGTTGTGGCACTGTGTGTGAGGGTGGGGTCAGAGAGGGAATAACGCCACTTCCTTGGCTCTCGGCAGCTTTCAGTCACTTCCCCTGCTACCCACAAGCAAATTGGGTCCTTCTGGTGCTGATTCCTGGGTGGGTGGGTTTGCATATATTCTAGGACCCTGTGGGTCTCTCCAATGAACTCTCCTGTGAGGGTGGGAGTTTCTCCCACATCTGCAGCCCCCACAGATTTTTACAGCCAGAGGTTTTGAGGCTTTGGTTTCCCCTTACTGGAACCCTGGGTTGTGAGGTCTCTCTTGTTCCCCAGTTGTTCCTCTGGTTTATCCACACGTAAATGTGGGACCACCAGCTGCCATCTCACCTACCTGGTCTTCCAGCTGCCACCTTGCTGTGTATCCTCTGCACCCCTCCTACCAGTTTGGATGAATGTTTCCTCTTTAACTCCTTTGTTGTCAGACTTCCATACAGTTCAATTTTCTGGCAGTTCTGGTTATTTTTTGTTTTCAAATTTGTTTTTATCCTTCTTTTGGTTGTGCAAGGAGGCAAAGTGTATCTACCTATGCCTCCATCTTGGCCGGAAGTCTCCCAGTATCCTTTCAATAAGTTTCTCTTCCACTTAAATCAGCCTTGGTCAGCTTCTATTGTTTACAAGAACTTTGGCTGATATGACAAGTCATTGCTTAGATTTAAATGTATATATATAGACTAGGAAAACATCATTCATAACCTCCTTTATGAGAATGTCCTTTAACTTTTCCTTTATACAGCCTTTCAGAATTTGTCTTATACATCTGTATACAGTAGGTACTCCCATTAAGTCATTTTGTTCAACATTGTTTTGTTATAATATTGATGAGATGCTGTAGGAACTTTAACAATTAGCCTATGATAAAGTTGGTTTTGTTATGCATAACTTTATGTAGTTCCAAGAACCTATCAACAACAGTGAGGACTTACTATGCATGAAAATATAGTGCACGTGCATGCACACATACAAATGATTATTTAGGATGTTTTTGGATGCAAGTAACAGAAAACTGAACTCAAATTGTCTATAATACATCTACTGTTCTTGGCATTCTATCCTTTAACCTTACCTAAGCCTCATAGACCAAAGAGTGTAGACTGACCTCTTAGCTACCCTTAATGAGTCTACCAGTATCATTTCATAGAGCCAGGAGGCCCTGGATTCTATGAACCACAGAGACTGCCTCCTGAATGAATGTCGCACCAGCAGCTGCCTCCAAAGCTCCAGGCTTTGTGGACCAGCAGAGGCCCAGTCACAGGAGGGTCCTGAGGGTCTCCAGAAGAGCTCTTTCTTGGTAAATGATTCCTGGCCCACATCATCCGGATCCATGACACCCACTCTGATTCTCTTACTGGTCACTTTGCAACCCTTCCTCCTCAGTTCTCAGTTTCCCTTGGATATTTCCCATCGTGTCCTTTATTGGCCCTGACATATTCTATGGTTGTCTTGAATTCTAGCCCTGAAATATCTTTAATTTCACTCTTTTCTCATGGACTTTCCTACCTTTAATTGTTCTGTTGCTTTACCTCAGCCAGTTCCTGATTTGTGATTTGGTGTTTTGGGTCCCACTGCTGTATCCAAGTCTCAGTATCCTTGGTCCCTGAGTCAAAGTGCCATTTCTCCTTGAGCCAATGAGTACCCTATAATTCTGCCAAGTAGCAGAAGAATCATCAAAATCTATATCAACAGAGGCAATCTGGAAAAATTTGTATCTAATTTTGGTTTTCCTCTTGCAGTTGTCTACACTGAAAGTTTATATTTGTTAAACAGTGTAATAACTAACTAAATGTAATCCATTGATGGCTAAATAGAGTTTATCTATATTAATAAATCTGTATGAGTATAATGATTTTTAAAGTATATTTTAAACCCAACTGGCCATTTCCCCCCCTTTTAAGGCCTGGCATGAATTGTTCCAATCAGTATAGAAGGTATAAAAAAATTGAAAAATTGAATTATCTACCAGTAATTGGGTGCTACCAATTGCAGAAAGGTCCCCTTTGTTTTAGCTTTTAGGGGGATTTAATGAGTCTAAATAAGCACCAACATCTCCCCTATTAGCAAACTGAGAATTCTTGAGTTGTGTTGGGAAGCCAAAGAGAGAGAAAGAAGAGATGCAGGAAAAGCAACATCTAATGTCCATCTAAACCTCCATTTCACCCCAAGTCTTCAGTGAACTCTACTCTCTACTGCATACTGCAATGTCTCATGTGAGATTTGGGGAGATGAGAAATAGAAGGAGGATGCCACATACACAGACACAAAAATAGATTCATATGAGGTTAGACAGAATACAGGGAAGAAAGAGCTGCCAAATGTGAGATGCAAATGAGATTTGGAAAACCAGAACTGGAGCCACGTGACTACATGACAATATGAGCTTCCCATCCCCGCTCTCCCAGGATGGCAGAGGGCAGTGCTGCCTGCTCTGAATGCAGGGGAAAAGGGAGTGAGTGAGGGGCCTGGTATTTCTTAAGTCTTGAAGGACAAAATCATCTCTGCTGATACCTGGGTTCAGGTATTAACTGCTTCACCTTTTACAACCTACTTTATTTTTCAGGAGCTTGTCATTACCTCTATTTCTATTTTGCTGCTCCATAAGGAGACATCTACCCAACAGAGAAAAACAACAATCAACAAACTTCTCCTGTAGAACTGATTTCTTGAGCACTTTTCATTGGTCATCAGGGGCCCACTGACACTAATTTCGAACAATGACATTACCTAAGAAATCTGCATATTTAAGTTGTACAATTTCTTTAAACATGTCCATCTGCCCATGACATCCAAGAAACAGAGAAAATAGAAAAAAGTATGCACATCTGACAACGCGGGAATGAATCAGAAAGCAGGCATCCTTTAGCAAGTGTATACTACATAATAAATGAATGAATGGGTGGGTAAGTGAATGAATGAATAAACCCACACTTCTGAAAATTCTAAGAATAAGACATATTTCTTTTTAAAAAGTGTTTCCTTCTTTTCCTAATTGAGAAAAATCTGCTGATCTGCTCTGCTCTGCTCTGCTCATCAAATCCTGGTCACATCAATTTGCATTTAAATTATTTACCCAATGTGATCTCCTCACTGGTTCTGAGTCAAATGCCAAGGAGAGGAGTTATACTCTCAGCTCCATTTAACGAAAGAATCAAGAAACCTTTCTTCTTGGTTGTTTCCTATGAGCCCCTGCCAGCATTGGCATTGTCAGCCATAGGCCTGGTTGCCCCTAATCTCTATGTGGAGGGTCATATTGTCCCAGAGCTGATCTTGACCAATGCAGAAGCTTAGCCCCACCAGCTGTTGGGCCTAGACACAATTGTGTCATTTGTTGTGAGTCTCAGGTGGGCCTTAGCAACCCAAGTGTGAGAGTATACCATGTTTATCTATCGGTACTTGACCTCCTTCTCCTTGCCCAGAGTTCTGCCCCGAATTATGATCCATTTAGCCAAGAGCCCAAACTCTTTATGTGGAACCTAGGAGCATTTTGCCATTTCCCTACACCTCTAAACTCAGGCTGGGCTGGGATTTGAATAAAGAAAACTGAAATTTATGATCTTGTCCCTTTCTGATGTTAAGTGCTCGCATCTCCTGGAAACAACTCTCATTCTACAGAGTGACCTCCCTTAAGTATCAACATGGAAGTGAGCCAACAGTCTTAAAATGATATCCTTGTTTATCTAGGCAGATGGAAGATAAGTGGGGCTAATCTCAGTTTGGTGGGCTAGCCAAGGCAGCAGACAATGACATTCAAAGTCAGGTAGTTGACATCTGTAGCAGAAACTTAATTTGAGACCATCTCTCATCCTTGGCAGGTATGATGGCTGTGGCTTGGCTCTTTGGAAAAAAATGGATAATGGCTAAACCTTACCTAATTGGGCCAGGTTCAAGGGAGATCTCCAGTTCTAACAAGCTAACAGCTTGCCAGACTGGAAAACTCAAATGGGTACATGCTTCTATAAACTAGTTCAATACAGCATAGGGGAGAAGAAGGAAAAGCTTTTCAAAATGTGGGTCTCAATGAACTAGTAACTTTGAAATCAATTTAGTAGGTTTCTGCAAGCATTTTTTAAAGAAATAAAATCAATAAAATAGGGAAGAACTGAAAGTACGAAAGGACATTGTAATAAAGAGAAATACGTTGCATGGAACTTTTTCTTCAGTTACATGAGTTTACATAGGCACTAATTATCTCTGAGATGATATTCGAGAAACAAGGGGAACTGGGGGATGAAGAGGGAGATACATTTTCATTTTCAGTTTAAAGTTTTTGCCACATACAGAAAATGAAAATGTAACAATAGAAAAATATTTTCAATAAATATAATAAGCAAAAGCTCAATACTCAAAATAAATAAAACAAGAAAATCACAATTGCACAAAAAAAGATATTTTGTTTATTGCAGCATTGTTTTGTGATAGCAAGAAATTGAAATAAATGTCTACTAATTAAAAACAAAGTGGTTCATGCTACTTTGAACAACTACACAGTTGTTTCAAAGAATGGGGAAGATCTATATGTACCTACATGAAAAGATATCTAAGATGTATCCTTCAATTGGAAGGTAAGTTCCAGAGTGATAGGTATGTCATAATATCAATTTTGAATAAATGACAATTTACTTATTCAATAAATATTTATTGAGTCCCTACTAAGTGCTGGGCACTATTTTAACTATTGGAGATCTAACAAACAATAAAATAGACAACACTCCTGACTCTATGAGTCTTATGTTTTAATGTGAAGACTGAAATAAGTATAGAGGTATAGTATAGAGGTAAAATGTACAATGAAAAAAATAAATCAGGGAAGAAGAATAGAGATTACAGGGCAATGAAAACTCACTATTTTATTTTATTTTATTTTTTATTCTCACCGAAGGACATTTTTTCATTGCTTTCAGAGAGAGAGAGAGAGAGAGAGACATTGATTGGTTGCCTTCTCATATATGCCCTGACCAGGGATTGAACCGGCAATCTGTGTATGTGCCTTGACCAGGAATCAAACCTATGACCCTTCAGTCCACAGGACAATGCTCCAACCAACTGAGCCACACAAGGCAGGGCTGAAACTCACAATTTTAAATAGGGTAGTAGGAAAGATCACCTGCAGAAGGTGACATTTGAGCAGACTTGAAAGAGGAAGGGGAACGAGCCATTTGGATATGGGAGGATACCTTTCCAGGCAGAGGGAAGAGCAAATAAATGGCTCTAAGGAAGGAGCATGCCTGAGTTATTCAAGGAACAGCAGAGGCCAGTGTGGATGGAACAGAATGAGCCTTGCTTTTATAAATTGAAAAATATACATATACACACATGCATAAATACTTAAGACTCCACAGGTAAGTGGACAAGGACTAAATAGTCCACCTGAGAAGAAATATAACCTAATACCAACATTTAGAATATTTATGTAGCTCCCCTAATGCAGAAATCAAATATTCATGTTAGGCATTCTTCCCAATATACTCAGTTGTCACACGCCTTCCATACGGTAGTGCGAGTGCCTGTATCCCTGACTAGTCTGTGAACTTGGTAAGGTAGGAAATGATTCTGTGTGTGTTATGTTTACAGTTTTATCTCTGGAGTCAAGCACTGTTCCTGGCACTTGTGGAAACTCATAGTGGCCTGCTGTTGTATGATGCTCACCAAGTGCCAGGGACAGTTTTAAGCACTTAACTCATCTCATTTTCACAGTATGCCTTTAAGGTAGGTGCCATTATTGTTGCCCTTTTAAATATAGAATACTGATGCACAAAGAAAGGAAGTAACTGACTGAAAGTCATATGCCAGCAAGAATTTGAACCCAAGCAGTCTGATGCCAGAGTCCTTGACTTAAACCACTATAATGCCTTTTAATAAATATGCTCAATGAATTCATGAGATATTAGATAAAACATCATATTTATCAGATTAATTAAAATAAAAGGAATAAAACCCTTTGCTGGAGAGGCAAAGGGAAAACAGGCACACTGGTCTGTTCCTCAGAACACAGTGGCATAGAGTCTTTCTGTAGAGCAGTCTATACAAGCAAAATTATTAAATCTGTTTATCCCTTTGATGTACAACTACTTTTATTAATGGATAAAGAAATAATTTAAAACAAAAATTTTGTTTGGATAGTGGTATTTAAACCTACACCATTTATAATAGGAAAAAAAAAAAACAGGCACAACACAAATGCCCTGATTTGAGGATCAGGTTCTGCAAAAAATGAGGTAAAATAATGTTAGCATATAACTATCAAAATGGTAACTTCATGATCTATATTTGTGTATCTAAATATGCATATGAAATAAAGCCAAGTGGAAAAACGACCAAATTAGTATGCATGCAGGCATTAAAACTATATTTTTGCAATGACAAGTAAGGATCGAGAGATTTATATAGTTAGCTGTGTAATACAATAAACTGTGTCTTTTTTAAATAAAAATGTTAATTTAGATCTCTCTGATAGCTAGTGATGCTGAGCATCTTTTCATATGTCTCTGGGCCCTCTGTATGTCTTCCTTGGAGAAGTGTCTGTGAGAAAGAAGGAGCTTATACCCTTTGAGACAGCATGGATGGAACTGGAGAACATTATGCTAAGTGAAGTAAGCCTGGCGGTGAGGGACAAATACCATATGATCTCACCTTTAACTGGAACATAATCAATAGAAGAAAAAAGCAAACAAAATATAACCAGAGACATTGAAGTTAAGAACAATCTAACAATAGCCAGTGGGGGTGGGGAAGAGGGGATTACAGGAACTAATATAAAGGACACATGGACAAAATCAAGGGGGAGGGTGGAGGTGGGGGAGGGAGGTGGGTTCAGCTGGGGTGGGGTGGAGGGATGGGGAGAAAAGGCATACAACTGTAATTGAACAACAATAAAATAATTTTTAATGTTAAAATGTATAATAACAGGGACAGTGAAGGATGTCATCCCTTAATCAGGTTGAATTCATAAGGCAAGTTCTAAAAGGCCATTTCCTCTAAGAACTAACTCTACAGCATTGGTGGTTGCCAATAAGTGCACATCCGAGCTTGGGGTTAGGATAGTAGAGCAGTTTGTTCAGCCCTGCTCCTAGGTGTAGAGAACTTAGTCCAGTCTTTCTGTATCAGACTATCCAGGAAACTGGCTCAAGCATCTGTATTTTGAGGAAAAAGCTCTTAAGGAAATTCCGATAAGCAGTTATGCTTGAGAATAATTGCAGTAATCCTTGGACAAATTTGTGCATATAGCATATTCTTAGAACCATTCAATGTGCCTGTTTTTCCATACCCCTTTTAATAAAGGATTTAAACCTTTTATTTTAGCTTATTTGATAGGTATGAAGTGTTACTTCTTAACTGATACATTTATTGAGCATATTCATTAAAAGACATCATTAAGGGGCATACTTTTCAAAAAAAAAAAGCAGTAGAAAAATGCTAGCAAAAGATTAGAAACAAACTAAATACCTGTAATTTTCAGACTGGCCAAATGAATGACTACTTTCACAGAGTGGAAAACTGTATTGTTGTTGAAAAAAGAAACAACTTTATGTACAAATAGGAATGTACAAATAGGAAATGTCTCAAATATATATTGTTAAAAAATAAATCTTAAGTCCAGAAGAGTGTGTCTGTTATGTTACAGATGTAACCCACTCCCACCTTGTATATGTATAAACTATCTCTAGATGGTAACACCAGAAACGTAACAGTAGTTGTCTCTGGACTTGGTTTATTGAAGTTACAGTAATTAGTCAAAAGGGTAGATTGACTTTTCATTATACACCTTTTCATGTATTAATTCTTAAATAATAAAATATGAGCAAATAGGTAGAAATAGAGTACCACTCTATCTCAGTTTCATCCGTTGTTCATTATTGTTAAATTATCCAGACAGTCAAGGTTGACTATCACTGCAGGTCTCTTGCAGGCCTCATTCACCACAACACTTTGTTTTCCTGGGCTGTTATATTGGTCTTTCTTTCAGTGTTCAACTCTTAATTAGTTGTTTGCCCTATTTTCTCTCTGGGAATGTATCTGTTCCTGTATCTTGAAGCATTCTCATTTCAGCTACCTGGTGTGTAACCAGGAAGAGAAGAGGCCTTTGTTCTCTTTCCAGTGACCTGTGGAGGTCAGAGAGACACCCACCAAAGCAAATAAACAAACACACCCAGAGTACCTTCAAAATAGTCAGCACCATCTCTTCTTATACTGTCATCAAGTCAGGGATTTCTTTTAATAACCAGAATTTCTTCTAGTGGGCTTCACAAATTCTCAGGTACAAACACCTCTGTGCAGTGGAATTTCTTTATTGAGTAATGAAGTGTTGAGGATTTGCAACCAATGGCTGCTAATGATTCCTTGAAGATTTCAAGAGGGTATCTTAAACATCATTTGAACATAAAATATTTCTGTAAATTATAGTGGTATATCCAAACCCATAGAATGTACAACATCAAGAGTGAACCCTAATGGAAAGTGTAAACTTTGGGTGACAATGATGTGTCGCTGTAGATTTATCAGTTGTAACAAACATACCACTGTGGTGGGGGATGTTGATAATGAGGAGGCTGTCCATGTGTGGGTGTAGGCAGTATATGGGAAATCTCAATTCCCTCTTTTCAATTTTGCTGCTCTAAAAAATAAAGTATTTTTTTAAAAGATGGAATCTAGTTAATAAGTTGAACTCCAGGAAATTTTGACTTTAATAAACTATAGAGAAGCTTGAAAAAATAGTGGTATATTGAATTGCCTATATGTTACACTGTACACTGTACATAAACATTCAAACACATAGTTTGCTTATAATTACCCTTCTTTGAAGAAATATCTCAAAGCCTCAGGTTATCACAGAATCATCATAGTCATAAGGAAACTGTAGATGTTTCTTCTTCAGTTTCTTCTTCTGGTTTCTTCTCCCATTAAGGATGAAAATCACTGCTACACTATTCATATCACGTGGTCCACTAGAACTTCTAGAAAGGCACTTTCTCCCAAAGCAACCATTTCCATTTCTTAAAGGTTCTCACTATTATAAAGTATTTTTTGTTTTGTTTTGTTTTAATGTCAAGTCATGTTTGTCTTCTGTAATTTCTACCCTCTAATTCTTATTTGCTTTCTTCCTAGGGAAAAATTTTTGATATGATTCTGATAGGAAACATAACACTCAAAATGGATAAATAAAGAGTTTGATAATAAAACTTTTTACAAAGATTTTTTTTTCCCTTTAAGATCAGGAAAAGTACAAGGATTCCATTCTGAGTTCAGTATTGTACTGGAGCTTTTAGCCAGTGCAATAGACAAGAAAAAGAAACACAAGGCATCGGGATAGAAGTGGAAATAGAATACCACATGATTTCACTCATGTGTGGAATCTAATGAACAAACTGAACTAACAAGCAAAATAAAGACCGGCTCATAGATAGAGAGCAGGATGACAGCTAAGGTTGGGGTGAGGTTACAGAGTGGAGGGATTGAGCAAAAAGAAGAAAGGACTCATAGACATGGACAGCAGTGTGGTGATTGTGGCCAGGGGAGGAGGTATAAGGGGACTAAATGAGAATGGAAAAAATACAATTAAAAAAGAAAAAGGAATAGAAATCTTATTTTGAGGGTGTGCTGATGATAATATTTTCAAATTTCAGCTTTTGTATATCAGAATAATTTCTTATTCCACCTTTGTTTTCAAAAGATATTTTCCCTGATATAAAATTCTAGACTGTCAGTTGTTTTTTCCTTTTCAGTACATTAAAGATGTTGTTATATTGTCCTTTCATCTGTATTGTTTCCAACAAGAAATTTCTTGTTACCCTTATCTTTATTTCACTATATATATCTGACTTCTTTTAAGTTTCTCTGTTTATCACTTATTCTGAACAATTTATGATACATCTTCATGCAGTTTCTTCATGTATCTTGTACTTAGAGTTTGCTGAGTTTTTGGACCAGTACATTTACAGTTTTCATTTAATTTGGACATTATTTTGTCAAATATTTTTCTGTCCACCCCTCTCCACTCCTTCAGGAGGTCCAATTACTCCTTAAATTTTCCTGTAGCTCACTGTAGCTTCATCAAATTATTTTTCAATTCTCTTTTCTCTCTCTGTTTAATTTTGGGTAGCATCTGTTGCTATGTCATCAGGTTCACTAATCTTCTGTCTAATCACCTGCTAATTACATCCATTGTTGTTTTCATCTCACACGCTGTACTTTTGATCTTTAAAAGTTTGATTTCATCATTTTTATACAAGATCTCTCCAGAAGATACCCAGCCATGTAATGTGAAAAATAGAAACATTTATTGAAGAAGAAGATACAAGAAACATGGTACACAGGACAGTGACGCCTCAGTCCCTTTGAAAGCAGGCACCTTGGGACCTCACATTAGTTCTCCCAGTCACCATCAGCTACCCCGTGGTATTTCCCTGAATCTCTTCGGCTGTCTGAAATCTCTTCCCTTTCCAAGGTAATTTTAGTTTGGGGAAAAGCCAGAAGCTTCAGGCTGTCAAACCTGGGATGTTTTGAGTCCAAGTCACCTGGGTGATTTGATGATTTGCAAAAAACAAACAAAAAAACCCCTCTGTGTGAGACATGATGCATGAGCAGGCATGTTGTAGTGATATAGCTGACAATCACCATTTGCCCATAGCTGTGGCCTTCTGAATCATCCGAATAGTTTCTGTGCAGGAATGTTCAAGCTTTATGTAAAATTTGATGCAGATTCATTGTTCTACTCAGTCATTTTGAATGTGATGGCCATACAGTATACATGTTCACTCAATGGCATCTGCCACCCCAGTGAAGTTGTCTTTGTTCATGCCTGCACATTCCAGTCCACTCTCATTGGTTACCAGGTTACATTGATGTCATGCAAACCATTTTTTTATATTAATAATGGATGGAATTTTTCTGGACAGACCTCTTATAACTTTAATGTCTCTACTTAAATTTTTAAACCTCTGAATACAATTTTAGTACATTTATCCAATAATTCTAAAATCTATGCCGGGGGGTCTGGAGGGTGGAGTGATCAACCAAAAAAGAAGAACTCATGAACATGAACAACAGTGTGGTGATTGCAGCAGGTGGGGGATGGAAATGGGTGAAGGTGGAAGAGGGTATAGATAGGTAAATGGTAATGGAAAAAAAACAATAAAAAGTAAATTATTTTTTAAAAGGTAACACTTCTGATCAAGATGTCAGCATAGGCAGACATGGCTCACCTCTTTGCACAACCACATCAGAATGACAACTAAAATATAGGACAGCCATCACTCAGAACCATCAGAAACTGATTTAAGTGGAAGTCTGACAACTACAGAATTAAAGAAACCACTTCCATCCAGACTGGTAGGAGGGACGCAGACGTGGAATGGGCTGGTCCATCACCCACATGTGGTGGGTAAAAATTCAGGAGGGATCTTGGGAGTGAGGAGTCCCAGCCCAATACCAGGCCCCAAGCCCAGGGTTCCAGTACCAGGAAGATAAGTCCCCACAACTTCAGGCTGCAAAAGCCAGCGGGGTTGAGTAGGTAGAAGAAACTCCTGGAGCCCCAAACAGTTCCACTCAAAGAACCCACAAATGGACTCACCTACTCAGACTTACTCCCTCTGAGCTCCAGCACAGAGGGAGTAAGACTGGCTGCTGCTAGTGCCATGCCTGGGGCCACTTAGCAAGAGGTACAGGGGCTGGGGGCTTACTGAGGCCAGCTGTTGCTTCTTTGATAGGATTTAGGAATTTGTGAAGCATGAATGAGGACCAGCCATTCATATGGAAAAGCCACAGTTAACAGTTTGGGTGGGGCAGGGTCTCACAGGATCTCAAAAGTGGGGCAAACAGTGTTACCCAGGTCAATGAAGTCTCAGATCTGGCACCTGCCTGCTGGCTCTGTGTCTCTCTGTTTGGGGAGAAAAGGGGAAATGGCCTCTGCCCACCTTTCTTTCTGGGAGAAAGCTGTCCCCCAGCTCCTGCCTTCATGCCAGACACTTCAGTTCCTCCCTGTCTGCCACTGGTGCCTTTCAAGCTACTACCCCAGTGATGGAGCTCAGAGGGAGTGTATGAGTAGGTGAGTCCATGTGTGGGTTGTTTAAGGCGAACTGCTTGGGACTCCAGAAATTTCTTCCACCGACTCAATGCCTGCTGGTTTTTGCAGCCAGAGGTAATGGGGCACCAGAACCGTGGGCTGGGGAGCCTGGTGTGGGGCTGGGATTCCTCACTCCTGAGATATCCCTCCCAAATTTTTATCCACTACATATGCGTGTGGAACCAGCCCTTTCCACATCTGCACCCCCCAACGGTGTGGATGGAAGTGGTTTCTTTAATTCAGTGGTTGTCAGACTTCCATTCAACTCAATTTCAGATGGTTCTGAGTGATGGCTGTTCTATATTTTAGTTGTTATTTTGATGTGGTTGTGCAAGGAGGTGAGCTGTGTTTACTATGCTGCCATCTTGACTGGAAGTCTGCCCTTATAATATTTTTAAAAAGTAATAAGTCAAAACCAAATGCCCCCACCCATTCCAAACCAAATCAAAGCAAGCTAAACAAAAAGCCTAACATGAATGTAAGTACTTAAAGGACAATCACAATTTGTTTAAAAAGGAAAAATGGTAATGCAGATATTAGCTATATCTGAGGAAAAGAATTTATAAAAGTTATCTAAATATATGTATGTTTCACATTTAAAACACACATCTCAACATTTTCTGGTTTTCTAACCGAAAGTTTGATTCAGAATACCTGCCTTTTTTTTCAATCTCTCTGATGAATTTATTGTCACTGAAAGCTACTTCTTCTAGTGTAGCAACAGGTATGTCAGATATAATATATTAGATATATTTTAATACTCTAGTAAATTAGATCTAGTCTGATGTTTTAAGCAGCTTCTTACACATGGTTAGTAGAGTAACAAAGAGTGCCTCTTCACTCTTTGCCATCAAAAATAGAATTTGTTAAATTGTCAAGAATAATATGTACTCAATGATACATTTTACTAGAATTAGCAATAACTGTATTTACACAAGCAATTTAGAGTAAGATTTAAAAAAAAATCCATAGACCTGGTGAATTAAATCTATTTTATCTTTCAAATTTTCTTTTTATATTTCCTGAATACAAGCACTGGAACAATTTTGTCTAAAATGCCAGTCTCATCATGTCATTCATGTACACAAAATTCTTAATATCTCTCTGTGACTTTAGGAAAAATACAGACTCCTAAGCTGGCATTAAGATTTCTCTTCAGTATGGCAGCCCCAAATCTTTCTTGCCAGCTGCATCTCCAACTTTTACCCTACATGAACCTGTAGTTAAGATCAAATGGGTTACTGAACAAGTCTTGTGATTTTCTGCCTCTGTACATATGTTCATGCCATCTTCTCTACCTAAAGAGCTTTTGCCAGCTTTTCCTGCCCGGTCAATTTTACTTTTCTCTAAAAATTGGATTAATATCTCATGTTCTGTTGGAAGACTTCTCTCTCAGCCCATCTTGAGTCAATCCTTTGAATTCCTATGGCAAAAAACATTCAGCTTTCCAGTTCTTACTGATGATGTTTGGTTGTGAGATGTGTCACCAGTTGTTACCACTAATCGTTAAAGCTAAATATTGTAAAGTTTAAACTAATTAATTGAAGCAATTTTAAGATTCCCTCCCACATTAACTCCACCATTCATCACCTGAGTCCCGATGGGCTTTCTGGATGGGGTGCTACCTCAGCACATAGCACCGGTGATCACCCATGTGTCCCACTGTATGATTCCAAGTGCAGTACCTCACCATTAACTCATTCTGCCTGTTAGCCCAGCCCACAGGTCTCATACACACCAGAGGCTTGTGAGACACAGAGAGCCCTTCTACGGGGAGAAAGGGAAGGGGAGGAACTTTGAGATGACCCTAAATCTTTAATGGGCCTTGTAGCTTCAGCAGTTACCTATGGGGTGGAGATGTTGGGGAAGGAGATACAGTGTGGGTCTAGAGACATGCAGGAGGTGACAGTGAAGCCTCCAGAACAGGGAAGGATGGAGGGATGGTAGGGATCACTGTGTAATGAATAATCCTTGTTTGGGAAAACACAAGAGATAACCCCCATCCCTACCTCTACTTAGGGACACCCAGAAATAGTTGGGTGGAATTTGAGAGTGGTCAAATTTCCCAAAATTGAAGGTGACAGCAGAGCCAGAGAAATGCCATTTTTACCATTACTGTGATGCTATTTTATTTCAGACAGGTGTGGCTGGAGACAACAACATGGGTTATATTCAGATGTGATTATTTGCCATTTTAAGGCACCCAGGAATAATAGATAAAAATAGTTGTATTTAGGAGAAGGAATTATGGGTAATTTTGTGGCAACAGTTTAATAACAAATGTATAGTTGTTATTAACTGTTACCACACAAGAAATACTAGAAATTAAAAAGGTTATTAAACTGTTACCACACAACTATACACACACACATATACTATATATATTTATATATACATATAGTTAAAGGCACATATTGTTCACACACGCCTGGGAAGAATTTCTAACTGAACACCCGATTGGTCACTGAGGACTTACACACTGGGGACTGTTGGCTCTTTCAGATTCTGTTAGCAAAAGTTAATGTGGTTGGAGGTAGAGGAAGTAAAGAGTTCTTTTAGGATCTGAGTATGGAGAAGAAAGGCAAGGAGTCACTTCTTGCACACCAAGAAAAAGATAAAAGAAGACAGCAAATGATACAACCTCTCCAAACATCAAGGTCAGCTTGGGGTAAAATTGGGTTATGTAGAAAAGTTCTTCAGGTCTAATGCCATCGCATTTTTATCTCCTTGGACCTCATTTTCTTCCATTTCAACTTCATATCTTTATTGAAATTTATGAAAGTATGTTTCATTTCTTTGCATAACGTAATTCTGTTTCTTGGAACTTTCTTAGCACAAAAGTTCATTCTCTGCCTGTTTCCTGGATGCCAGTCTGGCTTTATTGCCAAGCCCTGACTGGGGCTCCTGGAATCCATGCAGTGTCCTGTGTATGCCCTCCACATTAAGGTGGCCGTGAACACACTGGCTGCCTAAACCCCTGGCTGCCACTTGCTATCTTGCCCTACAGATGGTCATCTACCAGACATGTGCTTTGGTGCAAACCCTGGCAATCTGTACAATTTCATGAAAGGCATAGCCTCCATTCTCAGGTGGACTTAACTACTCTCACCCCTGGGAACATGCTCTGCTGTGACCCATAACTCATCTGACCTCAGGAAGGCCTGGAAACATTTCCCCTGCCCCAATTACAGAAAGCAGAGTGTGGGCGAGGCCAGGCCCAGACCATCCTTGCTAGGTCTACTGCTCTATGGAAATTTCTGGGGTTCACCATGATTTAATCAGCAGCCTCTTCAGACTTCATGAAAATCACTCCAGTAAGCTCAGGCTGCAGCCCTCCACAAGTTACATGACCCCCTCACCGCCACCCCAAGTGACTTGCTAAATCTCAGGCTTGTCTGATGCAGTTACTAAGAAAACCTCACCTGGACTGCAGTGGTTCTTCAGAGCCTATGAGAAACCCTTCGTTTTGTTTTTGCCTGGTCTATACACTACCCCAGATGAGCACAGGCATCACAGCCTGACTAAAGTTGAGGGATCTTTTGAGGGCTTAAAGACTTCGGTCCAGGGTCCAGGTTTCTACCTGTTGAGGCTTTGTGGTTAACTCCCAGTATCTTGAAGAAGTGTCAGGGCTGTTTAATGCTCTAACATTGGCAAATAAATGGCTTTCTGTTAAACACCTAAAACATGCAGGATCTGATTAATCCCACTGTGACCCTGACTTTTTGGGACTAGACAGAGCACCCTAGAGTTTACAGAGACACCACACCCACTATGAAACACTATGACCTCAAGTTATGCTGTAGATGAGTGTTCTTACATTTAAATGTGCACGTGAATCACCTGGAGATTTTATGAAAATGTAGATTTTGATTCAGCAGATCTGGGTGGGGCCTGAGATCATACATTGCCAGCAAGTTCCCAGATGATGTTAATACAGCTGGTCCGGGGGCTGCATTTTGAATGACAAGACTCTGAAAGAAGCAGAGCAAGTGGAAAACATTCCAGAACTTAATTCCAAATTATGTCCTTCTATGGGCATAATTTTCCTGCAGCTGGAAAGGAAGCCGCCTTTAAGACAAATGGGAATGGCCTTCATCCACTTGGCCTCTGTAATCTTCTCCCAGACAGATAACATTTCTTTGTGAGCAAGCAGAGATCATAGAACTGGTTAGTATCCTAGAGGAACCCAGACATATGTCAGTATTTCCTCCTCACCTCACAGATACCCCGTCATATACCTAAACACACCCCATTTCTCACCCATCCACCTAATGATACCTACTGTGAGTCAGCTCTTTAGCCCTAGGACAGGGCAGAAGGGATGATGATGAATTGTTCAGTGACTGGATAATGCTTAGTTCCACACAGCTGAGATTTTCAGAAAAGGTAAGAGGGTTCTTTTCGATCTCTACCTGTTGTCCAGGTGGTAGTTGGCAGCTCACTGGGCTGGGCACTGTGGGAATCAAAAATAAAGAAAACCTTATCCCTACTCTCTAGACACCTCTTGTCTAGTGAGGAAGCCACACATGGGCAAAAAATGATGGAACAAGATGTTAACTTTTTTAGTAGTCCAATGACAAATGTCTGTTTTGAACATACCTGGTGAGAAGATAGGGCTAAGGTTTGGGAAAGTACTAGAAAAAGCTTCAGGGAACAGTGGCATGGAGCTCTTCTAGGTGGTGAAGAATGCACAAGAGGGAGTCTAAACCAGAGTGCGATGACGTGAGGGAAGGGCTGGGAAGAGGGAGCAGCTCCAAAGAGGAGTACTCAGCACCCAGGTTTTCCAAAGCACGTGACACAGGGAAGGTGTTTGAAAGTGGAGCAAAGGCTCTTGCTTAAAATTAGATAACCTGGCCGGATGCCTCAGTTGGTTAGAACACCGTCCCCACACACCACGTTTGCATGTTCGATCTCCAGTGGGGGCACATACAAGAATCAACCAATGAAGGCATAAATAAGGTGGAAGAACAAATTGATGTTTCTCTCTTTCTCATCCTCTCTCTAAAATCAACAAATAGAACATTTTTTTAAAATTAAAAATCAGATAAATATTTGGTCAGATGGAGTTCCCACTAAGGTATGAGGATTTTCTCTTCTCACTTTTAATATTTCTCTGAGTGATTTTATAAGTGTTTCTAGAAAAGTTAAGGGCAGATAAAAGAGATTGATTGCTATAATGAAAGAGGGAATTTATGGCTTCCCAAAGGTCTTTGCACCAGAAAGACATCAAAGCCAGACCATAGTGCTCCAGGGACAGACCTGTGGACTAGGGTCAGCTGCAACATTGAAAGGGGACTACTTTTTACCTAGTGGCCCAAACCCACAAGTGTGAGATCCATTCCAAGCATCTACAGTCTCTCCAGGTATTGAGTCATCATGGCCTATCCAAGTCATTTAGTATAGCCTCCTCTGTCCTCGCCGAGGTCCCAATCCCTTAGTTTGGTTACCGGAGAATATTGACCCAACTATGAAAATGTCAAATGGGCAATTAACTCATACTACCGTGTAAATAATTCCTCAAAAAATGTCAGTGATGCTTGCTGCTGCTGCCCCCGTGTCTAATTTGATAGATGAAAGGAATTGATAAAGGAACCATGGGGAGCGGGAAGAGCAGGGGCGGCGTAGGGAGTGGTCTGTCCCTGAGAGGAGAGACAAATACAGGAAGAGGCTGTTGGAGCAGCAGCTGCCTTTGATTTTATTTGTTTACCTTCTCCTGGGAAGGGGCGAATGGGAACTGCTCATGATATTATTTTTAGAGCTATTTTCAAACAGTGTGGCCAGACAGGGCTGTGGTGCTGTTTGACTGGGAAGAATGTTTAATCTGTCTAGTTTACTTACAGAGGGCTTTTTTCCTAGGTGCCCCAGCATACTACATTAAACACTCTGAAGAAAGAAATCCCACATCAGTGCCTCCTGAGTGAGGTGGGGTGGCTCCTCAAGCGCCCTGAGGGTCCCTGGCATGGTCTTCTTCTGGTGCCAGCTGGGGTGCTCTGTTTTACTGTTTTCCTGCTGCCCTCTGTATCTCCAGGGTCCCTTACTATTTGCCAAATTTTTACATTATTCAGAGAGAGCCTAAGGATTCCTTTTGGACTATGAAAATGGTATTTTCAGATGAGGAGGCTGACAGGTAGTGAGGCAGAGCCATTACAGAGCAGGTGAAGACTGGAATGAGGTAAGAGTGGATACGGCAGAGGTAGAGGGGCAGGGATCAAGGATTTTACAAAAAACAGGCCCAATCCTCATCTTGGTGTCTTATGAGCTATACAAAAGTTAGACATGTTAGCTCATCTCTCTGGATGCAGTTTACTTCTCTATAAAGTGGAGATAAAAAACAGTTAATGTCATTGTGAAGATTTAAAAGAGATAAAGAATGTAAAGCACCAAGTCTGGCCCTTAGTAGGTCCTTTCCTTTCAATGCCTATCCTCAAATCTCCCTTCTAATCACCCAATTGCCCCCTCCGTGGCCCCCTTCCACTTCCTGTTGGAAGGGTACCTCAATCTCCTCTGTTGTTCAAAGATCCCCTTCTTCTAGAAGGGAGAGTTCTCATCTGGTGGGAACAAAACCACAATGAGGATATGTTAAGGTCAAAGCTCCTGAGTCCCTTCAGTTTGGGGGCCTTCTCTTTTCAGAAGGCCCAGGCTCCTCTTAGGAGTTATTTTCTCCTTCCTGATGCTCAGGGGCTGTACAGGGCCCCTTACCCTAAGTCCAGGCATGGTGGCTCAGGCTGGTGCTGCTCCAAGTCTGAGCCAGAGACCGTCTTTCCCTGGGCACCTTTTCCAATGCGGCTGTTTTCACCTTGTGCATGTTAAAACCTCGATCACGGGTGTCCAACCTTTTGGTAACTATGGGCCACACTGAAAGAAGAGTTGTCTTGGACTACACATTAAATACATTGCAACATATAATCACACACAAAAAATCTCAATGTTTTAAGCAAATTTATGATCTTGTGTTGGGCTGCATTCGTAGCCATCCTGAGCTGCATGTGGCCCGTGGGCCACAGGTTGGACACCCCTTGGAGGTTAAGCATCCAGTCCTGAAGGGAAAGGTCCTAGAAAGACTGTCAGCTGCTTTTAGTTTGGACTCTGAGTTCTCATATTTGGGTAAGGTACAGTTCTCTCTCTTTTTTTTATTTGGTAAAATATAAATAACCTAAATTCTACAATTTAAACCATTTTTAAGTAAAAATTCAGATGGTTGTGCAACCATCACCATGCTCCATCTCCAGAACTTTTGCATCATCCCATACTGAAACCCTGTGCCCATTAAATAATAACTCCCTGCTCCCCTTCCCCTCCAACACTGGTAACACTATTTTACTTTCTGTCTCTATGTATTTAACTATTCTAGGTACTTCATATAAATGGAATCACACAATATTTGTCCTCTTGTGTCTTTTAAAGGAAAAAAAATTACATATTATAGATTTACACTACTGCATATTCAGATGTTGCATGAACACATATGTGTAAAAGTAGGTCTAGAATTCTATGTTACAGATCTATTTATACATTAGATAATTAGAAAAAATAAATTATCAAACTAAACTTAAAAAGCCACAAAATCTTATGTAATTAAATTTAATGTGAGAGATGATATTTTGCTAAAACAAATCCCTAATGTTGTTTAATAGTTGAAAGAAGTTTTGTTCTGGTTCTATATTTAATTTTTGTCTCCATTTGATTTGAATCACTGTAATGCAGAGAAATCTGTATGAGTTATAGGAAATGTAACATCAAAGCCTAGTTTGATAGTAGAGGATAATCAGACCACACACTTACCCATAATGATGCCAGCAAACAATTCTTGAGGGCCAATATTAATGAGGTATTACTAGAAAGTAATGCGAAATTATTTTTTCTTGAAGATAAGGTTAGTATTGTGATGTTATTGAAATCTGAATTAAAGGAAGCATCTAGTCTAATTCTTATTAGAGTCGGGAATGGGAAAATGCTTTATTGTCATTTCCTACTATACTTGCTGCTAATGAACTATTACATGTTGATACATACAAAGATAAGCTCTGATCAATAGAAGCTGGATATGAAATCATCTCCTGTGGTCAGGTCCTCTTGAATCCAGCATGCTTATAAAACTGTTCCAATTATCTAATGCTATGAAACAAGCTATCCCCAAATTAGTGGCTTAAAATATTAATGCTTATTTTGCTCAAAAATCTATGATTTCGGCAAGGATTGGTGGGGACAGCTTGTCTCTGCTCCACTAGGACTTAACTGGGGGTGGCTTGAAGACTGAGAGCTGAAATCTTCTAATGCATAGGTCAGTAAACTTTTTCAGTAAAAGACCAGTTAGTAAGTTATTTTTGCCTTTGTAGACCACACAATTTCTGTCAAAACTACTAAAACTCTTCATTGTAGTGCAAAAGAGGTCACAGGCAAATAAATAGGCACAGTCATGTTTCAATAAATTTTACTCATAAAAACAGGCAATAGGTCATTTTTAACCCACAGGTCAAAATCTACCCACTATTGATTTAAAAGCTTGCTCCCTCATATGTCTGGTAGTGACACCACGAACAGATCCTAATTGTTTCTCTCCATTTTCAGCTGGATTATAGCTCTTCAGCAGCCTCTTCACAGCAGTGTGAAAAAAAGATTCTCTTCTTCCTTTATGATTGTCTGGAGTTCTGGTTGACATGACTTAGCTTTGTGGACAACCTTCCAAAAGTTTTTCTTAGGATTTTTCTTGGCATCCAACCTGGAGGACTAGATATCTGATGCAGGCTACAAGTTGGTAGAAAAAAAAACATGAAAACTCTTTCCTGCTTAACCATCTGGCTTCTCTTTCTTGATTATCTGAACAAATAGATCTTAAGTATGCTGCCCACTGTGACAAAGCCTTGCTGAGACCTTCATTCAATACTTTTAGTGATGAAAGAAGACATAGGAAGCATGTCTTCACATATGGAATACCCTCCATTCATAAAATCTGTGATGGTTGAACTAAGATACCATATCTGAAATCTCCAGGGGACAATGCAAGCACATAGAAGACCTCAGTGAGTTAAAAAAAAAAAAAATGTCAGGCAGACTTGTGGTAATAGCCCATATCTCCACACCAGTGTTGTCTTCTTTTTGTGTTCTTGAGTGCTTGAGTATTGAGCTTCTCACAGTTGGTCCAGGGTCAGAGGGCAAGGGGCTCATTTGGTGTGGGGCTTCAGAGACCTTTACTGAGCATCCGGAAGAGAAGCACCAGCATATCCTGAAAGTGGGGAGACACTTGGTTAAAAGCTATTTTGTTGTTTCTATCACATTTGGTAACTGAGAAGCTGAGCTATGCGCTCTCCTTTTCTCCTGTACATCCCGGTAAGGGGCCTCTATCTTAAGATGCTTTTTCTCTTTCCTGCTGTTCGTTCTCCTACTGAGAGTCAAACATCTCTATGACTCATGTAGTTGCTGTAGAGATAGTTCTGATGTCAAGAGCAGAGGCCATTGATTTGACAGGAGGAGAGCAATGACTATTCAGAAACAAATCTCCTCTCATAATGCAAATACCCCTAATTAAGAAATCCAGAGACAGATTCTGTGCCATTGCAACATAATTTCCTTTGATTCAGAGAGTTCCAGGAACTGCTGCAGGCTATCAAGATTTCTTGATTTTCTGGATTAAACAACTTTATTCTGAGTTTTCTTGAACAAAAGTGAACTTAATCTTTTCCACGGGCCAGGTGTGGGCCTAGTGACTGAGAGATAGGTCTGAACAACAACAGAGTTCATGCCTTCAAGGAGTTTCCAATTGAGTAAAATAATCTTTAACTGGTTAACCCTGGATGGTATGTGGATCCTGATATTTTTTTAAAGGTAACAACTTTGAACACTGTTATAGGTTGAATTATATTCCTCCAAAATCCATATGTTGAAGTCCTAGCCCCCAGTACCTCAAATGGAGCCTTATTTGGAGATAGGGCCTTTACAGAGGAAATTAAGTTAAATTTAATTTAAATAAAGTAAGGTCATTAGGGTGCACATCAAGGAGAGAGACCTGGAACAGATCCTTCCCTCACAGTCCTAAGAAGGAATCAATACTCCTAATACCTTGATATTAGGCTTCTAGTCTCCAGAACTGCGAGACAATAAACATCTGTTGTTTAAGCTATTTGGCCTGTGGTACTTTGTTACAATAGCCCTAGCAACCTATAATAGAGATACTCAGTGGCCTCCTTCTACAGTGGTACAATCTTGTGGGGAAAACTGTAGGTAGATGTAAATTAAATGTATGTATAGTTTGGACTTCTGATCAAGATGGCAGAGTAGGTTAACACTGTGCTCACTTTCTCCCATACCCATGTCAAAATTACGACTAAACTATAGAACAACCATTATTTAGAACTTCCTGAAGTCTAGCTGAATAGAAGTCCTACAGCTAAGGATACACAGAAAAAGCCAAGTTGAGACTTGTAAGAGGGGCAGATACTTGGAACAGGCTGGTTGCATACCCATGTGGGGCAGTTAAAAATTGGGAGGGATATCTCAGCGGCAGTGGTCCCCCATGAAGTGAAGGGTGCCAGCCCCACATGGGTTCCCCAAACCAGAGTTCCAGTGCCAGGAAGAGAAATCCCCCTAACTTTTGGCTGAAAAAAACAGCAGGAATTATGGCTGAGTGAGACAGAGCTGCTGAAATCCTAGGTGGTCCTCTTAAGGGCCCATGCACAGACTTAGTTGCTGAAGACTTACTTACTCTGAGCTCCGGCATGGAGCAGCTCAAAAAGTGTGAGGGACAAATGGGGAAGAAATGAATGGTCTGACTTCAGGGCAAGGGCTGTAGGAGCAGCTTTCTCCCAGACAGAAGTGCTGGCAGAAGCCATTGTTCCTCTGCTGAGTCCTCCCCCGCTGCAGGCATAGACAGGCGTCACATCTGAGTCTCCATCACCCTGGCTAACATTGCTCACTCCTTCCTGATGGTTCCCTAAAACCCTACCCCAGCCACCTTGTGGGCCCATCCAAGCCATTTCCAGTGGCTTTTTCATACAAGTGTTCTGTCTTGGTTTGTGCTACAGACTCTCCTAAATTCTCTCAAAGATTCACAAAGTCCAAGCAAGTAGCATCGTGCCTTGGTGTGCTCCATACCTCTTGCTGAGTAGCTCCAAGACTTGCACTGTGGCAGCCAGCTTTGGTTTGCAGCTTAGCTTCTCTCAGGCAACTCTAAGCCCAGTACAAGTAGCAACCATGTGCAGATCACTTTGCAGTTCATCCCAGGCAGGACACAGGTAGCAGCTGAACTTGGCCAACATACCTGATGTCCAGCTTCAGACCACACCACACCACCACCCAACCACCTCCATAAAGGACATACCCAAAGACCAGACTTGGAAGCACCAGAGTGCTGCTAAATTGAATCTTGCTCTGTGGGGTTGGCCCCTGCACTGTAGCTCCTTTGCTATAGTGATGGCCAGTCCTCACAGCCAGTCAGCCTGAGGGTAAATCCCCCCCACTGATGTGCTAACAGCAATCAACGTTCAACTACAACAAGAGGGTACACATAACTGACACAAGGGACACACTTGGAGCACCCACAGAAAGAGACTGTGCCACTGAGCCTCGCTGGACACCTACTACATATGACCACTCTACCAAAGACTAGGAGACATAGAAACTCTACTCAATACTTAGAAATAAACATAGGAAGGCAGCCAGAATGAGGAGACAAAGAAACGTCCAAAATGAAAGAACAGGACAAAACTCCAGAAAAACAACTTAACTAAATAGAGATAAGCAACCAACCAGCTGCAGAGTTCAAAACATTGGCTATAAGGATCTCAGTGAACTCTGTGAGAACTTTAATAGAGAGATAGTAAACATAAAAAAGGAGATATAAAACATAAAAAAGAACCAATTAGAGATGGAGACTACAATAACTGAAATGAAGATACATTAGAGGGAGTCAACAGTAGATTAGATGAAGCAGAGAATAGAATCAGCAATTTGGAAGACAAGGTAGCAGAATACACCCAATCAGAACAGCAAAAAACAAAAACACAAAAGAGAATTACAAAAAATTAGGATAGTTTAGGAGGTCTCTGGGACAACATCAAGTGTATCAACAGTCTCATTATAGGGGTACCAGAAGAAAAGAGAGAGCAAGGAATTGAAAACCTATTTAAAGAAAAAATGGCTAAAAGCTTCCTTAACCTGGTGAAGGAAACAGACATACAAGCCTAGCAAGTGCAGAGATTCCCAAACAAAATGAACCCAGAAGCCCACATCAAAACAAATCATAATTAAAGTTACAAAGGCTAAAGACAAAGAATATTAAAAGTATCAAGAGAAAGACAGTTACCTAAGAAGGAGCTCCTGTAAGACTGTCAGCTGATTTCTCCACAGAAACTTTGCAGGCCAGAAGGAATTACCATGAAGTATTTAAAGTGCTGGAAAGCAAGGGACTACAACCAAGATTACTCTATCTAGCAAAGTTATTGTTTAGAATCAAAAGACAGATAAAGAGCTTCTCAGACAAGAAAAACAAAAAACTAAAGGAATTCCTCACCACCAAGCCAGTATTAAAAGAAATGTTAAAAGGATTTCTTTAAGAAAATGGAAAAACAGATAAAAATATGAATAATAAAATGACAATAACTATATATCTAACAATAATTACTTTAAATGTAAATGGATTCAATGATCCAATCAAAAGACATAGGGTGGCTTAATGGATAAGAAAATAATACCCAGGATTTCTGGCCAAGATGGAGGTGTAGGTAGATACCTACACCTTCTTCTGCCTCCTCACACAACCAAAAGAAGGAAAACAACAAATTTTAAAACAAAAATAACCAGAACTGACAGGAAATTGAACTGTATGGAAGTCTGACAACCAAGGAGTTAAAGAAGAAACATTCATCCAGACTGTTAGGAGGGGCAGAGACAGGCAGCTGGGGCAGAGGGAACTTGGGGAAGGGCAGCAGCTGGTGGACTGGGCAGTCCCACATTGGTGTGCAGATAAACCCAGAGGAACAACTGGGAGCGAGACTGACCACATAACCTAGGGAAATAAAACCTCAAAACCTCTGACTGGAAAAAATCTGTGGGGGTTGCAGCAGCAGGAGAAACTCCCAGATTCACAGGAGAGTTCATTGGAGAGACCCACAGGGTCCTAGAATGTACACAAAACCACCCACCCGGTACCAGCACCAGAAGGGCCCAATTTGCTTGTGGGTAGTGGGGGAAGTGACTGAAAGTGGCCTGACAGCTGAACAAATGGCATTGTTTTCTCTCCCCCACAGACAGTGCCACAAAGCAGTGATGTGGGTTGCCCCACCCTGGTGAATACCTGAGGCTCCTCCCCTTACTACATAACAGGCATGCTGAGACAAAAAAAAAAAAAAAGAAAAGAAAAGAAAAAAGGCCCAGGTGAAAGAACAGATAAAAGCTCCAGAAAAAATACAACTACGAGATAGCCAACCTATCACAGGCACAGTTCAAAACACTGGTAATCAGGATGCTCACAGAATTGGTTGAGTATGGTCACAAAATAGAGGAAAAAATGAAAGCTATGAAAAGTGAAATAAAGGAAAATGTACAGGGAACCAACAGTAATGGGAAGGAAACTTAGACTCAAATCAACAGTGTGGAGTAGAAGGAAGAAATAAACATACAACCATAAGAGAATGAAGAAACAAGAATTCAAAAAAATGAGCAGAGGCTTAGGAACTTCTGGGACAACTTTAAACATTCCAACATCCAAATCATAGTGGTGCCAGAGGAGAAGAGGAAGAGCAAGAAATTGAAAACTTATTTGAACAAACAATGAAGGAGAACATCCCCAATCTGGCAAAGCAAATAGACTTCCAGGAAGTCCAGGGAGCTCAGAGAGTCCCAAAGAAACTGGACCCAAGGAGGAACACACCAAGGCACATCATAATTACATTACCCAAGATTAAAGAGAAGGAGAGAATCTGAAAAGCAGCAAGAGAAAAGGACACAGTTACCTACAAAGGAGTTCCCATAAGACTACAGCTGATTTCTCAAAAGAGACCTTACAGGGAAGAAGGGGCTGGAAAGAAGTATTCCAAGTCATGAAAGGCAAGGACCTACATCCAAGATTACTGTATCCAGCAAAGCTATCATTTAGAATGGAAGGGCAGATAAAGTGCTTCTCAGATAAGGTCAAGTTAAAGGAGTTCATCATCACCAAGCCCTTATTATATGAAATGTTAAAGGGATTTATCTAAGAAGATCAAAACTATGAACAGTAAAATGACAACAAACTCACAGCTATCAACAACCAAACCTAAAAAACAAAAGGAAAAGCAAGAACAAATTAAGCAAACAACTAGAATGGGAACAGAATCAGAAATAGAGATCACATGGAGGGTTATCAGCAGGTAGGGGGAGGGGAGAGAATAAGGGAAAAGGTACAGGGAATAAGAAGCATAAATATTAGGTACAAAATAGACAGGGGGAGGTTAAGAATAGTATAGGAAATGGAGGAGCCAAAAAACTTATATGCATGACCCATGGACATGAACTAAGAGGGGGAAATGTGGGTGGGAGGGGGGATGCAGGGCAGAGTGGAATAAAGGGGGAAAATGGGACAACTGTAATAGCATAATCAATAAAATATTTTTAAAAAAGAAAAGAAAATGATACCTATTCTTTTGCTGTCTTCAAGAGACCCATTTCAGGATTGAAAGTAAAGGGATAGAAGAAGATGTTTAATGCAATTGGAAAGGAAAGAAAGCTGGGGTAACAACACTTATATCAGACAAAATAAACTTTAAAACAAAGGCTATAACGAGACAAAGAAGGGTATTCCATTGCTTCCAAAGAAGCAATTTAATTGTGGGTATTTACCCAAAGAAACTGAAAACACTAATTCATAAAGACATATGCATGCCTATGTTCATTGAAGCATTAGTTACAATGGTCAAAAATGGAGGCAACCTAAGCATCCCTTGATAGACAAATGGATAAAGAAGAGATAGTACATATATACAATGGAGTATTCCTCATCCATAAAAAGAAAGAAATCTTTTTTTTCCAATTTTTAAATTATTTTATTGTTGTTCAGTTACACTTGTCTGCATTTTCTCCCCACCCCTCTACCCCACCCCAGCCAAACCCACCTCCCTCCCCTGCTTCCACCCTCCCTCTTGGTTTTGTCCACATGTCCTTTATAGTAGTTCCTGAAAATCCTTCTCCCCACTATCCCTTCCGTTCTTCCCTTTCTCTCTCTTTTCCTTCCAAAAGAAATCTTGCCATCTGCAACAATATGGATGAACCTAGAAGGTTTTATGCTAAGTGAAATAAGTCAGACATAGAAAGACAAATACCATATAATTTCATTCACATGTGGAATCTAAAAAGAAATGAAGACACAAACAAACTCATAGATACAGAGAACATTTTGATGGTTTCCAGAGAGGAGGGTATTTGTGGGGGATGAGTGAAAAATGGGAAGGAATTAAGTTGTGCAAATTGTCAGGTATAAAAACGGTCATGGGGATTTAAAGTATAGCATAGGAAATGGAGGCAGTAATATTGTAATAACTATGTATGGTGTCAGATGGGTACTAGACTTAATGAGGTGATCACAAGTTACATAAATGTCTAATCTTTATGTTGTATACCATAATATAATATTATATGTCAACTGTAATTTAAAAATGTTTTTAAATTACAGATACTTTTAAAATATTTTAAAAGTATCTTTGCATAGTTTACATTTACTAGATATTTAACAAATTAATTTTTTCATTCCCCATCTCCTTTCCCTGATTTATTTTTACATATACTTACCACAGTCTGGGGGATTATTTTATCTTTTGTTTACTATTTCACTATTTCTCCACTACCTTCATGTTAGATGCACAATGAGCAATTGTTGAATAAATTTTTTCCCTTGTTCCCTCCCCTTTTCCCCTCCATTAAATATTTAAGCACCCCTTATGTCTATTATGTGCACAGGATTCTATGCTCATCCCTGTCAGAACATAAAAAGGTTAAGAGAATGGCTCTTTGGAGTTTTTGATTTCAGGAGAGATAAAGAATGCCCATGTGAGGGGCTGTATTCCACTATGAGGTAGTGGGTGAGTGTGTGCTGAACAGGGGTTGGTTTATAACTGCTGCAGAGGAAATGCACAGGAGGCTAAGGGTGTGAAGGAAAGGCTCACGGAAGAGGAGAAACCTGCACTTGAGATGAAAGAAGGGAACAGGAGAGAGTATAGGAAAATACAGAATGTTCATAATCCATTTGCCTTTTCTAATGCCTAGAGGCCTGTGTTTAGGAAGGAGTGGGACTGCTACAGACCAGGGAGTGGGTGAAACAAGGAAGGGGATGGAGATGACAGAGAGCAGTGAGAAGATTCATTCTGGCATTCTAGGAGGTCAGAGCCAAAGCCCAAGTGCTCTCAACTCTGGCTGCACATTAAAAATACCTTGGAAGCTTTAGAAAAACTTCTTACATCAAGATCCTACCTTAATCTGGGATGTCCTGGAGCCTGCAGGCAGGGCTTCTGAGGGAAGACATTCTTTTAGGATGTGGATTGACAGCGGTGGCTTCTGGCTGCAAGACTCAGGCCTCTCTGACTCAGTCCTGAGACTCGTAGTTCCAGAGTGATGGAGATAACTACTGGAAATAAGACACCTGGCTACATTCCACTGGTACGGCTCCTTTTCCGGAGTGTAAAAGTGCCTACTTGTGACATCAGAAGAATGTGTTGACAGATGGTATCCTGTTTCCAATTCTCTGCTGTATTTTATGGTGGGAGCAGTAGCAATAGCAGCAGAACTAACCTGGTTTCCCTTTTTTCAGGACCCTTCAGCTTCCTGTAGGGGTTTATAGACAGGAACCATCCAGAGAAGCAGGTTTTGCCATTGCCAGTTTTTGTTTGTTTGTTCTAAGAATGTTGGGGAAATTGGGTCCAGAGTTTTAAGGACTTACCCTTTGGGTCTCATTAGCTTAATTTCTTCTAGCATTATCTGTAGGGCAGCTGAGATCCTCTGAAATGCTAAACTTCAAGTACTGCCTAAAAGAAAATTACTGCCAAATTCCTTTTTATTTGCTCAAACTACTCTTGGTACAAACAGAAAGGTAGGAGCAGAGAGAGAGTTGGCCAGTCTTCAAAATAAAGCTAGAAATGTTGATTTAGATCTACATATGAGGCATGGAGCACTGGGTAAGATACTGTGGAAATGCCATGATAAACATGGCTCTTGCCCTCCAGTCTCTGATAATCTAGTTGGAGAGGCAAAATATGAACACGTGAAATGTTAACAATAAAGGATTTATACAGCAACCCAGACAATGACAAAATTTGTTGAAAGGGGGGCATTTCAGGAGTACATGATTTATTGCTTAATAAATTCTGAGGCTAGTTGGAAATGGTCAGAAAAAAGAGAGGTCATGTCAGGCTGGGGTGGTTTGAATGAAGGAAAGAGGGGCTGGTGTGAGCCAAAGTGTAGAGCTTGTCGGGGTCCAGAACTAGTCACCCAAGATGTGCCTCAGTGGTAAGCATATTACTCTGAACTAAAGGCAACTTTAGCTGCAGGCTCAAGAGAAAATTCTGCCCCTCCCTTTAGTTACCTAGGAGAACTTGAATTAGGTAGTGACCCTGCCCATAAAAACTATTATCAAAGATAACTTCTTTTGACCTATCTATAGGGCAGGATAAACTTCTATTTATTGTACTAAATGTCTGTTCTTATCATCCAGCAATGACCCTTCAAAGCCCCCAAGGTGTATTACCTCATCCCTAGTTCATGATGTCCTATATACCCCAACCCCTTTCTATCTCTGAACTTTTCATACATGTGGGGTTCCCATACACATGTATGTATTAAATTTGGTTATTTACTCTTGCTAATCTGTCTCATGTCTATTTGATTGTTAGACAGGTTATTTTTAGCCAGAAGAATCTTGAGGGTAAAGTGTGTTCCTCCCCAAGCCTGAGGTAGACCAAGGTATGCTCTGGTAACAGAGAGTAAACTGATTTGGCAGTAGCAAGATGAGTTTTAGGTAAGAGAGTTTTAGGTAAGTTAAGAATGGGGGAGGGTAGAGCTCCACAATGGAGGGCCTTGAGACCCAAACCAAGGTGAGATTTCAACCTGCAGGGAGGAAGTAGGAATAATAAAGGGTTTTCAGCAAAGTAGAGATTCAGGTTGAAGAGATTCTATGGCCTTCCCCTGTTATCAGCAGATCTGTCAGCTGTTTTTCATCTTCATGGGGTCGTCTGGGACCCTTGCCCAGAATCATGTTTTTTGTGCCATTTAAAGGGCACAATATTTGAGAAAAAGCTTTCAGCTTGGGGGACTGACCATGGTCTTTATGAACAAGGGCTTGCTTGTTTTCAGTATCACATGATTTGGCATTGAACTTCCTGAAGGGGGTGGGAGTGAGCAGGTAGCTTTAGAAAAATCCCTTCCAGCCTCTAGGAAGTTGTTCAATGACTCAGCAGTGGCAGGTTTTGCAATAGACTTACAGAACCAGACCAGCTTGCTTTTCCTAAGGAAACCTTCGTGTCCTAAGAAAACCTCAGCCTGGGCCTCTGCCCTGCTGGATTGAAATTCCTTCTGTCTTCTGATAGCATGCCTATAGCACATGCTCTGGAACCAGCATTGGGGAATCTAAAAAGGGCTTTGGAATCAAGTCTGACTTCAGTTCAAAATCTGGCTCTATCCCTAACCAGCTGTGTGATCCCAGGCAAGTTACCTAACCTCTCCCTGTTATAGTTCCCTCACCTGAAACTGAAATAAGCACGACTTTGCAGGGTGGTTATAAGTATTATATGGGACAAGTATTAAGTGGCACATAGTAGTTATTCCATGTATTTTTCTATTATAAAGTGTATAATAGTTCTGTAAAGGAAATTAGTTGTGTCTCTTGGCTCCACCCTTAAAAAACCCCCAGACTTCCTGACTTTCCAACTGCACCTTTCCTTTAGGCCAGCCCTAATGTTTGAGTACTGCAGGTGGGTGTGCTCCCTACAGTAAGTGAACTTGACCTTAGAAGAGGTTCAGGGAGAAAATTCCATTGCCCAAGAAGTGGGTTGAACTAATCTTCATTTTTCTGGATCTATTTAGAAGACCTTTCCTCAGGAATCACTTTAAGACAAAAAAGGGGATTTTGGTATAAAGCAAGAAAACATAAAGAGGATTTCGAAATATAAATCTGTGTTTCCTGAACAACTACCCAAGACAAACACTTATATCATGTTTACTATGTGTCAGGCATAGCTCAGATCACTTTACAAATGCTAATTCACTTGACCCTCATAGCAACCTTATGAGCTAAGCGTTATTGTCCTAGTTTACAGCTGGGGAAACTAAGCCACAAAGAGGTTATGCAACCTGCTGGAAGTCACCCAGACATGGGGGTGATTTTAAGCCCAGGCTTTTCAGTGGGGACAGAAAATTATTGTACAAAAATGAGTGGAGAAGAGACCCCACCTAAAATTCATCCTTTTGACAAAGGGTTTCAGTATTATCACAAATGTGTATCCACAGCACTGCTGTCCTTGATGAGATGCCTAAGCCTGCATCCCAGGTGACTTCTATTATGAGGTGCCTCACTGAGGTCCCTCTTGAGACAATTCTAGGTAGGCCACTCTTATTTTCTTGGTTTATTTCTTTTGACACACATTTGATGAACATCAAATATGGGCCAGGCAGAGCTGGGGACACCAAGATGATTATAACAAGTTGTGGGCTCAAGAAGCTCATAGTCAAGTGGGGAAAGTTGAGAAATTAATCAACAGTCACATACATACTGAAGAAAGAGCTCTGCCTTTCTTCACAGAAGTAAGTCTCACTTTCTCTCAACTCAAAACCAGAGCCAGCACAATCATGTACAAAAGAGGTCCTTGCCGCAGTCTGCCCACTGACAGAGCTAGGCAGGACACCTTTCTTTGCCTCCTCCTCCACCACATCTCCCTCATCTCTTTTTGTTCTTTGGACTTCTTGTCTCCCTTCCTTTCTTTTTCTCCTGTCATTTTGCTTTTCTCTTAGTCACCTGAAAACCTTTTCAGGCCCTCTCCCAAGCACTTATTCTCTGAGCCTATGTGTCTTGCTAGTGTATTCAAACATCCAAAGGTAAGTCAAAGAATGAGAAATGTTGGAAGACATTGACACAGATCTTGTCAAGCTCATATCAGGCTGTTTCTTCCTGTGACACTGGCATTTCCTGTCCCTTGTGAACTTAATAGTGAACTGAACATTCCAAGATGTTCCCTTATTCAAATGCAGTTTGGCTGGGGATGCTAAGATCTGGAACATTTGGGGAGAGAGATCAGAGTAAGTACCAGAGCTGAGGAAGAGAAAAATCTGAGGACAAAGAGTAGCCTCTCTCCTGCCCCCTTAAGAGGCATCCCTGCATTAGACCTATCATAACAAAGCCCAGGTGGTGTTACTGGGAAAAGTGCAGCAGCCAGAGGGAACAGAGAAACTGCTTTGTTTGAGGCTTCAAGAAGGGGGACTTGGGTAGGTGATAGTGATAAAGATGAATAGACTGTTCTCCTGCTAATAATGCTTTTTAGTTACAAGCCTGTGAAGAAAGCATCTTTAAGAGAAAACATTTATCACGATAACTTTCTTGCTCCTCTTCCATTAACTCCATCATTCTACACCACCTTTCCTTAAAAGTACTTTCCTTAAAGTACTGTCATTTTCAGAATGCAGTTACTCCCGGGCGACCTTTTTTCTTGCTCTCAACCCATTGGAAGGCAGGGAAACCAGATGGCTCTGCCTCCCTTTCTGCTGCTTTTCTAGAACAGGTTCTTTGCCTTTGTTTCATCCATTTATCTGCTCAGAAATCCACCCATCAAGCAATTTATTAGGCTTTTGTGCAAAGTTCTCTGATGTCTACTCTAGAGGATACAAAAATGAAGAAGATACACTTGATGCTTTCAGGACCTTGAAATCTGTGAAGATACATTTAAATATAACAAAATAAATCAGACTGAAGAGATTTTGTGAAACTTGCATTGACTCTTCTTTTTACAATTTTAGACATAATATGGTTCTTTAAAAGCATGTCTCCTACATCTAATGCTTTCCCCCCTCTTCTATGAGCTCCAGGAAGGCCAAGTTGATCCTTTAAGGAAAGACAGTTTGAACACAGGCAAGAGCATAGGGATCCGCTTTGGAATCAGGATGGACACCTCTGACCCCAAGATTTCAATCAGCAGGGCAACATATGCGTGAGTCAGAATCATGCCTGGCTCCATGCAAGACCTTAGAACCAATAGAAACGTGCAGAGCCCCAATGACAGTAGCAAGGATGATGTTTACGTGTCCACAGTTCCTTTGTACGAGTTACTGCCCTTTCTTCAAGAGTGTTACAGTCAAAAGCATGCCAAAAGTCACTGCACACTCCTCCCCTTGAGAATTTCATCATTGGTTTAGCTGGCCTTGGGTAAAAAATCTAGGGAAGGAGCTGGTGAGGAGTGGGGTGGGTGGCGCAAGAGTAAGTAACGGATTGGAGACAGTGTTTTGGGGTGGGCAGCTGTGGTGTTTGGCACATTGTTTTTGAACCAGATAGGGAAAATGGGGGTATATTCTTTCTCTTTCCAACAAAGTCTCTCAAGGGTTACAAAGTCATCCCATGTAAAATAGATAACAGAAGCCTCTATATAACTGAGTTTGAAACCTGGGTCCCCAGATATCCTTCTTCATTTAACTATTGGGGTCAGTCAATTTTAATTGGGGTTGTTTAGGAAAGACTGAAGACAGAATGCATGCTCCACCTGAGTCTTTTTTACAAAATTTAAAATGGATTTTATTTATTTATTTTTAGAGAGGGGAAGGGAGGGAGAAAGAGAGAGAGAAACATCAATGTGTGGTTGCTTCTCACACACCCCCAAATGGGAACCTGGCCCGCAGGCATGTGCCCTGACTGGGAATCGAACTGGCGACCCTTTGGTTTGCAGGCCTGCACTCAATCCACTGAGCCACACGAGTCAGGGCTCCACCTGAGTCTTGAAGGATAAATAATTCACAAGGTATGCAAAGAAGGGAAAGGAATTCAAGATAGAAGAGGAGTGGAGATGCAGAAAGGCTGGGATGGTGGGACCAAGGATGTAGGGGCACAGAGAGTGAGAAGGATAGAAAGATGGCCAAGTGTAGAGCCTGCACAGTCTGTACTCATGAATGGTAGGCAGACATACTGGGACGAAAGGAGCTGGAGGAGGTGAAGCCCAACCATAGGACCCCCATGGGTGAGAAGAGTCCAGGGTCTCCAGAATTTCCCCTAGGTGCTGGAGCAGGTGTTTCTGTCACAGATGAAGTTTGTAACACTTGGAAACCCAGGGTAACCCAGTGGCAACTCTGAGGGCTGCTGTGTGTCCCCTCTCTGTGCCTCTGTTCCCCAGCCTGAGACCACAATTATGAAGAGACTTGTCTTGGGAGCCATTTCTCTTTTATTAACTTATCACTTGGACAACAAACAAATAGCACAAACAGACTACAAACCCACACGCACAATCAGTTGTGACATCTGTATGTAGAAGTAGATGACAGAAGGAGCTGTGCCACCAGGAGGGCCTCCCAATCCAGTGTCTTGATATTCATGAGTGTCAGTAGCCCCTGTGAGTCTATGACAAATCTTCTGTGGGACATTTAGAGCCGAATGCCCTGCCCCGGGCATGTCTAATGAGGCTTAGACTCCTGCACATGAACATGTACACACACAAGGATGGGGCAGAGAACGGCCTCCAAACAATAGCTCAGCAACAAGCAAAGTGGACCCTACAAAGTGGATCTGTGCTTTCCCTACGGCTCTGGCAGCAGACATGTTCCCCGCACTCATCCTTCACCAGCTCCCCGGCTCCCTTGGGAGGGGCAGGTGGGCCTTGAGGCAGTGAGGGCTGCTCCACAAGGAGAACCCAGTTTTGCTATCTTGGGGCAAGTGTCCTGGACTCCAGGGTGAACACATCTCAGCTTTCCCACACTACCCTTGCTTTATTGCCTGGGCTGCCAAGCCCTGCTTGCTACTCCCAGAAGAATGAGTAAGAAGCTGTATCCCAAGGAAAATCTACCAACTTGGAGTCCCATGAGCTATGCACAAGTCCTACATCAGCACTCTCCCGCAGTGTGACATTGTGAAAGTTACCTCAGTTCTCGAAGCTGCATGTTCCCCATCTGTCTACTTCCCAGGGTTATCATAAGGAATTACTGAAATTTGATACTGCCAAGTACTGTTCCAGACTCAAGGTAAATGATCGAAAGCCATTTGCTTTCCTGCCTTCTTCTCCCCATTTTCTATTTCCAGGTTTGTGTATCCACTGATGGTCGCGTAACCCCAATGGCACCAAAAGCGCCTCTTGACCAACAACAGGGCCTCCCACACCACAGCAGAAACTGCCAGTGTGCCGAACCTGCACCACTGGCGGAATCTAAGGGATGGACCACAGGACCAGAAGACAGCCTGGATATCAGCTGCCACTCAAACCCAGGAGTGAGATTTGGGTAGCCTGAGCCCTGACTGCCTCAGGGATGATGACGAGGTGCCGTGAGGGTGGGAAAACATGAACACCAAATAGTGCTGTAGAGGTGGCTGTGAGTCGGGTCTTGTCAGAGCTGGAACCCAGTGGGTGGTGCTGTTTATAACCTTTAGCAGAAACACAACCGTGCCACCTGCCAAGAGTGGGATACCCAAGGATGTAGGAAACTTATCTTCGTAGCAGGTCTGTCAACAAAAGGCCACTTTGATGCGTCATAGTCCTCAACTCTGGTTCTGCAGAAATTTTCCTGCCATCTCTCCATCTGTCTGTCCACCAGCCATCCATCTGGTATGTATTAAGAGTTTTGTAGAATACAGGCTGACCAGGACAGAAAAGCTTCTGTGCTCATGTAGCACCTTTTACCCATAGAGTAACTTCCATGTTCACTCAACTGGAGTCTTCCACAGGAATGCTGTGAGGTAGTAACAAGGCAGGAAATCCCCTTCTTTTTATAGATCAAGTGAGCGTAGGTGAAACATGGTAAGGGCTGGTCAATGCAGGGTGCTGGTGTGTTCCCTGAAGGCCAGACCTGGCCCTCCTCCTGGAGGCCTTGGTACAGCTCGTCCTGCACTAACCTCTATACCCAGACCTGCTCTGCTGTCTTTCACACCAGGGTGGGTTTCAAGTCATCTTTGAAGTTCACGACAGGCTTTGAGCGGGCCCACAGCTTTTCCCAGGAAGCCAGTCCCCCGGCACACTCAGGGTCACTGTCTGATGAGCCACTGTCACTGGAATCAGAGGAGCTCTGGAAGCAGATTTCACAGTAGGGCCGGTGGCAGTGGCAGAAGAACTCATCTGAGCTGCTGGACTCAGTGTCAAGGTAGTTGCATGGAGAAGAAAGGGAGGGACAGCCTGGGGACTCCAGGGACTGCAGCTGTTGCTGCTCAGACAGATCTGGTGAGGCTCTAGATAGGGGTGGGGCAGCGGGACACTGTGCCTGGCCAGAACCAGGAGGCTGGTGAGGAAAGGCTGCACGGCTCCTTCCAGTCCCCTGGGGCTCTGGCTGGCATTGTTTGCTGTCCTTCAGGGTGCCTGACTTGCCTTGAGGATCTGAGAATAGTAAGGGTTTCTTGGAAGAGGGTACCCTCAAATCAGCACTTTGGGGGTCCAAGCAGAGGCTGTCCCTGTTCTGCCCATTTGACCTACTTTTTGCACCAGATACAATCTTATTTGCCCGATGCCCCACATAGGAGGATACAGAGCCCGGAAAGCGTGAGCGAGCCCTCAGCGCTGCCCGCCTTCTCCTCACCATGTGAGGGCTAAAGCCCAGCTCCTTAGGGAGGGGCATCTTCGGGGCGCTGTGGGTAGCACTACTCTTACAGGGTTGCTGGGGACAAGACGGGGAAGAGTGGAGGGGAGCCTCGGGGCCTAGGCCCAGATCTTGTAGGACTTCCTGAAGCTTCTCCCTGATCACTGAATTGACTCTGGACAGCTGCTTTTGGGGCTCCTCTGAGTTCTCCAGCTGCCCCTGTCTCCTAGGAACAGAGCCTTCTTCACTTGGTATGAGACTCTGGTGGGAGGCCATGGGTACCTGGTCTCTTCTTTCTGCACCCTGGCTTTGCTGAGCCTGTGACTTCTGACTATAGCCCAAATTTAAATGATCAGAAAAGTCTTTCAAGTCAGACATCTTTTGCCCTGGGGAGGAGCCAGAGTCCTTCCCCGGTCCCTCGAGACTTTGTGCACTTGGTGAGGGCATTGAGGTAGTCTGGGAGTCCTGGGGAGCCACACTGGTATCATTCTGAGAGTCAGAGAGGCATTGCGAATGCCTTTGAGTTGCCAGGCCATGCACAGGGACTGAGGCTTGGCCGTCCTCGCTGTGGGAAGAGGCAGGAAAGACAGCCCACTCTGGGGGGTCATAGGTACACTCAGCTGACATCAGCCTCACTAGCTTCTCTTTGGCGTTGTTTACTTGTTCCTGCAGGCTTTCAATCACAGCATTTTTCTGTAAGATAAAAGCAAAACCATCAACAAAAGATGCCACTGAAGGTTTTCACACCATCTCCCATGGGGGAGAAAGTGTGGCACCAGGGGTCCTTGGTTTAAATCCCAGTTGCTCTGTGTATTAGCTGGTGAATTAGGCTCTGAGAAGGTGCCTCCACAAGGTGAAAACACTTCAAAGTGCTCAGCACAGTCACTGACACATGGCACCCCGTGAATGCGAACCATGATTTACTGCAGTGGGACCTTCATCTCCCCCCTATGTCCCCACTCTGTGGCATTGTCTGTGAGACAGGAGGTTGGAGGAGACACAGCTTGCTGCTTGCTGGCTGGGGCACACCCTTCTGAGAACTGGGAGGGAAAGGTCACTCTGCAGGACACAAGCCTGAAAAATGGCCCAACTCTGGTTTATCACACTTTTGCAAAATGAAGATGAATTCGAAGCACATCTCAAGGGGATGAGTGAATGGGGGAAACAAGTATTTTGCCTCTTGCTAAACAGACTAGAAAATGGAAAAACAGAGAGAAGGGTGGAGATTCCTGGGCCAAAGAGATAAGGTCAGGTATGGCCAATGAGAATCTCAGGTTGGTGTTACCATCTGCCTGGATGGACCGTGGGGTGGAAGGTGAAAAGTTACTGGTATCTCCTACAGAAGGGCAGGTGGAAGTATTGGAGAAGCTTTTTCTTTTTAAAATAGAATTGTTGGGTCAGACCCTCTGATAGCTTCATTCAACAGATCTAGAATGGAGTCCAGAAGATGAATGAGGCTGGGGCATTTCTGCTATTGAGCTGCCTACCTGTTGCATGGCTGTTAGTTGATACATGGGCTGTGCCCAGGAGGCCTGGCAGGTGTGAGCTTCAGAGGTGTGTCCACCCTAACCGAGATCATGGGCATGAAGTAGGGGAAGAGCCCCGGTGGTGGGTGTGCCCTGAGTATCCTCTGGTGGTACAGCAGCTGCTTCCCTAGCGCAGACCTTAGGTCCACCTCCTGAAATTTCTGATGATCAAAGACAGTGGAGCAGGGAAAAGATCATGATGGGAAACTGACGGTCTTGGGGCAGCTGGGATCGAGGGTTCGGAGGAAGTGATAACACAACCACTGTGTTCTAGGAACTGCTTGTCCAAATTCCAAAATGCTGCCTCATTGTGGCCATCCTCTTTAGAAGCTGAGGATGAGCATTTGGACACCCATTTATTACGCCCTGGAAATAAAAGGGTGTTTCCCTTCTTTAGAATACCTGATACAAGTTGCCTATGGACCAAATCTGTGGTGTCTTCTCAAGTTGAGATCGGAGAGTTGACCAGGACTGACCCTTTCTGAAAGCAGTATCTGGTAAACTAGTCCAGCCATGGTCTCTGGCAGCAACTCCAAGGCAGATCTACTGTTCCCTATTTATAAGCAGAAAGGTGATTTCTCTAATATTGGCTCTCCCAGTTACATCCTGGTTTACTCTACTTCTATTGTCATCGGGAGAGAGTCCCAGACCAGTGGGAAACGTGAATAAGGGGAAGGGACTTGCAGCTGAGCACCTGCCTCCCGGTTCTCTCTTTTCCTCACCTGCAGAGTGGTGAGGTCTGAGCGTTGCTGGGGCGATGTAGAGGATTTGGGGACTCCCCAGGAGCAGAGGGGATGAGTAACTGGGAGACATTCATTCAGGCTCTGCATGAGGCCCGGGTGCTGCCAGAGAGCTCTTTGAGCGTCACATAGGGGTGGCTGTGTTGACTGCCCAGGAGGGACCCCGACCCTCTTCCCCCTCCGCAGCCCGTCCTCATGAAATCCACCCTGCACATTGTCAGGCTGGCCTCAGGAGGCCTCTACTACCTCACTGAGTTAGGAGGAAGCCACCAACTGATGACAACTACCCGGCAAGTACACTCTCAGTGCTGTCTTTTGTGCCTTATCTGCGAATTTCTTTGAGTGTGGTAAAACAGGATAAATAGTGAGTTGGGAAGAATACTCTTCTCCAAGCAGACCAAACATCTGAAATTGGCTGGTGACAGATCTTTCAGAGAAAAAAGTGGGACTCTGTTTTCACCATGGCTGCATACTAATTAGAGGTGTGGTGTGAGGCACTGCCACCGTGAGACCAAAATCTGACCTATCATGGCAGCTGCATTTAAATGAGCTTATTAATTATTGCTTTTGGCACATCTGGGGGAGCAAAACATCCACAAGTATGTTTCATAAGGTATAGGCCATAAGGAGAAATGGAATCACTCTCTTGTTGCTATGGCACAAGGAATAAAAATAATAGGTAGGCTTCCTCTGCTGCAGAGTGTACAAGGAAGGTTCTACTTGCTGGCCTTCATACAACCTAGGAAGTTGGCAATGGATGCTGCCCTGCACGGCATCTGGGAAACCCCTGGTCATAGCAGCAAAGGAGGTGAGAATGACAAGGTAGACTCCCCAGATCATGGGAAAGTAAGAGGTGGTCGAGGGGGCTCATCAGAGGGAACCTGGAATCAGAGGCTGCAATCAAGTGGGGCTCAGGGTTTGTGCACATATGGAGGCAGGAGAGACACTGTGTCTTCTACCAGGCAAGGCCAGAACTGAGGATTTATATACTGGAACCTCTGTAGCCTACTCAAGGCCCCGGGATGGCTGCCGGTTCTCAGGCCTTTTCTGGGAAAGATGTACCAGGTGTAGGGTGTTGGGGCAAGGCCAGCTTTTTACTGCCTGTACATCTGTTCCCTATTAGGACCTTTCCTCTGAAGACTCAAGGCATCTTTTTGGATAGAGCAGATTCAGTCATTGCGTGGGAAACTGGGGGGTTAGTGTGGCAGAAGTACAAAAAGCACGTCATAAATTACCATAAGGCTAAAGAGTCAGGCCACTTGGCTGTTCCAACATTAGCTGATTGTGAATGAAAACCATCCCGGCTGTTCTTGCCAAGTCTCTGGCCTTCTGTTGAGCTGAGAAAAAAATTGCTTCTTTGAAGACTTTAGAGTATGAAAGGCAATGCTACTCCCTTGCCAGGTGGGGAGAAATCTGGCTTTGAAATAAGGTCCTGAATGCTTCATAAATAGTACAAAAATAGAGAAGAAGTATGACTGAAAAAGGTCCAGGCTGAGGGTGTGGTGTGGGAGCCTGGAGGGGCATGGACATCCAGTGCAGGGATGGCTAATCCCGCCCTCTCACACAGGGACTGCTGACAGCCACGTGTCCGTCCTGTCACAGGAAAACAGTTTCCCAAACTGCACCTACTCAGGTACGTTCTGTACTGAAGGAAAAATTAAAAAGACTATAATTTAGTGAGTGTGAAAAATACTGACTAATTCTTCTGGGCCCCATGCCTTCTTCCTGAGGCAGGGCAGCCTCAAGCTTTCCCAAGTGCTTTCTGCAAACCCACACCACAGTGCCCAGTTCTGGGAGGGGTGCCAGCTTGGGCTCAAGTACAGAAGGAAGAGGGGCTGGGGGCTCCCCAGTCCCCTGTTGGTGCTACTATGATATTCATAGGACCTATTCAGTGCCCCTCCCCATCCTTAGACATTACTGACTCTCTGGGTTGGTGGGATGATTGAGATCTCTAGTTAGAACCTGCAAATACAGTAAGGGGCCCTAGAAGATCTTGTGAATGAGGACACTACTCTATGTAAGGAAAGAGCGTGTCATACAGAAGCAGCTCGCACCCACTACAACTCAAGGCCTTTATAGTGCTGTTCCTCTGTTTGGAAGGCTTCTCCCTGCACTCTTTTCTGGCCAGTTTGTGCTTAACCTCCAGTTCTCAGCTCACAGTCTTTTCTGACAGCTCTAAATTAGGTTCCCTTGTCCTTATCATCCACTTTTCTGCCTTATCACCCTGATTTTTTGCCTCCATTATTCTATTGACCAATATCTATTTCCTGCATCCGACTGTGAGCCCCACGAGGGTAGGGACCACGTTTGTCTTGTTCATCAGCACTTAGCACAATGCCCGGTACATCTGTTCAGTGAGTGAATAAAGTGGGTGAGGTCAGCAATGGGAGAGTCCCTGGGGAAATGTTGAGGTTTTGCCTGCTGCTAAGAGACGTGGGGGAACGGGAGGAGAAGAAGGAACATTAGCAAAGTGACAGCTGGGGCCCACTGGTGCCTGCCTGGAGTTCTTTATAGAGAATCCACCAGGCAGGGGTCTCACTTACTTCTGTGAGGAGTCTTTCCATGGAGGTTTTCTCTCCTCTAGCGTGGCCCTCACCATACTGAGTAGGGCAGCTTTTGCTGGGAGTGCTGAAATATTTGGCCATGCATCTAACTGTTTGGTTTTCCTCTTCAAATGCCTTCCATTGCTTCAGCTGTTAAATAAAAGAACACATGTTATTTATTTAATTACACACCCCAAAACACATTCTCTTACTCTTTCTCAGAAACACCAAGGAATGACAGTAATACACAAATGCACAAACTATTCTCTCCTCAGAACATACTTTACTCCGGGAAGTCCATGGACAGTAATGACAGACAGCATAGAGAATGTTAAGGTTATAGAGTTTTTAAAATGCCAAAGGAAGATGACAGGTAGATGACATGGAGAAATCTTAGCTTGATCCACTCATTGCTGAACTGGTCAAAGAAAACCAGACTGAAGTATACTCCTAGGGCCATATTCTAAAGCCAGAGTTTATGAGCTGTAACAGGGTTACACAATCTAAACACTAGGTTTCAAGTGAAGCTGTTTCTAGTTATGCATAGCTGTTCTCGATTATCCTCATTCGTTAAGTAATGGTGTGCTCACAGTGACTGAAAACCCAGTTCCTTGCTGGAGGACTTCTAACCCAAATCAGTAATCAAGGCTCAGGTGGAAAACCCCAAGTGGCAATATATCAATAAAAATGATAGAACATTAGGTCTGTGATATGACCATCTTTTTTTCTTGACAAACGAGGGGAGACTCAGAAGGCGCATGAGTTATGCAGACAAGAGAGCAGCAGAGCCACAGCTGGAACCGGGCGCTGTGCCACACCACGTGACGTGACACAGTTGACACAGACGGACCCTGTTAACTGTGGGGTCCTCGGGAAAGTTTTCCAGGAGATACTGGCTTTGAGAAACAATCTGTGGGTGCACGGGCTAGTTTAGTTTAACAGGGATGGAACTGAACACAGATCATTTACACGCGGGGGCCATCCTCCTGAGCCTTTGGGACACTCTACCTGGAGAAGGCCAGTGACATGGATGCCAGGGGAGGACACAGTGCTGGAGGCTTCTGTTTTTCCCTTAGGAATTCTCATAACTAAGAGTCCTAGTGACATACACCAGGCACTCTGGCACCCTAGAAACGATGCTGGTGACTGTGGGGAGCCTCATGGGGATCCTGGGACTTCTTTGCTCACTCATCATTTACTAACTGCAATTTGGTAAATCTCAGGTAGGATTCTAAATCCTCCCATCAGTTTCAATACCACATCTCACCCAAGTCCTCTTGGGTCCTCTGTTGACTCAGCAGGACCCTTCATGATATCAGGTGTCAGTGTGATCCGTACTGGGTCAGCCCAGGAACCTCCCCTGCAGATGCCCTTCTCCAAAGCGTAGGGTTCTGAGAGCTCACCACCCTACTCAGGCGTTATTGGAACCTGGCACGACAGGGTCACTGTATGGTCTTGAGTGGATGAAGCAGATGCCCAGGGTTGTTCCTAGTGTTGACCCTAGCAGTGTCACTGTATCTTGGCCCCTTCTCAGGCCCCCTCATTTCCTCAGCAGTACAGCTTTTCCTCTCTTCCCCAGCACCTTCGGTCTAAACCCCTCCCACCCCCGGCAGGGTTGCTGTAGGAACTGCTCACACTGGTGTAAGGGCACTTTCAGGCCTTTGGGTCTGTCTCACCCTAAGCGGGCCAGGTGGAGCCAGAGTGTCCCTTGATGAAAGCCACCTTCCCCACAGTTCCCAGTTTGTGAAGATCCTGGTCCTTCAGACTTGACCCTTAGAGGTTTCTGAAATATCGCAATAAAAGACCCTCACGTCACAATTTCAGGACCTCTCCGTGACTGCTCCTCCAGAAGGACAGGCACATTCTTGGTTTTCAGCCTCTGGGCTGTGCGGTGTGGCAGGCTAAATAACAGCCCTCCAAAGATGTTCCCCTCCTCATCCCTGGCACTTGTGTCTATGTTCTTCACCTTACACGGCAAAAGGGATTCTGTAAATGTGCTTAAGGATTTGAGATGGGAATATTATTCTGGATTATACCAGTGGACCCACTGTGATCATGAGTCCTTGTAAGAGGGAGGCAGGAGGGCCAGAGTCAGAAAAAGAGAAGTGACAATGGAAATAGAGGTCAAAAAGAGATTTGAAGATGTCACACTGCTGGGTCTAAAGATAGGGAAGAGTTTGTGAGTCAAAGAATGTAGGCGGCCTCTAGAAACTGAGAAAGGCAAGGAAATGGACTCTTGCCTAGAGCCTCCAGAAGAAACGCAGACGTACTAGCACCTTGATTTTAGCAAAATGAGGCCTACTTCATATTTCTGACCTCCAGAACTGTAATACATTTAAATTGTTTTAAGCCACTGTTTGTGTTCATTTGTTAGCAGCAACAGGAAACTAATACAGTGGTATTAAATCTCAAGTCTTTAACAAGACCTACTAGGCCCCAGTAACTAGGGCTTTGAGAAGCTCACCTCCTAACCTTCTGCCACGCTCCCCTTCCTTCAATTTGTGCTTCAAAAAGTGCAAAGATTTGTGGTGCTCCAAACATAGCCTGTTCTCTCTCACACCTCTCTGCCTCTTGTCCCCCCATCTGAATGCCACCCCCAACCCCCCCGCAAATCTGCTCAGTGAACTCTTGCTTCTCCTACAAGACTGGGCCCATTTTCTGAGATGTCACTGAGTTCCTAGACAGGTTGGGACACCCTTTCCTCAGCATCGTGTAGCATGCCTTCCTCTAACACTGAAGACCTGTATTATAGTTCCTGTCATGTCTGCTCAACTACACCTAGATATGGGACCACATGTTGAACTCCATGTTCCCCACAGTTAATAAATGAATGGATGAATAAATGAAGAAATGAAGAAAGTTTTCCTTTAAAAAGTTCACCAATCTAGTAAGTAGGGTCACTGAGACATAGACAGACAACTCGAAGGCAGGTTAGAAAGTCCTAAGTACTTACAGGAAACACTTTGGAGGGTTGGAGGAGAAAACAATGTCCTATCTCAGGACCCATCTGCCTCTCAGAGGTGGAGGAAGGAAAGGAGAAGTTGTGTGTGGGGATGGTTCACATTCAGGTTACCATCAACAAAAGTAGAGGCTGGCTCATTTCTGGTGATGTCCTGAGTGTTTGGCATAAACACTCAGGCATTTCATGAGGGCCCCTGTGGAAGGCTACTTGGTCCACCTGCTTTTCATTCATTTCACTCAGCTCTCTAGTGCCATCTAGCCACCCTTGTGGTATCTGTGCCTTTGTTTTCATAAACCCCACCCACGCAGCCCAGTCTGAAGGCTCATTGTCAAAAAGGAAGTGCTCCCCAATTGATAACCCTCCATTTCTGTGATTCTGTTCCTATTCTAGTTGTTTGCTTAGTTTGTTTTTGTTTTTGTTTTTAGATTTGGTTGTTAATAGCTGTGACTTTGTTGTCATTTTACTGTTCATAGTTTTGATCTTCTTTTTCTTACATAAGTCCCTTTCACATTTCATATAATAAGGGCTTGGTGATGATGAACTGCTTTAACTCGACCTTATCTGAGAAGCACTTTATCTGCCCTTCCATTCTAAATGATAGCTTTGCTGGATACAGTAATCTTGGATGTATGTACTTGCCTTTCATGACTTGGAATACTTCTTTCCAGACCCTTCTTTCCTGCAAGGTTTCTTTTGAGAAATCAGCTGTAGTCTAATGGGAACTCCTGTGTAGGTAACTGTCTCCTTCTCTCTTGCTGCTTTTAAGATTCTCTTCTTATTTGTAATCTTGGGTAATGTAATTATGATGTGCCTTGGTGTGTTCCTCCTTGGGTCCAGCTTCTTTGGGACTCTCTGCTTCCTGGACTTCCTGAAAGTCTATTTCCTTCACCAGATTTGGGGAGTTCTCCTTCATTATTTGTTCAAATAAGTTTTCAATTTCTTACTGTTCTTCTTCTTGTGGAACCTCTATGATTTGGATGTTGGAATGTTTAAAGATGTCCTGGAGGTTCCTAAGCCTTCCTTATTTTTTGAATTCTTGTTTCTTCATTTTGTTTTAGTTGAATGTTTATTCTTTCCTTTTGGTGCAAACCATTGATTTGAGTCCTGGTTTCCTTCCCGTCACTGTTGGTTCCCTATAGATCTTTCTTTATTTCACATAATGCAACTTTCATTACTGCCTGGGTCTTTTTTATGCTGTTGAAGTACCCAGTGAGTTCCTAGAGCATCTTGATAACCAGTGTCTTGAACTGTGCATCTGATAGGTTGTCTATCTCTTCATTGCTTAGTTATATTTTTCCTGAAGCTTTGATCTGTTCTTTCATTTGGGCCATTTTTTTTTTTTTTTGTCTCAGCAGCCTGTTTTGTAGTAAGGGGTGGAGTCTTAGGTGTTCACCAGGATGGGGCAACACACGTCAATGTGTTGTGACACTGTATGTGGGGGGAGGGGTCAGAGAGGGAACTGTGCCACTTGTTCTGATCTCTGCTGATTTTCAGTCACTTCCTCTGCTATCAAATCGGACCCTTCTAGTGCTGATTCCCAGGTGGGTAAGTTTGTGTATGTTCTAGGACCCTGTGGGTCTCTCCAACGAACTCTCCTGTGAGGCTGGGAGTTTCTCCTGCTGCCGCTTCACCCCCCATAGATGTTTTCAGTAAGGTTTTGAGGCGCTGGAGCTCTGGGTTGCTCAGTCTGTCTCAATCCCCAGTTGTTCCTCCCGGTTTATCTGCACTCAAATGTGGGACCGCACAGTCTACCAGCCACCACCTTGCCCACTCTGGTCCTCCAACAGCTGCCTTGCCGTGAGCATTCTCCACCCGGATGCCCATCTCCACCCTTTCTACCAGTCTGGGTGAATGTTTCTTCTTTAACTCCTTGGTTGTCAGACTTCCATACAGTTTAATTTTCTGGCAGTTCTGGTTGTTTTTTGTTTTTAAATTTGTTGCTGTCCTTTTGTTTGTGGGAGGAGGCACAGTGTATCTACCTATGCCTCCATCTTGGCTGGAAGTCCCTAGTTTTAGACTTTTAAAAGAATTTACTTCCTACACCTAAGATACAGTGGACTAAATGTATATATTTTTAAAGTTTTAGATCTTGATCAATTCAAGAGGAGAAAAGGTGTGAGAGAGAAAACACATGAGGAAAGATAAAGAGAAAGGAAGCTCAAGACAGCTAGAAGAAAAAATGGGGAACAGTGTCCATCCACCTGTTCTTGTATAGCGTAATTCCACTTCCACTCTCACTTTATTTATATATATATATATATATATATAAATATATATTTTTAATTCTCATCCAAGGATATGTTTATTGATTTCAGAAGAGAGGAAAGAAGAGAGAGAGGGAGAAACATTGATTGGTTGCCTCTCACCTGCTCCCCAACCAGGAATTGAACCCACAGCCTAGGTATTTGTCCTGACTGGGAATCGAACCCACAACCTTTTGGTGTATGGAGGCAATGCTCCTATCAACTGAGCCACTTGTCCAGGGCTCCACACACTTTAACAAATCAAGTGCTTGTTCCTTAGTTCAAACCTGGAAGTCATATTTCAATCTGAATTTCAACCTGCAATTTTACATTTTTGTGTACATGGGAGTGTACCTAGATATCATTACTGTCCTAGGTGCTGAGGAATCAAATGACAAAGAGAGTGGAACTTGTGTCCGAGACCTAGGATGCAAAAGGGACAGGAGTGTTCAGAGAGGATATATAAGTAGAGCCACATCATGGAGGTTGCTGATTCAGTTAATTTTCAGATAGAAGTCTTGTTTTAGATCAGGAAGGCTTTCCTTGGGGATTACTTTTGCCCTAAATTATTTTTATCTTTCAGAAATTCCTATTAGCTCTAATTGTATCCCTAGATCTGTTCTCCATATTTTCTCATCTAGTCTTTCATTTTTTAACTGTCTTCTTATGTTCTGTTTCCTTCAATTAATTAACTAATTCAATTTTTTCCCCATTTCCAATTGCCTATTCAATGTTTCTACTGGGGTTTTGAATTTAACACAATATGCTTGATCCTTGTTTAATATTTCATGATCTAAGATTATGTCCTTCTCATAATGGTTTGCTTTGGTTGAAGAGAGGCAGCATCCTTTAAATCCTGTTGACAAGACAAATCTGATGTCTTCTATAAATTTCTATTTTACATCAGAGGAAGTAAGCTTCGTTAAACCTCCAGAAATTTGTGGACCTCTTCTTATGAACTTCAGAATCTCTTCATAGGTCCCTGAATTTATAGTCTTACATTGGAAGAGCTATAGTTTCCCAGGGTATTATAGTAAATACATTCTTTTGGGGTTTCCCTCATCATCACAAGATGGCTGCCATAGCTCCTGACATAACAAACATTCAAGGTAGAAAGGAGGTGGAAGAGGTGATACCAGCCATACCAATAGCTTTTTCAGGAAAGCAAAAACTTTCTCAGAAGCCTCTCAGAAAACCTTTAGTGTTCAACTGTGTCATATGGGCACCCCTAGTTGTAAGGGAGGCTAGAAAAGCAAGTGGTGGGAGAACCAAGATGGTGGTGTAGGTAGACACACTGCGCCTCCTTGCACAACCAGAACTGACAGAAAATAGAACGGCAAGGAGGTCCGACACCAAAGAGATAAAAAATAAACATTCATCCAGACTGGTAGGAGGGGCGGAGACGGGCAGCCGGGGCAGAGAGGACTCGCATTGTGGTGGCAGGACCGAGACTGGCGGAGTGTGGGACGAACGGGGCAGGCAATCTGACCACTAGCAAACCCTGCGGCCCTACAGTCGCGCACAGATAAACCGGAGAGGGCCGGACTCAGAGTGGCAGAGAACGGGGCAGGCAGAGCAGCGGGTAGCACCCGGGGGCCCCACATTCGCGCATAGATAAACCAGATGAATGGCAGGGAGCGAAGCAGACCACGCAACGCAGGGCTCCAGCACGGGGAAATAAAGCCTCAAACCTCTGAGTGAAAACACCCATGGGGGTTGGGCGGCAGCAGGAGAGACTCCCAGCCTCACAGGAGAGGTCATTGGAGAGACCCACAGGGGCCTACAATGTGCACAAGCCCACCCACTCGGGAATCAGCACCGAGGGGACCAATTTGATTGTGGGTAGCCAAGGGAGTGACTGAAATCCAGCAGAGAGTGGAGTGGGCGCCATTACACCCTCTCGGCCCCTCCCCCACATACAGCATCACAGAGCAGCGACCAGCGTTACCCCGCCCAGGGGAACACCTAAAGCTCCGCCCCTTTAAGTAACAGAAGCACCAAGACAAAAAAAAATTGCCCAAATGACAGAACACTTCAAATCTCCAGAAATAATTCAACTAAGCAGCGAACAGATAGCCAACCTATCAGATGCACAGTTCAAAACACTGGTAATCAAGAAGCTCACAGAATTGGTTGAATTTGGTCGAAAACTAGATGAAAAAATGAAGGCTATGCTAAGAGAAACAAAGGACAATGTACAGGGAACCAATAGTGAGGCGGAGGAAACTGGGACTCAAATCAATGGTATGGACCAGAAGGAAGAAAGAAACATCCAACCAGAAAAGAAGGAAGAAACAAGAATTCGGAAAAATGAGGAGAGGCTTAGGAACCTCCAGGACATCTTGAAACATTCCAACATCCGAATTATAGGGGTGCCACAAGGAGAAGAGGAAGAACAAAAAATTGAAAACTTATTTGAACAAATAATGAAGGAGAACTTCCCTCATCTGGCAAAGGAAATAGACTTCCAGGAAGTCCAGGAAGCTCAGAGAGTCCCAAAGAAGCTGAACCCAAGGAGGAACACACCAAGGCACATCATAATTACATTACCTAAGATGAAACAGATGGAGAGAATCTTAGAAGCAGCAAGAGAAAAGGAGACAGTTACCTACAAAGGACTTCCCATAAGACTGTCAGCTGATTTCTCAAGAGACCTTACAGGCAAGAGGTGGCTGGCAAGAAGTATTCCAAGTCATGAAAGGCAAGGACCTACATCCAAGATTACTGTATCCAGCAAAGCTATCATTTAGAATGGAAAGGAAGATCAAGTGCTTCTCAGATAAGGTCAAGTTAAAGCAGTTCATCATCACCAAGCCCTTATTCTATGAAATGTTAAAGGGAGTTACCTAAGAAAAAGAAGATCAAAAATAGGAACAGTAAAAATGACAGCAAACTCACAGTTATTAACAACCACACCTAAAACAAAAACAAAAGCAAACTAAGCAAACAACTAGAACAGGAACAGAACCACAGAAATGGAGCTCACATGGAGGGTTATCAACAGGGGAGTGGGAGGGGGAGAGGGGGGGAAAGGTACAGAGAATAAGTAGCATAAATGGTAGGTGGAAAATAGACAGGGGGAGGGTAAGAATAGTGTAGGAAATGTAGAAGCCAAAGAACTTACAAGTATGACCCATGGACATGAACTATAGGGGGAGAATGTGGGAAGGAGGGGGTGGGCAGGATGGAGTGGAGTGAAGGGGGGGAAATGGGACAACTGTAATAGCATAATCAATAAATATATTTTGAAAAATAAAATTAAAATTAAAAAAAAAGAAAAGCAAGTGGTTAGCTCCTTCAGACTATATACTGGAGTTGAGCAAGGAAGAAAGGGTTTGGCAATGGGTGGATGGGTTACCAATCAACAATGTTGGCCACAGGGCCTAAATGGTGGGCTTCCCAAAAGGCCCCTCCCCACTTCCTTTTCCCCATCTCCTAAAGAGGAACAGCCCTTGCTTTTCATAGACCTTTTCCCTTACCTTCCAGACTAGTAACACTCAGCTCTCAATGGCTCCCTTTAAATTCAGTTCTTATAACATTAAGATTCAAAAAAAATTCCTCTAGTTTCTGGTATAGAGGCAATACCCACCCTTGGTTTTTAGTGCTGCTGCTACAACTATTTTCATATTTGTTTATTCTTTTGAGAATTTGCATGAGAATTTATGAAAAGGAAGAAGACTAAAAGGCCTAACCCTGTGTCACAACATCATGTCCCAAAGTCCACTCTTTCCTTTAATAAATACCTTGCAACTCTCCACCAGCCATTTTATCAGTCAGTGGCCTCATGGCAAAGTCATTCATAGCCAACTAGAAGCTGCAATGGGAACCAGAATGGGTTCTTGAGGAGGTAGTGGGATGAGGGAGGCCTCGGGGAAAGAATAAGAGGACTAGTAGGGAAATGGCAAAAGTGCCTAATGCCAAGTTCATTAACTCAGATGCATATGGCTCAGTGGTACCCTCAGGCTCAACATGAATAATTTCACATCACTTTCCTTTCAGAGCCTATGGATTCCTTTGCCTTTCCCTCCAACTCCCTTTTTCTGCTTCTATCTTCCTCACCTGTTTGATTTTTTCTTTAATCCTCATAATATGAAACATTTTATTTAATTTTTATTTCTCTTTATTGTGAGAAGAGGAATGCTCTATATTTTACTATAATAAAAAGAAAGGAAAAGCATTTAAAATTGCATAAAATTCCAAAAGAGGTTTTCCCTATGAATCTGCAATCTTAAACAGGAAAGAAGGAAAGGCTGCTCACTCCCAAGCTAGAGAAAGAATGACATCAAGATGAGGAAGGGATTGGGCATGAGTGAAACAGACTGGAGGATGGTGGAAAAGCAGGTCAGCAAGTCCACTGCCAGGGGTGGAAATGGGCGGCCGCCATGGCTCAGCCACTGTGGGCTGCCCCCCTTGCTGACTGAGAGCAGAGCCATCTTCCTTCAGGAGAGCGAGGTTGGAAGAACAGAAGGAGACAGCTCACCAGGAACCCACCTTCCTTCTGACTCTCCAGTAAATGGTACCCCAAAGTCTTGATAGAAAACACAGTGAGCAATTTATTACAGTGAGCAATGGCCCGGTAAATCCTCTGGAGAACTGGCCCTGCCAAATTCTCCCTAGGGCATACCTGGGGAATGAAGATGAGGCAGTTGATGGTGGTTGTGCAAACAAAGATTCCTCCGGACGTGAGGCCAAAGACCAGGTTGGGCCAGGAGTGCAAGTATCTGGTGACCACAAAAAGAAGCCCAGCAGCCAGCACCACAAGGTTGACTCCAACCATGATGGTTAAAGACTGATTCACAGGAGGAGAGCTGACGTGATCAGTCAGGCCAGCCAGGTAGGCACCATATAGCAGCAGCAGACCCTGGAAGCAGAGGGGAGAACCAGAGGCTAGGGGGGAGTGGAATAACAGACTCAGGGTCAAAGAGCAGGAGGGTGGGGACCATTTAAAATAAGGATTATAATACCAACCTTATAGGGTATATCCTGACTCGCATGAGGATATACTCAGACATGCGAGGACTCTTAGGTGGCTTTAGAGTGGCCCCTTACACTTAGGAGGTGCTTAATGTTATTTCCCTCTCCTGCATGAGAAGGAGTTTATCAGAAGTTGGCAAGACAGGACTCTGCTGGGATGAGGCACAGGACATGACAGTATGGGTGAGTGGGAGCCTTACAGAAAGGGCTCTGGGTACTAGGAGGGCAGTGGGTACATCGTGCTGCTGGTGGGGAGGGCTGCCATGTCCGCTATGTGGTTTTGCACTGCATGGAACTGAGGGCCTCATGGAAACTGAAATTGGCCGGTAGTCTGCTTTTCAAGCCCTGTGCTGCTGGCAGGACCAATGCTCTGAGGAAGGGGATCTTTTCTCTAATTTTCCCAAAGGCACCATCTGCTTGCCAAGCCTTGCACCTGCCCAAAAGGGATGCCTCTTTCTAATTTACACAAAGAATCTCTATAGGCTAGCAGTGGCTCTGTGCCAGGGGGTGTTTATGGGAGATGAAAAGTGGAAACAGGGGAGAACAAAGGCAGGCTGGGACCTAGATGAGACTGTGGGGCAGGCACAGGCAGCAGAGTCTCCGTCTATACCTTCACCCTCTTGGTGACACTCCTGGCCCCTACCATCAGGAATCCAGGGCCCTATTCTTTCCTGTTCTCCATGAATATAAACCTGCTCTCAGATTTCTCATTTGTACTAAGAAGAAAAATGACTCACAGCACCTCAAAGAACTATATTTAAACAGAAATCAAAGCTTTAATCAATAATACATAATATATAGATTTGATGTGTGTTCCTTGGACTGTACGCAAGGTGTCAGCCAGGCGCAGGGCAGGAAACAGTGCTATGAAGAGAAATGAGTCATTGTCCTGCCTTTCAAGGAGCTCAGTCTGGTGGGGAGATTGAAGGCAAGACACAAATGTCTGTGTTTTATAACTGAATCTGAAGATACCATGGGGATGAGGTTGCGGGGGGACCATGGGGATTCAGAGGGAGAACTAACAATGAACATCAGGTCAGGTGTCAGAGGACATCTGCCAGTGACCCTGAAATCCCCCACCCGACAGCTCCACCTGCAGGGACTGACCTATCGATAATTTTTGGGAGGACCGACTGCCTGAGGTGAAAGAGTCATCATGGCAGAGATGCCTTCTGGGTGCCCCCAATGTCCAGTGTCCCAGCTGGGGCCTGATGTGCCACCCTGAGACTTTCCGTGGTTAGAAGATACACGATACACAAGTCAGGAGACCAGAGGGACCTGACTTTTGGGTAACTGATGCCATCAGGTGGCATTTGGAAGAGCTGGATTTTTGGTAACTTACAGGTGAATGAAATTAATTCTATGATTGTGAAATGTTGAGGTCTGATTCTACTAAAAGATTTTAATTCCATTAAAATTCTTGTCCAATGGGAAAAAGGTATTAATAGAGCTCCTATACATCCATGATTCATGCTTGAGTGAATCACATATACTTATATGTCATTCGCCTTCACTACAGAGAAATATGGTACAGTGGGCAGTTGACAGGTGACTCCTGGGACTTTAAGTTTAGCTTTGGAGACCACGTATTTCTAGTTAAACTCCTGCTCTGCCAGCAATCAGTCAAACAGGCCTTTCTGCACTGATAATCGACAGGCAGCCTCCTGCCATGCAGCGCTTGCCTCATTCATCGAAACAGGCCCACCCTACGCTCCCCAGAGCCAGATTCTCTGTCCCTACAAGCTGGAAACCAGCTAATAGGACAGTTGGTTCTAAGGACCTCTTTTAATGCCCTGTATAGGTATCCTGTACCCTCTGGAAATGATATCTTACTGTAGCCATCTAACAGAGACAAATGAGTCTAATGGTGGAGATTCAGTGCAGAAGACATCTGAGGCAGCTGGAATCACTTAAAGGACATCATGAATGTTGTCATCTGTCTCAGGGCAGCTCTGCTTTCAGCCACAGTGAGAAAGGTAGGGGGTGAATGGCAACAGGATACCTCGACACAAATCTTCCTTGCAGGGATTTGGGAAGGAAACTGATATTGCCAAATCAGCTTAGAAAACCAGACCAAGAAATGGGAGAAACATTAGGTGAATTCCACGTGGTTTGGGGGAGAACAAAATGAGGGAGTGCAAGGAGTTGAAAAAGTGACTCTGCCCAAAGTAGAGAAATAATAATAATAAGGGTCATGGCTTTCAGATTTATGTATCAGCAGAGGTCTTCCCTGATTTCAAGATCCTTTGCAAGAATTACCTCATTAATTTCCCCTTTATACCCATTTTGTTGTTGACGGACCATATCCCAAGGAGATGTGGTTACCAACCTTGCATCCCCAAACGAGAGCAATCCAGACATCAGAGTACCGGGAAGCACAGAAGTGTGTGCTGGTCAGCGAGCAGGACACTTCTCTCCCTGTCACCTAGGAGGGACACAAAGTAAGGACTGAGGGCACCCACAATTATGAGGAACACACAGCAGACCCCTGTGAAGACCCTTGAGCAGGAGCTACTCTACAGCATATATATTTCCTCCCTGATGTGTAAAAGCCATAAAATTTAGTTGACTCCATTAGATAAATGAGAGTGACTATTATTTGGAGGAAAAGATGATAAAGTTGGGCTGACAAGTGGATGTTTGGTGGCAGCAGGGCTTATACCCTCTGCTGTGTGCTTTGCTACTAAGATGATTCACATCGGTGCATCAGCAAAATTACAAATTACAAATTTCATACCATGTTTGAGCTATTTGTTAACAGTTAAAACCTTAAATATTAAATCTGCATTGTCAAGATTCCACTGTATTCCTCAGCCTCTCATGAGGCTGGAGAAATAGTATTTCCTCTTAATTGAAAACTATGTACCAGGCACAGTTGACTTCATCTACATTCTTTTTACTACCAAAGCCCTAAGAAACAGATAGTATTATTATCTCCATTTTGCATGTGAGGAAACAGAGACTTCGAGAGGTTAAATGACTTTCCCAAGGTCACATGGCTAGAAAGTGGGGTAGAGCTTGGATTTGAACCAGAGTTGACTGACTCAAAAGATGACCTCAAAATACTACTTTTACCTCCCAACACTTAGGGCAATGGTATCAAACTGATTTTCACTGGGAGACACATCAGCCTCACAGTTGCCTTCAAAGGGCTGAAATAATTTTAGGACTGTATAAATGTAACTACTCCTTAACTGTTAAGGAGTTGAAATTACATTCATCCCTTTGAAGGCAACTGTGAGGCTGATTTGGCCTGGGGTGAAAATGAGTTTGACACCCCTGACTTAGGGGAAGGCACCTTCCAGTTGCTGAAAGTTCTCATTTTTAATAATGTGGAAGCAGAGATAACTGCCAGGCAGATTCCAGTGTACTGACATTGCAGTGGATGCAATTGGAAGATACGTAGGGCAGGAGGAACAGTGGGAGTGGTAGCACACCTTGCAGGCAAGGGGTAAGGTTTTCACAGCAGCCACAGCTCCCAACTCTCCCTCTTTGGGTCACTTATCTCCTTGTTGGGAGGATGCCCACACAGTGTGTGCTACTGGGAGAATGACCCCTGTGTGTCCACAGAAGCCAGTCCCCCCAGTTCAGGAAAGGAACTGAATTCTCCAGGGACTGGGCTCCTCACCGTCATACTGACACCAAGAATCTGGAGACACTGGATGGGATCAGCCAGTACCCACGTCATGAGCAGGATCACATCAGCTATCACAAGGGCTGCCACCAACCCCAGTAGCTGCAGGTCTTTGATTATCTGAAAAACAGTCAAGGTCATAATTTTCCTTAGCTCAGTGGCCATACAGGGGCTAGATAAAGTACCTTACATGATCTGCACTATAGACTCCAGGGTTAGCTCTCCCAAAAAGCTTCAATCCAGCCATCAAAGGTGAAAGAGACACTAAATATTTACAATGATTTCTGTGTCAATACCATCATCGCCATTAAACATTTCCATTTGTTTATATTTTCTATATCCTGCCTTTTCTCCTAAAAAAGTCAAGGGTTTTATAAAATAAATACTCTATTATTTCTAGATATGTATATATGAGCAGATAGAGAGATGGGGAGTTTTCACATAAAACTATTAGCAACCAGTAACCTGGAGGATGGGATTGAGAGCTGAGGGTGCTGGAAGAGGGATTGCTAACACTTTCTTTATACTTATACAAATCACTGGACTTCATACAAAAAATGTGTTACTTTTGTGGCTATAAAAATAAAATTAAGAAAATATATATCCTGCAACAGGATGAAAAGTTGAAAACATTAAGGAAAATATAAAGAGAATTATGATAGAGGCGCAGGTAAGTAGAGTATATAACATTCATGAATTGGGGCAGAAATTTGGGTCTGAGTTTTTGTCAACCACTGGAAAGAAAAAAGCACCACCTGGTACATGATGCATGGTGTTTGCAAGACAAAAACAACTTGGTTGCTTAATCAAACTGCTCAAAACCAGTGATAAAGAGCAATTTGAAGCAACCAGCAACCAAGATACATTATGCATAGAGAAACAAAGGAAGCCATCAGATATCTCATCAGATATAAGACCAAGTGAGAAGACAGTGGAGAAAAACCTTTAATGTATTAAAAGTAAAAAAGAAAACCTCAACCTAGAATTCTACATCCAGCAAAAAATACCTTTCTAAAACAAAGGTGGAATACTTTTTTTGAGAAACAAAAGCTGAAAAAATTCAGCACTAGCATATTCACACGAGAATGTTACATATCCTTCAGCAAAAAGGAAAATGATATCAGAAGAATCCTGTCCAAGGAAAGTAAGAGCTCTGGAAATGTTTCCTTCATGGAAAAATATGTGATTTTTTATTTTCAAAATATCTTTAAAAGATAGCTAATTAAAAAATACAATTGTGTGGGGCTTATAACATATGTAAAAGTAAAAACAATAACACAAAAATTGAGAAGGGGAGAAATAGAAGCATGCTATAGTAAAGTACTAATAGTAGGTGAATGCAAATTACAATGTGTAATTACACTCTTCCAGAAACTGAAGAGGAGGGAATACTTCCCAATTCATCCTAAAAGGCTGGCATTACCCTGACACCAGAGCCAGAGGAAGATTTTTCAAGAAAACAAAATTAAAGAACAATATCACTTATGAACATAATACACACATTGTAAACAAAATACATCAAACAATGCAAGAAGAGGATAAACGTCATGATCAAGAGGAGTTTGTCTCTGGAATTCAAGGTTGGTTTATGATCCTAAAATCATTTAATGTAATCCAACACATGAACAACAAAAAATGAAAAAAAAACATATAATCATGTCAACAGACGCAGAAAACACATTTCATAAAACCTAACATCAATTCTTAATAAAAAAAGCTCAGTAAAATAGGAATAGAAGGGAGGTTCCCCAACTAAATAAAAGGCATCTACAATAAAATTACAGCTAACATCATATTTAGTTTTGAAAGACTGAATGTTTTCCCCATAAAATAAAGAACAACCCAAGATTGTCTGCTCCCAGCACTTCTATTGAACATTTTACTGTTGTTTCTAGCCAGTACCATCATCATACAAGAGATTGGACAGAAACCGTCTTTATTCACAGATGATATGATAATCCATGTAGAAAATCTGATGAAATCTACAAAAAAGCTACTAGTTTATTAAAGCTACTAGTTAATAATTAATAAGTAGGTTAGTATGGTTTTCAGCAAACAAGATCAGCATACAAAAATCAATCGTATTTCTATGTATTAGCAACAAAAAATTGGAAAGTGAAAAAAAATAATAGCATGTATAGAAGCATAAAAATATAGAATACTTAGGAATAAATATAATAAAAGATGTAAAAGACTTTTACTAAAAAGCACAAAAAAATTGCTGAGAGAAGACCTAAATAAATGGAGAAATATAATGTGTTCATGGGTTAAAAGAGAAAACATTGTTAAGAAGTCAACTCTCAAGGAACTTTTGACCTAGATGGAGTTATAGGTAGATGCACTTTGCCTCTTTGCACAACCAAAAGAAGGACAACAACAAATTTTAAAACAAAAAAATAACCAGAACTGCCAGAAAATCAAACTGTATGGAAGTCTGACAACCAAAGAGTTAAAGAAGAAACATTCATCCAGACTGATAGGAGGGATGGAGAGGGGCAGCTAGGGTGGAGAAGATGAGCAGCAAGGTGGCATCTGGAAGATCAGGCAGGTGAGTCAGCATCTTGTAGACCAGGTGGTCCCACATTTGCATGCAGATAAACTGGGAGGAACAACTGGGGAGCGAGACAGACTGCGTAACCCAGGGTTCCAGCATGGGGGAAAAGAAAGTTTCAAAACCTCTGGCTGTAAAAATCTGTGGGGGTTGCGGCAGTGGGAGAAACTCCCACCTTCACAAGACAGTTTGTTGGAGAGACCCACAGGGTCCTAGAATGTACACAAACCCACCCACCGAGGAATCAGCACCAGGAGGCCCCAATTTGCTTGTGGATAGCAGGGGAAGTGACTGAAAGCCAGCAGAGAGTGGAGCAAGTGGCATTGTTCCCTCTTGGACCCCTCCCCCACAGACAGCACACAACGCAGCGACATGGGTTGCCCCATCCTGGCCAATACCCAAGGCTCCACCCCTTACAATGTAACAACTGCACGAAGACAAAAAAATATGGCTCAAATGAAAGAATAGATCAAGACTCCAAAATACAACTAAGTGATGAAGAGACAGCCAACCTATAAGATGCAGAGTTAAAAACACTGGTAATCAGGATGCTCACAGAATTGGTTGAGGATGGTTGCAAAACAGAGGTAAAAGTGAAGGCTATGCAAAGTGAAGTAAAGAAAAATATACAGGAAACAACAGTAAAGGGAAGGAAACGGGGACTCAAATCAACGATTTGGACCAAAAGGAAAGAATAAACATTCAACCAGAACAAAATGAAGAAACAAGAATTCAAAAAAATAAGGAGAGGATTAGGAACCTCCAGGACAACTTGAAACATTCCAACATCTGAATCATAGAGGTGCCAGAAGGAGAAGAGGAACAGTAAGAAACTGAAAATTTATTTGAATAAATAATGAAGGAGAACATCCCCAATCTGGCAAAGGAAATAGACTTCCAGGAAGTCCAGGAAGCTCAGAGAGTCCCAAAGAAGTTGGACCCAAGGAAGTACACACCAAAGCACATCATAATTACATTTCCCAAGATTACAAATAAGAAGAGAATCTTAAAAGCAGCAAGAGAGAAGGAGACAGTTACCTACACAGGAGTTCCCATTAGACTATCAGCTGATTTCTCAAAAGAAACCTTGTAGGAAAGAAGGGTCTGGAAAGAAGTATTCCAAGTCATGAAAGGCAAGGACCTACATCCAAGATTACTGTATCCAGCAAAGCTATCATTTAGAATGGAAGGGCAGATCAAGTGCTTCCCAGATAAGGTCAAGTTAAAGGAGTTCATCATCACCCAGCCCTTATTATATGAAATGTTAAAGGGACTTATGTAAGAAAAAGATCAAAACTATGAACAGTAAAATGACAACAAACTCACAGCTATTAACAACCAAATCTAAAAACAAAAACAAAAACAAACTAAGCAAACAACTAGGACAGGAACAGAATCAGAGAAATGGAGATCACATGGAGGGTTATCAGCAGGGAGGGGGAGGGGGAAGAATGGGGGAAAAGGTACAGGGAATGAGAAGCATAAACGGTAGGTACAAAATAGACAGGGGGAGGTTAAGAAAGTACAAGAAATTTAGAAGCCAAAGAACTTATATGTATGACCCATGGGCATGAAGTGAGGAGGGGGATGCTGGTGGGAGGGAGGGTGCAGAGCAGAGGGGAATAAAGGGGAGAAAAAAAATGGGACAACTGTAATAGCATAATCAATAAAACATATACTTAACAAAAAAAGTCAACTCTCTACAATTTGGTCTATAAATTCAACGCAATCTCATTAAAAATCCCAGTAGAATTTTTGCCAAAATTTGCAAACTGATTTGAAAATCCATATGAGAATTCAATGGACTTAAAATAGCCAAAACCATATTGAAAAAGAAGAACAAAGTTGGAGAACTAATACTCCCTGATTCAAGATTTAATATAAAGTTACAATAATCAAGATAATATGGTAATTGTGTCAAAATAAACTACCTCAATGAGACAGAGTACAATTCAGAAATAGATCTACTCATCTATGGACAAATGATTTTCAACAAAGGTACAAAGTTAATTCAGTGAAGAAAGAACAGTCTTTTCAATAGGTCTTGCTAGAACAATTGGATATCTATATGTAAACAAATGAACTTTGATCCATACAGCATACCATATTTAAAAATTAACTGAGAAATGGATCATAAGCCTAACTGTGAAAACTAAAACTCTTAAAATTTGTAGAACATAGGAGAAAACTTTTGGGGGACTTGGGTTACGCAAAAGTTTCTTAGATCTGATATCAAAAACATGATCAATAAAAAAATTAAAGTGAACTTCATCAAAATTAGAAACATCTTTTTGCAAGACACTCTTCAGAGAATAAAGGAGAAGCCACAAACTGGAAGAAAATCTTTGCAAATCATGTATCTGATAAAGGACTTGTATCTGGAATAAAAAAAGAATGATCAAAACTCAATAATAAACAGACAACTAAACTTAAAAATGTGTGACAAATGAGCAGGTACTTCACCAATTAAGATACACAAGATGTGGCAAAAGTAGGTTTTCAGTTGTGAGTATGCAAAACACAGAGTTTATTCTTGTATTATTATTTATTATTGCATTATTTTCCATATGAACAACTGTGAACCAACTTTTGCCCCACTCTGTATACATGTGAAAAGATGCTCAACATTGCATTAGGGAAATGCAAATTAAATCACAGTGAGATACTAGTACACACACCAATTAGTATGGCTAAAATAAAAAAGACCAACCAACTCAGATGCTGGTGAGGATATGGAGGAAAGGGACTCTAAGACTCTGCTGGTGAGTATGTAACATGCTACAGTCAATCTGGAAAACAGTCAGGCAATTTCTTAGAAAGTTAAACACACACCTGCCATGTGATAAAACCATTCTAGTCTTGGGTTTTTAGCCAAGAGAAATGAAAGAATATGTCAATGTAAAGACCTGTATATGAATACGTTCATAGCAGTTTTATTTTTAATAGCCCCAAACTGGAAACAAACCCAAGCATCCATCAATAGGATAAATAAACTGAAGTGGGTTCCTACACATTGGAATGCCACTCAGCAGCAACAAGGAAAGAGCCACTAAGGCACACAGCAATATGTATGAATTTAAAGTAATTACACCAAGTAAAAGAAGACAGACCCAAAAAAGTACATACTGTATAATTCCAATCTATAAAATTCTGCAACATGCAAACTCATCTACAGGAACAGAAAGCACATCAATGGTTGCCTGGGGACAGGGACAGAGGAAGTAAGAATTAGACAAGAGAGGGAGATAAAGGTGCATGAGGAAGCTTTTGTGGATTATACACCAGGTTTAATGAATGTACATATATGTCAAAACTTATGAAATCATACGCTTTGAATATGTGCAGTTCATAGCATGACAACTATGCCTCAATAAAGCTATTTTTAAAAAAGAAAATCAGTGTTCTAGGGGAATGAATAAACTTCTTATCCTTTAGGCCATCTTCTTCATATGCATGGGTATGCACAGCTGAGCTTTTGAATATATTCACCATTATTCAATAATGTTTGCTAAAAAAACAAAAAACAAAAAGCACCAATCCAGAGAAGTAAACTCCCACTGAGAGATACGTTGGGTCTGGGCTGAGCCGATAGACAAAGAGTTTGAGGTTTAGGCAGCTCTTCCAGGGACCCTGATAAAAGGGGGAATGTGGTTAGGATGACATTTGATAACAGAGACATGTAGGTGATCTGCTTCCACATAGCTTCCAACAAGGTTGATTCCACCTGCTGAATGGGTGTCCTCTCCCTTGCTCCCTGCTCCATGCCCATCTTTCTTAGTGCAGAAAGTGGCCTACTACGTAGAAAAGAACTGGGCTCCACCAAAGGAATAACCGCTGACACTTGCTAGAGCTTGTGTGTCCTCACGCTCCCTCCCTTCACTTTCAGCTCATACCTGTACCAAGCAACAGTCTCTCTGGGCACCTCGTGTTGGTGCCACATGGTGGCCAGCTCACATCTCCAGAGCAGTAGCTGGGCCTGCGGTGCATTTGCAACAGAACCTATGTTCAAAGACCTGTCTCTCCAATAGCAGGGACATATAGCTCGGAGACTTAGGAAGCCACATGACTCCAAGGTTTGAAGGGAGGAGCAGGAACTTCAGACTAACGTAAAGGGGCCAGACCTAGAAATCTGGCAAAGCTTCTTGAGCTTCTAATCAATAGTGACCCTGCCATCTGCAGTCAAGAGGCATGTACTTGCTGCCTACTCACCACTCTCTTGTCTGGGACCCTCTGGGTAAACACCTTGTAGAGTCGCCAGCTCTTCCCCAGAATGGGTCCGAACACAAGGGAGGTCCCAATGCACAGCATGGACAGTCTTACCTACAGGTGGAGACGGACAGGAGCAAAAGGCGTGAGAGGAACCACTGTTATTCTGCACACATTCTGAACTGCAAAGCCTCAGTCCACACGGGCCGTGGAGCAGAAAGTGGACTCCACTGACAGAGCATTCTAGGGATTGCTTCTGAAAGCGCCCACACCAAGGACAAAGGCAACTGCTCCCCTCAGAGTAGCTGATTTAAAAATGATCAAAACGTTGGCATTATACTTAAAACAAAATCTAAGACTTCACCTACCTGAATGAGAGTTTCCATTGAGCTTCCCCCTGAAGCATCTAGATCCTGAATCCCAAAGAGGTAAGCACTACTGTAAGTCAGACAGCTGCCCAGTAAGGTCACGATATTCAGGTTGGGACTGGACATCTTCACAATCCTAGAGGGAGTCAGGACAAAAGACACTTATGGTCATGACCACACACCCTGGGAGCGGACAGCGCTTCCCACCAGCATCATCTCCAGCGTAACCTCAGAGTGAAGGGCCACTGGGTAGAAACCCATTTATGGCCCTGTAAAATACTATTATGATTTATTTAAATTTATTTTCAAAGAGAACTAAATTCTGACACTCCTTGCTTGCAAGTCTTTTAAAAGAAGTCCAACTTTTAAGAGTTAGGAGTTTTTCTTGAAGTTTGTTATTGCTAAGAGACTGCTGTTTGTAGCCTAGTGAAGAAATAGCTAGCAGGTAGATACCTAAGGAGGTAGAGTTTGAAGCCTTTAGAAAAGAGCTGTAAACTATTATTTGGGAAAAGGTTTGGGAATTTCTTTTCATACACTATTAATTTATTTGATAAGTAAACTGTCTTCTTGTCTCTGCCTGACTGAGAAAGGGGAATCAGGGATTGAAAGCAGAAATATGACAAGGGTCTTTTCTTGAGGAGTTTTAAATAAGGTTACAGAGCAACTCAAGGATTAGAGGGAGGTGTGGACAGTAAGGGTCTGAGACAAACCCCGGACGCCAACAGAGGCTCAGGACAAGGTAGGTATGTGTGGATTCGTTAACCTCGGGGGAAAATCAGGCTTAAGCTGATTTGTTTGTTTGTTTGTTTGCTTTTTGTTATGGATAACAATTGAGAAGTAAAAGCAACTGGTAAGAATTAAGGAGGAATGTAATTGTATTTAAAATTTTTAGTCTAAATAGTATATTTTATATAAGTGCAATATTTATACTGAGTCATATGATAATTATACTTATATTTTTATTTTTAATAATATCTGAGGAGAAAAGCATTGCTATCTATAAACCTGGATTATCTGACTGACCACCTTAAAGTCCAGGGCCAAGATAAAACCATCTGCTTAATGCAGGCTATTTTAAGGTCAGGCAAAATATCTAGGAGGCATTACACTGTTGGCTAGTGCTGGATTTGCAAACATCGTAACTACCACTGACGCAGCTTGATTACTTCGAGGCTGGTAGCACAATCACATCCACATACATAAGAACAACAAAGCACTGCCCCAGGACGCTGGCCCCAAGTATGGTCCCCATAGACCAGAGTCCAGTTGAATTTTCCCTTGTCTTGGAGCAAAACCGTGAGTTTTTTCCTCCTCTAAAGTGAAACCAACTTTCATGCATTCCCCTTATAAAATGGGGGTAATAATACCCCTCCCCCTCAGGGCTGTGAGGACTTAATGAGGCAATATAGCAAGGTGTGTTCCTACACATTGGAACACCACTCAGCAGCAACAAGGAAAGAACCACTAAGGCACACAGCAGTATGTATGAATTTCAAAGTAATTACACCAAGTAAAAGAAGACAGACCCAAAAAAGTACATACTGTATAATTGCTAAGAGACTGCTGTTTGTAGCCTAGTAAAGAAATAGCTAGCAGGTAGATACCTAAGGTGGTAGAGTTTGAAGCCTTTAGAAAAGAGCTGTAAACTCTTTGACATAGGACCTGGCACGTAGGAAGCACATTGTCAACAGGAGCTGATGACATGACGAATCTCACCATCTTCCAGGATTTAGAACCTAGGAATCACCTTTCCTTCTGTTTGTTTATAACCTATACCCAGTCAGTTGTCAATTTCTTTCACTTGTTATTTCGAAATCTCTCTGAGTTGTCCCTCACTCTCTGTTCCTGCTATCATGTTTATCTAAGATATAACCGTGTTAGGAGCAATGGGAGTGGAGTCAGATGTGATGAATGGGAATCCTGGCACCGTCTCTCATAGCTGTGTGACAAAGGGCATGTCATGTAACTACTCCTAGGTTCCTGTCTCCTCACATGTGAAATGGAGATAATACCACCTTTCAAGTACACCCCACAGGTTATTGCCAAGATCAAACGAGGTGTGTGCCAAAACTCTTTGAAAACTCCAAGGCGATGCAAAAATACTAATTTTTAGATTTTTAGAGTAAACTTTAGCTCTCTGTAACACCCATTTTCCCTGTCCTAATACCTCCTGTACATCACTTTCAGACTTATTTTCTTAAAATACCACTGTATCACTTAACAAGAAAGCTGCATGTATAAAGAACATTTTTATATTGTTTGTCGTAAGTCTCCTGTATCAAATTTAAGATCCAGCCCTAACATCATCAGTCCCATGTCTTCAAATTGTGGACTCATGGAGAGGAATCTTCCCTAGATTCTTTATCTCTTCCCACAAGGAGACTATGTGGTGAATATTGACTACTGAAATGAGAACAATGCTAACCAGCAGCTCCATAGAACATCTGTTAAGAAGAGTAATACATCTGAGAGACCAATGTCGACACGGATTCAGAAAGGAGAGCACGGCTGAGCTGGGATGGGCCACTCGGTGCAGGCAGAAGTTTGGGCAGTGCTACTACTACGGGCTGGGCTCCTGCAAGACCAGGAACTGAGGCTGTTCCTCCCCACGGCCACCTACAAGGTCCTGGCATGAGCAATAAACATCTGACAATGACCTCCTCACTCAGCAACATCCCAGGTTTCACAGCCTCACATCTGTGTGGCCTGACAGGTAGGTTTCTTTCTTCATTCTTCTCTGGACCCGTTTTATTTGAACACCACTGTACAGTCAGATCGCCCTTCGTGTAATTCAGTACTGCATGAAATCCTGATATGGAACTCCTCCCCTTCCTGACTTAGGGGGAATTCAATTTAGTTATTTTTGACAAAACATATATATTACATAGTCTTCACATCTCAGAGGTTGATGCAAATTTATTTTTCAAATGGACATATTATGGACTTACATATGTATATCTCATAGTGAAACAATTTTACTGAGAACTTGCCTTAGAAAAAGAATGAAAGGAAAATGATTTACCTATTTTATTTGGCCAAGTTAACACCTGTAAAGTCACTAAAAAGCGAAGCATCTCCAATTCAGTACATGAATTATGTATGCCTGGGGAATGTCTTTGATAGGAATTCAACCAGCAATGTCATTTATATTCTTCTATTAAACTAAAAGATGAAACTACATTTGCTGAATATTTTAATCAACCACAACCCATAATTTCCACAAAGGAAAAAGATTTAAATATATACTTAATTGTAAAGAGCGAGTCACATCTAGATTATTTGCGCCACATTTACGAAGAGATGAAAGCTTGGATTGTGTTACTGGCAGGCAAAGACAAGATGGGTTTTTTTTGAAGGTTTACATAGTGATCTCATCATTTTCTTCATTTATTGATTGGCAATATAAAGCAAGGGCTCTCTTGATTTTTTCTTCTCAAGTAAGTTCTCAATACCTAAAAGAAATACATCCATGTACATCTGCAGAACTTGTATGAACTCAGATTATCATCCCAATAGTCTAAAGAATTCAGATGCGTCAGTGACATCCACCAGGGTACTGGTATGGTGTTTTAAACATTGTTATCAAATATTGGTTTCTGAACTTGGAGGTTTATTATTCTTAGAATTATGGAGGACTGACGGGTCATGCTATTGTTTCTTTTTAACAATGGGTGAAGACTGAACCTGGAACATGACCTGCCAATGGGGCAGAGCGTGGTTCTTGGCTTGCTGCTACTATTAGAAAACTTCCCTCCCATGTCACAGGGCCGTGCTTTCTACAATGCTGCCTGAGTTGATATAAATGGTATCATTGAGCTTGAAACATATCTAAAACCAAACATGAATGTATTTGCAAAAGAACATTGTAATAAAACAATAAAGAATAAATTGTGAAGATTTATTGAATTTCTTTTTCAAACCACTGTTTTTGATTTGTGCTACAATAGGATTATAAATGTCTCTGGTCTGGATCTGTTCTAAACAGCTTTACTGTAATTTTGTCTGGTGTGTTTCAGCAACTGTGATCACTTTTCTATCTTGTTTATTTCTAATCTATTGGGTTCAAATCTGAATCCAATTCAAATTCTGTACACCTCAAGCTAGTATTGCTGTAACCTGGCTAGTCATTTATATTAAAACTTGGTATCACAGGGGCAACAGCAGCCTGGCCCTGCTCCTTCCTCTCCTGCGTGGGCCACCATCCTAGTAGACCACCCTAGGAGACTTCATTAACCTTTCAACCTTCAGAGTTCTAAGTTCTTTAAACAGAATGACTTCACTTTATTCCACTTTCAGACACCCATCCCCAGGGTCATGCCCTGGGTCTTACGCTTGTTCAGAATGGTACCACTTCAGAAATTTTAAACATCAATATCCCATTCTCTGATCACAATCCATCCAAAATTTAACTCCTAATCTTCTTTTTTTAATTTTATTTTTTAATTACAGTTAACATTCAATATTATTTTATATTAGTTCAGGTCTACAGCATAGTGATTAGACAGTCACATAATGTACAAAGTGATACCCCCATAATTCAAGTACCCAGCTGGCACCATATATAGTTATTACAATATTATTGTAATTTTACATGCCTGTGGCCATTTTGTATTTTACGTCACTGTGACGGTCTTGTAACTGCCAAACTGTACTTCTCAATTCCTTCACCTTTTTCACCCAGATCCCCAACCACTTCCCCTCTGGCTACCATCAGTCTGGTCTCTGCATCTATGAGTCTGTTTCTGGTTTTTTGTTCATTTTTTTCTTTAGATTCCACATATAAGTGAAATCATATTGTATTTGTCTTTCTCCATCTGACTTATTTCACTTAGCACTTAGACCCTCTCGGTCTATCCACGTTGTCACAAAAGGTACGATCTCATTCGGTTTGTGGCTGAGTAATACCCCATTGCACACCACCACTTTTTTATCCGCTTGTTTGTCGGCACTTGGGTTGTTTCCATATCTCGGCTACTGTAAATAATGAACAATAAACATAGATGTAACTATATCTTTTTAAGTTTTAACTCCTAGTTTCCCCCTCAACCTGTTCCTCTCAAATTCGGTGCCAGTTTAGATAGTGGCAACTCCATCTTTCTATTTGCTTGGACCAAAAATCTTGGAGTCATCCTTAACTCTTGCTCACCACCCATGTCCAATCTGTCATGAAATCCTATTGGCTCTATCCTTGAAATATATACAGAATCCAACTAGTATACTTCTTACCAGCTCTGCTGCCATCTCCTTGATCAAAGCCTTACTTAGTATGTCTCTTTTGGATTGTCGCAATAGCCTCCTAACTTGTCTCCCTGCTTCTACATTGGACCCTCCCTATATCTGTTTTCAACACAGAAGCCAGAGCAATCCATTAAAGGTGAATCAGATCACGTCACTTCTCTGCTCAAAACTCTGCAATGAAGCTCCATCTCATTCTGAAGAGAAGCCAGTCTTTTCTAGGGTCCACAAGGCTTACACAATTGGTCCCCATTATGTCTCTACATCATTTCCTACTTTGTCCCCTGCCCACTCCACTCCACAGAGGCCTCCTTACTGTTCCTGGAAACATCAGACACTCACACACTTCAAGGCTTTGAAGTGGCTATTCCCCCTGCCTGGAATATTTAATTCACACATCTGCACAGTTTATTCCCCCTCTCCCTTCATGTCTTTGTTCAACTAGGGCTATGATGACAACCCATTTAAAATCACACCCCTCCCTCAGAATTCCAAATCCTTCTGATCCTGCTCTATTCTCTCCATCCCCATCCCTCCATAGCACTTATTGCCTTCTAATGTATTGCTTAATTTACATATTTATTGCTGTTGCTTATTTCTTTTCCTCCCAATTAGAATTGTTCATAATGTACTCCCAGCACTAGAACACTACCTCGAATATTGAAGGCACTCAATAAATACTTGATGAATAAATGAATCAGCCTCCCGTCCTCCAGCCCCTTCATTAGCTTACCTCTAACATACTTGCTCTCTGACAGCCTACAGGCCTCCAGTTCCTTGGTTCTTTTGCTTCCTCACAGTCTATTAGCCTCTCCTCCTTTCCCTACCTAATTTCTAACCTCTGGCTGGTCATCTGAACTGTTCTCTCAATAACATCCAGTTCCAGTTGTAAACAAGCCCTTTTGCTGCATCTGTCCCACAAAACTCTCATCAAAATTACAATCCATTGTCTGCTTTTATCCCCAGGCAGCTGAATGCTTGGGGAGAAAATTATACAGTCTTGCAGATTGTTGCCACCAAAATAGATGGCCTCCAACATCAATCAGCCAGGCTCACTCTGCTACCAATCTTTTTATTTCTCCATAAGGCACTTATTAATACTTTCTTTGTGAGTGATTCATCTCATTGGATTCAAAGAAATAAGAGCACGTATCTGTCTGGTTGACGCCCTTAGTCTAGATTTGGTGCCCTCCTCTGTGCCTGTGTAACACCCCAGGGCATATGAGCACCAACACAATTGTCATGTTATAGTCCCAACTTTGTATGTTTGTCCCACTAGACAGTTTCTACTCCTCAAAATCTAGGCTGTTTCTTATTTATCTGAATCTCAGTCCCCAGCACAGTCTTTGGAAAATGGCAAGTGTTCCATAACCATTCGTTAGACACTCACGTTAGTTAGTGAATGAATGAATTCATTAATGGATACGGAAGGCCAATCTTTCCTTCCTTTCTTTATCCCCTTCCCTAATCTCATTTTCACTTGGCAGTGCTCTCTCTTAGCTGACTAATGACCATAAAGCAGCAGAGATCCCTGACAGTCAGAGGGAGAGCCAAGAGCTGCGTCAATGCCCCAGTGTTAAGACAAGAGGGATGCTGGTAGGAGTTTCGGGGGGATCCTTTTGGTCCCCCCTGGAATGGCTGAGAACTCCCTGGCATTACTGAACACAAAAGGACCAGAGATGTTTTGGGGGCTCTGAGTTCTGTGGACTTCATAGACACTGGGTTTTGACCACTTGGCAAATCCCCCTACTCCAAACCCTCACTGAAAAGCCTCTTCCTCTGGGCAAGCCCCTCCTTTGCTTCCCCGTCAAGCATGATGCTGAAGGCAGTCTAAAAATAAATGAGAGAAGGGAGCGTTGTAGTTGTGCAGCTTCTGCTCTCCCGTTCTCTTTGCTTCTAGGAAAGTGCAACATCTTGGGTCTGTGTGTATTCACATATGCTCATCCACATATGTATTTGCTTGTCTCCAGTGAAATCAGGTCACTTAAAAGATTCCTTTCTATTGGCTGAATTCTTCTTGGAGAATTCCCCCAGGCAATGTTCTTGTCCAATGTGTCTCTCATATCATGTGACAAGGGCCATGCAGGCCCAGTGATATGAGGACAGCCTTTGTCAAGCAAATGATGGATGAGACCTCCTCTTCAAGACCACGCTGGTTAGACTCTCTTAGCTTATGTCTGCTCAGAGGTTAACAGTCGCGCATCCCATTCTGTTGCTACAGAAAATCTGCTGATCTTAGACTGATTGCTGCTTGCAGCTAGGCTAGGAAGCATGCCTTGTCTTTACATCCTTGTAGCCAGTAAATTATGTTTTGTCATGAGCTAAACCACTCAGCAGTGCCTCCTGTCCTGGCTGGGTCTGTACTCTCTAAATTTGTCTGCTTTCCCTCAGTTGTAAGTCCTGGCATAGAATTCTTTTACATGAAGAGAGTGAGCTCTTACCTACTATTCCGTCTGTTCAGGTCAACAGTTGCTGAAGCTGGAAAGCAAGTGAAAGAACAAAGACATTCTGCCTGAACAATAGCTAAATGGTTAGCAGTGGTTGGACCTGATGAAATCTAAGGTCCCTTCCAGCTCTTCCCTTAACTTTTCCAGAGGAAACTTTCTTTTTCTGGTCACTAGTTTATTTCCATTTCTGCTTCTCTACCTTAAGCATGAACAACAGGCTGACCTGACATGCATTAGGATTATTTCCCAATCAACCTGTTATCAATCAAGCAAAATATTTAGTTATTATGTGCAAAAGAAAATTTGCTAACTATCCTGCCCCCAAATTCCCTTTTAGCAGATGACCTCAGTGTCTCCATACTTTATTCATTATAATCTTTAATGATATTCCTGTGTCAAACATTAACTCAACAGTTCCTAAAGATTGGCTCGTCAGGGTGAGAAGAGCTGGAGGCTGGAGGGCAAATAAGATACAATTCCTGTCCTCAGCTCGTCAGGACACCGCTTCCCTGGTTTCTAACCTTTTTGTGGCAGAGACAATTTTCTTATTCTGTCTTTCATATTTTCAAATGGAACAAAATTTTAATATAATATAGGTAGTTGTTTTCTCAGTGTTCACCGGGCCATTTAACAAAATCTAGGTATATGAATGTAGGTCTATTACAGGTGTTTATATGTGAATATGCATATAAACTTCCAGGGTACAAATTTCAGAATATAGAACTCTCCTGGACTGAATAGACCTAATGACCAATTTAAAAAATCCATCCTTGCACATATTTTTTAAGCTGAAATGTGGAAATTTAGGTATGATACCAATGCCATTGCTTCATTATCCCAGCTCAAGCTGAGGACAGACGTGAAAAAGCCCAGACAGGTTCAAGATAAGCTGGTGATGAGAGGAAAAAGGACCTAAAGGGCACACTTAGTAGAAAGGAGTTTGTATGGCTTTATTGGGTGTATTATGGCCCCAATCCACATCAGTTTTTTAAGAAATTAGTTTCCAAATGTATTTTTACTATATTACATATAATTATAATATATTTTAAATGTGTTTTTAAATGCTGGGGGGGGAGACACTAGAAACAAAAAATTCCTCTTCCCTCACATAAACTGAGACCCTAGAGTGTGAGCAGCTTTGCAATTTATAAACTGGTGGTTTCAACTTCCTTCTTCTCTTAGCTGCGGGGCGCAGGCCTTGGGCACTTCCCAGCAGGAGGCTTGTCAGAACCCCCAAAGGACAGAGCAGATGCCCTGATTTTAAGTAGAGCACAGAGCACAAGCACAATCGGCCACATGAAACATCCAATGACACGGAGTCTGCTGTGAAGCAGAACATTATGGTCTACCAGGTGACAGCAAATTCATCTCTCTGAGGCACAAAAGATTCACCTGCCTGAAACATACTGGGGAGGTTTCCTTTCCCTCTTCTATTCTTTCTCTTCCTCAGGTTTTCGGCAGGAGAACTTTGGGACTTGGTGAATTTGACAGGAATCTGGAACAACCATAGCTGCTGGAATCAGCCACCATTGGGCTAGAATCTGGGAATTCCTGCTCTGGGGACTGGGTTTTCCTTAGCTGTGTCCCCATCAGCACCTTCTACAGGGCCCTGAACCTAGTGGAAACTGATGAAACATTTGCTCTCCTGGATAAATCATTAGACTCAGAAGACTCTTAGAGGTCCAGTACTTAGAAGAGATAAAAGGGCGACTGCTAGAAAGGCACGACCTGCTTGCTCCCCATCACTCTGCTCCCACAAATTGCCTAGGGCATGACTTGAGTCTTAGGGTTCATTCTAAGGAACATAGCTTACACCAGTGACCCGGCCTGACTCCTTCATTTTAAGGCGAGGGACCTGTATACAGTCTTATAGCCATGTAGGGACCACATTGGGACAGCTTATCCAGATGTCCCAACTCCTGGTTCCCTCCAGTGTTCTCTCACTCCCCCCACCTCCTGCCCCCCATTTACCCAGCCACCTGGGACCCAGTGTCTCCTTTTGACCAATAGGCTTCTACAAGGGGCCTTCCTGGCACTGGTTTCTAATGCCCAGCAGTAATGCTGGGAGGCCAAGTGTTTTCACTTGCCCCCTTGTAGGGTAAGTGGAGGCAGTCTGGCTTCCTCACCCAGGTGTCTGGGTAACTAAGGGAAGCAGTTTCCCATAACCTTGAATGGGCCTGATAAATAGTGTTCTCATAGCCTTGAGACTGGGTCCAAAAAATCTTCCCATAGCATGAAGTGGCCTCGCATGCGCAGAATTATGTTATGTTATGTAATGTTCTGGCATTTTTCTGGCTTTGTTCCCCTCTAGTACTTAAGCAGGTAGGGACTCCCTGCTGGGTGCCATGCTGGGGACAAAGGGCCACAACGTGTGCCATGCAGACACGCAGGGAGACACGCAGCTTGCAGGGTGCATGACTCGCCCACCCATGAATAAAGGCCTGCCAGACGTCCCAACACCCATGAATATTTTTCTACCTGCACGAATACCATGGACCTGCCCGGCCTTGAAGGGTCTCAGCACACCCCTCAACTGAGTCTTCTCAAAGGCCTCATTTAGCTAGCACTTATCATCAAGAGAGGAGAGAGAGGAAGTCCTGAGAGAGTGCCTCCTGCTGGGCTCTGTCTGTTTCTGCCAATTCTGATTTTTGGCTTGGACCTCGGACCTTAGCAGGGTTCTCGTTCTGACTCCAAGCTTTACTTACTGACTGGAACCCCAGACTAAAATCTTGCTACATGACTTTAGGCTCTCGGTTTCCATCATTGCCTTGGTGGCTCCAAGTCCTGGCACCAGCAATGGCCTGGAAATGTCTGCCCTAGGCTGTGACAGGAGTTGTATGTTCTGTCCTGTAATCTGATGTGAAAGGAACAACTGTTAGATAATCTCTTTGTGCGTGTTTAAGCAGCTTTCATGGATTAATGCTGAGGTAACGTGATGCAGTGGAAAATGCATGGGCTTTGAAATCAGACTGACTAAACTGACTAGCTGTGTATGGTGGGTGACTTGCTGAAGCAGTTCTCACCTGGAAGTGTGGAAAATAAGATTTATCCTCCTGGGTGCTATAAAGGTTAGAGATATTTATCCTAAGTGAAAGCACATAAGAGGCCTGTTATAGAAAGTAACAGCTATCAATTTTAAGTTAAATTATCGGTATTTACACATATGTGACTAAGTTTACATAGGGGCTAATTTTATGAAGAGTTCAAATACTGAAGAACCCTGAAATATTTTTGAGTCATCAAAAATTACATATTATAGATGATTCTATGTTTTTTCTACATCTTAGAATGTCAGTAATGATAGGAAATAATATTAAAAAGAGTAGCCAACGTTGATCGTATGTTTAATATGTGTTAGGCAGTTGCTAAGTGCTCTACATACACTATCTAATGTAGTCTTCACAGCATTCTGAGATAAGTAGTGTCATTAGCCCTGTTTTTAAATAGGGCAAAGTTCAATACAGGGATCATGTCACATGACTAGTAAATGCCAGAGCTGGGATTTGAGGTGGAGTTGGATTCCAGAGCCTGATTGCTTATGCCATTTAATGTTTCACTGTTCACACACTTAACTTTTTGTGAACACTGTTAAGGATGAGCCCTTATCCCTCTCTCCATTTTCCCATTTGGGACTATTGAGGACAGGCTTTTGCCTTCCTCTTCACCCCACGACTCTCTCCACCCCAAGCGAGCAGGAGTGAGCAGTGGGACTGGAGAGAGGCTGACAGGCCTGGGCTGAGGTTTACCAGATGATCCCCAACGCAAGAATCTCTACTCCTCTTCCCTCCTTTCCCACCTCCACCAGGCAGGGAGCGCACCTCCACTTCCTGGGCCCCATTTCAGCATTATGTCAAGTAGTGCTTTCTAATCTAGCTTTCACCAGAAAACCCTGTGCTTCTTTTTTTCTCAAAAAACTTTTTATTTTGAAATTATTTAAAGCTCACAAGGAGTTGCAAAAGAGAACAGAGTGTCTGTGTACTCTTCACCCAGCTTTCTCCAAAGATAACATCTTACATAACTAAAGTACATCATCAAAACCTGGAAATTGACATTGGTGCAATACTATTAACTAAACTATACACCCTCTTCTAATTTCACCCATTTTTACATGTACTGTGTGTGTGTGTAGCTCTATGAAATTTATCACATGTACAGTAACTACCACCATAATCAGGATGCTGAACTGTTCCATCATGCAAACCAAACAAGACCTCCCTCAAACTATCCCTTTACAGTCACACCTTTCCCTCAACTGTAACCCCTGGCAACCTCTGATCTATTCATCACTGTAAATTTGTCTCTTGAGAATTCAATATAATCATACAATGTGTAAACTCTTGAGATTGACTTTTTCTTTCACTCAGCATAAGGCCCTTGAGATTAATTCAAGTGGTTGCATGTATTAAAAGCTTGTTCCTTTTTATCGTCGGGTACTGCTCCATTGTATGGATGTACCATAGTGTTTATTATCCATTCATCTGTTGAAGGAGGTTTTTTGCTGTTTTAGTTTTGATTGTTACAAATAAAGCTGCTGTATTCATATACAAGTTTTTGTGTAAACATAGTTTTCATTTCTCCGGGGCAAACACCCATGAGTATGATTGCTGGATTACACAATGAGTGTATTTTTTATTTTGTACAAGCTGCCAAACTGTTTTCCATGCAGGAGTAACATTTCACATACCCGCCAGCAAAGTAGGAGAGATCCAGTTTCTCTGCACCCTTGCCGACACTAGGTATGGTCAGGATGTGTGTTTTCGGCTTGTGAGGCACACATCTATCTTTAAGAGAAAAAACCTTGACTATCATTTGATTATCAGCCCTTTGTGTTTGTCTGCATGCACTCTGACTAGAGTCCTGGAGGGGAGTGGAGTATGTTTTAGACTCCGAATTCTTTTTTTAAATTCATTTACTGATTTTGAGAGAGAGAAAAAAACACATCAATTTGTTGTTCCACTTATTTATGCATTCATTTGTTGATTCTCGTATGTGCCCTGACTGGGTATTGAACCTGCAACCTTGGCACGTTAGGAAGATGCTCTGCTAGCTGAGCTACCTGGTCAGGGCTAAGCTCCAAATTCTTATCAATCATCTCCTATGTGCCAGACACTGGCAGGTGCTATAAAATACACAACGGTATTGTATTTGACATTGAGGACTCAATATGTAGCACAGGAGAATAATACGTGAATAGTAAATATGATTATAAATATAATACAAAATACTGATAGGTAAATATGTAGTAAGTAACATAGGTATGTGGAAAGTGCCATGGGCATTGATAAAGGAACTTTGCCTTAGGGCATTGGCTCCTAAAATTCAGAATTGATAAGAATCCCCTAAAGAGCTTGTTAAAATACAATCTGGTCATTATCCCCAAGTTTTACGTTCAGTAGGGTCTGGGATAGAGCTCTGAGAATTTTTATTTCTACCAAGTTCCCAGATGCCACTGAATCTGCTGGTCCAGGGACCACATTTTGATGGATAAGACTTTTACAGGAGGAATAGGAATTTGTCAGGTGAAAAATGAGGAGAGCCTTGCAACAGGAAAGTGTGAACAAAGGCATGGCGATGCAAGTGCATGGTGTACTTGAGGAATGGCTATTACTTTGTATGATGAGAGTACAACTTAATGTAAGAGAGTAAGCAGAAACTGTAGATGAAGACCAGACTACAAAAGATCTTAAATGCTTGTCTAAGGAGTTGTGTAGGCAGTAGAAGCCTATGTTGAAAAACCAAGTCTATGTTTGAAAACAATGCTGGCAAGTGGGCAGTAGCTCAACTGGAAATGGAAAAGACCAGTTAGGGGGCTACTGTAATCATTCAGATGAATAATAGATCAGGGTGATGGAGAGGGACAAAAGGAGACAGATCTGAGAGACATTTCAGAGGTTTAATATCTAAGACTTGGTGACTAACTGGATGTGTAGGGAGACAAAAGTGTCCCAAATGAAGAATAGATGGATGGCAGTGCTATTAACTGAGAAAGGAAAGACACAGAAGTAGAGGAAGATCAGGGTAAGGTACGACTCTGGTTTTTGGTCGCTGAATCTGAATTGACTGAGGAACATCCATCTGACAATATCAACTATGAAGTCAGGAAATGGGTTTGGAAAGAGGCAGGGCTTGGGGATATGCCACAGGAGGGATAAAGACCAAATGATGGGTATAGTGTAAGATGTGAATCAAGACTGGAACCCAGGGTGATATCAACATTTCATGGGTAGGTAGAGTTCAGGAGCCAGGGAGAGCTGCTGGTAAGAACTAGAAAGGTAAAGCCAGGGCATTCGTGTATGGTACAGTCAAGAAAAGAGGTTTCAGAAAGGAGGAACAGACAAGATGGTTAAATGTTACATGGCTTCAGACTACATGGGATGGAGTCTAAAAAGATCAGTTGATTTAATGACTTTGGCAAAGGTCATTTCAGTGGAACCAGGGCATGGGTTGAATAATGAATTGGAGACAAGAAGTGGAGGTAGCTAGTGAAGATCACCATTTTAAGATGCGTGGTGGTAGGAGGAGCCAGAGGGTTGAGGCAATAGCTTCTGGAAGAGGCATAACCAAGAGATACACTCCTTCCAGCGGCCTTCCAATGCCTCAAGAGGAATGCCAACAGTTTCTAGTGATTAATCAGTATTTATTCATCTACCTCACTCAAAATACGCAAAACACTAAAAAACTATTTGATCAACAGCTACTGATCCATCCACAGGGGGCATTTTGAGTGTGCTGGTCCTTCTGGTATCTTTCTCAGGAAAGTCCAAGGTACATAACTAGTTTAGTCTTCTTGTCTTTTGGTCTCTGAGCACTCCCTGTGACCATTATTATCAGAAAAAGATCCCACCTTTATTCTAGCTTTTTCCTTTTAATAGATTTAAATAATCCCTTTATGTGTTTAGAACTTGCCTCCAAGGTGCTTCTCAAAGTCCTTCTTCCTATTTTGTACCTAAACTGACAAACTCTGTGGGCTCTCTGCTTTCCTCTGGGGAATTTATACATTCTTTGATTGAGAGATATCTTTTTCCCTCCACTGTGTCTCCAATCTTCCTATGACTTTCAAAAGCCTACCTTTCAATTTTCTCATTGTTAACATTCACATTTTGTCAGTTTTCTTTTTTTAAAATATATTTATTGATTATGCTATTATAGTTGTCCCATTTCCTGCACCCCTCACTCCACTCCATCCTGCCCACCCCCTCCCTCCCACATTCCCCCCCTATACTTCATGTCCATGGGTCATACTTATAAGTTCGTTGGCTTCTACATTTCCTACACTATTCTTACCCTCCCCCTGTCTATTTTCTACCTACCACTTATGCTATTTATTCTCTGTACCTTTCCCCTCCTCCCCCTCCCACGCCCCTATTGACAACCCTCCATGTGATCTCCATCTCTATGGTTCTGTTCCTGTTATAGTTGTTTGCCTAGTTTGCTCTTGTTTTTGTTTTAGGTGTGGTTGTTAATAACTGTGAGTTTGCTGTCATTTTTACTGTTCATATTTTTTATTTTCTTTTTCTTAGGTAAGTCCCTTTAACATTTCATAGAATAAGTGCTTGGTGATGATGAACTTCTTTAACTTGACCTTATCTGAGAAGCACTTGATCTTCCCTTCCATTCTAAATGATAGCTTTGCTGGATACAGTAATCTTGGATGTAGGTCCTTGCCTTTCATGACTTGGAATACTTCTTGCCAGCCCCTTCTTGCCTGTAAGGTCTCTTTGGAGAAATCAGCTGACAGTCTTATGGGAACTCCTTTGTAGGTAACTGTCTCCTTTTCTCTTGCTGCTTCTAAGATTCTCTCCTGTTTAATCTTAGGGAATGTAATTATGATGTGCCTTGGTGTGTTCCTCCTTGGGTTCAGCTTTTTTGGGACTCTCTGAGCTTCCTGGACTTCCTGGAAGTTTATTTCCTTTGCCAGATGAGGGAAGTTCTCCTTCATTATTTGTTCCAATAAGTTTTCAATTTTCTGTTCTTCCTCTTCTCCTTCTGGCACCCCTATAATTCGGATGTTGGAAAGTTTCAAGATGTCCTGGAGGTTCCTATGCCTCTCCTCATTTTTCTGAATTCTTGTTTCTTCATTCTTTTCTGGTTGGATGTTTGTTTCTTCCTTCTGGTCCACACGATTGATTTGAGTCCCAGTTTCCTTCACATCACTATTGGTTCCTTGTACATTTTGCTTTGTTTCTCTTAGCATAGCCTTCATTTTTTCATCTGGTTTTCGAACAGATTCAACCAATTCTGTGAGCATCTTGATAACCAGTGTTTTGAACTGTGCATCTGATAGGTTGGCCATCTCTTCCTCACTTAGTTGTATTTTTTCTGGAGCTTTGAAGTGTTCTGTCATTTGGGCCATTTTTTTTTTTTTTTTTTGTCTTGGCGCGTCTGTTACTTAAAGGGGCGGAGCCTTAGGTGTTTCCTGGGGCAGGGTAACGCTGGTTGCTGCGCTGTGATGCTATATGTGGGGGAGGGGCCAAGAGGAAGCAATGGCGCACGCTCCACTCTCCACAGAACCTCAATCTTTCACTCTGCTACCCACAATCAAACTGGGCCCCTCTGGGGCTGGTTCCCGAGTGGGTGGGCTTGTGCACGCCCTAGGCCCCTGTGGGTCTCTCCAACGACCTCTCCTGTGAGGCTGGGAGTCTTTCCTGCTGCCGTCCCAACCCCCACGGGTGTTTTCACTCAGAGGTTTGAGGCTTTATTTCCCCGCGCTGGAGCCCTGGGTTGCGTGGTCTGCTTTGCTCCCGCTGTTTGTCTGGTTTATCTGTGCTCGAATGTGGGGCTGCCAGGTGCTACCTGCCGTTCTGCCTGCCCCGTTCTCTGCCACTCTGAGTCCGGCCCTCTCCGGTTTATCTGTGCGCGACTGTAGGGCCGCAGGGTTTGCTAGTGGTCAGATTGCCTGCCCCGTTCGTCCCACACTCCGCCAGTCTCGGTCCTGCCACCACAATGCGAGTCCTCTCTGCCCCGGCTGCCCGTCTCCGCCCCTCCTACTGGTCTGGATGAATGTTTATTTTTTATCTCCTTGGTGTAGGACTTCCTTGCCGTTCGATTTTCTGTCAGTTCTGGTTGTGCGAGGAGGCGCAGTGTGTCTACCTACGCCACCATCTTGGTTCTCCATCAGTTTTCTTTTGAATACTGAATAATCGAGATGTACTTTCTGGGTTTATGGATTCAATTGTGTCACAATTACTCACATTTATTGGTTTACCCATAGTTACCTCCTAGGGTCAGGGGTGTCAAAGTCATTTTCACCAGGGACCACATCAGCCTCACAGTTGCCTTCAAAGGGCTGAATGTAATTTCAACTCCTTAACAGTTAAGGAGCAGTTACATTTATACAGTCCTAAAATTATTTTATTGATGAACATTATTCAATAAAAAAATTGTCAAAGGATTTGAGTAGACATTTCTCCAGAGAAGATATACAAATAGCCAATATGTTCATGAAAATATGCTCAACATTATTAACCATCAGGGAAAATCAAATCAAAATCACAATGATTTGAATAAAATCAAAACCACAAAACCACTTTGTTGGCTAAAATAAAAAATGATAACAAGTGGTGACAATGATGTGGAGAAATTAGAACCTCCATATATTGCAGGTGAGATTGTAAAAAGGTACAGTCATTTCAGAAAACATATTGGCATATATGAAAATACAGAACCAGCATATGAGTTAGCAATTCCTCTCCTAGGTATGTACCCAAGACAAAGAAAAACATATGGCCACACAAAAACTTGTACATGAATGTACAAGCAGAATATTATTTTTAATAGCCAAAAAGTGGAAACAACAAAATACTTATCGAATGATGAATGGAAAAACAAAATGTGGAATACGCATAATACAATAGAACATTATTCATCAATAAAAAGAAATGAAGTACTGCTTTCTACTACAACATGGATGGACCCTGTAATGATTATGCTAATATTGTGTTAAGTGAAAGAAACCAGACACAAAGAGCCACGTATTTTTTTATTCCATTTATGTGTATTGACCAGGTTAGGCAAATCTATAGAGACAGCAAGAACACTAGTAGCTGCCAGAGGCTGATGAGAGGGAGGAATGGGGAGAAACTGCAAATGGGTATGAAGTTTCTTTTTGGGATTTCTTTTAATAAAAACTTTCTGGAATTAGACAGTGGTAATGATTGCCCAATGTTGTAAATATACTAAAAACTACTGAACTGTATACTTTAAATAGGTAAATTTCATGGGACCTGAATTATACCCCCCTCCCAAAAAAAGAGTAAGTATATTCCTCTTGTTATCTGATATGTCTGAGCAATGTTTACCCATGGAGATTTGAGAAAGGCTCCCTTTGCCAGTAACATTCCTACTTTACTGTTGTTCGTTGTACATCTCACACAAAACTAGGCCACCTCTTCTCTTTTCTTTTGAGACTCTAAAGTCCAAGGTAAAGTCTCATAGGATGCTACAACAAAACATCTGGCTTTGGTCATAGAAGGAAAGTTGATTCTAGAGAAGGAAAACTAGAGCGGGAGGGTCTCTGTTGAATGAGGACAGACTATTAAGCAATGCAGCCTGGAAAAGGGAAGGTCAGTGGGGATGTGAGAGAAGCCTATTAAATCACTAAGAGATCTTGAGTATGGTAGAATGAAATTCTGGAATACTTGAAAGATAGGATACCAGTTAAAAGTTCAGATGTACAAATTTAGGACATGAAAAATAAAGTAACAACTTCATAAAACAGGTAGTGATTTCAGGATGATCATTATCTCCTAAGAGATGGTGTGAGCAACAAAATATAGTTTTAAGAAAATGGTCCCATAATAAATTATTTGACCAAAATGAATTACCTACTAATAGTTTTTGTTGCTTTCTCCTTAAAATATTGAAACAATTTTAAAATTGTGGTAAGATACAATAAAATTACATATAAAAAATAACATAAAATTACCATCTTAACCATTTTTAATTTTTTTAATCATCACCCAAGGACATTTTTTCCTATTACTTTTAGAGAGAATGGAAAGGGGAAAGAGAGAGAGAAAAAGAGAGACAGAATCATCGATGTCAGAGAGAAACAGCAATTGTTGCTTTCTTGTGTGTGTCCTGACCGGGGATCGAACCTGCAACACTCCAACCAACTGAGCCACACTGGCCAGGGCACCTTCTTAACCATTTTTAAGTGTATAGTTCAGTCATGTTAATTATATTCACACTGTTGTTCAACCAATCTCCACAACTTTTTCACCCTGCAAAACTGAGACTCATTAAACAACAATTAACTGAACCATTAACTGAAGCTCTGTACCCATTAAACAATAACTCCCCATTCCTCTCTCCCCATCAGCCCCTGGCAACCACCCTTCTAGTTTCTATTTCCACGAGTTTCTATGACAGATACTTCATATAAGTGGGTTCATACAGCATTTGCATTTTTGTGCATGGCTTATTTCATTTAGCATAATATCCTCAAGGTTCATCCATGTTGTAGGATGTGTCAGGATCTCCTCCCTTTTTAAGGCTGAATGTATATAATATCTTTTATTTATCTATTCATCTGTCAAATGGACAGTTGGTTTGCTTGCCTCTCTTTCTGGGAGATGGGCCCAATCACTAAGGTTGACATTGAAGGATTAACCTGTCTTTTCCTAATAAGGTGCTTGGTAAAACAACGAGAAACAGAAAGATCAGAGTTGGGGCTCAAATGGTGGTTGAAGAGGTTAGACCAAACGAGTTTGAATTCGGGAGTCTAGAAAGACTCATCAGATTAAGACACACAAACCAGATGCTGGGAGCAGAAAGTAAGGACCAATAGTGGTAATCTAGGGATTGAATATGCAAGAATGTTTAAAACCAGATCATTCTGAGGAAAAGAATCAACTAAGGAGTAAACTGGGAGTGAGAATAAAGCAGGGTCAGGGAGTACAGAAAATGAGCAGAGGTCCCAGTGAGTAAGTAAGGGGTGGTACCAGAAAGGCCCAGGCTGGCATAGATATCATCTACAGCAAAAGTCTGGGGTTTTGGCAGGCAGTGGGCCACCAGAAAAGAATGAACAGACTCAGAATAAGTTCTGGCTGCTACCCTCTAGCCTCTGCCCCAGGGCATACTGACCTGATAGAGGGAGGGAGGAAAATGAAAATAGATAAACAAGGCTGAGGAAATTTATACTGGATTTTGGAGCTGACTCCCAACATCCAAAAGGGTGTGGCTTTGATTTCCATCCAGGCTGGTATCAGTATCACCATGGGTTGGATTTGGTGAGACTGCATGGATATCTATGTAATAGGGATGCTTGGGTTCAGAAAGTGTTAGTTATGGTCTGAAGGTTTAGTGGGGTCTGCTATAAAATGAATTTAGTTCTAGTTTAGAACACTTATTTTCTTATGCTTAGACTAAAGTAGGCCCAGATTCTGGGACTGGGACTAAACTGATACTTGGAAGTTCAGGGAGTGTAGTTACAAAAAGAAGAAGGGCATAGAGGTTAGAAGACAGTCAGCTCTTTGCAATCCAGGACACTGGTCCAGTGTGAAATTTCGCAGAATGGGAAATAATGGTTCAGATGTTACATAAACATTACCAGCTTGTTTCTCTTTTCTCTTTTTTTCTTCTTTTAAAGAGTTCAGAATATATAGGTACAGCTGTGCAGAAAATATGATTCTAAAAAATTACGTTCACAGATAAGCTTCTATAATTTGACAATTTTTCTGTGCTGATGCATGTTTTCCAGCAAACAAAATGCATGAATAAATCTATCAGGAGCAGAAAGGCAGTGGGAGACAGCTGCAGCCACAGCATCCAGGAGTTGACAATGATTAATTCCTATATCTGCTCAGTCAGATAGAAACAAAGGTCACCATGCATAGATTAGCATCCTGATCACCACCTCCTCCCAACACACACACATACACAACACAGACAGAGAGGGAGAGGGAGAGGGAGAGGAAGAGGGAGAGAGGGAGAGAGAGAGAGAATGGTATCTTCTATTATTGATAAGGGCAAAATTCAAAATGCCTGAGACATGTTTTACTATCTGACACCCCCCTCCCCATAAGCAAACTCCTTAGTGAGATGGAGATGAAATAAGGCATTTGGATAGGATCAAAAAAACTGATTAATGTCAGATTACTGTCTAATCTTTTTAACATCCAAATTAGGTAAAATTCTGATGTTCAGCTTACATTTATGAAGGCAAAGGGAACAGGAAATTTAAGAATAAATCTTGATGCAGTAATTTGATCAAAGTAAGAAAACCTATTAGGGTGAAACAGTTGAACACATGTGGACATTTGATATTATGTAAAGAAGGTATTTGGTCCCTGACTGGTGTAGCTCAGGGGATTGAGCGCTGGCCTGCAAACCAAAGGGTCGCCAGTTCAGTTCCCAGTCAGGGCACATGTCTGGGTTGTGGGCCACATACCCAGTAGGGGGCATGTGAGAGGCAACCATGCATTGATGTTTCTCTCTCTCTCCCCCTCCTTTCCTCTCTCTTTAAAAATAAATAAATAAAATCTTTTTTTAAAGAAGAAGGTATTTGGAAGTTGACTGTGCTCATGTTCAACAGTCCCCTGAAGACATTGCCACTTCCTTTTCATGACCCCTACAATTATAGGTCCTTAACAAGTTGACTTAAAAAAAATAATCTTGGGCTAGAAAAAGTATTTTTAAATGAATAAATTATAAATATTTAGCTCAGTGAATTATCACAAAGAAGATATACATGTAACTATCACCTGAGTCAAGAAATAAAACATTACAACATCTCAAAATCTTCACTCATATATTACCTCCTTTCCTTCCTCCATAAAGGCACACCACTATCTTAACTTTTAACACAATACTTTAGTTATGCCCGGTTTTAACTTTATATGAGAGGAATCATTTAGTCAATGCTCTTTGGTGGCTGGCTTTTTAAATTGGACTTTCGTGAGATTCTTTCTTGTTTCCGGATATAACTGTAACTTGTTTTTTTGGCTGTATAGTATCCATGGTAAGACTACACCATGACTTACTTATTCCTTCTTCTACTGGAGGGCATTTGAGGTGACTACAAATAATGCTATCATGGGCAGACTTTATACAACTCTGGGTATACATGTGCGTACAATGTCTCCTGTGTATAATTTAGAAGTGGATTTGCTGGCTCACAAGGTATATGTGTTATTTTAGAAGATATGTCAAGTTATTTATTTCAAAGTGGTTATACCAATTTGTACACTCACTGTGAGTAAATGAGAGTCTTATAGCTTTACATCTTTGTAAACATATCTTTAAAATATTGAGTCTTCTAATCTATAAATATATCATTTAATTTTTTACAACTTCTTTAACTTCTCTCAAAAATGTTTTATGATTTTCTGTGTAGAGGTACTGCATATCTTTTCCTAGTGTGTTAGTCAGGGTTCAGTCAGAGAAATGGAGCCAGTAAGAGATATATGGATTTGTCACAGGCAATTGGCAATAACCATCAAACCAAAAATTATAGAGAAGATCCCATAAATCCTTGTATGGCACAGTGAGTGCAAACTTTCTCATAGCCAACAAGATCAGTACTGCTTTCCTTTCTTCCCCATCACCTTCCCTTCAGCTTCAATTACTCAAACCATGAAGTGAACAGACCTGAAACAAGCAATATGGAAGGGGCGCAGCTACTATCCCTGATGCAAGGAAAGGCTATTTTTAAAAACACAAAATGTACTTTTTGGACTTGCTCATGTTTTTCCACCCAGGTGATGCATTTGAATCTCTGAGGAACACTTAAAAACACATTTTGCACAGTCTCCTGAGCACAGGAGGTATTTAGCTTGGGAAATATTTACTATTGATATCAATAAACCTCACTCAGGTGATAATAACATAAAGACTTTAAGGGATGGAAGAACAAAGAAAAGATGAGGATGAGCCTAATCCTTTTCAAAAGTGTTGAGATCTTGAGGCCTTTTATAATCATAGAAAATAATGTGAAGGAGTCAGGGAGATTCTCACGAGGGTACAACAATAACATGCTTGAGAACCCAGACTCACACAGTGTGTTGGGTTTTCTGAAGGCAGAGAGAACAAACACAGCACGGTACAGGAAGTGAGTTGGGCAACTCTGATGTTTGCTGCCTGAAGACCTGCATAATGACCTATCTAGAAAGTTGTGCTGGAGGGAGGAGGCCACAGGGATGGACACATTTCAGCCATGTGCCAGCACCTGGTTCTCCAGCTGCCACTACAGCCCAGGGCACAGGCAGAGGTGGCAGGTGCCACTGTGCACAATTCCCAGGGTTGGGAGAGGCCCTCTGCCATGCACCCTGAGAAGCAATGCATATTCTTGCTTGTACATCAAGACGCAAGGCCCTGACTGATCTTTACTGAGGCCATTTCTCAGGGTTGTGTTTCCAGTGAGAAACCTTAGAGGATGAGGTAACATCTCCCCCCAAACAAAAAACAGGCTTGCTAAAACTCATTATAAAAATGATGAACTCCCCAGGCTCAGGTTGCTCTCCTTTAATGGCAGCCCACTGTGTGTGCAAGCATCGTCCGCTGGGCCCTCCATCATCCTCATGGAGCTTGGTGGCCTAATGAAGTGCTTTGTCTCTGACCCAAGAGTCTCATGTCTTTTCCTAGCATCCATGAAATGGCAACAGGTCAACCTGTTCAACTTGCAAGTAGGGCAAAAGCTCATATCCTACATTGCTCTTATCACTCAAATTTCTGGATTTCCCAGACAGTAAAGTCCCAGATACTGGGGATTACTGTGGGAATGTCACTTTTAATTCTGAGAAATAAAAATATGTAAATAACAACTACCATTTACAATCATTACCACAAGGGATAGTGGGTAACCTCTCAGAATAAAAGATAGTGCTTTACTTGAACAAGTTTAGCTTCATGCAGAACTTTTGACATTACGCTTATTTTACACATTTCAGAGGAGGCACCAGGAAAGGAATCCTTTGGGCCTAAAATGTCTGCTTTGTTCCAAGAGTTAAGACATTATGGTTCTTATTAAACTGCATTAAGGATGTAGAAAAAAGAATGCATTATTATATTAGACCTTAGTAACTAGCAAAGTTATCAGATGGTTTTAGGTCACCTAATAGGGCCCTTTGGGAAAGGATACCAGACACAGTGTACTTTGTTTCCTCATGAGAACCTTCTCAAAAAGATAAGGATGTATATAGACTACATTTCCAAATAGCTTTATTGAGTATAACTGACATACAATAAACTGTGCATAAAGTCATGATTTGACAAATTTTGATAAATGTATAGACTTATGAAGTATCACAATCAAGGTAATGAACATATCCATCGCCCCCCCCCAACGTTTCTACAAGTCCTTTTATAATCCCTCCTTCCTTTGCCTCTGCACCTGCAGCCAACCACTGATCTGATTTCTATCACTACAGGTTAGTTAACAACAGATTTGCTTAATTTTCTAGAATTTTGTATAATTGGAATTGTATATTATATCATCTTTTTGCCTGGCTTCTTTCACTCAGCATAATTATTTTGAGATTCATCATGCTGTTCCAGGTATCAATAATTCCTTCTTTTTAATGATGAGTAGTATTCAGTTGCATGGCTATACCACCATTTTTTATCCATTCACCTGTTGAGGGACATTTGTGCTATTTCCAGTTATGGGCTGTTAAAATAAAATTCTTATGAACATTGGTATACAAGTCTTTGTTCAGACATACAGTTTCATTTTGCTTGGGTAAAAACCTAAGAGCAGAATAGCAGATCATATGGTAGGTATTTGTTGAATTTTTAAAGAAACCGACAGACCGTTTTCTAAAATGGTTGTAGCATATTGCATTTCCACCAGTAGTGTATGCCAACACTTGATTCACTCAGTCTTTAAAAATTTTGGCCACTCTAATAGGTGTGTATTGGTAGTTAAATGGTTTTATTTTTATTATTTTGTTTATTAATTTATTTTTTAGTGAGAAGGGAAGGGAGGGAGAAAGAGAGGGAGAGAAATATTGATGTGAGAGAGAAACATCGATTGGTTGCTTCTTGTATGTGCCCTGACTGGGGACCGAACCTGCAACTCAGCCATGTGCCCTGACTGGGAATTGAACCAGTGACCTTTCACTTTGCAGACAACATCCAATCAACTGAACCACACCAGTCAGGGTGCAGTTAATTGGTTTTAATTTGCATTTCCCTAGTGACAAATGGTGTTGAACCTCTTTTCGTATGCTTATTTACCTTCCATATATCTTCTTTGGTGAAGTGTCAGTTCAAATCTTTCACTCATTCTTTTATTGTTTATTTTCTTATTTTTGAGTTATTATTGTTCTTTATATATTCTGGATTTTTTAATCAAGTACATAATGTACATATATTTTCTTCCAGTCTTTGGTTTTCTTTTTATTTTCTTAAGATTCTCTTTAGAAGATTTTTAAAAAAACATATTTTATTGATTATGCTATTACTGTTGTACCATTTTCCCCCCTTTATTCCCCTCTGCCCTGCACACCCCCTCCCACTCACATTTCACCCCTGCCTAGTTCATGTCTACGGGTTGTACATATAAGTTCTTTGGCTTCTCCATTTCCTATACTATTCTTAACCTCCCCCTATTTTGTAACTACCATTTACGTTACTTATTTACTGTAGCTTTTTCCTCATTCCTCCCTCTACTTCCCCACTGACAACCCTCCATGTGATCTCCATTTCTCTGATTCTGTTCTGTTCTACTTGTTTGCTTAGTTCATTTTTGTTTTTGTTTTTTATAGGTTTGGTTGTTGATAGTTGTGGCTGTTGTCATTTTACTGTCCATAGTTTTGATCTTCTTCTTAGATAAGTCCCTTTAACATTTCATATAATAAGGGCTTGGTGATAATGAACTCCTTTAACTTGACCTTATCTGGGAAGCACTTGATCTGCCCTTTCATTCCAAATAATAGCTTTGCTGGATACAATAATCTGGGATGTAGGTCCTTGCCTTTCATGACTTGGAATACTTCTTGCCAGCCCCTTCTTTCCTGCAAGGTTTCTTTTGAGAAATCAGCTGAGAGTTTTAAGGGAACTCCTTTGTAGGTAACTCTCTCCTTTCCTCATGCTGCTTATAAGATTCTCTCCTTCTCTTTAATCTTGGGTAATTTGATTATGATGTATCTTGGTGTGTGCTTCCTAGGGTCCAACTTCTTTGGGACTCTCTGAGCTTCCTGGACTTCATGGAAGTCTATTTCCTTTGCCAGATTGGGGAAGTTCTTCTTCATTATTTGTTCAAATAAGTTTTCAATTTCTTGCTCTTCCTCTTCTTCTTCTGGCACCCCTATGTTTCGGATGTTGGAACATTTAAAGTTCTCCTGGAGATTCCTAATCCTGTCTTCATTTTTTTGAGTTCTTGATTTTTCATTCTGTTCTAGTTGAATGTTTGTTTCTTCCTTCTGGTACAAACCATTGATTTGAGTCCCAGGTTCCTTCCCATCACTGTTGACTCCCTGTAGATTTTTCTTTATTTTACATAATGCAACCTTCATTGCTGCCTGGGTCTTTTTTATGCTGTTGAAGTACCCAGTGAGTTCCTGGAGGATCCTGAGAGCCAGTGTTTTGAACCGTACATCTGATAGGTTGTCTGTCTCTTCATCACTTATTATTTTTCTGGAGCTTTTATCTGTTCTTTCATTTGGGCCTTTTTTTTTTTTCCTTTGGTCTTGGCAAGCCTGTTACATAGTAAAGGGCAGTGCCTTAGGTATTTGCCAGGATGGGGCGGGGGGGCAAATCACGTTGCTGCATCGTGGCACTATATATGGGGGAGAGGTCCAAGAGGGAACAATGCTGCTTGCTCAGCTCTTGGCCTGCTTGCAGTCACTTCCTCTGCTACCCACAAATAAATTAGGCCCTTCTGGTGCTGATTCCCACATGAGTGTTTTTGTGTATGTTCTAAGACCCTATGGGTCTCTCCAATGAACTCTCTTGTGAGGCTGGGAGTTTCTCCTGCCACCTCAACCCCCACAGATTTTTTCAGTCAGATGTTTTGAGGCTTTATTTCCCTAAACTGGAACCCTGGGTTGTGCAGTCTGTTTTGCTCCCCAGTTGTTCTTCCCAGTTTATCCACACACAAATGTGGGACTACCGGTTCTGCCAGCTGCCGCCTTGCCAGGTCTGCCAACCATGGCCTTGCCACAAGTCCTCTCTGACTAGCTGCCCATCTCCACCCCTCCTACCAATCTGGATGAAAATTTCTTCTTTAACTCCTTGGTTATTGGACTTCCATACAGTTCAATTTTCTGGCAGTTTTGGTTGTTTTTTGTTTTTAAATTTGTTGTTATCCTATTATAAAGGACACATGGGCAAAAGCAAGGGGGAGGTTGGAGGTGGGGGAGGGAGGTGGGTTCAGCTGGGGTGGGGTGGAGGGAAGGGGAGAAAAGGCATACAACTGTAATTGAATAACAATAAAAATTAAAAAAAAATTGTTGTTATCCATCTTGGCCGGAAGTCTTGAGAAGGTATTTTTAATTTTATGTCCAATTTACCAATGTTTTCTTTTATAGTTTGTGCTTTTAGTATTGTATCTAAGAAATCTTTGCTTATTCCAAGGTCAACATTTTTCTCTTATATTTTCTTTGAGAAATTTTACTTTTAGGTTTTACAGTTAGGTCTATGATCCATTTTGAGTTAATTTCAGAATATGGTGCAAGATGTAGATGAAAGTTCATTTTTCATGTGAATATCTAATTGTGCTGACACCATTTGTTGAAAAAGACTATTGTCCCTTCTGCACTGAATGGCCTTTGCACCTCTGTTGAAAAGCAGTTTCCCATATATATGTAGGTTTATTTCTATCTTTTATTATGTTTTGCTGATATGTAGGTCTATCTCTGCTTAATAGCAAACTGCCTTTAGATTGGTAATTAGTCTTAAAATGAGATGGTTCTAGTCCTTTAAATTCATTCTATTTTAAAGTTGTTCTGGCTATTCTAGGTCCTTCATGTTTCCATATGAATTTTAGAAACAGCTTGCCAATTTAATTTTACAAACAGCAACTGGGACTGGGACTGTGATTTGGTTTAGTCTACACATCAATTAGTGGAGAAGTAGCAATATTCAGTCTTCCAATCCATGAACACAATATCTCTCCACTCATTTAGAATTTGTTTAATTTCTCTTAGGAATATTTTATAGCTTCCAGTATACAGATATTTTACATTGTTTGTTAGATTAACAATATTTTGTAGTTCTCATTGTGCCAGTATTTTATATTGCATGTTAGTTATCCCTAAATAGTTCATATTTTTGATGCTATTATAAATAGTACTGCTTTTAATTTTACTTTTCAGTGGTTGAGTTTTGTACATTGATCTTGTGTCCTGCAGATGTGACAAACTTGTTTATTAGTTCTCACAGTTGTAAAAGAAATAGCTTACATTGGATTTTCTACATAGACAATCAAGTCGCCCAAGAGTAAAGTCATTTTAATTTTTTCTTTCTAAACTGGGTGCCTTCTGCTTCTCTTTCTTATTTTATTGCACTGGCTACAATCTCCAATTTTTAAAAATCATTTTTTAATTGTTGTTCAAGTACAGTTGTCTCCATTTTCTCTCCACCACTTTCCCCTGCCCCACCAGCCCCCACCTCCAACCCTCAGTCCTACCGCTCTTTGGTTTTGTCCATGGTCCTTTATACATGTTCTCTGATGACCCTTTTTCTTATTTCCCCAATTATTGCCCTCCCCTATCCCCTCTGACTGTCAGTTTGTTCTTTATTTCAATGCCTCTGGTTATATTTTGCTTGCTTGTTTGTTTTGTTGATTAGGTTACACTTACAGGTGAGATTTTATGGTATTTTTCTTTCACTGCCTGACTTATTTCACTTAGCATAATGCTCTCCAGTTCCATCCATGCTGTCGTGAAAGGTAGGAGTTCCTTCTTTCTCTCTGCTACATAGTATTCCATTGTGTAAATGTACCACAGTTTTTGGATCCACTCATTCTCTGATGGGCACCTAGGCTGCTTCCAGCACTTGGCTATTATAAATTGTGCTGCTATGAACATTGGGGTGCATATGTTCTTTTGGATTGGTGTTTCAGGATTCTTAGGGTATAATCCCAGCAGTGGAATTGCTGGGTCAAAAGGCAGTTCCATTTTTAGTTTTCTGAGGAAATTCCATACTGTTTTCCACAGTGGCTGCACCAGTCTGCATTCCCACCAACAATGTACTAGGGTTCCCTTTTCTCCACAACCTCGTCAGCACTTGTTGTTTGTTGATTTGGTTTTGATGGCCACTCTGACTGGTGTGAAGTGGTATCTCATTGTGGTTTTAATTTGCATTTCTCTGATGACTAGTGATGCTGAGCATCCTTCATATGTCTCTGGGCCCTCTGTATGTCCTCCTTGGAGAAGTGTCTGTTCAGGGCCTTTGCCCATTTTTTAATTGGATTGTTTGTCTTCCTGGAGTGGAGTCATGTGAGTTCTTTATATATTTTTGTATAATCTCTAATGTTGAATAAAAGTGGTGAGAGCAGACACCTTGTCTTCTTTCTGATCTTAATGGGAAAGTAATCAGTCTTATATCATTAAAAATGATATTAGCTACAGGTTTTTCATAGGTGCATTTTGTTAGGTTGAAGAAGTTCTAGTCCTACTTTGTTGATATTTTATCAGGAGAGGATGTTGAATCATGTCATATACTTTTTCTCTTAAGATGATCACATGATTTTTTTAAGTTGGTAAATATGGTGAATTATATTGATCTTTGAATATTAAACCAGCCTTGCATTTCTTTGTCATGATGTATTATCCTTCTGATATTTGGCTGGACTCAATTTATTAAAAAATTGTTTTGAATTTTGGATCTATGTTCATGGGGATATTGGCTTACAGGGGTTCTCGTTGTTGTTGTCAGGTTTTCATGTCAGGGTAATGCTATCATCACAGAATGAGTTGGCAAATGCTCCATTATTTTCAGTGTTTTACAAGGGTTTGAGCAAAACTGCAACAAATCAGGCACAGATCAGCTGGGTGCCTCTGGTGCAAGGTCTCTCACAAGAATGCAGTCAACAGGTCAGCTATGGCTGCCCTCCTTCAAGGCTTCACTGGGGAAATCTGCTTCCAAGCTCATTCACATGGCTGTTAACAGGACTCATAAAATCTATTTTCAAGCCCACTGACATTCTGTTATTAAGCCTCAGGTCCTTGCTAGCTGCAGACTGGACACATCAGTTCCTTGCCATGTGGGCCTTTCTAAAGGGCAGCTCACAACATGGCAGGTGTCTTCCCTCAGAATGAGTGACTCAAAGAGTGAGACAGATCCAAGAAGAAAGCCATAGTCTTTGCAACCTCATCCCAAAAGTGACACCTTATTTATAAGCAAGTCAGTGAATTCAGCCTATACTCATGGAGAGAGCATTTCACAAAAGTGTAACAATCAGGAGGAAGAAATCGTTGACGAACATCTTAGAGACTGCCCATCATAGTTGTTTTTAACATTATCTTATCCTTTATCACTTGTGGAATCATAGGTGAGGTCACTTCTCCCTTTCTTATTTGGGTAATTATATCTTCTTTCTTTTTTTTTTTTTTTGACCACTTGAGCTAGAGGTTGGTCAGTTTTATCAATTTTCATAAAGAGCTTTGGTTTCAGTTTTTTCCTGTTGTTTTTGTTTTCTATTTTATCAACTTCTAATCTGATCTTTATTATTTTCTTTCCTCTGCTTACTCTGGAGGCTATTTTCTTTTCTTTTTTTTTTCTGTTTTATAAAGCAGATCTTTCTTCTTTTCTAATATGGAGTTTAGTCCTATAATCCACTCCCCCCAAACCCCTGCCACCAAGTACTGCTTTAATGGTATCCAACAAATTTTGATATATTGTATTTTAATTTTCATTCAGTTGAAAACACTTTATAGTTTCTCTTTTGATTTGCTCCTTGACCATGCATTATTTTAAAGTGTTCTATCTAGTTTCCAGATATTTCAGTATTTTTCAGAGATCCTTCTGGTATGGATTTCTAATTTAACTCCATTGTAGTTGGAGAACTTACTCTGTGTGATGTGCATCCCTTTAAATTGAATGAGAATTTTTTCATGTCCCAGGATATGATCTACCTTGGTAAATATTCCATGTATACTTGAAAAGAATCTATATTCTACAGGTGTTGGGTGTAGGATTATGTAAATATCAATTAGGTCAAGTTGGTTGATAGTGTTATTCAAGTCTTCTATATCTTTACTGATTTTATCTTGTAGAGTAACTACATTTTAAAATTTTATCAAAAATGTAATATATGCAACTGAACTCAAACATTTCTATATCATTTAGTTTTATTAAAATATTTTTCAGTGGTGCAACAGTAGCGCATCTGATTCCAGATCAGAAGGTTGCATGTAAAATATTTTTCTTTCCTCTGGCACATATGTGGGTGTGCATGCATACACAGACAGAATCACAAATTTAGAGACCACAGAACTGGAATGAAATGAAGCATCTAATTGTGATGCACCTTTGCACAAATTTTATTATTTAAGAGAGCACTTTTGAAACTGGCTTATCTTATCTTTCCTTATCTGAGCTTGTAAGCTACTTAATTGCAAAGCCATGTTTTTAGTGCTTCTTAATATTTTATTCTTCATGCCAAGTCATGCTCCCACTGCAAGCAAGACCGACAGCAAATATAGTTGTTCTACTACAACACTATTTACAAGTGTTTCTATTTTAACAGGATTATAAATGACTTTAAAACCTTGCACTCTACAAAATTTTCTATAAAAATAATGTGTTTTGGGAAAAATAGTATGGTCCATAAAATTTGAAACATACTTAACTTTGTAACCAGAATACTAATAAAAATAATAATTATCCCCATTAAAATACTAACACTTAGTAAATGCTCACTATCATTTGTATCCAGGATCATAGCTGATTTTTGTAACCTCAAATCTGCAAGATGTAGGTTCTCGAGGGTATTCGACTCCCATAAATAACATTACCATCAAAATCTGCTCCGGATCTGTGCTTTCTTTAACAATCAATTATTTTAAAACACAAGGGAAATATCTTTACTGCTTTTTAATCTATTCCTACGGCTTCACCAGATAGCTTCATGCTGTCGGAAGGACACCAGATTTTGAAGCCATTAAACCAACTGCAGGCAGTGCCATTGTATTCTTAGCTTAAGGCTTCCTTCTTTAACCATAAGAAAGCCTGTGCCTGAATTCTTTAAACCACTGACTTTCTGGGGAAAGATTACATATGAACCAATAATATTGTTTTCTTATTTGCCAATCAGGTATTAATTTGCATTTAGAAGTGTGTTGCAGCTAAAAAGACCATACTTCATCATTCTCTAACCTTGAAATGTGTGATTTTCCTAGTCACTTTCCTTTTGAATTTTTTTATCTTCACCTGAGAATATTTTTTATTGCTTTTAGAGAGAGAGGAAAGGAGAGGGAGAGAAGGAGAGAGAAACATTGATTGGTTGTGTCCATATGCATCCCAGCTGGGGATCAAACCTGCAATCTTCAGTTTAGGGGATGATGCTCCAACCAACTAAGCCGCAGCAGCCAGAGCCCTAGTCGTTTTCTTGGCAGCAGCCACCAAAGGATTAAAATCTCCTTCCTCCTAGGATCACTGACAACATATTTACTAAGTACCTATTATATTCCACAGTCTGTTCTATATGTTGGAAACAGTGGTAAATATACCGACAAGGTCCCTGTGTTCATAGTCTTTACAATTTGGTGGGAGATACAGATAATAAAAAGGTAAATCAATAAATATGGTAATATCAGAGAGTTATACTTGCTATGAAGAAAATGAAACAGTGATGGGGAATGGAATGAGATGTGGTGGCCGTGTGGCCATGGGATAGAGAAGCTACATTAGATAAGAAGATCAGGGAAGGCTTCTCTGAAGAGGTGACATTTGAGCCAAGACATATACAGTGAGAAGTAACTATCCTGGAAAGATCTGGAGAAGACTGTTAGGTAGTGGGAACAGTAGGGGCCTCGAGATGAGAGTGGGTTTAGTGTATCTGAGGGACAGAATAAAAGTGACTGGGGCAGGTTTAGAAGTATACGCAGGACAGAGCGCCACATAGCACGGCCATGTAGAGGCTGACCCAGCAGATCAAGTCACTGCTTAACAATTCCATGTCCTCCTTGCCTCAAGTCACCAATGGCACCCCAAAATGCCTGCTAGACAAATTCAATGGACTGACCCTCATCTGAATGCCCAAACCAGGTAATGGAGCATGACACACTTGATCACCACCAAGTGTAGGGCTGGCGTGGGGCCAGACAAGTTTGGCTTATCTGAGGGAGCTGTTGAAATCTGATGTGGGCTCTATCCAGAAAAAACAGCTGTGGGGCAGGGAGAGAGGGCTGGAGGCAAGCTGGGGCAGCTGGGGCAGAGTGTTGGAGTGAAGAGATGGAATGGTCCCTGAGGGAAGGATCAAATAGCAGTGAAGGCAAGATTCTGCAAGTCCCTTCAGAAGACAGTCATCATTTGTTTCTTTTGTCAGACCCAGAAACCATAGATACTTACCCTGATGAACCAGTGACTTTCCAGCCAGTCAGAATTATCTAGCAGAACAGCCAGGTAGCCGGGCTTCAGAAACCTTAGTCCATCCGGACTGGTTACAATTGTGCTGCCACTAAACTTTAGTGTTACTGAAGCAGGGTGCAGCCAAAAGGAGGGCCCCAGGAAGGGATTTGTAATGGGGTCCAGGGCTCAGGGTGTCCAGGAAATATTAGAAAAATGTATGTAGGATGTCCTCATCCCCACAGGCCTGAGCCAGGGGGGATGGGACACATGGAACAGGGCCATTCAGAGCTGTTTTGGGTAGCAAGAGCTTTGCAGCTAACCCCGGCAGTCATTTAACATATCTATAACCTTTAACTGGTTTCATAGATATGTTAAATAGCTGTGGCCCTGCTTTGAGCCAGGGAGATGGGAGTGACTTCGACCCAAGATGGGACTGGGAAGCAACTCCCCCTGGTTACAGGGCCTGTGGGAGAGCTTGGAGATGATTGGCTCCATGCCATGGGGCCACACCTGCCCAGACTTACTATGGCAGCCCCGTAAAGCTGGAAGAATACAAGGATGCTGGCAGGTGTAACTGAGTGTAGGAGGAGTCGGAAATGGGGCTGCAAAGGAAGATGGGCACTGGGATTTAAACCTAGGCCCAGCAGCCATAGAGTGGAGGAGACCACGCGGCTCCAAAGTAAATGGGGAGGAGACCATGCGGCTCTGAAGGAAGTAGATAGATAGAGGTCCATGTGGTTCTGAAGTAAAAGAGGAGAGTACCACGAGGTTCTGAGGGGAAAGGAAGAGAGCCAGGATCAGGCAGCTTTGGTGAAGTAAAAAGAGGACCATGCGGTTCTGAAGGAGAGTAGAGAGGACCACGAGGTTTTGGAGTGCTTCTTCTTGCCACGCAGCTTAGGCAGCAGGAGAGACTTTGCTGGGAAGAAAAGGGGAGAAAGGACTCTTGCTGGTGGGCCATGAGAAGGTGCCACATGGCTTTGGATTAACTGGAGATTGCGGCAGCCACCCAGCTGATGGTGCCAGGAGCCTGAATCACGGACTTCTACTCCTTTCCTGAGACACGGTACCCCGGACTAGGCACAGGGAGAGGGAAGGACTGTGCATCTGTGGGTGTTCTAAAGGACTTTAGTATCTTATTGAAGACATTAAGCCATTACTCTTAAGTTTGTGTAACTTTTAAATAAACAATTCCTTTCCTTTTCACCAGTCTCTGGCATTGAGAGACGCCTTTCCTCTGGCAGTGGGCATTTTGAACCTAGCAGGTGGGTGTGGGGGGAAGGAACCTCCAGAGACAGAAAGGGGAATCCTTTCTGTAATAATTTATTGTGAACCACCCCCTGCCCTGCTCTGTAACATTACTTTGGAAGATTTCTCTACATGTGCTGTTTTTAATATAAATACCTCATCTTCTTACAAGGACTGTACACTCCTTTATGAAGAGTACACTCCTTCACTCTCTTTTGGCGGGGATACTTGAAGTAGGTAGCATAACCCTGGGCTAGGTCTTTCTCCTTCTCAAGAGGGAATTGTACTCTAGGGCCAGGACCACTTAGCAGGGAATTTCCTACATAGCTTAATGCCACAGCAGGAGACAAACTTTCTGGATTACAGATCCCAGCCAGCTGCTTATAGTGCCAAAATGATCCTAATACTCTGGGTTTCATGATTCAGGATATGGGGGATGAGAAACTAGGCATGGAGCTGCTTACCTGTTCTTTCTGCAGCGAATTGTGAAGCCAAGAAAGAAGACTATCAGAAGAAGTCCACAGCTGAGCAAAGTCCACACAATACCCAAGAGGATAGGAGATAATGAAGAAATTGTCTTACTGCTGTGGTGGGAAGAGGTCTGAGAACAGAAGAGAGAGAAGCTGTTAGGAATGAAGGCTCTTCTATAGATCAGATGTGAACTGCCCCCATCATCAACCAAGCCTGGAAGTACATGCCCTTCACAAGCATTTCCTCCTCCTACTCCTCCCCTGCCCCCCATCATGTATTTCTGAGCAGCCCTGACAGCCATGTCTGCTTACTTACAATTGTTGTCTTGCAGAGATCATGAATGGGTCTCCGATCCAGCTCCTGGCCAGGGAAACTGTCACATAATTCAGAGCAGTTTATTTCAGGCTCCATGTCATCACATGCCCCTCTTGCTGTGCACTTCTTCAGTCTTGGTTACCTGCTGGTAGGTAACCAGCAGATCTTTGACTAAAAGTTAAGAGCACCTCAAATCTTCCCTTCACAGGTGCCATTTTGGAGCTGGTTCCTGGCTGAAAATCTGAGACGAACAACGCATTCAGGTGGAAGTGAAGGGTTATTTCACTGAGCTCCTTTATCATCCACCCTCCAGGCTCTCCTGGTCCCCTGTTGCCTATACATATTATGTGAGTCAGGAGTGGGCATCTTAGTGACCACAGAGTGATGATTCTGGCTGGCCACCAGATGGCAGTCACTGCTCCAAGCACTCTCACACAGGTCCCCAAGGAAAGGAAAGCAATTAAACCTGTTAACCAATTATATTAATACAAATTTTATACATATAGGTATATGTATATACACACACAAAACACAAACATACCTATATACACATGTGTGTAAATGGTTTATTAGAGGTTTAAATACTTTATATATTTTGATTATATAGTTATATTTTTATTATATATAGTTATATACTTTATTACATATAACAAAGATTTAAGGTAAAATACATACTTAAATAAATACATTTTAAACCTCTTTAATAAGCACTAATTTTAAAACAATGACAAAGCACATCTGAAAATTAGGTACAAAGCTTTATAGACATAAAACCCTACAGTCTCTCTTCAGATCCTTTTTATGGCCCAGCACTGTAAAAACTTCAGTTTAGACAAGTGAGGCACATCTTCCTTTTTTCCCTACTGGGAAACCCCCTGGCCTCCCACGCTCTGTCCAGGCAACTCATGGCTTAAGCACCGTCTCATCCTGGGAGGTGGTGGGCTCTGGTGCCCCATGCTGTCTGCATGCAATGTCTGCTGGTCACTCTGGCTCTTGTTCTCTCAGGGAGTGGGGGAACTTTCTATGGCCACTCAGCTGGGGTCACAGTAGGATATGTAAGCCCTTTGCCAATAGTTTTTTGTTTGTGTTTAAACTGTTAGACTACTAGAAGTGGAGTAGGCTACTTGGATAATAAGGAGAGAAACTGAGGACTCTGGGAATGGCCATAGAGTGGGTGAGTGGCCAGAGGATGGCATTATTTCTCCCCGAAGATGCTTGCAATATGAGTGCTGTGACCCAAAGAGGAGCTCTACCTCACAGAACAAAAGTAGAAACATGGAAAGGCTCAAGTTAGCTCCAGCACAAAAGGTAGACAGGCCCCTAATTCTTTCAAGAAATCTATCCCTTAATACAGAAAACAGATTCGAAATTTTGCCAGTGGAAATGTATAAGACGATAGCATTTTTGCTTTGTGTTTTTGAAACAGCTTAGCACAGTTTTATTTTATTGTGGAGAAAAATTGGAAGAGGAAAAAATATCAATTATTATTTCAGTAGCCACAGAACATAGGACGTGTGTTTAAGCCAGAACAATAGTGACAGGTGTAGAATGCCACCTTTGGATTCTGCATGCTTAGGCATGAACAATAATATACCACCAGGTGCTGCCCACTCATTGGCCTCTCATAGGGTCCTGAATTATTTACCAGGTTCATTACAATGAAATCCCAAGAGTACTAACAGCCACTATCTCCAGTCAAGACATTTAAATTCGTTCTGCAGGTTAGTCAGAGTAATGAGTGCAAAATTAAGAAGTAAATATAAAAATGTAACTATTTGCATCCTAATTTAGCTGAAATTACTGAAAACACCATTTTTATTTTTCTTTTATTTAAAGTTAAGCATCCCCTATTGTGCCTTCTAACATGAGAGCAATATTAAAAGCAACAGGGAGGCCTGTACCACATTGATAGATTATATTTGAACAATTATCAAGTTCATGTTTGTATATCCTTAAATCATATTGAAGTATATATCAGTGTGTGTGTGTGTGTGTGTGTGTGTAAAACCTCATTTTGTTCTCACTACATCAGTGTCACGTGAGGTAAACAGCAATCCCTCACTTTCAAATAAGGAAACATAAGAGCAGAGAAGTGGAGAACCTTGCTCCAAATCTGTACAGGACACTCCAAAATCAATGTCCTCCCAATATACACCCTACACGAGGCAGACACTCTGGACTGACTTCTCCCAAGAAGTCACCAAGTGGCCTGGTGGGTTTTTCATGTTTCGTTCTCAGAGCTTCAGTTCACTACTATGGGTTTGCTGGAGTATCTATACCAATAGTTCTCCACTGGCGTGATTTTGCACCTTCAGAGGACATTTGGCAATGTCTGGAGACATTGTTGTTGTCAAAACTAAGAGGAGGGAACTACTGACATCTTGTAGGTAGAGGCCAGGGATGCTGCTAAACATCCTTCAATTCACAGGGTGGTCCAAAGAACAAAGAATTATCCAGCCTTAAATGTCAATAATGCCAAGGTTAAGAAACCCTGGTCAACACTGTGGATCCTAGAAGGCTGACAGTCTTAAGCCCAAATCATCCTTGGGAGATGTTGTGAATACAATATGGCTTCCCATCTGAACATAAATGCCCTGGGGGATAAATTTCTGAGTACATTTCCAAAGTGTGATAACAGACTGAACTCACTGGCATGGAACTTTGAGTGCGAAGTTTCCCTTCAGTCCATAGATATCCAGTGTAGAAACTACATACCATGATACTGGACAGGCATTTGACTCCAGTGTTAGCACACATTCAGAGATTCACACGTGAGGAACTGGTGAAAGAGTGAATGGCTCAGTCATTGAGAGGAGAGAGTTTAATGATTTTGCCTTTTGACCCAGCAATTCCACTGTTGGGATTATATCCTAAGAACCATGAAACACCAATTCAAGAGAACCTATGCACTCCAATGTTCATAGCAGCACAATTTACAATAGCCAAGTGCTAGAAGCAACCTAGGTGCCTATCAGTAAATAAATGGATCAAAAAACTATGGTACATTCACACAATGGAGTACTATGCAGCAGAGAGAAAGAAGGAACTCCTACCCTTTGCGACAGCATGAATGGAATTGGAGAGCATTATGCTAAGTGAAATAAGCCAGGTGGTAAAAGACAAATACTGCATGATCTCACCTATAAGTAGAACCTAATCAACAAAACAAACAAGCAGGCAAACTATAACCAGAGACATTGAAATTAAGAACAAACTGACAGTAACCAGAGGAGAGGTGGGAGGGGATAATGGGGGAAAAGGGGGAAGGGTTGTCAGGTACATGTATAAAGGACACATGGACAAAACCAAAGAGGGTGGGATCAAGGATGGGAAGTGGGGATGGCTGGAGTGGGGAAAATGGAGACAACTGTATTTGAACAACAATAAAAAATGTGGAAAAAAAAGTGTTAAATGATTGGAAAAGTGGGTGGGGAGCAGGGTGTCCAAGACGGTAATGGTGAGGTATCTGATCATGAAATAAAGAATCCAAGGCACAAAGAGGAAGATCTGTCCCTCCAAAAGCACCCCCTCAACACACAAACACAAAGTCTCCAGAAAAGGAAAAGAACAAGGGGGGAGGAATTAGGGTGGCAAATGGACCTCTCAACATTTATGGTTTTGACTCTGAAACCATGTAAATATTTTACTTAAAAAAATTAAATCAAAAGAGAAGTGAATAAATCTTTTCTTTTTTAGAATATTGATCTTTAAAAATTAAAAATATATTGAAAGAAATAAACCAAAGTATATCAAGTTGATGATATAACCACATAGAGAAGAATTATTTTAAGTAACAGTAACTTCATTATATAGCCTAAGGACAAAAAATACCCGCAATGATCTTAAACTGCATTAGATGGGTATTGTTCTTATTTTATATATATGGATACACACACATACACATACACACATATAAATATCTACTGCAAAAAGCAAATAAGTAATTATATTCATGTCCCTGGGAACTAAGATTTTCAAAGTGAGAGAAAAGAGATACCCATTAAACAAAATAGGCAGCAAAATTCAATCATTAGTTTCAATGGAAATAACAGTATGAACTCAGATTTTTTCTAAAACATTCATATTTCCAAGATTTAGAAGTAAGTATAACCTAGTAACAACAAACACTTCAAGTGCCCAGACGGTGGTCTTTAAAATCACTTTTCACTAGAAGGAATTAATTTTCCTTAGCAAAATGGACAATTTATGGAGCTGGAAATATACAACATGAGCCTGGGTCATCTTGTCATACAAGAAAATAAAAAAGTATCAGAGATTACAAAGTCATGTCGAAATGATATGTGTTAACTGGCTCCCGCTAGCCAATGAGAGGGTAATTTCAGCATCAAAAATAATAACTGTAGTGCGCTGAAACATATGGCACATAGTAGGCACTCAATCAATGCTTATTGAAAGAATGAATGAATTAGCATTGCAGGTATTAATAGACTACTGTTGAGGGTGTGATCTACAACACTGACTTAGAGGCTCCTCCATACATGGTATAATTTCTCTTCCCATCAAATATCAGGAAAAATTAACTTTTTGTTAGAACATTTTTATCTCATGTATAGTATGCTTCTCTTTTTTGGTTGCTGGGAAGTTCAGAATCTAATATGTGGCTCACTTATAGCAACTGTGCAGTGCTTGGCATTTCTGGCTCATTTTAGTATCCTACAACTATTTTTCTTTGTCCTGATTTCCTTACCTCTTTATTTTTCACCCCACTATATATTTTATATTAAAAGCAGGAGAAAGGAGGACAATTGGAATAATAGGGATGTTTCCATACAATATGAGCAAATAGATAAATTATTTGAAGTAACTCAACCTCAGGTTACCCACTAAGAAAGATAAGCTGTGTTAACAACACCACATGCAAATGCATCAAAAATGTATGTATTCAAACCACAACCACCAAGAGCATCGCACTAGATGTTCACTAAGGTTCCTTCTGGCACCAATATTGTCTGAGGTATTAACTCTCTTTTAACTATGCTAATGTAGGCAGCAGATACATGGATAGTTATAAACATTAGGGAATGCACTTTTAATTACCTTTGAGTGCATTGTGTTATGTTCCAGTAGCAGATTTACAAACATCCTGAATGAGGGTCACTTATACTAATCGTAAAATCACTTCTATTCCCTGAGCATACACTGCTTTTCATGGGGATAGCAAGCAGATGCAAGCAGGGCAATGGGGATTCAGCCTCTCCTAAGACCACTGCCATATAGACCCTCCGTAGAGAAGATGGCCCACAGGTGCAAATACTTACTAAGAGCATGGGCATGAGATTCACGTGGGAAAGTATTGCCTATCAAGGAAGATATAGTTCAGCCAGGGAAAGAAGGTGAAATCATAGATATGGTGGAGCTGGAAGAAACCTCAGATATCTAAACGTCCAATCTCATCTCCTCATTTTACACATCAGAAAACAGCCGAACGCAGGTTGGGAGGCTCAGGATCACACAGTGAGTGTAGAAATAGACTCTAGGTCTCCCAAGTTCAGTGATCTTTCTATACTACTTTAAAGGAACTTTATAAGAAGTTATGGTTAGCCTTTCACACATTTGGGACGGGTGGGGTGGAGGCCTGGGTTTGGGAAAGCTGACAGGGTCATAAGGGTAACAGCTTAGGGCTTGGTGAGAAGTCTGTGGAAGAGGTCCAAGGAGACAAGAAACCCAGGGGAAGGGGAAAGAATATTCTCTTGAGAGAGTATAAATTTTGGAACTTGTATGTTTTCTCCTCAACAATGTAAAGTGGACTGGGTTAATCTGCTTCTCAGAACTTCATTTTGCCTTATAAGAGGGAGAGATGGTAAAAGTTTCCGTGTAAAGCCTCTGAAGTACCTCCAGTTGAGGTCTCTGCACACTTCTGTGGTTTCTGAAAGCCATCCCAAGGACCCTGAAGCCGGGCTCCCACAGGGATTCTTTATTTACCAGAGGGAAGAGCAGGGGGAAGAGAGGTGGCTGCTCCAAACACATCCCTCTTAGAGAATTTTAAAGCAAAATGGAATCGCTTGGTTCCCCTTGACAGGGATAGGAGAAGGAGAGCGACTTCATGCACTCCCTTACTCGAATGTGGATCTCAAAGAAAACAGAGCTTTGAGATCCTTAGGCTTTGTATGATTTCTTGAACTGTCCCACCATCCTTTCCTAATCCCTATGTTCTAAAGCCTCTCCCCTCCTAAGTTTCCCAGCACACAGTGATCTTCCCACCATCTGGAGGACACGTTTGCTCAACATTATACAAAGCTGTACACGACCTCTTAGTTTCATATTACTTGTAACTTTTCTTCTCCTAAACCTAATTTCTCCCTTTACAATACAGTGTCTAAACTTTTCTGGTTGCTTGGTAGAATGATAATGAATCAGACTGGCTACTGGATTGGGTCCCCCATGGGCTCTGGGAAACAATGTTGTAAATAGTAACTTTACTGTAAACACTAGGTCAGTTGAATACAGGGCACATCCCTGAGCCCTTGGCTAATTCAGCCCTCCATCCCAGTACTTGGAATTTGGTTCCACTTCACATATCCTAGGACCATCAGGTATAATGAGTGGCATTGCATGAACAAAGCTGAGGCTGAACTTAAGTCTCAGTGCCATCATTTTCTGTGGCTTTGGTTAGTTACTTAAATCCCCCATTTCTTAGGTGCCTCCTCAATAAAATGAAGATAATACTATTCACATCTCAAAGAGTTTGTTGGTGATTAAATCACATGATGTATAGGATGTATGCAAATGTAAGCCATACATACTAGATCATCAATAATCATCAGGTTCTTTCATTTCCATGTTGTATAAGGGTCATCTGTACAGAAGACCTGGGGCATATAACTGAGGTTACCCATCTTGTTTCTCTAAATTTCCTAACAGAATCCCAAGTTCTGCATCATTAACATATCTTCTAACATGAAAAACAATATTCTTTATTTTGTATTCAAAATCAGATTTTGTAAGGATAATGAATTATAGATCCTCAATCATATTCATTAATTCAATAAATATCAATTAATCAACTATTATGTGCTTGTCACTATGCTAAGACGTAGGGATGCAGCAGGGAACAAGCCAACATTGTCTTGCTCTAGCACCTAGCACAGTGCCTTATATAAGGTAGATGATGGATATCTACTTGTTGAAGTGGACCCAGAGACATTTAGAAAACCTTATACAGAACAGGAGTCCTAGACTCCTAGGAATGATCTGCAGGACTGTCTAGATACTGTCATAGCTCAGGAAAAACAGGAGGTTTGACCCATGAAGGTGAGCTGGAACATCTCCCTTTGATACAGTGGAGCATCTGCTGCTTCCTGAGCCCTACACTGGTGTATTTTGCTGACTCTCTCTGAACTCTCAGGTATAAGCTGACACAACCACGCAAACCGGGCTGTCAGTCACGACTGCCTTATAGATGGATTTTAGAGACCTTTTAGTATTCAACACTATTGCCAGGGACTGGAGTTGGAAATCAAAAGCAAACAAACAAACACTAAACAACAGCAACATACTAAAACCTTTATCAACTTCCCAGAGTTGCTTTGTTACTTAAAAGCACTTAGGTACTCTTATGCAAATTATACATGATGATTTCCATAAACACTACTCACAAATTGTCAATTAGTGCTCATTAACGTGCAATAAAATTCTCATTTGAAAATGCAGAATGAATTCTACTTGGTTGCCCTCCTTTGATGAGAATTGCTGTGAAGAGCTCTATGCTATTCCTCAGCGAAACAGTAAGGTGTCGTGACAGATCAAGTTTCAGGCACCAGAAGGACCAGAGAGAATGATCATTTGAAGCTTTGAGAGGCTGGTTTTGGACAGCTCAAGTTTTATGGTGCCACAGCTGAGACCTCTGTCCTGTGGGGTACTGAGAACATAGGCTGAGTGAATTCATTAATCTCTCTTGCAAACAGATCCATGGTGATATTGAGCACTCCTTTAAAGGACATTTGTGAGAGTCCCACACAGTTGGGAAAAGGTGAATAAAACTTTGTTCCTAGGCTCAATCTGTTCAGGATACTGAATGTTCTAGTCCTCAAGGAAGCAGAGATCCAAGGTCCTTGGAATTATTGGGACTCATCCTTGAAAAGCCTCCCGCGCAGAATTTTTATAAGTGAACTTACATGCTCTGTCTCTAAATTCCAATTTTAGTTGGGCATGGGATTTCTCCAAACTGTTGTTCATTGTTGCTGTGCAACCCAAGACACTTGTGTGAGAGCAATTCTGGCTCTTTGAGGATAAAGATGAAAAATACCCTCCATCACCATTAGCTGTTTATTCTGCAGCCACTTCATTAACAAACTGCCCTAAACTTGCTCTGGAAACAGGGGGTAGAGAATAGGATTTTCTAAGTATAATTTAACACAGTGGCTATCAAACTTTAGTGCACATCAGAATCACCTGGAGAGTCCTTTAAAACTGATTGTGGGCCCCCACCTCCAGAGTTCTGATTCAGTAGGGCCTGAGAATTTGCATTTCCAGTAAGCTCCCAGGTGATGCTGCAGCTGCTGATCTGGAAGTCAAACCATGAGAACCCCATTGCAGCTAAAGGAAATATAGGGCTTTCATCACAGTTTAAACCATACAAACCCATGGCATGCTTGTTACTCCAAGCTGCTGTGACAAGGTTCATGTACACACTTATAGACCAAGTCATTTGAATCATTCATTAGAAATTAATTTCAGAGAAGTACTATTGCAATATTAGACACTTAGAGCAGCACTCAATTTTCTTATTCTTCAAACCATGATTCATAAATAAATATTTTTTGGATATGAGATACTGATGTAAGTTATAGACCCTCTCCTTAAAAATATATACAAATATGTAATATTTACAGACAAAAACAAGAGGGAGGACCACAGGCCACCCATCAATGCCTCCCTATAAGCCCCAATCCCAAGTAGAGAGGCTCATTTCAAACCACAACTCAGCTTAAGCCAGGGACTTCAATATTTTTTGTTTTTCTTTATAATGTTCCCTTAAATCAAATATTTCTTTGTGGCTACCCACTACTAAAGAACGGTACACTAAGATGATAAAAGCTATGGCAAACTCTATCACCAATTAAAACATTTTAATAATCATTTTTGCAGAGAGATCCAAGATGCAGCAGAGTAGGTAGAAGTTAACACTTACCTCCTCCCAGGACCAAACTGGAATTACAACAAAAATATAGAACAATCAACCTGAATAACCAACTGAAGACAGGCTGAACAGAAATCTTATAACCAGGAATTTACAAAAGCCACATCGAGACTAGTAGGAAGGGTGGGGACATGAAAAGAGCTGGTTCCACTCTCACAGGCAGCAACTGAAAATGCAGACAGATATCTTAGCTGCAAAGGATCCCCCTGAGAAGTGAGGGGACTCAACCCCATGCAGGGCTCTGGAACCCAAAGCACCAGAGCTTGGAAGGGGCACCCAAATATATCTGGCTGTGAAAATCAGCTGGGATTCTGTCAGCTGGGGAGACAGAAGAGTCCTTTAGAGACATAGATGCCCTCTTAAAGGGCCAGCACACAAAATCTCATTTGCAGACACACACCCTGGCCTCTGGAGGAGGGAGGGTGGAAGAGACTAGAGTCTGTGAGGAGAATGTGGTGTTTGTGGCTCTGGGGAGACAGCTGAAGGAACAGCTGCCAGGATCCCTGTGCTGAGTCCCTCTCCCAAACCACCTATAGACGCCATCTTCCCTGGGTGGAACACTCCCCTCCAAACAGCAACAGCTAGCCTGGGGGAGTGCAACAGCCCTACCCTCCCAACCTCCTGTTGCCCCACACCCACAGAGCTCACACCCTGAGGGGGACTCAGCTTCCTGGGCCTGGGGTATAGAGATACAGGCAGGTTTAGGGTGGGGGTGGGAGAGGTCAGTGACTGAGATTTGTGGCTCTGGGATAAGAGCCAATCCCCCACCTTCCTGTGAGCCTGACCAGCACCCCTCCTCAAAGGAAATCCACTAGCCCCACCATTCTGACTCCCGTTGGCCCTGTTCTGCCAAGCTGAGGCTCTTTAGCCTCAGGATATATCGAATCCAGGATAGACTGAATTTTGTGGCTCTAGCACTGGGGCCATTTTTTTCCTTACACACCGGTGCAGAGCTCTCCCTTCACATAGCCTTATCTTGGTCTATTTGGGCCTGATAAACTCTGTTGGCATCACCCTCACGACTCCCTAGGACCCCAACCCACCACAAAGGTCAGCAGACACCCAGAAGGTGGTATCTAAACTTGGTATACTCTGGGATTTTTGCTGAGTAGTCTCAGACCCAGCACTGACACTGAGTTTGAACCTGTATTAACCTGATAAACACCACTCACCCATACCTGGTGAATCACTGAGAATCTACCTCTTGCAACTCAAGTACTGCCAGAGGCTCTTTCAATGAATGAGCCTAACTGGCAGGGGCAGGCAGAGGCAAGTAGGGGCATGCAGAGGTGGATCACTGGCTGCCCCTGGGCTTGGTGCTAGTAGAAGCAGGCCTTGGCACACAGCTTGGTCTTTCCCATGCACATTCAATCCTAGGGAGGCAGCCACAAACTGTGGATCACTTTTTTGCTCCAAAAAGGTTGCTCAGGGCTAGTCACAGGCAGCATCTGACATTGACCTTCACCAGAGTCCCTCCCAAGAAGCCCCAGAACCAACACACCCAATGGCAAGCTTCAGAAACATCAGAGCAGGATCCAGTTATCTTCACAAGCAACATATCCAAAGGGATATCTCAGAAGGCTCCACTCCCACTGAGTGGAAGGTAAATTCCACTTCATGGGGTCAGTATCCACATAGTAACTTATACACTGTAGTTGGGGTTGATCCTCACAGTCAGCCAGCCTGAAGGTTGACACCATGCACAAATGAACCAACAACAATCAAGACTCAATTAAACAGGAGAACTCACATAACCCACACGAGGGACATTCCTGGAGTACCCAGCTCAGGTGATCAAGGTGATAGCACCACTGGGCCCCACAGGACACCTACTACATAAGGCCACGCTACCAAAACTGGGAAACATAGCAGATATACCTAATACACAGAAACAAACACAAAGAGACAGCCAAAATGGGTAGACAAAGAAACATGTCCCAAATGAAAGAACAAGAGAAATCTCCAGAAAAAAACTAAATGAAATGGAGGTAAGTAACCTACAAGATATAGACGTCAAAACAATGGTTATAAGGATGCTGAAGGTACTTAGGGGAACAATGTATGAAATCAGTGAGAACTTAAAGAAATAGTAAGTATGAAAAAGTGCATAGAAACCATAAAAAAGAATCAGTTAGAAACGAGCAATACAATTACTGAAGTAAAGAATACACTAGAAGGAACAAACAGTAGGTTAGATAAAGCAGATGATCAAATTACTGATTTGGAAAACAAGGTACCAGAGAACACTTAATATGAGCAGCTAAAAACAAAAAACAAACAAAAAAAAGGTTTAAGAGACCTTAGGGCCAACATGAAGATTAACAACATCAGCATCATAGATATACCAGCAGGAGATAACAGACAGAAAGGGATTGAGAACCTATTTGAAGAAACAATGACTGAAGCCCTGGCTGGTGTGGTTCAGTGGACTGAGCAACAGCCTGCGAACAAAAAGGTTGCTGGTTTGATTCCCAGTCACAGCACAGGCCTGAGTTGCAGGTTAGGTCCCCAGTAGGGGGTGTGAGAGAGGCAACCATGTATTTCTCACACACTGATGTCTCCCTCTCTACCTTCCCCTCTCTCTAAAAGAGTAAATAGATAAAATCTTTAAAATAAAAAGAAATAATGACTGAAATAATGACTAGTGAAGGAAAAAGATACACAAGCTCAGGAAGTGCGGAGAGTCTCAAACAACATAAACCAAAATAGGCCCACACCAAGACACATCATAAGCAAAATGTCAAAGATTAAAGACAAAGAGAATCTTAAAAGCAGAAAGAGAAAGACAGTTAGTTACCTACAAGGGAGCTTCCATAAGACTGTCAGCTCATTTCTCAACAGAAACATTTCATGACAGAAGGAACTGGCACAAAATGTTCAAAGTGATGAGAAGCATGACCTACAACCAAGACTACTTTACCCACCAGGCTATATTTTAAAATTTAAGAAGAAATAAAGATATATAAGTAAAAAGCTTCCCAGACAAGAAAAAAACTAAAGGAGTTCACTATCACCAAACCAGCATTATAAGAAATGTTAAAGGGTCTTCTTTAAGAAGAAGAGTGAAAGAAGAAGAAGAAGAAGAAGACAGTTAAAAGAACAAAATGGTAACGAATATGTACTTAATACATACTTAATCAATAATCACTTTAAATTTAAGTGGGTTAAATTCACCAATCAAAAGACATAGGGTAGCTGAATGGATAAGAAAACAAGACCCATATATATACTGTCTACAAGGGACCCACCTCAGGATGAAAGATACTCATGAATTAAAAGTAAAGAGATAGAAAAAAGATACTTCATGCAAATGGAAATGAAAAAAAGCTGGGTAACAATACTTATATCAGACAAAATAGAATTTAAAACAAATGCTATAATTAGAGACAAAGAAGGATATTATGTAATGATAAAGGAAGCAATCCAACAAGAGGATATAACCTTTGTAAACATGTATGCAACCAATATAGGAGCACCTAAATATATAAAGTAAATCTTGATGGACATAAATGGAGATATTAACAGAAATATAGTCACAGTAGGGGATTTTAACACCCATTGACATCAATGGATAGGTCTTCAAGACAGAATATCAACAAGGAAATGATGGCCTTAAATGACTCACTAGATCAGATAGATTTAATTGGTATCTTCAGAGCATTTCACCCCTAAGCTGCAGAATATACATCCTTTTCAAGTGCACATGGAACATTTTCTAGGATAGATCACATGTAGACACAAAACAAGTCTCAGTAAATTTAAGAAACTTGAAATCATACCAAGCATCTTCTCTGACCATAGGTATGAAACTAGAAGTCAATCACAAGGAAAAAAGTGAAAAACACACAAACACATGGAGGCTAAATAGCATATTATTAAACAATGAATGGGTTAACAATGAGATCAAGGAAGAAATCAAAACATACTATGAAACAAGTGAAAATGAGAACAAAACAACCCAAAATCTATGAGACACAGCAAAGGCAGTCCTAAGAGAGAAATTCATGGCATTACAGGCTTACCTCAAGAAACAAGAAAAAGCTCAAATAAACATCTAACTTTACACTTAAAGGAACTAGAAAAAGAACAACAACAAAAAAACCCAAAGTGAGTAGAAGGAAGGAAATAATAAAGATCAGAGAGCAAAAATAAATGAAATAGAATTTAAAAATATAAAAAACTTAATGAAACCAAGAACTGGTTCTTTGAAAAGGTAAACAAGATTGGCAAACCTCTTTAACCAGACTTATCAGAGAGAGAGAGAAAGAGAGAGAGAGAGAGAGAGAGAGAGAGAACCCAAATAAAGAAAATCAGAAAGGAAAAAACAGAAGTCAAAAACTGATACTACAGAAATACAAAGGATTATAAGGAGATATTATGAACAACTATATGCCAACAAATTGAATAATGTTGAAGAAATAAATTCCTGGAAACATACAATCTTCTAAAACTGAATCAAGAAGAAACAGAAAATCGGAACATACCAATTATAACTACTGAAATTGAAGGAGTAATTTTAAAAAAAGAAAAAAACTTCCAATAAACAAAAGTCCTGGACCAGATGGTATCATAGGTGAATTTTACTAAACAATTATAAAAGAAATAACACCCATCCTTCTCAAACTATTTCAAAAAATTCAAGAGGTGGAAAAACTCCTCCCAAACTCCTTTTTTGAGGCCAGCATTATTCTGAAACCAGTAATGGCACTACAAAGGAAGAATATTATAGGTCAGTATCCCTGATGAACATATATGCAAAAATTCTCAACAAAATATTACCAAACAGAATCCAGCAATACATTAGAGAGATCATACACCATGATCAAGTGGGACTTATTCTGGGGATGCAAGGTTGGTACAATACCCACAAATCAATACACTACATAAACAAATGAAGGATAAAAATCATATGATCATATCAATAGATGCAAAACAAGCTTTTGATGAAATTCAGCACCACTTTATGATAAAAACTCTGAGCAAAGTGGGAATAGAAAGAACATACCTCAACATGATAAAGGCCATTTATGAAATACCCACAGCTAACATCATTCTCAATGGGGAAAAAGTAAAAGCATTTCTCTTAAGATCAGGAACAAGACAGGGATGTCTACTTTCACCAATCTTATTCAACAAGAGTTTGAAGACCTAGTCATAGCAATCAGACAAAAAGAAGAAATAAAGGCACCCAAATTGGAAAGGAAGGAGTAGAACTTTTATTATTACTTGCAGATGACATGATACTGTATATAGAGAAACCTTAATATTCCACCAAAAGATTACTGGAACTGATAAACAAATTCAGTAAAGTAGCAGGATACAAAATAAACCTCCAGAAATTGGTTGCATTTTTATACACCAATAATGAACTATCAGAAAGGGAAACTAAGAAAAGAATCCCATTTATAAGTGCACCAAAAAAACCCTAAAGATAAATTTAACCAAGGAAGTAAAAGCCCTGAACTTGGAAAATTAGAAGACACCACAGAAAGAAATTGAAGAAATACAAATAAATGGAAGCATATACCATGCTCATGGATATGAATTAATATTGTTAAAATGTCCATACTACACAAAGCAATCTATAGATTCAATTCCTGTCAAGATACCAATGATGTATTTCACAGAACTAGAACAAAGAATCCAAAAACTTATATGGAACCACAAAAGACCATGAATAGCCACAACAATCTTGAGAAAGAAGAACAGAATTGAAGATATCATGCTACCTGGTATCAAACTATCCTACAAGGCCATAGTAATCAAAACAGCATGGTGGTGGCATAAAAACAGACATATAGATCAATGGAACAAAATAGGGAGCTCAGAAAGAAATAAACTCCTGTGTATACGGTCAATTAATATTTGACAAAGAAGGCAAGAACATAGAATGGGGAAAAGACAGTTTAATAAATGGTGTTGGGAGAATAGACAGACATGTCCAAGAAATGCAGACCACCTTCTTACAGCATGTACAAGAATAAACTCAAAATGAATTAAAGACTTAAATGTTAGACTTGAGACCATAAAAATCCTGGAAGAAACATAGGCAGTAAAACCTCAGACATTTCTCTTAGCAATATTTTTTCTGACATCTCCTCAGGCAAGGGAAACAAACAAAAAAACCCCAAATAAACAAATGGCACTACATCAAACTAAAAAATTTTTGCACAGCAAAGGAAACCATCAACTAAATAAAAAGACAATCCAATGAATGGGAGAACATATTCACCAATGATACATCTGAAAAGGGGTTAATATCCAAAATTTATTTTAAAAAATCATACAACTCAAAACCAAAAAACCCTCAAATAATTCAAATTAAAAATGGGCATAAGACCTGAAAAGACACTTCTCCAAACAGGACATATAGATGGCCAATAGACATATGAAAAGATGATCAGTGTCAATAATCATCAGAGAAATGAAAATTAAAACCACAAGGAGATATCACCTCACACCTGTCAGAATGGTTATCATCAATAAATCAACAAACAAGTGCTGGCAATGATGTAGAGAAAAGGGAACCCTTCTACATTGTTGGTGGGGGTGCAGACTGGCACAGCCACTGTGGAAATCAGTAAAGAGGTTCCTCAAAAAATTAAAAATGGAACTGCCTTATGACCCAGCAATTCCACTTCTGGGAATATAGTTGAAGAAATCCAAAACACTAATTTGAAAGGATTTATGCATCCCTATGTTCATAGCAGTGTTACAATAGCTAAGATTTGGAAGCAGCCCAAGTGCCCAGCAGTAAATGAGTGAATAAAAAGGTGGTGGTACGTTTACACAGTAGAATACTACTCAGCTGCAAAAAAGATAGAAAATTTACCATTCGTGATAGCATGGATGGACACTGAGGGTATAATGCTAAGTGAAATAAGTCAGTCAGAGAAACATATAATCAGAGACTATATGATCTCATTTATGTGTGGAATCTAAAGAACAATATAAATGGACAAACATAACAGAAACAGTCTCATAGATACAGAGAATAGACTGACAGTTGCCAGAGTGAAGGGATTGAGAGGTACAGATTAGTAGTTACAAAATAGACATGGGTATGTAAAGTACAGCATAGGGAATACAGTCAATAATACTGGAATCACTAGGGAATGTACCAGTTGCATACTAGAAACATCAGAGGTAGAGTCTGTAAGATATATGATTGTCTAAAACATATGCTGTACATCTGAAACTAATACAAAATAATATTGAATTAAAGTGTAATTGAAAAAAATTTTATTAAAAAAATTTTAAAAAGGGATTTTCAGAGAGTAAAAAATGTTTAATAATCATTTTAATGTTTATTCTTTAGCTCAATGTTTGCCTTTTAATTGGAATAATACAATTATTAAGATAATTACTGACATAAATGAATTGAAAATCTAGTACGTTACTATTTGCTTTACTTTTCCAACCTGTTCTGTGTTCCTTTTCTTGTATGTTTTTAACTCATTTTCCTATCTATTAGGTTTTTAGAAACAGCTCTATTGAGGTATAAATTACATACAATAAATTGCACATATTTAAAGTGTCAATTTTAACATATGTATACACCTGTAAAATCATTCTTCCATTCAAAAAAATGAACAGATATTGATAGTCCTCTAACTTTTTTCTTTTTTTTTTTAAGTTGTTTTGGCTATTCTAGATACATTTTCCAATGAATTTTATTTTTTTTAATTTTTTTATATATTTTTAAATTTTTATTGTTATTCAATTACAGTTGTATGCCTTTTCTCCCCTTCCCTCCCCCACCCCCACCATCCCCCCCGATTTTGTCCATGTGTCCTTTATAATAGTTCCTGCAATCCCCTCTTCCCACTGTCCCCACCCCACTCCCCCCTGGCCACTGCTAGACTGTTCCCAACCTCAATGTCTCTGGTTGTATTTTGTTTGCTTTTTTCTTCTATTGATTATGTTCCAGTTAAGGGTGAGATCATATGGTATTTGTCCCTCACCGCCTGGCTTATTTCACTTAGCATAATGCTCTCCAGTTCCATCCATGCTGTTGCAAAGGCTATAAGCTCCTTCTTTCTCTCTGCTGCGTAGAATTCCATTGTGTAAATATACCATAGTTTTTGGATCCACTCGTTTGCTGATGGGCACTTAGGTTGCTTCCAGTACTTGGCTATTGTAAATTGTGCTGCTATGAACATTGGGGTGCACAGGTTCTTTTGGATTGGTGTTTCAGGGTTCCTAGGATATAATCCCAGCAGTGGAATTGCTGGGTCAAAGGGCAGTTCCATTTTTAGTTTTCTGAGGAAATTCCATACTGTTTTCCACAGTGGCCTCACCAGTCTGCATTCCCACCAACAGTGCACTAGGGTTCCCTTTTCTCCGCATCCTCTCCAACATTTGTTTGTGGATTTGTTTATGTTGGCCACTCTGACTGGTGTGAGATGGTACCTCATTGTGGTTTTAATTTGCATTTCTCTGATGGCTAGTGATGCTCAGCATCTTTTCATATGTCTCTGGGCCCTCTGTATGTCTTCCTTGGAGAAGTGTCTGTTCAAATCCTTTGCCCATTTTTTAATTGGGTTGTTTGTCTTCCTGGAGTGCAGTCGTGTGAGTTCTTTATATATTTTGGAGACCAGGCCCTTGTCTGAGGTATCACATTTTCCAGTGAATTTTAAAATGAGGTTAGCAATTTCTACAAGAAGGTCACCTGGGATTTTGAGGCTGCAGTGAATCTTTAGATCAATTAAGGGACAAATGACATCTTAATAAGGAGTCCTCTAATCCATTGGTTTAATGAGTTCAGATGCAACAAATTGCCATAGATTGCATGGCTTACAAACAAAGCAAATTTATTTCTCACAGTTCTGGAAGCTGGGAATCCAAGATTATGGCGCCAGCAGGTTGAGTTCTGGTGAGAGCCTTCTTCCAGTTTGCAGATGGCTGACTTCTTGCTGTATCCTCACATAATGAGAAAAGTACTACAGAGCTCCCTGGCCTCTTCTTATAACGGTACTAATCCCATTCATGAGGGCTCCACCCTCATGACCTATTACCTCCCAAAGGCCCTGCCTCCTAACACCATCACATTAAAGACTAAATTTCAACCTATGAATTTGGGGGACAGGAGAGAATGCAAACATTCAGTTCATAGCACCCACAAACAATGCACATCTCTCCCTTTATTTAGGTCTCCACTAATTTCTCAGAAAGATTTTGTTGTTTTCAGTATATAGGTTTTGTTTAATTTTTAATCAAATTTATCTCTAAGTATTTCATATTTTTGATGCTATTATAAATTTTTTTACTTTCAATTTTGATTGTTGAACAATCAGTATGCACAACTGATGTTTGCGTATTGATATTGTATTTTGAAACCATGCTAAACTCATTTATTAATTCTAGTAGCTTTTCTGCAGACTCCATTGAATATTCTATATAGATGATCAGTTGACTTTCTTTTTTTTATTATTGTTCAAGTATTTGTCTCCATTTTCCCCGCCATCACTTCCCCTGCCCCTCCCACCCCCATCTCCCACCCTCAATCCTACCCCCCTTTGGCTTTGTCCATGGGTCTTTTATACGTGTTACTTGACCCTTCCCCTTCTTTCCCATTATCCTCCTCCCCCCTCCCCTCTGGTTACTGCCAGTTAGTTCTTTATTTCAGTATCTCTGGTCATATTTTGATTAGGTTCCACTTATAGGTGACTTTCAAATAAAGAGTTTTACCTCTTCCTTTCAAACTGGATATCTTTCATTTCATTTCTTTTCTCTTCTCTTCTTTTCTTTTTTTTTTTTTTAACTTTATTGCACTGGCTAGGACCTCCAGGACAATGTTGAATAGAATTAGTGAGAGTGAACATCTTTTCTTGTTCTTGTTCTTAGGGGGAAAGTATTTGGTCCTTTGCCATTAAATATAATGTTAGATGCAGGTTTTCCATAGATTCCTATTATCAGGTTAAAAACTTTCTCTTTCTTTATTTTGTGGAGATTTTTTCTTTAATGGATCTGGGCTTTCACATTATTTCTTGAATGAATATTTCTTGAATGATTTTGGTCGTTTATCTCTCAAGGAATTTGTTCATCTAATTTGATAGAATGATTGGAATAACACTCTTTATAATATCTGTAGAATTTGTAGTGATGCCACCTGTATAATTCATGAGATTAGTAAATTGTGTCTGCTCTCTTTTAATCCTGATTAGTCTGGCTAGAGGTTTTTTGATTTTACTGATATTCTTAATCAATCAGCATTTGCTTTCATTGATTCTCTCTATTGTTTTTGTTGTTGTTGTTGTTATCTATTTTTATTTCTGCTCTGATATTTAGTATTCCTGGTCTCATTTGCTCCTTTTTCTAGTTTCTTAGGATAGAAGCTGAGGATACTGATTTAAGACATTTTTCTTATAAGCTCCTAGCACTATACATTTCCACTTACTTATTGCTTTTGATACATGACTTTTCATTTTCATTCAATCCAAAATATTTTATCATTTCCTTTTTGATTTCCTCTTTGACTTACAAGCTATTTTGAAGTACATTCATTAGTTTCCAAATATTTGAAGATTTGTGTTACTGATTTCTTCATTAATTCCATTGTGGTCAAGAATATTTTTTGTATGACTTGAATCCTTTAAAATGTATTGAGAATTTCTCTATGGCTCAAGAAATGGTCTATCTTGATGAATGTTCCATATACACTGAAAAAGAATGCATGTTTTGCTGCTAATGGATAGAGTGCTCTATAAAGATCAATAAGATCAAGCTGACTGACTGCTGGTTTTTTATTCTATGTCCTTATAATTATTTTCTTATTATTTTATCCATTACTGAGAGAAAGGTAATGAAATTTTGGACTACAATTATGGATTTCCCTATTTCTCTCTGAGGTTATATTATTTCTACTTCATGTATTATAAAGTTCTGTTATTAGGTGCACATATATTTAATATTGTTATGACTTTCTGATGAATTGACTATTATACATGGTAATATTCTTTGCTCTGCAATCTACTTTACCTAATATTGTTACTCAGTTATATTCAGTATTAGCATAGTAAATCTTTTCCATCCTTTTCTTTTAATCTATTTGTATCTTAATATGCAAAGTGTGTTTATTTTCCATAGTGTATAGTTGGCTTTGCTTTTTTATCCTATCTGGCAATTTCTGCCTTATAGCTGAGGTGTTAAGATTTTGGTATATTTAGGTTTAAATGTATTATATTGTTATTGTTTTATATTTATTTCATTTAAAAATATTTTATTGATTATGCTATTACAGTTGTCATGATTTTTCCCCCATTGTGCCCCTCCACCCATCACCCTCTACTCCCCCAGGCAATCCCTTCACCGTTGTTCATGTCCATGGATCATGTGTATAAGTTCTTTGGCTACTCTATTTTCTATACTGTACTTTACATCCCCATGGCTATTCTGTAACTACCTATTTGTACTTCTTAATTCCCTCACTTCTTCACCCATCCCCCCACACCCCTCTCCCATAAAGCAACCATCAAAATCCTCTCTGTATCCAGGATTCTGTCTGTTCTTCTTGTTTGCTTACTTTTTTAGATTCAATTGTTGGTAGATATGTATTTTTAACATTTTATTGTTCATAGTTTCGATCTTCTTTTTCTTAAATAAGTTCCTTTAACATTTCTATAATAATTGTTTGGTGATGATGAACTCCTTTAGTTTTTTCTTGTCTGGGGAGCTCTTTATCTGCCCTTTGATTCCAAATGATAGCTTTGCAGGGTAGAACAATCTTGGCTGTAGGTCCCTGCTTTTCATGACTTTGAATATTTCTTGCCAGTCCCTTCTAGCCTGCAAAGTTTCTTTTGAGAAATCAGCTGATGGTCTTATGGGAACTCCCCTGTAGGTAACTAACTGCTTTTCTCTTGCTGCTTTTAAGATTCTCTCTTTATCTTTAACCTTTGGCATTTTAATTATGATGTGTCTTGGAGTGCGCTTCTTTGCATCCATCTTGTTTGGGACTCTCTAAGCTTCCTGGACTTGCATGCCTATTTCCTTCAGCAAATTAGGGAAGTTTTCTTTCATTGTTTTTTTCAAATAGATTACCAATTTCTTGCTCTTTCTCATCTCCTTCTGCCCCTCTATGATGCAAATGTTGGACTTCTTGAGGTTATCCCAGAGGCTGCTTATACTATCCTAATTTCTTTGGATTCATTTTTCTTCTTGCTATTCTGATTGGTTGTTTTTTGCTTCCTTGCGTTCCAAGTCATTGATTTGATTCTCAGCTTCATTCACTACTTTTATTTCCCTGTAAATTGCTCCTTATTTCAATTAGTGAATCCTTGGTTTCTGACTGGATCTTTTTTATGGTTTTGAGGTCCTCACTAAGTTCCTTAAGCATCCTTATAACCAGTGTTTTGAATTTTGCATCTGATAAATTGCTTTTCTCCATTTTGTTTAGCTCTTTTTTCTGGAGTTTTGATCTGTTCTTTCATTTGGGCCATGTTTCATTTTCTCCTCATTTTGGCAGCCTCCCTCTGTTGGTTTCTATGTATTAGGCAGAGCTGCTATGACTCCCTGTCTTGGTAGTTTGGCCTAATGTAGTAGGTGTCCTATAGGGTCCAGTGGCACAGCCTCTCCTATCAATCAAGGTGGGTACCACCCTTTATGTGGGCTAAGTACACCTTCCTCTTGTACTTGAGCCTTGATTGCTGTTGGCAGGTCAATGAGATGGATTTACCCAGGCCAGTCAGCTATAAGCATTGGCTGTTACCACTTACCATGAACCTCTATCCTCTGTGGAGGATCAGTTGTGCAGGGGCTGGTAGGTGGTGCTCCAGTGTGGTCTATAGCTATCCACTGGGTGCAAGGGCCTGGGGTTTCCCAGGTGGTTCAGGGCAATATCAGCCCCCATCTGTGTTCTGCCTGGGGCCACCCGGCCTGAGCTATAAAGCAACCTGAGATGACTGCTTCTTGTGCTAAGTATGGAGGTTCCCAGGTGAAACTAAGCTGTGAAAATAGGCTGGCTGCTGCTAGTGCTGAGCCTGGGGCTCACTGAGGCCAGCTGTTGCTTGTTTGAGAAGATTTAGGAAGTTGTGAAGCATGAGCCAAGACCAGCCAATCATATGGAAAAGTAGCTTGGGTGGGCCCATAAGTTGGGTGGGGTGGAGTCTCTGGGAATCTCTAAGGTGTGTCAAACAGTGTTAGCCAGGTTGATAGAGTCTCAGATATGGCACCAGCTTGCTAGCTCTGTGGGTCTGTGGGTGGAGGGCCCAAAAAAGGACAATGGCCTCTGCCCATGCCAGACACCTCAGTCTCACCCAGCATGCCACTGGTAGCTTCCAAGCTGCCACCCTAGTACCAGAGCGCAAAGGGAGTTAAGTCTGAGTAGGTGAGTCCACGTGTGGGTGTTTTAAGAAAACCTGCTTGGGGTTCCAGAAGTTTCTTCCCTCGACTCAATCCCCACTGGTTTTTGCAGCCAGAAGTTGTGGTGACTTATTCTCCTAGCACTGGAACCCCAGGCTGGGGGACCTGGTGGGTGGCTGGGACTCCTCAATCCTAAGATATCCTTCCTGAATTTTTATCCATCACATGTGGGTGTGAGATCAGCCCATTCCCTGTCTGTGTCCCTCCTACCTGTCTGGATGGATGTGGTTTCTTTAATTCTGTAGTTGTCAGACTTCCATTCAACTCAATTTCTGACTGTCCTAGAAATGACTTCTATATTTTAGTTGTATTTTTGATTGAGCAAAGTGGTGAGCCATGTCTGCCTACATTCCCATCTTGACCGGAGGTCTTATTTATCTCATCTCTTTTTAAAAAAAATATATTTATTAATTATGCAACTACAGTTGTCCCATTTCCCCCCCTTCACTCCACTCCATCCTGCCCACACCCTCCTTCCCACATTCCCCCCCTATAGTTCATGTCCATGGGTCATGCATATAAGTTCTTTGGCTTCTACATTCCCTATACTATTCTTATCCTCCCTCTGTCTATTTTCTACCTACCATTTATGCTACTTATTCTCTGTACCTTCCCCCTTCTCTCCCCTTCCCACTCCCCTGTTGATAACCCTACATGTGATCTCCATTTCTGTGATTCTGTTCCTGTTCTAGTTGTTTGCTTAGTTTGTTTTTGCTTTTGTTTAAGGTGTGGTTGTTAATAACTGTGAGTTTGCTGTCATTTTTACTGTTCCTATTTTTTATCTTCTTTTTCTTAGGTAAGTCCCTTTAACATTTCATAGAATAAGGGCTTGGTCATGATGAACTGCTTGAACTTGACCTTATCTGAGAAGCACTTGATCTTCCTTTCCATTCTAAATGATAGCTTTGCTGGATACAGTAATCTTGGATGTAGGTCCTTGCCTTTCATGACTTGGAATACTTCTTGCCAGCCCCTTCTTGCCTGTAAGGTCTCTTTGGAGAAATCAGCTGACAGTCTTATGGGAAGTCCTTTGTAGGTAACTGTGTCCTTTTCTCTTGCTGCTTCTAAGATTCTCTCCTTATGTTTAATCTTGGGTAATGTAATGATGATGTGCCTTGGTGTGTTCCTCCTTGGGTCCAGCTTCTTTGGGACTCTCTGAGCTTCCTGGACTTCCTGGAAGTCTATTTCCTTTGCCAGATTAGGGAAGTTCTCCATCATTATTTGTTCAAGTAAGTTTTCAATTTTTTGTTCTTCCTCTTCTCCTTCTGGCACCCCTATAATTCAGACATTGGAATGTTTAAAGATGTCCTGGGTGTTCCTAAGCCTCTCCTCATTTTTTTGAATTCTTGCTTCTTCATTCTTTTCTGGTTGGATGTTTCTTCCTTCTGGTCCACAGCGTTGATTTAAGTCCCAGTTTCCTTCCCATCACTATTGGTTCCCTGTACATCTTCCTTTGTTTCTCTTAGAATAGCTTTCACTTTTTCATCTAATTTGCCACCAAATTCAACCAATTCTGTGAGCATCCTGATTACCAGTGTTTTGAACTGTGCATCTGATAGGTTGGCTATCTCTTCGTTGCTTAGTTGTATTTTTTCTGGAGCTTTGACTTGTTCTTTCATTTGGGCCATTTTTTTTCTTTTTTCTTTTTTTTTGTCTTGGCATGCCTGTTACATAAAGGGGCAGAGCCTTAGGTGTTCACCGGGTTGGGGTAATGCTGGTTGCTGCGCTGTGATGCCATACGCGGGGGAGGGACCGAGAGGTAGCAATGGCGCTTGCTCCACTCTCTGCTGGATTTCAGTCACTCCCTCCGCTACCCACAATCAAATTGGGCCCCTCTGGTGCTGGTTCCCGACTGGGTGGGCTTGTGCACACTCTAGGCCCCTGTGGGTCTCTCCAACGAACTCTCCTGTGAGACTGGGAGTTTTTCCCGCTGCTGCCCCTATCCCCACAGGTGTTTTCAATCAGAGGTTTGAGGCTTTAGTTTCCCTGGAGCCCTGGGTTGCATGGTCTGCTTTGCTCCCCTGCCATTCCTCCTGGTTTATCTATGCACGAATGTGGGGCCACGGGGTCTGCCAGCTGCAGCCTGGCCTGCCCCGTTCCACAATCCACCACCTTGCTGGGGCTGCCAGCCGCCGTCTTGCGGCAAATCCTCTCCACCCCGGCTGCCCGTCTCTGCCCCTCCTACCAGTCTGGATGAATGTTTCTCCTTTATCTCCTTGGTTTTTGGACTTCCATACAGTTCTATTCTTTGTCAGTTCTGGTTGTTTTTTTGTTTTTAAATTGTTGTTGTCCTTTTGGTTGTGTAAGGAGGCACAGTGTGTCTACCTACGTCTCCATCTTGGCCGGAAGCTCCATTTATCTCATCTCTTGATTGTTCCCTTTAAACTTCTCATCGGCTTTCTCTTGGGTGAATTAAGTATTTTTATGATTCCATTTTATCTCTTTGTTGGCTTATTAGCTATACTAGTTGTATTTTCTTTGTGATTATTTTCATGTTTATAGATACATCTTTAACTTATCACGGTCTGCCCCCAACTGATATATCACTTCACATGTACTATAAAAAAACCTTACAACAATATACTTGCATGTCTCCACTCCCAGCCTTCATGCTGTTACCATGATACGTCTCCTTTTATCTATGCTATAGATCCCATAACACATGTTTTCATCTTTCTTTAAACTGTCAATTATATTTAAAAGAGGTATAAATAATAATAAAAATCTTACATTTTTTCATGTAGTTCCCATGCCTGATACAGCTCTCTCTTCTGTCCTACAAACTCTAGGTGTCTTGGTCTCCCGAGACTTGAAACCATCTTCTTACCTCAGGGAGTTTGAATCCTCTCTTTTTGCATCATATTCTGGAAACTGTATTCTGATATGCCTTCTTTTCTTTTGTTTCACTGAATATCTGAAACGATGTATTAAAAATATAAAGGCTCTGGATCATTTTCTCTTTTCCAATAAATATGTTCTTCAGCTTCTGCTAGGGTGTTAGAAGAAAAACAGATTGCTTCAATCCAGAGATTTGATTATGAATTATATTTCAATATTTTATAAGACCAGTTCTATTTCTGGGCTAACTCCTCAGGCATAGAACCTCCAGAGTCCCAACTAAAAGCTTAGTGTGTTTGTATTAGTCAGGATCCTCCAGAGAAACAGGACTGATAATTTATATATAAATAAAAAAGGTTTATTACAAGGTTTTGACTCATGTAATTATGAAGGCTGAGAAGTCCCATGATCTGTCACCTGCAAGCTACAGACCCAAGAAAATGATGATGTAGTTCAAAGGCCTGACAACCAGACAGCTGATGGTGCAGATCCCAGTCTGAATCTGAAGGCCTGAGAACCAAGAGTGCCAAGGACAGAAGAATATCAATGTCCCAGCTCAACAGTCAGGCAGAACAATTTCAACCTTCCTCTGATTTTTTGTTTTATCCAGGCCCTCAACAGATTGGATCATGTCCACACATACTGGAGAGGGCCAACTGCTTTACTCAGCTCACCAATTCAAATGCTAATTTCTTTGAGAAACACCCTCACAGATACACCGCAAAATAATTTTAACCAGATAGCTAGGTATATTATGGCACACTCAAGTTAACACATAAAATTACCTATCACAGTGTCTTTTCACCTTGGTGAATCCTAAACTCTAATTTCTATCTCTCCATCACAATAAGACTGTAAGTAGCTCTGATTAGCTTCTTGGCTATTTAGCACCTGCTTTCTGTTGGGCTTTTTTACTTCTTGATATGTGGTACTTATAAACTGGTGAATGGTTTGAACGGAAAATTGCCCAGATTATTGGAATGATTTCTTTCCATTAACATGGCCTCTCATGTTCTGGCTCATTTAGTATCCTCGAATTCTCTTTTCCCCCTCCCAGCCCTATCAGAATGTTCTGCTCTGCTTTTCTGACTCTTGGCAGATACTTTTTGCTTGGGTTCTTAGCTTCTCCTCAGGTGCCACTTAAAAAATGGTAACTAACTGTCTCGAGGGAAAAAGTAACCTAGAATGTGGGACACTTGAGTTTTTGTTCTTTTTGAGGTCTTAGCTCTCAAGTCCCAGCTGTCATAGTAGGTCTTTTATGCCTTAAAATAGATTTTTTTAATGTAGCTTTTCTAGATGTCCCCTATGGGAGCAATTGTCTACTATTGGGTAGTCCATTATAGACAGAAGCAGATGCTTAATGTCTTATAATATATTTAACCTTAAAATATTTTTACTGAGAAAACCAAGCTCTTTAAAGATAATCTTTATAGACGCAAATGATACTGCAAATAGTATAAGATACAGCTATCCTTACTATTAACTATAACACCAATTAAGATACATTATAGAATCCCTAAGTTATAAAAGGCAAGCCCACTATAAGGACTGGTTACTATCATTATTACTAGTTAGTGCATATTTGAAAATTAAAAGTTTATGTAAAAGTATGTATGAACACAGAAGCTAATGCCTATTATACATGGTCGAACTATAAAGTTTCTCCTTAGAAATTAATTGCAATAACTTCTATTGTTTTTTTCTTCCTTTAGTTTTCAATCTCGGACATAGAAATCCATTTCAAAACTACTGAGTAAAAATTACAGCATGTCTTATAGAAGACAATAGCAAAATGTCTGCCACAGGACTTCATAGTTTCGTTCCCTCTGCTTAGCTAATTTTTGTATTATGAACACAGACTCACAACTGCAGTTCTAATGCAGCTCAGGGATCACAGATTTCCATAACATGTCCTTGAGTTCACAGGCCCACTGGTCATACAGCAGCCTTCAGCTGAGGACTTAAAATCTCATTTACTTTTTACTATTTTGTCAGTTCACTTTTTATATTTCACTTGTTTATACCACTAACTTCCCTTAAGGCTTCTCTGATATGTTCTCCAGCCCTGGAGTGCTGGGGAGTTGCATTCCCCTCCAGTCTAGTGGACTAGACTGAATGAAGGTTTACATCCAAACAAAAGCATAACTAAAAATGAAAGGCAAGTAGTCCTGGGAAGCTCACTCCTAATACCAGATTTGTTATAATCATTTGTTTAAAAATGTTCATATCTGTTGCTTGGCACCGATCCTTAAGCTCCAAGACCCCTACCTTCTCAACTAATTATTCTCATGTCAAGTAATCAGTTGTAGTTGATTGAAATTTGGAGTTGATTTGAGATTTGGGGACTCATAAGTCCCCAAATCTCAAATCCCTCAAAATACGGGGAGAACACTGTGCTGGAATTGAAGAATTTTCTCAATCCAGCTATTAAAGAAAGGGCATAACAAAAACATAGCAAATAGGGGATTGTGAGAAAGCACTGTAACAGCCTATTCTCTCTGACCACCCCCTACCCCTGCAATGATCTCACACACTGCTCCTGCTACAGAAGAAGAACATGTATAATACCACAACATGGAATAAATGAGCAAGAAGAATTGTAAATAGTGTGGCCAACCAGAACCAATAAAGACACAATGCAACCAAGATATGCAAACCCTGTTCCCCACTGAGCTGATAATATCCACACTTGGCAAGGATGAGTTCTCACTGCAGGGCTCTCCTGCCTAAATACACAGGCTCCCATGCAAAAAGGCGGTGGGAGCTGGGGAAAGACAAAAGGAGGGAAACAACTGCCGCCCGGGAGACCCAAAGTGAGAATTAAAATTGTGAGTATTCTTTTTGACCCAGAAATGCCAATTCGGGGAAGCTTCCTATGAAAATAAAAACCAAAGTATAAGGATAAATGTAGAATGTTTATTGTGGCATAATTTGTAGTTTAAAAAAAAGTGGAGGAAAACCTGGAATATCTATAAATATGGAAATAATGGAGATGATTACAGAACTTTGCACAAAGGAATATTAATAGCTATTAAAAGTAATAAATTGAATTAATTAAATATATATCTAGAATGATATATATACTATAATAAGTCAAATGAAACAAATAACAGAGTAACTGGCATTATATGAGCCCATCTGCATATGAAATAGAAAATAATTATATGTGTTTGTTTGAACATAGAAAAGGAGTGAAGGAATTCACACAGAACTTTTAATAGTGGTTTTGTCAGGAAGATGGAAGGGATAGGAGGGAGAGAATAATAACATTTTTTTAGACTTTCCTCAATGAGTGTGTATTATTTTTATAATCTAAAAATGTAACAAATTTAACATATAAAGAGAATTTGAAACTTTAATGATTACAAACAACATTGCAAGTAATGCCAGTGGGGAGTGTAGTTCTCTGTCATTTGCTTTAAATTGATCCTGGTGGGCAGAGGTAAATAGCCACTTTCACTCTGGGAGAGAGGCCTCAGCATGGGTCCCTCAGCAGAAGCCAATTAAAGCTCAGACTTGACTGTGGCTCTGGGAAAGGGTGGTAGTTGTGAAATGAAAACTACATTTGCCTCTCCAAAGCCTCAGCCACAGAGCTTCCTGAGCCAGTGAGCAGCCAGCAGAGTCATGGATGAGAACATAACAGGCTTTTCTCTGGGAAAATCTCACTACTCCAACTATTCACTATTTGTTGGCTCCTGTTCCATACTTCAGAGATGAGATGCACAAGGATGGCCGAACTGCTGCAGGAATAAACATTAAATGCTGTGGGAAAGATGCTGTCACTCAGGTTTGAAGTGTTCAGTGTTAGTACTTCGGTAGAAGATTCTTTGAGGACCACTGGAAGCCAGCAGTGGGCCTTCCAGTTGTCATCCACAGGACGGCATTAAGGCCTTGGAGGTGTGACACTTAGCCAGTATTTGCAATTGGTTTCATGCTAATAATTACTTCCAGATCTTCTGGAGGGCAACAGATATATGATATTCAATAATAATGAAAGTAATATGCAAAAAATTATCTGTCCAGTGTCCCCAACACCATTTACTGAATAGACTACATTTACCCCATTACATGTTCTTGCCCTCTTCGACAAATATTAAATGACCATAAAGGCATGGGTTTGTTTCTCAGCTCTCTATTCCGTTTCATTGACCTATATGTCTGTTTTTACCTTCTTGCCTCATACATAATAATAAACTCAAAATAGATTAAAGACTTAAATGTTAGATTTGAGACCACAAAAATCCTAGAAGAAAACATAAGCAGTAAAATCTTGGACATTACTCAGAGCAGTATTTTTTGTGACATACCTCTTTGGGCAAAGGAAATAAAAGAGAAATAAACTAATGGGGCTACATCAAACTAAAAAATTTTTGCACAGCAAAGGAAACTATCAACAAAAAAAAGATAAACCCACTGATTGGGAGAACATATTAGTCGATGATATGTCTGATAAAGTATCAATATCCAAAATTTATAAAACTCAACACTAAAAAAACAAACAAACCAATTAATAAATGGGTAAAGGACCTAAATAGACACTTCTCCAAAGAGGACATACAGATGGCCAATAGACATATGAAAAGATGCTCAACATCACTAATCATCAGAGAAATGCAAGTGAAAACCACAATGAGTTACCATCTCACGCTTGTCCAATTGACAATCATCAGAAAATCAATAAACAAGTGTTGGCGAGGATGTGGAGGAAAGGGGAACCCTTGTGCACTGTTGGTGGGAATATAGACTGGTGCAGCCACTATGGAAAACAGTATGGAGTTACCACAAAAAATTAAAAATAGAAGCATTATAACCCAGCAATTCCACTTCTGGGAATATATCTGAAGAAAACTAAAACACTAATTCAAAAGAATAAATGCACCCCTATATTGACTACAGCATTTTTTACAACATCCAATATTAGGAAGCAGCCCAAGTGCCTGCCCACAGTAGATGAGTGGATAAAAAAAGTGGTGGTACATTTACACAACGGAATACTACTTGGCCATAAAAAAGAACAAAATTTTAACCTCTGCAACAACATGGATGCGCCTGGAGAATATTACGCTAAGTAAAATAAGTCAGTCAGAGAAAAACAAGTACCATTTGATTTCACTTATATGTGGAATCTGATGAACAAAATAAACTAGTAAACAAAATAGAAACAGACTCATAGATACAGAGGACAGACAGTTGTCAGAGGGGAGGGGTGCTGGGGGGTTGGGTGAAAAAGGTAAAGGGATCAAGCAAAGAAAAAAATTCATAGACACAGACAACAATATGGCAACTACCAGAGGGAAAGGGGGTTTGGGAGGTAGAAGAGGGCAAAGGAGGAATAAATGGTGATAAAAGGGGACTTGACTCAGGGTGGTGAATACACAGTGAAATATACCAATGATAATAATTACAGTACCATAGAACTGTAACCTGAAACCTACATAATTTTATCAACATCAATAAAAATAAAAATAATCTTTGATATTAAAAAATAAAATAATGCAGAAACTAGCACCTTGTGATGAATTAAGTTTTTGATCATTCATCTTCCAACATCTTATTTTTCTTCCTGTCCAATCCTCTCCTGAAACCATATCTCTTCTGTCTCCCTATTTAACCTCTTTAATTGATTTTTTACTTAACAGTTTCATGATTGCTGCAGAAATTCTTGCTATAACAATCATGGAAAATATGGATAAGTTTAAACAAGAAAAGTAATCACTTATATAATCCCACTACTGGTAATATTTTAGAATAGCTTCTTCTTGTCTTTATACTTATCTTTTAAATTAGGTCTGCATTTGTGTAGCTTTGCAAGTATAGACTGTCTCACATAGATGCCTAATATTATGAATGAAAATGAGAAAGTGTGTGGAAGGGTGAAAGGGGTTTGCACAGCATATTACTGTTGCTATCTGCACGGCTCTGCTGTGGCTACGTGTTCTGGTTGTGCCAAGCCTGTGTTAATATTCCTCAGACTGACAGTGACAGCAGCCTTCATGTCTCAACCCTTCTTTTCTCTTCCCAGCAGCCTTAGAAATCAGCGATATTTGCAGGTAAAGATTCCCATGGGTGGTTATTTGATCTTCTTTCATCCAGTTTTTCACTCGCAGATAATTGGGTACCTAGGATCCCAGTAGGTCACTACTCTCTGCCCTTTCCTGTCTCATGCTACATATTATTTTTTCTGCTTTCTCTTTACTTGATCTTCTGGGTTTATCCTAACATCCAAAAGCAGACAGCCATCACCAGCCTTGGCACAAACACAGAATCATTGAGTGCTTTTGGAAAAGGCACTCAGTTAAGCACACATTCTGTTCACCTGTTTGGAGGAAATACTACAGCTAATGTGGCCCCTGGGGAGATTCCACATCATGCAGAAAACCAGGAATATCCTAGATTAGAGCCAAGAAGGACCACGCTGGCCTGGAGTCTTGTCAGACCAATACTTCTGGCCTTCACCACACCTTTTGGGCAGACCACACCTTCAAGCCCTTACTATTTCCCTAGCTAGGACATTTGCTTCTGTCTTTTCCAGGTCTCCTCAGTTACCCTTGGAAAATCAGGGTGGAGAGATGGCAGTGCCAACTCACAGTTTGACATTCTAGTCTAGACAGATGGCAGTGGGAAGGCCCAGAGCATTATTTCCTGGGTGTTCCCACTGTCACTCTGGAATAGATACTTATGGCAGCAAGAGAGTAATTCCCACCAGCAAAGCCCTGGGCAGAATCCTGATGTTTCTCACAGAGGCCTTCCCATGCGCTTTCCTATTCTTACACCAAGACATCCCTTCTCCCCATCAGAACTCCAGAGCTTTCTGGCTAATCTATATACATGCAAAGCTCCTCACTGCAGCAGTGAAGACTAACTTCCCCAGAGCCATCACTTCCACAATTGTCTCTTCCTTGTTACAAACATCCCGAAGTATAGATGACTAATAGGCTTAACACCCCTTCCAACTCCCTCCCTGTGTTCATTATGAATTAAAAAATAAATATCCTGGGGACATATTGAATAGGAACTTGCAATCTGAAAGAAGAACATATGTGGAAAGTGGCTGGGCAGTCCTGTGTACAGGTTATCAGTCTGCGTGCCCTATACTCTCTTCAGTCACTGCCCAGTAGCTTGGTCAAAGTAAGCCTGAGTTCTGCAGGGATGATCGATCAGCTTACCTCTTAGTCCTCTGTTGCTTAGTAACCTGCGTAGGAAGTATATTGACCCAGATTTGGATCCAGGTGACAGGAGTACTTAGACCCCAGAAAGAGATGGGAATTCAGTTTGACTTGGAGCGTTCTGAGTCACATATATTGTTCTGGGGTGCAAGCAGGTGGCTGGGAAGATCCGTTTCTGGTCAATTCCAGGAATGTATTGTTTAACTTCTTTAGAGTAGACTGTACAAAGTCTCTAGACTAGACAGGAACAGGAGAATATTCTGAAAGTGCCGTGGACATAAAAATACCTCAAGGCCTTGCCGAGCTGGATGCACTTCCCAAGAATTGCTCAAACTCTAACCCAATCTCTGGTCAAAAGTCACATTGTTCCCTACGACAAACAGACTAAAGTCCACACTCCTGTGTCCTTGACAAGCTGGCCTGTAACTCTTCTGCTTTTTCTCTTATTGCAAACGTGCCCTGGTCTGACCCTCCCCACCTCTTCACCTTACTCAAGCCATACCGGCACTCTGACTGACTCAAATATCTGCTCAATCCGTCCTGTCTTTCAGGAAATGCCCTTCCACACTACTGCTGCCTGTCAAAGAGCCACACCTCCTTCAGAACGCAACTCAAAAGGAAACTCTACCTTAAAGAAAAATAACAATTCTTCTTGAAGTACCTAGATCTCTACCCCTCTCTACCCTTCTCTACCACTGAGAAGCCCTGGCTAGCCTATAATCTTTCCTCCATATTTTCATAGCAGGTGTGGTAACCTAAAGCACTCAGCACAGTTGCCTGTATTAGTGTCAAAAAAAAAATTTGTGTCTCTTATAATACTGATTCCTTCATTCTAACAAGTTCTTTCCTACTATCCCCTCTGGATTCACACCTTTAGTAATACAATATAAATAGGCCCTTCTCTTTTCAATCCATTTCATCAGCACATGCAGATTTCTCCTGATCCAGACACTACTAATACACATTTTTCTGTGTGCTCCTTCTTCCCCATCCCTACAAAGCAGCGTGATCTGCAAGGTGGGGTTCAAAAACATGGGATGTTCTCTGGCCATATCATCTACCTCTGTCTGGGTACCTCACAATTGTAACAAGTGTCTCAGAAAAACACCTTGAGAAGTCTATACGGAAACCACTGCCCCATGGAAACACATAAATATTTTATCAGGCTCTGAACAAGACTCTTATTCATTAATATTTAAACTCAATAGCATAATGATCAGTGGCTGATAAGAGTCAACTTGCACAGGAGTGGGGAGGTGAGAAGGGGAGGGGAATACAATAGCAATGGCAGCAGGCATTCCACGGAGTCTCTTGTAAGGATCTAAAAACACTGAAAGAGCACCAGAGGGCCCCCTGATTTGCATGACATTCATTTTGTAGAGTGGGAGGCAGGTCAGCACCCAGTGGAGCTGTCTAGGGAAGGTACTTGCTGGGATTCAGGCAGGCTGCACATCAGCCACAGCCCCCCATAACCTTGCCATACTTCTCTCAGCACTGGGGCACAAAGCAGATTTTCATAGAAAATGCATAGGACTCGAAATGAGGCAGACCCTGTAAGAATGTTCATGAGAGCTTAATTCAAAATAGCCCCCAAATGGAAAGAATGCAAGCGTCCACCAATAAGAAAATGGATAAACACATGGTTGATATTCATATGATGGAATGCCACCTTGGAATGAAAAGAAATGAACGACAGACATACTCAACAATGTGGACGAATCTCACAGACACCATGCACAGCAAAAAAGGAGCCAGACATAAAGGTACATACGATGTGAATTCATTTATATGATGTTCAGGAACATAAAACTATAATAATAGAATTCATAACAAAAGTTGCTTCTGATGGTGGAAGTGACTAGAAAGGGGCATAGGGAAATTTATGAGATTGAAAATTTTCATATCTTGTTTGGGATGTGAATTTCTCAGAACTGGCCTGCTTCCAGCACAGGATTCAGCTTAGAAGTTCTGTGAGGATAACCGGTCAGAGTGGCCAACAGAAACAAATCCACAAACAAATGTTGGAGAGGATGCGGAGAAAAGGGAACCCTAGTACTTTGTTAGTGGGAATGCAGACTGGTGAGGCCACTGTGGAAAACACTATGGAATTTCCTCAGAAAACTAAAAATGGAACTGCCCTTTGACCCAGCAATTCCACTGCTGGGATTATACCCTAAGGACCCTGAATCAACAATCCAAAAGAACCTATGCACCCCAATGTTCATAGCAGCACAATTTACAATAGCCAAGTACTGGAAGCAACTGAAGTGCCCATCAGCAAATGAGTGGATCCAAAAACTGTGGTACATTTACACAATGGAATTCTACGCAGCAGAGAGAAAGAAGGAGCTTATACCCTTTGCAACAGCATGGATGGAACTGGAGAGCATTATGCTAAGTGAAATAAGCCAGGCGGTAAGGGACAAATACCATATGATCTCACCTTTAACTGGAACCTAATCAACAAAAGAAAAAAGCAAACAAAATATAACCAGAGACATTGAAGTTAAGAGCAATCTAACAATAGCCAGAGGGGAGTGGGGAGGGGAAGTGGGGAGAGGGGTTTTCAGGAACTACTATAAAGGACACATGGACAAAACCAAGGGGGAGGGTGGAGGTGGGTTTGGCTGGGGTGGGGTGGAGGGGTGGGGAGAAAATGCAGACAACTACAATTGACCAACAATAAAAAAAGTTTAATTAAAAAAAAAAGTTCTGTGAGGATAAAAGAAGCCACTGATCTCTAGGATCATCACTTACCTATAAAATATTGATTGACTTGAATTACCTTAAAGGAGTTCTAGTATTTTTCCCAAGGGTTCTGCAACACGTATGGGACTCAGTGCCTTGTTTGTGGCATTTATCTAATTAACTCAACAATTATTTATTAATTGCTTACCTGCCAAACAGGAGCATAGCCATGAATACAACAAAATTTCTTGTCCTTATGGAGCTTATATTCGAGTGGGGGATATTATAGACAATTAATAAAGAAACATATGTATTTACACTCTAGAAATCCAAGTGCAATAAAGAAATAAAGCAGAGTCAGAGAACAGGGAGTGACAAAGGGCTGTTTTGGAACAGGAGGCCAGAGGAGGCCTCATGGGAGAGGTCCCATTAGAAAAGAGATTTGAATGAATTGAAGAAAGAAGCAAGTATCTGAGGGAAGAGTGTTCAGGTAGAGGGAAAAGCAAAGGAGGGGAAAATGATAGCGTATGAGGTCAAACAGGCCAGATCATATAGGGCTTTGGTAAGCCCGGGATTTCACTCAAAGTGTAAGGGTTGCCCCTGAAGTGTTAAGCAGGGGAGTGATGTTATCCAACTGGTGTTTTAAGAATGAGAAAAAGCAGTCAATCAAGAGATTTGTCTAAGATTCTTAGGGAATCGAAGACTAGGTCCCTATTTTTCCCCTCAAAATCTAAATATTTTTCACACATCTATTCCTTAACCATCTTCTGATACAAGCTCTGTCTGGGGCCAGATCACAAGTGTCTGGATCCCAAACTGATTTTTATTAACTAGGTTATGTCTCAAGAGAGTTATAAGTTTATAAAAAGAGAGGTAGTTTATTTTTCTGTATGTCTGAAGTTTTCCATAATAAAATGCTGTAGAAACAAAAGTAGGAATTTGCATACTTTATATGAGAAAACTTATCGACAACAAAATGTGAATGTTGTGGTTCTTAACACCTTTCTGCAAAATGAGGGCTCCGATATTTAACTAAAATTAGAACATTTCTTTCAGCTTCCAAATCCAACTTCTCTGCCCCAGACTGTCCACTTTCCATGGTCTCATGGCATGTCAGAGCCTCAGCACTTCTTTCCCCTCTCCCCTTGTTCCCAGTTACTCTTTGAAAACCTATAAGGGAGTTGAATAACATGTGAATGGGAGGGTACTTTTCAGAGAAGTCCTCATACTTCCCCAGCCCCATCTGGAAATGCTCTTATGTTCAAACAACAACAAAATATTAAAACCCTCTGCAAGAAACAAACTGTTAAGCACCTACTGTCCCTCCCAGATAATTTCTTTCCCTCATCATTATTCTCACACTCTTTAGAGAGCTTTCTAGGCTGGAAGCCAGTGGTTCATCCCACCCACCCTCTGGATCTCCCCTAGACCACAATTCTGCTTTCACGAGTTCTCTATCCCCAGGCTACCATAACTCTGCCTCTGACCAGGCTCAATTCTAGACTTTGTTATGGAACAGGGAGAAGCTAAAAGCTGGTGGTAGAAGAGAAGGGGGAAATATAGGCAGCACTCCAGAGACTGTAGTGGCCCTGAGGTGGAATTAGGCTTACAAAATGGGAACCAGAGAGACCACCCCGCCCCCAAGAGATCCCTAACTCAAGCAAAACCTGCCAAGGCATTTTATTGTCCTGACTCAAACTGCCTTACACTATATACAGTCACTTCCTCAGCCATTTATCTGCACACCGGTTTGCTACAACTGCAGCAAAGGAAAAAGCTAGTTTTTGCAAGCTAGGCTGCTACCCAGGCTTCAGGGAAGCCTTCTATGCTGTATTTCACCACCGGTAGAGAAAACTTGATTTTCCTCTGCAGGCCTTGCGGCCTGATACATATCAACCATTTCCCCATTTTTTAATCCCCACCTGATAATCTTTCACGTTTATGCAAGGATGCAATAACTTAATGTAATCCTCCATATCCCCGTTTAAAGGATACACCAGGAAAGACATTTCATTTTAGGTAGGGTGTAATTTGCCTATTCACGGACACACTTATCTAGAAAACCAACAAAGGGAAGAGTTAGAGCATCATGCCATGACCTCTCCCCAAAGATTTTTATTCTGAAATGTTAACAACGGAACTCGATTCTACAGAAAAACTTCAAGGTCGTTTTCTGCAGAAGCGCATGTATACCTAGATTTAAACCATTCAAACATAGAGTTCTAACAAGTGGCCCCTAGTTTCTGAAAGAGCTAACTTGGAAACTGTTGCTTGCCAGGGCGCAAGGATGCTGCACCTCCCGGGCCATTCTCCTCAGCTCAGAACAAAGCAGTTCGACAGACGGCAGTGCAATAAAACTTTCTGCAGTGAGGACTTCACAGTCCCGGTGAGGGAGCCCATCCTACCTGCCACCTAGCACTCTACGGTTAATGTCCCCCTGCAAGGCAGACTGGGGACAAGTTCAAGGGTGCGTTGCTCACCTCACCCGGTCCCCGACCGCCGAGAAGCGTCAAGTCCACGCTGCCCGGGTCTTTCGTGGATTTGCGGGTCTGGAAGGGACTGGCAAGGACGTGGGCAGGGCTAGGGCCGGGAGCCGCGCCCATCTCTGCGCCACCAGCTGGGCGTGGAGGCGGCTGGACGGCGGCGCCTCCTCTGCGGTGTGCGCGAGCGTGCTGAGCCCAGCAGGGAAGCCTCCAGCTGGGCCGAGGCCGGGCTGCGCACCCGCCTCTCCCGCGGCTCCTCCTCACGCTGCGCTTCCGGACAGGCGCAGCCTGGGAGCCCCGTAACGACCTGAACGTCTCCGGGACCCACCGACCAACTCGCCAGGCTGTCAATCAACTGAGCCCATCTTCCTCCTTGCTCCGCTGCTGAGCCCTTGGGGACAGCCCCGCCTCCAGGCGTCCTGCTCCGACCCTCCCTCGTCTGTGCCTCCCTGCGGCGACCTTTCCAGAGCCTCCGGCTAGCGGCTGCCCCAGGAGATGGCCGGGGAGCCTTAGGCTTGGATCCCCAACAGGCCAGTAACAAAACTGGAAGGATTCCATGCAAATGTTCATTTTGTATTTCTGGGGTGGAATTACCAATTAGTGTTTTTATTTTATACTATCTGGACTTTCTAAATTCTTTACGTTGAGCTTGTACTTTTATAATCAGAAAGACAAGAATACTACTTTTTCCAGGAATGCTAAGAGGAAACCACAAACAGATGTCCACTCATTGAAACTATGCGTGAGCCGTTGTTTGTGTGACACCCTGAAGAAGTCATAGGGTGAGAGATCTGGAAAAGGTCGCTGGAACCTGTACTTTTCGTATTTTCATTTATTTTATGCTGGTTGGGAAATGCTACATTTTTACAACTGTGTTGAGGAAACTCTTTGACTGGTGAGGTGGTATGGGAGGAAAACCAGGTGGGGCCACTCCCACTCCAAAAGGACAGTAGCGACATGAGGTGTCTTACCCAAAAGAATTCTCACAGAAAAGTTCAACAAGAGGAAAAATAAGAGGAAGAAAGAGGGATAGCCAAGGGTTTCCTCAAGGCAGTGAGCAAAAAGCTGGATTTCCCAAGAGCAAGAATTGTGTCTGCAATTTTACCCAGGACTCTTTGCAGAGCCCTTATTCTATACGGGCAGACCCATTCATTTGGAACTTGCAGAAAACCAGGGACTGGGGGGTTGGTAGGAGTAGGGGTACGGGAAAGGATTTAACGTCCTCCTAGAGATTGCTCTCATGAAGACAGCTTGTGGGTTCCTCTGTTTGTTAGGATAGCTGACTTCAGAGATCAGGAGTAGATTTCAGTTCTATGGTTCTAGATTTAGGATTTGCCCTTCTGATCTCTGTGATCTTTCAATCCCTCAGAACTTCTCTATGGGCTCTTACTTAGCCCATTATTCACACATCCCCTCTATATTCTGTAAGATAGTGGAATCTTTCTTTGAATGTGGTTCCCACCTCCAATCCCAGTATTCTCTTTCCTATGTTAGAGTATCCCTAACCTCAGTTGCCAGGCACAGACCATTTTCCATCTTCCACCAAGGCCTGCCCTATTTACCTTAGAAGTGTTTCTGAAAATTTCCCCCTCCACTGTGTTCTCACATGGCTACTCTTGTTAGCATTTGATCACCTTAGGATGAATCATTTTAATAGTTTCCTAACTGGTGTTCTTGCCTCCTGGCTCTCCCCATCCCCAACACAGACCTAACACTCTCCTGACAAAAGAAACAAAATATTCCCTGCACCCCCTGCACACAAATTTGTGGAGTGCCTCTCTGCAATTAGAATACAGTCTCGACCCTGGCTGGATAGCTCAGTTGGTTAGAGCATCCTCCCAATATGCTAATGTTGTGGGTTCAATTTTTGGTGAGAGCATATACAAGAAGCAACCAATGAATGCGTACATAAGTAGAACAATGAAATCGATGTCTCCCTTGGTGTCTCTCTCCATCTCTCTCTCTCTCTCTCCCTCTCTCTCCCTTTCCCTCTCTAAAAAAATTAATAATCTAATTTGAAGTAATACCAAGTTAATTTCAATAGCATACAAAATTTTGCTTCAATATAGCTCCATTTCTTCCTCCCTCTTTTGTGCTATTATTTTCAAATAAATATTATTTGTATTATTTTATATATTATAAACCTATCAACACAGTTTTATAACTGATTACTGTTTTATGTAATTGTCTTTGATATCAGATAGAAGAGTTAAAATGAAAAATGCATTTATACTGCCTTATATATTTACCTATGTAGTTATGTTTACCAGTACTCTTTATTTCTTCATAAATAAAGCTACTTTTTTATTAAAGCTGGATTCCAGCTACTGTGTAGTGTTCTTTTATTTCAGCCTAAAGGACTCCCTTTAGCATTTGTTTGGGGGCATGTCTGCTAGTCACAAACTCGTTCTCTCTCTCTCTCTCTCTCTTTTTTTCTTGGAAAGACAAAAATACAGAATTCTTGGTTAATAGTTTTTTTCCTTTGAGCACTTTATATAGGTCATCCTACTGCCTTCTGGTGTCCACAGTTTCTGATGAAAAATCAGCCATTAATCTTATTGAGGATTCCTTGTATGTGAAGAGCCATTTCTTTCTCTTTCTGCTTGAAAGGATGAGTCTTTGGTTTTCTACAGTTTGAGTATGATGTGTATGGGTGTGGATATCTTTGTGCTTATTGTACCTAAAATTTTTTGAGCTTCTTGTATCTGTAAATTAATGCTTTTCATCAAATTTGGTACATTTTCAGCTATTATTCCTTCAAATATGGTTTTTGCCCTTTCCTCTCTCATCTCCTTATGAGACTCACATTATGCTTATGTTGGTACACTGGATGGTGTCACACAAATCTTTGAAACTTTGTTCATTTATCTTTTTCCTTCTTTCTGTTTTTCAGACTGGATTATCTTAATTCACCTATCTTCACATTTGCTGATCCTTTTTACCTGTTAAAGCTCCTGTAGTAAATTTGTCATTTCAGTTTTCATAATTTTCAAATCAACAATTTCTACTTGGTCCTTTTTTATAATTTCTGTCTTTTTATTGATGTGCTTTATTTTTGGAGACATCCTTCTCATACTTTCTTTTAACTATTTACAAATGATTTCCTCTAATTACTTGAACATATGTATAATTCCTGATTTGAAAGACTTGTCCAGTAAGTCTAAAATCTGGGTTTCCTTAAGGGCAACTTTTATTGACTGCTTTTGTTTCCCTCCTATGTATGGGCCATACTTTCCTATTTCTCTGTGTGTCTCATAACTTTTGGTTGAGGAGCAGGACACTTTAAATTATATAATGTGACAAGTCTGTCAATCAGATTGCTCCAACAACCGTATGATTTGTTGTCTCTTTTTGTTATTTTTTATTGCAGCTGCTGCTATTGTTTGCTTGTTTAGTGACTTTCCTGAAATTATTTTGTATAGTCCGTGTTCTTTTTTCTATGCAGCCACTGAAGTTTCTGCTAAGTTAGCTTAGTAGTCAGCTAATCATTGAACAGAGATTTCCTTAACTGCCTTGAACCAATAGGTTTCTTATTCTTTGCTAAGGTGCTATGTGTGTGTGTGTTGGGTCGGGACTTCAATAATCCAGCAGTTTACAACTCTGCCTTCTCCTGCTTTTCAGAACCTCTAGGTCAGCCAGAGATGAGATATTTCTGGGTATGAACGAAGCACTGCATGTGCACTTTGCTTTCAATATCTCCAGGAACATTTTGGATCTTTCAAATTCCCCTATGGACTTCTTATTCTCCAGACTTTTCTTTTAAGGTTTTTTTTTTGTTTGGTTGGTTGGTTGGGTTTTTTTTGATGAGCCTCTTGTTAGCCCAAACTGGTGGTGCTGGTATTGCTGCCTCAGATAGCTGTATGTTAAAAAATTGTCACTGATTGTTTTTACAGACACCCTGGGGATAGAGAGTTTCTCAGTGACCAAGGTCTGAGTTAGGTCAAATAAAGTTAACCCCTATGAGCCCTGACTTGTGTGGCTCAGTTGGTTAAAGACACATCCAGTTGATGTTTCTTTCTCACATCAATGTTTCTCTCCCTCTCTTACTTCCTCCATTCCCCTTACTTTAAAAATAAAAATAATAATTTTTTTAAAAAGATAAGCCCTGTGGATGGGGCTTTTCCAGGGAGCTGCCAGATGGTCAAATATTGACTATTCTCTTGGGACTTTTAGGGAGCTCCAAATCCATTATGATCCCTTCAGTGGCTGCTAGACTACTGTTTTCCATAGCTATCACAGTTGTGAAACTGTTGGTTTTTCAGAATACTGCAGAACCAGGGTTTGATTTAAATAGAATAGAGGCAGATTTAAATAGAATAAGTTAAAATGCCACAAACTTGCTGTTTTTATTATAATTCCGCCATTTTATGTGAGTAAATGATCTTCAGATTGTTTCAGTCTTTTGATTAATTTCCACAGTTCTGAAAAAGTTGATTAAAAAATGTTTATTCATTGTTCTTGTCACTTTTATAAAGGTGTTGATCTTACGGAAGGACTTACTTTGCTATTTTGGAAGGTTCTTACTCTGCTATTCCCTTTCTCATTAACTTATTACTAAGCATTTTATGGTTTGTCACTGTTTTGAGGGGAGTATTTCCTCATACAGAGTTGGCTTATATAGAAAAGAAACTCTGATATAGAGCCATCTTACCCAATTCTATTTTACTCCATTATGTTTTTAACAGTCTTCTGAAAATCTAGATAATTACATCAAAAATAAATAATTTAATATCTTCCCAGTATTTGTTACAATTACATTTTTTTCTCATCTTACTGCATTTTCCAGAATCTATAAAACTATGGTGAATAACAATGATATGGAAAATTTCCTGTTTCATGACTGATTTTGGGAGAAATGGCCTAATGGCTTCCATGTTTAGAATAACTTATGCAGCTTTTTATTACATAATTTTACCATATTTACAACTTATTTTCCTTCAACAATGAATGTGGAATTGAATTGAGCTGCTGGTTCCCAAACTTTTGGGGACTTTTAAATATAGGTATTAACATTACTCTGGGCTATTACTTGAGAGTAACTTGTGAAGTGTCTCATAAACTGGAATAACTCAGGCAGCCACCTGAATTATAAATTGAGATATTACTACAGGGAACTTGCAGAGGGCTAGAGAATACCCCCATGCATATTTTAACAGAAAACTTCTGAAGATAAAATTTCTGCCTGAATTGTTTGTGACATAATTGACTCTACTTAAGTGGAGTTGGGAAGCCAAGGCAGATCACAAGGAAGGGAACTCCTGTGTCACACTGGCAGGTGTGATGTTTGCTATAGGCAGAGCCATTATTCTTGCTGTACAGTCTCTCATGCTATTATCTGAGACACAGAACACTGAGTCAATGGAATGGAATTAGCACTGGAACTCTGACCAGTATAAGCCCTAAAGGCCCCACCTTCCTGTAACCCATGCTAACCCTTCTCATGGAAAAGGTAACCACTATTCTTTACGCTCTTGGCTCCTCATCTTGACTCCCTTCTCATTTTGTTCCACTTGGAATTTAAAATAATGCTCCAGAATTTTTACCTTAGAATTGACCTAAAAGCCACTAGAATCCACAGGCCTCACCCTCTTTAACCAACCAGTAGCGTCAGACATTGAGACTCAGCACACAGCTCAAATTCCTGAGATGTTCCCTGCCTGGCCTCAGATTGGCCTCCAAAGGCTGGCTCCAACTCCTACTGGTACCTACAAGGCTACAGATAGTTTGTGAATGGTACATTCAAAAAATGGACTATTGCTCTGGCTGGTGTGGGTCAGTGGATTGAGTGCTGGCCTATGAACTGAAAGGCCACTGGTTCGATTCCCAGTCAGGGCACATGCCTGGGTTGTGGGGCCAGGTCCCCAGGTAAGGGCATGTGAGAGGCAACTGATTAATGTATCTCTCTCAGATCAATGTTTCTCCCTCTCTTTCTTCCTCCCTTTCTCTCTCTCTAAAAATAAATAAAATTTTTTTTTAAGTTTAAAAAAATGGACTATTGTCAGAATGGCATTTATTGTTTTGTTATTATTTTTCCACAAAAATGTATCAAATGTAGGGGATACCAACCTCTTCCTCTCCATGTTTTCTTAGCTTGGTCCAAAACATAATTTGTCTGCTTTCTCAGACGTGTTAGGGAGAAAGCTGCAATCGTTTTTAGATTTACCTCCCACTTGTGTGTCTTATGGAAGGTAGAATGGTTTATATAAACAATTTTCAACCAGTGGGCCACAAGAGTTTTTAAAACATACAATACCTGACTATTTAGTCAGGGGCATGGACCTCTTTTCCCTTAGATTGTTAAGTTAAAAAATGACAACAGCCAACATGAATGAATGGCTGTATGAATGAATCAAAATTATACCTATTTTTTTTGTCAGATTGGCAAAAAATACATTTTTTGGTGTGCTGCAGAATTTTAGTAATTAGTTTATGTATGCCATGAAATGAAAAAAGTTGGAAATCTTATTTATTTGGCCAAGTCCCTCCTTGGCTTTCTTTTGGGATGATGCTGCCCACAGGTGTGCATTCTTTTCTTCTTTGTATTGTAGACTAGCTGGAGCAGACCCTGCTTCTATAGATGGCCTGTGGTTGTACAAGTTCTGCCTATAATTAAGTTCAATTTGGGGAGGAGTGTGAAATTTATTTTGACCCCCCAATACAGGCTTTCTCCAATCTAGCATTACCATAAAAGGCTGGTATTTGGATTATTGTCTGATTCCTGAATTGATATTTGTGTGGCTCATAACACAGAAGCAATAGGGATGTGGTTCTCATTCTCGAACTCTAATTTTTGGTGTCCATCATTGCTAGGAACAATAAGGAAGTTAAAGAATTATGTATATGGCCCCTGCCCTCAACAAATTTGTAGTTTTGTGGTAGAGATAAGCCATTTGCACAGATGACAATTCAAATGAGGATATTATCATAAGTATTGTTAAATCATTTTTGGCTTAAGGTTTAATGACAGAAGCTGAGGATACAGAAATATGTTATGGTTTCTGTTTTTAAGGCCCCTACAGGGAAATCTTCACAGAGAAAGGGGAACTCCACCTAGTCTAAGAACAATAGCATTTCAAAGGGCAGAGCTAGGAAAGATAATCCAGGTAGAGGAAATAGTATGAGGTTAAGCCTGGAGTTGGGAATCAAAGCAAGCAGTCCATGTTGATAGGACTGGATGGATCATTTAGGAGAGCAACGGAAAATAACTAGACAGGTAAATTGGAACTACATTGTGTGGTTTCTTGGTTGCAAGCCTAATCAGAGGCAGTAGAGCCTAATGGTTAAGTGTTGTGACTCTGGGTTAAAGAAAGGGGAGAAGCGGTCTTAATAGAGGCTAAACTCCTTAAGAGAAGGAAAATGTCCCCCAAATAAATACTTTCTTCTAGAATTTACTCAGTAAACAATTACTGACTGGCAAAGACCCTAGAGACATTCTACTTTAACTTTCTCATTTTAAAATGAAGAAGTTCATAGAGATGAAGTGAATAGTCATGTGGGCACTAGAAGCATACCTGGAAAACTTAAAGATGATGTCAATGTGAAAAATTCATCCCAAGAAATAAAAGCAGCAACAGCATCATCTTTGAATGAGAAGGTCAGATGTACTCCAGAATTTCAATAACACAGTGAGTAATGAACTGTTTCAGAAAAACAAATTAAATAATTTCTTTAAAAGTGAGTGGGAAGATTCCTGGTCCTTACATGTGTGGACACTGGTCTTTGTGAACCACAGAGACTGAGTCACAGTAATTAGTAGATTATTGTTAGGTTGTTTGTGTTTTTTGATGTTACAGTCATGCACCTAAATGATTCTAAGGTTGCCTTTTCAACCCCCAACAAACCTTTAAAAGGTACGAGACATCTTTTGTTGGTGCTTGCTAGGATGATCGGAGGCCATTGGAAAGGGTTGCCATTATGAGTCTTAGCCCGGAACCTGCCTCCTAGGCCTCACTTGTCAGACAGTGCGTTCCACAGGACAGGCAGGAACAAGATACAAAGGAGAACACCTGTGGGAAACAGAAGTAAACATTATAATAATTAAAATAATAAAATGGACATTCTTCAACCCACATTCATCACCAAATGTATAATGCACTGTAACCAGAGGGAGAGTTTTAATAAGCACCAGATTCCCCGAAACTAGATGTCCAGAATCTAGCACAGTTGACAAAAACAACCAGTATTTTGAGGTTGGGAAGTTTGCTGGTTCTTCTTGGGGATGAACGTTGAGAAGGGCTCAGCCTATGTCTTTTTCACTTAAAAAAAAAAATGAGGCCCTGGCTGGTGTGGCTCAGTGGATTGACTGCTGGCCTGTAAACCAAAGGGTTGCAGGTTTGATTTCTAGTCAGGGCACATGCCTGGGTTGCAGACCAGGTCCCGGGTGAGAGGCCCGCAAGAGGCAACCACACACTGATGTTTCTCTCCCTTTCTTTCTCCCTCCCTCCCCTCTCTCTAAAAATAAATAAATGAAATCTTTTAAAAAATGCTGAGAAAAATCACTAACAAAACAAATCAGGTGTATTTACTCAAGTAGTACACAATTCACCCATTTAAACTACACAACTCAGTAGTTTTTAATACAATACTTTCACAGATATGTGCAACCATCACCACAGTCGATTTTAAGGTAATTTTATTACCTTAAGATACCTCAGCTGGTGAGGATGGAATGGAGAATTACATGTGATCCAGCAATTCCAATCTTGTGTGTATACCCTAAAGCAGCGATTTTCAACCTTTTTTGTCTCATGGCACACGTAAACTAATTACTAAAATTCTATGGCACACCAAAATATATACTATAGTTTTTGCCTATCTGACAAAAAAATATAGGTATAATTTTGATTCATTCACCCTGGACAGCTATTATTGTCTTTGCTGTTGTCATTTTTTATTTGACAATCTAAGGGGAAAAAGGGGAGTGTCCCTGACTAAATAGTTAGGTATTGCATGTTTTAAAAATTCTTTCAGCACACTAGGGTGCCACAACACACTGGTTAAAAATTGCTGCCCTAAAGAATTGAAAGCAGGGACCCAAACAGGTATCCGTATACTTGTATTTATGCCAGCAGTATTTGCAACAGGCAAAAAAAAAAAAGTGGAAGCAACCAAAGTGTCCATCACCAGATAAGTGGAAAACCAAAATATAGTATTTAGGTCTTTAAAAGGAATGAAAGTCTCACTCATGTGTGAACCTTGAAAACATTATGCTAAGTGAAATGAGCCAGTCACAAAATGATAAATATTGTATGATTCCACTTATATGAGGGACCTAGAGTAGTCAATTCATATTAATAGAAGCAGAATGGTGGTCGCCAGGGGTCGGAGGGAGGGGGAGGGAAAATGGGGAGTTATTTTTAATGAGTGTAGAGTTCCAGTGGGGAAGATGAAAAGTTCTGGAGAGGGATGGTGGGGATGATTGCACAAAAAATGTGAATGTGCTTAATGCTACAGAACTGTACACTTCAAAATGGTGCAATTAGTAAAGTTTGTTACACATATTTTACTACATTTTTTTTAAAAGAGGGCGTATGGTAAAGCAGCCCTTGGGAAGAAAGGTCGCTTCCAGCCTATCTCCAACACATCTAAAAGTCACAGCGCAGGAAGCGTGTGGACTGCGAGGCAGACAGGCTTCTGGCCTGCACTTGCAAGCCATGCAACAGCGCACTCCGCTCCTTCTCTGACTGCTGTTTCCTCATCTCGGAAATGGGAATGATGAGCAGCATGGCTCAGATGGTTGAAGAGCTTTCTTGAAATCTAAAATTCTATTAGACGACTATACCATATATTCTCTAATATAAATGGCATAAAACAAAAAATATATATAAGTTAAAAAAAGGAAACCCCGTACTCTTTAGCTATCACTCTTTACCACCACCCCACCCCCGCCCCATACTCATCCCCCCTACTCTTCAGCCCTAAGCAACCACTAGTCTACTTTCTCTATATGTAGATTACCCTAGTCTGGGCTTCCATATAGAGTCATAAAATCTGTGATCTTTTGTGAATGGGCTTCTTTGTCTTTTTTGCTTTGAACTAAGCTGCCTCTACCTGTGAGAAGCTGCATTCCTCAGTGGGAACGTAGGAACTGTGGGCAAGCCCTGGGCGGGGCATTTGGAATCATTAGGAATGAAAACTAAAGGAAAATCCTAAAATTTAAAGCAGTTTCAACTTCTCTCGCTATATAACAATTTGTTTATTTAAAAAATCTCAAAGAATATTAAATAGCAAAAATAACAAAATACAAAATCAGCTCTAATCTTACCACCCAGAAATAACCACTGCTAACATTTTGATATTCTTTCAGGCTTTTTGCTATGCATATTATGTTCTCATACACACATATATCATATGAAATGCTTCAAAAATCTTTTTTCTATTTATAAAAGTTATAGATGTTTGTCATAAAGATATTGAAATAGTATAGAAATATAAAATTTAGAAGCTATTTCATAATCCCTTCATACAAGTTTATCTTCATTTAAGAATAAATTATGGCATTTTTCATGTTAGTTCATAGAAATTTATTTCATTTTTTAAAACAGTTGCTTAGTAGCCTATATGATTGTGCCATTATTTTTTTTAGCATTCTCCATTGATAAATTAGTGTAACTTCTAATTTTTTCACTGAAATGTCTCAATCAAGATATTCACACTGAAATCTTTGTGCTAGTATTGCTTCAAAGTTGAATTTCTAGGTCATAGTGTATGGAAATACAGTGTTATGTAACCTGTCCTAAAAAACCTATTAATCTCTTATTATGAACCTCTTTTCAGGTTATTAAATATTTAATTTAGTTGCCTAATATTATAATCTATAAATGTATTAAAATTTATTTTCCTAATCTCTTAACACTAGATATTGTGTTATTTCTAGATTTTCCTTATTAGAAACAACTTTTTGATAAATATTACTTTAGCTAAATCTTTGCATGCATGCTTAAAATTTCTAGATATAGAATTGCTCATTCAATGTGCTAGTGCTCATTAAAAATAACTTTCATGGTTTTTTTCTTATTATAGAAATAACACCTGTTCATCCTAGATTAGAAAATACAGATAGGCAAGAAAATCAAACATGTAACCTCACCACCCAGAGGTAACCATTGGTCATGTTGTGGAGGTAACAGTTGGTAACAATTTTGTCTGCATACTTTTGTACATGAATGCAAATACAGAGTACATAATGCTTTGAACCATCTATAAGATCTTCTCGTTTATCTCCCCCTACATATTATTATATCTTTAAGATGCATCAAAATTTATTTGCACAATCCTTATTGCTGGGTATTTATGTTGTTCATGTACATTTTGAAAACTTTTCAGGTGAATGCAGTACATACAGGGGAAATCATCTAACTATCGATGACTCCTGAACAAAAAGCTCCTGCCTCTTTATGGACCCGTGGGCTAGGGGATGGGAGTGAGAGGGAAGGGCTAGTAGTGGAAAGGTACTGAGTGAAAGTGGAGAAGTGCCTCAGCCAAGGTCCCCAATAAGGAGGGATCTGAGAGGAGGCATCTGGGTTAGGAATGTGGGCATGTGTGTGAGCATGGCTGGTTGGGGTGGGGAGAAGGAGAACTAAGTCCTTGGCTGCCTGCACCTCCCCCCAGTAAATTGTAATGTATTGGTGGTGCATCAAAGTCTGGCATGGGACAGGCAGCTTCTCCTCATGAGGCCTGCCAGGCAACACCTTGTAATTTCTCAAGGTCGAGTCTGAAATATCACACATAGGATTTTGGCCTGGGGCTGGACTCCTCAGTAAGGAATGACAAACTTCCAAAACTTGTACAGTACCCTTCCCACCCGAGTGTGTGAGAGTGCCAGGAGAGGCGGAAGTTTGTCAGAGACCCAACAGGGAGGACTGAAATGACTTCTTCCGAGGTGTATAAACTGACATCTGAGGGCAGAACAGAGTTCCAGCATGACTGCACAACTGAATGAGCCCCAGAGAATCCCAAGAAGGACCTGTGGTAATGGGTCCCCAGCTTTTGGGAGATGAGATTGAGTCCTCTCCATCATCCACTCACCTGAGGGCTCTACTTTTGCAGTGAAACCCAAGCACGTATTGTGTGAATGCTTGGCTGTATTCCATGGCCTCAGAAGGATATGATAAATTCTCTAAATTTTTATTTTTCCTTAACAAATGATCTATTTTGGTTAATCCCACTTGAATTTCCTCTCCTTTTGATATTTTCAACTTGTACCATTTCACTGAAGAATGGATTCTCTCAGTCTGTTATCCACTGTGTATACTGCTTGTATTAAAATTTCCTGCTTCACAATTTAAATACTTTTCCATTTAATGGAGAGTAAGCACTCTCTGTTTACCTCATCCATACATTTCATGATTTCATAAACTTTTATCACATCTCCTTTCATTTTTCATTGCTTTGGCCCAATCTATTCTTTTTTAACGTATAAGATGAATGATTCTCAAGCCCTCTGACCACCATAAAACTCAGGGCCTTCCTGAGTTTTATTAAATTCTGCTACTACTACTACTACTACTACTACTACTACTACTACTACTTGTAGTATTTATCATAGGGAAGTACTGTTGTAGTTTCTCAGAAAGGAACACAAAGTTGAATAATTTATGCTCCCTGAAGAACCTGCCCTTCTCTTCCCTTGACCTGTAGAAGTAGCCCATTGGGCCAAGTCTTTAGAAAAGGGATGAGAGGACATTTCAGGTGTACAGTCTATTCATAAACCAAGGCTGTTTGATTTCTTCAGTAATGAATATAGATGGATATTAATTTTTGTGTCCTGAATTCTTCACAAGGGCACAAGGGTAAGGGTGACTGGACCTCCCGGTTCCAACTTTTGCCTAGAGATTCTCCTTCCTGGTACTGAGTTCTGTCTCAGGCCAGACTTCGCAGGTTAAGGGCACAGTCCTCCAGGAGCCTGCCCTCAAGCAGACACCAGCTATAAGTCCAGGGGTTCCCAGGCCCCCCTCTGACCTTGTGGTTTCCCACTTAGGGGTTCCCACTATCTTCTAAATTTCAATACTATTCTAGAATGACCCACAGAATTCAAGAAAGTACTATACTTACAGTTACAGTTTTATTATAGCAAAAGGCTACAAATCAAAATCAGTCAAAGGTAGAAACCGGTAGACAAGTTCAGGAGGGCCTCAAAACCAAGGCTTCCATCATCCTCAGGGATACTTTGCCTTCCTGGCTGCATGCACATCGATGTGCAGTGCAGAGGAAATCTGTGAGATTTGGTGTCCATAGTTTTTACTGGGGTCTTATTATCTAGGCAGTTGATTAAATCACTGTCCACGTGGGTTGAACTCAATCTAAAGACCCCTTCCCTTCCTGGAGGTTGAGCTGACATTGTGTAGCTTAAAACCCCAATCCTCTAATCACAGGGTAGGTCTTTATGGCGTGGCTAGACCCCATCCTGAGTCATCTCATTAATATGAACTGTCTAGGGGTCCACCATGAGTCACCTAATTAGCATAAACTACTAGGTATGGTCTGAGGGGCCGCCCATGAATAACAAAGACACTGCTATTACTCTGAAAATTCCAAAGATTTATTGGTTATCTCCCAGGCCTCAAGGACAAAGGCCAGCCAGATATTTTTATAACACACTCCCCTTAGCGTCCCTCCCTAAGCATCTCAACATGGGCCTCAAGGAGTGCTGGTTTCTCCTCTACCCTCCAGGCCCAGTGTTCCCAGTAGGTCCACTGCCTTCTGGTAGTACCTGCTCTCAGCCTCACAGAAGCCAGACTCTGCAGCCAATTATTGGAGCTCAAGCATATCCCTCAAAACAGTCCAACATCAACACAGGAAATACTTATATGATAACTGGAGGGTTGGTGTTCTGCATTTCTAGTCTAGTTTCTTTTTCTTTCCTGTTCCCATTGAATACAAAGTAAACAGAGAGGTTTGCTTCTGCCAGAGAGTTTGGTCTTCAGAACTGTTGAAGGGAATGCCAGGGAGGGCTTAGGCAAACAGGGCATTCCCATAGGCTGTATGTGGAATTACTTTCCGGGGAGTAATCTGCAATAGCTAAATGCACGTAACAAGAAACTGAGAGGTACTTTTTCTGTCTCTTAATTTCATTTAAAACCCAAAGAAAGCTGATACCACAAGAAAAACTAGGTAAGAAAAACTAGGTATGTATACATTTTCAAGAGAACCATCAGCTGATTATCTTGAACTGGGATCAAACACCTTCCTAGGACTTCTGGAAGGAAACAAAACTAGTACTACTCCCAACAAGACCTCCCTAACAACATGCTGAGTTAATTTAAGAAGACTGGGGAGGAGCAGGAGGAACGCTCAGTGGTGGTCTTGTGAGAAAAGAAGACTGTGATCACCACGAGAGGCTTTCCCTTCTTCTCTGGGAGAGGGAAGGAGGAATGTTTTCCTCTGCTTGAATGCAAGTGAGTGGGTGCCAAGAGAGTCACGAACAAAGATTAGGGCTGCCAGCAAGAAAGAAAGGGAGATAGATGTTTTGTTTCCTAACAGAGGCCTGTTTTGGCAGAGACAGGTTTATCTTCCCCTGTGCCTGCCCGACACGGAAAAAAGAGTTGGAAAAAGTGCACCATGGCGAGCTTTCCACGATCTGGTGTGGCAAGGAACTTGATTTTCCTATGGATTGGTAGGATCCTACAGAAGGTATCTGGGCTTAAATTATCTTGCCAGTACTCCATCCAAGAAGGTTATCCATTCAGGGAGCAACAACTGTGAAATGAAGGATCCTACTGATGCAGTGTTGGGAGTTGAGGTGGAGAGTGAAAGAGGCGGAACTGTATCGCCCACGTGGGGGAAGGCCTCATGAAGAACTCAAAATCGTGATGCCTGCCTCCAAATAACATCAACCATCTGCCTGAATTAGCCAGAAAAGCAGTGCAGCCAACAAGAGATGTTAAAAGTCAAGGTGTTCGCCTTTCCCTGCATCTCCATTCCTCTCTATAACAGAAGGAGCCCTTCCAAGTCTCTCGAGGGAAGGGGAAAGCAATGATTGGAAAAACAATACCACTTCATGTTGTTTATTCTTTACCAAGAGAACCTTTAAAAATAAACCAGTTACATGCACATCCTCTTTGATCCTGCTACTCCCCCATCAGGACTGAGACTACAGATATGGTGGCTAATGTACAAGTTATATATACAAGGACGATTATTGCATTATCATTTGTAACAGCAAAACAATAGTAACAACAATAACAAAACAATAGTGACAAAAAACTAGAGACTTGATGCTATCAATAGGATATTGATTAAATCAATTACCTCATAGTCACACTGTACAGTGTGACAGCTCCACGATATTTTTTATATGAAAAAAGCAAGGGGCAGCACAATGTGCATAAGTCTTTTAAAAAATTGCTTGCATAAATATTTTGAAGTATTTACTGTTTATACTGTTATATGAATTCAAAATATTTTTGGTAAGTCCTGGCTGGGTGACTCAGTTGGTTGTGGCATTGTCCTGTGTACACCAAAGAGTTGCAGGTTCAATCCCCAGTCAGGGCACATACCTAGGTTGAGGGTTCAATCCCCTGTTGGGGTGTGGACAGGAGGAAACCAATGTTTCTCTCTTTCCCTCTCTCTCTCTCTCTGTCTCTCTCAAATTAATAAATGTATCTTCAGATGAGGATTAAAAATATATTTCTGGAAGGATTTATGAGAAACTTAAAATCCATTTCCTTTGGAATGAATGACAGGAAGATTTTCATTTGACATATTTAGGTGCTATTTGAATTGTTACTTGGGCATGTGGTTATTTTTTTATTTTAATGTTTAAAGTAAATAGGTTGTACAACATGAATGTACTTAATGTTACTTGACTGTACGCTTAAAATGGTCAAAAGGGAAAGTTTCATGTTATGTATGTTTTTCCATAATAAAAAGGTAAATAAATATATTTAAATTCATTTGAAATAAAAGAAATATCAAGAGAAGAATACAGAGTAAGTGTGTGAGAAAGCTCCAAGGTGGCAGCAAAAACAAGTTTAATGCCTTGTCTTGTGACTCTCACTGGAGGCTATTGCACAGGAAGCCTAATGGGGCTTTTATGGAGGGGGAGGTTCAGAAAGGAGCCAGGACATGCATATTTGTCTGGAATAAGTTGGGGAGGGGAACGTGGTAATTTTTTATTTCCATTCACGTTGTGATTAGACTCTGCACTGTTGTGTGAAATTAAAGAGCAGATGGATTTATTGAGCAGTGTGACCAGTTTTCTACCTGAGTAACCCAGGGTTTGACTTGCACAAAGTCCTGTACAAAACCCGGACTGGATTCTTAGTGGATGAGCCGCTGTCCTAGTCTTAAGGACCCCAGACTATTAGAGCTGAAAATGAACTTGGGTGTGCCCTCCTTTTACTTGAGGACACTGAGACCCAGGAGTGACATGTACTGGTCCAAGTCACAGGGATGCTAAGGGACTGAATTATGATTGTAACTTGGATCTCTGGGCCCCTGGTCAAGTACTGTTTTTCTAAAAAAGTGATACCAGCACTAATTTAGTCATGGCTTGACTATCTTCACTCAATTTCTCTTCCTGTTAACTGCCCAACCACTCCTCAGAATTTGAAGGTCTGGTGTCTGGTCATGATTTTTTGGGGTACATCACAAGCTTCTGGCTGCTGACACCCTATCTAGAATGTTTGCACCTGTTTTCCATATGTGAGGTTAGTTTATAGTTTTCTGTTTGTGTCCTGTTTTTTCACCAATTAGGTAATACATATTTTTTTGTGTTTCACTATCTCTGAAATCAGGATGAAGCTGACAATTGCTGTCCGCCAGCCTGAGTTGCAACATAGTTGTAGTTGCCTGTGCCTGTTAAACTTGTCTAAAAATTTCCACTGACTCTTGAAGCAAGAGCAAGAAAGCTATGGCATTAAAATTTGCCATGTGAATGTCAGCAGTTTGGGGGGAAAAAAACACTGGAAACAATAATGAATCCTTTTTTCAGGAAAAGTGGTGTTATTAATGCTTTTGATGGCATAGAGGATAATATTGTATGGAAAAACAAAGACGTCAGCTTTGAATTGAAGAGTGATTCAAAAGAGCTTGAGAATGAGTATGAAAATATTTTCTTTTTTTAAATCAATGCACAAGAGTGACAGAAGATAATCTTAAAATGAGCCTAGCAGTGCCTTCATTAAATATAAAATAAAAATCCTAAGTGTTAAGAATTTGTGTAATGGTACATAAAATATCGTTAATTTTATAATCATTGGCATTTTAGGTTAGATTAAATATGTCAATTATATTTTTCAAATATTATGTTTATTTTTTAGAGAGAGGGGAAGGGAAGGAGAAAGAGAGGGAGAGACACAGAGATCCATGGACTCCCGCACACCCCCTACTGGGGACCCGGCGCACAACCCAGGCATGTGCTCTGATGGAATCAAACCCACAACCCCTGGGCTCAGTCGATTGAACCACACCAGCCAGGGCTAAGTCAGTAATAGTAAGCTTTGTTATTAAACCTTAAAATGAGTTGAAGAGAGTCCTATTTTTTTTTCCTCTAGGCTTTGAGCATTTAAAATACCATCAGAATTAACTAAAAATCAACACTCAGCTGTGAACCCATGTCATCAATGCAAGGTTTTTAAGTGCCATTTCAAGTTTTTTAATAATAATTGGTCTATTTGTATTTTTCTTATTTCAGGATCCATTTTGGTAATTTGTATTTTTACTAGGATATCACCCATTTTCTTTAGGATTGCAGTTTTTTACCATAGTTCCTCTCATCCTTTTAATCTCTCATCCACTTGTAGTATTCTACAGAATTCGCTGTTTTATTCACTTCTGCTCAGTTTTTTTCTTAATTGGGACAGATTTCATTAATCTTTTTCAAAGGAGGGATTTTAGATTTTGTTTGTACTTTCTACTTCTTTTGATCACGTTCATTTTAGCTTTCATCACGATTAATTCCCTTTTCCTAATTTTGGTTTTCTTGCTTTTTTTCTTTCTAATTTCTTAAGTAAAAACTAACATTATTTTTGACATTATCTTCTTTAATAACAAAAGCACTTAAGGTATATACATCCTTCTGAGTACAGTTAGTTTCCACTCTGACATTTGGATTTTGGTAAAACATTTTTTCAATTGCTTTATAGACATTTTATAATTTTGATTTCTTCTGTGTATGGCTTATGGTCCTCTTTACATTATTTTTAACTTTATTGGATTAAGACAGGAGGATGTGGTTTTTACAATCTGTTAAGGTTTTCTTTGTAGTCAAATATGACTGAATTTTGTAAATATTCTATGGGTACCAAAAAATGTTTTGTTATTGTTTGAGAGAAGTAGATTCTATACACATACAGCTGTTACATTAAGTTTATTGATTGTATTGTTTAATTATATGCCATCGCATATTTGTTGTGTAACAGATTTGTCCAATTCTGAAATAAAGTATTAGTTGAGAGAACCAAGATGGCGGTGGAGTAGGTGGAATGTACACTTACCTCCTCCCAGGATCAAACTGGAATTACAACTAAAGTATAGAACTGGGGAGCGGGGGGTGGGGGTTGTCCTCCCGCAGAGCCCCCTTGGCTGTCGCAGATGAGAGTAAGTCTACCAAGACATGATCTGCTTGGGGAGGAGAGGTGGCCAGTCTCTCAGAGAAGGGCTTTAAGCCTGTTCCTCAGTGGGCTTTTATTGGGTTCAATTTGCACAGGAATACAGGTAAAGCTCATCAATCATTGTCAGGCAGTAATAAACAATAGATGATATAGAAAGAACTATTCGGGCTTATTCTGAGTCAGGGTCAGTTAGCTAAAGGGCCATAAAACTTTGGGAAACAAACTCATTTTATGCTTGGACCTTTATTAGAAAATTGAGGGCATTCTTAGCAAAGCAAGTTTCACAGGATTTTACGCATTCTTTCTTTGGCCTGATCGCTTTGAGGAACCACCTGTTCCAGCACAGGGCTGCACCACCCTCCAGCATTGTTTCAGGCTAAAGTCAGGCAGGGGAAGTAAGGCAGCCTAATCTTGGAAGTCTCCAAGATTAGGAGACTTCTTGCAGACAGAATGAGGACTCAGGCTATATCAAAGCTGAGCGATAAGGGCCCATCACTCCCTTTTTCTATAGTGCCCCAAATCCTTCCCTGATGGCCCCATCATGACCATGCCTGTCTTAGGTAGTCTCTCCCTTGAGGAATCTTACCCATCATTGGTTAACCAGCCCTCCTCCAGGGGCCAAGCAGGGTGAAGTAAAGGGGGCAGAGGTGGCACCCCTGCCAGGAAGATAAGCTTTGTCTCCTTAGTGGCTTATGATCCCAAGGACTCTTAGCCTTAGCCATAGGGGTTACAGCTTCTGAAACCAGAGAGGGGGGTTCCCAATGTAGAACAATCATCCTGCCCTGGCCAGATAACTCAGTTGGTTAGAGCATTGTTGGGATATGTCAACGGTTCAATCTCCAGTCAGGGCACATACAAGAATCAACCAATTAATGCATAAATAAGTAGAAAAAATACCCCCCACCCTATTCTCTCTCTCTTCCTCTCTCCTTCCCTTCCTTCCTCTCTCTCTCTAAAATTAAAAAAAAAACCCAACAACAATCATCCTGAATAACCAACTGCAGATTAGTTGAAGAGAAGTGTTACAACCAAGGATTACAGAAAAAGCCACATTGAGACTGGTAGGAAGTTCAGAGCAACAAAAAGGCTGGCTGAAATTTCAGAGGGGTCTCAACCCCCTACCAGAGCTGGGATGAGGCACACAAATGACATTTGGCTGTGACAATCAATGTCTGCCAATAATTCTGTCTGCCAAGGAGAGGTGGGAGTCCACTAGACACAGGTACCCACTTAAAGGCCCAATAATCTATAGACTCAGGTATTTCTTGGTCCAATAAAATTTTTTAATTTTATATATTTAATTATTGCCTCTCCATATATGTCTCTCTCTTTTTTGCAGAGGTTGATATTTATTTATTTATTTATCATGTAGAAACTCAGCTGTAGGATTTTTGAAAAATACATTTTATTGATTATGCTATTACAGTTGTCCCATTTTTCCCCCTTTTATTCCCCTCCACCCTGCATCCCCCCTCCCACCTTCCTCCCCCTCCTTAGTTCATGTCCATGGGTCATACGTATAAATTCTTTGGCTTTTACATTTCCTATACTATTCTTAACCTACTCCTGTCTATTTTGTACCTACTATTTATGCTACTTATTCCCTGTACCTTTCCCCCCATTCTCCCCCCCCACCCCCGCTGATAACCTTCCATGAGATCTACATTTCTGTGATTCTGTTTCTGTCCTAGTTGTTTGCATAGTTCTTTTTTTAGGGTCGGTTGCTGATAGTTGTGAGTTTGTTGTCATTTTACTGTTCCCATTTTTTATCTTCTTTTTCTTAGATAAATCCCTTTAACATTTCATATAATAATGGTTTCGTTATGATGAACTCCTTTCACTTGACTTTATCTGGGAAGAACTTTATCTGCCCTTCCATTCTAAATGATAGCTTTGCTGGATAGAGTAATCTTGGATGTAGGTCCTTGCCTTTCATGACTTGGAATACTTCTTTCCAGCCCCTTCTTGCCTGCAAGGTTTCTTTTGAGAAATCAGCTGATAGTCTAATGGGAACTCCTTTATAGGTAACTGTCTTCTTTTCTTTTTCTGCTTTTCAGATTCTTTCCTTATCTTTAATCTTGGGTAATGTAATTACGATGTGCCTTGGTGTGTGCTTCCTTGGCTCCAACTTCTTTGGGATTCTCTGAGCTTCCTGGACTTCCTGAAAGTCTATTTCCTTTGTCATATAAGGGAAGTTCTCCTTCATTATGTTTTCAAATACATTTTCAATTTCTTGCTTTTCCTCTTCTCTTTCTAGCACCCCTACGATTTGGTTGTTGGAACATTACAAGTTGTCCCGTAGGTTCCTAAGCCTTTCCTCATATTTTTTAATTCTTGTTTCTTCATTCTGTTCTACTTGAATGTTTATTTCTTCCTTCTGGTCCAAACCATCAATTTGAGTCCCAGTTTCCTCCCCTTCACTGTTGGTTCCCTGTGCATTTTCCTTTATTTCACTTTCATAGCCTTCACTCTTTCCTCTATTTTGTGATCATACTCAACCAATTCTGTGAGCATCCTGATTAGCAGTGCACCTGATAGGTTGGCTATCTCTTCATTGCTTGTGTGTCTGTTTTTTTCTGGAGCTTTGATCTGTTCTTTCATTTGGGCCTTTTTTTTTTTTTTTTTTTTTCTCTGCATGCCTGTTAGATAGTAAGGGATGGAGCCTTAGGTATTTGCCAGGGCGGGGCAACTCAGGTCACTGCATTGTTGCACTGTTTGTGGGGGAGGGGTCTGAGAGGGAACAATGCCACTTGCTCAGCTCTCTACTTTCAGTCACTTCCACTGTTACCCACAAGCAAATTGGGCCATTCTGGTGCTGATTCCTGGGGAGGTGGTTTTGTGTACATTCTAGGACTCTAGAATGTGGGTCTCTAGAACAAACTCTCCCGTGAAGCTGGGAGTTTCTTTTGCTGCCGCAACCCTCACGAGTTTTTTCAGTGAGAGGTTTTGAGGCTTTATTTCTCTGCACTGGAGCCCTAGGTTGCAAGGTGTGTCTTGCTCCCCAGTTGTTCCTCTGGGTTTATCCGCAAGCAAATGTGGGACTGCCCTGGTCCTCCAGCTACCACCTTGCTGCATGTCCTCTGCGCCCCTGCTGCCCGTCTCCATCCTTCCTACCGGTCTGCATGAATATTTCTTCTTTAACTCCTTGGTTGTCAGACTTCCATACAGTTGGATTTCCTGGCAGTTCTGGTTGTTTTTTGTTTTTAAATTTGTTGTTGTCCTTATTTGGTTGTGCGAGGAGGCCCAGTGTATCTACCTAGACTTACATCTTGGCCAGAAGTCCTTCATATGTGTATTTTATCTATTCAGAAGCCCTACTATTGTATGCTAAGCCTTTTGGATCTGTCTTCAAGTGTCTTGTCTTTCCCCCATGATTTCAGTAGCTTTATATCTTTGCTCTGTGCTTTGAGATATTTTCTCCATTTGATCTTCTAGCCCACTAATTTAGGTTCCAACAATGATCATTTTCTCCTTTCATTCATGTACAGAATTGGAAAATCTTTTGTTTCTTTTTTCCTGCCCTTTCCTTTTCTCTTTCCCTTTCCTTTTCCCCTTTCCCCCATTCCTCCCTTTCTTCTGTTCTTTATTCTTGGTTCTAGAGATCTTTCTTTTTTCCTGCATTTGTATCTTCTTGGTATATGTTTAGTCTGACCTGATCGATCTTCCTCTCTGCTACTGAGCCCCTTTGGATATTTCCCTTGTTAAGTCAGCGAATGCTCGTGGATTATCCTAAGGGCAAGGCAAAATGATCTCTTCTCTTTGAGATCATCGTGTGAGGCTAAGTTGTCAGCAAGACTTCTATTAAAGCAGAGAGGAAGATACCCTGCTCCCTGGTCTTTGTAGATCCTCTTAGCCTCTGAGACAGGGAGAACACAACCCACCATTCAGCCCCTTTTTGTCTTTTTGGGACTGGGAAAAAGGCCACACATTCATGTAGCATTGAAATCAGCCTTTATTCTTACTTCCCACAAGTTCTCTGAGAGCCAAGTGTTCCCTGGATTTTTTGGTTGGTTCTTGCCCTGGGCATTTCCAATAATGGTTTCTCTTGTAGTCTTTGGTAGGGGGATCCTGGCATCCTTTCTTCCCTCTAGGACTCATAGAGAACCCATAGTCTCACTTTCATTTATATACCCATAGGCCTTAGCTACCACTTGACAAAAAATTGGAGTTGCTAGCTAGCTGGAGAGAAGGCAACTGTATTCAAACTGCCACCTTTCTCGGTGTTCCAGTGCTCGACTACTTCACTAAGGCCTTGTAAGGCATGGCCACTGCCCTTTTGCCCTCCATGTTTAATCCTGTGACCTACACATCATCATGATAGTGAAGGTGGAGAAGGAGAAGGAAGGGAAAGAAAGAAGAAAAGGATGGTGAGAATATGTGAATTAGGAGAAAGAAAAGAAAGGAAAGCAGGACACCAGTGCCCAAAATCTTCAGTGATGCAGCTGTCTTTTGAAGATTGGTTCTTATACCAAGGAATTTTATATAGCACCTGTGCCCAACATGACCCTTTCTCCTTCCCAACTACCCAATTTTATGAAGGTGTATTATGAGGGGACTGTGTTTCTGGATCTGCTAGTACACGAATGATTACCTAATCTTGCCTTGGTACTCATGGTTGCCTAAAGAAAAGAGATTAGGCACTGGATACCTGGTGTAACAGGCACATACAGAAAAATCACCAACAGGGAAATAGGCTAATTAATGGTAAACAGATCCTCCCAAATCTGGATTTGAGAAGAGACATCTGCTTTATGTCAGATCAACTACTTGCCCTTTGCTCTAAGATGGCTTTGGCACTGCATTTCTAAAAGAAACATCCATCCTGTCACAGAGCCTAGCTTTGTCTACAGTGTCACCTAGCAGCTCGTTTATTCCTCTCTTGGCCTCATGCTCAGGTGAAAGTGACAGGCACATTGTGCTCTCTGTGCCGAATGATCAAACTTCAATCTTTGGGTGTGCACATGTATGTTTTCATGGGGTGTCTATGTATATATGTGTATATGGGATTGCATAGGGATTTGGGCTTATCTGAATGTAAAGAAAGATTTAACCCAATTCAAGTTCCTCTCCTTAATAGTACCTTGTAGAGATTATGTTGCCTGAAAGTTCACAAGTATAACCAAAAATAAGTAAAAGAGTGAATCTTCTTCTGTTTGGGGTAAGTTTACACAATTAACATGTATATACATGCATGTGGAAATTTACAAATAATATGCATGTATAAATGCACAGTGGTTCAGGTATCAATTACCAACCTTCCTCACTGAGGCACCCATGCAACACTCAGCCGAGTGGCTGGGGAAGCGTCTTGTCCTTCTTTCCTCCTCCTGGATACATCAACCTCTGTATCTATACTTATCGGTCTGCTTATTGATGTTAAGGTTGAAAACTTCACTGTCAAGTATTCTCTTTTCTCTTCTTCATTCCGGTTCTTACATTATTGGATTTATGTTTCAACACACAGAGCTGCAACCCTATCGTTCTCATTTTTCTCTTCCTAATAGGTTGTTACACAAACTAAAAGGTAGAAACTGTTGGAAGTGTGGCTCCTGTACGTTGACTTTTATAGTGGTGGAGTTGTTCTGAGCTGGGAGGAAGGACAGAGACCAACTATGGACAGGAAGGGAGGAGCAACATTTTGGAGCCAGCCAAAGGTACAAAAACCACATACTGGGTAGTGCATATGTGCACCGTCTTACTAGTGTCATTGAGCCCGTGCTGACACCAGTAATTTAAAAGTTGCCTCCGTATCTAGTCTGGCTAGCACAATCACAAGAACCTTAAGGAGTTCTTCCTCCAGTGACAGTTGTTAAACCCCAGAATTGCTAAAGAAGTAAAAACCTTCTCTGAGATATTTAAAAATAGGGTAGGTCTAAACCTGATGGTTGAGTTGTCCTCTTGCCCAGAGTGGTATGAAGATGATTTCTCAAACTCTTGCTAACTTTTTGATTCTGAAATCACTTAGGACCAGAGAAAAATTCCTACGGCAGGCCAGGGTTAAAAAATGTAATTATAATTATGTTACAGCAAAAGTCATAGAGATCTGGTAATCACACATGCCCTTCTTTTATGAGATGCTGTCCTCAGCGGAAATAAAAACAGATTATTTTAAAGCTGCCCATTGACATGTCATTCCCAACAAGCAGCCCTGGGAAGTGATATATAAAGGTCAGAATTTTAATTGCAGATTCAGGGGCAAAGTTCTCCCTACTCTGCTAACTCCACCCCTGGCTGCATGTACATTGATTGGCTTAGGAGGAAAGATTAACACACCTCAACAGAGTTGGCTAAAAAGGGTGTGGTGAGTGATGCAAGAACTCAAAAATATTCTGGAGCTACAAAAATAGAAAGGAGTTTTGAGCACAGGTAATTGTAGACTCTTAAAGTTAGGACGAGCCTTGTAGGTCATTGTCAAGGTTAAAAATTTTAAAGTTGTAGCTTTCTAGCTGTAACATAAACTTAATTTCCGAGAAGTTAAACTTACCTCATGGATCGTTAGTTTAGCTTTTAAAACTCCCAAACAACATTTTAAAGCCAGTCTTTATTTGTAGGAAGAAAAACAGCATCATGAACAATTTACTTTCCCATTTAAATCTTCCATATATTTACAGAGGCTGTAAGACTGATTATTCAGTCATAAGCAGTAATCATATAGTCTCATAGCTAGATTAAAAGAAACTGGGGTAGAAAATATGCATAGCACTTACGTGTAGTGTTGAACTTTTCTTACTGTTTGCTGTCATGGAAATCCATGTTTATGCATTAACTGTAGTGTTTTCTCCTGGGCAGATGTCTACATTTCTTATCTTTCTTGGTAGCGTCAACTCCTTCATCACCGCTGCTTAGGATGTTAGCCATGTTATCCAAGGCCAAAAGAGCCCATATAACTTGACAAGGTCTTCCTCACCTACACCTTGTGGCTATAACACTGAAACATTTGACCAAGCCATCCTTTCCTGAATGTTTCTGGTCAAATTGATCTGTTTGATGCTTTTGTTTCCCTCGATTTAGCAGACACTCTTAGTTGCAGTTGGCTTCAATGTAGACAATCAGCTTGAATATATCTTACATCTCGTGAACTGAAAGAACACTCTCAGTTCAGGGAAAAAAAAATGACCGAGAGGGAGATGCAAAGAATATTGAATGAGCAATCAGTACCTGGTCTAAAATCAATTTTTTTTTTAAATAGATGGATTCTAACCCTAGCTCTGTCACTAAGAGAACTTGGCAAGTCATGCATCACTTTGGACCTATTTCTTCCCTTGTTAAAGTTCTAATCCACAGACCAAGCTGCTGAGACTTTCTGTAAAGAACTATCACCCTTGCCGGGCAGCTTGACCACCTAGGGGAGCTTCTACAACTACTGATGTCCAGACTCCACCTCTAAAGATCAGGTTTCAATTAGTCTGGGAATGGGGCCCAGGCATCTGAGTATCTTCATAGCTCCCATGTTGATTCTAATGCACAACTAGGGTTGAGAACAGCTGCCCAGAAGAAATCTTCCTAGTATCTTTTTTCTCCCTATAAGAGAAAGACTAATTCATCTGCTTAGATGGCCTGATGGTAATTGTTCCAGGTTTTTCTATTGGGCACGACTAAGGGTTTAAGATTTGGCCTGACCTCCATTGGATCTGTAGTGGGTTCTGGTCAGCCTCATGGAATGCTATCTAGCAGTATACAGTCCCTGCAGGGGAATCTGTGGTTTGGTTGGCTACATTCAATTTAAGAATGTAAGAAACTTGCCCTGGCCGGTGTGGCTCAGTTGTTTGGAGCGTTAGCCTATAAACTAACAACTCGTGGGTTTGATTCCATCAGGGCACATGCTCAGGTTGCGAGTTCTGTCCCCTGCTGGGGCACTTAGAAGGAAGCATTGGATGTTTCTCTCCATCTCTCCCTTCCTCCCCCCCTCTCTAAAATCAATAAGCACATCCTTGGATGGTATATCTATATATATATATTGATTTGATAAAGCTGGAATTTAGATCCCTTTCTCAAGTCTATGTCAATTTCTTAATTGATTTCAAATTCGGAGAAGGAAAAGGGTGTGATAAACCACACCAACAAACTGGACCAAGTCTAGTCCTACCTCAGTGTCATGAAGATCAAATAAGGTAGGGTTTTGAATGTGCTTTGTAAACAGTGATCTACTCAGATGTTTACTCTTTATCTATGGTTTCCCAACTGACCTAAAATTTGAACACGCCGAGATGTAGTGCAGGCAGCTGACCTATTACAATGCAGTGCCAATGCTGTCACTGATTTCCTGTCACAGGTAGAGTAGTAAGTAAATAAAGGGGCATATTATCATGGAAACAGTATTGAAATGGGAATCCAGACACCTGGATTCAAGATTCAGCCATGTGAAATTTTGGAGAAGTCTCCCTGGGCTTAACTTTTTTATCTCGCAAATGAGTGAGTCAATTATAGATCTTTCAAGTTTCTCCTGGCTCTGACGTTCTAGGGAGTGCTGATGGGATTTCTCCTAAAGCTGGCAGTGACTGATGTGATGGAACATACCCAAGTCTCACACAGTCCCTGAAAAATGTGGCTTTCTGTTTGGTTCTATAGAATTAGACACCCCACTAAAGAAGAAAATTTTCTGCTGATATTTGTTCTAAAGAGAACACCCCCAACTGGGCAGATTAGGGCACAGTTTAATCCTCAGGAAACCAAAGAAATCAGTTACGCACAATGTTTTTCTTCTCTTGTGCCCTTAAATTTCTAAGCCTACCTTCACTAAGAAACTTTCCTATATCCTAATCAGGGAAGTGTTGAGTTTTTTCAGCTCAGCAAATTTGAAACAAAATGCAAGAAATAACTGACCTTAGTTAGCAAAATGACCTCACCAATTTCTTACTGGAGCATGCATCCGTCTATCTGTTAAGACTGTGGAAGCAGAAGGAACTCTAGTAGAAAGGGATCTGGTCTAACTCATCTTTTATCCCTTGCATCTAGCACAGACAGTAAATGTTACTATATACTTAATGTATGCATTCGGGTACTGAGACAGTTCAATAAACAGATGAGCAATGATATAGCAAGTAATCAGGCAAATACTAACATTGTAAGGATTTTAGTTTATAAAAACATAAATGTTCATCAGTTAAAACTAAAATATGATTACTCTTCCAGAGTACAGAATCAAATTCCAGTAAGACACTCTTAATACAATACGGCACAGTGTTTGATATGGCAAAATGCACACAGAAGGTTAGCTAATGTAATATCACATTTTTTCATGTGTCCTGGGAGAATAAAGATGATATGTATAGAGTTGAAGTGGATTAAATATTATTTCTAGCGCATTTACCATTACAAGGTAATATAAATTTGATGCAATAAACTGTATCTTGTCCTGAAAATAAAATTTAATTATTGAATTGTTGCTGAATTACGTTTATCGTTACTATTTTAAAATATATATATACCTATATAAATACTTCTAACTCACAAGATTCAAATACAGAAAATTTGAAAATCAGATTAAATGTAATTTGACTACAGTACATATATTTCCAACATCTTTTGTTGATACTTTAAAGCCCCAAACTTTATAAAAAGTTAAAACACTGATGATTTAAAATATTCCTCCCATTATATTTTTGTTTCTCATGAATACAAAGTGGGTTCAGAAATGCAACAAACACCAATTATAGGCACACAGGTCTCTCCACAATTGCTGTAAAGTGATCACTGAGTTTAATATTCCTTACCAATAATACAATGTCAACCATTCCCATTAGTGAAAGGATTCTCTTAAAACATCAGTAACAGACAGAAGTACTGACCAATTTAGTAGTTTTTGTAGTACCAGCAACAGAAAGGCCAATTTTATTCTAGTTTCTCCCCCTGACTAGAATTTAGTATAAAACAATTTTATCCAATTTGTCCACAGCCAAAGGAAGAAATAAGTTCTGCTGAATTCAGAGTCTCTTCAGGAACCATGGCTTTCTGGTATGAAGGTATTAAAAAAACAAAAAACAAACAAAAACCTTCATTAAAGTAAATACATCTTAATATTACTATTTACAAAGTTGAATAGTCTCTTGTGATAAATTGAGACAGATCAATTCTAGATAAGTCTAGTAGCACCCAAATCAATACTACCCTGTAAATATTCAATGTGCAATGTCTGTTGCTAGTGAACTGTTAATTCTCTACGTCACAGGTGGCAAAAACAAGGCCTGAGGGCCGAATCCGCCCCTCCACCAGGCTTCCACCTGGTGGCAGCACCAAGCTCTGGCTTAACTGTTAAGGAGCAGTTACCTGTACACAGCCCTAAAATTACATTCAGCCCTTTGAAGGCAACCTCGAGGCTGATGTGGCTCTGGGTGAAAATGACACTCTGCTCGACATCATACATGGTAAATATGGACCAAGGAGAGAGAAAAAGAATGAAGATATTTACATGTAAAAATATTAAAACATACCCCCCCAACCTAGTATTAGAGAAGCCACCCAAAAAATATGCTAGGCCTCATGGCAATAATATCTTTATATGATGTTACTATTATGAAGTTGGTTAGGAACTGCTATCACCCCTTAGTGGAAGCAGATAGTTTCCTTATAAAATAATATACAAGAGAACAAACCTTTCCACTGATTTATTTCAGGGTACTCTATCCTTATGGCTTTGACCTTCTGAGAGTATGCCTCATTAGGACTCCCTTTCCAGGAGCCCTAGATGCAGACATCAGGCCCCATTTTAGCGAAAGAAATCCCTTAGAATCAGTTTTTCTCGCTCAAGTCAAATGCAAAGGGTGACAAGACTGTCACAAAGAACTTACTAAATGACAGAGTTCCCCCAACTTTGGGTATAGAGTGGAGGATTTAAGGCACATTTTTTTCTGAGCACAACTGAAGGCAATGCTACCTTTAAAATAATCATGACTATAATGGAAATACAAAATTGGATGCTATTAAATTTATCACATTAATGTTACAGACTATAGTGCTTAATATAGAGACAGTGAAAGTACTTCTTTTCTATACAAAAGAAATCAGAATTATGTATTGCAGATCGCGCTGCCTGAAAACCTATACAATAGCCTTTACTGCTGTTAAATGCCCAGCTCACTAGTTCGGACTGCTATACTGCTATAATAAAATCTCTACTTTGGATAAGAAGGTGTCTTTTAGTTAAAAATTAGATATTTCTAAATAAATGCAGCATAACTAATTTTATATACAATATAATGTTGCCTACAAATGGTCCCTTATTTAGAATAACTTTTTAAATAAAATGCCTTAAAAATTATTTGCAGTATTTATGTTTCATTTATTTTTTTTTTACCTAGTGAACAGGTAAACATTAACCAAGACTGTAACATAAATTCCAGGTTAATGAGGTATTACTTTCTCCCTTTGGAAAGAGCAAGGTTGGTTATAAGAAAATCCTATTATTTGCTGGCCCTTCACTATAGAGGGTTGTAGATAATATCCCAATAGCAGAAACTAAAGAAATTAATGAGAAAGGCTTTTTCAGATGGTAGTCAGTGGGCCACTTAATTTTAAAATATTTCACTATTAAAGACATTTCTTTGCTCAGGGATACCCCCGGTGACTTCTACTTGCCTGCCCTTTGTTGCTTTTAAAGACTTCTTTCATCTCACACTCCAGCAATGAGCCCTTTCTTCCTCTTCATTTGTTTAAATCTGATATTTACAATGTTTGGTGGGACTGTGTATCACACTGCACTCGTGTGAATTGCCTTTAACTTTTATTTACATCAATATAAAAATTTCTCAAATTTGAGACACAATTTACAATGCAAGTCTTTTCTTTTAAATTTTATAACTTAAAAGTTCTAAGTATCGAGAATTTTAGAATAAGAGGTAATTCCGGAGACATAAAATATGAATAGTAACCCTCAGGGCTACCTCTTCTACTCAAAATACAGGGAATACTGAGAACTCCTGACTAGCTCATCCTTAGATCGGCCATTCTCTAGAGCCATGAAAGCAAAATTTTGTATTAGCTAATCTTCCCATTTCCTGAAATCCTAGGACTATTTCACGGCTCAGTTTGGTGACACTGAGAACTGGACTCTAGGAATAAGAATTGCTAAGAATATTCAATGTATTTCAGTTTTAAATAATAGCACTGAAGAATTTCATTCCAAACACAGTAATTGCTTTGGTTTAGTAGTTTTATACATATAAATTTTGGTCATTAAAATTGCCCCAGTGAAGATTAAAAAAAAAACTTATTTCATTATGAAAATTAGTACAGAATCTATACATCTCAAAAAATACAGAAAGCTTATTAACTATAGTTTAAACACAAATATGTGACTTAACAACTAAAGAGATATGACCTATCATTTTATATATGTAGTCAGCTATATGATTCGGGAGCTAAATATCTGGTTTCCACCTTCTGGTTTAATTTCTGCAGTCACCAGTTATGAAAAAAGGAAAGGTAGGGGAGGGAAAAACGAGGAAAATCTTACAAATTATTAGCAGCTCTTGTAAAAGGTTAAAAGGTTAAAGCTCTTGCCAAAAATTTAAAAAAAAAAAAAAAAAAGGTAAAACTAACAGCTATACTGTAGATTTCAGTAAAAGTCACCAAAGACAGCTGAACACTGATCTTAGGTTTTCCAATGTACATATAGAGAACCATAGCACACATTTTGTGGAAAGATATTTTGTTTTATACTATGGTTTACATGTACATCATAGAGCAAAGGTAGATACTGTTTCTGGTTAGACCTACTTACATCTGCAAAAGCTCAATCGGTGTATCTTCTTTCTGGGAAGCTAGAAAGAGGTATGTAAAGTCCAATACCGTATTTATATACCGACCCATTTATTTTACAGAGACTAACTCTCAGAAGATTACCCAAGCTGTTAGGTCAAGCTGGTAATGAATTCGAAAGTAAACTGAGGCATTTAAGCCAGAAAAATTTGCTCCATTAATTTGAGTATTTTACTATGACTATTTATTTTCTATAAAGATATTTTGTGTATCTAAACTAAGTCACTAACAAAACATTCTGAGCTTTCCACTTAGGCACTACCTAAGTCATCTTTACCTGTGATAAGTCTGTACTATGTAGGTTGCTGTGGCTCAAATGGAGAAGTAAACAAAGACTTTTTATTACCTCCACTGTAAGATACAATCACCCATGTACTACTCTGCTAGACAGTAGAAATATACTAAATTAGTTCTATACACAGAGAAAATTTCTGAAAAGGAAAAATGAATCTTACTACGTTGTAACAAGGGGAAGGGATTTACCCTGTAGCAGCGTTTCACAACTGCAGTCATGAAACTCCCATGTTTCATGAATTAACATACAATAAACAAACGAACCCTAAACTATCTATCCTACAGTATATTTTCTTCTAAGATAAAATAATATATATGACATAAACCTAATACACATACATATTACTGTAAAACAATCTGCCTTGGAGAAATGATGTGCCCATTTATGAATGCCAGCAAGTGAGAATGGAGATCAGTTACTGTTCTAATGCACCTCTGACCTGCTTACTTCTGTGTAGGTAACATTTACCAACAAACCGTCATGTTGTAATAGGTTAATGATCTAAGGATTGCTAGTTATGTGCTGTGATTTTATTTTTTAATATCAACTTGTAATTAGACCATTATTCAATTCTTATTGCATATTCAACTAATAAGAATGTAATTTCTAATAGCAAGTAATCTGGGAAACCATTTTTCTGCTATACTGTAAGGATTATTTTATAATTTTTTTGTGTTATCCATACATTATTTTCCAAAAATATTCCATGGTTAAACTGGTTTTGAAAATTGTTCTATTATGTACAAACACAATGACCACTGCCCCAAATTTTATTTAGTTTGTTGTAATGTTTTTCTAGTGTTTTTTAAAATGTACAGAAAGTTACAGTTCAGTACACACAGGCAATGGAGTCATATCCGACTGTTCAAATTTTTAAGTCATTTTCCCACTCCTTTAATGCAAGATATAAAGAAGCTTTCCTAGCTTATATCTCTTTCCCATCAAAAGAAATCTGACCAATTTTTCAATCAAACACTATTATTCTCTTATGATCAACAGATTGATCAGGACTATGGCCTCCCATTCAGTGTAACAATGATTTGCTAGGGGATTACTTCATGTTTGAGCAAAAAATGAAGTTAAGGTGGCCATGCCTCAGATGTCAGATATACAGCTGTTTACCTAGTTCTGTTGAAGCACATTTCAAAGTGTTCTGCATAGCATGGCCGGCTGCAGGCTGCTCTGGCATCATTTCTTGAATAAACTTTTAGATCCTAGCTAGGCTTTAAGGCACTAGAGCAGTCACTGCTGGATTACCTAAGGGTAACAGCAATCATAAAATAAAGGAGAACTGAAGAGTTTTAAAATCACACATAAAACATAAAGTTATATACCCTACATTACCAGTTACTAGGTCAGAAAGGTTCAGGTCTGTGAGCTTATCTGAAGAGCTCTGTAATGTAGATGTAGGGGCCACACCTGGAAGGAGGGTTAATCCTATTACCGCGTAGTGTTCAACCTATACCCAAGGACAACTTTGGTAACAATTACAGCTTCGATCATTTCCTTCTTCATCGCAACTGTCACACGTTACACCGCTCATGGGTTATCACAGCACTGCTCTTCAGAAGGTTCTTGTCCGCTGTGAGTGAAAGTTGCAAATAATCAGCCAAATTTGAAACTGCCTTCAGAGTTAAATTATATTCAAAGAATCCTAAGATGGACCTGGTCTTATTCCCACTGAACAGACAGATAAAACAAAGTCTTTTACATCATCTATGATTCTTTCATGAACATTCAAAATGAAGATAATGTTTCTTTAACTTCAAAGTCTATTTTCTTTTCTAACTACCTTCTCTCAGTCTTTTAGTGTTTCACACCACCCCGCACTCCGTTCAACCAAGAAGAACTTTCTGCATTCTGCGTGCAGCAACACTAGCTTCATCCTCCGAGTCAGAGTCGCTCTGGGATGTGGAGCTGTGAGAGGTGGAGCTGCAAGGGGAAGAGCAAGCCGGCGAACACAGGTAGTGCATCAAGGGGAGGCGGTACTTCCCACAGAAGTCCACAAATTTTATTTGTCTGACACAGCAGTCAAAATAGACCCCTGGAGAGGAGAAATAAGTATAAGGTAATCATTGCAAAGCAAAGAGCCACAGTTTCTTTTTCAACCATTTCTCTACCATTCTGAAAAATAAGTCAAGTACAGTCTTCTCCTTTGTGAATCTTAAGCAGAACCAGTACATGTTTCTGTGGCTGTTTACAGAAACACTAGAAGCTCATAGGGATGCCAATTTGGCAGCAAGAGAAGGCCAAGATATTTATCTTAAAGGGAGCTGGTATTAAAAGGACACTTTATTTATTTAGCTTGTTTTCTCTGGGTAATTTGGCGGATAGTGCCTGAGAGAGATTATAGGACACCTCAAGTGCCCTTCCTCCCTCAGTCAAGCCACTCTTTGGTACTAGTCTACAGTCAAGAAATTTTAAAAAGCCCAAAGATCTTCAAAATTTGCAGAAAGGAGACAATTTTTGGTACCCGTTCTTATGTACTGAAAAGCAAAATGAAAAAAACCATAATGTTACCTCGTATTTCCACAGGTTGTAAATTTACAGATTTCACAACTGTTTCACTAATGGCCTCACATGATTTTCACACAATTATATACTGTTAGGTAGACTGAAACTAGTATTCAGCTCTTTTCATTCCTAATTTTGATTCTACGGTGATCCTGAACTGTGGCCCTTTAGTTAAGTAAAAATACAGTTAGAGCTGAGAGGAAAGCAGGGGTTGGTACATTCAGGGTTCCAGCTGCTCATTAAGGAAGGAAACTGCACATCTCTAACCGGGCCGGCACGAAGACTGCAGCACGTGGGAGTATCTAGGACTCTGGGCCCTATCATCTCTCAAGGGAGGAATCTCAACCTCTCTACCTCACCTAAGTTTCCTGTGGCACCAAGTGCTCTGTGTGTGTCACATAAAGGACCGAAACAGAAAGATGAGCCCCAAGCAGAGAAGTAATAATTTCTATTTATTTTTTCCTAATACTTCCCCATTAATTTTTAAATTTTTGATACTATAGTAAGTATAACTCATAATTTTAAAAAGGAAATTCAAGGAATATTAAACAATTTAGGAAAGTAGACAAACTCGATAAACTGGTCAATTAGTATTTTTATGACACCCCTCAAAATGTGTTAAATTCCTGAAAACAGGCAGAAGTTACACAATAAAGTATTAAAGTTATCATGGACTAAAATAGTATATTATGTGGTCATTTATCAGATCTCAGACTATACAAAGAAAACATCTCACAAAATATAAAATTACTTTTGTTTTGAGTTCAATAAGTAATGAGTCTGAGGGAAAAAAACGTCAGTGGTTCATTTTATATAGTATCTCAAATTTAAACTATTAATTTTAAATGTATTTTTGTTCCTAAGATAAATAACACATGAGTATACTGAAGAAGTAATTCAGAAACAACTGAGAAGAGAATTCTTAGAGGCCCATTTCCAGAACAGGACAGATTTAAAGGGAGTAGATACAGACCAATAAGCCGGAAGGCGGGTGTGAGGGTGTGAATGCTGCCCCTTGCCGCTGCTAAAGCCATCTTAGGAAACAGCACCAGAGAGCTTAATTAAGCACCTCTGATTTAGCACAGCACAGCAACCTCTGCTTGTAACAGTAAGTGGCCAGAGAGGGCCCAAAGTATTGTCTTGTTTAAACCAAAGTGTCTTTTTTCTCTTTTGACATCTTTTGAGGAACTTAAACCATTTTCTCCTTTTTAAACCTTGTAACAGTTTCAAGACATGATGGGACTTCCAGGAAAAATCTGATCATCACTATACAATGCTTCCTCAGCACCTGCACTTATCCAACAGTAGAAACCTTTCTGTACGCCCAGCAAACTGGACATTTTTAGAAGTAGTCTTTTATGAGGGAGCCAAAATAAAATAATCTGCTGTCATCACCAACTCCCACCCATAGCTCCTGGCACTGCAGGCCCTTCATAACCTGGTCTCAATGTATCTATAGTCTTTTCTCTTATTCCTCCTCTGTGTATTTGAGCCTAATTATTACTTATGCAACATTCTGCCCCATCCTGTCTCGTCTCCAATTATATTCTTTCCATCTAAAAAAGTTTCTTATTCACAATCTTACCCTATCAAAATCTAACTCACACGTCAAGAATCATCTCTCTTTTCCAGATCTCATTCATTGTATTCTTTCCCTCCTTTGATTCCAATAGTACACTGAATTCCTACCTATTTCACTTTGCCTTATATATATCATTGGTTTAATTCTCTCTAAGTGCTCTAAATTGAAGAAATTCTGAACCATGGATTTAAAAGAATATAAAATTCCAGGGTACATGCTGAAACCAGCACCCCTTCTGCCCAATCTCATGTATCTTGAATCACACTCTATAAAGGTACCTGACACTAAGAATGGTGTGTTCCTCAAAAAAAAATATGAAAGGTAGCCAAATATTTTAGAGATTCTTTTTAAGCAATTAGGACTGTTATGCTTCTTTTCTGTCTCCTCTCATTTTATAAATCTTGTAACAGCTCCAAGACAGGAGAAGACTTTCTGGGTGTTTTCCTTGTGTATGAATCATAAAGTACTATAAAAAGAAAAAAAAGGAAAGTCCAGAAAAGGTGAAATGTCTTAGTTTCTCGTGAAAGGATGAGGGAAACAGAAACAGAGACTAACTGCCTTTCACGGAAAGAAGACAACTAATAAAAACAACACTTAGACCATCAACGTTAACAACAGCTAAATGAATGGGAAATAAGGACACTAAATTAACTTACCTCCACACTTTGGGTTTGGGCAATTGCTGGCTAAACTCAAGTATCTAAGAAGATTCCCAGGAAGATCACAGGGAGTGTAGGAAATATTTCGAATTTTAATGGTCCGTGCAGCTAATTCCAGGAGACTTGGAGGGTCATAGGTTAAATCTCTAACAAAACGAACAACCAAGGGATTTCCTCGCAAACTCAATTCTTCCAAATGAATAAGGTTGAGGATCTCTCGAGGCAGGTATGTCAGCAAGTTATTGTGAAGACTGAGGGAACGAAGTGAATGCAACCTAGAATGAATGCAGTACAAAAACCAATGGCCGTAAGCAAGATTACTACCAAGAAAGTTAAGTGAAGAACTTGATTTCCCTGTAAGAATGAGCAATTAACATTAAGGTCAGTGCAAGAAAAATTAAAAAGTACTGAAACTAGATCAGAGTGCAGATTTGTAAATGCCACGAAGGGTTTTTGCTCATGGAATCTCAGAGTGTTTAGAATACTGAGTATTCTGATGTAGGAGTTGAACTATAAATGCTAGATTTAAAGATTTTGGAGGGAAGGAAGTCTTCTCATTCAGATAACCAAAAAAGGAAAGATTCCAAATGCAACAGGAATCAAGATCCTTCACATTATCTCATTAGGACAGGAATGCTTCCTATCAAATATAAAATCAACAAATTCCCATAAAAGCTGGGAAATCTCTGCCAAATGAATACTCTGTTTTTGATTATAGAAAACAGGCTAAACAAGTATTGTGAGGAATAAACCAGAGCATTTAAAAGTAACATTAAAAATAAGCAACTTCATTCACAGCAAATCTCAGAACTACAATTCTCAAGTATCGTTTACCTTGAGAACACCTAGTATTTTCCTACATGTAAAACCTGTGGGTGAGTGGAAAACAATAACCCCTAAGCATGCATCTCTACGTACCCATCAACCGCCTGAACTACTCACTGTGAAAGCTGAGGAGGCACACTTTGGATTTTGTTGTCACATAATACCAAGTAAGTCAGAGAAGGCAGATTTGCTAATTCTGGTGGGATTTCTTTGATGAAGTTTCCTCCAAGATATAAACACTCTAAACTGCAAAGAAAAATGAACAAAAAGTAAACAAACCAAAGCTAGATAAGATACCCCATTGCCTTTATTACAATGAACACATTTCATCTATTCATTCAGCAAATGTTTTACTTAGGATTTGCTTGGTGCTATCCAGTCTCTAGAGGAATAATGCAATCTTCAGGGAGCTTATATTATAGGTAAGCAGACGAGGCACACCAATATCAAGACAATATTATCAATATTACCTACTGATTTTATTTTTGTTAGTATTTATTTCATTTAATCCCAGCTCTAGCACTTACCAGTATAAGAATTTGGGCCAGGTACTTAATCTGATTATGCTCCAGTTTCCTCTTCTTTAAAATGGAATATTATTATTATATATCATGTAAAGTGCCTAGCCAACAAATATGAACCAGACACATACCATGCACCATTCTAGAAAATATAGTGGAAGTAAGGCTGAGTACTTGACCTTACATTCCAGAGAGAAACAAACAATAAATCAATGAATTTGTATATATTTTGCCACATACCTTTAAGTGCTATAAAGAATTGAGAGGTCACCGGGTGGTAATGAAAGTCATATTCTAAACAGGGTGGTCATAAAAGGTCTCCTGTAGGAGATGACATTTGCACGGCGATCTGAATGAAATGACTGACTACAAATCCGAGATGGAAAAATGCTTGTGTTGTAAAAGAGGAACACAGCCAGCGTGGGCAGATCAGAGAGGCAGAGACGGACAGTGCTGGTCACGCAGGTCAGAGAGGGAGCCCAGGAAACCCAGTTCAGAGGCTCCGTCAGACCTTGGTAAGGATTTTGAATTTTATCAAGTTGGGTGAGCTCTTCACAAGAGTTACACTTAAAATAGAAATACCCCAATACATTTAAAAGTAACGAGACAGAAAAGATGTCCCAAGCACACCTCTACCATTTCACGTCTGGACTGCTACAATAGGTTCCAGTCTGCTCTTCCTGCGCGCACTCTTCCCGTCAGCCTCCTCTCTCACTTCGGCAGCTGTTTTCCACACAAAAGCCAAGTCATCCTTCTAGAAACTGACCTATTTTCACTTAAGGTTGTTCAATAAAAAAAAAAACAACAGGCAATACAACAATAGCCAACTGGTGTGAATAAATCAAAATTACACCTACTTTTTTTTAGTCAGATTGGTAAAAAATCTATTTTTGATGTTACACAATTTTAATAATTAGTTTATGTGTGCCATGAGTTGAAAAAGGTTGAAAGCTGCTGTGCTGGAGTGTTACTCAAGTACAACCCTCGGAAGTTCTTCCAGCAAGGGCCCACCGAAGTCAGTAGTCTTTGAGTCCCTCATCTCTGACATCTTTACTCCCCCAGTCCCACTCTTAGTAATAAATAGCTTGGCTGCGCATTAAATTCTACATTGACATTTACTTGTCCTTGGCACTAGGAAGATACTGATCCATCATCGTATTTCAGCCAGTATTACTATTGCTCCTTTGTAGGTAATTTGGTTTTTAGTATTATTAGGAGATTTTAGGATCTATTTTCTTTATTTAACCTTATTGTTCTTAAGTTTTATCATGTGCCAAGATTATCAGTTTAAAGCACTCCTTTTAATTGTGGAAAAATCTCAGCTACTGTTTGTAAACATTGCCTTTTCTGCATGCTCTCTAGTCTCTTTTCTAGAATTCCTAGCAAACAGCAGTGGAACTTCAGAATCAATTCTCCATGTCTCTTAACATATTTCATACTTTCCCTTTCTTTCTTTTTGTGCTACAATCTATCATTCAGCCTATTGAGGTTGTAAGTACATTTTTTCATTTCTAGGAATTCTAATTGGAGTTTTCATAATTGTCAATTTTTTAACTTATTTCATTGATGAAATACCCTCCTTTACCTTCCTGAAGTTAGGAAACATACTTATTTTAAAGTCCTTTATAGATTGCCTTATTATATATATTTTCTGGGAATAATTTCTTCCCTTTGTTGAATTTCTTATCTGTACTTCAAAATCTTGCCTTCATTGATGTGTGGTATTCAAAAGCCAAACGGAATTTGAAGTTCTGTCATTTAAAAAATATATTAATGATATTCCTTTTCTATTTCTGATTTTGTAAATTTTTTAGATTTATAAGGCTTAGTAAAAGCAGACAACTTCCAATGTTACTTTTTTGTCTTTCAAATATTGCCTTGTATAAAAAAATCAACTGTCTGGCCCTGACCAGATGGATCAGTTGGTTGGAGCATCATCCTGTGCACCAAAAGGTTGTGGGTTCAATTCCCGCTCAGGGCACATACCTAGGTTGATGGTACAGTCCCCCATTGGGGTATGTACAGGAGGCAACCAATCAATGTTTATCCCTCACACCCTCTCTCTTTCCCTTCCTCTCTTTCTAAAATCAATAAAAAATATATCCTCAGGTGAGGATTAAAAAAATCAATTGTATACAAGACTGAATTCTCCTACACATAAGTGTTTTAAGCAGTGGTGAAAAACTTCCTAGGCAGGAGTTTTTGATCCTAACAAAATAGTGTAAGTGAATGCTAAGTTATTTAGAAATCTCTATTTTTCAATGATGAGAACTACTAGAATAGAATAGAGCAGAACAGAATAGAATATTCAGAGCCCCCAAAACAGAACCTACCCTGGAAAAAGAGACAACTACCTGGAAAAAAAAAATTGCAAACTCGGAAGTCCTTTTTATACAGGATTCAACAGTTAGGTAACAACCTGTATTACAGTCTACTGAAGAAGAAAGGGGAAAGTGAGTCTGAGAGAAAATTTAAATATTGTGTTTTCTATTTGTTTAAGTCAAGAACCTAGAGAAATTAGTATCTGGTGGTCAGTTACTACTCAATGTCTTTCTTTCAATACTTTCGGGTGAACAGACAAAGGATGCAAAGCCTTAGTAGTTCCCGTGACTTGGCAGAGAAGGAACTAATGTTCTAAAGTATAACTAAATCCATACTTTCGAAGTTATATCAATTCTCTTTTGCAACTGATAGGTGTCATTAATCAGATTACACAACTAGCATATTAAATTTACACTTTCAGGATTACTTCTCACTTTGAAACTCAAATAATTCCCAAAGTTCTAGGGACTTGAAGCCTTTAAATGATTTGTGGAAATTAAGTTTCTAAAGTACACTCTACTGTTCCCAAACACGCTTTTATGTAGGGCGAAAAGAAACTATTGTTGATTTTAAGCAAAACTGTAGTATTTAAAAGTTCTTGGGTTTGTCAGCATTGTACCTCTGTTAATCAGTTCTTTCAGTGTGACAAATACAGAATATAGAAAAATCACTAACAAAATTTATAGAATTCTTTTTCCTTTTTGTTAATCATTAACAGACCAATCTTAAATTTGTTTCTTGAAAAGTATTCCACTTCTCTGAATCCTTAGGGATACTGAAGTGGGTGGCTTTTCTCTCGCAAAGGCCAATGACCCACTGGAAAAAAAAAATACACTAAGGGTCCTTGAGTGCCAATCAACTTTTATGACGGATATACCATATCTATCATAAGAACCATACATTTGTGAATAAAGAAAGTAATTTTCTTGAGATAGCATCCCAGTATTGAATCATTTTCAAATACCATCATTCACCACAGGCTTTAAAGAACAGTATATGTTCAAAAGTAGAAGTACAGATGGAGGAATCATCTCTTGATACTTGTCCAAAACTAAGGCAATAAAAGAAGTTAAAGAAAAGAAGTTGAGAGCCAGAGAAAAACTCAGTGTGTGACTCTAAATGGGACAGAAAGTTTTTATTTAGACTTTAACACATTCTATTTATCATCTGACCCAATCACTTCCTTTGTAAGATACCGATTTGTTTATTGCATGTCAGCTTCAAAATATCCCAGAGCAGGAACATTTATTTAGCTTTTGTTTTTGACACAGTCCTCTTACCTTCAATTTCTAAAACTACACCAAGCACACAGTGAGAGAAGGGTCGTGAACAGAAAAAGGAAGGCATTACTTGAACAGAAAATATTGTGAGAAATGGTAGCAAATGAAACTCACTTGTGCTCAAACCTACCCTCCAAATGTCTAGAATCCTGGTGCCAAACAGTCCTGAAGCTTTCATTTTTTTAAATAACCACTGAGTGGTAAGTTATTAAGTCTGAACTAATTGAGAAGAATAAGATAAGAGATCATAGGAAACAGGTCAAATACTAATTACACCTAGTTTTTCAACATTATGAAAAAAAATAAGTTTCTCCATATATTACCAAACAGATATTACACCTACTTGTTGATGAAAAACCTCCTAGTTTGATGGTAAGTATCTACATCCACAACCTCACGGCTCTCGCTGAGACTAATTTACCGTATTTTTCGGACTATAAGATGCACCAGACCATAAGACACACCTAGGTTTTAGAGGAGGAAATAGGAAAAAAATTTTGAAGCAAAAAATGTGATAAAATACTTAATAACATCCTTTAAAGCAGAAATCCTTTTCTGCTTCAACATCTTTCCACAATACGGGAGATTGAGCAGGAGACTACAGTATGCTATTATATCTTTCTACAACAAAATACGGTAATGACAGAAATATCGGCACTGTGTCCCCATAGTTATGGGGGCGCTGTAGCTGAGAACATCAGTGGATGACACACTGTTATGGGGGGATCTGCTGCTGGAGGGCCACAGCTTGTGCAACACTCAACACTCTTGTATGGGGACAGCAGTTTTGCACAACCTGTGTGGCTCTGCAGCTGTTGCCAAATCACAGCTCCCATCATCCCAACCTGTCTGAGCATGATGGGAGTTGTAGTTTTGTAACACCTGCAGGGCCACACTGACAGGTGACCCTGCAGTGGAATTTGCCTGTGTTAATGTGGGACACACCAGTCACGTGATAGAGGCATACAGGGGCACCGCAGGCTTTCTTCTCCTACCGTGCCTGCACCGCCTGTTCCCTTCTCCTGAGCACTACAGTATGCTGCAGCGGGGACTCCGCTCCTTCCTCCCCTGCTTCCCACCGCCCGGACACCCCCTTCTGCCAGCCCAGGGCCCGCAGCACCGCCCCAGTCCTGTCTGCTGTGACTTGGCTCCACTGACGCCCTCCCCCCAGGGAGTCAGGTAAGCTACATTGGGACTATAAGACGTACCCCCCAATAAATGGGGAGTATTATAGTCCTCCCCATTTGGGAGGACTGTAAGACTCCTCCCAAATTTAGGGGGGTACGTCTTATAGTCCAAAAACACGGTACTCCAAGGGAATGAAGTTTATCATAAAAATAAATTTTCAGCACCTACTTATTCATTACACTTCATTTAAAAAAGAAAAAAGATTTTGCCACTAGGGAAAAGGATTAACAAAGTACAGAAAACATACCAGAAGACACTGCTAATCTGAAGAGGTTAATGACACCAATTAAGCCAATTGTGTGTATTTGTTATTCCTTCCTGAATTAAGACTGAGGAGAAAGGGGACCTTTACCCGGATTATATACTCTGCAATTTTTTAAAAATTGCTGCTAAAGAGGGTAGGTATCTTCCTAACATCCAAAAACACCTGATCTGGTTTATAAAACAACATGGCATAGCAGACGATATACATCAGGGTTACATATGAGGTCAATGGAGTCCATTCTAAGCGAAGATGGTGTTAGGGGAAGCCACCTAAGGGTTTAAGCGACTGCATCTCCATCTCTACATTTTTGAAACTTTAATGCATTGTTTCAGTGAGTAGGAAGCAGCCTTTCCAGGCTGAATCACATTTATCTCACTGTTACTATCTGGCCTCAAGCAAGTCACCAATAACTAAATCACAGTTTCCTCATCTGTAAAAAGAAGAGGGTAAATCAGGCCATTGCTTAGGCTGTTTCTATTTCTAAGTGTAAATTTCTATTACATGACCCTCTACGCCTATACTCCATGACTTTATATTTGGAGCATGGCCTAAATCTTTATGACTCTTAATCAGTAAAGAGAAATGGCGCACACAACTAAAAAATGACATAAAAGATCCCACACAGTTATTAGCCCAGTAAAGCAGGTCAACCAGGTAGTGGCTTTGACCAACCCTCCTGATCCTATATGCAACAGAAGAAAAGTCAGAAGAATTAGGTTCTTGCCCTGCTCTGTCACTGTGCAAAATCCATGGGTTTGGAGTCAGAGATCCCAGAGCTCAAATCCAATTCCACCACTCACTGACTTTGTGCTTTTATGACCTAACATCTCAGAGCTTCAGTTTCTTCTCATCTCACAGAGTCATGGTCAGAATTGAAAAGCATATTTAAAGCACCTATATACCTCATTTTAAGTAAGCAATAAAAGGAATTTTTGCCTACCCTTTTCCTTATATGATGTAAATAATACCTGCCCTGGGTATTTCTTAGTATATTGAGAAAATTCAAATGAGAAGGTTGGAATTATGTAACACCAAAATCAGAACAAACCAAGGCTTGTCAATTGTGCATCTAAATTTCTCTTAAACCCTTCTATTTCTCTCTCCTAGCATTGTCCTGGTATAAACTAACATCATCTCTAATTTTACTACAATAGTCTCCTTCTAACCAGCCCTCAAAATCTCATCTGTCCACCCTCTCTCCACTCCACCCTTACATAGCAACGAGAGAGGTGCTTAAAACTCCTTGTGTACTTAACATAAAAATTAAACTTTATTAGGGCCTTTAAGATCTGACATGGCCTGAAATCTGGTGCAAATATATTTGTCACTTTCCCTCTTGGCCACTTTCTCACTATGCTCTACTAGAATGTCCTCCCTTCAAAATTTTGACCTTCAGTCCTTCTTGCCTCTGGGTTTTCACCTGTGTTGTTCCTTCTACTTGGACTAATCCCACACCACCCTCTCCTAGTTCATTCTTACAAAAACTCAATTCAAATGTTACTTGCTCAAGAACCAAACTAAGGCAGGCCCCTCTGTTATTTCATTTCAAGACACTCTGTATATCTTCACAAAACTTATAATAACTACAATTAAATGAGGTTAATGTCTCTCATGCTGTGTTAGCTCCATGAGGGCAGGACCATGTTCACCACTGTACCCCCAGCACTGTTTACACGGTAGGTCAAATATCTGCTAATGAGTGGAGTAAATGAAGAGACATCTTCTCCAAATGCCTTGTTTTACAGATTAGGAGGCTGTAGTCAGAGCATGTTAAGTGTCTTACCTAAGGCTGGGGCACCAAGAGTTCTTATTCTCAGGCCAATGTTCTTTTCACTATAATTGTGGCCCCAATCCCTGGGCTATGGACCTGCCCATGGCCTGTCCGGAACCGGACCTCCAGCAAAGCTCTCCTAAGCTCTGCCTCCTGTCCATGAAAAAACCAGTCCCTGGTGCCAAAACGGTTGGGGACCGCTGCTATAATTAACTGTGTGGTCCCTCCCGGCTCTAACATTCTGTTATCTCAGAAAATTCAATAAACGCTGCGAAAACTTCATTTTACAGACGATACCTTTTTTCACTTCGGACAGTACACTTGCTCTGCTCTATTTTTCACTCTCCTGCACAGGACATTTAGGGGACTTTTGCTACCTGTGTCTCTGCTTCTTCTTTCCATTTAATTCAATGTACATTAACCAAATAATCTAGTAGGTGAGGCAGACCTGTAAACAAGGAATTATAATCAATATGATAAATGCAATGGTGACATGAGGAAGTGTACTATAGGTAATAATTTAGGTGTCCCCAGGACACAGTAATGAAAGAAAAAGATCACTCCCAAGATTGGTTTTTAAAGGTGAATAGGAATTTGCCAGGTAGAGGCAGCATTCCAGGCAAAAGCAGAAGGATACGCACAGAGGCACTGCACCCACTGAACACGTATTTAGTGAGTGCCCACAGGTGCTGGCAAAAAGCATGGCTCACTGAATTCCACAAATACAGTAGTTCCCTTTTATTTGCAGTTTTTGTTTCCCCCAGTTTCAGTTACCTGTGGTCAACTGTGGTCTGAAAATATTAAGTGGAAAATTCCAGAAATAAACAATTCATACATTTTAAATTATACACCGTTCTGAGTAGTGTGATGAAATCCTAGTGGCCATCCCAGTTATCAGATCAACTGTCATAGTATCACAATGCTTATCATGTTCAAGTAACATTTATTTTACTAAATAATGGCCCCAAAGTGCAAGAGCAGTGATGCTGGCAATTTGGGTACGTCAAAGAGAAGCTGTAAAGTGCGTCCTCTAAAGGAAAAAGTAAAAGTTCTCTACTTAAAGAGAAAAGAAAAAAAATCATATGCTGAGGTTGCTAATATCTAAGGTAAGGATGAATCTTCTATGCACAGAGGAAATACGACACACCAAACGCGGTCACACACACTATCTTAATAGATTCGCTGAGCTGGCTGGGTAGTACTCAACGCCAAAAAGTTAAAGGGAAAGCCCGGAAGGAGACAGTTTTATGCCAACTAAACGGTGCGAAGGCCAGGCCTGGCGCCCAGGGGCTCCCTCCTTTCTGGCGGGGACCCGCTCACCTCCGCAAGTTCTCGATCTCAGCCGGGATGGTCTGCAGCTGGTTGCCGCCCAGGCAGAGGGTCTGCAGCGCACGCAGCTCCAGCACCGAGGGGGGCACCACTTGGAAGCAGTTCCCGCTGAGGTTGAGCACTTGAAGGCTGCGAGAGAGAGGCGACTGGGCCAGACCCTTGGGAAGCGCGCAGGGCCCGCCGAGCCGGTTGTTCTTAGCCAGCAGCGTGCGTAGGCCGCGCAGAGCGAGCAGCTCCGGCCCGAGCGCGGTCAACGCGTTGCCGCTCACGTCCAACAGCTGGAGGTGCGAGAAGCCCCTGCCCAGAGCCCGCGGCAGCGACACCAGACGGTTGTACGGCAGCAGCAGCCGCAGCAGCGCCTCCCGCGCTCCGCGCCGCCCGTCGCCCCGAGACTCCAACTCCGACTCCAGCGTCTCGGGGGACACGCTGAGGCGGGACAAGTTCAGTTCGGCCTCCCCTGTCGTGGTCACTGCCGGTCCGGAATCCTGCATCCCTTCCATCCCGGGACGCGCGGCCCGGGGAGCCAGAGAGCGCCGCGCGCGCACCAAAGGCCAAGAACTCCTCCGCGGCCCGGAACCTAAAGCGAGGGTGGTGTCGGAAGTGGCCAAGGCTGGCGCTAACCTCCGGCGCCCTTGCTGAGTCACGCGACATAGGGCGGTGCAGGGGGGCGGGGCTTTGGGGCGGGGCTCGGTCTCCCGGGATGCAGCGCGGAATTGCGGCGCTGGGCGGGGCAGAAGCCTCCTGGCTGTTGCGTGGTTCTCTGAGCTCGCTGTAGCCCTTCGGGTTTGGCAGCCGCTGTTTATAAAGCCCCTATCCGGTGACCTGTTCCTTTAGTCTAAGGCCACCTGGGTAAATAGACAGAGGGCTGTTTAGTTATCAGGCATTTACGATTCTCGTGCGTCGTGGTGCACTGTCCTATTGGGCATGTGGCCCCATAGTGTGCAGGATTCAGTGAGAAGGCAAGAATTGAGCCGGTTAGAGCAAATCCCAGGAATTTACAGTCATTGTAATCAAAGCAACCTGATAGTGGCTCAAGAATAGGCATGTAGGTTAATGGAACAGAACGGAGAGACCAGAAATCAACCCATGCCTTTATGTTAGTTAATATTTGACAAAGGAGGCAAGACCATGCAATGGAGTAAAAACAGTCTCCAATAAATTGTGTTGAGCAATGGGACAGGTACATGCAAAAAAATGAAACTAGACTTTACTGGGGAGGCCTGCTTACTCATAAGAGATGAATTCAGGTGAGAGACAAGTTATAATGGAAATGAGATAGCAAGTTTATGAAATACACTTGACCATGAAGCTGCAAGCCAGCATCCAGCTAATCTAAGTGTCCCAACTATTGAGATTTTAGGGATTTTATGCTTGGAGCCAGCCTCTAGTTTCCACCTCCTCCTGTCTCCAGACCTTGGGATTAATATACAGTTTCAAAGGCTTTCTTTTCCAGGTAGTGGAAAGGATACCTAGAGAATTTAAAGGTCTCTCCTCCTCCTGAATTATCATGGTTATTTTGTTTTTGTTTGTGTGTGTGTGACTTTCTGAATACTTGGCAATCTTATCTGACCAAGCTCAGGACTGATAAATTAATGAGTGAGAAGTCTCCCTCCTCTTCTGTCCCTTGGTTTGCTATCTATCCTGCCTAACATAGAGCACCAATTTACACCATACACAAGAATGAACTCAAAATAGATAAGACTTTAAGTCACGAAACCACAAAAAGCCTAGAAGAAAGCAGGCAGTAAAATCTCACATGTCTCAGGTACCAATATTTTTGCAGATATTATCTCCTAGGGCAAGAGAAACAAAGGGAAAAAATAAACAGATGGGACTATATCAAACTGAAAAGCTTCTGCACAGCAAAAGAAAATATCAACGAAATGAAAAGGGAATTCACTGTGTGGGAGAACATTTGCCAGTGATACATCTGATAAGGGGTTAATTTCCAAAATATATAAAGTACTAATATAACTCAACACCAGGAAGACAGTCCAGTTAAAGATGGGCAATAGACACCTCCAAAAAGGACATACAGGTGGCCAATAGACATGAAACAATGCTCGACATGACTAATCATAAAGAGAAGTGCAAATTAAAACTACAATGAAGTATCATCTCACACCTGCCAGAATGGCTACCATCAACAAACAACAAGTGCCAGTGAGGATGTGGAGAAAAGGGAACTCTAGTGCACTGTTTATGGGAATGCAGACTGGTACAGCCACTGTGGAAAATGGCATGGAGTTTCCTTAAAAAATTAAAAATGGAACTGTCTTTTGATCCAGGGATCCCATTTCTGGGAATATACCCTAAGAATCCTGAAACACCAATCAGAAAGAATATATGCACTCCTATATTGATAGCAGTGTTATTTACAGTAGCCAAGATCTGGAAACAGCTCAAGTGCCCATCAGTAGATGAGGGGATAAAAAAGCTGTGGTCCATGGAATACTACATGGCTATAAAAAAGAAGGAACTCTTACTTTTTTGTGACACCATGGATGGACCTGGAGATTATTATGCTAAGCGAAGTAAGCCAGTCAGAGAAAGACAAATACCATATGACTTCACATATATGTGGAATCTAATAAGCAAAATAAACTAATGAACAAAACAGAACCAGAGACATGGATAAATGGAACATACTGACAGATCTCAGAGGTGAGGGGAAGGGGGGAACTGGATAAAAGAGGGTGAAAAGATTAGCCAAACATATATGCCTGGACCAGGGACACAGACAATAGTGTGGTGAGGGCTGGGGAGAGGGGGCAGAGGCCGAGTGGAGGTGGTCAAAGGGGGAGGAAATGAGGAACATCAGTAATAGTGTCAACAATAAGAAAAGCCACAGAAATTTAAAGCCTGGGGATTAACCAAGCTGACTTTAAAGTGCAAAGACAGCTGGACTAGAAATCAGAACCCCTGGCTTCTTCCCTGGGTTCTGCAGTTAAATTGCTTGGTGTCCTTGGATGTGGGATTTTATTTCAGTTTCTCCCTCCATAAAATATGGACAATACTTACCCCACTTGCCCTACTGAATTTGTTTAAATCCTGATATAAGTAATGTATATCAAGTAAGGGTGTTTTACCATTTCAGCTATAGAAGCACCTCTGTGGTTTTTGGTTTAAGTGATAGTAGCCAGAAATGAGTTTTGAAGCCATGAAGCAGGTTAGTTAGTTTGAGATAGCTCAGACCAGCTGATGAGGTTAAGAACTCACAAAGTATTGAGATTTTATTGCAGGTTAAAGCTACAATTTAACTGGGAAAATCCTGACTCTGGCTTTAATTTAGCACTTGTAAGTAACATATTTTCCCTTGCCATAAATTCATCTTTTCAGAAATTAATATTCATGATTTTGAAGTAATATTCATGGATTTGAGGTAATATTCATGATTACCTACCAAACTTTAATTTCTGGTTGAGTTATAGTTGTGGGAGAATATATTTTGTCAGTTTAAACTAGGGATAGAATGTTTTTAAAACCAATAGTGTCCTGATTTTGAAACCTGTTTTGAAAGGGTCCTTTAAAAAATTAGGCCTTGTTTTGGATCAAGATCACATTCTGTCAGAAACCCTAGTATGTGAAAATCACAAGTATTTATTTATTTATTTTTAAATTTAATCTTTATTGTATTTTTTCCATTACTATTTAGTTCCATTATACTCCCCTCCCCCCAGCAATCACCACACTGTTGTCCATGTCCATGAGTCCTTTTTCCTTTTTGCTCAATCCCTCCAACCCCTAAACTCCCCACTTCTACTAGTTGTCATCTGCTTTCCATCTGAATCTGTCTCTGTTTTGCTTGTTAGTTCAGTTTGTCTATTAGATTCCCCCTATGACTGATATCATATGGCATTTGTCTTTCTCTAACTGGCTTATTTCACTTAGCATAATGTTCTCCACGTCCATCCATGCCGTTGTAAAGGGTAAAATTTTCTTTTTTATTACAGCTGAGTAGAATTCCATTGCATAAATGTCCCCTAATTGTTTTATCTACTCATCTATTGATGGACACTTGGGTTGCTTCCATATATTAGTGAGAAAATTGCAAATATTTAAAATAATACATTTTTATGCTTTAGAAATATGTCTGTGGTAAAAATAAAGTGACAGGAATGTAGTGTAAAATGAGAAAAAGAAATAATTCAAATGTGATTCAGAAATAGAGTTAACATTACAAATCAGTAAACTTAAAGGGGGAAGATGGAAATAGCAGGAATAATAGCATATGAAGCTATGTGATAAAAAGTTTTGGGGAAATGTTTACATTAACGTGAGAATACTCTTAATGCTAATTCTAATAAAACCCTCTCTGTGTCAGCTACCACGGATGCATCTCTCTTCCTTGTGGCCATATGGGTCAAAGTTAAGCAGCATCCCCAATACTATAGTTGGCCTTGAAACTATCCAGTCAGGCTGGAGAGTTCTGAAAACCCTATGGGAGGTGAAGGAGCTTTGGTGGCTTGCGGACTTTCACAGCGTGGGGGTCTGTCTGTGGCTAGCAGAGCAGATGCAGTGGGGCCGCTGGAGAGTGAGGAGGAAAGGAGACAACATAATGCATTATCTAGGGAAAGGGTTGAATTTCAGGGGACTGGGAAATTACATGGCATATTTGTCCACTTATTGAAACTACACCATTGGACTATTTTTGGGTCAAACTGATTAGAATGTTACTGAAAAAAGAAGGGAGACCAAATGAAGGGCATTTTTTCCCTTCAGCCACCCTGTCTAGATTTCCTTGCAAACACTTGTTTTCATCAAAAAAAAAAATACAGCCATTAGAAATATTAAGTCTCATGGAGCATTGTGGTGAGCTTTTGCTGCAACAATTTGGTAATAACAATATCACTGAGAAGTCCCTGCGGACTGCCACACAACAGTCCCTTTGAAGACATGCTTGACTTCACCTCACTTGCTTCTCATCTGGCTGATCAGAGGTACCAGCTGTGATACAAGTAAGCTCTTTCAATAAAGAATCCATTTATTTAGGAGAAATTGTTGGCCATGATTGTGAACTAGAGAGCCAAATGACTTATAATGTGACTGAAGTGTTTAGATGCCTATTCCAACTATATCTGGTCCCTTTACACTGATGTGTCTTCACAGAGCTAGTTCATAGATTTCTCAGTTTTTCTGGCTGGAATTTTCTGTTTTGGCATAATTGATACCCATCTCTAGCAGTTTATGAATTTCTTTTTGCTGTATTTTTTTCTTTTTCCTACTAGATAGTGAAACTTTGTAGGAATGTTACCCCATATTCAATTTAATTTAGTTAATCCAATAAATACTTACTGGGTGCCTATGACATATGGAATACCATGATGGACATATGAAAGACAAAGAGGACCTAGCCCTGCCCTTTGGGACCTTACAGTCTAGTAGAGATAATAATATTTTGCATACAAATAATTATAAAACTAAGGAGACCAGGTTATAAGAATATTTTCAGTGATGGAAAAATGCTTACAAAATAGTGTCATGGGGGAATATTAGCCTAGACACTAAACTATATATACAAATTGAGTTCTCTTAAAAAGTGAACAACAATTAAAAAAAAGTACACTTATAAGGATCAAAAGAGAATATTCCAAAATGAAAACAGTGGTTATATGGGTGATGAACTTAAAAGTGATTATAATATTCTTCTTTATTATTTTCTATTTTTCCAAACTTTTTTACAGTGAATCTGTGTTACTATTAGAATCATTAAAAATAAGCTTTATTAAATGAATGAGAGTAGTATGTAAAAAGTACAAAATACAGTGGAAGTATAGAGGAGCAAAAAGTATATCTGCCTGAGGTGGGAGAATTAGGAAGGCTTTAGGACCTATGTCTTTCACAATGATAAAAACTTTCCATCCTGGAAATGGATGAAATTTTATTGAGTTGAAAGGTGTATTATATTCATCCAACTTTTTTCTATGATATTTGACTACTCTCTCTCTTGTTCTTTCTGTCTCTGAACTATCTACAGCTGCTAGTTGACTTATTACCTTTTAAATTTTATATTATTTTAGATATGTCTTTAAAATGTTTTACTACATATACCATACAGAGATATTTTCTAAATCAATACTTGTCGTCAATCACATTCCTAGTTAGAATAGGTAGATGTGGTGGAGAATCTCTTCACTTGTGCCATTGACCCTACAAATGCTTAATTTGATCATTGGCTAGCAAGGTCTGCTCCTTTATCCTCGTGTTCTTCTGAAGACTTCTGTATCTGTTAATATTCAACCCATGAACACATTCTCCAGGGTCTAACAGGCCTCTAGGAAAGGCACTAACTATAATATTCCACAGCCATCTGCCTCATCAACCCATGAGCTTCCTGTTCTCTTGGTGGGCCCCCTGGATGACGAAACTTCCCCTGGTGTGTGGTGAAGTTGCAGAGGTTTGTCAAGACAGAATCTTGGTGACATGCATAAGCTTCAGCTAACCAGAGAGGTGAGAGTCTCGGTTCTGTGCAACACTAGATGAATTATTTACCCTCTCTGTGCCTCATTTTCCTCACTGCTTACTCAGCCCGTGAGTAAGATTGCCTTTACCTGTATGTAAATGTACATTTGTGTCAGAGCTTCTTAAAGGGGTTGAGTGTTCTCTGAGCCCTTTCTCCCTCCCCTTCCAGAGCTGTCCTATTAAAGTGTAGTCCTGACTAGGAAGACTCATTTACTACTGCCTCTCCATTATCAGGAGGAGCAGAGGTTGCCACCCTAAAATATTGATTATTTTAAGCTGATTATTTTTAAGAAACAAAGACTTGGATAGAAACTTTGACCTTCCCCCAACTGTCTAAAAAATTTGGATAGATGACCAGGAAAGGAACTATCATCATAGATAACTATTGTTTAATATGGATTAGTGTGTGATAGGGAGGCTTGTTCCATCAAAGTCTTCTGTGTATTTCATTGTTAAAGAATAGCCCAACAATTGATTTCCAACCTTTTTCATCTCATGGCACATATAAACTAATTACAAAAATTCTGCAGCACACCAAAAAGTTATATTTTTTGCTGATCTAACAAAAAAGTAGGTATAATTTTGACTCATTCACACTGGATGACTATTGTTGTATTGGCTGTTGTCATCCTTTTACTTGACAATCTAAGGCAGGGGTTTCAAACTCATTTTTGCCAGGGCCATTCCCTGAATGGGCTGAACGTAATTTCAACTCCTTAACAGTTAAGGAGTAGTTATATTTATACAGTCCTAAAATTATTTCAGCCCTTTGAAGGCAACTGCGAGGCTGACGTGGCCCCCAGTGAAAATGGGTTTGACACCCCTGATCTAAGGAAAAAGAGGTCACTAAATAGTCAGGTATAGCATGTTTTAAAAATTCGTGCAGTGCACCGTTGTACCGCGGCACATCGGTTGTAAATCACTGGCTTAAAGATGACAGCACCTTGAAGGCAGCAGATCTCAGGCTGCAGAGATTACTCAGGAGTTCGTTCAAGGCCTGGCCCACCAGATTACTTTTACTGGCTCTTTTCTTTTGATGCTTGGTTGCAGTGCATGAGTGTGTGTATGTGTGTAGAGGGGAGCAATAGGTCAAAGATGGTAATTCACTCATAGTCAGGAAAAACCTGAACAAATAAATTAAAGGAATGGGTGTGTATGTAGGTGAGAAAGAGAAAGGTATGTTCTAAGAACAATATCTTACATGTTATAGCAGTATTAACAACCTAATACTATATGCTAGGTACAACAATGTAGGTACTTTAGATAGAGTGTCCTTTTCTTCAGTTTTTAAAGTGTTTTTCCACAATATTAGTTTTTTACTGAGTTTTTGCCTCAGATTCTTAGACCTTGGGAAGCTAAGAACACATCTACAAACAATACAGATTGAAACAAAAGAGTTATTCAGATTCAAGTAGAACCATCTGCAGACACATCTGTCAGAAGTTGGCTTTCATATTACCAATTACATCATCAGTAGTTCGTGTTTCATGATTTGCTGGCTAGAACCTTTGAACTCCTGAGTCTGAGACCCTTTCCTGTGAGGCCAGAAAGAGTACAGCTGTAGCAAGATCTCCTGGATATAATTTGAGAAGCTAGAATTAAGGACCTTTCATGAATAAGCTACATGTTCTTATGAGAGAGATTGGGAAGGGGGGCAGTTTACTGGTACCCATCCATTTGGTCCACTCCTCTGTCCCTCTGGAAAATGACTAAGCCATGTCATATAAAAACAGCCCCTAGGATCCCAAGGTATTTCATAACAACATAGGGCAGGTGTTCTTGTCCTAATTATACATAAGGAAACTATAACTTACAGAGATTTCCCCAGTGTGAAATGACTTAGACATGGGGGAGACTTAGAACTAGAACTTGAATTTACACATCTTCAGACTAAGATTTGTTTCTCTTGTAACTATAACCCACTGCTTCTTGGTTATAACCACATTAGACAAGCAGCAACAATTTGAAAAAGACTAGAACTGAAAAGGCTCCCCTTCATCTTGAGCCTTCAAAGTTGGACTGGAATGCACCGATGCATTCTTTTTCTTTTTCAGCATACAAACATACAAAGATATATTACACAGGATAACCATATCACAGATTGAAACAAAACGTCCAGCAATAGGGATAGGTTAAATGCATTCTATTTCCATCATAATTTCTCTTCTGTGTTTTCCAACGTATTTTCTTCAACCACAGTTCACATTCAGTACTATTCTGCATTGGCTTCAGAAGCACAAAATGGCCAGAAAATCACTCTATCTACAGAGTGGTCCTCAGACATCCCAAGTACCCACACCTGGTCTCATACATAGTCGCCATGATGGTATTGACCATATTCCCCATGCTGCAGTTCACATCTCTGTGACTATGCTGTAACTACCCATTTGTACTGCTCAATTCCTTCACGCTTTTCACCCAGCACCCAAATTCTCTTTCCTCTCTGACAATTGTCAGTCTGTCCTCTGTTTCTGTTTTGTTTATTTTGTTCTTTAGATTCCACTTACACAGGAAATCATATGCCATTGCATTCTTGGGTCTCTACCTTGCCCACTGCAGATCTTGGGACTTCACACCTCCATAATAACATGACGTCTTTATATAGGTTTTGTTTGTACTGTTCCTCTGGAGAACCCCTAATATATCAGGTAACATTAAGTGTTTACAATATGCTAGATCGACGTTTCTCTCTCTTAAAAAAAATCAATAAATAAAATGTAGACATATTCTAAAAGCTTTTCCTGAATTAATTCATTTAATCTCTATACTAACATTGAGATAGGAACTGAGGAAAGAACATTCTGAGCCTGGCACGATGTTGGGAAGACAACATACACATTGCAAGTTTCACCTTCCATGCCCATCTTTGGGCTCATTCTTCAGCTTTCCAAAGATTTTGTAAACATTGAATTTCCTGTACCAAATTCCTATCTGCTTGAAATAGCTAGAGTGACTCCTTCTATTTGTTATTAAACCCTACCTGATATAGTACTCACTGGTCTTTATAAGTACTTTACTAAGTTCATTCCTCATTTGACCTTCTCAGTGTCTACAGAAGAGTTACAGGCCCACCCTTTCACTGACGTTCCCCTCTCCTGCCATTTCTCCTTTGTAGAGGGCACAGAAAATCTTGAGTTTTCTTGGGAAAGGGAAGATATCCCAGAAGAATATGAGGTAGAAAATTATAAAGAATATTTCTGCTTCTTCAGGTACTATAATTTTTTTGAAGTTTTCTTTAAGTTGGTTTACCAGTTTTGCAATAACACAGAGCAACTAGAGGACCAAAACTCCTTGTATGAGGGAAGAGTCTCCATGGATTAGGGTGAAATTTCTGAGGGGATTCTATCACTTTTACTAAGAAATGTGAATTTCATGGATGAAGCTCTCTATAAGTGCTCAGCCGTCACACCGCATGGAAGAGGCAAAAGTACAATAAAGCTAATAGTAGAAGGTAAGAACATTTATTGGATAAATTTGGCTTCAAGCTCTGTCTCTCTTCATAGGGATAAACTCTACGTTTTCCAGTATTCTCACTTTTTCTCTTCAAATGATTATAGGCTCTTCCCATTCCTATAATGAGAGTCTATAATATGTAATTGGAATGTCAGTTCATCTTAGCTAAAAATATTGCTCTCAACCAAAGTTGCTATATCTGCACCTAGTATTCAAATACGGGAACAAAGGATAGGAAAAGAAAAACACTGGCCTTATCGTGAACTCACCAAACAAATTTTAACACTGAAAAACAAAAATGTTAAATAACAATAATCCTACACAAACACTCTGAGATCTGATGTGTGGTTTAGTGAAAAGAGCCCTGCGTTGGAAGTCAGTCGGTCCAAGTTCTAGTTCTGGATAACTCTGGACAACTCATTTAGCTTTTCTAGGCTTCATTTTCTCACTATTAAAATGTGGGATTGGGCTGGACCAGTGGATCTCCATAGCGCCTCAGGGATCCCCACCTTTCTCAGGGTTACATGGAGAGTGGTCTTCATCCCACCAGAGATCGATCTCACAATGGATGGAGGGACGCATGGCAGAATTTTTCCAGGGTAGGAGTTGGAAGAGATGGGGAGGGGATGGTGAGACTCATTCGTTATCTTCTCTGTTTCTCAGCAGACTATATGAGGTCAGCAAAAGTTCAAAACGAACCCCTCAAAAGAGGGGAAGATTCCAAAAACAAATACAGCAGTAGTAGGGGAGACCAGGAGAGCAGAAGCATACACATCTCCTGATTGTCTCTCACTGTGCCTGGACTGAAATTTTCACTACAGTGAACCTCAAGATGTGTTGGCTACATAAGGGTTACCGTAAAAACTCAGGGCAAGATTCTGCTGGCCCAGTCCTCCAGGGATGAAACAAAAAAGGAACGAATTGTTTTGTTGTTTTTTCAACCCCAGGTGCAGTTTGATAGGATTGATAATGAGGACGTGGCCACATGCATCTTCAAGGGCTGGTACCTCATGCCCAATGTGATGTGGTTGGACTGGGCAGAGAGGGACCTGAGCAAACATGGTAGTGTGGAGGTCCTGGAGGAGCAGATGAGTGGCTTCTACAAGGTATTCTCCGTCCTGAAATACCCCATTAAGTTGAATGAGAAATATGTCTACCGCATAACAGAGACAGATGTGAACAACCAGCCCTTCAGAATCATCCGCAAGTACCCCAGTAAGTGAGTGAAGGCAGGGTGTGTTTCACCACAGAGAATTCATTAGTCATTAATATTTACTGAATGCCAAGTGTATCAGGCACTTCTGGGTTCTTTGGAGATTTAAAGAAACATCAGGAACATAAACTTGTAACTTGGGGCAAGAGAAAATGGTGAGGTGGAGCCTCTTTGGGTTTGAAAAGAAACCACACTTCAGGGACTGACAACTTTTACCCTGATTGATGTGGCAGTTATTATTGATGAGGCTTCTGTTCCTCTGCTGAGGGCATCAACTTTGTGATGTGACAAGCCGAGTAGTCATAGCTGCCATTTATGAGCCTCTCACCACATGCCTGGCGCTTTATATATTTCGCTTTAAGTCCTTGCCTCCACCCTGAAAGGTGATTGTTATTGTTGTCCCTCTCCTATCTGAGTAATCCAAGAAGTTAAATAATTTGACCAAGGACATAGCTAATAAGCGCAAGAGTTAAAATTCAAACCTATTCTTTCTGAATCCAAACTTCATGTACCTTATTTTTTTATACTGAGCATTTATATACTTAAGACCACAGACTGCGTGAAGAGATCTAAGTCTGGAGAAGGGGAGCCCCTGTGTGATAAGCAATGAGACTAGAAATGAAGTCACTGCCCATTCATGAATCCTGGACAGTCCTAATGTTTTATCTAACTACATGCTGGGGAACCCTGCAGTTCCTTGATAGTCCTTCAGAGAAAATTTGATGGATACTTTTGTGTGTGTCAGTTCTGTTACTTCCAAACTGTTTTCACACTCCTCAAGGAAGAAGTCAAAGACTTGACAAAGCATATAAGAAAAGGAACATGTATCTATTGAACATATACGGTGTTGTAGGGTGGACCTAGGTACCTTCACACACCACATTTAACCCCACAGTGACTTCTGAGGGAGATACTGTTACCCTAGTTAGCAGAGAAGGAAACAGGGAGAGACCGTAAATTACCAAGGCCACACAGCTGAAAGTACTAGAATTCAGGATTTGAACCCCAGTCTCAATTAACAAAGGCCTGTGTACTTCCCACTATACCTTAGTGACTCAGGGGCAATAAGTTACTTGTGTTATAGCATCCAGAGCCTCAGGCAGAGTCACTGATGTATGCTGCCCTGGGTGGTCCCATCTGCTGCTCCTTCAAGGATGGTGATGGTTAAACTTGCACCCTAAGCTAATTCCTTCTACTTTCCATGTTCCTGACTTAGATCCTTACCAAGACCTCCTTGGAGGGTTAGATCTGGCAGGTACTTTAGGCATCATCTTCTACTAACCACAGCATGTGGGACTGAGGAAACAGAAGTCAGGAGAGGTGAGACAGTTGTCCAAGGTAGTACAACCTCTGCAGAGAAGTGTTAAGGGAGTCTGACTTCATGCAAATATTGATCGTCCCCTTCCAGGTTTGGTCAATATGGACATGGCAGTTAATCAACACATGCACTTTTGTAATACTGGACCTCCCAGTAACTAGCTGTGAATATTATACCACTGTTAAAATTATTTATTGAAAATTTTAAACAAGAATAGCCAAAACAATCCTGAAAAAGTATAAAGAATATAATTATTGTGAGCCTTTCTCCACATCATTAAAAAAGCAAGATGTAAGCTTGTATGTGTACTATGAGCCCAGGTTCTTTAACTATAAGCATGTTAAAAAGATAGGATATATAATAATAATAACAATAATAAGACTCCACTCCTGCCTCCCTTGCGACCCTGCTCCTGCCTCCTGTGACCTCGCTCCACTGCCACCCCCCTGCCCCCCTGCCCCGCCCCTTGCCAGCAAGACAGATAATCTATATTCGGACTATAAGACACACCCCTCTTTCCTCCCAAATTGGGGGGTGCGTCTTATAGTCCGAAAAATATGGTACTTAGGAGGAGAATTGCTGGGTCATGTGGTAATTCCATTTTTTTAACCTTTTGAGGAACTGACAGAGTTCTTTCCAAAGTGGCTGTACCATTTTACATTCCCAGCAAGAGTGTATATGGGTTTCATTTCTCATTTTTATTAATGACAATTACTGGTTATTTCTGCATGATGTGATCAAGGCAATTTCTGTTTCCCTTTTTTACTTGCCTGTCTTATGCAAAATTCTGTAATGAATACGCATTATTTTTATAGTCCAAAAGAGCTATATTTATAAAACTCTTTTAAAACACCTGTATGATATATAATTCACATGCCGTAAAATTCATTCATTTGAAGTGTGCGATTCAATTGTTATAGTATATTCACAGAGTTGTGTAACAATCATCACTATCTAATATTAGAACATATTACCCTAAAAAGGAATTCCATATCTATTAGTTCTCACTCTCTATTCTTCCCACTATTTCCTCAGTCCTAGGCAAACACTAATCTACTTCCTGGACAATGTATTATCGATTTGTCTATTTGGACCTTTCTTTTTTTATTTTTTATTTATATTTATTTATTTATTTATTTATTTAATGTTCAGATACAGTTGTCTCCATTTTCCCACCACCACTTCCCCCTGCCCCACCTGCCCCCATCTCCCACCCTCAATCCTACCCCCACTTTGGCTTTGTCCATGGGTCCTCTATACATGTTCATTGATGACTCTTTCATATAAATGGAATCATACAATATGTAGTAACTGGCTCCTTTCACTCAGAATTATAATATTTTCAAAGTTCATGTTGTAGCATGTATCCACACTTCATGTATTTTTATTGCTGAATGACACTCCACTGTATAGATATGCCACTTTATCCATTCATCAGTTGATGAAAATTGGGAGTGTTTCCACTTTTTGGCAATGATGAATGATGCTTCTATGAATATTGGTGTATAAGTTTTTCTGTGGACATGTCTTCAGTTTTCCTGGATACATGCCATACCATAGGACACACCTAGGTTTTAGAAGAGGAAAATAGGAAAAAAAAATTGAAGCAAAAAATGTGGTAAAATATTTAATAACATAAATAACATAATATTTCACCAATGTAAATGAAAACAGAACTCAACAGCAGCATTAACAACCATTATTACTGACTTTAAGCTTTAAGTGCGGAAACTCCTGTACTTAAGTCATACTTCTTTTGTTAAATTTATTCTTAAGTATTTTATTCTTTTCACTTTTTGTAGATACAATTGTTTTCTTAGTTTTATTTTTGTAATGTTTTTGCTAGTATAAAGAAATACAATTGAATTTTGTACATTGATTTTGTATCTTGCAACCTTGTTGAATTTATTAGTTGTGTTTTTTGTGTGTGTGTGTGGATTCCTTAGTATTTTCCATATACAAGATTATGTTATCTATGAATAGAGACAGTTTTATTTCTTTCCAATTTTGATTACTTGTATTTCATTTTCTCGATTAACTTTCCTGACTGGAATCTCCAGTGCAATGCTGAGTGGAAGAAGTGAGGGTAAATGTTCTCGTTTTGTTTCCGATCATAAGCACAAAGCATTCAGTCTTTCATTGTTCAGTGTGATGTTAGCTCTGAGTTTATTGCAGATGGATTTTATCAGGATGAGAATATTGTCTTTTATTGCTAGCTTGTTGAGTATTTATCACGAACAAATTTACGATTTTTGCTAAATGCTTTTTCTGAATCTATTGAGATAATCATGCAGTCTTTGTCCTTTATTAATAGGGCATGACACACTGATTGATTTTTGTATATTAAACTGACCTCGTGCATTCCTGGAATATACCACACTTGGTCGTGGTATATAGTCTTTTTTATATGTTGCTGGATTCTGTGTGCAGGTATTTTGTTGAGGGTTTTTCTCTATATATTCATAAGAGACATTGGCCTGTAGCTTTCTCCTTTTGCGATATCTTCATCTGGTTTTGGTATTAGGATATTATTGGTCTCGTTGAATAAATTTAAATGTGTTCCCTTATCTTGTGATTTTTTTTGGAAGAGTACGTGAAGAATTGGTGTTAATTCTTTAACTTTTGGTTTTATTTATTTTACCTGTTGTTTTCCTATTCTCTATTTCATTTACTTCATCTCTAGTCTTTATTATTTCCTTCTTTATGCTTGCTTTGGGTTTAGTTTTTCTTTTTCTGGAAACTTAAGATACAAGGTTAGGTTATTGATTTGAGATCTTCTTTCTAATATAGGTATTTACAGCAATAAATTTTCTTCTCAGTGCTGATTTAGCTGCATCCCATAAGTTGTGGTATGTTATGTTATCATTTTCATTCATCTCAAAGTATTTTCTAATTTCCCTCAGGATAACTTATTTGACTTATTATTTAGAGTTGTGTTGTTTAATTTTCACATATTTTCTATTTCCTAAATTTTATTCTGCTGTTGAGTCCTAATTTCGTTCCATTATAATACCTTTGAAAGTATGAAGTGCGAGCACTGGGAAGAGTAGTGGTTCTCCAAGCAGCAACCCCAGACCAGTAGCATTGGCACCGACTCGGAGCTTGCTGGAAATGCAAATTTTCAGGCCCCACCCAAGACGTACTGAATCAAAAATTCTGGGGGTAGACCTAACAATTTGTGTTTTAACAAGGCCTCCAGGTGATTTTTACCCACTCTCAAATTCAAGAACCACTGATGTAGAATGTTGGTCCTTAGGGGTAGTGAAGACCCAGGAAAACTCTGGCCTATCCCTCCCTATGAGGATGGGGTGCTATCTCCTCAAAGTGTTGAGCAGCAGGTGAGGAAAGCAGAGCTCCTGACTCCTTGCCTCATCCCAGTAAAACAGGACTAATTAGATGCACTTAGAGATTTAAGTATCCTGTTTTGAGTTGTCCTTTTCTTTTTTTCTCTTTTTTTTAATTTTAATTTTTTATTGTTATTCAATTACAGTTGTGTGCCTTTTCTCCCCATCCCTCCCTCCCCCACCTCCACCCTCCCCCTTGATTTGGTCCATGTGTCCTTTATAGTAGTTCCTGTAATCCCCTCTCCTCACTGTCCCCTCCCCACTCCCCCCCTGTCCATTGTTAGATTGTTCTTAACTTCAATGTCTTTGGTTATATTTTGTTTCCTTTTTTTTCCTATTTATTATGTTCCAGTTAAAGGTGAGATCATATGGTATTTGTCCCTCACCGTCTGGCTTATTTCGCCTAACATAATGCTCTCCAGTTCCATCCATGCTGTTGCAAAGGGTATAAGCTCCTTCTTTCTCTCTGCTGCGTAGAATTCCATTGTGTAAATATACCATAGTTTTTGGATCCACTCGTTTGCTAATGGGCACTTAAGTTGCTTCCAGTACTTGGCTATTGTAAATTGTGCGAATTAAATAGTCACCTATGAGAATAGGCAAGAATAAAGAAACATAACGGCTTCCTGGGCAGTACTAAAGGCATTTTTGAGGTTCGTGGTCATGAATTTAAAGTGAGCACCCTCAGCATGATTGTGTGTTTGTCTCCAGCCACATTCAGCTGCCTGTGCGTGGACAGAGAACGGAGGGTTTTGCCAGGCAAGCATGACAAAGGAAGACAGGTGCATGCTACAAAGTGGTGGAAATAATCAGTCACGGGATCTAAGCTGGGTTAGGAAGGATGAAAGATGTGAAGGGAATGAAGGATGGTGGGAAAGTGGGAGGATCATTTGGTTTCAGGTCCTGATGGCAGCCGGGTAATTTTTGGAGTTAGGTACTAGAGATATCGAGATGGGAGGATAGAAGGCAGGGGCTGGAGAGTATCAGTGCATGAAACTGAGATAATGGACTGGTTGTACTTATTGCTAATGACAAAAATCTAAGTTCTAACCATGGGGAGGGTGGCTAAGATAAGATGGGAAACAATATCCTTGGGAAAAAGGTCCAAGGGAAGTCAATGGACCTATATGAGATAGTGATACCAAGAATTATGACAGAAGTAATATCGTATAGCTTGACAAGAGTCAGCAGTTAAAATCAAGGAATGGTGGTGGGGACAATAGATGACTAACATAGAAGAGTAGTGGATGGAAACGTTCAATGACATGGAATCGTAACATAGTGGCTTATAGAGAGGGGGGAGGGAGAGAAGCTGTAATGAGAGGTAAGGAATTTACCTACCCCAAGTGTATGAAGAATGCTGGAAAGAAAACCAGCATCGCTTGAAAGGGCTGGAGGGGGAAGAAATGTCCTCAGAGAGCCAGATTTCAGTCTGAGCAAGAAGGAGAGAGAAATATTAACAGAAGTAGATACTAGAAGGTGTTTGCTGATGATTGATAGCAAATTGCAGAGGGAAGAGTGGGTTTCAGAAAGTTGGGAATGGACTGGAAATGGGATCAGAAAAGGGAGGGTACAGAGCCATATGGGGCTTAGAATCCATGGGGTGAAGGATACACTGGCGTTCTAGGGCTTCTTACAGTGTTAAATATGAGTAGGGAAAAAGCCGTGATAATATTAGATATGGTGGCCTCAAGGCAGACCTTGATGGTAAAGTTGTAAGTGTTGTGGGGGAGGGTGGGGAGGGGGAGGGTGTCGTCAGGAGCACACGGAGTTCTGAAGTCCTCTCTTCACTCTGTGATGGAGGTGTGAAGGTTGGGGTGGAGCAGACTTCTCTGGAGCATGTGGAACTCTGGGACTCTGCTTTGACTCTTGCAGGTGAAGACATGGAAGCTGGAGAAAGAGAAGCAAGACAGCCACATACAGGAGCTCAGGTTGTGCATATTACAGTTCAGGGGTGCTCGGTTTACATAGGCTCCAATGTGACTGGCACTTCTGGGGGAGAAACACACTCTCCATTGTGGGGAACTGTTTCAAGCGTGGGAAATGCAGCTCAGCCCCCACTTGGAAAAGCCAGTGGGGAGCGAGGTTGGTGGGCAGGACCCACGTCCATGGATAAGTTCTCCAGTGGGAAATCAGGCCTGCGTTGTACCTTGACTGCTATGAGACTTGCTCTTGCTAAAACTCCCTCACCCTGAATTGAGGCAGCAAATGTTTACTGAGTATCTTCATCTTCCTAAAGTCTGTGCTAAACCACCCAAGTATGGAGTGTGAGCAACTTCCCCCTTGAGCTGTAACATCCTTCTCTTTGAAGTAATTAGCAGTGCCCTGTCCTTTGTCCTCCTTAAAAGGTAATCACCTGTGGTGAACGTGTGCATAGTAAATGAGGATTGCCCTCAATGTAATGTGCCCAGAAAAACAATAAAAGCCTGTCTAGGTGGGGGTCAGGGGCCCTCTCTTTAACTTGGAGAGTGGCCACACAGCCCCTTTTTCTCCACAGGATTTCTGTAGTCAGTGTGTATGTGTATTTGAATATAGCAACCACAATGGATCCTGCTGGCCTGGATCCACGTCACTCCATAGCACCTTGAACACATTATATTTGCAGAATCATTGCATTGCTGAATTCATTTTTATTCGTGTCACAAGACTTGAGAATCCCTCCCAAACAGGAATCATGTTGCCCTATCTGTCTCTTTTGGCGCCTGACTCTTGCAACAGGTGGTGTTAGCTCTGACTTCCTGAGTTTTTTCATTATGGCCTCAGAGATGCAAAATAACTTAGAAACTTAAAATGGAAATACAGGACCTCTTTATTTCTTTCCTCAGGATACATGAGAAGCATCCTCCTCCCTTCTCCCCGTATGGGTTCACAAGCTAACACTCAGACTGCACTCATGCCTTGGCCTGGACTGAGTTCCTTCTAGAGTACACTGGGATGGGTGGCATTTGCTGGCTGAGGGCGTCGGCCTCACTCACCTGTGTCTCAGCCCCATAAACCCCGCAGATACAGTAGGGCTGTTTCAAGGCCCTGGGCCCATTTTGTTTCTGTTTCCCTTCTCTCTCTGGAATATGATGGGAAATATCCCATTCATGTCTCTTCTTTTTTAGCTGCTGTAATTGTTCCCTACACACTGTTATTGTTGAATCAATGACTGAGTCAACCAGGACTGTGCCTTACAGACAAAGGAGAGCTGCCGGAGAGCCCCTGCTTCTTGGAGGAACAGAGGGCGGTCATTTTTCACAGCTCTCCTTTCCTGTGTAACTTTCAGAAATACACTGCCGCTGAGAGCAGGGTTTGTCTCGCATACACAACTCCAGCCTGCCATGTTTCCTTCCTTCCTTCCTTCCTTCCTTCCTTCCTTCCTTCCTTCCTTCCTTCCTTTTTCCCAGGGAGAAAGTATCCTCCACTGACTACTTTTAAGAGATTTGAATCACATCTGCCCAAGAACAGTCTTGCCCGGAGCTCCTGGTTTTCTCTTACGGATAGTATTCTTTCCCCCCACCCCCAGGCACCTTTCTGCCATAAGCAGAAAAAAAGTAAGGGGTTAGCAAGACCAGTGTGTTGGATGCTCCCCAATTTTATCTACCGTAGATCTTATATGGAAGTTTTGTTTCTTTCTCTTTAATTCTGTTTTATTTGTAAGATATACTTTCATTTGACCTGTGCCTCTCACACATTACGTTCTCTGAGTAAACTTTAAAAATTTTCACTGCAAAATAAAAGACAGTTAAAAGCCTTTTGAACTATCTATTTTGTGTATATTTTATTGATATGGTACTTCAGTGATAGACAACTTGTTGGAAAGTTCAGGATGGAGCAGGTTTTCTCTAAGCCAGATTTTTGGGGTTTTGGTAATGATGTTACATAGGCCCTGCGCTGATACAGAGAACCTGAGAAAGAGACATCTGTAAAAATGATTGTGGAAATTTGTATAAAGCCTACTCTGGACATTACTGGGAAAAGGCTATGGACATTTTGAAAATATACAAAGATGGTTAAATTAACTCTTAAACTTTTCTGATTTGCCCAGTTGATTTCAAGGTCTTTATTATTCCTAAAACCCACCTTCCCAATTTTTCCTATCGCTATGCTTTTTATACAGATTTTCCTCCTTTGTTCCATTTGGAAATGGGGACAGGACAATGCCTTTCTTGGTGGCTAGGCCTTGTAGGAATCCAGCGTAGGTTATGGGAGAGGGGAGAAAAGGTGTGTAAGAGAAAAGACAGATAACTGCTCAGGAACCAGAGATTTTTCAATTGGCTCAAAACCGAAGTTTTTTGAATCACTGAAGTTAGGTGATAAAACAGTTTCCATGGAGGTAAGACATATGTCTGCTTCTGAAACTTCCACATAGGATGTCACAGGAAGAAGGCACACCAGGAGATTTGTACAACTGTACAGATTTGGCACTTGCATTCCTAAGGTAAGTTTTCAGCAGGCCAAACCCTCTGAGGTGCGTGCTGGAGGCTGCTGGGGGCCCAGGCTGGCTGTCGTTACTTCTGGACGTATCATGTCCGGGAGACCACGTTGGACTGGGAACCGCAGAGGCCTACCCTGAACTGCGCTCACATATCTCCGTAAAAGAAACTGAAGCGAGACCTGCATACACTTATTAGAACTAAATGAAAGAACTTAGGACTTACGTTTATGTGGTCAGCAATTGCATAACAGAGAACACTAACTGGGAATTAATGGTTCGCATTGATGTGATCTTTATTTTTCAATTTTATTTTTCAATTACAGTTGACATTCAATATTATTTTATATTTGTTTCAGGTGTATAGCATACTGGTTCGATAGTTATATAATTTACAAAATGATCCCCCTGATAATTCTAGTACCCACCTGGCACCACACATCATTATTACAGTATTATTGACCATATTCCCTACGCTGTACTTCACATCCCTGTGACTATTGTGTAACTACCAATTTGTACTTCCTAATCCCTTCACCTTTTGCACAGTCCCCCAACACCCCTCCCATCTGGCAACCCTCAGTTTGTTCCCTGAATCTATGAATCAGTTTCTATTTTGTTCATTTATTTTGTTCTTTAAATTCCACATCTAAGTGAAATTATATGGTATTTATTCTCTCTGTGACTTATTTCACTTACTATACTATTCTCTAGGTCCATCCATGTTCTTGCAAATGGTAAGATTTAATTCTTTTTTTATGACTGAGTAGTATTCCACTGTGAAAATATACCACATCTCCCTTATTCACTCATCTATTGGTGGGCGCTTGGGTTGGTTCCATATCTTGGCTATTGTGAATAATGCTGCAGTGAACATGGGGTGGATGTGATGATCTTTAAAATAAAGGGAAACACTGTGGCAAAGTAGAATGAGTGTGAGAGGGACCCGGGTTTGAATCCTGACTTTGTTCCTTGCTAGTTGTGTGGCTTTAGATATGTTCCTTAAACTTCATGAAATCTATATTCCTTATATGTAAAATTTCTTTTCACAGGGTTATAGAACTATTATAAATCGATAAGCAAAAGATCAACAACCAAGAAAAAAATGAGCAAAGGAAATGAAATAAAAGGATAAGGATCAACAATTCATGGAAAGGTGCTCAATCTCACAAAAGGAATGATAAAATTAATTAATTAATTTAAGTAAATGAATAGATAGATAGATAAGCAAACAATGAGTTATTGTTCTTCCTCTAACAGAGGCCCAGAAGTTTTAAGACACAGTGCTTGCAAAAATGTAGTAGGGAAATGGACATGCTGAGTTTATTTAATTTTAGTGTGAATATAACTGGGTGCAGCCTCTTTGAAGAACAATGGCTAATTATAAGCAAATTTATAAATGTACACATTCTCTAAGAGGATGAACTTTTTCACTGTATTTGCTTTGATACAATTTGGATATATATTTTGCCATGTGCACATATTACTTTTTCAATAAGAAATAAATGTGAAATAATTTGGAAAAAAATTTACTCCTATTGACAAGAAGACTCTCTCATTCCAGCAGCAAAATGATGCTTCTTATGTTTCACCATGGAGCAGCCCTCAGCAGCAGTAGCCCAGGCTTTACTCTCTACATGTCCCCGTCCATCCAGATTTACTCCAGGGCTTCGGGTGGATCTTAGATCCATCTACTCATTCACATTCTTTTTATTTCCCTCTCCGTCCTTCCCCTTATTACAGAAATAATTTAATAAGGACTGATGGAACCTTAACAAAATGCTCCAAAGCTAAAGCTAATTAATGTTACTGTACTAATTTGCACAGTTCTTAATATTACATTTTGATTATAGAAAACTTACCTTCTGGGGTGCTCAGTCTACTCAACCACACCAGCCAGGGCTTTGTGGTTATTTTAAATGGTGTCCCAGAGAAGCAAATCGGTATTTTATGGCGGGTATCCTAAACCCAAATCCTTATCTAAACGTCCAGATTCTTCGTGTGAACAGGGCGGGCAAACTGGAAAATACGCAGGCAGTAACTCAGAAAAACAAGTTGTTTCTCCTGTGCCCAGGGACAAGAACTGCACCACCATCTGGGAAGCCTTTCGTGCGCTGCTGGAGAAGGACCCCTATTCCATGTTTCCCTCCAACGACGACCTCTTCATTAACCTCTCCAGGCACTCCATTCCCAGAGACAAGTCCCTGTTCTGGGAAAACAACCCGCTCCTTGTTACCAGCTTTGCGGGGAACACCCGTCGCTTTACGCCTGTGAGCCACGTTCTGTGCCGCAGGGTCGGGGATCTGCTGAGCTGGTGTCCACAGGGAAACGCCTCCGGGCTCCATTACCAGTCCTGCCCGACGTCAGAGGATTGTGAAAACAATGCTGCAGATTCTTTCTGGAAAAGGGCTTCCATGCAGTACGCAAAAGATAGTTCTGGTGTGCTCCACGGCATGCTGAATGGTTCGGAGCCCACAGGAGCATATCCCATAAAAGGCTTTTTTGCAGATTTTGAAGTTCCCTACTTCCAGAAGGGTAAAATCACACGCATTGGGATCTGGGTTATGCATGAAATCGAGGGACCCAACCCGGAATCCTGTGGAGAAGGCAGTGTGAAAATCCTGGAGGAGAGACTGAAGGAAATGGGTTTTCGGTACAGCTGTATTAATAATGATCACCTCCCAGTGAAGCTCTTAAAGTGCATGGACCACAGCACTCATGCTGACTGTGTGTTAAAGCGCTTTGATTTCTGAGTCACCTACTTCAAAGAGGCATCTGCATCCACTACGGCTATCTGCAGGACATGGCCAGCCACTGACTGAAGAGCCAGCACCCAACCCCATTTTGAGTCCCCTGTTTACCCAATAAAGACTGAGCCCCGGAAACCCTAAACCCCCACCCATCATGACCCCAGTTAAAGCAGAGCCTCAGACTTGTGTGTTCTCTACTCACAACCCACAACCTCTCTGTGTGGCCCCAGGTGTGCCGGCTAATATTCAGGTCCAGAAAGCAATAAACATTTTTTTTCAAAAAAAAAAAAAGAAAACTTACCTTCTGAATTATGCTTCTTTCAGACTATTTTAACTTATTTTTACTTCCTGAACACACACATAGTGTAATAGCAGGAAAAGCGCTCCCTGAGCATGGTGTGGGAGAGGCCATTCGATATTTAAAAGTGGCTGTGGACAAGGTACCCTTCAAATTGGGTTTGAGGTCTCCTTCCGAGAATGAAAATTTGAATAATCAAACCGTGATTAATGAGATTGGTAATCTTTAACAAAAACATAGCCAGAGAAGGTCTTTTAGTGTTTGATTAGCAATGGAGTAATACCCCAAATCCAATCAAGGTGACCTGGCTATGATTTTAGAGAACAAGACTTCTACACATATGACTAAATATTAAAAAGCATAAACCTCATCGGCGATAATGAGCTCTTTTGGAAGACAGGATTATTGGGGGTGGGGAGCGCATGGTGGTTATAGTAATCACTGGGACAGGGGAGTGGAAAGCAAGTGTTGGTCATATGTTTCCACGATGGAGCAGAACATATGGTCTTAACCACACAACATTCAGTCCACATGAACATACTTATGCCTATGGATAACATGTGTGTATCAGGTAAAAGCCATTAAGGTTATCCACCCAGACCCTGGTGTACTGCCTGTGTCACCTGCCCTGGTTTATTTGGCTTCTCATACAGGTTTACCTGGAGGCAGCCTTACTTGATGCCATTCCTCCAGTCTCGTAACACCTGTGGGGCCTTTAGGAGTCATTTAGTTTAACCTCTTCTCAATACAACCTGACTTCTTTTTATTTTTTTTTCAATTTTATTTATTTATTTTTAGAGAGAGGGAAAGGTAGGGAGACAGAGAGGGAAACATCAATGTGTGGTTGCCTCTTGCAACCACTTACTGGGGACCTGGCCCACAACCCATGTGCCCTGACTGGGAATTGAACCAGTGATGCTTTGATTCACAGGCCAGCCAGTTCTCAATCCAGAGCCACGCCAGCCAGGGCACACCCTGACTTCTTATCACTTCCCACCTCAGACCCACCATCCATCATTATTTTTTTTAATTATATTTTATTGTTTATGCTATTACAGTTGTCCCAGTCTTATCCCTTTGCCCCCTCTGCCCAGTCCACCCCCACTCTCTCACGCCAACTCCACACTGTTGTCCATGTCCGTGGGTCATGCATGCATATACGTTCTTTGGCTACTCTATTCCTTGTACTGTACTTTACATCCCCATGACTATTCTGTAACTACCCATTTGTACTTCTTAATTCTTGCACATTTTTTGCCCATAGCCCCAAACCCCTCCCGTCAGGAGACTGTCAAAATATTTTTTATGTCTGTGATTCTGTTTTGCTTGTTTTTTTTATTTTGTTTTTTAGATCCAATTGTTGATAGATATTAACAATTGCCATTTTGCCATATTAATATTGCCATATTATTGCCATTTTATTGTTAATATTGTTGATCTTCTTAATGGATCCCCTTTAACATTTCATACAATGTTGGTTTGGTGGTGATGAACTCCTTTAGCTTTTTCTTGTCTGGGAAGCACTTTATCTGCCCTTCCATTCTAAACGATAGCTTTGCTGGGAAGAGTAATCTTGGTTGTAGGTCCTTGTTTTTATCACTTTGAATATTTCTTGCCAATCCTTTCTACCATGTAAAGTTTCTGTTGAGAAGTCAGCTGACAGTCTTATAGGGGTTCCCTTGTAGCCTTGTAGGTAACTAACTGTTTTTCTCCTGCTGCTTTTAAGATTTTCTCTTTGTCGTTAAACTTTGGCATTTTAATTATGATGTTTCTTGGAGTGGGCCTCTTTGGGTTCATCTTGAGACTCTCTATGCTTCATGGACTTGTATGTATATTTCTTTCACCAAATTAGAGAAATTTTCTGTCATTTTTTCAAATAGGTTTCCAATTTATTGCTCTCTCTCTTCTCCTTCCAGCACCCCCATGATGTGAATGTTGGTATGCTTGAAGTTGTTCCAGAGGCTCCCTACATAATCCTCATTTAAAATTTTTTTTCTTCTTACTGTTCTGATTGGTTGTTTTTTGCTTCCTTACATTCCAAATCGCTGATTTGATTCTCAGCTTAATCTGCTCTACTGTTGATGCCCTGTAAATTGTTCTTTATTTCAATTAGTGTATCTTTTGTATCCTTTGTTTCTGACTGGATTTTTCCTTTTTTTATGCTGTTGAGGACCTCACTAAATTCCTTGAGCATCCTTATAACCACTGTTTTGAACTCTGCATCTAGTAGATTGCTTGTAGTTCTTTTTCTGGAGTTTGTTCTGTTCTTTCATTTGGGCCACGTTTCTTTGTCTCCTTGCTTTGGCAGTCTCCCTGTGTTTGTTTCTATGTATTAGGTAGAGCTGCTATATCTCCCAGGCTTGGTAGAATGGCCTAATGTAGCATTGTCCTGTAGAGTCCAGTGGCACAGCCTCCCCCATCACCCACACTGGTACTCAAGGTGCACCCACTGTGTGGGCTGTGTACAACATCCTGTTGTAGTTGAGCCTTGACTGCTGTTGGCACATCTAAGGCTGGCCTCTACTTGTGCTCTTTCCAGGGTCACACAGCATAAGTTACACAGAGATCTGCAGAGGGCTGCTACTTTTGCTGGGCTTGGATGTGCCTCGTCTAGGCCAAGAGTAAACCAAGGCCTGCTGCTGCTAGTGCCATGCGAGGGCAATTTAGAGAGAGGTACAGGGCTTGATGAAGCCAGATGATGCTTGAGAGAATTTAGGAAAAATCTGAAGCATGGGCCAAGACAAGCCATTTGTATAGAAAAGCCACTGGAAATAGCTTAGACAGGCCTGGAAGTTGGATGGGGCTGGGTGTCAGGGAATCACCCGGGTAGGACAAACAGCATGAGCTAGGTTGATGGAGTCTCAGATATTGTGTCCACCTGTGGGCTCTGGCTCTGTGGGAGGAGGGCTCAGGAAAGGAACAATGGCCTCTGCCAGCAGTCTGTCTGGAAGAAAGCTGTCCCACAGGTCTTGCTCTGATGTCGGACAATTCACTTCCTCCCCATATGTCTCTGATGCCTTTCAATCTGCTACCCCATGTAGAGCACAGAGGGAGTCCAAATAAGTCTGTGTGCTAGCCCTTTAAGATGAACTGCCTGGGACTCCAGTAGTTTCTGTCTTCCACAGCCTCAATCCCTGCTGGTTTTTACCACCATAAGTTATGGGGACTTATCTTCCTGGCACTGAAATCCTGGGCTGGGGAGCCTAGTGTGGGACTGGGAGCCCTCACTCCTAAGATATCCTTCCCGATTTTCATCTGCCACATGTGGGTGTGGGACCAGCCTGTTCCATGTCTCTGTCCCTACCATTATCAATGTGCTTTCTTTTTTAATTCCATAGTTGTAGGGCTTCCATTCAGCTTGATTTCTGATGGTTCTGAATGATGGCTGTTCTATGGTCATTTGTAATTTTGACGTCATTGTGCGAGGATGAGGGCTGTGTTTCCTTACATCGCCATCTTGACTAGAAGTCCATCATTCTTTTGAATAAACCTGTCTATGCCCGAGTAAATTCTCTCTCAACTGCAGTTCCAAGGTTTTATTAGAAGAAACTCTTCAGGTGTCTTTTAAGGCTCCTGAATCCTAAATCCACTTTTATGAGGTAAATATGTTCTCATAAGATTACTTAGGGTGGGGGGAAGGAAACCAATACAACTGTTATTTTAACTTTTTTATTTAGCAATAGTATCCAAAAAAAATTAATAGTTACAAAAACAAGTTAAATGCAGTATGGAAGCCTACTAAATACAAATACACTTCACAAACACATAGGCAACAAAACTTGTTCAAATTGCTTCTTGAAATTTGGCTATTTCAAAACATAGGTGTAAAGACATTCAAACTGGTTCACATGGACTTATTAGCAGGTGGAGGAGCCCTGCTTTGCAAAAACAGTAGAGTCCAGTGTCATGGCATGTGAGGTTTCCATGGACACTGGATCTTAGCAGGTGCTGTAATCAATATGTTTATAAAACTGTATACACGCAGAGAAAGTCCAAGGAAGCTTGCAGACAAAGCCCTGTGCTTTTAGAGAGCTGGGGGAACTGAACCCAATTTAATCCTGCTTATTTGCTCCATGCAAGACTCCACAAATTTGGCTATTTAGCAGCTTTCCATGAATGGTAATCAGATCATATGATTCTATGGTGCAGACAAGAGCTTCCCTATTTATAGGAGGAATACGGATTTGCTCTTGGGAATTCGTTGTTGCAGAGCAGGGTTAAATCTTGGATGGCACCACTGTCCCAAATAACTTGTGAGGAGACACTGGTTTCTTGCTTTAACAAACTGGCAGTCCTGCTCTCCCTCCCATAGTGTCCCAGTGCTGGCAAACTTGATCGAGGCGTGTTGCTGGGAGTTCCCAAGGCACTTGGACTGGGAGGTGCATTTCAGACTGCACAAGTGGGGTTTGAAGGGAGCTTTTAAGTGGGATGATAGATAAAATCTTAGAATTCTAAACAAAGTGGAATGTTCTCCTTGCAAAAGAGAACAAGGAAACTTATTTAGAAGAAATTCCATTTTCAGTACAACTTTCATCAATCCACATATTTACCCTCTGGTGGTCTATAATCTGCCTTTTGAGAATGAGATCTTATGTCAAGTGTTTAATCTTTGTTATTCCAAATGCATCTTAAATATGGTACTGAGTGGGGTTAATAACTACACAGGCCAAAAGACACAGGAAGGACTGACTTCCCTATCACAATTTTAAGGTTAAATTCCCACCCCCCACCCCGCCTTGAAATGCGAAATCTCCCTTTTGTCCTCATCTCTAAATGGAAAGCCATTTCTGTTTCCAAGAAGGTTAAAGAGGAAATGCAAAAGTGAAGACAAGTGGAGTGGTTCTCTTCCCCACTCTTTTCCAGGGTTTTACCCGAGAGGGCTCTGCATCACAGCACACCCTGGGGGCCGTTCAGACTGAGGTCCAAATTTGGTCATCTTGTTTTGGCTGTCTAAATCTTCTTGTTCTAACAAGCATTCATTAATCCTGAGGAGGAAAGGAAAATCACAGCAACTTGTCTCCTATGGACCAATGATCACACTTTTTGAAATCGAAAGGTTAATGCATTCCTGCCTGCTTATTGAGGAAGCTGAGGCCCAGACATAGGAAAAGACAGGGCCAAAGTCACTCTCCTAGTCAGTGGTGGATCAATGAGCATATTGATAGGCTGGGGTATCTAAGTCTCGCTTAGCTGCACTTGTCTTCAACCTTGAAATGCTGATTTGAATGAACTTAGAATAACTGAAAACAAATTAGCTTTTGGATCTTGAAAGCTTTGTATGGAGATGCTTCTCTTCCCCTGTCTGAGGCAGCCACATCTCCTCCAGCAGACTACTGACCCACTGGAAGCCAGGGGGGCAAACTCTGGGCTACAGCTAGTGTGTGGCAGGGCAGGAAGTCTGGGTGACAGCAGTCCCTGCACCTGGAAGAACCCCCAATTCCCCTACCTCTGAAATGGTAGGACTATGGAAAAATAATTACAAAAGCTTAATTTCTAGTCAAGAAAATAAAATATTAAAAAACAACAATAATATAATGATAATAATTGAAAAATGAAGTCAACTTGCCAAAAAAAGTTTTACAGAAAAATAGCACCTTTGGTAAAAAGTATTTTTAAAACTTGGTTAGGTCTGTAAGGGGCCGAGAGTATGCAAGTATCTGCATCATTTGGGTGTACCTTCCCAGAAACTCCATCAAGTCTGAGGGACACTGAGTAACTAGGCAGGACAGCTGAGTATGTAGAGGCAGTGGTTGGGGCCATGAGGAGAGGCAAAGATGCTGGTCTCTGTTATGCTGATGGCAACAGAAAGAATTGGAAGCAGAATTCTTTTTCTCCACTGAGCTTCCCAAAGCCCTCCTCTAGGGACCATCTGCTAAGTTCTCTCTGACACTGCCTGCCCTCCCTGCAGCGTGTTAGACTCAGATGTGGTTCCGATCTGGGTCTGCTCCTCTCCCTACCCTGATACAGTTTCTTTACTTGTCTCCAGCCCCAAAGCCCCATTTATACAGTTTCTCTCAAATCACTCCTAGAAATGGAGGTTATGGCCTTTCCCCTCCTTGCCAGCCACCCCATTTCCTTTATTACAAAACAAATAGACAAAATAAAACTTGTTGCTATACAAGCAAATACTGGTGATTTGGCGATTGTAGCAGACTTGTGTATACTGGATTCAGCGCTGAAGTGGAGAAGGTGCCTGTCTCTGGACACCGTTCCCAGATGCCTCCTCACTAGATCTCTTTGGTGCTCACTCTCTTGGCCTTTTCAGCTGTTTCCTTCAAGAAGCAAGAGAAAATAAGTATTATGAAATGTTTTAACAAATCATTGGCATTTATCTAGACCTCAAGGCTTTATCTAGCACTGACAGACACATGCTTATGCTGAATTTTAGTTCTGTGTACTAGTCCATCTCCTCTGTGGATGGCACACAACTTCAGGGCAAGGGTCATGTCTTATTCACGATGCGGTCGTCTAGGGACTGTCACTGGATTAAGAGCCGACCCCATTGAGATTCCTATGAAACAATCAGGTCAGGCATGATTAGCCCCATGTTCAAGATGAGAAGGATACAAAACAGAAGTGCTACGAGATGTCCGGAGTCCAAGTACAGAGAGGTGTTAAGAGTAACAGGCTCCAAAGGCACAATGCTGGAACTTCAATCGTGGCTGTGCTGCGTTCCGGGGGATTTGGGGCATATTATGAAACCTTCTATGCCTCAGAGTCTTCAACTACAAAATGAGGGTAATAAGGTACCATCTCTTACAACTGTGATACATCTCTCCAAAAAATACATTCTTTATTTTAAAAAAATATTTTATTTATTTATTTTTGAGAGAGGGGAAGGGAAGGAGAGAGAAACATCAACGTGTGGTGGCCCCTCCCGTGCCCCCCACTGGGGACCTGGCCGGCAACCCAGGCATGTTCCCTGACTGGGAATTGAACCGGTGATCCTTGGTTCACAGGCTGGCGCTCAGTCCACTGAGCCACACCAGCCAGGGCAGAAGACATTCTTCTTAAAGCCAATGAGCACGTGAGGAGGTATTAAACATCGATCATTAGGGAAATATAAATCAAAACTTCAATGAGATGCCAGTACACTAGGATGGCTAAAATAAAAAATAAAAAGGACAATGTTGCCAAGTTTGTGGAGACATTGAAACACTGCTGGTGAGGATGTAAAATGGTCTAGTCACTTTGGAAAACAGGCGGCATTTCTTCAAAAGATAAACAGAGTTACCAAATGATCATTTCTGGATCTTTTTTATGCTGCTGAGGTCCTCACTAAGTTCCTTGAACATCTTTATAACCAGTGATTTTGAAGTCTGTATCTGATAGATTGCTCATTTCTCTTTTGTATAGTACTTTTTGTGGTGTGTTTATCTGTTCTCTCACTTGGACCATGTTTCTTGTTCTCATTTTGGCAGCCTCCCTGTGTTTGGTTCTATGTATTAGGTAGAGCTGCTATGACTCCTTGTCTTGAGAGCATGGCCTAATGTAGTAGGTGTGTCCTGTAGGTTCCAGTAGCACAGCCTCCCCTATCACCCGAACTGAGTACTTAAGGTGTGCTCTTCCTGTGGGCTGAGTACACCCTCCTCTTGTAGTTGGGCCTTGACTGCTGCTGGCAACTGGTGGGAGGGATTTACTCAGGCCCATCAGTTGCAAGGATTGGCTGTGATCATTGACCACCTACCTCCATCCTCCATGGAGGATCAGCTGTGCAGGGGCAGGGTGGTGGTGCTCTGATGTGGTTCTGTAGCTGTCCACTGGGTGCGCAGGCTCTAGGGTTTCCCAGGTGGTGCAGGCCAAGGTCGACCCCTACCTGTGTTTTGCCAGAGACCACACTGCCTGAGCTATAGAACAATCTGAGATGGCTGCTACTTGTGCTGGGCTTGGAGATTAACAGGTGAAGCCAAGCTGCAAATCTATGCTGGCAGCTGCTAGTGCCAGGCCTGGGGCCACTTGGCAGGAGGAACGAGGTAAGAGGGTTGGGGGCTCACTGAAGCCCAGCTGTTTCTTGTTTGAAAGGATTTAGGAAGTTGTGAAGCATGAGCCAAGACCAGGCATTCATATGGAAAAGCTACTGTTAACAGCTGTAAATTGGGTGGGATGGTGTCTCAGGGGATTTCCAGAGCTGGGGTGGGGTGGGGGGACAAATAGTGTGAGCCAGGTTGATGGAGTCTCAGATATGGCAACCACCTGCTGGCTCTGGCTGTGCCCATCTTTCTGTCTGGGAGAAAGCTGTCTCCCAGCTCTCACCTTGATGCCAGCCACTTCAGTTCTCTGTTATCAACTGGTGCCTTTAAAGCTGCTACTCCAGTGCTGGAGCTCAGAGGGAGTGAGTCTGAGTAAGTTTCTGTGTGGGTTCCTTCAGAGGAACTGCTTGGGACTCTAGAAGTTTCTTCCACTAACTCAATTCCTACTGGTTTTTGCAGCCAGAAGTTGTGGGGAATTATCTTCCTGGCACTGGAACCCTGGGCTTAGAGGCCTGATGTGGGCTTGGACTCCTTGCTCCTAAGATATCCCTCCTGAACTTTTACCCACCACACATGGGTGTGAGACCAGCCTGTCCAAGTCTGCGCCCCTCCTACCCATCTGCATGGATGTGGTTTCTTCAATTCCATAGATGTCGGACTTCCATTCAACTTGATTTCTGGTGGTTCTGAGTGATAGTTGTTCTATAATTTAGTTGTAATTTTGATGTAGTTGTGCAAGGAGGCGAGCTGTGTTTACCTATGGCACCATATTGACTAGAATGTGATATTGATAAGGGTGCAGCCAGGGGACCCCCAAAGAGGGATTTGTAATGGGGTCCATAACTCAGGGTGTTCAGGAAATATTAAAAAATATAGGCTGTCTTCACCCCCATGAATCTGAACTGGGAGATGGAACACAAGGAGCAGGGTCATTGAGAGTTGTTCTGCCTAGCAAGAGTTTTGCAAATAACCTGAGGCATGGTCATTTAACATATCTATAACTTTTAACTGGTTTCATAGATATGTTAAATAGCCATGGCCTTGCTTGGAGCCAGGGAGATGGGAATAACTTCAATCCACGACATAACTGGGAGGCAACTCCCCCTGGTTACAGAGCCTGCGCAAGAGCTTGGAGATGATTGGCTCCACACCACAGGGCCATGCCTGCCCGGACTTATTATGGCAGCCCAAAAAACCTGGAAAAATACAGGAATGCTGGCAGGTGTAGCCAATTGTGGGAGGAGTTGGAAATGGGGATGCAGAGGAAAATTGGCACTGGGATTTAAACTCAGGTGCAGCAGCCATGCAAGGGGGATGGGGGGAACCATGCAGCTTTGGTGAAAGGGAGGGGACCACAGGGCTTTGGTGAGAGGGGGACCCACGCAGCTTTGGCGAGAAGGGAGAACCATGCGACTTTGGGGCTCCCTTTGCCACGCAGCTTAGGAAGCTGGAGAGCAAGATGTAGCAGTGATGCAGAGCTCTCTCTTAGCAGTTTGGAAGAATGCAGGAGAGATGCTGTGGGAAGGAAAGGGGTAAAAGGACTCTTGCTGGTGGGCCAGGAGAAGGTGCCATGTGGTTTTGGATTAAGAATTGGTGATCGGGGTGGCAACCACAGCAATGGTGCTGGGAACCGAGGGAGGCCTTGCCAGCTGAGCACAGATTACTGGGAAAACCCGGGGGCTACCTGAGCTATGGACTTCTATTTCTTTTCCTGAGATACGGTACCCTAGACTGGGCAAAGGGGGGAAGGAATGACTGTGTGTGTTTCTGGGTGTTTTAAGAGACTTTGGGATTTTAATGAAGACATTAAGTCATTATTCTTAAGTCTGTATAACTTTTCGAATAAATAATTCCTTTCCTTTTCACCAATCTCTGACATTGATAGCTATAATTTCCTGGTGGTGGGCAAGGTGAATCTAGTACAGAGGGACCCCAGCAGGAGCGGGGGTCCATTCAGTAATAGTATTTTGTCCACGCCATGGGTACGTTTGGTAACACCCTGTTAATCTGAACTGTACATTTTAAAGATGTGAATTTTATATTTGAATTATATTTCAACAAAAAAAATTAAATAGGAAAGGAAATGATGAAAGTGACTGGCGTCTAGCAGACACTGTTGGTGCCCCATCCATAGCCCCTTGTCTTTACTCTTTCAGCTCACTGATCTGGCTTCTTACTGCCAGCACCTGCCTCTCTTTCTCTAGCAGCAGGAGCCTGCTCTGTTCACACGTGTTAGCAGGCCAGAAATGCCAGGTAATTGATGTTTGCTTACGGCAGCCCTTGCCAGGGGCTGACAGGAATTCATGTAGGAATTCCTTCAGGCATGGTAACTGTTCCCAGAGTTCCACACCAGAACTAAGCTCACTTGCTTGCAGTGATAAACCTCCTGGATACACTCTATTGCTTCCTTCCCTTCCTGAGCTCAGTTCCCAACTCCCTCCCTGGTGTTTCCTGGGATTGCCTCCCAAATAAACTATGTGCACTTGAGTCCTTGCCTTAGTATCTGCTCCTGAGGGAACTTACATAGACAGAGACACTTAAAAATGAAGGATAGGAGATTCTGCTTTGGTTAAAAAAATTGACATGAGATTTCTACACTATTAGTGACAATAATGACAAAATGCATATAAAATCAATAAATATGAGCAATTACTATGAACAATTCTTTATTTTCAAGTCAAATAATTCATCTTAATAGTTACCAGTTCTTATGACTGTTATATTCCTTAAAAACTATGTCAGGGCCCTGGCCAGTGTAGCTCAACTGGTTGTAGTGTTGTCCTGTAAATTGAAAGGTCATGGGTTCAATTCCTGTTTAGATAGAAACTGATCGATGTTTCTATCTCACAGAAATTTCTCTCCCTCTCTTGCCCTCTCTTTTCCTCTCTCTAAAATCAGTAAGCATGTCCTCAGGTAAGGATAAGAAAAATAAATAAAAAACCCCAAAACTAAAACAACTTATATGTCAAGAGAGAAGGCTTGTATTACCAGACCCAGGCTACACATGGGTGATCTAAGGTACAATCTCCTTCGTTAAGACTTTATGGTAAGCTAGTGGAAAGACAGGCCTGGGATACCCATGTTTTCTCTATTGGACCGTAGCAAAATATGTCAGTGGATCACTATTCTGCTAAGAACCTTTTCCCCATGAAGGCCTTCAACTTGACATAGAATCTGAACAGAATTCTTATCTTCTCAAGTCTCCAGGAAGCAGAACCTTAAAGTTTCCTGTGTTTGTCAATCCAGGTCATTTTCTAGCCAGTTTAGCATTTAATGTAAATCCTTTCTGCTCTAGTCCAAATCCATTAATTTCATGCTCACTGAGAACCAACTATACACCAAACCCTGTGGAAAATACAGGGATGCAATGGTGAGCAAGCCATAGAGCTTTGCCTTCAGGAATTTATGGTCTTTGAGTCTGGGCACTTGTGACAGAAAACAGTAAACTTCTTTAGTCCTTTCTCATTTGCAGCCCATTTCCATCCCATTTGCAAATCACCAACTGACTGATTCTTACTTATAAAGCAATTCTGCTAGGACCTGCAGGACCCTGCAAGGACCCCATCAGAGAGCTGTATTGTGGTTTGATATTATAGGTGTATCATTCAGGGCCTATGCACTGAAGAGAGTGCGTCTTTTTGGTCTCCTGGGATATTAGGCAATGCCTGAGTGGTGGAAGGGCCTGGTGGTGGCAAAGATACCTGAATCAGCAGGAAGGCTGCAACTCACCTGGTGCTTTTGGAGCTCCTGGACATATCTTGTCATCTCCTCCTCTGTCTGGATCTGGGCCCCCTTCTGATTCTTTCCTGAAAGAAGAACCAAGGCTCAGAGCAGAGGTGGCTGAGGGAAGCCAGTTAGGGATCCTGTTGGTATCTACTTTCTAGGTTCTTAATTTCACCTCCCATTTAATTCGTTGAAGAAGAGTGAATTACTCACATTTCTCTGCCACCTCCAAAGCAACACACTGAAAACAAAACAATCTACCCCCACTATTTTCTGGCCTCTGTTTCTAGTGTCTTCAACCATTCCACACATCTGCTCCAGGAACTGGCCTTGCAGAAAGAGCTACAGAGAAAATCTGGATCCTGACTCTGGAATTCTTCTGGGGCAGTGATTCCCTACCTTTCACAGACCCTTGAGAACATTTCAAAATGTAATTGCTTAGACTGCATCTTCAGAGACTCTGATGTCATTGTTGTGAGGTGGGGCCTGGGCACAGCGTCCTAGAAAGCTCTCAAGGTGGTTCAGATGTGAAGCCAAGATTGGTAACAACATACCTACAATGTTTACCAAACCTGCACACACACAAAATTACAGCATATGTCTTAAAAGCACAGGTTTTCAAACTGCTCTTTGGCAGATTCTGATTCGGGAGGTTTGGGATGGAACCCAGGAATCTGGATGTTAACTGAGAATAGCAGTTGTTGGGAAACACCGTTGTACTACGGCTTCCTGACTTAAGCATCAAGCTGCCCCTCATGGTGATTTCCCTCAGTTCTGGCTGGCTCACATCTTGGTGCCCCTTCTTTTCTATGCCATTGGGATTTGGGATCTAACTGTCAACTACTGACCTGAAAATGCCTTGGAATGCCACCTCTACAATGTCCTCTCAGATTCCTGGCCCACACAACAAAACATGCTAAGGCCCCTGGGGTACCACCATGGAGAGTACTCTTTATACCCATGTAGGGCTCTGAACCTGGGCCACCCAGAGAGGATCAACAGTCCAGTGCTGCAGTGGAAATGAGCGTCCCACAGGGGCAATCATTTGGATTTTGTCTGATGCATGCGATGGGTCTCATTATCCAGATGGTCATACCAGCTGTTCACCAATTGCCTATTTCAGAAATGGACAGCTACCTCGACTAAGCCAGACCAGGAGCAGTTAGGCGTGGACACCTATAGCACAGAGTTTTAGGAAGACGAGTACAGGATGCTTCCCAGTAGAGGCAGGCTGGGTACTGTTTTAAGATGTTCTCTCTTGGCTTCAGTAGCTCCTGTGTGCTTGGCCTAGCTACCTTGGCTTTGATTTAGCCTCTAGCAACTTCTAGGCATTTCTAATCTCTAAACAGCCTCTTCCTGCTCTTTCATTTGTGTCTGGAGTTAGATTGGTCTCCTGCCCTTTCACACTGAGAAGAGACTTGGTCGCGGGGGAGAGGGAGACAAGGGATCCCCTGGGTAGTACTGAGTTCCATTTGTACTATTGGTGTTATCTGGGCTTTTTGTCTAAAAGAACTTCTTCTTGGGCCCTCTACCTCCAGTTAGTTACCAGATTACCTGGCCTTGAACATGATCCTAGGACCAGCCTACTTTTTTCTTGTTTCAGGTGGCTTTTTAAGATATAATTTTAAGTTCACTCTAGGTATAAATTTTGGGCTTGATTTCTTCCAACTGACCTTTCTTCCCAGAGCAAATGTGACCTGGCTTCACCCTATTCTGTCTTGCCTCCATTCTGAATGGTACTTGTTTTTTCCCCTAGGTCCTGGCTTTAATGTTTGACTTCATCGTAGCCCAGAACCCTGACGGGACCCTGGTGGTTCCAACATACACTCTGGCTTCTGCACTGTCCCCCGAACTCTGACATCTCTATATCCCCAACCCACCCTGTGCATGTCTCAAACACCTCCACTTTCTCTTTTTTAAAGAAACAGCTAGTTCTGGAGGGAAGATGGTGGTGAGATAAGTGGGAGCAGAGTCCACTTCCCCTTGGTACCAGTGAAACGCTTGGCTGATCTCAGGAACAGAGCAAACAGCCAACGGTATTCCAGCATACATGAAGATCGGAGACCAAAGATTGTAGAGGACATTGAAAGATCTGACGGTAAGAAGAGTGCTTAAGGACAATAAGGTCCCCGGGACCGTGCGGGGACCAGGCCGGCTGAAGCACCCCACTGGGGCACAGGGTCTGCTGCAGGATTCTTAGAAGAGAGCCAGGTTGGGCTGTGTGAGAGGCCAGGTGCTTGTTTGGACCGGGGGGCTTGAATAGGAGGAATTTCTCGAAAAGAAAAAGAGAAAATAGAGGCACTTAGTGGTTCTTTAGAGAATTCTCCGCAGCAGCCGTGGCCTCTTGTGCCCCCACCCCCTCAGTCCCTGGACTGTGAACGCAGGATAAGCAGCCCCAGCACACACCTGAAGCCCAGGCTGGTATGCAACCAGATCAGCAGCCTGGCTGCCTGGGCGCACAGGCCCAAAGCCCCCCAGGTACATGCACACCCCGATCAGAGACCTGGGCGCCAACACCTGAAGCCCCGGGTGGGTGCACACCCTGATCAGCGGCATGGACGCCCACACCTGAAACCCCGGGTGGGTGCGCACCCCAATCAATGGCCTGGCTGACCGTGGCGACCGCGCCTGAAGCACCAGGGTCTGAACACCTCCCACCTAGCCCTTGTGCACAGAGCCCTGCAGGGCCTATTCACTTTCTAGGAGGAAGGCAGAACACCCAGCAGAGGGGAGCTGCAGGGGTAAGGGAGACTGCAGTCCCCAGAAAGACTTGACTCAGTAGGGGGCTGAACTACCCTGAAGGAGCACCGAGAGCCCCTAGCATCTAGGACAGCAAAGAGCAAGAAGGTGGAGTGGGAGTTGCCCCTAACTAGTGCACCTCAAGGACAGCACAACTGGTGGACTAAAGGCCTAGGGGGGAGCAGAAGGACCCTGAGGAACTGGACTGGAGGCTGGAAAACAGTGAAGAGTGTGGCTCAGGAAGGGAGAAAAGTGAAACCAATACTTCCAACCACCCCCTCCCGTTTCACAGACAGGAAGACCAGCAGAACTGACCTGACCGGTTTAAAGCCAGCAGAAGACTTTTTTTTTAATTCCTTCTTTTTTTTCTGTCCTTCTTTCTTTTTTTATTCCTTCTTCCCTCCTTCCTTTACTTTTTTAATCCTTCTTCCTGCCTTCTTTTATTTTTTTATTCTAATTTTTGTTAAAATTCCTTCTTCTTTCCTTTCCTCCGATCTTTTTTTTACTCCTTCCTTCCTTCTTTCCTTTCCTTTTCTATTCCTTCCCTTTTTATTATTTTATTTTCTCCTTTTCCCACAGGCAAGACAATAAAACCTGGAGCTCTGAAAAGACCAGAGTTAGACCCAAACAGCGGTCATCCTAAGAACCGAGACAGTGAGACAAATTTCACTTTGCTGTTCCAGAGAACTTGCAAGGTGGGAGTGGTGAACACCAGTACATCTGCTGGAAGAGGAAACCCACCAACAAAGGAACCACCAACAGATAACAACGGAAGAAGGTGAAGAAGGGAGTGGAAACCACACTAACCTCAATCCAGGACCAATCTGGAAATACAACTAAAGAGTGGAGAAATTACTCAGAACAAACAACTGAACAAGAGCGAGAGAGAGAAGCCTCAAAAACTTGTACACACAGAAGAATCAGCTCCAACACAAACTGTCCACATCTGCATGACAGAATACGAGGCGTGGTAGATGGAGTGATCCTCAATTAACCAGCTTGACGGAAGGACCCATCAAAGAAACACCCAACAACAATCAAAACCCAAAGACATACAGAGAGCCAACATAAATGACAGCCCAACACCAGCGAGCTCAGGAGATTAAGGAGATGCCACCACTGAATCCCACTGGCATTCTACCATAGAAGTTCATACCATAAACCCAGGGAGTCAGAATACATCAATTTAAGAAACAGAGGCTAGCAAGAAGAGTCTCACAAACAATGGGGAAGACAAAGAAACAATCCCCAAGTAAAAGGAAAGGAGGAAGCCTCAGAAAGAAAACTAAATGAAACAGAGGCAAGTCAACTATCTGATACTGAGTTCAAAGCAATGGTTATCAGGAAGCTCACTGAGCTCACAGAGAATTACCAAAAACTACAGGGAAACTATAATAAATTCACTGCAAACTGTATCAACATGAAAAAGGAAATAGAAACTACCAACAAGGGCCAAGAGGAAACAGAGAATACAATTTCTGAACTGAAAAACACAGTACAAGGAATCAAAAGCAGATTTGATGAAGCAGAGGATTGGATCAGCGAGCTGGAGGACAAAGTAGAAAAAAACACCCCGAAAGAGCAAGAAAAGGAAAAGAGGCTCAGAAAGAATGAAGAGGGATTAAGGGAAAGGCAGGACAAGATGAAACATAATAATATCCGTATAATAGGGATACCAGAAGAAGAAGAAGAAGAGCAAGGGATAGAAAACCTGTTTGAAAAAGTAATGATGGAAAACCTCCCTAATTCGATGGGAGAAAAAGTCACACAAATCCAGGAATCACAGAGAGTCCCAAGCAAGAGGAACACAAAGAGGCCCACTGCAAGACACACCATAATTAAAATGGCAAAATTCCAAGACAAAGAGAGGATCTTAAAGTCAGCAAGGGAGAAACAGGTAGTAACATAAAAGGGAGCCCCAATAAGGTTAGCAGCTGACTTCTCAATGGAAACACTCCAACCCAGAAGAGAATGGCAAAAAAATATTCCAAGTACTGAGAACCAGAGGCCTGCAACCAAGACTACTTTACCCAGCAAGGCTCTCAATCAAGATAGAAGGCCAAATAAAGAATTTCCCAGACAAAAGAAGTCTGGGAAATGCAAGAGATGCTAAAAGGACTGCTTTAAGGAAAGGAAGGAAAAGAGAGAAAGAGGGAAGAACACAGGTACAAAAAACCCGGCAATGAATACGTACCTATCAATAATAACCTTAAGTGTAAATGGGTTAAATGCTCCAATCAAAAGACATAGAATAGCTGAATGGATAAGAAAGCATGACCCACACATATATGCTGCCTACAAGAGACCCACCTCAGGACAGAAGACCCACACAGACTGAAAGTGAAGGGCTGGAAACAAATTTTCCAAGCAAACGGACAGGAAAAAAAAAAGCTGGGTAGCTATACTCATATCAGACAGAATAGACTTCCAAAGAAGGGCCATAAAGAGAGACCCAGAAGGTCACTTCATAATACTCAAAGGAAGAGTCCACCAAGAAGACATAAACATTGTAAATATATATGCACCCAACACAGGAGCACCCAAATTTAAAGAAAATCTTGGAGGACTTCAAGAAAGATATTGACAGCAACACAATTATAGTAGGGGATTTTAACACCCCTCTGTCAAAAATGGACAGATCTTCCAAACACAGTATCAACAAAGATACTGTGTCACTGAACAATACCCTAGAGGAAATGGACTTAACTGATATATATAGAGCTTTTCATCCCAAAGAAGCAAAATACACATTCTTTTCAAGTGTACATGGAACATTTTCAAAGAGAGACCACATGATAGGGCACAAAACAAGCCTCACCAAATTCAAGAAAATTGAAATCATATCAAGCATTTTCTCTGACCACAAGGGACTGAAACTAGAAACCAACCCCAAAGGAAAAAACCCAAAACACTCAAAATCATGGAGACTGAATAGCATGCTATTAAACAATGAATGGGTCAAGAATGAGATTAGGGAAGAAATCAAAAAGTTTCTGGAAACAAACGAAAACAAACTCACAACAACCCAAAACCTATGGGATACAGCAAAGGCAATCCTGAGAGGGAAGTTCATAGCAATACAGGCTTACCTTAAGAAGATAGAAACATTTCAAACAAACAACCTAACCCTACACCTACAAGAACTGGAGGAACAACAACAAAGACAGCCCAGAGCAAGCAGAAGGAAGGAAATAACCAAGATCAGAGCAGAGTTAAATGACATAGAGACTAAAAGCACAATTCTAAGGATCAATGAATCCAGGAGCTGGTTCTTTGAAAATATAAACAAAATTGACAAGCCTTTAAGCAGGCTTATCAAGAAAAAAAAAGAGAGGATCCAAATAAACACAATTAGAAATGAAAAAGGAGAGATTACAACTGATACCACAGAAATACAAAGGATTGCAAGACATTACTACAAAGAACTGTATGCTAAGAAATTTGAAAACCTAGGTGAAATGGACACATTTCTAGAAAAATATAATCTTCCAAAACTGAATGAAGAAGAAGCAGACAACCTGACCAGACCAATAACAGCAGATGAAATTGAAGCAGTAACCAAAAAAATCCCAACACACAAAAGCCCTGGACCAGATGGTTTCACAGGAGAATTCTACAAAGCATTTAAGGAAGAGCTAACCCCTATCCTTCACAGATTATTTGAAAAAATCCAAAATGATGGAAGACTCCCAAACTCTTTTTATGAAGCCAGCATCATCCTAATCCCAAAACCAGATAAAGACACAACGAAGAAAGAAAACTTCAGGCCAATATCGCTGATGAACATAGATGCTAAAATTCTCAACAAAATATTGGCAAACCGCATCCAGCAATACATTAAAAAGATCATACACCATGATCAAGTAGGATTCATCCCAGGGATGCAAGGATGGTACAATATTCGCAAATCAATAAACATAATACATCACATCAACAGCAGCAAAGACAAAAATCACATTATCACATCAATAGATGCAGAAAAAGCATTTGATAAGATACAGCACCCATTTCTGATAAAAACACTCAGCAAAGTGGGAATAGAGGGAGCATTCCTCAACATATTAAAGGCCATATATGAGAGACTTACAGCCAACATCATACTCAATGGACAAAAACTTAGAGGTTTCCCACTAAGATCAGGAACAAGACAAGGATGCCCTCTCTCACCACTCCTATTCAACATAGTACTGGAAGTCCTAGCCACAGCAATCAGATAAGAAAAAGAAATAAAAGGCATCCAAATTATACAGGAGGAAACAAAACTGTCACTGTTTGCTGATGACATGATAGTGTACACAGAAAATCCTATAGACTCCACCAAAAAGCTACTTGACTTAATAAATGAATTTGGCAAAACAGCTAGATATAAAGTCAATACTCAGAAATCAAAGGCATTCCTATATACCAACAATGAAACATCAGAAACAGAAATCAGGAAAAAAATCCTATTTGCTATAGCAACAAGAAAAATAAAGTACCTAGGAATCAACCTAACCAAGGAGGTAAAAGACCTGTACTCAGAAAACTACACAACACTGAAGAAAGAAATTAAGGAAGACACAAACAAATGGAAGCATGTACCATGCTCATGGATTGGAAGAATTCACATCATCAAAATGGCCATACTACCCAAAGTGATTTATAGATTCAATGCAATCCCTATTAAAGTACCCATGGCATATTTCACAGATATAGAACAAACATTTCAGAAATTAATATGGAACCATAAACGACCCTGAATAGCTGCAGCAATTTTGAGAAAGAAGAAGAAAGCAGGAGGGATCACAATACCTGATATCAAACTGTATTACAAGGCCACTGTAATCAAAACAGCCTGGTACTGGCATAAAAACAGGCACATAGACCAATGGAACAGAACAGAGAGCCCAGAAATAAACTCAAGTCTTTATGGTCAATTAATAATTGACAAAGGAGGCAGGAGCATAAGATGGAGCAAAAACAGCCTCTTCAACAGATGGTGTTGGGAGATCTGGACAGCTACGTGCAAAAAAATGAAACTCGATCGCCCACTTACACCATACACAAAAATAAATTCAAGGTGGATAAAAGACTTAAATATAAGTCGTAACACCATAAAAGCCCTAGAGGAAAACATTGGCAGGAAAATCTCAGACATTCCATGCAGCAACATCTTCACAGACATGTCCCCTAAAGCAAGGGACATAAAGGAAAGAATAAACAAATGGGACCTCATCAAAATAAAAAGCTTCTGCATGGCTAAAGAAAACAGCCTTAAAATACAAAGAGAACCAACAGTATGGGAAAACATATTTGCCAATCATACCTCAGACAAGGGTCTGATCTCCAAAATATATAAAGAACTCACATGACTCCACTCCAGGAAGACAAACAACCCAATTAAAAAATGGGCAAAGGACTTGAACAGACACTTCTCCAAGGAAGACATACAGAGGGCCCAGAGACATATGAAAAGATGCTGAGCATCACTAGCCATCAGAGAGATGCAAATTAAAACCACAATGAGGTACCATCTCACACCAGTCTGAGTGGCCAACATAAACAAATCCACAAACAAATATTGGAGAGGATGTGGAGAAAAGGGAACCCTAGTCCATTGTTGGTGGGAATGCAGACTGGTGAGGCCACTGTGGAAAACAGTACGGAATTTCCTGAGAAAAGTAAAAATGGAACTGCCCTTTGTCCCAGCAATTCCACTGCTGGGATCATACCCTAAGAACCCTGAAACACCAATCCAAAAGAACATATGCACCCCAATGTTCAGAGCAGCACAATTTACAATAGCCAAGTACTGGAAGCAATCTAAGTGCCCATCAGCAAATGAGTGGATCCAAAAACTATGGTACATTTACACAATGGAATTCTACACAGTAGAGAGAAAGAAGGAGCTTTTCAACAGCATGGATGGAACTGGAGAGCATTATGCTAAGTGAAATAAGCCAGGTGGTGAGGGACAAATACCATATGATCTCACCTTTAACTGGAACATAATCAACAAAAGAAAAAAGCAAACAAAATATAACCAGAGACTTTGAAGTTAAGAACAATCTAACAATAGCCAAAGGGGAGTGGGGAGGGGAAAGTGGAGAGGGGTTTTCAGGAACTACTGTAAAGGACACATGGATAAAATCAAGGGGGAGGGTGTAGGTGAGGGAGGGAGGTGGGTTTGGCTGGGGTGGGGTGAAGGGATGGGGAGAAAATGCAGACAACTGTAACTGAATAACGATAAAAAATAAAAAAAAAACAAAATAAAAAAAGAAACAGCTAGTTCTGTTAGTCCAAAGAAGGTCTACAAACATTTTTCCTTTTTCTCTTGAGAATGGCTGGTGAGGAGTCATCTTTTCATCTCCAAACGCCCGAGTCTTTTACATAGATTTTCTAAGCTGGCATAAGGATTAAGTGGGTTAATATGTAAAGTACTTAGAAGAGCGCCTGGCACACTGTTCACACTAAGTAAGTGTGTGTTCTCATTATGACCGTTACTATTCCAATCTCATATCAACACTGGATCTTGCCCTGGGTTTTGAACCTCATGCTACCCAGGTTCCTTGTTCCCAGGTACCACCTTACTCTTCTCTGTCACCTCCCACCATGACTTCTCTCATGGTGATTTCAAGAAGGACACTCTCTCCCCATTGCTCCTTCTTTCTGCCTAGGGCACGGCTCACCGTCACAGGTCATGGCCGTGCAGACCCAGTTTCCGCAGGCACAGACGCAGCGGTTACAGTCCACCTCGGTCTCCGCTCCATCAGCATACATTTCATCCTCCAAAGCACACTCTGTTGGGACCAGATATAAAGGTGATCGTTTAGGGTAAAGGTGGAACAGAGCATCTTTACTACAGTCTGTGTACCTTACCCTTTCCCCAGACAAGACCTGTCTGTCCCTCACAGGCACCGTATCTGAGCAAATGCTACCAACAATCATAGGTTTGGGGACCTGAACACCACCATGGAGATGATGGGCTGGAGCCAACCTAGAACTGTGGAAAGGAATTTTCTTAGCAAGCTCGGGAGAGTTCCATCAATTCTGGCCCTCTCAAAATGCTGCCACTCCCTGTAACTCCCCATCTTTGGTTAAGCATACTCTTCTCTGGAGGGCTGAAGGATGGGTTGAGGCACTTGAGAAACTCTTGGAAGCTGAGTTTCCAATCAGCATTTTCATCAGACAGTTCAATGAGAGCATCGACACAGAGTCCTCTGAAACAAAACACAGGAGAAATGGGTCACCCAGCCCCCAGCTTCACTCCTGAAGAAAGGAAATCAGCACCAGGACCACATACACCTGGAGCCCCCAGAGGAGGCCAAGCAAGTTACTGTTATGAGAAAGTTTCTCTCTATACTGACCTCCCTCAACCATCAACCATCCTGACTTCTGTAAGCATCCAGCCTTCAGTTTGTTATACCAGATGTTCCTCCCAAGGCAACTATAATTTCCTGAATGGTTCTGTCCAATTTTGATTGACAAATGTTTTACTACCTGCACACCTTCTACCAGTAATTGCCTTTTCCTAAGGTATAAGCCAACCAAACTAGGAAAATCAAGACAGAAGAGAGGGTAATAGATGATATGAAAGTAATGGGGGATCTGAAAGAATGTGGAGTTCAAGCAAGCATCAGCATTCTAGAAAGAGATCTTCCAGAAAAGGTTCATAGAATCCCAGCTCCCTCAGTCTCCTGTGGCTGGGATCTGAGCCCTGGTCAAGCACTTACTACCCAAATGGCCTTGAGCTAGTTATTCAGCCTTCCTGTGTCTGCTTTCTCATCTGTAAACTGGGGACAAGGGGTCCTCCTTCATTGGGATGTTATGAAGAGCAAATGCTGAACTTGTAAAATATTGTCTAACTTTAGGTTATCAAAATATGAAGGATTTTCAGATATTATGTGTAGGCCATATACTATTATTAAGAAGAATCTTTCTAGAAACTGGGCTTCATGCTTTGTACTTTTGAACTAAGTGGTGCTTAAACTATTTTTAATTCTTACCAGTGTGCTGGAACCACACCACAAGTTTCAATTTTATTAATTATTTACTCTGGAATAATACCAGAAATGGAGAGGGATGTACTCACATTTGTAACAATTAGGGTTCTCTACGTGAAATAGCACCAATTATCTTCAAATCAAAACTAAAGCTATTTTAGATGTACAGTTAGGTAATAAAACATTAAAGTAATCCCTTCAGAAAATTAATCATTAAAACATTACTCACAACACCCAGAAACAACTTTGCTCTGATGCAATCTTGGTCATTTATTTTAAAATTACATTCTTCTATTCCTTGCAAGTTCTAGCCAAAAACAATAACCGCCTGATCAGATACCAGTGGTGCTCCATTTATTAGCTCACAAAGTTCATAATGTTCACGGAACAGACCAGGACTGAGTTCCTATTTTGCGTTTTACTTCATATTAACACTGATGGCTGCAGGTAGGAAGGGTTTTAAATCCCCTCTCCGGTCCAGCCTTCCCCTTATGGACCCCTCCCTGGCCCTCTCACCCCACTCACCTAAGCAGCTTATTATTCTCCTGGTCTGCATAGGTGGTGATATTGATGGCGGTTTCATTCTGCTCCACAAATTTCAGGAATTCGCTGGAGTCCAGGCGAGAGTCACCATTATCAAAGTTCTAGAAAGGGGGTGAAGGGATCTTTCAGGAACATTTTGTAGAACCCAGTTCCAGCGTTCCCCCACTCAGCTTAACCCACCTCTGGTTCATCTTGTTCTTGACATGTTCCAACGAACCCTGCCCTGGCGGGGCCCCAGAGCACTACAGCATCCGGGGCTCAAATCCCCGGGCCCCAGAGAAAGCCCCAAAAACAGAGAGTGAAAGTGCCTGGGCAGAGGCCACTGAGGGCCTTTCCAACCCAGACCCTCAGGAGGGCATCCTGAGCACAGCCTGCAGTGGCCGAGAAGCCTGGGGGCTTGAGAGACTCTGCAGACAGTCTCGGTGGCACCCCTGGAGTCAGGCCAGCCATGAAATCTCACATGTAGTCACTATACATTCACCCTGAGGAAACTTCCCTAAGTGTTCACCTTGTGACATCTTGATTACGTCACAAGGTGAACACTTAGGGAAGAAATGAAATAGAAATGAAATAAGGTTGGCCAGGTGCCATTCTTAGCAACACAGAACTTTCTTGAGTCCAAATGCTGCAAGTTCTGGGGAAACCAGAGCAACTCTTACAGAGCCTGGCTCCATCAGGGCCTGAATCAGACCGAATGTGGGGAGAGGAACAGCCCAGTGGTGGCTGTAGACCCAGAGGGCATCAAGGGTACCTGGAACCTGAAGACTGCAGCCCAGGTAGCTCTCAAAAGGCAGTGCTGAGTGCACTCACTTCACATTCACTGGGACCAGAATCCAGGCCTGTAGCTGAGAGAGGGGCCAGCTTGCCTATACTCATCTCACGAGGGCCCAGTTGGGCTTCCCCGGGCCAGGTCTGTATGTGGAACCCATAGGAAAAATGAGGTCTGATACCAGCCCTGGAAACAGCCAGGAATCCCTAGGGGGTCTGTATGCAGGGGGGTTGGGGAAGGATCATGAACTTGGACCACGAACCAACCTTAATTCATTTGGCTTCTGTTCAACCAATCAGCTACAAAGGCATAGTACCTCCTTATTCCTGCATTTCCCAGCTTTATTCTTGAGATAACCCCTTTCTTCTGTGTAACCACAGGGTTGTGGAAAGGCAGGCAGGGTGTTATGAGACCCATGTTTGGGGTTTACTGCAAGTTTGGAGGCTGTTGAAAGGAGGTGGGCTAGGCCAGGCATCACTCACGTGCAGCAGCTGGGATGATGGAGAACGTAATACCAGGGTAAGGGAGATAAGAAGGCTGGGTCCAGTCTCAGCCTGGCCACCCAGAGTCTGCCACCCTGAGTCTAAGGTGTGTGTGTGACATGGCCACAAAAGGCTCTTTCTACCTGGGTCTTCCCCTCTTCATTCTGCTAACGCTTTCACCTAAGAAAGAGTGACTGAATCACCAGCTGAGGCGAGAGTCTGATTTTGGTCTTAGCCACATTCTGATTAGATTTGCTTTTCAACTAATTTTGCTACAAGGAACGCCAGCTGGGCTACAGAGCGATTCACTGGTTCAGAAATAGTCCCCGTGAGATATCAGATCACTTATCAACAGGCAACTGTTTGCCTGGTGGGAGGGAGTCTCCCTTGAAGACTGCACACACAGGTCTCAGGTAATCATCAGAAAGTAGGCAGCAGAGGACATACAAAGACAAGGGAAAAGCTAAAGGAACACATCACCACCAACATGTGCGTTGGATCCCAAAGACTGTACTACTGGACTCCCACTGATCAAACTGGTCAGAAGGTCACTGTCACTGCTCCACGGGAGGATCTATGATGAGGACACACTCAAGGACTCTTGCAGGTTTGTATTTCCTTGGGGTCTGGCCATGGGAGAGGGAGTCTCCCTTTCTCTAGGGCTGACCAGTCTTTGGCCCCCAACTTCAGATTACCTTAAAGTACTTGTCCAGGATTTCACTGTAGTTGCTGCCTTTGGAGAACCAGCCATCTGGAATGATCTCTGCTTCTAGCCATTGGATGATGCGGCGCCGGAGCTCATCACGGTTGGACTGATAGCAAACGACTGCGGGGCAGGGAGAGAGGCCAGTTGAGTGTCATCTGGGACTCACTGTGTGGAAGCCCCGTGCCTGGGGCTCTGAGGCGTCATCTCACTGCATTTCCACAGCGCTCAGGGAAATGGGACGATTGCGCACATGTTGCAGAGGAGTCAACCCAGGGCATGTACTGGAAATATCTGACCCAGGATTCAAACTCATGTCTCAGAAAAATATATAAAGATCAATAATACTGGAAAAGAGAGACCATGTTGCTTGGGTGAGAAAAAAGGGAAGAGCAGCAAAATAAAGGACATTTTCATTAACTTTATGAAGTTGAGAGGGAAAATAATCAACAGAGCAACTCTCTTGCCTCAAAGATAAGCTGAAATAATAAATGAATAAAGGAGAACTTTGCAATTCTTCATGCCACTGGATTTCTGATTCCCTCCGTATAGCTTTTCTCTCTCTGAGCAGCTGCATACATCAAAACTTTCTTCCACCTAAAATTTACACTGCTGCATCATCCTTTGTTACACACAACAGAAAACAAGGCCAAGGAAGGGCCAGGCTGAAGCTGTGTGAGCCACATGGAAACAACAGGTGGGGCTGAGAGATGGGTGGCTGGGGAAGCAGAGAAGGGAAAGACTTGGCAAAAGGGAATTCCTGGAAGATACTATGTTAGGATGTGAAAAGGGCACTGAGCCAGTAAATGAAAATCTGGGCACTTTCCCCACTCTGCCACTTTTTATCTGTGTGATTTGGGGAGGAAATTCACTTGCCCTCCCCGAGACTCAATATCCTCATGTATAAGATAATTACAGTAAGACCTACCTCACAAGGTTATTGTGAAGACTTAAGGAAAAATATGTGCTAAAGGAGTCTGTAACTATAAATCATGATGAAATTTTACTTTTTATTCATAGAAAATCACAGAATAAATCTTACTGGCATTTCAAATTATCTCCTTTCAAAAAGTTGTGCCTTTTGACTCTGCTCAGCCCATGACATCAGCATGTCTTACAGAGCATTGGAGGAAGGACTCAGTGGCTTTCTTGTCCTTGCAGTTCAACCACTACTCAGAAAAACGCAAAATGCAGTCAATGTTCTGACCCAATTCAAGTGGCAAACAAAAAAGTAAAGTTTTGCAGCTTTCTGAGCTATGTTGAAGAGCAACCAGTTGTGGGTCACTGGGGCTGACACATAGAAGATCTTGTGATCTTCAGCAGGGACTGTGGGACATGAAATTTCCGTCATGAAAAGAATTTCCTCCCTAAGATGCACACTGCAGAAAAACAGGCACTCACCGGGGCTGGCAGAGGGACTTATAGATTTCTTCTCTGAAAGACAAAAGGAGAAGATGCATAATGCAAAGTAAAGAAAAAAGAAAATTTCAGTGTATTACTAGAATTAAAGCTGCCCCACATTAAGGGAGTAACTTTGTCATCATTTTGTGTTAAGCCTTTGCCTCCTATTCTTCTTACAAGGCCCAAGTTTAGGGGTCTTTTTCCTGCTTTGTTTGACAGTTTCAGGCCACCAAGGTCCCTCCTGGTCTCACATCTCGTCTTGTTAGGTTGAGGTGTGGAGGAGGTCACTGGGACTTTGATAATTCATGTGGAATCACTGTGGACATGGAAATGGAGTGGAGACCAACATGTGGGAAACAGCTTCTTATTTCTCCAGGGAAGTTCAAGGCTGAGAAAGGCTAGGCAGGGGGCTAAGGTCTAAAGAGCAACAAGCGTGGGACTCTTATCCTAATGACAATGGTTTGAGTGTAAAATGCAGCAAATATAATATTACCAGGTACCCGATTTTAAAAGCAAGGAAAAAGTGAAATTTACCTGCTTTTTAAAAGATACAGAATGCATTTAAACACTTCCTTACTATTACTGATTGCTGATGTGGCCCCCTATCCATTATCTAGCTGCAGACAGAGTTGGAAGCCCCCCTGAGGGTCTGATGCAGGAAACCCTGGGCAGAGGCCTGGGCCATCCCAGATGAACCAAGCAGGTTCATGAATGCCAGGAGGATACACCTCCAAGAACCTCGGTGGTCTCCATAGTTGGGTGCTGTGGTCGGGGTGGAAAGGACTCCCAGAACCTATGCCACACTGCTCTGCTCCCTGGCCCCCCGCAGCTGCAACTGGGATGTGGTGGTGAGAGCACTCCCTACCTTTGCAGTGTCCATCATAGTCAACCTGGATTTTGGATCCCGTGAGGCAGGCATCTCGATGCAGCTCACAGTGGTTGAGATAGGTCTTGCCGTTGCTGCCACACACAGGCCTCTTGTGAGGTTTGCATTGCTGAAACAGACCGGCAGAGGGTGTTCGTGCAGTCAAGGGTGCTGACACACACAGGAGCATGCACACACACGCACACAGAGCCATCTGGTGGAGACTCCCCACCAGCAGAGCTGGACTCTACCTAACCAGGGCAGAGGGAGCCTTGGCTCTGGCACCTGTGACCTACCCCACTCAGTGTTGAAGATGCCTTATCACTTTGCAGCCCCACATGGCCCTGGGTGCTGATCCGGGTTCAGGGTCATCTTTTCTATTTGGTGAAGATACAGACCCCTGCCGCACCCCCATCAAATTAGCAGAAGGGTGTTTTAATTAGAAGTAAGGAATTTGGATTTTTCTTCACTTTGTCCTTTATAGGAAGTCATTCAGTGTATTTGGATAATGTACGATCCCTTAAAATTCCAACATCCTATGGCACAAAACAGCCAGAGCTGAGAGCTCAAAATGTGGAGACTGAAAGGCAGGTAAATGCCCCAATTCTTCAACTCTTCTGGGGCTGAACCATAAGAATCTTTGCTCTCGTGCTTTGTTTAGTATTTTGGGGACATTTTATTTTCTCCTAATCTTAGACCTCCTGTTGTGCAACTGGGGTAGGGGTGCCTGGGTCTTTGTGAAGGACTAGAGTCATTACGAACAGGGAAATGGACTAAAGTTCACTTGGCAACTCAGGTCTCCTTTGCCTATTTAAAGTGCCATGGTCACAGGCAAGCTCAGTTTCTTAAGACTTTTGCGGTTTTTGAAAGGTGAGAGAGGGAAGCAAGTTCAGCTCAGGCCTAACAAAAGCACTAAAGCAAGCAAGAACAGATGCAGCAAAACGAAACCCAGACCACTGGAGCTGGGAGGTAACCCAACCTTTCCAATTAATAGGCAAGAATACCAAAGCCAGAAAGATGAACTGCACCTAATCAATACTTATTACTGAGTTCTATGTGCTGGGCACTGGGCAAAGCCAAATACGGTCTCTGTCTTCATAGCATCCAGGGCAACAAACTTGCTCAAAATCACACAACTGTTCGTGGACGAGGTGAGACCAGAGGCCAGGTTTCCAAACCCTAAGTCTGGGCTTAAGCCACCACACAGTGGCCAGGACACATCTAATGAGGCCCTGCCAGCGTTCCCAGCCTACCTGTTTTTCAGGTTTCTAAACTGGGGGACTTCCTGCTGGGGCAATGGATCAGGACCCTTCACCTGGGGACTAAGTCGGGTGTATTTATTTGCAGAAAGACAGATTGATTTTGACAGAAAGTGGGGAAAGGGCACACATCTAGGTTAATTTTCTTTGTGTAAAGGGTGAGAACTTATCAGAATCCTGCTTAGGAGAGAAGTATTTCTTGAAAGCTCACTTTTTGCTTTTTGTAGTTCATTTCATACCAAAGCAAACCTGAAAACCTGCATTCTGTCTATTTTAAAAAATGTGCATATCTTAGCAAGCCCTAGTGGGAATCAATCCTACAGAAATAAAGACAGCAACAAAGATGTTATTATTTAGTGGGAAACAAACTAAGTGTCCATCTACAGGAAAATGACTACATAATTCTGGTTCTTTTTTACCACTAAATATTAAAATATTAAAAAATGAGTTAGAACTATACATGCTGGTCTGCAGGGCTTTTCATGATATATGAATGAGTACAAAATGCAAGTTGCATATATACATATCTATATATATATGTTATGATCCCATTTTTGTATAAAATAGATGGAAACCCTATGTATTTATAGTAGCAAAGGGAAGAAAATGTGGAAATATATACCACACTGTTAACACTGGTTAACAGGATTTGAAGGTTATGCAAAGATTATTAATATTATTTGTACAAATATCTGTACTTATTTATTTTGTAATTTAAAAATCTCATAAAGCTAAATGGTTTTTTTTTTAAAAAAAGAAAACATATCTCTACATTCACATCTGATTTTTAACTCCTGGGATGAAAATTCTACTCTGTTCAAACAGGGTGTGCCTTCATAGAGATGAGGAAATTGTTGATACTGCTGTGCCAGCTGGCAGATCCAGCAAGGTGGCCACACTGGCCTTGGTCCCTCTCCTCTGGCTCCTGACCTCAGCTCTTACCTCGATGCAGAGGCAGGTGGGCTCTCCCTTCTCTGTGACTGCACATTCCCGGCCGGCTCCACAGAACACATTGGCACAGATCTTGGATTTGCTCCTTAGTTCTTCCTAAAACACAGAATCATAAAGAAAACCATGTCACTGAAACAAGCTCATCTTGGGATAGGCCAATGGTGGTGATTATCTTTCAAGCCCAGGGCTCGGTCTGGAGTCAGGGCTCCTGGTGTTGAAGGGTCCTGAAGGGCCAGAAGCTTCCCCAGCAGCCAGCACCAGCCTTGCCAGCACTGCCCCAGCCCAGGCCACCTCTGAGTCCCTAAGATTCTTTCTTGAAGAGCAAGAGCTCCTTTCTTGCACACTCCCTTTTTTCTAATAACGTTTATCAGGTAATATAATATTATCCATTATATGCCAACATATGCTAAGGAATGGAGATACAAAGGCACAGTCTCTGTCCTCAAGAAGCTCCATGATGCTCTGAGGAAACACAAATAAGAGTTCTTTACAACGCAGTATGTTAGTGCCAGGGAGCTGGAGGGGAAGAGGGCGAGAATCAAGAGACACTCTGACATGGGAGGCTTTAACTGATTCCCACAGGATGAGAAGAACAGATCAGGCAGAAACGGAAACATCAGAGAGAAGGACGGATGTCTATCTGAAGGACCGAAATCTCACTGAGCAGGGTTCAAGGCCGGATCACCTCAGACGGCGCACAGACAACGGCTACGCCCGGAGCGCGGTCTCATTCCGCCCCGCCCACCTCTGCCTCGGGTGCCCCGCCCACTCTGCCTCAGCAGAAGCTCCTCAAACCCACCCGGGCCAGGATTCCTGCTCAGACCGCGCGGGGACTGAAAGGCGGGAGAGGGCTCTAATTCTGTGCCTCTGGGGGCTCTAATCTGTGCCTCTGGGCCGCCGCCCACTGGGGTGGCGTTGCCTGTGACAAAACCAACAGAGGCGGCAGGGGCTGTGAAGGGTCGCGGGACTGGCCGTAGTAAAGGTGGAGAAGAAACTACGATTCTGCTCTTCCCGTCACGTCTGCTGTGCCACGCGGGGAACTCACACTCACAAACTCACTTCTAACAGTAAATTCTTATAGCTGGTAAAGCTTTTTCATCCAAGAATAAGTCAAAGCAAAAAACAAAGTAGATACTGAGAGCTGAGGGGCTATGCCCGATACAGCCGGTCGGCTGCCACCGGGAGGCTGCTTTGCAAGCTCCAGATTATTATGTTCTCTCTGAGCCGGCTTGCCCGTCATACACGGCCCCCATTGGTCTGGAAACTCTTGCCACGCTCACATTTCATTGGTTCACATGCTGTTGTTACGCCCATTCTTTTTGGATGTTGCTAAGGCGAATTCAATAAAGCTGGCAGGCAGGATAGAAAAAAGGAAGTAATTCCCAGAAGGCAGGGAGGGCTACAGAGCTGTTGTTTCCTAAACCGGGAATGGAGATAAAAAGAGAGCACATTCCCCACGCAGAGCAGCCCTCTTGGAAACTGTGTCTGGGAATAGAAAGCAGATCCAAAAAGGAAGAAGAAAAGGCTATCACTAATATTAAAAAAATCTCAGATAAGACTCTTCTTTCCCTTTCAGGAAACAACCCGCTAACAGAGGGGTACAGACAAATATATAACCCTCTGTGGGTGTGTCGCACGACTTACAGACACATACACAGATGATAAAATGCATGATGGGACATATGCCTACACTTAAAGACACAGCTCCACAACCTTAAGCACTTAGTTAGCTGCATGCTGTAACTAGTCACTTTAATTCTTTGAGCCTCAGTTTCCTTCCCTATAAAATAGGGATAAATACCAACCCTGTCCTGTGAAGATGAAATGAAATAATATATTTGGAATTGCATCATAAACTGTAAAACAAACTGCCTACGAAAAGTGTTATTGATGTCTTGCCTCTTTTTAAAAATCTTATGTTGTTGATTTTAATGCGTATTAAAAATAAAAGCTTTTAGTTATAGTTTGAATTCAACCCAAGTCATTTTTCAGAAATAGTTCTCAAAAATACATATAAAATGAGATACTCTTTATTTAAAATATAAAGACTAAATACTTGAATAGTACAATTAAAATTTTTGAAGTGTTTTCATACATATGATTTCATATTACTGTGTGGACCTCCCTGAAAGAACATGTGTGTTATTAACCCCATTTTATCGAAAAGAAAATTAAAGATCAGAAAGGTCAAGTAGCTTCCCCAAGGTCTCATAGCTAAAACGAGGGGAGCTAGGTTCCAACCCAGATCCTTAGACAATAGATGATTAAGCTCCCATTTATAAATATATGCCACCCTGCTAAGAGATTTTTATTATACATTATCCTTTTTAAAAAATTGCATTGATTGATTTGAGAAAGAGAGAGGTTTGTCCCAATTATTTATGCATTCACTGGTTGATTCTTGTATGTGCCCTGACTGGGGATCGAAACCGCAACCTAGATGTGTTGGGACGATGCTCTGACCAACTGAGATACCTGGCCAGGCCCTATACATTATCTTCGTTAAGCTCTACAACAGCACCGTAAGTTCAACATCATAATTATCCCCATTCTACAGATGAGAAAACTAGGCCATATCGGTTTAATAACTTGCTAGCCAGTAGCAGAATTAAGATTCTACCAAACCTAAAGGAAAAGTTCTTTTAGATTTATTTTCATACCCCAAAGATTTAAGGTTAGGGAAATTATAATGAGGATGTGATTTGCATAATTAGTAAATGTCAGGAGAAAGTGCTTAACACTGTGTCAGAGAGTTAGATTTGAATTCCCACATCCCACCTCTGCTCCTTAGTTGCCCTGGTAGTGGGCAAGGCACTACCTTTAAACCTCAGTCTCCTCCTGTATACAGGGAGAACCCTGCCTGACCCCTACACAGGCCATGTGTGGATTAAATGAGATGTACCGCATGGAGCAGAGTGCCTACCACACAACTGAAAGTGGCGGTGATTACAGTGCAAAACTGAGTTTCAGACAGTTTTTCCTCTGAGATGCTGTTACCACTTCGGGCTGCCCTGTCCCCACCCGTCCCCCCTTGCACCAGAGTGACAATACTGAGAGCAGGACAAACTGAACAGGAAAAATAAAATAAAGGGCCTACCAAGCCCTGTTTACCCTGTTTGGAGACCACAGAGAGATGCTAGTTACACAAGCATTCCTCTGTGCAGGTGGCGTATCTGTCAATAGGTGGCAATCTCTCTCTTCGTCTAAGAAGCCCAGAGCCGCAATGCAGCCCTGGCTCCCACAGCCCCTCCCAGCTCTGCCTCCCTGCAAGGTGCGGTGGGGACGTGGAAGACTGGGGCGGGTGCTCCACAGGCACGGGCTGCAGGAACCAAGAACTGGGGATTTGCCAACTTGGGAAAGAATGTCTTACCTCAATCCCTTATGATCCTCCCCAATTCTTCCTATTCACAGGCACGCTTTAGTGCAGAAATCAACAACAACAGACATTTTCTCCCAAGAAGTGGTTTCTTTGTGCGACAGAAAGCCCTTCCCCAAGCCCCATCTCCCCTGGCAGCAGGAGTGTCGGGAGCATTCCTGAAGCTCCTGGGAAGTCTCTTAGGGTGGTAGGTGGTTTTACCCATCTGTTAAGTGACTGAGTTTGAATGGGGGAGAACATGAGATGTTCACGGCAGGATCAGGCTCATGGGTAGGGAGGGACGTGGTGAAGGGGAGAGAGCTGGGGTGGGACAGCAGGTGTTGGGGAGCAGGTCTCACCAGCTGATCTGAGGGACTTCCCGTGGATCTGATGGGCAGTGAGACCTTGGGAAGTTTGGAATGGGGCTGGTGACATGATGAATGTGGTGACTTGCACCACTGTGTCTAGTCCCTTCCAACTTAGAAATTCTGACTCCAAGTGTAGGGCAGCCTGGAGGGAGAGAGGCTGGAGGCAGGGAAGCCTGCCAGTGTAGGGCAGAGATCTTGTGGGGGGTGAATAGCTGAGGACCAGATGCTAATATTAATTAGAGCACCTATGACTGAGTGAGGCTCTTCACAGATATCTCTGTCCTCAAAACATTCGTGCAGACTTCCATATTTTTCGTCCCATGTAACAGACCGGGAGGAACTCAAGATTCAGAAGAGCTGTGTGATGTACAGAGGCCATATAACTAGTGGCAGCTGAGTCAGGATTCTAGCACAGGTCAGCCTGGATCCAGAGCCTTGATATTCCTTTACCAAGAACAGTCAAGGGAGGGAGCTTGAGAGAGGATACGGCTACAGGGGCCAGCACAGGGAGAGGTCACAGGGCACTACGCAGTTCTCATAGATGAAACAGAATTACTTGCTTTACCACCATAACAATTTTAAGAATTAGGTCCCAAGGCTGTAGAAACTCATCTACGTACAGGTAACCATACAAGGCATATGAATATTCCCTAGGAGGGTGAGGTCACGGGTATACAAACACATCAGTTTGAATGTAACTGTCAGTGTGATTGATTGGGGAGAGGGGGTGTGTTCTGGAAGTTTGGACACCCTGATACATTGATAAAAATCAACAAAATACTTGCTTCCGACAGAGAAACATCAGGTTTCTAGCACGACCCATCTACACCATCTCCCGACTTGCTTCTATGTTGTTCTGATTATGTGCTGCAAGCCATGCCCTGGGGATTTGGGGTCATGGTTAATTTTCACAATGTAAACTCCTCTCTGTGAAGACTGATGGGAACATTGCTGACCTTTACCAGGAAAAACTTCCTCTCTGAGCAACAACCTCTGCATGGTAATAAGTGATACTTTACATTTGTACCAACAATTTTGATACGTCTATAGTTTTTACTATCATTTTTGATTTTCAAAACCTTTGAGGATAGGCAGGCAGGGATTATTTCTCAACGCCCTTCCAGATATAACATCCTACAATGAAGAAGAAACCGAGACTCACGGACGGCTGGCTACATGGGACTGATCCAAGACCTCATGCGGCCTGGCCTGAGGTCCCCGACTTCAATCCAGCCCTCTCCACTAAACCATTTTGTCTTGGATCCAAAGAAATGGGAATTAATTTTGCACCTGAAAAAGCAAGTTATTTGCAAAACCACCGCTAGAGGTGATAGTGTGTCTGAGTCTCTCGGTTGACCGGCATTAAGTCTGAACATAAAATACGCTTTGAATGTTTTAAAAAAGTCTTCTGAAGTAAAACAATTTCTGGAAGAACAAAGTGCTTTGGCAGGGGAGGGAGACTATAAGCAAAGGCATAAAACTGCATCTTAATATACCATCAATCACTAACATGAACTTGGTTGGCTCTGTGCCTTCCATCCTTTTCCTCCTTCCCAACTTTCTTTCTGAAAAAAATAAAAACAGCCCTTACATATGCCAAGGTGGAATTTTGGCTCCAATTGCCACTGTTCTGTGACAGAGCGCCTCTGTTGACGTGAAAAAGGCTCTCCTCGCTTTGCCAGAATTACTCATGGAAACTTCACAGCTATACCAAGGCCCCTCAGATTTGCACAGCAACATGGAGCTGGGGACAAAGGGACTCACAGAACTGTGGAGAACAGGAGACCCCAGTGGGTTAGGTGGGATGCTGGTTACTCCCGGGCAGCCATCCTAGAATGGAATCTAGTGGCCCAGGCCTGAGAAAGCCAAGGAGAAAGCAAAACCACTTCAGGACCTTGCCATCTAGCTGGAGCACCATGTGGCTTTGCTCAAATTCTGATTCCTTTCTCTGAAAAGAACATGTGGGTGCTTTCCCATATTCCAGGGAAAGAGGAAGGAGTGGTGATTTCTAGCAGATGTCCTGATGCATTTGGCAGTAGGCACTGCATTGCAGGGAGTGTCCCCCTATGTGCTCACAACCTCATCTCGAGTTTATGCACCCAAGCCAGACCCTGGTTTTGTGGGGCCTGAAGCTGAAAAAATCTGAGGGGTCCCTCTTAAGAAAAAGAATATGCAGCGATGACTGCAATATTGGGCACAGGGCTCGGATGGGGCCTTTCTAGTAAGAGGTCTGAAACTGAAGCTTAATTAGACTCGCAGTCAATCTGACCGTCTATATCCTATATTTTCTTCCTAAATGGGAAGGCTTTTGCCCCTTTAGTCTATTAGTCAGAGCCTTATTTAATATACACATGTATAGTTTATCTCAAGTAGACTAAGTGCTTGTACATTTTGGCTTCCCACAGAATCACCACACTGTCCTGCCCGAGAAAATGCTGAATGAACATTTTTTTACATTAACGATCATTTGGTATCCATTCAGATTAGTGTCAGTGTCAGTAGCGAGTGACAACAGCATTCAGGATGTTTGGGGAAAGGCGTAGCTGGGCTTTATGACATCAACGTAAGGGATGCATCAACCAGGAGGATCAGCTTTAAGATTCAAAAAATCTCTTATGGACCTGTTGTTCAAGAATTATCCAATTCTCCTTTGTATTAATGTCTGTGCTCAGCCTCTACCTGAGCTTACGGGATAACAGGCTACTGACACTGTTCACTCATGTGATACCGTATCGTGTGCCTGAAAATTACTACTTTCAAATTTCAAATGGGACGAGGCTGTTTATCTTAACCATTGCTGTTATTATTTTACAGATTCTGTCACATTCTCTCAGTGTCTGTCTTGTCAGACTGAGGGACCTAAGCTGCCCCCTTCACGGGGAAGCCCTTTCTCTGTAACGCCTTCCCCTCCACATAGTAGGTCTTTCTTGAAGTGGCCCAGATACAGCACAGCAAACTGGATGCTCGGTTTCTCTATAACGCTAAGTTCAGTTTCTTGCAGTGGCCCTGTCCAGTCCTAGCAGAAGTACACAGCAGCATTTAGTAAGCGCCTATGGAGTTAGAAATATGCTGGGCACATTCACAAAGGACTGAAGATAATCTCATAAGGGTCTACGAGGTCGGAGGGCTCTCCCCTATTGGCAGTGAGAGGACTGCGACTCCAAAGTGCCGCCAGCACTGGAGGAGGAGGTTTCTGCTCTTACCCCTTCAGGTCACGGCCCGCGCCGATGAGCTGGGGTGTCTCCCCAGGGAGTGCCATGCTGTCTCCTCCAGTGACTCCACTTTGACTGAAACACTCCCCAATATCCATCTACACTCCTCAGGTACCCCTGGAAGTGCCCAAGTTATCTTATGAGTCATCCAAAAGAGTGCTTTTGGCAAGTCCCTGAGTTTCGCAGTTTTATCTGTTAGTTTCTTCAGAACACCTGGGTGGAACCTTTTTACCCAGCCCCCTTTCTGCTCCAAATTAGCCTGTTAGGTTTGAGCACAGTATTCATTTTCCATTCTTCAACTGTCTGGCTAAGACTTGCCCACTTTGAAGGACAAAGTAGGGATCTAAATAGTCCTCCAGTCTTCAGTAAAGGATGGGGCAAGTAACTCGAACCCATCAAAAAGCATATTTGCCGAGTGCCCATAGTAATACAACAAGAATAATAATAGTCTGTGACCAGCGCGGCGCAAGCTCTACAGCACAAACTCAGAAGCAGGGGCCTCTGCCTTTGAAGAAGTTTCTAGCGTGGTCAGGGGGATGAAACTAACACACACAGGCCAACGCCGCCCTGAAGGAAAGGGGGCAGACTCCACGAGGTGCGGCTTCGTGGCCCAAGCGGGACTTGAGCTGAGCCCTGAAGAATGGTAGGATCTGGATGGAAACCCTATAGGTTTTGAACAGGAGGGTTTTAAGAAGTTTGGCGGTGGTACGTGGGAAGAAAGGGGTGAGGAGGAATTAATTGGAGACACAAGGAAATCAGTTAGAAAGAGGCTGGGTGATGAGTCTCATGTAAAGGGGTGGTTAGGATACAGAGAGAGGAAGGAATCCAAGAGAAGTTTCTAAAGAACAAAGAAATCTGGCAACATACCAGACAGACTTAAGGAAGGAGAGACTCTGGAGCTCTGCCAAGATCTTTGACTTTCAGGGCCTGGAAGGTTGCTGGTGTGTCCGTCAGACAGGGAGCCCTGGGAAGGGCTGTGGGGGGAGAGGCGGCAGTGACGGGTCACTTTATGGGCATAAGTCTAAGGAGACGCAAAACATTCCACTGACAGTTGAAAATAAAAGCTTGAGATGCACATCTGGCCATCATCCATGTAGGAGTGGGAAATGTGGCCAAGAGAACAAATGAGCTCAGGAGGAAAGGATGGGAATAGAGGGCTGGGGTGGCTGAGGAGAGGAAGGGACAGGATGTGCACGGAAAGGAGCAGGAGGGAGAACAGGTTGCTACCAGCCCGCACGGGTTCTTTGTGCAAATTGGAAAAAGCATCTTCTCCTCTAGGCAGACGCAACAGCTGGCCAGGTTACAGGGTTCGGCAAGCATGGCGCAGGTTGGAATTCAGGCCCCCTCCCCTTCACGCAGCGAACAACCAACTGAAGGCTCCAGGGTCAAAACAGCCAGGAAAGCAGAGTAGGTGCGTTCAGAAAACTGGGAGCAAACCCAGGAAGTATAGAGCTCCGAGAAATGGTTGATGAATGCCATTGCATGAGAAATGATTTGGCAAACATTGGGATGAGACTCCTCCTTCCCAACCAAAAAAGCCTTTAAACCTCTGCTAAAACCTGAACCAGTAACCCAGAGGGCAGACCAGACAGCGGCAGTGAGCTTCTGTGCAGGGAGAGCTGATGCAGAAGCCTGGAGACGGGCTCTGATACATGGCTGTCTACAACACAGTGTGACTTAGGGCAAGGTGCTTGACCTCACTGGTCCTCAGTGTCCCCATCCATAAAAAAGGGGTTGTACACGATGCCAAACTCCCTTAAATTGTTAGAATTCTCTTAATGAGGAAGCACAGGAATTTACCATTCGGATGTTTCCGAATACCCAACTTTATTCTCCCAGGGAAGCTAACCCAAATGCCCAAACTAAAGAGAATGTTTACATGTACAGCCTCTTAAGGGTATTTCAGGGGTTTTGCTGGGTTTGGTTGGGGAAGTAAAATTGGCCTTCATAGTCAAAGAATTTTCATAAGCAATGCCTTTCACTCCCTCCTGGACCATGGCAGAGGAAATCAGGTGAGCAGTAATGGGACCCCAATCGAGTGGCCTTATTTCACTCACCAGTTAACTGGCTGGAATCCTCTACTCCCCTAGAATGCCATTAATAACATTTTTATTCTATTCGTGTTTGCCTTGCAAGAAAAGAAGGGAGAGAATGGTTAAAGGAAATTCACATGAGATTCACAATTCTTCATTCCTGCCAAGAACCTGTCACTGAAGTATGTCTGGGACTGCCAGGACTCACATTTACTCAGCATTCATGGTCTAATTATTTCCACATGTAGTTCAAGGAGAATGGTTGATTAAAAGTTAAAAAAAAAAAAAAAAGAAAGAAACCTACACACCTAAATCCCAATACTCTCAACTAAAGAAGGGAGACAGTTCTAGGGCAGCTGTGGGAGAGTGTCCCCTGCAATGCCTGCCACATCTGGACCAACATTCCTGCACATGCTCAGCACCCGAGCAAGCCAACCTTCCATCTCTCCTGGCTTCCCAAGCCCAGAAGATAGGATTCACATTCACAGGCTTCTGAGTGGAATGTAAGATTTACTCCCCTGCTTTGGTGGGAGGCAGGTGAGACATGGATATGGAGCTACGAGTTCTCTCTGTCCTTTCACCCCATGGTCTACTGAATTTAGGTGGACCCTGGGTAGTTCCTGATACACATACCTACTAGGGAAGAAATCTGCTGTGGCAGAGAACTTGGGTACTTTCCCTGAACTGGGGAATAGTTCCTCCATATCTGTGGCTCCTTTCTATCATCCCAGTTTGCACCTGGCTCCCCTTAAAACTGAAGGCTAAGCTGCCAGTCTCAATGACATTCACATGACCTAGCACTGATTCAAATGCCTGACACTGTCACCTACTGGCATCTACTTGGCCACATTTAACAAGGTCTTTGTCACGTGGTTTAGAGTCTTCTTCCTCTCTCCTGTGTAACTTCATTATTCATTTGGTCTGAAGATCCTTGGCCTCCTCACCTCCGGTAACTCTCTGGCTACAAGGAGCTTCTGCTGTGCCCGTGGCTAGCGGGTAGCCACAGCATATTTAAGTCACAAGCAGACTAAAATAAAAAGTATAGGATTCCTGAGGTTCTACATTTTGAAATGGGAACTCATTACCCTTTGAAAATGTCAGCACCGGTAGATATTGTTCGATGTTTCTTTAACCTTCAGATGGGCAGAGTCCTACAAGACCGGCTAAAACGATGCCAACACCTGGGAAGCCTGACTTACTGTCTGGATCGCACGAACTCTTCCCGTCCTTTCAGGCTTAGCTCAAGTTCCACCTCCCCCTCCTTGGTTCCCTGTTCCTTTTGGTCAATATGAATTCCTTCTTCCTTTTCTGAACTTTCATTCTACTTCGTCTAAACTCATCTTCATCACTTTTTAAACAATTTTAATTCACTGTACAGATTTTGTCTTCCCAGCTGAACTATACATTCCTAGAGGACAAGCATTATGTTTCAGAGTTCTTTTGTGGGTCCCAGCATAGTGCCCTGTGCTATTAACCAACCTTTGCTGAAAGCATAAAAGGGCTCCCGAATCACACCGCCCTGAAGACTCGGGCAGAAAGACAGACTCTGTGCCAACTCCTCTCCTGGGCTGCCCCCTTCCAAGATCAGTCGTATGGGGGAACTAACCTAAAGACCCCACCTTTCTCCACCAGGCCATAAATATTCAGCCTGAAAATTCACTAATTAGAGATTGTCTTAGACCCACAGGAAGACATTGGTGGTGGTGTGTGCATGTGTACGTTCGTTGGTGAAGTGGACACGGGAGCAATGCAGGACCGAAATGACTTCCAGTCATTTCTTTTGTCCACCAGCAATGTATAGCTTGCTGACAGGGCGAGGGAGTGAGAGTTTGGTGGAGGAAAACAGAGTAGAAGGTGAGGTAATGTGGGAATGAATGTGAGGTACCTTGGAGGAAGGCAAAAGTGGATAAGACTTCAGAGTATAGGGTGGTGGCCCAGCCAGGCAAAAGTGGAAATGAAGAGAAGCAAGTGAGAAGAGGACAAGAGAAATTGTGAAAATGGGCTTATTAAGCAAGGCAGCTGTTTCGTGTTAACTCTTCTTAGGAACCCACCCCTACACTGTCCTATGAAGTATAAGGGAGGCCAGTTGGTCAGTCTCCCTAGACCAGAAAAAGCAGCTTCTTGCCTTGCTCTACTCCTCCCCACCCCCAGAATGTGTCAGGGTCTCCAACTACCCCCCTCTGGCTCATCCTGCTGTGGGCTGCCAGGGAAGGATGAGGATTTAGCTGTGCCCAAGTGGTTTATTTGCCCTGGGGCTGGGTACCTTAAAAGGAACTGTGACATCCAACCAAGAGCTAAGACAATTTGACATGTGAAGGGGGCCAGGGTGGTGGGCGGGGACAGCAGGGAGGTGGGGGATGACTGGAACAAAACGGAGCAGAGCGATCCAGAGACGGGGAACAGCAGAGCAGAGTGAGCCTCCACCTTAAAATACATGGACAAAGCCCTGGGAATCTTTGGGGGCACTGTGGCTGCGAGGCAGCTGTCAAGTTTCTGGCATCTTGGCAATTATTCTCCAGCCTAAGGAATGCAGAAGGGGTGAAAACCCAGCAAGAAACTCCAGGCTAAATGAAGTCTCCATATGTGTGACTCGGTATGGTTCTAGGAGAGGCAGACAGATGCAATTAGAAGTTCTCAGACACTGTTGCCATGGCGACTGCTGGCCAGGAGAAAAGTGGGGAAAACCAGGAGTCCAAGGGATAGTCTTCCAAAGAAACGCCAGAAGCAGGTGACATTCATCACCCTCATGTTCCATGGGCAGGGCTTGCACCTCCAGCCTGCCCTCTCCCTGACTCTCTAGGACCCCCCCCCACCCAGCGCCCCTCGCCCCCCCAGATATACATCCAGAACAATTCCAAATGCATATGAAAGGCTCGCTTTAGATGGCACCCAAAGGAAGGAATTAGGGAGGAGTCAGACTCTTGGAGGAGTACGTGTAGGTGGCGCTGTTCTCTGCGTGGTCTTCAGTCCCAAAGCTTTCTAGATCGGAGTCTGAGGGATCAGTGAGGGAAATTGCAAGCTTAATTTACATGTCACCATGGGGCCCAGTTTCTCTATGTGGGGGGTGCCGGATGGGTGCTGCAGGGCAAGCAGAGCTTTGTGAGCTCGAGCCGGAGAATATCTGAGTTTAGGAGGGAAACCATGTATTTTATCAGCCAAACTGGGACTTTTTTGAGAGTAAAGAAGAGCCTTTTAAACAGATACACCGGACAACAGGCAAACTATGACACATAGTCACCTTAATTATTAGGCTAAGGGAAAATGATTATTATTTTACAGAGTGGGAATTCAAACGATGTCTATGAGCCCCCAGAAACCCAGCTATAGATTTTGCCAACTCGGTTTTTCTGGGGCAGGCATAACCTAGGAAAGATGAGAAACCCAATGAATGTGCTACTCTGGGCATGGCCAATCTCTTGCAGACTTAATCTCCATTCATTCAACCACCCCATGAGGATATGGTGGAGTTCTGCTGCTGGGGAGCTGGGAAACCTAAGCAGATGGGACCACTTTTGCTTCAAAATCTTGGTCATTACAAGCCCTTTCAACTGCTTCTCTAAAGACAGAATCATTTATTTATGTCATGCATTGTTGCTAAAGGGAGCTGTTTCTCTATTAGTTTAAGACAATAATGTGGGCAATAGAGTGGGATCATTCCCCAGCAGAGAAAGCTACTAAATCTCCCCCTGAAGAGGGGAGGCTTTCGGGAGGGCATTTTTACACATTCCAGCACAACTGAACCAAAAACAACGGCTCAGTGATCCTGTGGTCACGAAACGCAGGGAAAGGTCAGACTCTCCCAGGGAACCAGCAGAAATGACTGCATTTTAGGCATAATGTAGCCAGCCTAGAAATTATGAGCATGTGGTTCAGCCACAAGCTCAGTTACAAAATTGTAGGATGTTTAAAGGGTAAGGCCCACCCAGGGTGCATTCCTAGTATTTTTTCTGGAACTCCAGGAGTCACAGCCATTTGGTAGGAGTTCCTGCCAGATACTTGGCGACCACAGCTGGTGGTGGCCCTCTTCTCTTAATTCTGGCTAAGGGTTTGGAGTCACTGGGGCCAACCTGACTTATTTACCTGCACCTAAACCCAGACAGGTCCTGGAATGTGGGGCACAAATCTCTGAGCTTAATGTGGAGTTTCCCCAAGATCCCTGGGTGGCAATGAGGGGCTCCTTAAAATCTGTAAACATCCATTAGCACCCACTGCTCTTGCTGGGCGTGCATGTCAGGAATTGTAACACTGACTGCAGATCCCCCGGACTTGAATAATGCAGTTTTGAGGAGTGTAAACCTCTCTGGACAGATTAAGAACTATATAAAATTAGTCCCTTTGAAAAAAGCAATACTCCCACCACAAATTAATTTACATTTTTTTTATCATTGTCCACAGTGGCACTGAACAAGACCTATTTCCAAGGAAGTAAGCAGTATGTGGGGCCAAGAAGCAATAAAATGCCAAACATCAGGCTTGACGATGGGGCTCAGGGAGGACGCCGCACAGTGCGTGTTCCCACGCTGCCAACACTGCCCATGGGGGAAGGTGGCGTAAGTACATGGAATTTTAAATAACAGAACTCAACCTGTAAAAGGTAACTCAAGACAATGCGTGGCTAAATGCAATGTGTGGTTGAACGGCAGGTGCCTGGAGCAGCACTGTCCAATAGAAATATGATACCAGTCTCATAGATAATTTAACATTTTCTTCTTTAAAAATGTTTATTTATTGATTTTTAAAGAGAGAGAGGAAGGAAAGAGAGAGAAAAATGCCAATTTGTTCTTTCACTTATTCATGCATTCGTTGGTTGCTTCTTGTATATGCCCTGATCAAGGATCGAACCTACAACCTTGGTGTGTCGGGACATAGTTCTAACCAACTGAGCCACCTGGCCAGGGCGATAATTTAAAACTTTCTAATGGCCACATTTTAAAAAGTAAAAAGAAACATCAAATTATTTTAGTAATTTGTTTTATTTAAGCATAGATAGCCAAAATATTCCCATTTCAATGCATAATCAATATTAATGAGATATTTTACACGTTTCTTTTCTATTAAAAGTCTTTGTAATGTGGCATGTATTTTACACTTACAGCACGTCCTAATGGGACTAACCGTACTTCAAGAGCTCAACAGCCACTTGGGGCTGGTGGCTTTTCCTACCAAATAGCACGACTCTAAACAGAAAGAGTAAGACTTCAACCTGGGATGCTTTACAAGCGCTGTACATCACTGAAGTTAACAGATATCATCTGGACACATGGCCAGGCAGAATACTGGGCTGCATCTGGGACCAGGACACCGAAGCAATGAACACCCGACCCTTTGACAGTGGGCAGATGCCAGGTGCACTTAAGTCTAATTCTGGCTCTGTTTTCAATGCCTGTGACGTTGTAAGGAATGTCTCCTCTGGTCTCCTGTAAGGAAGATAAAATGTTTCCCACCTCCTGCCATTAAGACTCTACATGGTTTCTCTCATGACACAATGATAAGGGGCCAATTAAATTACATATTTGGAGGCTTCTCTTAACTGTTTAAATACTTATTTTTTTGCATAAAAGTCTACGGACAAATTTGATAATGAAATGGCTGTTTCTCAAAATATTTTTAAAAAATTTTCTTGGTTGAACTGCTACACTCTGTTGCCACCAGCTTTCGATAACATTACACATACACACTCTCTTAGTGCCTTGAGATTAAAGTCGAGGAAAACATGCACATTTTATTCTTCTTCAGACAGTCTTGCATTACCTCCTCCAAGCCGTTGGACAGTCACAGCTGGGGCGAAGGAGCTGTAAAACCTACGTGTGCTGGCCAGTCAGGCCTTGGCTGTGACAGGAGGCCCTCCAATGAAAGACTGACAGGTACCCTTCTCCACTGGAGCAAAACTCCCTACTTTTGTAGAGATGAGAATCCTGTGACACTCCCAAGCCATACCAACAATGCACAAAGATCCCCTTCTCTGTTCATCTTGCTTTCCCCCAAGGACTACATTAGAAATGCTATACAATAACCCACTAGCTTAGTGGTGAGTAACAGATTATCTATCATTCAGGGTAAAAACACTTCCAAGTACGCAGCAGTACAGTTCTCAGGGCTCTGTTCTCCTTCATTTTTAACTGACTAAACACTGGAGAAATGCCCCATATTCAGCTGGTTTAGGTTATCCTGACTCCATTAAAAAAATGGAGCAACAGCCTACAAAAGTCTGGAAGCTTGGCCTGTGGGTCAACTGTAAGAGAGTTCAGAGAATAGGGCTGCAGGCAAGTGGGGGACTGGCTCCCTGGAACTGCACCCACTGCTGACCACTGTGCCTTCGGAGGAACTTTCCCTCGGATGAAAGTTTTCTTTGAGATCTAATGTGTTTTACCCATACTGGGGACATCACAGTCACCATTCAAATGAAACAGAAGACAGAACAAAAGCAGAGGAAGGATCCCCCCAAAAGTAAAGGTCTCAGCAAATGGTAAGGTCAGAAGACAAAGTGACCAGAGGCTTGGAGGCAAGGAATCACCAACTACAGAGTTTAATGCTTTATTTTACATTCCTTGGGGTATCAGCTTACTCCCAGAATGATGCCCAGTGACATCAGAACTGCTGATAATTTACTATTCTGCGAGCCTCTGCTTAAATCTTGACTTCACCTGGAACTGAGATAATCAGAAACCAGGTGTCAGACTAAGCTAGTCCAGCAATACTACCAAGTCCAAGGTTAAGCAAAGTGCCGACGGGCAAGTACTGTTAACTATCTTCCCAGCTGCACAAATACTTGCAGAATCCAACACGGAGGTGGCTGAGGTACAAAGATTACAGGCAGGATAACATGAATCTTCTCATATAACATAGCAAACATTTGGATTCATTAATTAATCCATTTGGCCAGTGGATTGTTTCAACAAATATTTACCGAGCATCTATCACAGGCTAAGCTCACTTCCGGCGATAGGTATTCACTGGTGACCGAGACAGAGGAGGGCTGTGTGGTGAAGGGGTGCATATCATACAGGGAAGACGGTGAACAACCACAAACCATAAAGCCATTTCAGACTGCGGCGAACATTTGGAAGACGTGTGCCAGCAGGTGTTGGACAGAGACATCGGGTGCAGGGCACCACCTGGACTGAGTGGTCAGGAAACTTCTCCTGAGCTTAGACCTGAAGAATGAAAGGAGCAATTCAGACAGAGAAAAAATGGCAATGGCTCTGAAGCAGAGTGGAATTTGTTACGTTCCTGGAACTAAAAAACGTATGGCTGTGACGCAGGGTCCAGCAAGGAGACCAGAGAGAGGTCAGCTGAGAAGAGCAGCCCCCAGGCTGCAGCATGCAGGGCCTTGTAGGCACAGATAAAAGGTTTGTATTTTATTCACAAAGACACAGGGGCCACTGGAGGGTTTTACGGGGGTGAGTGAGGTGATTACAAAGATTACTGCTCAGGCTGCTATGTAGAGAAGTAAATGGAAAGAGGCAAGAAGGAAACAGGGGAGAGCAGCTAGGGTGCTACTGCAATAGTCCAGGCCCAACACGATGATGGCTTGGACCAGGGCGGTGGTGATGGAGACCAAGAAAAGTCAATGAAGACATGATATGTTCTGAGAGTAGAGCCCACAGGACTTGCTGGTGGACAGGGAGAGTGAATAATCAACAAGAAGATTCCTGAGTACTTCAAGCTGCTATCCAAAAAATCCCAGCCAGTCCCAGGCAGTATATGTCACAGCCACGCCAGCGGTCCAGTATGGAATGCTCCCTTGGACTGGCCCTGGGGTCCAGATAAGTCCCATATCTTCTTGATGAAACTGAGTTAGTTCAGGCAAGTGAGTTCACTTACCTAAAGCCCACTAAGACCTGGGGTCAGAGGTAAACAGCCTCTGCTTATGGAAATCTGTCCAGAACTGACCTATGTTTCCAAACCATTCACGGAATTCTAGTCTTGAAATACTTATGGTATATTTGGAAATGGTGTTCTGTGGTGGAATGTCTGGAAAACACTGCTTATAATACTTTCCTCCTCGAGAGGAAAATACTTGTATAGTGCATGTGAACATTGTAAGGCTCTGAAAGTGCTGAGACTAAAAATCCATTTAACCTACCACATACATTAGTATCACTCACGCACAGTTTGAGAAATACGGATCTAGGTTCTGATGTCTCTCCTGTAGTTCTGCTGTTTCCTGGAATGGAAGGGAAAACAAGAATGGCAACTACTATTTATCGAGCACTTACCTTGTGTAAGGTACTTTAGATTATTATCTCCTTTGCTACACACTATGTACAAGTGATGTGTGAATTTATAGCTTGTACATTATTGTTTGCTTTTGTAACTTTTGATTAGACTATATATTCACTTAACAAAAGCAGACATATGTCTTTTCTGACGATAAATATCAGCAGTATTCACTCACAGTATTTCCCCCATGAGGCTGCAAGACAAAGACGAGAAATTCTTCGCTTTACCCCTCATCTTCATTTACTTACCCCACGACAATTAACAGGGACAGTTTCCCACCCCCACCATGCCTCCCTCCTCTTCCCCTGGTCCTCCTCATCACTGTTTTCCTTCTTTCTATTTACTCCGTTCATTTCTAAACGAGAACTATTTTGGGATGGTTCATGTGCTTTAAACACCCCTGAGCTTAGAATCCCTAATTTTTGTCTCTCCCTCAAAAGAACTGTCACGGCTTTCCAAATATGACTACTGTCACCTCTAAAACCACAGACTGGGAACCCAGAGCCCGTAATAACCCTCAGCTATCAGACACACACAGACACTTCATCTCCTAGGCAGAGAGAGGACTTTCCTGGAGTTAAACAACAGATCACTGGGGAATGAGGAGGTCTTCATGTTCGAAGACACTGTAATGCAAGTAATTACGGTCACTAAATGACCATACTATTTACACAGGGCAAAATAATGGTGGCATTGCCTAGAAAAACAGCCCAATCACCAACTGAAATACAGCCGCTGGGGAGGAACCCAGCTTGTTCACTAATCCGTGTAGCAGTTGGCTGAAGCAACTTAAGCAGGAAATGAAGGGCCTTCTATCTGATCAAATGTGTAAAGGGAATTCAGAGGGGAAATTCATTTAACTAAGCTGTAAAATGACCAACACAGCAAGGTTAACAATCCAGAATGTTGGTTGTTCTTAAAGGATTTTATACCATCTTTAAGATTTCTTTATTTTTGTCTTTAAAAAAAAGGGGGAGTGCCTAAATAGGGCATGTAAAAAACACCTACAAAAAATAAGTTTTATAGTTTCTTATTATCATCCAGGTCATATTAGACATGTTCTCCTATAGTAAATAAAAACACAAAGATTCTTTTCCAGTTGCATCTCTCATAAATAAAGCTGTTAATTTGGCAACTGTCCTTTCAAGTTGAAACAATATGGCCCACAAATACCTTAGGAAATTTTATTAAGAAAAAAGTCTGCCGTGAGTACTGAACTCAATATACCCAACGTTTAGCAAAGACTTGAAATGTCTGGCCTCTACTCAAAAACACTTCCCAATCCCCTTCTCCCTTCTAGACTTGTCCTCCCAAAAAGGAAACTGAGAAACCCCCAGAGAATTCAAACCTACAGAGGTGTCCTTGTGCTGGGGTGCTCTTCAACCACGAGCCAGCCCATAGTGCCACGCAGAAAATGACTCTTCTGTTGAACAGGACACAGACACCAACTAATGCAGAGAGTGTAAGGCTTTACCCTAAAGTAAGTAGCTAAACCAGGAAACCTGCTTCTTGGTGTGCGGTTGCTGGTAAGGCCAAGGCCACACAGGATAAGAAAGGAAAGAAAAATGCCAAGGATAGAAAACTAGAAGTGGGGTCGGGGAACAAAGCATAAATGGACACATTCCTGATTTTTAGGACTCTACGGAGAAGCCAGGTGAAAATTTTCTGCTTCTGACATAGACCTCAGCCTGGTCCCAATTAATTGTAGCATCATAATAATAACATATAGAGGAGTCAGGGTGGGGATACCATCGGAGACGCGAAGCTGAGTGTTCTGAGCATTTGAGAATTCTGCCTCCATCCCAAAGCAGGTTTTTGTGGGCTGGGCTGAGCCCCCGAGAACCACACTGGGCCCTCCTGACGGGGACCCTAACAGTGAAGGGAACTCAAGTATGTCTGTGTCTGCTCAGTTCAACAGGTTTTAGCTGCTTTCACAAAATTACCACACATATAAAATTTACACCGAAGTTTAGATGAGCCTGGCAACAGTCACCAGAAATTTCTCTGAACTGTCTGTCTTTGAGTTCTTAATCCACTTTAATTTTTCTCTGTTGCAAATGTTATGCCACAAACGTGGGTCCTTCCCCATAACTGAAAATAGGCTCAGTTAGCCTAAGGCTAACAGAGAGGCCAATGGGACGCGCTAACCATGGGATTTGAGAGGGAAAGCACACCTCTGATTTTTAGAATGATGTCAGGCACAATTTAGCATACTGGAATTACCTAGTGGGATTTGGAAACTGGATTGCAGTTGATACCAAGCATTTAAGCAGGACTAAAACATCTGCATGGCCTGTTTCCTTACTGAGTTCACCCCAGCAAGTCACTCAATTTTACCGATGAGGTCAAGGCCAAAGAGCGGTGCTCTCAGCTGTAACAAAAGCCCTGAACTGATTTAGAGAGAAGGGCATGGGGACCAGGGCAGCAACTTGATCAGTACCTGCTCAGGAAACCAGGGTCCTGGTCAGGGGCTGGGTAACGTGGTGAGAAGGCAGCAAGCGTTCCAGAAATTAAAATTAGGGTTCATGCAACATTCTTATTTTTAAAAAGATTTTATTTATTTATTTTTAGAGGGGAAGGGAGGAAGAGAGAGAAACATCAATGTGTGGTTGCCTCTCACGTGGCCCCCCCTGGGGAACCTGGCCTGCAACCCAGGCATGTGCCCTGTCTGGGAATCAAACTGGGGACCCTTTGGTTCACAGGCCAGCCTCAATCCACTGAGCCACGCCAGCCAGGGCTGTCTTCTTTAAAAAAAAAAATTCCTTGCTTAACCCCAAGTGGACCCAGCCTTCTTCACTATTTGCCCAGTGTTATGAGAAGCTAGTTTCTGAAGTAGAAAAGTCAAGTAATTCCTTTCCATAGAGCAAACAGCATTTGAATTTCCTGGGCATGAGGACTGTCCGGTGCCACAAGCTGTCTGTTTCCATTACACTCAGCACAAGCAGGAGGAAGTAAGGGACACAAAAATGCCTGCTGCTCTTACTCATTGTTTCCATTCCTGCACCAGCTTCTCTTCAAACTGCTCCTCCTTGGGCGGTCAATTAAGAGAAGGGCTAATCAAATGTCCTAACTCCATTATGTAGACTATTTTGATAATTCAACCTAAAATCTCTGCCTCCTTTCTTTATGGATAGGATTTCAGAGCTGGGTTTTAAAGCTCACCTACCCTAACCCTCATATTTTTCAAATGAGGGTCCAGTGACTTGTCCAAGTCCATGGAAGGCATGAGGCTCTTTACCTGGTTGGTGCTGTCTGTCCTGGGTGATTCACTCCAGCCCATCTCTAGCCAATCAGTGGAGGCCTGTTTGAAGCCAGATCATATCAGGAATGTCTGTTAACTCAGTCACAGCTTCAGGCAGCACTACTGGTATTTTCTCAACTCTGAAACTTTGCAGACAGTGGAATCCTGACAGTCTCATAAATTCACTCACCTGCTTCTTATATGTGCGGTCATGCCAGTCCCCCTGAGACAGTTTAAGGCTAAGAAAACCGGGGAAACGAGTGAGGAGAGGAACCCAAGTCAGAGCTGCAGAACTGTGCGGACTGTGCTGAGAAGGCAAAGTGCCAAGCAGACACTGTCTAGACGTTAACGGGCCTCTCCAGAGGGGCGTGCGGAGAGGAGGGTAGCAAGGCGGGAAAGCCTGCTGGCTTTTTGTTCAGCTTATGCAAACACATGACACGGCCTCTGACAGGCTCCAGGCTGGGAACTCTCGGTCTAAGACATTTCTTCTCTGGGGCTGGAATTCAGCTGTGGGCTGAGGGAAGCTGTGCTAATCCAGCAATCAGAGGGAAGCTAGGAATGCTCTTCTCAATTCCTGGGGAATCACAGTTTCGAAACTAGACTGAGTTGGGCAACAGCGCAAAGTAGCACACTAGTGGGTGAAAAAAAAAAGATATTTTTCAAATTTTCATTTGTATCACCTTAATGAATTCATGAGGAAAATCTGCAAAACATACAAAATTGGCTTTAGATGGAGGTCTGTAAAATTTTTTTTATAAGACTGAATGATGTCAATTTATAAAATGTACAGATGGAGAAAAGGCCACCCACCGTAGTCCAGAAAGCATCCTATTATCTGAGAGAAAAAGTTGGGTTTCGGAGCTTTGCACATCAGTTAGAAAAAAGGTACCCTTCCTCTGGGTGGGCACACAGCCCCACACCAGGGCACACAGCCTGGTAAGCAGAGAGCAGGACGGGGTCCACCTCATTTCCCCCTCAGCCAGTGCACTGGGGCAGCAGACGGTCGGAACAACCATACTCAGCTACTCAGAGGGAATTTTAGACGTGTCCCACGATTTGGTCTTATTCCACGTGGAACAGTTATGAATATATCTGAAGGACAAAGAAACTGCCTTCAAACATCACCCGAGCCACTGACCATTATGCCGCAAGTGCTGTCTTGGAACAACTACATCTCAATAGAGGTCAGAGAAGCAGCTGCGCCTGGACCAAGTCGAGACTCTGCCCATCTCTATGCGGCCAGAATGATCAGCCTTTAAGTGTCGATCCAGGCGCTTGGCTGATGTAATGTGAAAAGGCCTGTACACTTTTTCTTTTTTTCTTTGAGTCCCTGTTACCTAGAAGAAAAATGGTTTTGGTTTGTTTTCAAAGTCACTTTCAGAAAAAAGACACAGAGGGTCCAGAACACAGGGCATTTGCCTTGAGAGTTGAAGTCCTGGGTTTGTACCCCGGCTTTACTGTGTGTACTACTAGATAGCTGATTTTGAGTAACTAACCGAATGCTCTGAGCCATGGTTTCTTCGTTCATAGAACAAAGATTATAATAACTTCATTATCAGCCCTAGCTGGGTGCCTCGGTTGATTGGAGCATTGTCCTGTACATCAAAAGATTGCGGGTTCGATTCCCAGTCAGAGCCCGTATGGGAGGCAACTGAGGGATGTTTCCCTCTCACAGAGATGTATCTCTCTCCCTGTCCCCTTTCTTTCTCCCTAAAAATCAATAAACACGTCCTCAGATGAGGATTTAAAAAATAACTTGATTATCAGGCTGAGAATTAAATTAGATAAGGCTCTTTGCCTCTCCTCCAGCTTGTTGTCCAGCTAACTACCACTTTATCTTTCAGGGTTCAGCTTGTGCGGCACCCCCTCTTGGAGGACTTCCCAGATGCCCCCGTGCTGGGTTAGGTTCTCAGGCCTGTCCTCGCACGTACCACATGGGATCAGTCTAAGCCTGTGTCCCTGCGTGCCTCCCCCACCGGACTGCAAGTGCCTTTGGAACAGGGTCTTTGTTTTAGTCTCCAGCACTAACTCAGCGCCTGACTAACAGAGAATAATAGGTCTGTGATACTTTTTACTTTCCTTTCTTGAGTTATTTTAAAAAGTTGACTTTGTCTCAGATGGATGAAGCAAAATAATGCATCAAGACTTTGTATTTTCTCTCTGCATAAAATGTGAACCTGGTGTCTGGGATGTTTTGACAGCTCCTAACGCAGCCCACACTCTCCAGGATAACCTCTCTGTAATTGTGGAGGAGGAAGATGAGAAAGAAAAGGAGAGACAAGGAGGAGGAGGGGAAATACGGACAGTAAAGAGCCACAGCGGGGTTGACAGGGACGTGGCTCTGGGGCCCAGGAGTGGGCGGCCACACAAGGCTGCAGGTGGGGCTGGCTGCCAGACCGGCAGAGCCCAGACTCAAGGTCTGAGTGAGAAACACCTGAAGGATTGCCGTGGTTCCCAAAGGGACCAACCCAGCCTGTTCTAGGAGTACTTTCTTCCCTGTCTTTGGAGGAGGTTATTTATTTTTCAAACAATGAAAGCAAAAGGTTCCATTCCGCCTGATTATATTTTTCCAAACTCCAAATTTAGAATTTGTGGCCCAGTAACAGATGTACTATGGGTACTACAGCAAGAGTATATGAAAATGAGCACACCACAGAAAATCCAAGATACTTGTGGCCACCTCCATATTTTAAGGAGGGACATAAAAAAGAAAAACTTGGAAAAATTTCCAGGAGTTTGATTACCTCTCGTCTTTGCCTTTTCTCACTCTGCATCCCTTTCCAGCTCTCTCCCCTGCTGTCTCGGGCTTTAGGAGGAACCCAGGCCGACAGACACAGCCACCGCCTGTGCGAAGGTGCTCAGTGTGCTTCCCTCCTCTCCTGGCAGGGCTCTGGCTTCACAAGGAAACACTAACTAGAAGTTTGAAGACAAGATTGGCTCAGTAGAAGCAAGAGTTCTGATATGAATTCAGTGTCAAAGCGTCCACTGAAATAAATATCCTAGTTGCACTTTTAAAAGAAGGTGATCCTTAATCTCTGGGGAGAGTGAAAGAGGCGAGGGGAGTTCTGCGAGCCACAAGCACAGGCATGTGCACACACATGTGCACGCACCCCCCCCCCACCCCTATGGCTTTTGGAGCTCTTCCCATAAATAGCAGTGCTACAAGAATGATAGTAACAGGGAAGACTTACTGTACTCCTTGTGCCAAACCACTTTTCTAATTGCTTTACCTGGAATAAATAGCCTGTGCGATTCTCACGAGTAACCCACGGGGGAAGTACTCTGTAGAAAGCCCATTTTATAGATGAGGAAATAGGCTCAGAGAGGTTAGTTAACTTCCCCAAGGCCACAGGGCAATAAGGGCAGTGCTAGGACTTAAATTTGGGTAATCCCACTTCAAGGCCGGAGTGCCAAACTGGGATCAAGGATGTTTCATTAACAGAATAACAACCTGAGCCAGCACACAGGTTGGACATATACTGACAGTGCCAAGTAGACGCTTATGTGCGAACTGAGAATTCTCTTGTTGGAATCTTTAGAGTCAAGAACAAACACAAACAGTAACAAACAAACAAAACATTGTCAATACCCAGTACGAACTGGTGACAGGCACTCCGGCTCTTGCAGACGTTTGGTGTTGAGTAGGTGCCAGGCACAGAGGAAACCTTTTCCATTACTGAACTGGATAGGCAGGCAGCGACACAGCCATCATTCCCATTTGACGGAGGAGGAAAGGGAGCTCAGGGAGGTTAAGTAACTTGCAGAAGTTTTCACATCCAGATGACACCAGAATTCAAACTCACTCCACTAGCCCAGTGCCCTTGCTCTTACCTGAAGCTTCAGAGACATCAGGTGGCTTTAAAAAGGTAAGATCGGCAAGAAAGGAGTAGAGTAGGCCTCTAGGTCAAGGACTCTTTCATTATTTTATGATGTCCCTCTTAAAAATGAGAAGGTTCTGTAACAGGGTCCGTGTCAAAGATAAGAGTTGGAAACACCGAGATGTGAGAACGAGAGAATAGAAGAAAGGTACTCAGTGGAAGGCTGCAGTGACATGCAAATGGACCATCAGAGAGGAGCACCAGCCCCCATTTCAGAGGAAGTTCCAACCCAAAACACTGCCACCTACTGGACAGGCTGGGCAAGTGGTCAAGATGCACAAGCAGAAAAGGCCCCAGCAGCTCCACTGCAGCCTCTCAAATTCCATCCCACCGTTGTATTTCAGGATTTTCTGAGCCAGCAGCAGGAGGTGAGGAGGGGGGTAACTTCTGCAAAAGCCACGGATTTGGCCCCCAATGGCCAGGTCCACGCAAGTTGAACAGTAGCTACAGTGGTAGCAGCTCCTTCAGAACTGGGACCTGTATGGCGCACCCTTTAGTTCCACACTATTCGCTGCAGCAGCATTTGTGCAAAGTGACTAGCATTCATGCTGGCACTTCTGTAGGAGATTGATAAATTACGCTCATTTACTATGGTTGGAGGACAGAAGGAAAGACTGTTGGGGAAAAGACAAATTTTGTCTTAGACATGAGATTTTAAATCTTGAACACAACAAAAAGAGAAGACAATGAGGCATTTCCCTATATCAATTCAAGCCACTATTCTATGATACGCACCTATGTAAATCTGGGCCTGCAACATGTCATGGTTTTGCCATGTGTCACATGACTTGTTTTGCCAACAGCTTAGCTGGTCACAAATAGTATCCACAATTATTTAGGGGACATTTTACGGGTCATAAATTCAGACTGAATCCTGGTAATAGCTTACAGGTGATGGCTTCCAAATGAGCATATAAAAAGTCTGTGAAGCGATTACATGGAAATCCTCCAACCACAGCAAAAAATGCAGATTTATAGAAGATGTTTTGTACTACAACTACCCAAAGAGCCTTCTATTAGCAGGTTATTGCCAGACGCCTGCTGATGCAGAAGCTGTTACCCGTGACAGCAGCAGCTCTGCGAGCCTTAGCCAGTGACTGTTATCCCATCAGAACAGCCAAGAAAATTCTCATTATATTTTTGTTGATGGCTGACATTAGAGGGTTTACCTTACTTTAGGGTGTTCGAACTCACTTAAAGAACTTAGAAGCTTGCCCTGGCCGGTGCAGCTCAGTCGGTGGGAGCGTTGCCTGATAGACCAAGGGTCATGGGTGTGATTCCTGGGCAGGAAACATACCTAAATTGCAGGTTCAATCCTCGGTCAGGGCGGGTAGGAGAAAGCAACCAATCGACATTTCTCTCTCTCTCCCCCTACCTCTCTCTTTGAAAGCAATGAATTAATGTCCTCAGATGAGGACAAAAAAAAATCATAAAAAAAAATCATAAAAAAAAAAACAACAACTTGGAAGCTTAGGCCAGGAACAAAGTGCTGTTTTCTTAACATTTTCATCCATTTGCTCCCCTACTCCTGTCATGCAGTCCCAAAACTCTGCCTTCTAATCACCTTAATTTTGGCTAAAGATATACCAATATTTGTCAAATTGGATTGACTTTTCTAGCAGGAATGACAAATATCTGTGTACAGATGTAGATGTGAACAAAACCAACTCCATCTCTGTGTCTGAATTTCATTGCATTTTTAAGTTTCACGCTGTGACCTTTGACCACCCTCACCATCTTTAGCAGGCGTATTAAAGCTTCATAGTTGACGATTATCTGTGTTCCTTAAACTATAGCCATAAATATATGTCAATAACAGCCAAAATGGCATGACATCCAAGAAAAATATCAAACTAATAATATTGATTATAAGCAATCATCTATCACAAGACCACCAGGAGGTAGGGCCTCTGGAGTTACTGCCTTCTTTGTCCCTTTGTCTTGTCAATAATTAGTACCCAAGTTATCCTATAAAATAAATACTGTAACAAGATCTGTTAGTGGAGAATAACCTGCAGGCCGCCAGGTTACCTTTTCCCTCCAACCCAATCTTCTCGTAAGTAAATTACCCTGTAACAAATTCTGCCACATTCTAGGGTGCTGCCTGCTTTGTTCCCTGGTCTGGGGATACCTTCTTACTACCGTGGCTATCACAACTTGACCCCATTGTCAATCTTCTTTCTCACGTACAGACCAACTGCTAGCTAGTGGCTACACCACATTGCTGAGGATTTTCAAACCTTCCTCAGGCTGGTGAGGAAGAATTCTGTGACTGATTGACAGCACCGGTCATGGGCAGGGGTGAGGGTAGCAGAGATACGCGATATGCATGTCATGTTTGTGCTCTCCCTGCGAGCTGCTACTCTCACAGTGCTGAGAGGTACTTGTTTTGATTGCCTACAATGTCTAGTAGGCACATCGCCGACATCTGCTGACTGGTTTTAATAATTTCTCTGAGAGGAGGGATGAAGTGCTGGTTTATCTCTACTTGGTAAAATTATGGGTGATTTTGTTCTTTGCTCTAGTTTTTTCTATATTCTCTAAGCTTTTTATGAGCATATTTTATTTTCCTATTTCATCAGAAAATAACATATTAACTTTTTATTTAAATAAAACAGCACACGGTATTAGGAGGGTAAATTATTCTTGAAAAAGGACAGGGGTCACAAGAATCTTCATGATAGATTTCGATACTTTTAAAATACTTCTCTATAAATTTTTACATAGTTGTGAGAAGGCATTGGTGTAAGAGGTATTCTGATTTTTAAATGAAGTCATAATCATTTGCCAGAGCCTTAACATTTTTTGTAAACGTAACTTATAGTGGTACATATTGCTGTTAACTCTTAACTCTTCCATTGTTGTGTATGTAATAGGTTTTAAGTTCTTAACTATTATAAATAATATGGCAGGCATCTTATGTAGAATCCCTGTAGAAGTTATAATGAACAGGACAATGTGGTCAAATAGAATTATTTGAGTTTCTTTTTTGATTTAGTTTCTTAGTGTAAATTATATTGAGTTTTGGAAAATCCACCTGCAAAGCAGTAAAGTCAGCTCCCCCAAAGCTGATCCAAAGTTTGCTAAAATAGATTCACGTCAATAAAGGCTGTATTTAAATGTATTTGCTATATGTTTTGTGACTAACAAGAAAAACAATTTTGTCCTGCAAGCATTAAGTTCATATAAAAATGCTTACAGTAACATCCAAATTGCAAGTCTCATTATCAATAGGGTTAATTTACTTTTCATTAACTATTAAAGGTTTATAATTGTTAAAACATGAATTTAACAAATGTTACTAGGGCCAGGCATAAAGAGACTGGACTAATTAAGCCATAAAGATCCTTGAGTGATGAAATGTAACTGCAATCATATCTACTCCTCACTTTTTTCACTGTAACGATTTCCACACACCCTGAGTTCTTAGCCTCCTTTCTCACTCCCTCAGTCTTGGTTGGGTGGTGGCTACAGGGGTGCATCCATATATAAAAGTTCATTCAGCTATACATTAACGATCTGTGCACTGTACTAATGTAAAAACTGTAAAAATCCAGCGCAGCCTATGTTAATGTAAAAAAAGCAGTAATAATAATAATTGCAGAGATACTTGTTCACTATCTAGTTATACTATACATTGTAGCCGCCAGCTGCAAGCACCTGGCCCACCATTAGAATGTAAGCAACCTTCGGGCAGAATGATGCCTTATACTTCGTAGTTGACGATTATCTGTGTTCCTGCCCTGTGTCTGGGTAGGGTGTGCGCAGCCTGCAGAGGGAATACTGACTGATGGGCACCGTGGAGGGAAGGCTGGTGCTGTAATGACTCACCCCTGGAGAAAGAACCCTGCGTCAAAGTCACAGGTGTCAGAAGACAGCATTTCTTAGAGAAAAGTATGCATTTGACCTGCAGCACATTAGTCACCTGGCTTAGAAAATGAACCTATCTAGACATTTCTTCAACCCTATATAATATCTGGTGTCATTAAGCTAATACTACTTGTGGCTGCTAGAAATTTTATGTCCAGGTGTCCAGTCATTTAAAGAGGAGTAGGAAAAAGCCATGGTGACATTTCCACTTCTCCATGTGTGACCCTGGTATTTACAGCTCATCCTTTACCTTCCCCATTCTCCTGGAAACGCACGGCTTTCTGCCTCACTGACTTTATTTCCTTCTTTTGGACATTACATTCACTGCAGCCCATGCCTCCCGATCTTCACCTCACGGCTCCCCAACTAAATGCGCCAAGCCTTGGAACTGCCTCCTGCTTTCTGTCACCCAATCCAGAGTCTTCTATGAGAATTTCAACATGTCTCCCTTCTAAAGACATTTTCAATGGCCAGGGCCTCAATTTGCAGGGTGCTTGTCCATCTGTTTTGGCTATTCAGCAGAGTCCTTGCTATGTTTTAACATCCCAATTTCCAACAATGGTCTTTAAAATTATGCTAAGTAGTTTATTTGCCGAAGGATAAACAAAGACGTTATTTTAGTGGTTAATGTACAAGATGGATATTAAAACCCTGTTTTTGCTGCAGCTCCAAGAAGTCAGAGGATGTGGGTCAGACTCTAGGCCTGTCTGAATCCACCATTAGAATAATTCTAAAGAATATGGACAAGATCCCATGTCAGCCAATAAAACTCCTCATGGTTGATTAATTGTATGTTGATAACAGGGTATAAATGAGGTTAGGAAATCTGGCTTCACAGGGACAATGCCCTAATAATCTTCTTATCCGTCTGTGTAACTGTTATTGCTCTTGTTATTATAATCCTAAGTGATATGTTCACAGTTCACGGGTCAAGTGTTCCCTTATTGAAATGAATGTTCTGGCTTGTGAATCAGTCCCCAGTGCTTCCGTGACTTATGAAGAATTCATAGAGCTGGAATGCTGGGAATCAGAGTGCCAGCAAGGACAACCACCAAGGGAGAGTACATAGGCACGCACCAATGCTGTCTTTCAAAAGCAGGCAGTCGGGCCCACAGGGTCCCCTCCAGCCTGCTATGCTGGAGTGGACTTGGATGCATCTACTGAGACTCAAGGGCACATGCACTAGCGCCTGAATTCTCAGCCTTTCCCAACCTCTCAGTCAACAGCAGTAATTCCAGTAATTCCAGCTGGGAGCACGTGAGTGTGGGAGAGGAGCAGTCCTACAAAGCCCCCTCCCAACAGAATCTAGAAAAGGAGTAGCTGTGCGATGGGTAGTTGAAGCACTCCCCCTGATGCTGCCACCCCCATTCTTCACCCACACCAGATGCTAATGCATGCTCAATGAGAGATGTGCCACACGGCCAATACCCATTTCATGCAGATTTGAAAAGTGCATGGGTGTTGGCTCAGGTGAGTGGGGCAGAATGTTGATGGAGGCTACCTGAAGGAATACATTTTTTAAAAAAGTATATTTTATTGATCATGCTCTTAGAGTTGTCCCATTCTTTTCTTCCCTTTATCCCCCTCCGCCCTGTACTCCCCTCCCTCCAGCATTCCCCTCCCCCTCAGTTCATGGGTCATACACATAAGTTCTTTTGATAGAGAACGAAGACAAAGAGAACACAAGAAAGAGGAAGCAATCAAAAAAGCAATCTGGAGGTGCCAAAGTAAGTAAGAAACCATGGAAAACATTAAAAATATAACACTTTCCTTAATGAGACTTGTTACTGGATTCTTGAATCTAACCAAACAGGATTTTGAGACTGGCATCAATAATGACAACCACCTTTTCCCAAGCTTAGGGCTCCTCTGATTCTAGAGGACTACTATTCCAAACACTTGGCTTCTTCGAATAGGATGATTTGTCAGGTAATCACATTTTTAAAATATGCTGAATTGAGTACTTGTGTTTGTATTCAAACAAAAGGCACCAAGAAAACTGAGTTTATCTTCTAAACTTCATTTTTAAAAGGTTCGACAACATTTAAACAATCTGAGCCCTCAAGTTTACTAAAGTGGACTGTAAATATTATTTGGCTTTGTTATATGTTGTTAATAGATATCGAAGAAAAAATTTCTACTGCAAACACCATTAATTGCATGATTAAATGCTTAAAATAATACTCAAATTGCAGGAGTTAACTTACCTTTATATTGGTAAGTAAAGGTATATTAAAACATGTATTTAAAAACTGCTGAATGTTACTAAGGCCAGACACCAAGAGACTGGATTGGTTAAAAGGTAATTCTAGATCATACCTACTCTTCATTCCTCACATAACCTGAGTTCACAGCTTCCTTTGTGCATCAACTTCCTCAATTTTTGTATCTCAGCCCTTCTTGATTTTACCTTCTTCTTCATGGATTTTGCCTGGGAATTCTGTGAGAGTATACTCTGCTCTTCTACCTAGAGCAGGAAATTGCTGTTGGGGGAACTTCCTATGAGAACTAAGCTTTTCCCAGCAATGCCATGGGGGAAGGGAGTATAGTACAGGCTGCCTAGAATAGATCCTGGAGGTTGGGCCACACAATCTCCTCACACCTCCCATTAGCATTCCAGTTCCTGGAGCAATTTCACACACTAGCAGGCAATCCTGAACCTGCTGTAAAACCAACCAGGGATCCACCCTGCCCATCAAAGGGCTGCAGCTGCCTTTTGAGGACCACAGCAAGGGTGTTCCGTTGTAGGACTAAATCAACCAGTGAAGTGGTCTTCCCTCAGAATCAAACCCTGGAAAGCAATGCATTAGAAGCTGATCTGGAGTTCAAGATGGGTTCCAAAGGTGGAGGGAGAGGAGGAGCTGGGTTCAGATCCTTCTTCAGAACTAACTAGCTGTGTGACCTTGGGTGGGTGACCTAATTTCCCAAAACTTGTTTCTTCCTCTGTGAAATGAGGATAACAAAATGGACCTTACAAGGTTGGAGAAGCTTTCAAAGAAATAATGCAGGCTGCCCCGTGTCTGCTATACCAGAAGTACACAGCAGTTACCAGTTCAAACCCTACCCCCACCACCTAGCAGAGTAGAGCACCGCATAAATTATGTCACCCCCATGACTCAGTTTCCTCATCATTAAAACCGAGTGTTATTACAACACAAAGTATATATCCAATAAATATTAGCTACTTTTTTTATTTCCTTGTAAAAACAGACTGTGTTTCCAGCTCAACCAATGCTGTAATGGTGAATTAAATGAGTTCAATATAATGTGTATTTTTTTATTCGTGAAGACCTTGCACACTTTTACGATTTTTCTGGGCCGAGTCAAGCAGCAGTGCTAAGGGTGGGGCTGAACTGTAATACGAAGAAAAAATTTCAGAGAGGGAGAATAATCACCCACCAGGGAACTATTTCTTTTGTAATGCACATTCCATTTCTTCTCCCTCATGCTTTTTAATTCCTTCCACATTTCCTGCCATAATTATCAAATGTTTGGTTTCTGACCTCACTTTTCTGGAGACTAGAGCCCAGGGAATTTAGAATTGTTTATTTTCTGTCCATAAACCTTTGAGTTAATGGAAGGGCTTGTGAGTGAAGAGTTTGTTGGTTTGTTTGTAGTGTCTCAGGAAGGTCACTGGAGTTGAAAAAGAAACATCACCAAAAAAGTGCTGAAATACTTTGACTGCAAAAGCCGAGCCCGCCGAGGGCTGAGCAATGGATGGCTCATACTTGCGCAAACGCTAGTTTAAGAGAAAATTTGAGAATTTGGAAGCCGTTATATGGTCCTGACAATAACACAAAATCCGAATGCACTTTACCAAGGAAGAAAAAAAAATCAGGGATTTATAATCTTACTTTATAAAAGAAAAAAATTATTTCGCCCTAAGAGAAGAATCTCTTAGGATTTGGGGGTGGGGGGGTCGGGTGTTACTTTTTCTTTTCCTCCCCGAGGAGACAGACTAGGAAGGAAAAGTCCCAACTCTTCCCACTTTCCTCTCTGGCGCCGTTCAGAGCTCGGCTGCGCCCGAGTCGCCGCCTCGGTCCCACAGGGCCCAGCTCGTCCTCTCTCCCCCGCCCCGTTCTCCCTCCATGTTAGCCGCGGTGGGGCTCCCGCTCACTGCTCAAACTTCTTTTCCTGATTTTTGAGGTTTAAGTTTCCTAAGTGGCAGCCCCGCTCCGAGCGCCGCCCTCCCCACGTTCCGAAACTCCCAGTCCCACCCGCCGAGAGCATCCCCGGGACGCGCCGCCGCCCGCCCGCGCGCAGACCGCGGGGCCCCGGAGCCCGAGGTCGGACCTCCCCGGCCGCTCCCTACCTCCGCGCGGACCCAGGCCACCGCCACCACAGCGAGCGCGAGCCAGCGTGTCCACATCTGCGGAAGAGACAAGAGCGAGGCTGAAGGCACCGGGCCCCGCGCCGACCCCGGAAACTTCCCGGGGTCCCGCAGGCTCGCCCCCTCCGCGCAGCCCCTCGGCTTCCCCGCGGGGCCCAGCCCCCGCGCTCCGCTCCGCTCCGCGCGCCGGGCTCTCACCTTCGTCCTGTCCCGGTTCTCGGAGGGCGCGGAGCTGGGCGGCCGCAGCAAGCTATGTGGGAGCTTCGCCGATCGCCAGTCTCGAAGGAAATCCGACCTGGGCTCGCGGCCCCGTAAGACCCCTCCTTCCCCGGCCGCCTGCCCCCCAGCTCCTCCCCGTTCTCCTCCCCCTTCTGCAGCAGCGGCCCCCGCGGCTGCCGGCTCCGCTCCCTCCTCCCGCCGCCGGCTCCCGGGAGCCCGCGTGCGTCCTGGCGCCGCCCGAACTCCGCTCCTCGCCCGGCCCCTAGGACTCGGAGGCTCAGGCAGAGAAGGGGTGTCCCGGGGGGCCACTGCAACAAAAGCTGAGAGTGCGTGGGGGGCGGGGGGAGCCGAAACCACACCCCCGGGAGGGGCCCCGGCTTGCTGCAGCTGGGGCGGGCTGCGGCGGTGCCGAGCTCGGGCGGTGCTGCTAGGGTACCCCGTCCCCTCGTGGGGCGGGAGCCTGGAGGGAAAGGCGCCCTGCAGCCTCGGGAGCCCCAGCCGACCCCCACGAGTGAGAGAGCTGGAGACGCCCAGGGGCACTCACAGTCTGGGGGGTCACTGCAGCCAGGACTCGAGGAAGTGGGCGAGGGGCCCGGAAGGCTGCTTTGGGTTCAACTGTACATTTCCTGGGGGAGAGTTGGCGGCAGCCCTGCTCTGCTGGAAATACCCTGACTGGAGCGTTTGCTTGCAGCCTCACCCCGTCCATCCTTTCCTCCGGTCCAGAAGCTGTACCCCCTCCTGTCTTCCGCCCACCCGTCACCTGTGTCCCTGCTCCTATTCCTGTCACCCCAGCTACCCTCCATGTTCATGCTTTCCATCTCCCTCCGCCTCTTCCCATCGGCTTTCAAATGTGTGCTGCCTCTTTGTATCGATTCTCCAAACTTCCAACTGTGGCCTCTTTCTTACCTTCCTCCAGTGTCTCTGGTGCTGAGAAAAAAAAAATCCACTTGGCACTTTAGATTTGATATGCCCGAGGCTGAGCCCCACTTCCCACCAGCTCCCAGGCCTGCTCCTCTGCATCTTTATGAGGAGTGCCCCGAAAACGGTTCTCCACTTCCCAGACCTGGGTTGTCACCGCATCCTGGCAGTTTTCACTTTGACATCTGCTATTGTCATTCACATTTCCACTTCCCTAGGCCAGACCTTCATCTGTCCTCACTTGGAGAATTCTGGAAACCACCTCTGGTTGGCGTCCACCTCCAGGCTCTCTAGTCTCCACTGCACCTCATTGCCATCTTCCTTCTAACTACCGGATTTAAACACTGTCTTTGTCATGCGCTTCTGGGCTCAGAAACTTTCAGCACTCTTTCTCCCACGTGAAATCCAAACTCTGCCTTCCTTGTAAGTCTTTCATTACTGGAACCATCCATCCATCTAACTTTACTTCAGCTGCTTAATATACTCCCTAGGCTCAGATCAAGCCAGTCTTGTCATTGTCCACTGACCTCACCTTCACTCTACTCCCATGGTGTGCTCCCTGAGTGCCTAATGTTGTGGTTTTAGGGGCTTCAAATTACACTCATATTCCCCACGCATGTTCACAAGCCACTGAACTAGCCACCAGAGCCAGACTGTTGGAGAGCAAAATGTCAGCTCTGTCCCCGGTAAAAGCTGGAATGGTGGCCATGGCTTAGACTGGCACAGACAATGAATGGATCTGCTTATACTTCACCCCAGAAGTAAATAAAATAAAACACGCTGACTGGCTGCCGTCATACCTGACTGTCACACACAAGAGTCGGAAGACCTGTGTGTAAGATTGAGGAGCTGGAGCCACCCCCCAGGGCTGATAGAGAGAGGGTTGGAGGTGCAGAAGAACCCTTTTAGTGAAAATCTGCCTGTGTGAAGTTGCAGTTTTACAGTTTCTGGAAAAGCAGAACACCTGCTTCCTTGGGCAGTCCTGCTCCCCAGACTTGAGGGGCAGAGTGACACATACTTTCCAGCTCACCAATCATATAACTCACTCCCTGCTTCCCTGATACGAAAATAAGAGAGGGGGGAATATCTGTCTCCCGCCAGCTGCTCTGTGCCAGGGCTTCCAGTCTCTGCCAGGACTCAAGTGAACTGTGATGCACAGGTTTTCTTGTGCTTACCACACTTTCATCCCTTACATGCACTGCACCCCCTTACACATGCTCTGCACCCCCTTACACATGCACAGCACCCCATTACACATGCACTACACCCCCTCAGAATTGGGCATGATCTTCTCTGTCTTCCTACTTCTGTTTATTAAAACCTTTTTTTTTCAGTGCTCAAAGTTTCATTGCTTCTCTAGCAATAACTTGTTTCTTTAGACAATAACTTGATATAGTAGAAAGCACATGAGGTTTAAAGTCAAACAGATCTGGCTCTTAATTCTATCACTACCATTTACTTAGCTAGCTAGCTGTATGACCGTCATAAAATTATTTAAGCTCTCTAAAACTGACTTTCTGCATCTGATAATTAGCAGAGATAATGCCTTTCAATGGGCTATGAAATTTAAATATGGAATATTAATAGAAAGTATCTCAAGGGTAGTAGACCTCCATACATCTAGCTGTTAGTATTTCATTGATCTACTTTGCAAATGAATTGTAGTTGGTACCATATGCCATTTGACATGTCTAATTTATTTATCACAACAAACTGAAAGGTATTTTTTTTATTGTTTCCATTTTCTAAATAAGGAAACTGAACCTCAGAAAATTTGGATACTAAGCCTTACAACTTGGTTATTAAGCCTTACAACTTGGCATTCTATTGCATACCATTGTAGGAAACCTTTAACACTGTCCACACAGTTGTTGTTCTTGATTCTCCAGCTGGATTTTAAGTTGCTTAGGGTATAAACAGTGCTTTTCACATATTAATTTTCTCTACATTTGGGGCACAATTGTTGAATTTGACTATATCAAAATTAAAGAATCCTACTCAATCAAGGTCACCATAAAAAAAAAAGATGGATTTAGAAGGAGAGAATCAGTACCTAAAATGAAAAGGAACTCATAAGTGCAGCCCTTGCAAATCAATAAGAAGACAGGAAACCCAATAGAAGAATGGGCAAAAGCCAACAAGTAGAGAAAAGATGCTTGAAGCCGCTGGTACTATTTAAAGTACATAGCAATCATGTGATATCAGTATTATTTTATTATTTCTATTTTGCAGATAAGGAAACTGAGACATATTTTTAGTTATTTATCCCAGATAACACAGTAAGTGGTCAATATTATCTTAGACTCATCATGGTGGCAAAAGTTAGACAATTACACAATGCCAAATGTTAGCACGCGAGTAGTGCAGTCTTTCTGGTGTACTGTCGTGATTAAGAACATTAGTTTAGGAGCTGGAAGCCCTGGTTCAAATGTGTGTTGGCAGTAAATCTTGGCTTTACTACTTACTGTGTGACCATGGGCAAGTTAGTTTGCTTGTTTGTAAAATGGGGATCATAATAGTACTGATTCTATAGCATTATTGGGCAGATTCAATGTGTTAATATGTGTAAGTTACTTAGGACAGTGCCTGGTACATAGCTTATAATTAACGTGTGCTAGTAAGGAAATAATTCAGTAGGACTTTTTGTAGGTACTGATGATAATTCTGTGCTACAGAGTATGATTAACTTAACTCTACAATAAATTAAAAACAACCCCCCCCCCTCAAACAACAATAATAACAAAACAAATTGCATGAGGGAGTTGACAGTTATAGGAGACTGTTCTGCATGGCGTGGGCCCACTCAGAAAGGCCAGTGGAAAGTGAGGTCCGGCACACAGGACCCACACCCACAGATGGGTTCTCCCATGGGGAATCAGGCCTGCAATGTACCTAGGCCTCTTTGAGACTTGCTTTTGCTAAAACTCCCCCACCCTGAATCGAGGCAGTAAACGTTTACTGCATATCTTTAAAGTAACTTCCTAAAATCTACGCTAAACCTTCCAAGGATGAGTGTAACCAGCTCAACCACTTTTCCCTTTACATTTGCAAATATCCTTCTTTTTTGATGTAATTAGCAACATCCTTTGTAGGGGGGCTTTAACGCAGCCCCCCTCCGCCACAGATGAAGAAAAAGACTACCAAGACATGATCTGCTTGGGGAGGAAAGGTGGCCGCTTCTCTCAAAGGAGAAGGGCCCAGAGCCTCTCTCTCCAGGGGCTTTTCTTAGGTTCATTCACACAGGAATGCAGATAAAGCTCATCAATCATTGTTAGACAGTAAGGGTTAAACAATACATGGTTTACAGAGAACTTTGAGGGCTTATTCTGAGTTACAGCCAATTAGTTAGAGGGCCATAAAACTTTAGGCGCCAGACTCATCTCAGGTCTGGACCCTTATCTTTTAAGCTGAGGGTACAAATTAAGTAGGTTTCACAGGAATGTACGTATTTTTGTTAGGACTGACTCCCCAGGGAATCCACCCCTCTCAGCACGGGACTGCACTGCCCTCTGTCATTGTTCCAGGCTTAAATCAGGCAAGGGAAGTAAGGCAGCCAAGAGATTAGGAGACTTCTTGCAGACAGAATGAGGACTCAGGCTATTTCAAAGCCGAGGGGCGAGGGTCCATCACCCCCTTTTTCCACAGCCCCCCGAGTCCTTCCCTGCGAGTTTATTCCTGGTGACCAGAGCCTGTCTTAGGTTGATCCTCCCTTGAGGATTCTTACCCGTCATTGGCTAACTGGCCAAGCTCAGGGCCAAGCAGGGTGAAGTGGGCAGGGGTGGAACACCTGCCAGGGAGATAAGCTTTGTCTCCTTAGTGGCTTATGGTCCCAACTCTGACTCAGCCTTAACCATGGAGGATTACAGCCTCTGAAACCAGGCAGGGGGGTTCCCAACAATCCTTTCCTTTGTTTTCTGTAAAAGGTAACCACCTAAAGCGAACCTGTGCAAAGTAAAGGAGGACCATCCTCAATGTAATGTGCCCAGAAAAGAAACAAAAGCCTGTCACGGCAAGGGTCGTGGCACACTTCTCTTGAGAGAGTGGCTGTGCTGTCCCTTTTCCTCCCCAGAACTCGGTAGTCTGTGTGAATTTGTCTCGTCTCAGCCACAATGCCGCGGACACTGCAGGCTGGTGTCCACATTAGCCAGTTATATCAATGAGGACTTTTTTGGTTGCAGATGATAGAGAAGCTAATTTAAATAAGTGGCTTGTGCATTTAAATGGGATTTATTGGCCCCTATAGCTGAGAGATCCATTGGTAGGCTGACTTCAGGAAAGACTTCATCCAGGAGCTCAAACAAGGTCACCAAGGATCTGATTTCTTGCCATCTCTTGTCTTTATCTTTAGCAATTTCATTTTGTTCCTGGGTCCCATGTGGTGGTGCCTGAGAATTCTGGTCTGTGGCCTCTGGGTAGTAAACTGGCTGCAGTGGTGCCTCATCATGCCCTTGGTGAGGGAGAGAGCCTGTTTCTGGAGCTACTACAAAAGTCCTAGAATTCCTTTTTTTTTAAAGTCTAGATTGAGTTTTTTGGTATCTCCATACTAGTCACCAGGAGAAAAAGGAGTGTGGCTCAGGAGTGTGGGGTAGGATGGGAGTTGATGACTCACTCCAAGAAAATCAGGGTAATGAAGGGCAGGAAGAGCAGAGAGTGAGCGCTGAGACTAGCCAAACAATGACCACTGCAGCAACAAATCACCAACTACAGGGGAAACCAGTGCTCTCCAAAGTGGGGTGCAGGGTCCCCAGGGGGCATGGGAAAATAATATCTATCTGTTTACTATTTCCAACCTAAAAATAAGAATTGACTTTGCAAATATGTAGACAGACTGTAGTGCCCTTATTCGGTCCACATGTTGGACTGGTACCATGAGGAGAGAGTGGGCGTTCTCCCACACAGAGGGACTGACAGCTGCTAGTTCCCTTTTAACTCATTGTGATACACTGAGGTTGCCCACTTAAATGGATTACATATAATACTATCTAGGTTTAACTAACTAGGTAAGAAACATTTGGCTATGAAACCAAAAAAATAAGGATAAAGATTTTTTCCTATTAATAGGTAAAGGGCCCTGGCTGGTGTGACTCAGTGGATTGAGTGCCAGCCTGTGAACCAAAGGGTTGCCAGTTTGATTCCCAGTCAGGGCACATGCCTAAATTGTGGGCCAGGTCCCCAGTAGGGGGTGTGCGGGAGGCCACCACACATTGATGTTTCTCTCCCTCTCTCTCTCTCTCTCTAAAAAAAAAGGACAGAGTTGACATATTTCTTACTTTTGTAAAAGAGCTTGCTGTCTGCCACATTAGCAAGATAAAAACAATGACTCAATCAGATCTGACAATAGGTGAGTCAGAAACTTCAAAGGTAACAAAAAAGCTATTTGAAATACGAATTCACTTTCATTATTATTAGTGATATTCTCATCCCAAGTGTGCCTTAGGGTATCAGTTAAAAATACTTAGGATTAGCAAGAATTTTAGAAACCAGGTATAAAGACAAATACCTACATTTTCATTTTTTAAGATAGAGGCTCTTTTTATTTTTTTAAAGATTTTATTTATTTATTTTTAGAGAAAGGGGAAGGGAAGGAGGAACAGAGGGAGAGAAACATTGATCACTTGCCTCTCTTAAGAGCGGCGCCCTGACTAAGGACTGAACTCACAACCTGGGCATGTGCCCTGACCAGGAATCGAATGACAGAGTTTCGCTTTGGGGAAGGAAGCACAACCAACTGAGCCACACCAGTCAGGGCTCTGTTTTTTTTTTTAATTCTGATGATACTTGAAGATGTGCAGTATACAATTCAGTACTTTAGAAAATTCCGCTCAATTTAGATTAAATATTGAGAGATCTTCTTTTAGATTTCTTACTTAACGGTAAAAGACATACATTTAGGGGAAACAATTGTCTTCCTGCTCTAATCAGGAATAGTAGAACCAGTACCTGGAAAACAATATGCTGACAAGCTAAAATGCAATCTTTTGTCAGCATACACCATTGAAATTAGCAAAAAATTATATATATACCTGAAGATTATCAGGAAAAGCAAGTATTAGAGCAAATATACCGTGTTAAATGGCTGTAAAGGGAATGAAAATACAAGTGTTTCATATATTTCTAAACTTATTATATTGGCTGGATTCTGTTTCAATAATGACATAATGAAGAACTATGTTTTCGAGCAACTAAGGAAAGCTATACTGGAAAAAGATACGTTCTTAATAATAAATCACTTCTTTAAAGAAATATTTCCTAGAAGACTTGTGCAAGTGGAGCCACAGAGGAATGGCTGTTTTGAATGGAGCAGAAGGAGGGTTAAGGTAAGGTCCCACGGCCACCCTCACATGTGGTTTCCGTGGCTGCACCATCCACAGATGAGCTGCTGCAGCAAAGACACTGAGGCCAGAGCCGCAGCATGTTGTAGAAAGTCATGATGTGGTTAATTTTTGTAAGTTAACATGTGGCAGAAAATTTGTAATACTTAAAAATGACATGGGAAGTGACTATGTTTATACCACACTGAGGCTCAGATGATCTTGGGACAGGGGCCATTAATGTTGAACTTGAAAATGCAAGTATTTGTTTGACATAAAGACAGCTGTTCTGGGTAAAAACCAAGATGGAGGCGTAGGTAGACACACTGTGCCTCCTCGCACAACCAAAAGAAGGACAACAATTTAAAAACAAAAAACAACCAGAACTGACAGAAAATTGAACCGCACGGAAGTCCGACAACCAAGGAGATAAAAAAGAAACATTCATCCAGACCAGTAGGAGGGGCGGAGACGGGCAGCCGGGGTGGACAGGACTCCCGTTGCCGCAGCCGGACCCAGAGACTGGCGGATTGTGGGATGAACGGAGCAGTCAGTGCCACAGCTAGCAGACGCCACGGCCCCACATTCATGCATAGATAAGCCGGGAGGAAGGGAGGGGGAGCGAAACAGACTGCACAACCCAAGGCTCCAGTGCGGGGAGGGGGGGGGGGGAATAAAGCCTCAAACCTCTGATTAAAAACACCCATGGGGATTGAGGCGGCAGCAGGGGAAACTCCCAGCCTCACAGGAGAGTTCGTTGGAGAGACCCACAGGGGCCTAGAGTGTGCACAAGCCCACACACACAGGAATCAGCACCAGAGGGGCCCAATTTGATTGTGGGTAGCGGAGGGAGAGACTGAAATCCAGTAGAGAGTGGAGCAGGCACCATTGCTCCCTCCTGGCTCCTCCCCCACATACAGTATCACAGAGCAGCGACCAGCATTACCCTGCCCTGGTGAACACCTAAGGCTCCGCCCCTTTACATAACAGGCGTGCCAAGGCCAAAAAAAAAAAAAATGGCCCAAATGAAAGAACAGATCAAAGCTCCAGAAAAAATACAACTAAGCAGCGAACAGATAGCCAACCTATCAGATGCACAGTTCAAGACACTGGTAATCAGGAAGCTCACAGAATTGATTGGATTTGGTTGCAAATTAGATGAAAAAATGAAGGCTATGCTAAGAGAAACAAAGGAAAATGTACAGGGAACCAATAGTGATGAGAAGGAAACTGGGACTCATATCAACAGTGTAGACCAGAAGGAAGAAAGAAACATCCAACCAGAAAAGAATGATGAAACAAGAATTCAGAAAAACGAGGAGAGGCTTAGGAACCTCCAGGACATCTTGAAACGTTCCAACATCCAAATTATAGGGGTGCCAGAAGGAGAAGAGGAAGAACAAAAAACTGAAAACTTATTTGAACAAATAATGAAGAAGAACTTCCCTCATCTGGCAAAGGAAATAGACTTCCAGGAAGTCCAGGAAGTTCAGAGAGTCCCAAAAAGCTGGACCCAAGGAGGAACACACCAAGGCACACCATAATTACATTACCTAAGATTAAAGAGAAGGAGAGAATCTTAGAAGCATCAAGGGATAAGGATACAGTTACCTACAAAGGAGTTCCCATAAGACTGTCTGCTGATTTCTCAAAAGAGACCTTACAGGCAAGAAGGGGCTGGCAAGAAGGATTCAAAGTCATGAAAGGCAAGGACCTACATCCAAGATTGCTCTATCCAGCAAAGCTATCATTTAGAATGGAAGGGAAGATAAAGTGCTTCTCAGATAAGGTCAAGTTCAAGGAGTTCATCATCACCAAGCTCTTATTATATGAAATGTTAAAGGGATTTATCTAAGAAAAAGAAGATCAAAAATGGGAACAGTAAAAATGACAGCAAACTCACAGTTATTAACAACCACACCTAAAACAAAAACAAAAACAAACTCATCAAACAAGTAGAACAGGAACAGAACTACAGAAATGGAGATCACATGAGGGGTTATCAATAGGGGAGTGGGAGGGGGAGAGAGGGGGGAAAGGTACAGAGAATAAGTAGCATAAATGATAGGTGGAAAATAGACAGGGGGAGGGTAAGAATAGTATAGGAAATGGAGAAGCCAAAGAACTTATAAGTATGACCCATTGACATGAACTATAGGGGGAGAATGTGGAAGAGAGGGGGTGGGCAAGATGGAGTGGAGTGAAGGGGAGAAAATGGGACAACTGTAATAGCATAATGAAAAATACATTTAAAAAAGACAGTTGTTCCAAATGTGTTATCTTTTTATGTGGTAACAAGTAGAATGTTACCTATTTAAAAAATCCACATCTATCACTTCAAGGAAAACTTGTGATGCAAATAATGAATGAGAAATTAATTGCTTTTAAAAACGTGCTACGAAGAACATATTTTGAAATGGGATATTTGGAAATGTTCATCATTAGGTGATTTTGTTGTTTAAAATAATAGAAGTGTGGCACCCATAAAAACTCTCAAAAATACACATTTTTAAAACATAAAAAAACTTCTAACCTGTTTAAAAATCTCCCAAACAAGAGTTTCAGTAGTTTATTTACTCATTTGTGAAAATATAAAGATGCAACAACTTTCAATGTATTTGAAGAACAAATAATTTCTAGAGCAGATGAAAATTTGCTAGACAAATTTTGACTGAAACTTTTGCATAATTGGTTCATAGGACTGAAAAATGAGCATTGTAATTTTGTGAGTCAGTGATGCACATTTTCCATCTAGATCTATGTATATTTGTAGTGTGTTAGTCTGCCAGGGCTGCCATAACAGAATACCACAAACTGGGTGGCTTACACACCAGCAATTTATTTTAGCACAGTTTTGGAAACTGGAAGTCCAAAATGAAGATACTGGCAAGGCTGGTTTCTGGTGAGGCCTCTCTCCTTGGCTTGCAGATGGCCACTTCCTCTCTGTGTTCTCACCTGGCCTTTTCTCTTACTGTGTGCATCCTTAGTATCTTTCTTTTGTTATAGGAACACAAGTTCAATCAAATCAAGACAACATCCTTCTGACCTTATTTAACCTTATTTACTTCCTTAAAGGCCCTATTTCCAAATACAGTCACATAGAGGGTTAGGGCTTCAACAGGAATTTTGTGTAAACACAATTCAGTCTATATCAGTGAGTTATCTTTTTTACCTTTGACAGTTATGAAACCAAATATCAAAATAAACTGGACTTAGAATCAGATCTTCAACCCTCCCTCTCACAAAATGTTGAGAAAATATTTTCTAAATGAAATAAAACATCAGTCATTAAATGTATTTTTTGAGTGAGAGCAATGGTTTTTTGATTATTAACAAATAAAATGTTTGAAAATGTTGCTTATTTTACCTTTAATTCATCTTGTTGCTTTATAAATTTTGTGTATATTTTATAACGTACATAATGTATTAGCCCGCTGTTATTGATGGAGGCACGTACCCATAAAGTTTGAAGCCCATCACTACAGAAGTGAATCTCACACTTAGGCCAAAAGAACACTTCTAGAATTGAGTACAATATTCATTATTGTTAATCATGTTTATTGTGATATTAATCACATTGATTGTGATGTTTTGTTTAATCATAGAAAGCACCTGTGACAAGATGCTTTCATCAGCAACTTGGAGAAAATACAGTATTTATTAAATATTCATGTGTTTATTGACTTGTACAGAGCAACCTATAATTTAAATGTATGCCTGTTCGGCCCTGTCTAAAGATGCTAACTCCACACAATCTCCTCAGTTCATTTCTGAAAATTCTGTAAATTAGTAGTATAAATTTTCATGTTATATTCACAGAACTATGATTTATGATAATCAATCTGCTTATCACAAGCTTGGTAGTCCTATAAATTTGTATAAATAAAGGAATTTTGTGTCATGAGATTGTCATGATATTCGATACACACCTATCCCTTTTGCAGCCAGCATGCTTTCACTCTGTTTCTGGTGACAGTCTCTATTCGCCCTTTTTCCCTAGAATACCATTCCTCTTTCACTCACCATCTGTGAGTTCTGCTCCTCTAGAGCTGAAGCAATGATCTGGGGTAAGACAATCAGTGCGTTTCATTTCCCTGGCCACATTTTAGGAGTAGGCATCTGACAGGAGTCAGGCCAATAAGGCCAATGAGATTCTATTCCAAGACTTTTGTTCCACTCATTAGGAAAACCACCTCTCTCTTTCCCTGGCCTGGGTACAAGATAAAGTTAGTGTGAGGTGCGGGGGGCACCTCCTGGGCCTGAGATACTGCCAGCTCTGCAGAACCAAGCGGTGGAACCCAATAATATCTTCAGAGCCTCAAACTGAGCTGAAACTGATTAGCCCCCAACTTTTTAGCTTTGCCGTCTACTTATTTTTGCTCAAGCCTCTTACATTGGGGTTTTGGTCATAACTGAAAAAAATCCCACTGACTATCAGGCCATAAATATAATTTCAGAGTGTTTAAAACAATAAAATAGCATAAATAAATACAACAGTTCTTTTTGAAACATCAAAGCTGGGAAAAGGCAATGATTTTCTTAAACACTTGCAGAAGAGCAGATGTTCTGTCCATTTTATCAAGCTCCTCCATTTCCCAGCCTGCTGCAGACACAGGGATGTGTATTATTTAAAGACACCTTTAATACAAGCGATTGAATTCCACTTATTCTAGCCTAAGGCAAGAGGGAACTTACTGGCTGGTGATGGTACATGGGGTTGAAGGAAGAGCTGCAGGAACTGAGGTCCCAGGAATTTGAATGGGACTATGGTAGGCTTAACAAAAAATGCTCCCTTCATCCCTGCCAAGATTTACTCACATCCTAATCTCTGGAACCTGCAATGTTACCTTACATGCAAAAGAGTGAATATTGTCTCAAATGGCAAAGATGTGAGTAAGCTAAGGATTTTCAGAGAAGCAGCTTATCCTGGGTTACCAGGTGAGCCCTGATTCCAATCACATGCATACTTATAAGAGAGAGGCAGAAGGATATTAGACACAGACAGAGGAGGAGAAGAGACACACAGAAAAGGCAACATGAAGATAGAGGCAGAGATTGGAGTGGTGCAGCCAAGGAACACCAGGGAATACCGGCAGCCGCCAGAACAGGAAGAGGCAAGGAAGAGACCCTCCTCCCCCTGAGCCTCCAGAGAGAGCAGTGCCCTGTGGACAGCTTGATTTCAGTCTTCTGACCTCCACAACTGAGAGAGAAGAAATTTCTGGTGGTGTAAGCTACGAAGATTGCAATCAATTTTTATGGCAGCCCCTGAAACAAATACAGGACTCATTGCTGTCATCTCTATCTCTCCCTTTCCCTGTTTCTCTCTTATCAGACTCTCAGCTTATTCTGCAGTTTTAGTTTCTCCATATGGCTGAGAAGATGGCTAGTACAAGTCTCAAAATTGCACTCAACCAACTTTGGAACCCCAGCAAGAAGAGAGCATTTATTTTCCCAGGGCGTATATATCCGCCTCAGGGAAGGGTTCTGAGTAGTCCTGTTTGCGTCATTGCCCCACCACCCCTTGGACAAAGCGTGTTGCCAAGGGAGAGGCCCAGTGGTTAGCTCTGCTTGGGTTATGATGCCATCCTTACAGCAGGCAGCACACTGATTGACATCTTCACAAACCACATGGCATGAGGGAAGACATTTTTCCAAAGGTGGGATGCTGGGCAGACCAAAACAGCAAATACACACTGCAAGGGCCAGATTCCTGGGCTCTTCCCCACTTCGACACACCATAAGGACATGTAGAGATGTGGGCAGAAGAACAACAGACCTGTCCTGGGGATGTGGGACACAGCATATTCCCTCCTCTAATCCAGATGTAGGAGTAAACAACTGCCTTTGAAATTTATGTGGAGATTGGAAAGGCTATGTGTTTGGTCAGAATGATAGGCCCATCTTCCTATAGGTTCTGGTCAGAATGGAACTGGTCTAGGCTGGATGGGAGAGTGGTGTCAGTGGCATCAGATTATTGGTAGGTTGGGGCTCCCCTGAGAGGACCCCAGGGGACAGAGGTTTTCATGGCCAGAGCCAAGGCTGAAGAGAGACTTTCTTCATTCTGTGGCTGTTCCATCTTCCTCTCTCCCCTCTCCCACTTTAGTCTCCCCCCCTCTAAAACCCTTCCTTTGTCTTTGTTCTCTCTTCTCTCCAGACTCCCACCCTGGGGAGAAGAAGAGGGATGCTAATGCACCAGTCATGGGTTTTGTAAAAGCAGGTGATGCTTTTTTTCCCCACTGAAAAGAAAATGCCCTCTCCTGCCTAGTTTTGGTGGAACACTCTGTTATCAGCATAATCACTGACATTTATCATAAAACCTCACTGTTGGAGATTCTTTCAGGGCCTGGCCTACTCCCCGGGAGTAAATCAGGCACTTTTGAGCAATGATAGGGCTTCTTTCAGACCCTCAGGTATTATTTTTCATGCACCAGCAAAACTTAAAAATGGAAGTGAATAAATGCAGCTGGTTAAAGGAACTGACCTGCTCACGAAGGTCATGCAGTAGAAGAATTTGCCTCATTAAGAATGTGTGACTGGGGCAGAAAATGCTCATTTTTACTGGCTTTTCATGATAAATAGAAATGCTGCTGTTAACCTGCAGAATCCCACTCAGAGTGAGCCTACTAGGGGTGCCGCCTGGATGCCCCCTCCAGCTGTGTCTGTCCCTTGGTGTCTCCTCTTTGCCCTTATTAAATTTTTAGTCACTATGACTCCTTCCAAACAAAGCTGATTCTTTCAAGTTATTGCTTTAAATAGTTGTAATGGATGTATGAGGGAGGGAGTTGTAATATCTCTGCAAGGGAGAGACTTATAATTTCTTTTTTCAATATGAAGAAGGGGTGCTACTCCAATATGAAGTTTCATTCACATGCACCCGATTGACTTTATGTTGGGGGTCTCCAAGACCATTCCCAGGTTCCGAAATTTGCTAGGAGGATTCGCAGGACTGGGCACATAGTTGAGCTTATGACAGTGATTTATTACAGTGAAAGGGTACAAAGCAAGATCAGCAAAAGAGGGCATGTGGGGCAAAAACCAGAGGAAACCAGGTGCAAGGTAATTTTTCCAGCCACAAATTGGGACATGTGTGAAATGTTGTCCACCAGGGAAGCTCATCAGAGACTCAATGCCTAGGGTTTTTGTTGGGGGCTGGTTACGTGGGCACTCTCTGCCTAGTATGTACCAGAATTTCAGACCCTTAGAAGGAAAGCAAGTGTTCAGCGTAAGCAATGCTGTTTGCACAGTTGAGGTGCAGTGAGCTATTCCCATCACTTCTGGAAACGGTGGGAACTCTCTTGGAATCCAAGTTTCCTCATGCCAGCTATGGAGCAACCTTACAATCAGAGCTTTCTGAGGACAGCAGTCTCAGGCCTGCTGTGTTAACACTTGAATCTCCACAATTTGCCAATGGTCATGGCATTTCCTGCATTAAGGAAAACTTGATGTTATAAAACAAAACAGTAAATATAAATTAGGAGATATACCATGAAGTCACAATTGTCTGTCATGTCCCTAGCTTTCTTTCAAATGGTTCTGGCTGTCATTGATGGAACAAGGGATTTCTCCTTGAGTCAAAAGCTAAGAAGTATGGTTGGACATGACTGAGATGAATAGTCACAGTCTGACCAATTAGGGGAGCTCCATACTGGAGGGAGCAGGGTCAAATTGATCTGGCCCACTGTCTTTGGAAGAACAAATGCTAGATGGAGAAAGGGAAAGTAGGTAACTGGAGCTCAGACTGAGTGAGAATAATGCTGAGTTATTGTTCCAGGTCTCCATGAAGATTGGTATGCTCCTCCATCTTGGAAGTCTATGGGCAAGATGGAGATGATGCTCTGGCTGGGTAGCTCAGTTGATGAAAGCATTGTCCTGATTCTCCAAGGTTGCAGTTTTGATTCCCATCGAAACCAAGAATTACCCAATGAATGCATAAATAAGTGGAACAACAAATCAATGTTTCTCTCTCCCTTCTTCTCTTTCTCTCTAAAAAATCAATTAAAAAATGGATATGATGCCCTGTGGCCCACATTTTGTATCCTTGCAATGAACACATATCTTTCACTGATAGAGGTGTGTGTTTTCCAAGTAGCCTGAAAGAGCCCAGCTAACCACAAGGGTAAATATTCCCTTTACAAAGGAATTTGGCAACTAAAATGAGAATAGTGGTACTACAGGACATCTGAGGAAACTTGAAAGAATATAGTTTGGGTCAATAACAGGAAGTAGCACCTTACATTGTAAAATGGAAGTTTCAGAACACATTTCACTTCCTCAAAAAAAATTAAATAAGCATATGTAGGCTTAGGAAAAGCTTTAAAAATTGTCTGCATGGTTGAGTCACACGAACTTATTGGGAAAAATTCAATTTGTTGGAATGATTTCCTCTCCTATGAGATGAATGCCAGGAAAGGGAGTAATGATTTCCTGTGGCCTAACTCGGGTACCCTTGGCACATACCGTCCCAGGCAGGAGAAACACAAGGTGGCCTGGAGCAAGAGTTTCCCTTGAGGAGGCTGCCAGCAGGGGCTGTGATGTTGGTAATGGCCCCTAAGGATTTGAGCCCCAGAATCTCCAAATCAGACTTGAACAGTGAGCTGAAGCATCCTGGCGGGCCCAGTGAGGGGGGGCAATATTTAAACCCTGCATCCTAAGCAGGCTCAGAGGCAGGAGTGTAGTGTATTTACCAACTTGGCCACGAATCAAATAGATCACAAGAGTCAAACTTCTGGGACTCTGCAAGAAGTATACTCCATGGGCACCACTTAGCAGAAGCCGTCCTTGTGAAGACCCCTCCGAACACGCAGTTAGTGTGGGGGACACCCCATCTGCCATCTGGCTAAGCTCCTCAGAGACTCCCATTGACATGTTGGCTAAGGCAAGACTGTGATTAGAAAAGATGGTTTGATTTCAATGCCATCACCTTCTTTATCTGGCATATGACCTTTTAGTTGAATTTGAAGTATTTGGGGCTGCTCAGGGATAGTGCTGCTTGGCACAGGAGTACTTGCTCTGTGAGGATTGTTTTCCAGTAAGCTTCCTGAAGTAAAAGTGGTAAGGGTTGTCTGGAGACTAGTATTTGGAACATTTCCATTCTTTGTTATTTATATAGGCTCAAGTTCTCTTTCTCTTTAGGGGGAGGGGAAAATGAATATCTTCCTTATGCATTCAGGGCTTGGTTATGCTTTGAACACAGGGTAGTGTGGTTAAGACTACAGGTTGTGAAGGATTTGAGTCCTGCAAGGTAGCTGCTTGGGCCAGTTACCTAAACTCTGCTCTTCTGTTTCTTTTGCCAGTGTGAATAATGATGATATCACACAGGGTTTTTATATGGATGAGATTGGATAATGTGTATAAAACACTTAGCATAGTGCCCAGCACAGAGTGAGCACTCAATGACTACTAGCTATTTATTTAAATATTTTATTCTTTCACAGGCACTGAATCCTGCATATTATTACTTGATATCTGAACCCTCCAATATCAGAATTCCATCACTGCAAGGGGTCAAGAGAAGAACGTTATATAGACATTTAGCAAGTGTAGATTTATTGTCAAATGTCATAGACCTTTGGATTTCAGTTTTGTGGTTTCTGCTATTCTTAGACGACCTCAAGGGTCCATGACATGGTATGTTTTGTTTATATATATCACCTTAATCTAAAAGAGATAAAAAATAGTCAGGATTCAGGATAATCATTTTGAGTACCCACCCAGCCAAGTCCTTCCCTGAGGACTCTCCCTCCCCCTACCCGACCCAGCAGAGAGACGGACCCCAAAGCTGGTATTGCACCTTGTGCCCCTCACCGCAGCTGATTGGACACTTGACCCGGTGAGAGCCAATTTGGGTTTGAGTCAACCCAGTTTTCTCTCCTGGATTGTTCTTGTTTTCAGGACATACATGAAGAAGAAATTGGGGATAATATCCCATGATAGTTATAATTTATTTTTATTTTCAAATAGTTCAGGAAAAGAAGGTATATATAATACAGAGAGAGAAAAAGCAAGCATCAGAGTCATAATAATTGGTAAATCTAACTAAAGGTTATACAACTGTTCATTGTACTATTCTTTCCATTTTTCTTTGGTTTAAAACTAGACAAAGTTTTAAATGGAAAATTAAAATCTCATTTAAAAAGATTAAATGAAAGAGTATTCCTTGAGTTAGAAATTAGCTCCAGAGCCTCTAGCCATCTCTCCTAGGCCTTGAGCTGAGAAACTACCTGTTAATCTTGAGTGGAGGAACCAAGCACACACAGAAGAGGAAGCTGTACTTCGGGGATAGACTAGAGAAGCAGAGGTGCAGAAACACACAGAGGGGAGAGCCTGGCATCCTTGGAAGCAGGGGATGTAGGTTGTATTCCTGGTCGCCTGGTTTTGGCTCCAGAGTCCTGATTCTGGTACAAGGCCTGGATCTTGTTGAGAAAGGGTATGTGACGAAACAGCTGCAATCGATAAAAGCTACAGGAGCTGCTAAAACAGAAATAGGACTGCCCCACTTGGGATTTATGGTTTAAAACTGGCAGGGACAAGACTGATCCAATATAGCAACTAGTTTCACCCAACAGTAACCCTTAGCCTCATTATACGCTCATTGTAATACATCAGGATGCTAAACGACATAACCCAAACCACCATGATCAGAAAGAGAAAGCCCACATAAGGACACAAAATGGCCAATGGAGCTCCTCTGAGAAATCGCCCCTCCTTTCCTAGGAAGATCCTGAATATTCCTCCCGTTTAATGAGTACTGCCTGATGAAATGGATTTCAGTAGAGGAAGCAAATCCTGCTAAGGGGGGCTGCTCTGATTGTGGGATAGCCCACTCTCTGTCTCACTGCTACACCAATAAACTCACTTTCCCTTTGAACTCTATGCGGGTTCACATTTAAATTCTTTCTTGCATAAACCCAAGAACCCCCAGTGGGCCATGAACCCTCAGGTCCCCAGACTCTTGGAATGTCTGCAGCATTCTTTCTGCCTCTGAGATGCATGAGATACCCTGGTATCCTTCCAGTAAATTATTTTTTAGAAAAATTTTGCTTATGACAGCTTGAGTAGTTCTGGTTGTTGTGAACAAGTGGGCTCTGGTTAAGGCCCCTCAATCAGGTGCACTGAGGCATGTGTGGGACTCTTCCTCTGAGTTGGGGAGTGGAATGAGCAGCTCAGCAAGAGATGGTGCCTTGTAGACTGCTAGTATCTGCATCTCAATGGAGTGTGTAGAACAGGGAATACAAGCATTAACTGGAAGTATAACTTTCCATTCTACTTCACAGCTTGGGGAAGGGTGTAAATCATATGTGTAGTGGGAGCATATTCCTCAGGACCCAAACTCAGGAGCAGGGCTGGGGTTGGGGAAGTAATATATTTTCTTTTTCTATCCTCAGCTTAAATTCTATTTGCAGCCTCCTTCTACTGGTAGCAGATTTGAATTTGCTCACTGGCTTCAGCATTTTCCCTGTTTTCCCCTTGGGGAGAATGTTGGGAAGGGTGGGCTATAAGCCCTGGGTCATCACCATCAATCCTCCCTGAACTCACTGTGGGGTATCTTCTGGCTCACCTGGCTCACCTGCTCTTGGGAGCCAGAATGACCGCTTGGGCACACAGGGACTCCCTGAAGGAGATTCTGGTTTCTTGGCCTACACACCCCCAACGGCCAAGCCATTCAACTGCCCTCTGACCTGCAGATCTGGGCTCAGGTCTCCCCAACAGATTCTGAGAGTTCTGTTTACTTTCTCCCCTAGCTTGTGGGAAGGCACGGGGTCTTTCTCAAGTCACCCAGGTGACGTCTCTCTCTTCCCTCCTGTGCACCCTGGAATGGAGGACTGGGTCACAGAGCCCCCTAGAATTCTTCTCAGTATCGTTATACCACATTCTTTTAAAACATGGTGTTTTATTTTTACTAGAGTAGCTGCACAGAAATAGCATGTTTTGTTTTCTTTAACTACAAAATAACTAGGGATAACAAAGTGAGGCTTTCTACGTAGCTCTTTTAGAAACATGGAATTCACAATTTAATATATAATCTGCAATAATTGTATGCCCTGAATCATTTTGGGTATTAGTTTTTGATATCTAAAATCAAAGTTTTTGGATTGCAAAATCCTTTTTTCTTGCAAAGCCTATTTTAAAACTCAAATGGTAAAAACTGACTTTTTTTGTCATTTGCATTTTGTTGTAACAAACCTAGCCCAAGGCAATGGCAACTTCAAGTCTAGGTCAAATGGAGACTGGTGAAGGGATGTAAATGAGAAAATGTGGGAGTAGTCAGGAAGAGATCACATCGGGTATATTATCCTCTCTATGTGCCGATGTAATATTCATGAATTTGGGGATTTAAATAGATTCCAGAGTTTCCCCTGCCAAGTCAAGGTTTTTCTCTATTGAAAGGTACAAATTTTTTCCTTGCCTGAGATTCTACTATATGGAAACATCTCATGGACAGGGAACTTGAGTTGGATGGGGCAACCTCAACAGCCAAAACACAGGCAGAGATAGTAGGTAGTAAGCAAAGTCTGTAAGTGTCTAAAACAGTTTCACACAAGCCACACACCAAAGAGTTCATCCATAGGCAAGCCTCTTACACAAAGTCGATTTATTTTTATTTGCATATTCAAACTCAGTCATCAAGTTTCTAAGGTTGAATTGGGGTAAGTGACAGAAGGATCATAGAAGTGACAGAAGGATTATATTGCAAACAGCAAGAAAAACTTGATAGCATTAGATAGCAATGGAGGAGTCAGAAGAACAGCAAAAAATAAGTATAAACATTTAAAACATCAAGACTGTCTAGGGTTTTTAATGTAAAGATAGCATGTCTTAAATTTCTCATTTGTTCCTATAACCAGTACTATAATTGATCAACTGAGCACAATGGAAATTCAGAGAAATTCAATCCAAGTATGATATGTAGGATTCATAATTTAATAATATGACATAATAATAATAGTGTGACATGATTTTATGCCCTTAGTCTTTTGGGGGCATTTGCTTCTGATAACTAAAAGACAAGTTTTTAGGTCTCAAAACTCTTTTTTTTTTTTTACAAAGACTATTCTGGGTTAAATTGCAGCCCCCAAAGCGCATTTGCTATAGCTCTAACCCCCAGGACCCCAGAATGTTGGAGATAGGGCCTATGAAGGGGTGATTGCATTAAGATGAGGCTACCTATAAAAGTGGGCTCTAATCCAATCAGACTGGTGTTCTTACAAAAAGAGATTAGGACACACTGAGAGACCAAGCGAGGACACATTGAGAAGAAGGCCATTTGAAGCCAAGGAGAGAGGCTGCAGAAGAACCCAAACCTGCTAGTACCTTGATCTTATACTTCCAGCCTCCAGGCTGTGAGAAAATAATTTCCTGTTGTTTAAGCCATCCAGTTTGTGGTATTGTTAGGGCAACCCTAATAAACTAATATTAAAACTATTTTGAAACCCAAACTGAAAACCAATTTCTACTCACAAAAAGCCTACCTCAGGGTTTACAGTTTAGTCTCAGAGCAGTCCGGTGGTTTTTCCAAGGTCTCCAGGAGACACAGAATTGACCACAGTACTCTCCCCTCTGGGCACGCAGTGCGGGGCAGCAGAAAGAACACAAGGCCTCATCTTGAAACCTAGGCCCTGCCACTGAGAAGGTGACCTGCAGTTTATCATCTCCTTTACTCCTTTGAGCCTGTTTGCTCATTTATAAAGCCCAGGTGAGCTGTGAAAATTATGTGAGATGACATTCAGGTTGCATATGTCAAACACTTACTGCAGGCCTGGCACATTATAGGCAGGTCACAGATATAGTTCTAGTATTACTTCTACTCACCTAATTATGACCTTAAGCCTCAATAAGAGTAAATTGTTTTGTTTTTCTCTATTGAATAAGGGTGTGTGTGTGCTGTTTTTAGAATAGATTTTTAGCCTGTGTAAAAGGATTCAGATATCTTGGTGTTTAAGGGGATGAACATTAGGTATTCAGAATGCTGAACTATCCAGAACTATTCTCCAAAGACCGTCACTAGCTGAGGTTTTGGTGTAAACATTTTGCATTCTTTGAACTGTTTTCAATTCCTATTCTCCTTGTTTAGTTCTGTACTCCAAGGACCCCAGTTCTCTCATATGTGCTGCATGGTTTCTCAGAACTTTTTTAAAAATGTATTTTATTCTTTGCTGATTTTCTAAAATGTCTATAATGACTGTGTATCTATTTTAAACTAAGAAAAAAATCATAAAATTTACCAAGAGGTTAGGTAAGAGAAGTACACAATGAACTCAGTCATTTTGTCATTGCTGACCATACTGGAAGGTGTTTAAAAGATGCCAGAGGGCGGGGGTGGGGGGGGGGGTGGGGGGGTGGGGAGAGGAGTGACTGAAAAGTGAGGAAGGAAAGACACACATGGATGTGAGTGTGAAAACGGAGCTGGGCTTGGGGAAGCTTTGTTCCAGATGGATGAATACTTGAATGTGTTTATGGGTGGAGAGGAAGTAGCACTGGGAGAGAGAGAGGTGATAAAAAAATATAGACAAGAGAGTAAGGCCTGGAGGAGGCAGGAGGAATGGGGATTGCGGCCCACACAGGGAGGAGGTTAGCCTGGCACAGGCAGGGCAGAGGAAAGTTAGGGCCAGGATAGGCAAGGTTAGATAGAGGAAGAGGGAAGAGAAGTTGAGAGCTCCCTGTCTGAGCGTCCATTTTCTTTGTGATACATGATCTGAATTGCTGAGATTGAGGGGGATAAACTAGAGGAAGGGCTTACGGAGAGGGTGCGGAGTTGTCAACAGGAAGATTTAGAAAGGACATTGAACAGGAACAAATGAAAGCATTGTTGGTCAGGGCTGAGGGCCTGGCTGAGGGCCTGGCCGAGGTTGAGAGAAAATAGTTATACAGACAAATGTGAGTTAATATTAAGTTGAGGAGTAATGGGAGTGTATTTCAGGAAATTTTTTAAGTTCTGGTATACCAGACGGTTCAGGCAAACTCCACCAAATTTCAGGGTGACTGGTAATGAGGTTGAAGACGGGATGGTGAGCAGGACTCAGGGGCGTCCAACCTGCAGCCCACAGGCCGCATGCAGCTGAGGGTGGTTGTGGACGCGGCCTGACACAAAATTGTAAATTTACTTAAAACATTAGGAGATCTATTTTTGTGATTATGTGTGGAAATGTATTTAATATGTGGCCCAACTCTTCTTCCAGTGTGGCGCAGAGACACCAAAAGGTTGGACACCCCTTTAGGCCTTTATAATAAGGGGAACACCATCAAACCACATTTCTCCTTGGCCAGTTAGCTGCCTGTAACACTGACAGCTGGGGACACTATAGAGAGACTGGAAGCTTGGAAGAGATTCTTGAGAATATTTTGTTTTCTGTTTCTATCAATGTCATCCCAGAAAAAGTCCTTCATCCTGTGATGACGACTGGTTCTGGCTTTTGTACTTGTAAGCCAACCTCATAGCGTCCCCTTGGAGATACCGGCCCTACCACGTGCTCCCTCTCCTCAGAGATCTGAGTTCCAGTTTGGTGGATCGCTTCTCTGAGCTCCCAGAGACACCAACACTGACAGGCAGCCTCCATGTGTGGGCCCCAGCTCAGCAGGACTTCTTCTTCTCTGAGCTTCTAGATTCTGATAACCCCACCTCTTCCCTTTTTCTCTATCCTTAAAGATGGCAGCTGCTTCCTGCAATTCTATTACCGCAGTTCCCCCTTTACATTTCAGTCCCCAATACCTGTTTAACCAGTTTCTTCAATTAAATTATTTTTGTAAAAAATAACCAGTGGTTTTTATTTTCTCAATTAAATCTTTACTACAGAGTCACTTCATTAGTTTGCTAGGGTTGCTGTAACAAATAACTCAAATCGGGGTGATTTAATCAATACAAATTTGTTTCACAGTTCTGCAGGAGGCGAGAAGTCTGAAATCAAAGTGCCGGCAGGCCTCAGCATAATAAACAGCAATTAGAGAAAAGTGTGTGTTTAAGTTTTGGTTAGCCCACTTCTAGGTTTATGTCCTTGGGCAAGTAACTTCGTCTCTCAAAACTTCAATTTGATATTCTATGCAATGTATATAACAATTCTTACTTCAAAGATTAAATTAGATGATACAAAAGAAATTCCCATTCTCCTCTCTGTCTTTCTTTTTTCTTTGTATTTTCTAGGAAAAGATAAATGTGTTGCTCCTTCTTCCACTGCTCACTCTACTATTCTTACCTCATTTCAATGAAAAAAAAAATGGAGTTTGGTTGCTCACAACTGGCTCTGAGACCTGACTGACGAGGGCTGAACTGATCCCTGGAAATTCACCCTTCACTAATGACTCTCTGCAGACGTTCCTTCTTACCCCAGTGGCGTCTGGAGGGCTTCCTCCCAGCCTTCTTTTGCTCTGTAACTCATTTCTCTGCTTCCTTTGGCATGGCCTGGGTGTGCCTCTGTTAGAGACCCCACTTTCCCAAACAAGTCTTGGCCATGTTTCTCACTGCTGACCACACCCCTGCCTCTCAGGGAGAGCGCTTTTCCACACAAGACTTTGTTTAAAAATCCTTGTTCCTGGAAGCTAACAAGCTGTGAGTTGCTTAAAAAGTAATGGTTACCTATGAACAGCAGAGCTAAATATAGTCATGCAAAATGCTGTATTTTAAAACAGAAGAGTGTTGTTTAAACAAGAATTTGAATAGTTTTCTTCCATATAAGGATATAATGAGATACCTCAGTGAAGCCTGTATTTTGAATATTTTGAAAAGAAATGAAATTTTTAGAGTGGTGTGATGGTTAATTTTATATATCTAATTGATTGAGTCAAGGGTGCCTAGACATTTGGTCAAACATCGTTCTGGGTATTTGTTTGAGTGTGTTCCTGACATCTAGTGAGTTTAGGAATGCTGCTAAACATTCTTCAATGCACAGGACAGCCCCCAGCAGAAATTTTCTAGCCCAAAATGTCGATAATGCCATCCATGCTCTAGACACTTTGAGTTGGTGACCTCATTCCCAACCGTGGCATCATCCCAGAGTGACGTCCTGAGCTCTGTCACACACAGCCAACAGCTTAGCTGGTGTCTCTACCTGGAGGTCTCGAAGGCCCCTCACACTCAGCATGTCAAAAACTCATCCTCATTCTCAATCATTCAACAAACATAAATCAACTCCTGGTATGCGGTGGGCACTACTCTGGTGATGAAAACATAGGCTTAAAGAAGACAGAGTCTCTGCCATCTTAAAAATTCTGATTTGGCGGAAGGTCTAAGCAGCCCAGTAGGCAATTATAATACTGCGTGGGAAGTGAACTATCCAATGGAAGTCAGATTTTAGAATTTGTGACCGGAAATACACCATAGGAACTTAAGTCTTATTTATATCAATTAGCTTATGGTAACATTGGCTTTGTTATATGTCCTTTGACTTAAAATTGAAGTTTCCAAGAACCTATTAGCAACGTTAAATGAAGACTTACTATACATGTGTTCACATGTTGTCACACTGTCGTCTCAGGGCCAGACTGAACTTCCTCCAAGGCTAGTAGCAACAAGTGCTCTGGGGGAATACAGGTGTAGAGCTGGGCAGTACAGCTCATTTGCATGAAAAAAGTTTTATCTTGCCAAAAGAGGAGAAGGAATTTATAAACAGTTGATGTTAATTAAGGGTAAGCAACAACCTAGCTCATTCTGTCAGCCATCACAACATGAATGGGTAGTGCCAGCCTAAAAGTACAGTGCCAAGTGAACATACCCCCTGTCAAAATTTTTTCTCTAGTTGGCCAAGCCCATGATCTCACTGGCCCCTTAAGAGATCCCATCTCAGTGCTCTGAGCCTTCCCTGTTGCACCTCTGCTCCCTCATACCTAACAAGCTGTGCTCTGTACTCCTCAGGATCTTCCCATCACTCACCACATGGGACTCCTAATAGAATTCCACCAAGTTTCGGAGCCAGAGGGAGCTTGCCGAACATAATATCCAACTTCTTCATTTTACAGCTGAGGAAACAAAATTTACAGGGGAGAGCTGGTGGAGGAAGCCATTATCTGCTACATGGGCTGAGTAACAGGGGAAAGCCTGGCTACCGCAGAGAGACCATGAAGCACAGAGATGCTCACAAAGGCATGGAGACTGCAAAGGAGGATTCCCAGGTTGCCCAGTTTTGTCTGTTCTTGAAGTCCAGCTGCATTACCACCTTCACACTCCATGAGTCTTCCCTGGACCCTAATTACAATTTCCCTTTTCTGCTTATGGTAGCTAAAGTCAGTTTCTAATACATGTATGGTTATTACTTCACACACATAATAAATCAGAGTTCAGGTGTGTAAATTCATCTTGGAGGAGAGCTCTGTGAATGCCTTGGACCTCCAGAAAGACAAACAGGTGGGTCCTAGAAAAAATTAAGCGTGTAACATTTCCTGAAGCAAAAATGACAAAACTGAAGCTATCCTACTTTGGGTACATCATGAGAAAACAGAATTCTTTTGAAAAGACAAAACTGGTAGGGAAAATAGAAGGCAGCAGGAAAAGAGGAAGAGCAAATATGAGATGGATTGACTCTGTAAAAGAATCCATAGGCATGAGTCTACAGGCGCTGAGCAGGACAGTTGAGGACAGGACGTGTGGACACCACTCACTCCTAGGGACTCCAGATATTGGAGTCGACTCAACAGTAGGTAATACACACAAAACCTGTAAGAGAAAGGGTGGCTGAAACTGAGTATTGGTGTATTAGTTTCTTAGGGCTGCTGTAAAAATGACCACAAACTTGGTGGCTTAACACAACAGAAATTTCTTTTCTCACTGTTCTGGAGGCCAAAGTCTCAATTGGTATCACTGGGCCAAAATCAAGGTCTTGGCAGGGCCATGATCCTTCCGGGGCTCTGGGGGACAATCTGTCATTGCCCTGTCCCCCTTCTAGTGGCTGCCATCATCCCTTGATTTGTGGTCACTGCAATCTCTGCTTTTGGGGTCATTTTGCCTTTTCATCTTCTGACTGTGCACCAAATCTCCCTACTCTTATAGGGACACTTGTGACTATATTTAAGGCTTGCCCATTTAATCCAGGATAATCCAGGATATATCCAGTGACTTTTCAGATGAGGAATGCTTGAGTTAAGTGACCTGCCACAGGGAGTATAGATTCTTCATGAAAATGCCCAGGCAAGATGGCGGCATAGGTAAACACAACTCACATCCTTACACAACCACATCAACATTACAACTAAATTATAGAACAACCATCACTTTGATCCATCAGAATCGAGGAGAATGGAAGTCTGAAAACTACAGAATTAAAGAAACTACATCCACCCAGACTGGTAGGAGGGGAGGAGACATGGAACAGGCTGGTCTCACACCCATTCATAGTGGATAAAAATGCAGGAAGGATATTTCAGGAGTGAGGAGTCCCAGTCCCACAGCAGGCCTCCCAGCCCAAGGTTCCAGTGACCAGAAGATAAGTCCCTATAACTTCTGGCACAGAAAAACCAGTGTGGACTCCGTTGGTGAAAAAAAACTACTGGAATCCCAAGCAGTTCCTCTTAAAGAATCTACAGGTGGACTTACCTACTCCCTCTGAGCTCCAGCACCAGGGTAGAAGCTTGAAAAGCACCAGTGGCATACAGGGAGGGAGTGAAGGGTCTGGCGTCAAGGCAAGAACTGGGGGACAGCATTCCCCAAGCGAGAAAGGCCATTGTCCCTTTTCTGAACCCTGTCTCCACAGAGCCAGAAGGCAGGTGCCATATCTGAGAGTTCATCAACCTAGCTAACACTGTTTGACCCACCTTGGGTGTCATCTGAAACTCTGCCCCACCCAACTTACAGGCAGCATATATCATTGGGTCATGTTTGTCAATCCAATTGACCAATTTCTGTCTTTTAATTGTTGTATTTTGATCATACAGGTATGATCAAAATACCTGTATGAGGTATTTTAGGTACCTCTAAGACTCAGAGGGAGTGAGTCTTAGTAGGTGAGACCATGTGTGGGTTCTTTACAAAGAACTGCTAGGGCTCCCAAAGTTTCTTCCACCAGCTCAATCTCTGCTGTTTTTTGCAGCCAAAAGTTGTGGGGGCTTTTCTTCCTGGCACTAGTACCGTGGGGGGTGGGGTGCTGATGTGGGGCTGAGAGTCCTTGCTCCTAAGATATCTCTCCCAAATTTTTATCCACCATATGTGGGTGTTTGACCAGCCTGTTCCACGTCTGCTCCCCTCCTACTGGTCTGGATGGATGTGGTTTCTTTAATTCTGTACTCGTCAGACTTCCATTTAACTTGATTTCTGATGGTCTTGAGTTTGGTTGTTCTATATTTTAGTTGTAATTTTGATGTGGTTGTGCGAAGAGGCAAGTCATGTCTGCCTATGCTGCTATCTTTACCAGAAGTCACGTATGTAGAGTCTTAGAACAAAAATTTCTAATTGGTTGCTTTCTCTTTTTTCTTTATTTATATATTGTACTTTTAGAAATTGACTTCAAAGCACTAATAGTCATGTAAATTCTTAAATAATAAAGAAGTTACACTATGCAGAATCTACAATGTATGACAAAGAGGAACTGGCTAGCAGGTAAAATGTGCCTTTGGTATTCACTAAAACCAAAGTCCTTAGAGTTGTTTTGGTTTATGAAACAGAACAAGGAACAATCTGGGTTATATAAATGTCTTCAATAGAGAAGATTATAGTGAGACTTGGTATCTTGAGGCAAATTACACTTTGCTATAAGTTAGATTACTTTTATGTGCATCTTTTTAATTAACACTTAAAAAATGAATAGTTCCTAACTACTTAAAGTGCAAACCCTATTCAGCTGCAGAATCCTTTCTGTAGTCAGAGCCTAGTAAAAACTGGGAAAGGAGAAAGGGGAGAAAAAACAAACTGTTACCATTTTAAAAACATGTTTCATCTAAACAGAGGATATGAGTTGTAACTTCTCATTATATTAAAAAACAACAACAAAGGAATACCTTTCAAAGCTGACAAGGTATCTAGGATCTGGCATTCTGTTCTGTTTAAGCCAAGTACTCCCTAAACAGTGATCTAGCAAGAATGATGCCTTAGTGTAGGTGGGTCTAATCACTTTCTCCAACTCTTCTATGATCAGCATGTTTGTTCTTGAGGCAACTAGTTTTTCCTAGTTCCCTGGGTGTGGCCTAGTGATGGCCTGGAGTCACTCAGCAGCTGGCAGTTCTGTGAGGACATTGCCATGAATATGAAAGGTGAGTTGGAGCCCTGGCCAGGCTGCTCAGTTGGTTGGAACATCATCCCATGTACCAAAAGCTGACAGGTTCGATCTCCAGTCAGGGCACATATGTAGGTTGAGGGTTTGATCCCAGTTGGGACACAAGGAGAGGCAACCAATCGATGTTTCTCTCTCACATTAATGTTTCTTTCTTTCTCTCTTTCTTTCTTTCTCTCTTTCTCTCTCTCTTTCTTTCTCTCTCTCTCTCTCTCTGTCTCTCTTTCTTCCTTCCTTCCTTCCTTCCTTCCTTCCTTCCTTCCTTTCTTTCTTTCTTTCTTTCTTTCTTTCTTTCTTTCTTTCTTTCTTTCTTTCTTTCTTTCTTTCTTTCTTTCTCTCTCTCTCTCTCTCTCTCTCTCTCTCTCTCTCTCTCTCTCTCTCTCTCTCTCTCTTTCTTTCTTTCTTCTTCTTTCTTCTTTCTTTCTTTCTTTCTTTCTTTCTTTCTTCTTTTCCTTCTTCTCTTCTTTCTTTTTCTTTCTCCCTTCCTCTCTCTCTCTCAGATCAATAAGTATACTGTTGGGTGAGGATTAAAAAAAAGGTGAGTGGACACTTGTAGTCTTGTGAGCAATCAAGCTTAGTTTGTAAGACTTGCATCTCCTCCTCCCCATCAGTTGCAGGTGGTGCCAGGGTGAAGACCCATGAGTGTGGCGATGGTGAAGTTTGGTCAATGGACAGAGGGCTGTTGTGGCTTAGTGGGTGCTCAGCCCTGAGATTTGTGTGCTGAATTCCACACTCATCTGTGCCTTCCCCAAACTCCTAAACACTTATTATTTCCATTTTATTTTTTTTGTTTGTTTTCTCTGCTCTTTCACTTATTTGTGATGTTTTTGAGTCTCTATCTTTGCATAGCTATTTTAGTAGTTGCTCTAAGTAATATATTATAAATACTTAACTTGTCAATCTTTTGATGTTATTTTACCAGGTTGAATAATGTTAGAGAATTATTTCCTTTTATAGCCCTTTACCCTCACCCCTTTATAATATAATTGTCTTAAATATTTTACATTTAGAACCACATCAATGTTATAATATTTTCTTTTTCAACTATAATTTTGAAAACTCAAGAGGACAAGAAAATTCTACTGTATTTACCCATATTTTTTTGCTTACTATACTCCTCTTTGCTTATATACCAAGATTCCATCTTTTATTGTTTTCTTTCTGCTTAGAGAGCTTCATTTAGCCATTCTTTTGTGTTGGGTCTACTAGTGAAAAAATCTCTTAGTTTTCCTTCACCTGAAAATGTTTTGATTTCCCTGTCATTCCTGAAGGATATTTTCATTGGGTATAGGATTCTGGATCAAAAGTTTTTTTCCTACAACACTTGAAAAATATTGCTCCACTTCTTTTGGCATTCATGATTTATGATGAGAAATCTGCTGTCATGCAAGTTGTTTCTCCACTGTACGTAATGTGTTATTTTTCTTTGGCCACTTTCAAGAATTTTTCTTTGTTTTCAGAAGGTGAATTATAATGTGTCTTGGCATGAGTATCTTTGAGTTTATGTTGTTTGGGGTTTGCTAAGCTTCTTGAATCTAGAAGTATGTGTCTCTTGCCAATTTGGGAAGTTTTCAGTAATTTTTAGTCCCACTCTTCTTTCCTCTCTTCTGGAACTCTGATGATACAAATGTTAGAGCTTTTGTTATGATCCCACAAGTCTGAGGTGCTGTTCACTTTTTTTCAGTCCATTTTTCTCTGTTATTCAGATTAGTAATTTCTATCATTAATTTTACTGCTTCTTTCCTCTGTCTTCTCCAATCTGCTGTTGAGCGCATTGATTGAGATTTTAATTTTGGTATTTTCAGTTGTAAACTTTGCATTTCATTCTGCTTTGTAAAATTTTTATTATTTTTTAAAATGTTTTATTGATTAGCTATTACAGTTGTCCCATCCCCCCCTTTATTCCTCTCCGCCCTGTACACGCCCCCCCCACCAGCATTCCCCTCATTTAGTTCATGTCCATGGGTTGTACATATAAGTTCCTTGGCTTATTTTTTTAAATATATTTTATTGATTATGCTATTACAGTTGTCTCATTTCCCCCCCTTTATTCCCCTCCACCCAGCACACCCCTCTCACCTGTACTTCCCCGCCTTTAATTCATGTCCATGGGTCATATATGTAAGTTCTTTGGCTTCTACATTTCCTATATTATTCTTAACCTCCCCCTGTCTGTTTTCTACTCACCATTTATGCTACTTATTCTCTGTACCTTTCCCTCCCTCTCTCCCCCTCCCACTCCCCAGCTGATAACCCTCCATGTGATCACCATTTCTGTGATTCTGTTCCTGTTCTAGTTGTTTGATGAGTTTGTTTTTGTTTTTGTTTAGGTTCGGTTGTTAATGACCATGAGTTTGTCGTCATTTTACTGTTCATATTTTTGATCTTCTTTTCTTAGATAAGCCCCTTTAACATTTCCTATAATAAGGGCTTGGTGATGATGAACTCCTTTAACTTGACCTTATCTGGGAAGCACTTGATCTGCCCTTCCATTCTAAATGATAGCTTTGCTGGATAGAGTAATCTGGGATATAGGTCCTTGCCCTTCACGACTTGGAATACTTCTTTCCAGCCCCTTCTTGCCTGCAAGGTTTCTTTTGAGAAATCAGCTGATAGTCTAATGGGAACTCCTTTGTAGGTAACTAACTGTCTCCTTTTCTCTTGCTGCTTTTAAGATTCTCTCCTTCTCTTTAACCTTGGGTAATGTAATTATGATGTGCCTTGGTGTGTACTTCCTTGGGTCTGCATTCTTTGGGGCTCTCTGAGCTTCCTGGACTTCCTGGAAGTCTATTTCCTTTGCAAGATTGGGGAAGTTCTTCTTCGTTATTTTTTCAAATAAGTTTTCAATTTCTTGGTATTCTTCTTCTCCTTCTGGCACTCCTAAGATTCAGATGTTGGAATTTTTAAAGTTGTCCTGGAGGTTCCTCAGCCTCTCCTCATTTTTTTTGAATCCTTTTTTCTTCATTCTATTCTGGTTGAATGTTTCTTTCTTCCTTCTGGTCCAAACCATTGATTTGAGTCCTGGTTTTTCTCGTCACTCTTGGTTCCCTGTACATTTTCCTTTATTTCAATTTTCATAGCCTTAATTTTTTTCCTCCATTTTGTGACCATACTCAACCAGTTCTGTGAGCTTCCTGATTACCAGTGTTTTGACCTATGCATCTGATAGGTTGGCTATCTCTGCATCCCTTAGTTGTATTTTTTCTGGAGCTTTAATCTGTTCTTTCATTTGGGCCTTTTTTTTTTTTTGTCTCAGTGTGCCTGCTATGTAGTAAGGGGTGGAACCTTAGGTGTTCACCAGGGTGGGACAACTCAAGTCACTCTGTTGTGACACTGTCAGTGGGGAGGGATACAAGAGGAAACAGTGCCACTCGCTCTGCTCTCTGCCGGCTTTCAGTCACTTCCTCTGCTACCCACAAGTAAATTGGGCCCTTCTAGTGCTCACTCCTGGATGGGTGTTTTTATGTACATTTTTGGACCCTGTGGGTCTCTCCAACAAACTCTCCCATGAGGCTGGGAGTTTCTCCCGATGCCACAACCCTCACAGGTTTTTTTCCTCAGAGGTTGTGAGGCTTTATTTTTCCATGCTGGGACCCTAAGTTGCGAGGTCTGTTTTACTTCTCCCAGTTTATCTGCACACAAATGTGGGTTCACCCGCTCTGCCAGCTGCCCCCTTGCCATGAGTCCTCTCTGCCCTGGCTGCCCATCTCCCCACCTCCTACTGGTCTGGATGAATGTTTCTTCTTTAACTCCTTGGTTGTTGGACTTCCATACAGTTCGATTTTCTGGCAGGTATGGTTGTTTTTTGTTTTTAAATTTGTTGTTGGTTGTGTGAGGAGGTACAGTGTGTCTACCTATGCCTCCATCTTGGCCAGAAGTCTGATTCTTCTTTACATTGTCTATTTCTTTGCTGAGACTTTCTACTTTTCATTTGTTTCAAACATGTTTGTAATTGTTCACTGAAGCATTTTAATCATGGTTTCTTTAAAATCTTTGTCAGATGATTTTAGTATCTCTTATGTCAGTATTGGTACCAATTGATTATCTTTTGTTCACTCAGCTGGAGATATTCCTGGTTCTTGTATGATGAGTAATTTTTTATTGAAACTTGAGCATTTGATACTCAAGGTGGGAAGAATCTCATTACTGTGGGGCAGGGTTGGGAGTTCTGATTCTTATGTGGTTTCCACAGGCCATAGTGGAGGTGACCTGGTTTCCACAGTATGATGATAAAATTCCTGACTCTTCACTAGGCCTCCTCTGATACCATCCCAGCGGAGAATTTGAGTGATGTTTTGTTACTGCTGAGTGAAGATGGAAGTCCAGGCTCTCCACATTTTTTTCTTGACACTGTTGCAGCACCCCAGCAGAAGTGTTGGGGTGTCTCATTACAGGCCCCCAAGAGTTGAAGTCTAAGCTCCCCACTAAGACTTTGCTGATGTGGAGATGTTGAAACATGATTTTTCCTTTATGTCACTGGATTAGAACTGGTTTTGTCTAAAAGTTTTCTCTCTTACTACAATACCTGTTATCATAGGTCCTTTGGCTAGAAAGAACAGACTTTTGCTGGGGATTTCTTTTGTCAGCATCTGTTGGCATTTCTGAGTTGCATGTTCTTCAGCTCCAAGTCTGGTATCTATGAGGCCAAAAGAACCCAGGGAATTTACCACCATCCCTTCCTAGGGTCCTGAAATCCAGTCTTCTCTTCACCTTTCAGAGTCTTCTTATATTTGTAATATATTTTATGTCCAGGGTTTTCAGTTGTGCTGAGTGGAAGCAATAGGGAACAGTATGTCTTCTCCATTTTCCTGGAAGCAGAAGTAACTGTATCTCTTTTATATCTTAATAAACACTTGGTAATTTTATTCTGGTACATTATTTCTTCCCTTCCCACTCCTACCCTTAACACAAATACAAAAGAATGAATACACCAAATTAGTAATATATATTTAATTAATTAGTTAATAATGTAAATGTATTTAATCAACAGGTGAGCTGATTTATAAAAAACAATTAAGTAAATAAAGATATAATTTGAGACATATGTCTACCTATATAGGTATTTTTATACACATAAATACATGAAAGTTAACAGATTAAAAAACATATGTACACACATACTGGTACCACAAATTGGTGAACTGTGTGTATCTTCTAGAGGCCCTTGGAGTTGCAACCTTGGGGCTAGAGACTGATAGTTAGCCTGGAAACAAAACCCTGGGCAGAATCAAGATTATGTTCCCTATTCTGCACACAGGCAGTGAATTAGGGCACTTTGGCTTGTGGCTTTTCAATACACATTTCGTGTTCATCTGTCTTCAAGGACAAATAAAGCAGTATAGTCAGACAGAGAGACACATTGTAATAAAATACACTAATAGAAAAGTGGCTGAAATGGTCTAAATATAAGAAAAGGACTATATGAAAAATTGACTAGGAGACATGGTGCGTGATAAAACTATCAATTATTGATTATCCACTATGTACTGGATACTTTTAAACATTATTTAATTCTTAAAGTTTGGTATTGTTAATTCCTTTTAACAAATAAGTAAACTGATACCTACAGAGGTTAAATAACTTGCCTAATCTAATAATTGCAGAGCTCAAATTCAAATCCCCACTTGTCAGATTTGATAATCTTCTGTTTTGCTACCTGTCTCTCAGGGAGAAGGGACTTGGAGGGAAGTAGCATTAGAGATGCGTGGTAAGTCCATGAGGTATCCACAGAGGACTGATAAATGTGGCTGGACAACACTGCCTTTCTTAATGTCTCCTGTTTTCTCAATTGTGCTGTGCATTGTCCTAGAGTCTGCAGCCTTCTCCTCCCAGGATGAACGTTTATTTCGAGGTAAAAGTCTGGGCCAAGTTCTTCTTTCCTCTCGGATCTGAAGGGAGTTGGTAAAGTCTCTTCCCTCCTCTATATGACTAAGAGAGATGGGAGGGGGCCTACAGCACAGAGATCATTGCCAAGAACATCTCAGGGTGGAGAGACCTTTGGAACATTTTTTCCACTCTGCATCAGACAGGGTAAAATTGATTAGCATTTAATTGGTTTCAGCTGTTCTTGACATATTGCATAGAAAACTTTGATGTACTTTGCTAAATTCAATATTCCTTATGGTTAACAGATTGAAAGCTAAAAACACCCTTGAAAAAACACCAGAAATCAGTGCTTTGCATCACACTGAGTTCTTTGCTATTGTTCATCAATTTGGAATGGTCCAGGAATACTAACTACTTTGGACTGGGGATGAGAAAAGAAACAAATCTAAGTCTGGTAAGACTCTTCCATAGATAGCTTCCTAGAAAACAAGATATCTAGATTGCAATTCCAGATTTCTCTGTGCAGCCAGGTGATTTTGATAAACCTCTTCACCTCTTTGGACTGCACTTAGGCTTCTAATCCAGAAAATAAGAAGAATGAGCTCAAAAGTTGCTTCTATCTTTCAAAATTCTCTAATTTATTTTCATTATTCTGAGGTTCCAGTACAATTCTAAAAAAACAACTATAATTGTTCTCTGCTCAAGAAGTGTGCATAATAGTGACGGTAGATTGTGTCTTGGAACTCAGGGAGACAGAAATTTGAAAGAACATATAGGTTAAGGCTTAATCAAGATGTATTTTAGTCTCTAAAGGCCAGATGACAAATGAAGGGCTGAGGAAATCGCTGACTGTTCCACTGTGTGTTTTTGGGCAAGGATGCTTCAGCCCCCACCCTTCATGCCTCCATCTATGTTAATACAAAAAAAATGTGGTCAAAAAATAGGCTGCAGCCTTGGCCAGGTGGCTCAGTTGGTTGGAGTATTGTCCTGTACACCGAAAGGTTGACGGTTCAAGTCCTGGTAGGGGCACATATAGGAGGCAACTGATCGATGTTTTTCTCTCTCTCTTCTTTTTTCTAAAAAAAATCAGTAAAAACATCACAGGTAAGGATTAAAAAATATAGGCGACAAATAGGGTATATCAGACTCTGAGGGCCATAGAGTGGGCGCAGCTACAGTAAATGCTCATTCTCCAACTTTCTCTTTGCCTTTATTTCTTCTCCCTTGCTACCTCTCTCTTGCTGAGTCACCTGCACTGGGTCTTCTGTTTACTAATGCTCATGGATGACTTTGTGGGCTCTAGAACAGTGAAAAGCTTCGGAACGTGAGAGAGGGAGCCTTGTAAAGCCTTGCTTGTCACCACTTGGCTTTATAGGGCCCCCAGCAGTTGTTGCTCCCTTATCATCAATGCCCAAGTTAGCATTTAATTGACTAGTTTGCAGGCTTAACCTGAAGACCTGGAGAAGTCCTGACCCATCTCCAGCAACCCCAGGGCTGCAAGGATAAAGGTGGACTTACTTAAGTTTGAGAAGAGACAGACATGAGTCACCTCCATTGAATGCCTTCCCTCTTCCCTAAAGCCAAGGATTCCCCTATGCTTCCATGAATTGGTTAATGTTCAAAACATCTCAGCCTGCTGGACCCATAGCTGGTGCTGCTACATTCATGGTCGGGGACCCTTTAGGATCACAAGGCTTTCACAATGGGGGCAAAGCCAAAGCTGGCTCTGACAAATGCTAGAACTTTACTGCAGATGGTAACATTAAATAGCCGTTAACTTTGGCTGAGGTGGTTCTCCACGAGTTAATACCTCTCACAGGTGAAGCAGGTTTGGCTTAACAACATACAGCTATGATATTGATGTCAAGAGTAATTATTAGAATTTGCAGGCTGCTTGTAAAACTTTATGAGGGTTATTGTATCAAAGGATCATTCTTTCCGAGAACCAAGTCATGCACTGGGAATCTGAAGTGTGGGAGCAAGTTCAGTCTTGCCCACTGACTCACTCATTTGGGGACGCCCGGCTTACTAGATTGGAAAAAGGATGAATAATATTCTTTTCCTCTGGAAATGTCACATGTCTGCCCGGGAGGGGAATGAAGGCTTGTAGGCAGCAAGGCTTTCCCAGTCCCATCTGGTGGCTCTTTACCACAGTCTGGGTAGGAGCGGCCTGAACATGCTCTTCATAGCATATTCTCTCTGAACACCCTAGGGGAGCAGAAAAAACCTGAGCCTGTTGAGTGAGCCCACCAGTCAGCAAGTCCACAGCGCTTCACACTCTCTGGCCTCACTACTCCATCAGAAACTAGTTCTCTCATGATTCTATTTAGAACCTCTTGCTGAATCTTTCCCTGGCTTGGGAATTACACACTATTTTGGGCATAATTTCTCTTAAGAGTTTACTCAAGGTTGGAAATGTGAGGAGTCCATGGAATAGAAATGAGAAAGAAAAGATGAAAGTGCTTTGTAAACTCCAAAGTGCCACTGCTGTTTATTATTGTTGCTGGTGCATAAAACCTCATGGACCCTCCCCCAGTGGTGCCTATTTTCTATGTGCTTAGTCAGGGAATGGGGCCCTGTCATCAGGTGATTATATGCCCATATTCCTCAGGGAGACGCCCAATCCCCTCCTCCTAGCCTGGCCAGCTTGGCAATAAGCCCAGACTCATCTTGTTAGGCCCTGACTCTGCTCTTCCTCCCCAAAGTCGCAGCAACACTCATACTCTTGGATCTCAGGCATTTCCGCTAATTTCTCAACTCTAATTCAGCTTGAGTTACAAATGGATGATGAGAGATCATGTAACTTTCTTCATTTTGACTATAAAGAGGGAACCTGAGGGAACTTTAATTCTTGCAGTCACTCTGTGCTCCTGACGTGTTGCTCGGACTCAGGTATGGGAGAGAAGGGCGCGGTTGGAATTGTGCCCCGAAGCCCCCCAGGTTCTCAGCACAGCTTCTGTTTCTCCTCTGGATTCCTCTCCCAGCCCTTCTAAAGCCTTCTCTTTCTTTGGCATCCTTTTAGTCTGAACTCACATACACTATTAATGAACCAGGCAGTGTTTTCCAATTTTTATAAATCAAACGATTGAGGTTATAGGAAGGAAACAAGCCGTGATTATGAAAGGTGCCATGAACATCAAGTTCTACACTGCTCCTTCTGAACTGGCCTTTATTAAAAGTCGATTATAATTCTTCTGGGGTCAGGACTGCTAAAAATATTAGTTGAATCAGAGATTCTGTGCTTTAATTATGCCCATTTCCCCCTAGTTATTTGTTTTCGGCCAGAAAAATCTTTTTCCATAAGCCATAAACTTAATTTTCAGTTGCTGCCTCTTGAAAACCTAAGATTCTCAGAACGTTGTGAGTTATATTCAAAAAATATTTTATTTTAATCAATAAGGTTTCCTTTACCAGTAATTAGGTCAGCTGGGATAAACTTGCATTTTCCCCTTCTTCTTTAATGGTGATGAAATGAGAACTACTGTAGCTGATAATCATGCATTTAGATACTGTGCTACCAAAAAACACCAATAAAAGAAAAACAATTAAATGAAATAGATAAATAGGAGAAAACTCTATCCCCTTCTCCTCTCCCCCATATTTTTGGCTATTTAAACATAAACAGTGTCACTAACAACCCGCAGTGTTTAAATTCTACTTCTTGCTAGGATGACTATTATAAACTCCTCCCTAAGTGAGGATTTTCTGTTCTGAAGTCATTGTATTCTTAGGCTTTGGTCCAAAGTGACTTCATTTTCTGCCTGCTGAGATTTAAGAGAGACTGCTAATGTAAGGACAGACGTTTCATGAGCCCAAGAGGTCTTTCTGTCTGACTCATGCTAACTCAGACTGAATTGTGTGTTAGGATGCCCATCAAGTTCCCTTAAAATTTCAATTAAGTTTTGCAGAATTCTACTAGGCTCAATCATGGAGTTAATTAAAATGTGCATTACAGATCTGATAAACTTCACCAAAAATTGACATTGGGAAGGCATGGGAACAGTTACTAAAACTCTAAAAATAACAGTTCTCAGAGAACAGTTCTCAATCTTATATTAAACACATCAAAATTAATTTCAGCTGCATCAAAAATTTGGCATGCGAGTCAGTTCAGGATTTTTGTTTTGTTTTGTTCTTAATTGGTTTGAATAGAATGGCAAAAACAATTCTAGGGTTTCCAGATGGAAATGAAGAGTTTATGAATCATGAGCCTGTCCGTTGGGAATGATGCAGCCACCTTAGCTGCTCACATCAAGGCTTCCAGTGTTTGGCACCACTGTGAACCACAAAGTCAACACTCCTGGGAGAGCCTATTCTAGAAGAAAATTGGCACTTAAAAGTTCTCTCTTGAGTCAGTTACTCCAGCCTTCAGGAATAAAAAGAAGTTTCAGAAGTCACCTTAAAAAGATCATCTGCTCTGGCTGGTGTGGCTCAGTGGATTGAGTGCCCGCTGCAAACCAAAGGGTCGTGGTTCAATTCCCAGTCAGGGCATCAGCCTGGGTTATGGGCCAGGTCCCCAGTAGGGGGTGCATGAGAGACAACCGGACATTGATATTTCCCTCCCTCTCTTTCTCCCTCCCTCCCCCTCTCTAAAAAGAAATAAATAAAATCTAAAAAAAATCATCTAAGATGTGCAAAAAAGATTTTTGTAAAAGTGTGTTTATTGCGCATTATTTATCAGAGTGAGAAACTGGAAACAGCCAGATAGCCATAAAGAGGATTGGCTAAACAAATTATGATACATTGAAACAATGGGATACTCTGCAATCATAAAAACATATTATTGCAGTAATATTAAAGTTCATAAGAAAATTTTATAATATATTAAGCTAGTTATCATATATATTGAGAGAAAAAGCCAGTTAAAAAATAGCAAACTCCAAAAATTAATCATAGCTATCTGTAGGACAGTGTGAAAAATCTGCATTTTTCCTCTCTGCCTTTTTCTATATGTTCTTTGTAATCAAAAAAAAGAGAAATAAATGCCATAAAAAGACATTTCATTTGCAAAAGCTTCTGCAAGATGGTGCACATTTTAGTCTCTTATTTTTAAACTATAACTCTCAAATTACTTGGCTTTTTAGAGATGCATCTACTGTTTATGTTTCTCATCAGTTTTTGAAAAATATCTGTCACTTTTTATCATATTTGGAAGTTTTCTGCTCTCTGTTTATGTGGTGCTTTGGGGAAATTAAATTTGTGCCAAAGTCATCAGAAATGGCCTTAATTTTGTTTCTGTGAAGACTCTTTAAAAATTAATAGGCTGTTAAATTGGCCAAGATTTCACCAGGCTTGAAATAAAACAGTTCTTTATTACTGCAAATACCTCTGTGGACAAACCCCACCCTCAAAGCAACACGCAAACCCCAGAAACTGAAAAGAAGAAGACATAGATGCTTAGCCAGGGCCCTCCTGCATTCAGAGCACAGATTAAGCTACTTCACTGAAGATGGAGAATTGACGCTTTAACCAGTGAGATTGCACTGGGGAAAGATCAGGCCTTAGGTCAATACATTCTTGTGTGGGAGGATCCCTGTTCACCACAATTTCACAACACAAATGAGAATGGCTCTTGGTTAAATGGAAAATTCCATTAAATCTTATTATCTGAGATAGGAAACCAATGTGTTATTGTTAGCCGCTCCCGATTTGAGACACATATGTTCAAGGACTACAGAATCTCAGTATCTCTCTCTGTCTCTCTCTCTTCTCCATCTCTCTCTGTCTCTGTCTCTTTCTCACACACACAAATACAGTAATGGAAAGATAGAGACATTTTAAGATTGTGACTCATTATAGCAACAGTTGGACTTCTCACTGTTCCCTCCTGTCACAGCTCTCTGCCCATGACCTGGACCTTCTTTTCTCTCTGGCACTCATTTCTTACCTCTACTCCATCCCCTGCACAAGGCTGATAACTAAAGGAGAATGGGGAAGCATTTTTCTATGCTTCTGGTCTTAGGTTGCCCAGGTTTCATGCTCTAGGGAAGGAGACAGCACAAACTCTAGGTCACAAGAGATGTAGCTGTTGACTTAGGGTGGCAAGATGCAGAAGGCTGAAGGTGCTTGGTGTCCATGCTGTGGGGGTAAAGAGATCCACATTAGAGGAGGAGAAGCGTAGTGAGGAAGAGTAGAAAGAGATCCGAGGGAAAGGGTTAATAGCGTTAGCAAGATCAGGGACCACGCATAGGTAGGGAAGAGAGTGAGGAAGGGGTGGTCTGGCAGTGGAGAACTGTGGGAGGAGTGGGTAGGAAGCCTGGTTGGCAGAGCAGTTTCTTTTAATGGAGGTCTGCAGATTATAGTTTTAGTTTTGTGTGTCTGAAATGTCTATTTTCTCCATTGCTCAAATTGTGGTTTAGCTGGATATAACAGTCTAAGTTGAGAGTTTTGTTCATTCAGCACTTGGAAGACTGCTTTCGTCATCATTTGTACCATTTAATGTTGCTGCTGAGAAGTCTGATAGTGTTATTCTTCATGCACACACACACACACACACACACACACATTTTTCCAGGTTTTCTTTCTGGCACATTTAAGATTTCCTTTTATTCTTTCTGTTTTAAGTCTCATTATAGTGTTTCTAGGAGTGTATTTATTTGTATTTACCCCTTTGTTACCAAGGGTGAGCTTTCAATCTGAGGACTTAAGTCTTTCTTTTGCTCTGGAGAATTATGAACCATTATTTTTATGTTAAGCAACTTTCATTGCTTCTCTGTCATTCTTTTCATTCTCTTCTTTTTTGGGACTCATGCTATATGCCTTTAACCACCCTTTATCTGTGTTGAATTTGGGGTGAACTCCTCAGTTTGATCTTCCCAGGAATCAGTATTTCCTTTACTGAGTCTAGAGTTCATTTCATTTATTAAGTATTTAAAAAATTTCAAGGGCTACCTTTCCCTTGTCAAGAGTTCTTTCAGTTATTTTGCATATCCATCTGTTCTTGCCTTGTTTATGCCTGTTTTTGTTTCAGTTCTTTTCCTAGTTATTCTCTTATTTATTGCCTCACACTTCCTTGTTTTAACCAATTTGTTACATTGCTCATGAAAATTACTTTTTTTAATTTAAAAATTTTTATAAGATTTCATTTATTTATTTTTAGAAAGAGGGGATGGGAAGGAGAAAGAGAGGGAGAGAAACATCAATGTGTGGTTGCTTCTTGTGTGCCCTCCACTGGGTACCTGGCCTGCAACCCAGGCATGTGCCCTGACTGGGAACCAAACCAGCAACACTTTGGTTCGCAGGCCAGTGCTCAATCCACTGAGCTACACCAGCCAGGGTGAAAATTACTTTCTTTCTGGGGTGAATTTATGTTCTGATTTCATATTTTATTGACTTTATTTTTTTTTAGGATTAGATTTCATGGATTTTGGAATTTTTATTGCAAGCTTATTTTGAATTGAATTATTTTTGTTTTTAGTTGGCTCTTTCTCCCTTCTTTTCCTGTGTCTATTTCCATTGGGTTTTTGATTGTCTCTTTGCTTGGCCCCCTGGAATTCCTTTCAGAACCAGATGCTATAAAGGCAATTCAGGGCCTTGGCCATGTTGATGTGAGGTCCAGTCACAAGGCCAACACGCGGCTTGGTTCTTGACTTGATTTCAAGGCTGGATCTGTGTCTTTTCACCTCCTTAAGTATACAGCCCCTCCTAAGTCATAGCCCAGGTAGTTTTTGACTAAGGCAGTCACTCTAATTCAGGTCCCTTGTCTCAAGTAGAATAGGCTGTGGAGCAGCCACCACCACCTAATTCTGGACTTAGAGACGAACAGATTCACTCTTTCGCATTCTGTTGGTTTTACTTGTTCATGGAGATAGCAATCTTTTTTGCCCTTGAACTCTGCAATGTCATTTTGTTTTCTGTTTTGTAGTTTATCTATCTTTATCTACCTGTGTCATGGCTCTGTTGCACTGTGGGGAGACAATGCCACTGCCTGGCCTCTGGTGTTTTGCCTGGAGGAAGCTGTCTTCCGGTTCTCACACTTCACTTTCCCCCCATGTGCCAGCGGTGCCCTTCCAGCTGTTTCCCTGGTGCTGGATCCCAGAGGGGATTGGCCTGTGTGAGTCCTAAGTCCACTGCAGGCCCTTTAAGAAGAGTGTCTTGAAAAGCCCACAATTTTTTCTGCTGCCCCAACATTCACTAGTTTTTGCAGCCAGAAGTTATGGGGACTTGTCTTCCTGGTGCTGGAACCCTGGGCTGGGTAGTCTGGCCTGGGGCTGGGATCCGTTGCTCCTGAAGTATCCCTGCCAATTTTTTATCTACCACACATGGATGTGGGTCCACCCATTTCTGTCTCCATGCCTCCATGCCCCCATGCCCCACTCCGCATCTCCACACCTCTCTGCATCTCTGTCCCTCCTAACGGTCTGGATGAATGTGACTTCTTTAAATCCTTGGTTGTTGGAGCTCAATTTTCTCCAACACAGCTCAATTTTCTGACAATTCTGGATGATATTTGTTGTGTAGTCTAGTTGTATTTTTTGCTATCATTGTGCATGGAGGTGAGGCACATTTACCTATGCCTCCATCTTGACTAGAAGTCTACTGTGTCTTTAAAATGCAATATGTACATACTGTCATTTCTGGCTCCAGACAGAAAGCAGAATTAACCAGGATGCTTCTTATTATATCACATGGCCATGTCCTACTAAGTTCCTAATTCAGAGAAATGTAACAGTATAAAAAATAAGAGTAGATATGAAAATGAAATATAGTGTGTTTCAGGAAAATACTAAGTGTCTAATTTATATAACTGTAAGAGTGTAAAAAATAAGAGTAGATATGAAAATAGAAGTGTAGTGTGTTACAAGAAACTAACTCTGGCAGATTCAGCAGAAAAGTAACTTAATTACAAGAGTTTTGCATTGCATACAAAAAATTGTTGGTAAGGCTAGAATCAGGCCTGAGAATAAGCTTCCAGAAATAGAGCTTCAAACTTTGGAACTAGCCTTCTGAGAAAACCACTCCTGCTGCAAGCACTGAGTACTAGGTGCTATAGTGAACTAGATGCTTATAGGAACTTGGCTTTCTGAAACTACAGTTGCCACCAGTATCAATGACATTTCTGTGCAGAACATACCATGCTGTGAATGACACCTTCTGAAACTGTGCAGTGTGTTTGTACTGCTCCAGTCATGGGAACTCCACTGTAACCCCTGCTAGTCCTGAAAGCCAGTGTCCTTTCCCATCCTCAGCAGCGAAATGGATTCTGTGCAAACCTTCGTTCTTCAGGCAGGAACTGCTGTGCTTGCATATGTCTGATTGATGTATTCTAAATCTCATGTTAACAAGTTAACTGCAAATGAGGGCCTGGAAGCAAGTTTTCTGTCTTCTGTCTTGGAAAGACAGGGCTCTGAATGTGGTAACTTCCCCACATATAGCACACATGTTCAGGTATCAGGCAAACAGAAAGTATGCCAATGTTTTCTAAATTTAATAAATTAAAATAGGCAAACAAACAAGGAAGCTATCATGCCCATGGGGTAGCATATGGGTCAGGACAATCCATTGTGCTATATTCTCCACTTACTCTTGTAATTGTACTCTCCACCCTTCTCCACCCTGCACCATGCTCCTGGAAGCTGACCTATAGGCACTGCATTGACCAGCTTTTTGGCTCTCTGCCTCCAGTTGAGTTTGGCCCTTGGGAAGAGCTAGCAGGGGATGGGAAGGTAGTAGAAGAACAAGGTTTGGGCATTCAACCCCATAAATCCCTCCTGGCTGGATTGCAGGTTGTTTCTCTCCTGAAGGCTCCTGTTGGGTGGCCTCTCTTATGGGGGGTGGAGGGGAGCTACCACTCCTTTCTCTTGTCCCTTTAGGACTGGCGATTGTCATATGGCTAGCTATGTCATATGGCTAACTTACCCAGCACATGTGGCTTCCGTTATGCCTCTCCAAACCTTGTAAACAGCTTCTTTTTAAAAAAAATATATTTTATTGTTTATGCTATTATAGTTGTTCCTGTTTGTCCCCCTCCACCCAATCGTCCTCACTCCCTCAGACAATCCCCTCACCATTGTCCATGTCTGTGGGTCATGTGTATATGTTCTTTGGCTACTCCATTTCCTATATGGTACTTTAGATTCCCATTAATATTCAGTAACTACCAATTTGTACTTCTTAATCCCTTAAACTTTTTTGCCCATCCCCCTGACCCTATTCCCATCTGGCAACCGTCAAAATGTTCTCTGTGTCTATGATTCTGTTTCTGTTCTGCTTGTTTATTTGTTTTTTTGGTTCAGCTGTTGATAGATACATATTTATTGCTATTATATTGTTCACATTTTCTATCTTCTTTTTAAGGAAGATGCATTAACATTTCATATAACACTGGTTTGGTGGTGATGAACTCTTTGGCTTTTTGTCTGGGAAGCTCTTTACCCTTCAATTCTAAATGATAGCTTTACTGGGTACAGTAATCTTGGTTTTAAATACTTGCTTTTCATCACTTTGAATAATTCTTGCCAATCCCTTCTAGCCTGCAAAGTTTCTTTTGAGAAATCAGCTGACAGTCTTATGGGAGCTCCCTTGTAGTTAACTAATTGCTTTTTTCTTACTGCTTTTAAGAGTAACTCTCTCTTTATCTTTAACAATTGGCAGTTTACCTATGACATGCCTTGGTGAGGGTCTCTTTGGGTTCATCTTGTTTTTTGGGACTCTTTGTGCTTCCTGGACTTGTATGTCTATATCCTTCACTGAGTTAGGGAAGTTTTCTGTCATTATTTTTTCAAATGAGTTCTGATTTCTTGGTGTCTCTCTTCTCCTTCTGGCATCCCTATCATGCAAATGTGGGAACTCTTGAAGTTGTCCCAGAGGCTTCTTATACTCTCCTCATATTTTTTTGGATTCTTTTTTCTTCTTGCTGTTCTGATGAGTTGTTTTTGCTTCCTTATGTTCCAAATCGCTGATTTGATTCTCATTTCATCTATTTCATCTGTTCTTTATTTCAACTAGTATATTGTTTGTTTCTGACTGGATCTTTTTTATGCTGTTGAGGTCCCCACTAAGTTCTTTGAGCATCCTTATAACAAGTGTTTTGAACTCTGCATCTAGTAGATTGTTTGTCTCCCTTTTGTTTAGTTCCTTTTGTGGAGTTTTGTTCTCTTCTTTCATTTGAGCCAACTTTCTTTGTCTTGTCACTCCTGCAGCCTCCTTGTGTTGTGTCTATGTATTGGATAGAGCTGTTACTTCTCCCAGGCTTGGTAGAGTGGCCTAATTATAGTTGTTGTCCTGTAGGGTCCTCTGGCACAGTCTCCCTTATTACCCAACCTGGGTACTTGAGGTTTGCCCACCATGTGGGCTGAGTATACCCTCCTGTTGTATTTGAGCCTTGATTGCTGTTGGCATGCCCAAGGTCAGCCTCCACCTGTGTTTTGCCTGGAGTGACACAGCATAAGCTACAAAGTGATCTGCAGATGGCCACTATTTTGCTGGGCTTTGAGGTGCCTAGGTGAGGCCAAGCTGTGAATCAAGGGTGGCTGCTACTAGAGCTGAACCTGGGGCAACTTAGCAAGATATACTGGACATGCTCAAGTCAAATGCTGCTTGTTTGAGAGAATTTAGGAAAATCTGAACCATGGGCCAAGACAAGCCATTTGTATGGAGAAGTCACTGGAAACAGCATGGATGGGCCTGAAAGTTGGGTGGAGCAGGGCCTCAAGTAATCATCAGGGTGGGGCAAATAGTGTGAACCAGGTTGATGAAGTCTCAGATATTTGCCAGCCTGCTGACTCTGTAGCTCTGTGAAGGGAGGGCTCTGGAAAGGAACAATAACCTCTGACAGCACTTCTTTCTGGGAGAAAGCTGCTCCTCAGCTGTTACGCTAATGCCAGACAATTCAGTGCCTCCTTGTATGTCTCTGGTACCTTTCGATCTGCTGTCCCTGTGCTGGAGCTCAGAAGGAGTGAGTCTGAGTGAGTCTGTGCCCAGGCCCTTTAAGAGGAGCTGCCTGGGAGTTCAAAAGCCTCAGTCTTCCACAAACTCAACCCCACTGGTTGTTATAGCCAGAAGTTATAGAGTCTTTTCTTCCTGGCAATGGAATCCTGGGCTTTGGGGTCTGGTGTGGGGCTAGGACCTCCTCCTCCTGTGATATTCCTCCTGATTTTTATCTGCTACATGTGGGTGTGGGACCAGCTTGTTCCATGTATCCACCCCTCTTACCAGTCTTGTTGTGGTTTCTTCTTTAATTCCGTAGTCGTAGGACTTTCATTCAGCTCGATTTCTGATGTTTCTGAATGATGATTGTTCTATAGTTTAGTTGTAATTTTGATGTAGTTGTGCAGGGAGGTGAGCCATGTTTACCTATACCTCCATCTTAACTGGAAGTCTCATAAACAGCTTCTGGGGTGTCTAACCTTTTGGGCCACATTGGAAGAAGAAGAGTTGTCTTCAACCACACATTGAATACACAAACACTAACCAAAACTGATGGACAGAAAAAAGTTTAATAAAATTTACAACTTTGTGTTGGGCCACATTCATAACCATCCCGGGCCACATGTGGGCTGCAGATTAGATGCCCCTGTTGCTGCCAGGATCCTGAACACTACCTCCATCTCCACTGTGACACATTCCTGCATCTTATTTCTCGTCTCACCAACCAAAGTGCTGTAATATATTTACTTTTGTTGTCTTCTCAAACCCAAATTACCAATTAATTGAGTTAGATGAAAACAATATTTTAAAATATGACAGTAGGAGACATCTGTCCATTAGGGTTTCAAAATCTCTTTTCTATAGGTATAGCCAAGTTCTTTTCAGTCCTGCTAATGCATCATTAAAAGCTCTAAAAATTCATGAATTTGAGGCCCATTTCACAATAGGAGAAAGAATGATCATTTTACATATATATATACACATATATATATATACATAAAATTTTTTTAATGTGTATTGGCTGATTGAAGCAAACCACAGGTAGATGTTAAGGAGAAGGAGCTACAGATACAGTACACAGTGATACACACTACTCCCATCTTTCCCATGGTCCAATGCACACACTGCCTCCTCCAACCGTACACATCTGAGAAGGCTAAAATTAGTATCCTAAGTGAATTTTTTTTAACAGAGAGATAAATTATATGTGTCTGAATTCTCATAAAACTCTACAAAGGGCTTCTTTGCTTAAATAGTTGTTGTCCCCAGTTGGTTCTGATTGATGGATAATTTCCTTTCACATTCTAATGGATGTCAGCCATTTCTGCCACCTATAACATAAAATCTCCTGCACATAACGCCATTACTAATATACAGTAATGAATCAATCGAAACTTCCACTGCACTCTGCTTTAAAGAAAAAGAACATGGCAACAAAGAAAGGTCATACAAAGGTAACACATTTTAAAAAACCACTGGCAGTATGGATTCAACTCACTCTGCTATGTCTGGGAACTGTGTGTGTCATCACGGATCTTCAGAATGATGGCAGTGGGAACTGCATTATATTCAGTCTTAAAAAATGTTTTATTCTGTTTAATATATATTCTCACAATATTTTTTATAATATTCTCTCTACATATTACTAAATGCCTTTTATATGCCTAGCTCTCCTCTAAGTTTTATAGGGAATTAAAAAATATAATTTGCAGTGCTTGCTCTGAAGGAACTCCCAATATAATGGAAATGATAATGAAAATTATTGAGATATTAAATGTTTTTAATATGACTTTCAATACAACGAAGTTCAGATAAATCTGGTATGTTTCTGCATGATAAATATTTTAGTGTTTCTAATTGCTCAACCAGCTTAGACCAGTCAATCATGGTAGATGATCCAGTTGGCAACTGTGACCACATCCTACTTCCCAAGCCTTCTCTTAATATGACTTGAAATTATGCTCCATTTTTAGCATCCACATACATAACTACTGCTAAAATATTTTACAATAATGATTCAAATACTAGATTTCTTATATCCTGCACTTATGCAATATACTTTTGAACCTACAAATAAAACTTTATACTCATCCCTACTCAATTACTCCAGTTGTTTGAGGCCCAATGTTCCAAGTCATTAAAATGATTTAGACCTTTTTGATTATTTCATTTATTTGCTTTCCATCCTAATTTTAGTCACTTGAAACTTTAATTTATATATATCATAACTATAAAGAATTTTGGTGCATTGTGAAGTTCCTGAAACTTTGTTGTTTATGTCATCTCATTTTAGCATTGGTTTTTACAGGTGGGGCCACTGAAGCTCAGAGCAGCAAGGTGGCCTACCAGCAAGTGCTGAGCCAGGACTGAGACACATATTTTCAGACTAGTGCATGGTGCCCTTTCTTGTCTTTAAAACTTTATTTATTAAAGATTTTATTTATTTATTTTTTTAGAGAGAGGGAAAGGGAGGGAGAGAAACATCAATATGTGGTTGCCTCTTGCATGTACCCCATTGGGGACCTGGCCTGTAACTCAGGCTTTTGACCTGACTGGGAATGGAACTGGCAACACTTTGGTTCACAGGCTGGGGATCAATCCACTGAGCCACACCAGCCAGGGCTTAAAACATTATATTTTTAAAAAGAGGTCTTTTTCATTTATTCTTAATTTTACAAGTAATATGTTAAGTAACATCAACATTGCATAAAAACAAACATAGATTAAGTGAACATTCCCCTTGGCCTTTCCTCTAACCCCATGTACCTCTCCAGAGGAATTCACCCAACTTGGCTTGAAATGTATTCTTCAAGACCTTTTCCCATGTACTCTTTCCCTCCTGGAAACAGTTCATTTTGGAAGTTTTATATTGTACTTGTTTATCTGAAATTTGTAGTTTTTACTTTATAATATATTTCAGTGAATGTTCTGTGTCAGCATTTACATATATAGTTATGTTTTTATCTGATGCATGGTGTTCCATTGTAGAGGTGTGTATAACTAATTAACTTTCCCTTTGTTGGTAGAAATGAAGATTGTTGACTTCCAGTCAAGATGGCAGCACAGGCAGACATGGCTCACCTCTTTGCACAACCACATCAAAATTACAACTAAAGTATAGAACAACCATCACTCAGAACCATCAGAAATCAAGTTGAATTGAAGTCTGACAACTATGGAATTAAAGAAATCACATCCATCCAGACAAGTAGGAGGGGTGCAGACTTGGACAGGCTGGTCCCTCACCCATGTGTGGTAGATAAAAATTCAGGAGGGATATCTTGGGAGCAGGGAGCTCAAGCCCCACATCAGGCCTCCAGTCCAGGGTTCCAGTGCCAGGAAGATAAGTCCCCACAACTTCTGGCTGCAAAAACCAGTGGGGATTGAGTTTGTGGAAGAAACTTCTGGAGCCCCAAGCAGTTCTTCCTAAAGAACCCACCCATGGTCTCACCTACTGAGACTCACTCCCTCTGAACTCCAGCACTGGGGTAGCAGTTTAAAAGGTACCAGTGGATAACAGGGAGAAACTGGAGTGTCTGACATGAAGGTGAGCAGAGGCCATTATCTCTTTTCTAAACTCTCCCCCCAACAGAGCTGGCAAGATGGTGTCATATCTGAGACTGCATCAACCTCACTAACACTGTTTCACCCACCTTGGAGATCCCCAGAGACTCCACTCCACCCAATTTATGGGACCACCCAAGCTGCTTTCCCATATGAATGGCTGGTCTTGGCTCATGCTTCACAACTTCCTAAATCCTCTCAAACAAGCAAGAGCTGGCCTCAGTGAGCCCCAGGCCTGGCACTAACAGCAGCCAGCCCACATTCACAGCTTGGCTTCACCTAGGAATCTTCAAGCCCAGCACAAGTATCAGCCATCTCAGATTGCTTTACAGCTCAGTCAGGGTGGCCTCAGACAAAACACAGGTGGGGGCAAACCTTGGCCTGAACCACCCTAGTAACCTGAGGCCAGTGCACCCAGTGGACAGCTACAGACCATGTTGGAGGACCACCACCCTGTCACTGCACAGCTGATCCTCCACAGAGGGTGGAGGTTGGTGGTTAGTGGTCACAGCCAATCCTTACAGCTGACTGGCCTGGGTAAATCCCTTCCATTGATCTGATAACAGTAACCAAGGCTCAACTACAAGCAGAGGTTGTACTCAGCCCACACAAAGGGCACACCTCAACTACCCACCTTGGGTAATAGGGGAGGCTGTGCCTTTGGACGCTACAGGACACCTATTACATTAGGTCACACTATCAAGACACAGAGGCAAAGCAGCTCTACCTAATACATAGAAACAAACACAGGGAGGCTGCAAAAATGAGAAGACAAAGAAACATGGCCCAAATGAAAGAGCAGATCAAAACTCCAGAAAAAGAGATAAACAAAATGGAGTTAAGCAATCTATCACAGGCAGAGTTGAAAATACTGGTTATAAGGATGCTCAAGAAACTTAGTGAGGACCTCAGCAGCATAAAAAAGATCCAGTCGGAAATGAAGGATACACTAACTGGAATAAAGAATAACTTACAGGGAAACAACAGTAGAGTGAATAAAGCTGGCAACCAAATCAATGATTTGGAATATAAGGAAGCAAACAAAAAACAATCAGAACAACAAGAAAAAAAATCCAAAGAAACGAGGATAGTGTAAGCAGCCACTGGGACAACTTTAAGCATTCCAACATGTGCATCATAGGGGTGCCTGAAGGAGAAGAGAAAGAGAAATTGGAAATCTATTTGAAAAAATAACAAAAGAAAAGTTTCCTAAATTGCTGAAGGAATTAGACATGAAAGTCCAGGAAGTGCACAGAGTCCCAAATAACATGGATGTAAAATGGCCCACTCTAGGACACATCATAATTAAAATACCAAAGGTTAAAGATAAAGAGAGAATCAAAAGCAGCAAGAGAAAAGAAGTTAGTTACTTACAAATTCCCATAAGACTTCCAGTGGATTTCTCAACAGAAACTTTGTAGGCTAGAAGGGATTGACAGGAAATATTCAGTTGTAAAGCAAGAACTGACAGCCAACATTGCTTTACCCAGCAAAGCTATCATTTAAAATCAAAGGGGAGATAGAGTTTCCCAGACAAGAAAAAACTAAAGAAGTTCATCATCATCAAATCATTATCATATGAAATGTGAAAGGGACTTATTTAAGAAAAAGAAGATCAAATATATGAACAATAAAATGGCAAAAATGCAAATATATCAAAAATTGAATCTAAAAGCCAAACTAAGCAAATAAGCAGAACAGAGAATCACAGATATGGAGAACATTGGGATGGTGGCCAGATGGGAGGGGGGTGTGAGGGAATGGGTGAAGAGGTGAGGGGATTAAGAAGTACAAAAGGTAGTTACAGAGTATCCATGGGGATGTAAAGAACAGAGTAGGAAATGGAGAAGCCAAAGAACTTATACTCAGGACCTGTGGACATCAGCAAGGTGGGGGCAATAGCCTGAGGGAGTGAAGGGGTGCAGGGAGGAGGGGCGACAAAGGGAGAAAAGTCAGGACTACTGTAATAGCATAATCAATAAAATATAATTTAAAAAAAGAAATGAAGATACTTTTCAGTTCGTTACTAAAAAATACTATATTAATATCTTACACATGACTCTTGGCTACATGTTTGGGAATTTCTCTAGCCTAGATACCTGGAAGTGAAATTGCTACTTGAAAGATACATGCACTCAAAATCTTGATAACAAATACCAAAATTGTCCTCCAAAAAAGCCTACTCATGTATATTCCTGACAATATGTACAAGGGTAACATTGTCCCACACTTTTTGTATTATTGATTTGTACTATTTGATGGACTTTTTACTAATCTGAATTGTTATTACCAGATATCAGCATCTTACATTTCTTCTTCTATGAATTGCTTATTCTTATTCTTTTCATAATATTCTCTCTACTACACTTTATATTGTCTTCACATGAACTCCCCCAAAGCTATTTAATACGATGAGGACATGTACAGAGGTATAAACAGCCTCAGGGGCCTTCCTCTGTGATGGACATGGATCCATTAACAGACATTTGAATGCACTTGTCTGGCCAGCAGTGGGTCCCTCTAATCACTTTACAAACTGAGTGATGTCCCTCTATCTTGTTCAAATGAATGTTATGAACATCTTTGCAAAATATCATGCAGAATAAAAAAGATCGATTGTGCCTGGCATTCTGATAATCAATCTATCGTCTAGCTCCATTAAAAAATAATATGTGCCATGGTCAGTGTAGCTCAGTTGGATGGGCATCATCCTGCAAAGTGAAAGGTCACTGGTTCAATTCCTGGTCACGGCACATGCCTGGGTTGTAGGTTCGGTCCTGGTCAGGGCATGTACAAGAGGCATCAGATCAGTGTTTCTCTCTCACATCGATGTTTCTCTCCCTTTCTTCCTCCCTCCCTTCCCCTCTCTCTAAAAATAAATAAGTTAAATCTTTAAAAAATTATAATATGAAATTGGTTTAGTCTGTTTTAATGGTTAGTTCACTAATGTTTATGTAATATTGCATAACAATAGAATATTGCAGAAAGTGATGGTAAACTTGCTCACTCTATAAATTCCATAATTCCTTTTTTTCGTTTAAGAAAATCTGTATTTTTGTCTGGCTTAGATTTCTGGCACTTGCCCTATTTTCAGTTTCCCTGAGATGAGAGGCAGTGGTTTTGAGACTTAATAATCTTTTGTTCAGTCTGTGAAGCCTGTATACCAGGTTCTGTCTGACTCGCTCCTCATTGAGGTTAGACTTCAATTTATTCTCAGTGATATCTGTTGTTACACGTTTCTTGGTTCGAAGATCATGTTCCTTGCTGGGGAAGAAAGAAGCAATTGACTAGCTCTGCTTTTTCTGTGATATCATTTAACAGAATCTTCTCTAAGCAGTCAGCTTATCCTTTCCTTCATCTTCTAGCTTCAAACTGTGTGTGCATGTGTTTTAAAGGCCTTTCTGTGGTCCTCGTCACTTAGCATTCTTCAGCTCATACTGGATTTTTGCCTTCTGCCACTTTCTTACAGGGTCTGTATAACCTTATTCACCTTGGTTTGTGTCCTTTCTCTCATCTTTTGGATGTGTCACTTTAACATAGAGACATCAGAGAATGCCATGTTGGGTCATATCAGCTTCTACAGGTAATCATTATAGCACAAAGTTTAATTTCTCAGCTTCACAGTTTAAAAACCCTATGTATTCCTTTTTATTGCCCTGGGGTTATATTTATGTGAACTTATTCAAGTTTATTTTCCTAAAGCCTCAATTACATATCCTTTTTATTCCTATTAAAGATTCTAAGATGGCAGGATCCCTTTCTTTCATCTTCAGGAAGCCCAGGGATGCATTTTATTTCATATGTTTGTTGATAGATTTCCATCATGTAAACATCAGCAACAAATCCTTCCTTGCTGGTCAGAATTGAGTCTAGTGTAACAGTTCCCTTCATTCCTTCATGTACTTTTTGAAAGATGAAATTATTAGGAAGGCAAGTTAAGGCTGTATTAAATTCTGCATTGGCTAGGTGGCTCAGTTGGTTGGAGCGTCATCCTGTACATCAAAAGGTTGCAGGTTCGATTCCTGGTCAGGGTACATGCCTGGGTTGCAGGTTCAGTCCCTGGTTGGGCATGTTCAGGAGGCAACTGATCAAAGTTTCTCTCTCACATTGATGTTTCTCTCTCTCTCTCTCCCCCTTTCTCTCTCTCTAAAATCAATAAACATATTCTTGGCTGAGGATAAAAATATTAAATTTATTAAATTCTAAGGTTGTTGTAGAGATTTTGAATAGATACCTAAGTAGTTGAAGTAACATATCAATATTATATCTTGCCTCTGTGACATTTTTATCATTTGATTTAGAAAAGCTTCCTTTGGCTCTTTCATTTAGCCTGGCAGTCTTAGCGTGCTCCCACAAATAACAGTACTCTCTCATTCTCATTTAATCTTCTCCATATGCTGCATGCTGCACTTTTGGGTTCATATATTTGCAGTTTTGACACATGGTGGTACTATATATCCAATTTTATCAGATTTATTTATATTGAAAAACATATACCATTTCATTGCTTAAACCAATTCCATTTCCCCAAGTCTCAGGAATGTCTAGGAAATTATATTTATCTGTGTAGTGGATACTGTGATGTACCACCTGTTCCCCTGCAGGAATAAAGGAGTTATTATTCCAGCAACTAGGAGTGTCACCCAAGCTGATCTCGTCAGGAACTGCCTCAGCTGAAGAGAGCAGCCTCGTCTCCAAGGCCATGCCCTGTCCATAGTGACCTTTCTTCAGTGACTGACTGATGTGGGGATAAAGGGTCTTGCCCCAGTTCAGGGCAGCTCTGAAGTGCCTTCTTGGAACTCCTCAGCAGGGCCGGCTGAGGCATCCCATTGACACAGCATGGGAACTCCAATTCTCCCTCCTCCCACTCACTTCTGCCTCTTCCCCACCTCCCGACAAAAACACAGGTATGAATCCCAAGAGCACTCCCTGATAAACTTCCTGCAAGCTGATCCCCACCTCAGGGTCTGTGTCCTGAGAAACGCAACCTGGGACAATGTGCTTGTCTTCAAGTTTCAGTTATACTGTTTTATCTTGTGCATTATATAAATATATATCTTGTGCAAATATAAATAATTGAGCCTTACATATTATTCTCAGTACTGATTGTCTGGTATTTGCTTAGAACTACTGGGCTTCTCTTTATGCAACTGTAAATCTTTCTGTTCTATTCATGTTAGCATCCATTTATGTGATTTAGAAGTTTTTTCTGAGCCTTTTTCTCCTTTCCCTTCGAACTTTGTGTGAAGCCTTTTGACTAGTAACCTTTATTCCTAAAACATTTTTTAATCTTCCTAACATGCATTTTTTTGCTTGCCAGGAAACTGTCACTTCAGTTATGAATCAGGATTAAAAAGAAAAATATTGACACCATCTTCTGAGGCACCTTTTCCATTCCAGTAATCTTCTTAATCCACCAAAGGCACAGCTTTCAACCAGGAGAGCAGTGATAATACTGATGTCATCAGTCTCCTACCTTCCCTAACCGGCAGCTCAGGGGCCTCTTCCTGAGTGTACCGCTGAGGGGATTCAGTGCGGGCACTGCCTCTCAAGGGTGGGCTCAGTGGGCTCCTATCCTCTGAGTTCTCAGGGGCCAGTGCACCCTAGGTGTCAGTTTGGGCCCAATGGGAGGGACTATGGGAGAGTCAAGAGTTCAGGAGTCAAGATAAAGGAGGAAGAAGCAAGCGAGGGCAGGAAAAAGTTTCAGACTGTGAGACACATCTGACACCTGTGAAAGGAAAATTGGGACGAAGCAGAATTGGTCAAGGAGAACCTCAGACTGAGCTACAGATCTAACAAAGTTTGGCCCACCCAATGGGGGGATTGGGAGCAAAGAATGCTATTAAAGGCATCCTGCAATGAGTAGGAATGACCAGACTGCCTGGGAAGAGCATGGCCTGGGCTTGGTCCTAACAGTGCTGCAGCCAGAGGCTGTCAGGGAACTGTACTCCTTGCAGCTGAATGCCAAGTTCATTCTTGAAGAAAGGTCCAAGTGGTGAGCTCCATGGCTGCCACAGTTCTCCCTATAACATTAGGGTCTCTTCTATGATTCAGGGAGCACCCCCCTCCAAGATTCCAATGGCCGCTTCTTCCTGAGGGGCCACTTAGAAAAGGGAGGTTAGTGAGACAAACTGTAGCCCCTGTTGCTTATAATACTGTCCACAGTGGGGTTCTCATTGCCAGGGGGCAATGAGTGATCCAGGCCCAGCACCTCATTATATCATCTACTTTCCTGAACCATTGTCCATATCAATTGTTGATATTTGGGTCTTCCAGGAAGCAGATGCTGAGACACAGTTGGGAGTGCAAGATGTTTATGGGGAGTGAGAGGTAGGGACAACCAACACCTGAGAAAGATAAAGGGGAAGAAACAGGACAGAGTAGGGAATGCCTTCTGACCATAATGCAGATCTGACAGCTGTGAAAAGAAAGGGAGAAGAAAGCCCAATTGGGAAGCAAGAGCGTCAGGTTGCAATGCAGATCCGATGTCTCAGTCAGCCCTGGGGGAGCTCTGGATCAAAGATGGTCTGCTGGAGAAGTCCTGCATTCAGTAGAAATGGCCAGGACCTGGCCCCACCCATGCTCAGCTCTTGTCTGGGGGCTACCTGGGAAGAGCACGACCTTAGCACCGAAGCTGCAGGCTGTCAGCGGCTGGGTCTTTGCAGCTAGCTGGATTTTTGCAGCTGAGAGGCAAGGTCTTTCTTGAAGGAAGATATGAGTGGCACACCTCTATCCTGCTGCACTTGCTTAAGCATGCCAACTCAGGCTCCATGGCAGTAGGGAAACAACTTTCAGCCCCACTTATGGCTCAGTCACTTATCCTGGCTTAACCATGGTTTTACAAGGTGAGGTATCATCAAGGGGCCTAGAAATCTAGTTTGAGATGGAACGAAGCAGGTCTTGTCTTTAAAGTAAAGCAGTTCACTTGATGGGGAATCGATCTTTCTAGGATCCTAAGTGAACGTGTGCTCTTCGGCACCCAGTGACATGGGCCATGTTACCATTGCTTTTGTGTTCCTGGATCTTCCTCTATGGAGGAAGCCCCATGGTTTTCTGGTTCCATTAGGCACCTTTGGCCACTTTTCAACCTCTTGAGAGTTATTTTGCATCATCACCATCTCCTCAGAATATTTTTTATTTCTTTCTAGTACAATTTATTTAAGACTATTTGGGGACCTTCTCCCTTACTAATGGTAAGTCATAGCACCAGGGAGATTGAAAGAAAATACCTCTGCTGCTAACATGAATGGCAGGTAGATGCAGACATAGCAGAAGATGGTTACCCATTTCCCAATTAGTGGCAGGAAATTAGGCACGTGTGACTTCATTGAGAGAGTAAACCTTAGGCAGGCTGGAGGGAGCTGGCCTGTCCTTGGTTAGACCCCCAGGGGCCTCATTTCTCCTGAATGGGCTGAGGTTGGGTGGGGTTAAAGATGTTATTGTCTGAGTAGGCAAGAGCTCATTTATTCTAAGATCCAAAGAAATGGGAGATTTAAAGTCTGGAGAACAAGCCATGCTTGTGACTTAGATTGTCTTGATTGGTGGATTTTCTGTGGGTTTTTTTTTCCCATTTATTATTCCCCAGTCTGTAGTTCAGCCTTATCTGAATAATCCTGCCTCATAGGTGCTGTGCTACAGCTTTCAGGGGAGGAATCATTTGTCTATGCTTTGATCAGAGCCCTTGGAAAGGAGGTTCTCAGGATAAGAGGGCAGACCCTAAAAACAAAATGACTCTCAGCAGCACGTTCTCTTCTGCCAACCTTGAGGTTGGCACATTTCCTGCAGGGCTCTTCATCAAACCTTAGCATTCTTTCTCCCAAGACAGTCACCACCTGTACATACACAGCAAATATTTGGTAGTAACTCAAGCAAAAAGAAAAACAGCACCCACTCTTCAAGTCCTACAACACTTTCCTCAGAGACTATACTTTCTCTGTCTTAAATCTTTTCTCATAAATAAATAACTTTATTAGTAGTAGTGGCTAACACCTAAGTAGCGATTACTATCCAGGGATGTTCTGAGGATCTTATAATTTTATAGAAAGATTCGAAAATAAGTTGTCACTTGGTAAAATTACACATTAACCCATTTGTTCTTCCTAACAATAAACTATATGAAGCAGGTGCTGTTATTTCCCCATTTTTGTAAATGATGACACCGAGGAACAGAGAAATGCAGTGACTTTTTCAGTCACCAGCAGGCGGTGAAGCCAGGGTATAGAATAAAGCAGCCTAGTTCAAGTCCACTGAGAAATCCCTAGAATACACTGTCTGTTGAAAGATTTATCAAATCCCCCAGTGGTGCCTTGAGAAATTTTATAGGAAGGTTCAAAAATAAGTTGTCACTTGGTAAAATTTCAGCCAAAGAAGCGTCCTGTGCTGGGTGGGATGTCCTACTTGCACCTCCCACAGGGAACCAGTACTGCCATATGCCTGGCCTTTCCACTAGCACTGCTGATTCTGGGGCTTCTCTGAGAAGGATCCTTTACATGTGAAGGTTTACATGCCCTCAGCTTCCCCCCTTTCTAAGCAGCCTTGACCTTAAGGAATTTACCTCTCCAGTGGCATTACACAATAATTTAATTTATTTCTTTGCGCCTATTTTCCAGGACTATTCAGTGAGTGAGACTTTTGGTCTAGGAATCTGTGAGAAGCTTCTTAAATTTAGTTTGTTTTTTTCTAAATTGTTATGCTCTGCCCTTAGGAAACAAGCAAAGCAATGAATGCTTAGTAACAAATTAGTGTGAAAAGCACACTAATTCATTTTAGAAAGATTTTTCTAATGGAAGGTTTTCTCAGTTAACCTTCCATCTCCCATTACCTAGAAAATGGAATTAACAAGAATGTACAATTCCCTGAGCAAACTGGTCAATCCATATTTCAATGTATAACAAAGTTAATATTTATGGTCATTTAGTTTTTCTCTAGAGAATCTATTAATTTGATTAATATTTTTCCTTGAAACTCTCCCACTTACCTTGTAAATCTCTCCAGTACAGTCTTTTCTTGTTTGAAAATTGTTTAAAAATTCTGCCTTAAGAAAATGTTCATGGAATTGGCCCACGGGAGAAATATCATAGAGGAACTACTCATGAAATAAGGAAATCCACATTATTTTTCTCATTGCCTAAAGGAGAGCAGTTAGACGCCTATGAGGTTGTGGTTTGTGTCCCAGCACTAGCTGGGTAATACTGATTGGCCATAATATTGTATAATATAATGTATGTTATCAGCTATTAGATTTAACCTAATGTCATGTCCTTTTACCAAGTTTGTGGATTTAATATATATAAGATTCTTCAAAACCTGCGGAGCATTTCCTAGGTTCCGGGAAAGCTAGGACCATGTTTCTCAAATCACTGTGCATGACCACCTACTGTAGCTTACCTTAGGGGTAGTGTTAAAATGCAAATGCCTAGGCTCCTGACAGAACTACTGAATAAGAGTATTCTGAGTCTGGCCCAGGCATATGCATTTTCATATTCTTAAGCTCATTGAGGTTTGAGAACCACAGGCTACCAAAGTAAACAGTGTAAGTTAATAATAAATTAAGGGTAGAATTTTTTTCTGGGTATTCAAAATCTATTCTAAAATTTATATAGAAAGGCAAAGGAATTAGAATAGTCTAAACAATTTTGTGAAAGAACAAGGTTGGAAGATTCATACTACCTGGTTCCAGAACTTCCTGTAAAGATACAGTAATCAAAACTGTATGGTATTGGCAAAAAAAGAAAAAGGTACAGAATATAGACTCCACTAATAGACTCACACAGATACGGTCAAGTGGGTTTTGACAGAAGTTCAAATGCAATACAGTGGTGAAAGTACATTCTTTTCAATACACGATGCAGGAATAGTTGGATGTTCATGTGTATCAAAGTGAACTTCAAACTATCCTCCAAACTTTTTGCAAAAATTAATGCAAAATGGGTCATGGACCTAAATACAAAACTATAAAACTTTTAGAAGAAAACACAGGAGAAAATATTTGTCAGCTTAAGTTAGGGGAAGTGTTCTTAGAATAGCAAAGCATGATTTCTAAAGAAAAAAATTGATGCCTTGGTTGGTGTAGCTCAGTGGATTGAGCATGGGCTGCAAATCAAAGGGCTGATGGTTCAATTCCCAGTCAGGTCATATGCCTGGGTTACGGGCTGGGTCCCCAGTGGGAGTCATGTGAGATGTTTCTCTCCCTCTCTTTCAAAAAAAAAAAAAAAACCCACCATTAAAAAAAAGAAAAAAAATTGATAAATGGGACTTGAGCAAAATAAAAAATTTTGTTTTGCACTGACATTGTTAAAAGAATGAAAGATAAGTCATGAAATTGGTGAAAATATTTGCACATCACATATCTGACAAAGGATTTTCACCTTAACAGTAAAAACAAGAAAAGACTATTTAAAAAAAGGCAAAGATTTGAACAGATATTTCATGAAAGAAGATAACACATGGATGGAAAGATGCTCAATATTATGATTTATTAGGAAAATGCGGATTAATACCATAAGGAGATAACAGTACACTCCTATTACAATGTCTAAAACAAAACAAACTGATAATTCCAAGAGGTAATTAGGATGGGGAGCAACTGGAACTCTTACATATTAGTGATAAGAATATAAAATGGTACAGCTACGTTATTAGAAATGTTGGAGGTTTTAAAGTCAAATACAGATTTTTGTCATATTATAACAGCTTTATTCATAATTGCCAAAGACTGGAAACAACCCAAATGTCCTTCAGCTGCTGAATGGATAAACCAACTGTGGTACATCCACACAATGGAATACTACCCAACAATAAAGAATGAACTATTGATACAGTCATCAAAATGGATAACACTCAAACGCAGTTTTCTAAGTGAAATAAGTCCTATCCAAAGGCTACATGCTGCAGGGTCCCCTTAACAGGACAGTCAGGAAGGGTCAAAACTTCATGAACAAAGAACTGACCACTGGTCTGCCAGAGACTAAGGGGAAGGGGAGCTTTTGCCAACAAGAAGGCAGCATGTATGGGGGAATTGTTTAGGGGAAGAGAACTATTCTTTTTCTTAAGTGTGGTGGTGGTTAGATGGCTCTGTGTGTTTGTCATGAGTCAGAACGATACGCTAAAACGTATAAATTTTATTATGTGAATAGAAAAGAACCAGTTAAGGCATATCTGATTTAAAACTTCCAATGAATTCAAATCAATATTTATTGAGTGCTTATTATGAGCAGGGCCTGGATGGGTGGTATGAGGAAAACAAAGCCTCAGTCAATTCCTTCTCTGTGTGGACACTAATCCACAGGAAGACACACACAGGTAACAAGTCACTACCACGGGGCGGTGGAGGGTTTGTGCCCAACAAAGGTACAAAGAAGATATAATTGGAGAACACTGGAGTCTTACATGAAGAGTTGTAAGCTTGAAGAACTATAAAGCTGAGTCACAGTAGAAATAAGTCAGATTTTACACTGACCAAAGACCAGTTGGGAGAAAGTTATAGTCATGGAACAATGTAATTATTGATCAGGGAGGGTAAGGTAATTAAAGCAAACACTAAATGCAATGAGACTGAACCAATGTGTGCAATGCTATTTTTTAAAAAGCAAGTCAAATATTGCAGTACTGATTCCTCCCAAGAAAGTGAAGAGATCAAGGTTGTGGTATGAAGTTGTGTTGACTTTAGATACCAGAAGCAATTTCTTTACCCACCTCCCACCCCACCCCAAATAGTTCCTTCCTTTGAGAACTACTGTTGGAAAAAAATGTAGATCTTCTATACGTGGAATTTGAAGGTTTTCATCAGGAGAGACCCCATCCCTTCTGGGTGTGTGGGGGTTATGTGGTGGTTAGATCCTAGAGAGAAGGTTGGTATGAAAGAAGTATAAAATTAAACTGAGCTCTTATAGCATCATGTGTCTGAGATAGTGGTTCTCAAACTACAGACCCTGGACCAGCCACAAAACTTCATTTCGGAACTTGCTAGAAATGCAGATTTTAAGGTTTTATGCTGAACCTTCTGAATAAGAAGTGTGGGTTGAGCCCAGCCATCCATGTTGCAGCAGGCTCTCCGGGTCATTCTGATGAGCATTTGAGAAGTTTGAGATTTTGAGAAAATGCCAAAACTGAATGCTGTGCTTAACTATTGCAACCAGCTGAAGCTGAAAAAAATATGTATCAACTTCTAGTAACCCCCTCATGCAGACCTTTACTGGGCTTAAATGAAGATTCTCCAGACCAATGAACAATAGGACTTGTTTTAACCAATTGTGTAGATGTATGATTTGGATTCGTTCTACTAGTTTTCAATGCTTACATGGTTTGACCACCTTGAACTTCTTCCACTGTTCTAAAGCACTTAAAACTTCTGGTTTTCCTCATTAGCTAGTTTGCTAAATGAATGAGTATATTCTTGTCAAACAAATAAATAAACTCTAAACCCTGCTTCTTTTACTGTTAAGCCCTGGTGGTCTTTGTTTTATTGTTTCTTTTCTTTTTTTAAATATATTTATTGATTATGCTATTACAGTTGTCCCATTCCCCCCCAACTTCACTCCATCCTGCCAACCCCCTCCCTCCCACATTCCCACCCTATAGTTCATGTCCATGGGTCATACTTATAAGTTCTTTGGCTTCTACATTTCCTACACTCTTTTTACCCTCCCCCTGTCTATTTTCCACCTATCATTTATGCTACTTATTCTCTATACCTTTCCCCCCCTCTCCCCCTCCTACGCCCCTATTGACAACCCTCCATGTGATCTCCATCTCTATGGTTCTGTTCCTGTTCTAGTTGTTTGCCTAGTTTGCTTTTGTTTTTGTTTTAGGTGTGGTCGTTAATAACTGTGAGTTGGCTGTCATTTTTACTGTTCATATTTTTTATTTTCTTTTTCTTAGGTAACTCCCTTTAACATTTCATAGAATAAGGGCTTGGTGATGATGAACTCCTTTAACTTGACCTTATCTGAGAAGCACTTTATCTACCCTTCCATTCTAAATGATAGCTTTGCTGGATACAGTAATCTTGGATGTAGGTCCTTGTGTTTAATCTTGGGTAATGTAATGATGATGTGCCTTGGTGTGTTCCTCCTTGGGTCCAGCTTCTTTGGGACTCTCTGAGCTTCCTGGACTTCCTGGAAGTCTATTTCCTTCGCCAGATTAGGGAAGTTCTCCTTCATTATTTGTTCAAATAAGTTTTCAATTTTTTGTTCTTCCTCTTCTCCTTCTGGCACCCCTATAATTCGGATGTTGGAATGTTTCAAGACATCCTGGAGGTTCCTAAACCTCTCCTCATTTTTTTGAATTCTTGTTTCTTCATTCTTTTCTGGTTGGATGTTTCTTTCTTCTTTCTGGTCCACACCGTTGATTTGAGTCCCAGTTTCCTTTGTATCACTATTGGTTCCCTGTACATTTTCCTTTGTTTCTCTTAGCATAGCCTTCATTTTTTCATCTGGTTTTCGAACAGATTCAACCAATTCTGTGAGCATCTTGATAACCAGTGTTTTGAACTGTGCATCTGATAGGCTGGCTATCTGTTCGCTGCTTAGTTGAATTATTTCTGGAGCTTTGAAGTGTTCTGTCATTTGGGCCTTTTTTTTTTTGTCTTGGCATGTCTGTTACTTTAAGGGGCGGAGCCTTAGGTGTTCCCCGGGGCGGGGTAACGCTGGTGGCTGCGCTGTGACGCTGTACGTGGGGGAGGGGCCGAGAGGGAGCAATGGCGCTCGCTCCACTCTCCTCCGGATTTCAATCTTTCACTCTGCTGCCCACAATCAAACTGGGCCCCTCTAGTGCTGGTTCCTCTAGTGCTGGTCTGCTTCGCTTCCCCACTGGCCCTCCCGGTTTATCTATGCATGAATGTGGGTCTACGGGGGCTGCTAGCTGTGGCACTGACTGCCCCGTTTGTCCCACAATCCAGCAGTCTCTGGGTGTGGCCGCGTTGCCACGAGTCCCGGCCGCCTGGCCACCCCGGCTGTCCTTCTCTGCCCCTCCTACCAGTCTGGACGAATGTTTCTTCTTTATCTCCTTGGTTGTTGAACTTCCATGCGGTTTGATTTTCTGTCAGTTCTGGTTGTTTTTTTGTTTTTAAATTGTTGTTGTCCTTCTTTTGGTTGTGGGAGGAGGCACCACCTCCTTTCTCTTTACAGATGGGAAAATGGACGCCCAGATATGCTAAGTAGCTTGTCTAAAGCCTTCCAAACATTTCGGTTAGGATAAGAATTATAATATCAGCTGTTGATTCTAAAGTAATTTGTCAAGGGATGAAAAAGTAAATTTGTATCCTAGAGTCATTTGCCAACTGTCTGCTCTCTGTGAAACAATAAAACAGAGAACCAAGATGGCGGCGTAGGTAGACACACTGCGCCTCCTCGCACAACCAGAACTGACAGAGAATCGAACGGCAAGGGGGTCTGACACCAAGGAAATAAAAAATAAACATTCATCCAGACCGGTAGGAGGGGCGGAGACGGGCACCAGGGTGGAGAGGACTTACGTGGCTGTGGCGGGACCAAGACTGGCGGAGTGTGGGACAAATGGCGCAGGCAGTCCGAGCACTAGCAGACCCTGCGGCCCCATATTCGCGCACAGATACACCGAGAGGGCCGGACTCAGAGTGGCAGAGAGCTGGGCAGGCAGAGCGGCGGATAGCACCCCGAGGCCCCACATACGCTCACAGATAAACCGGACAAACGGCGGGGAGTTAAGCAGACCGCGCAACCCAGGGCTCCAGCGCGGGGGGAAATGAAGCCTCAAACCTCTGACTGAAAACACCCGTGGGGGTTGGGGCAGCTGCAGGAGAGACTCCCAGCCTCACGGAAGAGGTCGTTGGAGAGACCCACAGGGGCCTAGAGTGTGCACAGGCCCACCCACTCGGGAACCAGCACTAGAGGGGCCCAGTTTGATTGTGGGCAGCAGAGTGAAAGATTGAAATCCGGAGGAGAGTGGAGCGAGCGCCATTGCTCCCTCTGGGCCCCTCCCCCACGTACAGCGTCACAGCGCAGCCACCAGCGTTATCCCGCCCCGGGGAACACCTCAGGCTCCGCCCCTTAAAGTAACAGACATGCCAAGACAAAAAAAAAAAAAAAGGCCCAAATGACAGAACACTTCAAAGCTCCAGAAATAATTCAACTAAGCAGCGAACAGATAGCCAACCTATCAGATGCACAGTTCAAAACACTGGTTATCAAGATGCTCACAGAATTTGTTGAATTTGGTCGCAAACTAGATGAAAAAAATGAAGGCTATGCTAAGAGAAACAAAGGAAAATGTACAGGGAACCAATAGTGATGCGAAGGAAACTGGAACTCAAATCAATGGTGTGGACCAGAAGGAAGAAAGAAACATCCAACCAGAAAATAAATGAAGCAACAAGAATTCGGAAAAATGAGGAGAGGTTTAGGAACCTCCAGGACATCTTGAAACATTCCAACATCTGAATTATAGGGGTGCCAGAAGGAGAAGAGGAAGAACAAAAAATTGAAAACTTATTTGAACAAATAATGAAGGAGAACTTCCCTAATCTGGCGAAGGAAATAGACTTCCAGGAAGTCCAGGAAGCTCAGAGAGTCCCAAAGAAGCTGGACCCAAGGAGGAACACACCAAGGTACATCATAATTACATTACCTAAGATTAAACAGAGGGAGAGAATCTTAGAAGCAGCAAGGGATAAGGACACAGTTACCTACAAAGGAGTTCCCATAAGACTATCAGCTGATTTCTCCAAAGAGACCTTACAGGCAAGAAGGGGCTGGCAAGAAGTATTCCAAGTCATGAAAGGCAAGCACCTACATCCAAGATTACTGTATCCAGCAAAGCTATCATTTAGAATGGGAGGGAAGATAAAATGCTTCTCAGATAAGGTCAAGTTCAAGGAGTTCATCATCACCAAGCCCTTATTATATGAAATGTTAAAGGGATTTATCTAAGAAAAAGAAGATCAAAAATAGGAACAGTAAAAATGACAGCAAACTCACAGTTATTAACAACCACACCTAAAACAAAAGCAAACTAGGCAAACAACTAGAACAGGAATAGAACCACAGAAATGGAGATCACATGAAGGGTTATCAACAGGGGAGTGGAGGGGGAGAGAGGGGAGAAAGGTACAGAGAATAAGTAGCATAAATGGTAGGTAGAAAATAGACAGGGGGAGGGTAAGAATAGTATAGGAAATGTGGAAGCCAAAGAACTTATAAGTATGACCCATGGACATGAACTATAGGGGGGGAATGTGGGAGGGCGGGGGTGGGGAGGATGGAGTGGAGTGAAGGGGGGAAATGGGGCAACTGTAATAGCATAATCAATAAATTTATTTTAAAAAAGGGAGAAAGGAGGTAATTACCCCCACCTCTATTGGCACAATGGCTGTGAAAACGCCGAGTAAAGGGAGCCCTGGCATGTGGCTCAGTTGGTCATCCTGTAAAGTGAAAGGACACGCGTTCAGCCGAGGCAGCCGATCAACGTTTCTCTCTCATATTGATGCTTCTATCTCTCTCTCCCACCCTTCCTCTCTCTCTAAAATCAATAAGCATGTCCTTGGGTGATGAAAGAGAGTGTTGTGGAAAGTGAAGACACATGTAAACATTAGCATTTTGTGAGCCTTTCTCAATACCCTCAGTCTTTTCCCCTGGTCGTCAGCGCACCCCACAGGAAAGGCTTGCAGCCTCGCTGGGCATGGTCCAGACTCCTCGCCAGCAGAGCAACCATCATTGTTTCGGAATTACTCCGGGTGAATGAAATAGTAGAAAATATTCCAGCCTGCAGGATTGTGTATAAAAACATTGGATCATTATAGGAATACATTATAGACTTTCCATCAGAACTTGGAAATGACCTTGCAAATTGGTGTTTGGTTTACAATAAAAAATGCTCTGATCCTTGGAATGAGCAATTGGCTTACAGCAAATCTTAGCTTCCCCAAATAATGATCCAATGAAAATGTTCTGCACGTCCAGCCTCTCGTTACCTGACACAGTGAACAGGGTACAGCTGATGTCAGGGTCTAGCAGGCCTAGGAAATAAACGGCTGCTTCTGATAAATAGATGGTAATTTATGTAGAATGATTTGCTAACGGCCAAATTAGTCCCTTGTAGTGTGCAGAACACTCCTGAAGAACAAAGAAATAAGTGCTTTTCTGCTTAGAAGTATCCTGACCCAAGGCAAATGTGACTGCAATGTATCTGACTAGGCATGATCCAGACAATTCCCCAGGGCCTGTAGGAATAAAAGGATTTTTCTAAAGTATGCTAACGTTGAAAAAGAAAGTAAACACCTAGCCTTGGCTTAAGAGAAGCAGCAGAGGGTAAGCTTAATGGAGAAGGGAAGGTAACATCATTTATCTAGCACTACTGTGTGCTAGGCCTGCACTAAATGTCATACAACATGTTAGCTCTATCCTCACAGTAACTCTGTGAGGTAGGTAGAAATTAGCGCCCTCGTCGGAACAGAACAGGACACTGCGGCTCAGAGTTAAGTGGCTTCCACAAAGTCACACAGCGCACAGTTTATGGTAGAGCTGAGATTCAAATTCTGTAGGTGGTCTCTCATCAACAAAGTTGCAGCAGCCGCTGTGCTAGATAGCCCCTCCAGATCCCCTCTGTCCCCTTCTCTGGCTTACTCTGTGCCGAGGGAGGCTGCCCCATCTTGCCTTTAGGTTTCTGGTTGTGTCTGATCAATGGGGAGTATTGGTAGGAGATGAGAAAGAGGGAGGAGAGTGAGGCCAAGGTTTTTATGCTCTCCTCCCCGGTTCTCTTCTCCATCAACCAAAGCCTTCGCTCCTTGCCACATAGAATATTTCCCCAGGAGCTTTGATAACCTTTCCCTCTTCTGAGAGCCTTGCACTCTGACCGCATCTTCTCAAATCTCCCAGTTTTCAGTGCTCCATATAGTTACAGTACAATTTAGCTTGACCATTTTATAAGACATCAAGCCTGTTTTTTTAGTTGTTATTGGTTCTGATTCAAATGAAGTTGTTGAATGATGGACACATTCTGTTCATCCTACAGTGTTCTATCTGAATAGTTCTTGGCTTAATGTTTGGAGAGTGTCTTTACTTCTGGCTCCAACTCAGAAAGACTAAAGGGTTTTTATGAGAAAAAAGCACCTCACTGAGCCATATGTGGTTTCTGAATGGCGACATTCAGAGTTTGGTGAAAAATAATGACAGAACCTGACATTTCTGAGAAATCCCATGGCTTACACTCATAAGTTTCCAGTAAGGGATATACTAGAAGCTAGATGCGTGTCCAGAAAAAACTGTGGAACGTGAAGCTACAGTAAAGTTATATTTTTAAAGACAGGAAAAGAGTGAACTCCAATCAAGACACATAATAGCTGATGAAGGTCTTGTCCCTGAACTATTTCATTAAGCTAATGGAACTGGTCTGTTTTGGCAGTGCTAGCTAACTCCTGTCTCCTGAGTGAAGCCATTACCTGTGATTTTAGAGACCGAAAAGGAAATAGAAGCATACTATTCAACGGGATAGATATACTGAGTAGTTTTTACCTATGTTGGTGCTATAGGCACAAATAAAACCTTTGGTGGTCAGCAAAGGAGTAGTCCTCACATTTTCAAAGGCATTAATCTTAAAAGTCTAATGTCATGGATGAGCAATAATTTTTTAAAATTTCATCGCTCAGGCTGGGTGGCTCAGTTGCTTGGAACATTGTCTGGTACACCAAAAAAATGCGAGTTTGATTCTTGGTCAGGGCACATACCTTGGTTACAGGTTTGATTCCTGATGGGGGCACTTACTGGAAGCAATTGATCAATGTTTCTCTCTCACATCGATGTTTCTCTTTCTCTCTCTTCCTCTCCCTTCCTCACTCTCTAAAATCAATAAACATATCCTTGGGTGAGGATTTTAAAAAACTGGTTTCATCATATTTTTGTGCTTGAATTGACAAGGCGTTTTGGAATCATCATCTTACCTGATGTAGTTATTCTATTATTAGATAATTATAGCACTTAACACAAGAAAAGAAGATAGAAATGGGAAATCTTTAAAAATGTCTTTCTATAACATGAAATATCTTTTTTAATCTCTAGCAATACTTCTTCCCTCAACTCTTCTTTGTCTGACATTAATCTTGGTTTCACCACACTTACTTTGATTAGTGTTTGTGTAATATATCTTTTCTAATCATTTTATTCCCAACTTTTCTCCATCTTTTTGTTTAATGTAAATAGTATATAGCTGTTTTTTTTTAAATTCAGTCTGACAAACTTTGTCTTTTAATTGGATTGTATACCATTTACATTTAAAGTAATTAATGATATGGTTTGAGTCTAACATCTTGCTATTTGTCTTCTATTTGTCCTCTTATACTTTGTTCCTTTATTTCATTTCTTGCCTTCTTCTGGATCACAAAAACATATTTTATTTCATTTTCCCCCTTTATTTGCTTTTTAGTCACATATTCTAACATGATTCTTTTGGAGATTATAATAGCATCCTTCATGTATGACAGTCTACCTTAAATGAGAAGTTTTGGTTTTACCATTTCCTAAATAAGGCAAAAAAAAACTGTCTGCAAAATTTAACTGCATTTACCACCTTCCCATAATTTGTGCTATTGTTATCATGTATTATATGCTTCTACATGTTAGTAACATGGAAAGTCTCTATCTTATTTCAGGTATTGCAAATATCTCCTAATACTCCTACTATATTAGCCAGAGCAACCTAGCAATTCTAACAATATTTAGATCTCGGGGGCTTAACATTCAATTTTTTTTTTCTACTCATGAGAAGTTCGATGTAGGTGTTCTTGGTTGGGTGGCTTTTCTGGGCACCTCTTCTTTGTTTTTTAAAGTATGCATTGTGTGTGTATCCTTATACATTTTTTAAAAATATTTTATTTATTTATTTTTAGAGAGAGAGGAAGGGAGGAAGGAAGAAAGGAAGAGAAACATCTTTGTGTAGTTGCCTCTCATGCGCCCCCTACTGGGTACCTGTCCAGCAACCCAGGCATGTGCCTTTGACTGGGAATTAAACCGGCGACGCTTTGGTTCACAGGCCAGCACTCAATCCATTGAGCCACACCAGCCAGTGATGGACATCTCTTCTTGACTTAGGGGTCCACATTCATTTCACCTTGTGACAGAAGTATCTTCAACATGAGCTCTTTGGGGTTTTTATGGAAGGTAGAACAGCATGAGGCAGGTTCATTTAACCCCCTTGGACCAGAATTACCTACACACTTCTACTCATGTTCCTTTAGCCAGAATGAGTCACACGGCACCACTTTAGAGAGTGGGAAATGTTGACCCTCATTAAGCAAATGCTTCTTGACATCAACTCTATACTCTAGAAGGGTCTCACAAATCTTCAGTGGCCAGTCTGCTATTTCAGCTATACTCCTCCCCTCTGCTTACCACACATCCAGCCGTGTGGGGTCTACTGTGATCTTTCCTAACATAGATATAACTGTTATGCGTCTATTTAGCAGTTGTCAATTGCTCCCCACTGCCAACTGAAAGATGTCCAAACCTTTTACCAAGGCATTCAAGACCATTTAGCATCTAGTTCCATTCTCCTACAAGGTTTTGTCTTAGGCACCAGTCCCATGAACTGCTTCCAGTTGCCGGAAGCTTCATTATTGTTACTTGCCTCTATCCATTGGCACATGATCCTCATCTTTCTGAAAAGTTCCTCTTTGCTGTGTCTAGTGGGCAAATTTCCACCTCTCCTTCAAAACTTAGGATAAGCATCTTCCTCTATGAACCTCCTGTAGTCCTCCTCCTTAAGTAGAGTTGATCACTTAATTCCTTTGCACCCCTGCTGAGCTTTCAGCAAACCTCTGTAGCAGCACCCATTAATTACACCAAGTTAACATTGTATTCTTACATGTCCGTGTCTCCTTTTTACAACTATGAGCTCCTTAAGAACTGAGACCATGACTTACTTTCTTAGTATCTCCAATGATTAATACAGGGTGTGCCACATGATGGATGCTTAATAAATGGTCATGCATAAAGACTTAAATGAGTGAATAAATAAGGTACAATTTTAAAAAAATTCTTACACTTAAATTTAAGTTTAACCTTCACTCAATATTTGAAAATTTCTGGAGAAAATTATGAACTTGTGCTATAATTACTGGATCTTCTAATGAAGAATGAAAGGCCCTAGACTAAAGCCTTGTGGAAATACATAGACACAAATTCTTGCTTTGGGGAGGGAGCTTCTTCACAATCAATAAACTTAATGACAGTGATATGAGAGTGGGCTGAAGCTACAAGGTGGTTAAAGTGACATGGATCTTATTGGTGCAGAAATAATAGTAAAAGTTTCAACTCCGGGAGGTGGAAGAGCACAGAAAACACTGATAAGGGCTGAGAGGTTTTGGGCTATTGAAAAGAAAATCTTAAGGAAACATTATTTCAGTCTGGAATGTAATAATGAAAGGTACAGAAGATCCAGCATGCTTCCCTGAGCTCGACCCTTCTGTACCATGAGAAAAACTATTAAACTATACAATATGGGTTTTGAATTAACTGCATGCCACTAATAATTCTTTGAAAATCATTGTCCATCTATGTTAATTAACTAGACTGTTAATCAGCTCATCACTCCATCTCTAACCATTCTATATGAGTGAAAGTTACTGTTTATGGAAAAAGAACAAACAATAAACAAACCAACAAACTAAGTGGCCTGATACCTGTGTTATCTCCCCTGAACCATTATCAGTCACTGCCATAATTTGGGTGGTCTCCAGCTTGAACTATGCTGGAACTTTGCAATCCAGGGTGGGTGGGTGGGGGTCAGTGGGGAGCTGGAATGGGGCAGGACTATTCCTTATCAAAGTGAGACAATAGTCAGAAAAGTGGTCAGCTACAGGGACTAGTGCAGAGCAGGAAAGGAGTCTGAGACAGTCTCAGCCCTCATTTCTGACTCTGGTATGGCAGCATATGGAAGCTGCAGTGGGAAGTTGCCCTGTCCATGAATTTGAGGATCAGGGACATAAGGTCGCCTTCTAAATAAAATTAGTAAAATTCACAGACAGTGGATATGATTAGTCATCTGCGGGAGTAGAACAAGGGGTGGTCTGAAGTGTGTGGACCTCACCAAACTCCAATTAAGGTAGGTGATCTGGGGGTAAACACAGGACGCCAGGTCCAGAATGTGAATGTCATTTAATAGAAGATATTGAATCAATTGAATTGTACATTGCCAGGAGGAAGACTAAGTGAAGGTGGGGGATAGACAGAGGGGAAATGTTCAGCTTGGGCTACCCACAATGAAAACCCAAGGAATGTTAACTCCACAGTGCCTGGCCAGTGTGTGCAGAGGAGAGACCCCACTTCTTGGTGGCTGAACTAAGCTCAGCGGTGGCGCAGCCATGCCCTTTCTGTGGTCTCTTCAACACCTGTGTGCCCTTTGCTCAGCATCTGTGTTCATCCATCATTGGCTTCCGGACATTCGGATATTAGGACTGGCTGCCCTGGACGGTGGACATAAGCTTTCAGCCCTTGGGAAGAAATGTCCCCACTATAATTTATGTTTGCCACCAGTAACCTCATGGATTTGATTGACTCAGATGACCCTGGATTCTGAAAACGTCTGAGATGCTGATGAGGATAAATGCTGGAATTTGGAAAGTAGTCCATTCTTCCAGGCTTACTACCCATGATGCCTCTCAGTGAGCAGCTGCAGCCTTCCCCTGGGAATGCATCGGCCCCTTTGTGCCTTCAGCAGACAGTCCACAGCATGCACTTAGGTCAAGAGTTCTTAACCCGGTCAGACCCAATGACCTATTTTTTAAGTGAATGTTTTGTTAGATCTCATTTATTTTTAAAAGGAATTCACAAATAATAACTCTCCTACACACATATTTTTAAAAACTCAGTATAATGGCCTAACTATAAAAGTAAAGAAAAAATACTGGTGGAAAGGAATAATTTGTTTTTTTAAAAAGATTTTATTTATTTATTTTTAGAGAGCAGAGAAGGAGAGAAGCATCAATGTGAGAGAGAAACATCAATCCGTAGCCTCTCATACATCCCCAACCAGGGACCTTGCCTGCAACCCAGGCAAGTGCCCTGACTGGGAATTGAACCAGTGACCTTTTGGTCCAAGGAGCGACGTCCAACCCACTGAGCTGCACCAATCAGGGTGAAGAGGAGTGATTTGTAATAAAAACAGTATGTATTGGAGTGTATTATTGTTTGGGGATGAGTAAATGGTAGAATGAAGTAGTCAGTTGTTTTGCGATCACAGTGAAGGTGACACATGTAGACAGAGACCTGTGTGCTGGCAACTCCAACACCAAGAGCGACACGCTGCCACTGAGGTGCCTCTGAATTTCTAACTTCTGTGGGTGAAATTCTGAGCCAAACAAAGTACAGTCTCCTCTTGCTTTTAAAATGCTTAGAGGGATTAGAGAAATAAAGGAGGCTTTCACAATCATTTCTCACAAAACCAAACAAAATTACTTAAACAAAAAAGAAACCCGACTTAGCCACTTCACCTTTCAGAAGAGTGGCATAATTATCCCCTGGTTCTGTGGCTACCTGTTTTATTGTGAAAGCAAGGCCTGGGCTTATTCAAATGGGAAGAGATTATGAGAAAGACAACTAAATTATTCTATTTAATAATGAAGTTATAAGATTTTAAAGTTCAATCCTGGCTTCTTCAGAAGGGTTTGGAAACCTGGGAGACATGAGAAGGCGGAGTGGAGAGCATATTAGGAAGAAAGGAGAGAGACCAGAAACCTTAAGGACTAAATTATTATGCTAAGTGAAATAAGCCAGAGAAAGACAAATACCTTGTGATCTCACTTGTATGTGGAACCTAATGAACAACATAAACTGATAAACAAAATAGAAACAGAGGCATGGATGCATGGCACAGACTAACAGCTGTCAGACGGGAGGGGGGATGGGGGACTGGACAAAAGAAGGGGAGGGGATTGGCCAAAGAACATATGCATAATCCACAGATACAGACAACAGTGGGAAGGAAGCTGGGTGCTGTGTGGAGGTGGGCAAAGTGGGTGGAGGAATGGGGACATCTGTAATAGTGTCAACAATAAAAATAAAGTTAACATGGAATTCAGAGAAACTAGCCAATGAGAAATATCTAGTAGCAGGAAAGGCTAAGGATCTATACACATAGTGACATCCAATACCGAATTTTAGGTTATTGGCTGGTCTCTATCCCTCGATTACTTCCCCAAATTCAATTAAAGTCGTATAAACACAACAGCCCTGGATAATGGTTGGATAATGGGTCTTCGGATAAGGGAGGAATAGGGAGAAGCTACCAGAATGGAGAACTTATGGGTGTAAGGCATTTAAGGAAATCTCTGTTCTATCGTTAGCTGACCACTAAGCTAAGTGAGCAGACACTTCAGTGGTCACATGAGACTCTACAGAACTAGTTCAGGAAGTTACTAAAAAAGAAAACAGCAACAACAAACTCTGGAATGGGAGGGGAATCTGATTTTTAAAAATGCTTGCAAGGCATTTATGAAAAAATTCAGTGTACATTAAAATTATGTAAAAGGATCTTATATTTCCAAGTAAAATGAGATTGAGTTCCACACCCAGAAAATTATAAACAGGTTTTTCTGCACAAATGTCCAATGTGGCTTTCGAAGGTCACACGATTCACACGACACTTCTTGGATGTGGTGCCTGTGCTGGACGTGAATAGATAGCTAGCCTCCATGGTTCCTTCTCGCTAAATGCCCCCGACTCCCCTCCCAATAACTGTGGCAATCAAAAATGTCCCTTCGAGCTTCCAACACATCCCCTGGGGGGTGGTATCCCTCCTGTTGAGAAACACTAAACGAACAGGAATCAATTTGAGGGTCCAATAGGGCGAACGTTCCCTGTCCTATCTGTGACGCAATCATTCCATGACCTGCATTATAGAAGACCCTGGCTGGCAGGCAGAAGGGACTAGGCTGGGTGACGGTGGGGTAGAGTAACTAGATCAGGAAGGAGAAGTAGAGTTTCAGGCAGGACAATAAGTCAGAGCTTATCAGGGGATACTGGGGTAACAGTTCATGTGTGGGACTTCAAAGGGCCAATGGCCAACACAGAACAGTGGCTCTAGGGCCACATGGGGACCCAGGTTTGTTCTTGGTGCCACACATCCCAAATCTGACTGAAAGGGAAGATAAATTGGGGTCCACACAGGTACCTGGAACAAGTGGCTTGGTTCCTAGAAGGCAGGCCTGGGGATGTGACTTGTTTCCAATCCTGAATGCACAGCCCCAGCCAGAAATGATTCAGTGTCATGAGCTTAAATATTTTCAAATAGTAGCAGCTGAGAAAAAAGCAAAGGCAGGAGAGACCAACAGCCTGAGTTTACCAGGGCCGAGCATGTGATTGAGGAGGGGATGTCTGTACAGTGACATTTGATTTTCTTACCTTAGACTGTTTTTGCCCTCATTTTAACACAAACTAATCAACTCATTCTTTGAACAAAAACACATGCCCAAGTGGACAAGCGTTGGGGATTTACAAACAATTCCTTATCACCCCCCACATCACCTATCTGTTGGTTTCCTGTGGGTGGAAATAAAACAGCTGCTAGGAACTCGGTTGGGAGCCCATTCCCAAAAGTGGGGTCATGAAGGCAGGGCCGTAGTTGGAGGCACTTGCTTACATGGAAGACCACAATTATACGCGTGTGCGCACGTCCCGGCCTGGAGCCCAGGCTAGGCTAGCCCCACCGCCCCGCCTCACGACTCAGGAGCAGGGCAGTGGTGTCACAGATCCAGCGTTCCTCGGAGGCTGTCTCAGCAGGACGATGCCTCATCTCCCCGGACTGTTCCCAAAGCTCCATCCAAGACAATTATCTAATCTCTGCTCAGGATTCAAATTACCTAATGGTTTCCTAGGTTGAGCAAGCTCCTTTGTGCATCCAGTTCCTGGAAAATAAAATTTTAAAAAAGTGCTCTCATTTCAATTACCACCCTTTCAGAGGTCCCATTACTCCATTTGTCCCACATTCATTACCGTAGTGGTCATGAGAACGACTTCGACTTTATAGTCCTTGATGGAACGCATTAGCAAAATTGAGTAAAAAAAGAAGTGAGAAAGAAAAGCATTCTGTGCATGAGAAAAGGTTTTCCCTTTTAGCAGGTTAAAAAAAAGGAGGGGACTAAAGAAAATATCTGCCGTTACAAAATAATCGAGAAGGTAGTTGATAATGTTTTCTTTTTGTTCTTCTAGAAGATTTGATTTAACCATGTTTAAATATTGCTGAATTACTCACTGAGGTCCCGACTCATTCTGCTGCCCTCTCACTTGCTGACCCCTCCTGTCCCTCCGTCTTTCCCACTCTCTCCTGGTGACTCCCCGTATACACCGTCCTCCCAGTCTGCCTCTGTTTTTGAGTTTGTGCCTGGGTTGACTTGAGGGCTGCTTACTTTTTGGTGTTCCCTCAGTGCCGCACACCAAGGATTCAATCTGCTGTTAGGCTTGCTCCGGACACAGCACTCTGTGAAAAGGAAAGGCATCTATCCGTGTGTGCTTGTCTATTTCTCCGTGCTTTTTTCTATGTGAATGTGTCTTTCGGATTTTATTCTCATGTATACCTCAATTTAAAAAACCAAATTCAGATTTACTTCCCAGTTCAGAAACCTTTAGTGATTCTCTATCACCCACAAAATTAAGTCCAAGTTTATTTATGTAGTATTCGAGATCCTCTGTGACTTCCTTCTAACATGCCTTTCCAAAAAATCAACTCCTGAAGCCGAAATGCGAGAGGCTGTGAAAGCAGTGTCTAAATATGTAGTCTCTGGGTTCAAACCCAGCTCAGTCATTTCCAATCTGTGTCCTCAGGTTACTTAAACTTCTTTATAACCCAGTTTCCTTAACTGTAAACATGGGATAATGGTAATAGTTTGAATTTCATGAGGATCAGGAGGATTATAAGTGTTAGCTGCTGAGAACAATGTCTAATACATGATAAACATCATCTAGTATGATTATGATTATTCATTATCCTCTAAACATTGGCATTTTTCTGTTTTTGTACCTTTCCTCACAGTTACTGATTTCTGGGGTGTTCTTCCCTTTTCTCCACCCCTCTAAGTTCTTCCTACCCTTTCAAATCCTAATTGGAGTTTTCCTCTTTCCCAAATGTCATTGGACCACGGTCTTCTCCTCCTCTGTGTACCAGAAGTTCTCACTATCCATTCCAGTAGTTTTGTGAATGGCCATTTGTTGCTTCATGGCATTCTTGTATTGCCATCTTGTGATATGAACTTCAAATGTGATTTCACCTGGTCTCCCCCAGTTAGCCTCTGAGTTTTTTGACAGCATGACTCAGCCCTGTCTTTATACAAAGCTCAGCACTTGGCACATTGCCTTTCCAATAGCAGCTCAATGAATATCTGTTTACTTGACCTGATTTGATCCACAGGTTGAATGCTTTTGGCAATGATGAGCTAAAGGGAGAGTAGAAGAGTTGGAACCTTTGTTATTCATATGTAGGACACTGACAAAGTGTCGGTGCCAGGTGCTCCACTTCCACCTTGCACCTGTCAGGAGGAGACAGGTGACAGATTGCACCAGGACTGTCTGACTGGTGGAGATCTACTAGGTTGAGCATGTACTGTGTGGCCGGAAGGGAGAAGACTTGGCAGACAGATGGATTTTTTAGACCAGCAATTGGCAGGATACAGGGAGGTAGGGAGACTCCCCAGGAATGGCTGTAACTCAAAGAGGTCTCTTAAAGACCTCTCTCACAATTGCTTCCACAAAGAAGCTTTTCAAATTAAGACCTTCTTCCTTAGCTGCTCAGATTACCCCCTAGTGGAAACCTTTGGCATTTAAAAGGGCCAGGGTCAGGTAGGATCAGTGAGGAGGTAGGGTATTGGGTCCAGACTTCCAGGTTCTAGTCCATATTCATTTACTACCTTTCTGGGTGGCCTTAGACACTTATGTCATGGCCATATTCTCGTTATGTCGCTGAGGTTGTTGGATCAGTACATAACCTCTAGGGTCCCTGCTGTCTCAAAAACTCTATCACCCTAAAATTCATCTCCTAGTGGGGTCCCTGGTATCTGTAAGGAGAGAGACAGAGACCTCCTTTGGCCAGAATTCAGACTCTTCTTCTGGCCAGTGAAGCTCAAGTGAGTCAGTCCCTAGAGTATGGGATAGTCTCATTCATTGGGAGTGGCCCTGCTTACCACAGTCTTGGAATCCTTCTCCATCTCCACCAAATTTGAAAAAGTAAGGACTTGGGATATAGGGTAATAAAGAAATGCCAGGGTAAAAATGGGGCATAGGTCTTAAACTAGAGACATCTCTATTTATCTGGTCAATTGTCCTTACCTCTGAATTATCACTAAGTGTTCCCTCTTTGCAATCCTAATGAGGTCTGAAGTCATAGCTGCTGATGAAGGTAGATAGAGGTCCAGGGAGATGAAGCAAGATTGCACTGAGGCTTGGTGCCAAGTCTGCACAAGGGGTGAGGGAGCCACATGGGCCTTGGGCTCAGCCTTATTGGTGCATTCCCCAGGCCTGCCCGCCCCTCCCATGGCCAGAAGGCACTCTCTCCTTCTAGTCACTGAGATGCCCTCTGCAACTTTCCTTAGATGCTCCTGGCAGCTCCTGCTCCAGCACCACCTCTCCCTCTCAAAGGAAGCTCATAGTAGCCTGTCCCACTAATTCACATCCACTCCCTATCAAGGCAGCTAGTCTGCCTCCTTCACTTACATCAGGATCCTGGAGCATGAGATCACTGAGGCCATGTTTCCGTGCTTATGAGCTCATCTTGTGCCCGGAAAATCATGCTGAGGAGGAGAATATTGCTGCTGCCACCAAGGGAAACTGCTGTGTTCTAGGCTTTGGGGAACAGCGTGGCAGGCAGATGGTCGCCTAGGGCAGAACATGTGCAAAGCTATCAGTTCTTGTAGTACAATTGGTCAAACATGGAAATGGACATCTGCCCACTTACTATTTCACATTATTACATTGCTTTCCCTCTTCCTGGAAATGCAACAGCCCCTGCCTGGTGCTTGGCTCTGTGACACTTGCTGGAGGGAGTGGGAGGAAAGAGCAAACACATGGCCTTAACCTCCTAGGAGCTTGCAGTCTGGTCAGAGACACAGGCACACACACATTTGCAAGAGTTCGTAAAGGCGACCATAAGTAGGGGGATGTCACCTGGCATCCATGTCGAGCTTAAGCATTTAATAATCCCAAGTTTATTTTTCTGGAGGGATGAACCATAGTTGTCTGATTTCAAAGGCACAATGGACCTCCAAAAGGATGAAGAACTGAGTTCAGGTTAGCAGACCTGAGCCGGAGTCTTAGCTTTCCACTTGCTAACTGGGTGATAGCACAGTGTCTGGCCCCCCTGATCCTCAGTTTCTTAATCTGAAAAATGAGGGAACAATTTCTGTCCTTCCTATCTCACAGTGTGGCTATGAGGGTCAAATGAGGCAAGTATGTGAAAGTGCTTTATAAACCATAATACATCATATAGGTAATAGGTATCCTTAATATTTAAAACCAAAACATGAGGCCATACAGAATGACAGAACATAGAGTTTATAGGGACCTTAGAAATGTTTATGCCAATATTTCCTCCTTCAGACAATGAAGTTGAGAGCCAGAGTGAATAAATGGCTCAGGGACAAATAGCTAATCTGGGGCAGAGCCAAGACCAGAGAACAGCCTCCTTAAGGCTCTGCTGGGAGGCTCCAGGTGACCAGTGTCCAGAGCAGCTTTCTGCCTCTGTGATTGGGGGCGGGGGTGGGCAGGGGAGTCCCTGTTCACCACTGGCAGGGCCTTTTCCTCCATCAGCCTCATGGAAAATACTATCCGGCTAAACTTGGATGTTTACCTCCTCACCCTACTCTACTCTAACCCTCTTTCCACTCCTACTACCCAGCCAACCTTCACAAAAACAGTTTCCAAGGAGAATCTGGATTTTATGTTAGATGATCATCAAATAATTGATGCCCTTCTGGGAGAGAGTCAAACATAAGTTGGGGACAGCTTGTGTGGAACAGTGAGCGACCTGGTAGCCAATTCCAATATTGCAGGATAACGTAAATATTAGAGACAAAATTTTTGTGAGCAAGGCCTTTCTAAAAAACCATTTGCCCAGATAGCTTATGTCGTTGCAAGCAAACATCTAGGCACAAGTTCATGAAACAAATGACACGAGGCAGCCTGAGAGCAGGGGCACGTTGGTGAGACAAGGGCAGTGGCGACTGTGGGCCTTTCAGGGGTCCATTTCTCTCAGCTGCTGCTAGAGGAGCCTAAAGCTCTCTGAGGTCTTTGCTTTCCCAGTGCAGGAGAGAACCTGGGGAGCTGGCTGAACCACGCCCTGCCTGTCTCTACCCTGGATGTTACTGGCAGCACTGCAGAACGCAGGGTTCCGTTCTTCCATAAACGCCTCCAGAGCAGAGGGTCCAGCTGTTCTCTGTGACCTAGATCTTGGAAAGTGGGCCTCACATGACCTTAGGATACCACCTTGGCGGTTTGTTCATTTCCTCTGGCCCCTCCTGATTAGAAGTGCACGATAGCCACTCACCCAGTTTTCCACTTAAAAGTATGCTTTCAAATACTTGATCATACTGGCTCCCCTTAACCTACACTTATCTAGACCTAATAATTTAAAATACATTTTATACCCCCAATTACTTGATTATAATCTTCAGCAACTGTTTCATAATGTCTTATACCTGACCCCCCAAAATGCCCTTTCCCAGTGCTCCCCTCTCCTTTCTAGACACCCACCTCTCTCCCCTAAGGACTTTTTCATCTTCAGTTGACTAACATTTAAACAGCTGTAGAAGTATAAGATGTTTAATTTGGGAATGGTGTCTGTGGGAAGGAATTGCTTTGTTAGTTTCCAAAGAAATGTGAAGCTTAATTTAGAGAGTCATGTAGCACTTCTTTGGGCTCTGGAAGTCGCAGAGATTACGGACTGCACTGCAGAGGTGCCCTGCCTGATGATGTCAGCACTTTGCAGCACCGGCTTTTCTGCAGCCGTTTCATTTTTATTCCTGTTCAGAGACCTGGTGGGTCAGTCCACTGGAGGCATTTGCTCCCGGTGTGGCCAGGGCCTAGCAAGGGCAAATGGGTGCTACGTGGCTTTAAGTGCTGGATTGCATTGTGTTGCCTGTCTGCCTCCCACTTCCTACTTTGGTCTTAAACTTGGTCCAAATAGGTTCTACAACTAGTAAGTGATAATGGTTACCAAGTGTTGAGTATGCCAAGGGCAGGTATGATTAGATCATAGTTCTCCCCTGTTCCTTGACTCCAAAAGGATTAAACATTGAAGAGTATCAAGTCTCAGTAGACCTCACGTGACCATCTATCCCTCAGGGACACACATGATTAGGATCTGACACATAACGAGAACCTGGACAGAACAGAGTAGATTTGGAAGTGGTGACCATGAAATATAGAAATGGTGGGGTTCATAACGACCACATCCTCAGCTGTTGTGTCTGGGCTGGACCTGAGACAGGCTCCTGCTGATGATGCTGCCCTGGAGCCATCTGCAGGCTGTGCTCGCTCAGGATCCTCATCTGGCTTTTGTGGGCTCCAGGCAAAGTGGTCTTCCATTAGATGCTGGGAATGCTTCTTGATTGTCATGGAATGTTCTGGAAACTTAAAACACATGCTCAGTTACATTGCTTGATTCTTCAGGGCCCAAAAGCCCAGAAAAAGAGTTAAAACCCTGTCCAATGTAAGGGGTTATATATATACAGATTGTGTCATGTGCTGGAGGTCCCCAGCGGTCAATCTGGAGAGAAAGACAATAGGGAAGTTCCCCAAGAGAAAGTCGCCATGAGTGAAGATACTCTGGCGGAGTGGACCAGATCCAGCTGGAGCACCTGAATATTGGACAAGAGGTTGCAGGTAGAGTGCAAAGCTGAGTCCCTCCTGTTCTCACTTGGAGCCCCTCAACCCCCGGTCCTAAGAGTTTCCATGTGTTCTGGAAATGAGGGGGCTGTGTCTTAGGAAACAAAAACTATGTCATTAGAGGTACAACTCCTCCGGTGTTGGCATCTTCTCTAAAAGACCTGGAAGGCCTTGTCTTGCCAGTCGAGGAGGGAGGTGACCACTGGAGTCAGTGATTTGGGAAAGGTGGGCAGGAGCCTGGCAGCCCCCTAGGCAGGAGAGAGACTATCAGCCGGCAAGGGGAGGGCAGAGATGGGAGACTATACAGGAAAAATGTGACTGCACAGCTAAGTGGTGGCACAACCAGCCACTATAGCTGTATGGCCTGTTCTACGTAGTCTACATATTCTACATTTTCTTCAAAGTGTTAGTTTTTGCCAGATCTCAGCATCTTTCAGAGCTCAGCCTGTGGGTGGGTTCATCTCCATTTATTTTTCTGAATATTTACTAATGAGCCTAGGATGATACAGAGAAGTAACAAGACGGAAGCTTAGACAGAAACCCAGATTCAGAGAAAACCAAAAGTACAAAAAGAAACACCCACAAAGAGATACTGAGAGAGCTTGAGGAAAGGGACTAGAGGTGGAGGAGCACAGAGAGAAAGCAATTTGGGGGAGAGAGGGTGAGAGAGAGAGAGATTGAGACCTATTAAAAGAGTATTTTTATTTAGTTTCCCCAAAACAGTTCTAAGATTTTTTACTTCTGCATCAGTGCATTTCTATTTATATTAAAAGGTGTTAGAAAGTTTCAGTTTGTATTTTCTGATCCTGTAAGTCCCCCTATAGACTAACCCACTGAAATTACTACATTTATAAATACCAAAGATGTATCAGTTCTCAAATTTTCTAGATTGCTCCAATAAAATTTTTTAGTTAAAAAACAAAACCAAAAAACAATCCGGTATCCTGCGAGAAACTATCTGGGTCCCAAAGGATGAAGATTTGCGCGTCCTGGATTAAGACCTCAAGAAAAACCACAAAGGCTCTTTGTCTGGAGGTTTAGGTTCCTGGCAAGAGGGGCGCTGGCTTTCTGAGACACTGCCTGAGCGCCCCCTGCTGGCAGATCTGCAGAATTTCAGCACCTGGATCCAAAGTGTAATGGGATTACATAAATCCTGAATTTTGCTCACTCATTTTCCCCCTTTCCTTTCCTTTATTCTTTCTTTAAAATCCGCCCCCCCCCGAAGTTACTGGTTTTTCCTAAACCTGATATCTAATGCTGGGGCTTGGGTATCCTGACTGATTGCCATGGTCCTATCGCCCAGTGAGGGCAGTCCTGAGAGACCCATCCTAATGAAGGTGCCCACAGGAGGCTGGCTGAGCAAACCTTCATGGAACACGTGTCACATACAACGTACTGTGGGAAGGCCTGAAGGCAGCTCATTTGGCCTTTAGTCTTCTTGTCTCAAAGATGACTGCTACAATTAAACTGGCCTCCTGGGGCTGGGGCAAGGGCACTCCTTGTCCAGATCTGACCAACTGGAGCAGCCTTCCAAAATAAGTCCTGAGAGGACCCTTCAGTTCTCTTTCACCCCGTTTGTCTCTGCGTGAAGAGAAGGATTGCAATGTGCAAAGCCCTTTGGGGCAGGAAGGAGAGAAACACAAGTCCCCCCCAATGCTAAGTGGATTTTACTGCTAAGAATAGCTTTTATCTCTGGGATGAGAGGCAGAAGACTTGGTCCTCTCTCCTCTCTTTCCCTCAGCAGAACGTTGATTTTAAAGGGGCAGCACCCAGTCAAGGAAAGACAGTGTGCCCTGTCTTTTCTGAAGTGATTGAATTCTGAGTCATGAAGCCTGGGGAGGGCAAAGTGATAGGAGAGTGCAAAAGCCCCGAGGATCAGGGAAGGAGGTGAGGGAGGAGGCAGGAGGGAAATGGAGGAAGAGAAAGAGCCGGACACAGGAATCTCTGTTGCTCCCTGAGCCCTGGCTTCTGCAGCCCCAAGCAGACTGACAGGGCTGGCCCTGGAGTCAGCAGTGGAACCAGCTGGGGCTCTGTGCATCGGACACCCCCTGCCCTGCACCACTCAGGCTGTACATGGGATCGCCTTGGGAGAGAGGGACAGATTTCAGACCTCTGGCTAGGATTATGCTCACATTAAGAATCCTAGTATCTCTCCTCAGAGGTTAGAAACCCTAATCATCTCTCTGAAAATTGAATTTACTTTCATAAAAGTGCTGTGTTTCTCTCAGAGCAGAAAGTATAAATGTTCCTAAAACATTAGATCAGAGGCACAGGGATATTTTCAAGGACTCTGGATGAAAGGATTCCCTGTCCTTTGCTAGTCACAGTTATTTGCATTTCTGAAAGCAGCGATGGCTCTTGGGGAAATAGAGTCACTTGTTCTTTAGTTCCCTGATCACTCTTTGCCACACTGCTTCTATCTCCTATCCGACTTCCCTCCCCTAGTTTCTGTCATTTTTTTCTCTTATCACTGATTCAATATTCTGCTCACAATGTCTTGTGGTCTCCCTCAAGCTCCCACTGCCTTCCCCACTCAACTTTCACGTCCCTCCTGGATCTACTTCCCCAGTCAGAGCCCCGGTATGGAAGGAAGGGTTGCCATGTCTGCTTGGGGTGCGCACATGTCTGATGCCCTGCAGAGGTCTGACACGGCGAACAGACATTGACAGAACTTGAGAAGAATCAGGCCCTGGGTCTTTCTTTACTCAACATTCAGTCTATAAACCATCTCTGAAAAACTACTAGACAGTCCATAAATTGTATTATCTCCTATCCTGACTAGCCCTTGTCCACGTCTACCACAGAGAGCTATTTTAGTAACTTATGAGTCAATAGGAGCAGAAGGCCTTGGTAGGCACTGCCTAAATACAAATAATGGTTAAATGAGAGTGTCTCCTAACTGAAACTGGCCCAGTCCTGCTTCTGTTGAATAAAAGGGAAAAAATCCACAAACACCAAAATGTAAAAAATAAAAGAGGAATGACCTGCAGAAGATGCTATTTCTCTATATTGCTACAGCTGAATAAATCATAGCAATTTCTAAAATGTTCCTGGAGAAGAGCTGACCTTAGAAGAAACTTGCACAGCTGTTCCATGTTGTGAGTCTGAGCTGCCCATGACCAGCAGAGGGCAGACTTCAGTTACGAACGGGAGCTGCAGAGGGGAGGGTGGGGAAAGGGCAATTTAGGACTCCTAGGTTGTCAACTGCGGAGTCCATCCATGCTACGCACACCCCAGAAGTCATAGTCAAAGATGTCCAACGGGATACGAGAGACTAGATTCCAAGGAATCGGTTCTAATCAGGGAATGGCATGACTGTAAATGTGTCTTTGTTTCTAAGATTAAGATCGGGCCAGAAAAGGCTGGTTCTGCATACCTCCTCCGAGGAGCTGCAAGCTGCTATTTACTGTGAGTCACTGCGGTGACTGGTGTCGATCCTGAGCCTACCACAGTCACTCAAAGCCACATACTGTTTGGAGTGGAGATGTTTGGGCTTTGTATCTGACTTGGAAAAGCAGGTGCTGTGTCTTGAACTTGGCGAAGAAGTTGCCGCTGCTGGTCATTCCCTTTTGTTTAATGAATGTGGAGAAACTTGTTCCATGGGAAATACAGATAGGAATTAGAAATGTTTCCTTAAAATCTGAGTCAGCCTAGCAATTCTACTTCTAGATATACACCCAAGAGAATTGAAAACATGTCTACACAAATACCTGTGCACGGAGTTCGTAGCGGCATTACTCATCACAGCCAAAGAGTAGAAACAACCTAAGTGTCCGCTGATGGATAACGTGGTACACCCATGCAATTGGATATTATCAGTCAAAAAAGGATGAAGTACTGATACATGTTATAGCATGGACGAGCCTTGCAAACTTCACGCTAATTGAGAGATTGTCACAAAGGACTACATGTTGTATGATTTCACTTATATAAAATATCTGGAATAGGCAAGTCCGTAGAAACAGAAAATAGGTTAGTGCTTGCCGGGTGCTTGCCAGGAAGGGAAGAATGAGTGTTAATAAACATGCAAAATCTTTGGGGATAAAATGTTCTGAAATAAGTGGTGATTCACAACTGTGCAAATATACCAAGACCACCAAATTACTGAATTGCACACTTTAAAGGGCTGAATTATCTCAATAAAACAAGGGCAGGTGTTATAGAGGGGAACACAGAGCAGGAAATGAGAATATAAAGAGCATGTTTGAATTTGGGGAAAGCCTGTCCTAGCTCCAAACAACAACAACAACAAAATATATATATATTTTAGATGAAAACAGTGCAGGCTGAAAGTAGAGATAAACTCAGTGGAGGAAGCAAAGAGAATCAGTCACAAAGCTGAACTGCCCCTGAATTTTCTGCTACTGACCAACTCTTAAAGAGCTGATCCTTCACTGATTGTGCAGCCATGGTAACATGGGTGCTACTTCACCCAAGGCAAGAGGGTCATGTTTGTGCTAATGTCGTGGTGACTTTCTACGTGGAGGGAAATGAGGGGGATTGCACTTCTCAGGCCACAATAGCAAGAAAGACTTCCCAAGATCTTAAGAGCTGGCGAGGAAGGGAAGTAATAACAGTTAAGGCACCAGCTCAGCTGCTAGGGCCTCACAGTCACACCTGACTCCAGATGTGTCGGTAATGTCCACAGAGACTAGAGCTCGTCCTTTGCTCCTCCGGTAGCCCCACAGGACCTTGCAGAGGCTGAGCTCATGAGAGCCCTTAGTAAATACAGTACTTGGAAAAGTGGAGGAATAAAGAAATAGACGGACAAACAACTAAAAGGCCTAATGAAGTACTCTGGGATGATTGGAGCCATGTACAGCCTTGGTCAACACATCAAAGAGGAATGATTCCTGAGTGGGAAAGACTAGGAGAAATGACTTCACCATCCATCACTCTCTATCAGAACTGCCCATTCACAGATCACGGTGCCTGCTTGTTGAGTCCCACGCACTAAGCAGAGCAAGGTCCCAGGCACACCTGAGCACGCCCTTCCAGTACAGCGTGCTTGACACATCTTTCATTTCTGATCTTCATCCAATTCCTGGACAGAAACTGTAACACGTTAATATTGTTTTGTGCTATTCAGTCATAGTTGATTTCACTTCTGAAATGCACTGTGAAGAAACTCTATGAAAATACCTTCTAAAATGTGTGTTTACTGATTAAAAAAATAAAAATACCTCTCTATTCTGTAGTTGCTTATGGTGACCAGCTACAGCAACAATACTGGAGTACAATAAAACTTTTCCAGTCCTGTGTTTTTCTCTAAAACTGGTCCTCTGGGTGAGTGTTACACATTTTAGGGAAAAAGGGACAGTGTCTAACCATGTTTTACAAAACCTGCTTAATTATAGATTCATCCAAGAGGTGGGAATTCGGTAACTAATTATGTAGCTAGAGCTTCAAATAGCATTGGAACCAGAGCTCAGAACTCTTCCTGTTGTGCAGTAAATAGGGTTAAAAGCAACTGGCCAAATACCAATGGTTTGTAACAGATTATATGAGCTCACTAGTAGAAAGAATTGGGAGTTGGGCAGGTCTGCATTTAACACTTGGCCATTTCCTACCGTTTTATCCTTAAGTTAATGTATTGACCACCTACTGTGGACCAGGCACGGTGTTAGGCATTGACAATAGAAGCATGAATGAGAAAGTCAGTCCCTGTCCTTGGAGAGCTTACAGTCCCAAGCTTTACAAAATCCCTGTAACTTTAAAAGGTTGCTAAACTTCTCTGCATCTAGAAATGGGAGGAAAAAAGATAACTCATTTGAAAGTTGTAGTAAGGCTTAAATTGAATAACATAAACAAAATGCTTAGGATACTGCATTTTAAAAAATGGTGCTTGCCTTCCCCTTCTATACACCCTCTTGGTACAAGTTATTATTTGCTACCATATGTTACTATGTTTATTTGAACATTTCTAGCTTAAAATGAGACCAAATGGGCCAGGGTTTTGAATGGAAACATCGAAATAAGTCCATGACACAGTATGTGCTATAGTTGGGAACATAGGTTTGGCATCTGAGAGAGCTTCATTGGAAATCAGCTCTGCCACTTGCTGATGTGGGAAAATTGTTTAACCTTTCTAAGCCTTCATTTCCTCCTCTGTAGAGTGGAGCTAATAACTGCATCCTTGTAGAGTTGATGGGAAATTCAATGAGATTTACATGTAAACACATAACCTAGTGTCTGGGACATAATAGGTGCTTGGTAAAAGTTTATTTGTTTGTGTTACTCTTAGAATATCAATTTTTAGGGCTGACGCTGGTCTTGAATAGCATTACAGCCAACTGCTCATTTTATATACGAGCAAATTGAAGTTCACTATGGTTTGGCCGAGTCATTCAGTTAGTCAGTGGCAGATCCGGAATCTCAGATTCCTGCCCCCGTGTTCTTTTTCTCTACTTCGTGTTCAGGGGTGGATTTGACTAGAGTATTCGTTTCTGGAAACATTAAGCTCACACATGCAGGATGTGTTGGGAAGCCGCCTCCCTGGGCTTCAGTTTCTTTATGTGTATTGATGGAGTTGGCTTAACGATTTTTCTCAAGGTTCTAAGACCCATTCTCTTTTTGAAGAGAAGCAAGGGAATACAGGTAACTATAAGCAACTTCACCTGGTCCTTGCTTAGGTCAGTCTCCTGCTCTATCTAAATGATTAGACTGAGAGATAAAGGTTTCTCCCCCCCCCTCCACTTCCTTGCTCTCTCTAAAACCAGTAATTTTTTTTAAGTCTAAAAATTTAGTTTAAAAATTTTTTGAGATACTAAGCTGTTGTAGTTGTTTTATGTTGTTGTTTTCTAGAAGGCATAAACTGGTTAGACTTATGCTGGCTTAAGAGACCATTCATTTATCAAATCTTGGGTTTTGTGAAAGCCACGCTATAAGCCTTAAAAATAAATAAATGTAATAGGAAACTGCATTTGGGTGCAGCAGACAAGAAGATAGAAGTGGATCCTTTCCAAAGCCAGTATTTGCACTTGGGTGTCTCTGGCTTTCTTATTTACTTTAACAAGCTCTTTCATGAGGTAACTTTCTCTTTAAAGACAGTTTTTTAAAAGGGGAGATGGTTTTTAGGCGAGAACAAGGAAGTTAAAATCAAGAGGTTTAGACTCCAGTCATGATTCTGCTGGGTGGCCTTAGACTAATCCCCTCTCTGCTTTGAGCCATTTGTTCAATGCCTGGGGTGGACTGGGTTACAGGTTCCGCACCAGGGTCAGAGGGGCCTCAGGAACCCAGGCCATGTTTTGGGCCATGTGCTTGAAGGTTTAGTGGAGGCTCAGAGGCGGGGTTCCAGAGCCACAGTGTCCTCCGGTCCTCCTCTCCTCCCCTACTCAGCAAGGGGGAAGGGGGGAGTCTGCATAGGATTTTATTTGAAAGAATCCTATGCAGATCCTGTCCTGCTGGGTTTTATTTATTTATTTATTTATTTATTTATTTATTTAGCATTTAAAAATCACCAGAACATAGATGATCTAAAAGAAACTTTCTTGTTCTAACATTCTATAATTTTTAAGTTCAAAGATTGGCTCTTGATTTTTCTTTTAGAGGTTTTTCCTCTCTACGGACACGCTCACCGATCACCCCTTAACTATAAATACTGTCTCCGCTGACCTTGGCTGACTGTGCACTGTGTACTAAGGTGGCTATAAAGATCCTGGAAATGAGCTCGTCTGATAATCCTGTCCCAACAGCGTTGCCACCAGCAGGGAAGAACATTGGCAGCAGTGCTCATTTGCTGACCAGGGATTTTATTTATTTATTTATTTATTTATTTTTAACTCACGGGCATTTGTTCCAACCACTTTGCAAAAGCAGTTCCAGAATCATCCCCATCCCTGGCTGGCACAGCAGCATCCTCATTTGTATGCTGCTCCTTTGTCCGGGGAAAGGCATTCTGCCACTCCATTCCTAACTGCTCCCCACCGCGGCAAGCAGCTATGCACATCCTCTCCTGTACATTTTGTTTTTCTGGCTGTCTGGGCTTGCAAAGTTGCCTTTGAAGCCGGTGATCTTTGGCTTCCACTGCAGTGGAGCTGAGCCAGACAGTGGGAGCCCAGCCCTTCCTAGAGCACGCGGCCCCTTCTGGTATGGATTTATTTCATACAACGTGCCTGCTTTGCCCAGAGTGGAGCAAGAGCAATCTTCCTTGACAAAGGACTGATTTGGACTTTTATCTAAAACTCAGTAGTGCTAAGAGCAGACAGAGATAAAGCAGCATTTTCTACTCACTGCAGGTCGGTTAGGTTCAAGAACTTGCTGCTAGATGTGTGAAATCACACAAAGGTTGGAGAAGGTGAACAAGGTCGGGTTTCAGATTTGTTATGTATCACACTGAGTGCTCTTTCCCTTATTCCATCCTTATAATAACTCCCCCAGGTAGTACTCTGACCCCTATTTGTTAGGGGAAGAAACCGAGGCTCCGAGAGGGAGAGTAGGTGACTTGTCTAACAACACACCATTAGGAAGTGGCAGATGCAGGAATTAAACTTGTTCCACCCGACACCAAATGCCGTGTTCTTTCCACTCTATCAAGCTGCCTCCTTGTTGAGCATGCTGACTCATTTGGGAAGTTATGTAAGCTTGTAAATCACACTGAGATTCCCAGATAATGTGACATGTATACGGAAGCACAAAGTATTGCCACAATAGCTTTGGTGCAGTGGCGCCATAGAGAGGCACCCCACTGTCTGGGGAAGGGTTATGCAACACTGGTGAGAAATAAGGGGTGCTCCAGTGAAATCTGCATGAGACAATCATTTCTCCCTTCCCCTCCCAACTTGTTCTGTAAATAAATATCGTTTTAATTTTAGACATGAATAGAGCTATCCATCCATTGAACTCACAAGTAGTTACTCAAGGTCCAATCATAACTTTGGCCACCAACAGAAAGTATGCCAAAGGTGCCCAGGATCAGATGATTCAGTACCACTCAGGACAGTCACCTCCATCAGGAGAAACAAGCAAGGTTCAGCATCATTCACATAACCTTTTTCATTGAATAGAGAAATGCCAGAATCACATATGCACCTTGAGAAGCTACCCCTGGCCTCTGTGTGGGGAGAGCAAGAAGAGAGGCAATGTAGTGGGTGCTGTTCGTGCCCTGCCCATGTACCCTCGGTATTCACCACTACACACGAAGGCCTGGGACTCTCTGTGTTCTGGCTGGCAGTGCACTCAGCGCCACACAGTGTAGAAGTGTGTGGGAGTTCTTGCTTCTTGCTTCTTGCTTCTGACAGCAGCCATCAAGCAATGATGGGGAGGGCTGATAGATAACTCCAAGGTGTCTCCTGTACTGTCTCCCAGAACTTCGCAGTGGCAGGGAGCTCCAGGGGCCCACAGTGCTTGATAGCACACACTGTGTTGGCTTCTTTTCACTTCCCTGTCTCACTCCGTGACTCAGCCGCCAGGGTCTCCTCAGATGGCCTCTCAAATAAATTATTTCTACCCAAATCCAAGTCTCAGGCTCTGTTTCTAGGGGAACTCAAATGAAGACCATTCAATACCTCAGTGTAGAGATAGATAATGCGGGCTTGGACAAAGGGAGCAGAAGTGGGTGTGGGAGGAGGGCATGATATGAGCAATATTTACCCTGAGGTTTAGGACTTCAGAACTGGTCAAATGACATGGCAGAGAGGGGTGAGGGGGGAAATGACTCTACAAGGACTCTGGGTCTTGAGCTCGAACTCCTGGGTGAGCGCTGATGCCTTGACTGGAACTAGGGAATAGGTCTGGGTTGAGGAAGTAAGTCCAATTTCCCCTAAGTGGGAGAAAGCGGCATCTGGCTCTGTGATGTCATTGGCAAGAGTGAAAGTACCGCCTTTGCCAAAAGCATCTTCCCAAACTGCTTACCACAGAGCTTGAAATTCTACATTACTCATTTCTTTGGCTTACTTTTTCCAGAATCCTATTTTTAAAATGCTCCTGAGATTATTGATAATTTTGTTATGTGTGATATAATAGCATTGTGGTTATATAGGGAAAAAAATCTCCTTAACTGTTAGAAATCCATGCTGAAGTATCTGTGGATAAACTGATACGCTGTCAGGTGTTGCTTTAAAATAATTCAGCAAAAAGACAAGTGAAATGTATATGTAGGGGGGATAGATAAAATGACACATTAGTTAAATATTTAAGATTGTAAAAGCTCAGGGATGAGTGCATGAGGTTCATTATACCACTTTGTCTCCTTTTCTGTGTAGTTGAAATTTTCCATAATAAAAAAGATAGAAGTTACCCTGTTATTTTTAAAATGCTCCTGAGAGGATATCATATTCAACTATCTTTAACACTTGTGAAAAACAACCACAAAAGTATGTTTTAAAACTTTGGTAGGGTTTTATATTTTTAGAATATTTACAAGAAAAGGAAGGCTTGTCCTTTTGAGAAACAGACTTGTTAGGAGCTGGATATTAAAACAGAAGAAACTAAGATTCAGATGTAGAATATTACACATTTTGCCAACTGTTTAATCCTTCCCATCCCATCATTCTCCAGAGAGGCAGACGACTTTCGGTCATGCCTCGCCAGCATGGTCCTACATCAGGTACTTCATATGCATGATCTCCCTGTACCTCCAAACTTTGTCTAGGGATCAGCTTCACAGATGAGAAACACTGAGGCTAGAGATGTCAGGTCTTCTGCCCAATGACCACAGATCGATCAGCAGGGGCATTGGGAGAGGGCCTGGGTCTGAAGCTCCACGTGACTGGCTCCAAAGTCTGCTCTGTTGCACAGTCTTCAGATTTGCCCACCTCAGTGGTTGGCCCTAGGTCAGCCTGCCTGCAGAGAAGAAGTCATTCACAGTTACCACTGAATTGATTTTTTGGGAATTGACCTGTTTCTGCTCAGGATGTGCCTAAACCAAGAGAAATTAAGAGTGTGCCCTCTGGGTGAGGATGATAGTAGCCCATGTGAGGAGTGTCAGGGGAGCATGGAAACAGTTTACCTGGAACCTCACCGCATCAATGAGGGGTGCCAAGAGCTGCAGGTGGGAGCAGCGCCTGGAAGAGCCAACAGGGGTAAGAAAGGAAGATAAACTGAACTATGAAATAGCAAATACTCCACAATAAAGGTAAAATGTTTATAAAAGAAACATTTGTTCAAGGTTTTACTTATTTTTAAAGCCAGCTTTAAGGTCCAGTAAAGAAGATATTTAAGTAAATTGTAAATTACAATTATTTCCTCTTGCTGGGGTAGTATGTATCCATAATATTATGGATGTTATTATCTATAATAAAGACTATCGAAAAATGTTTGTTTAAAAAGTTAACTGAAAGAGTATGGTGTAAGTACAACATGATTACGATTTTTAAAAAACATCCTCCACACATGGACAAAACCAAAGAGGGGTAGGGTCAAGGGTGGGAGGTTGGGATGGCTGGGATGGCGGGGGTGTAGTGGGGGAAAAATGGAGACAACTGTACTTGCACAACAAGTTTAAAAAAAAGAAAGAAAGGAAAGGAAAAGAAAGTGCAAGATCAAATAAAGCAGAAATATTAGTAGGGAAAAAAGTCCTCTACATGGAAAAAACAATTGGAAGAAAAAATTGTAAAAAATCTTATATTGTAGAGATATAGATTTTTTTAATATTTAAAATTTTCATTCCATTTCTTATTTTCCTACAATGACATGTATTACTTTCAGAATAAAAACATGTTCAAAATAAACCAAAGAACTTAACTTTACTTTTTATTTTTGTTTAATCCAGGGTAATGAAAATGCTTATGGGAATAAAAGAAGTTTAAGATATTTATGGTTTCATGTTGAGGAGATAAATACAATTTGGTAGAAAATCTGGGAAAGTAATGGCAAGTTATATCTTAGCTGCCCTCAGTTAGCCATATACACATGCAGCAAAGCTCATCGCTGGGCCTCCTGCCCCGTTGCTAACCAGGTGGCTATGAAACACTGAGAGATCTGTTCAGCTGAAGATCACACTAATGAGAACAGAACATAGGTCACTAGCAACAGGTGTCTCTATATACCTCAGCAGGTTAAGTTTGTATACCAGCATTTTTAGTTAGTCATCTCCTTGGCATTTTTAACAAGTCACAAGAGTTAGACTGTAACTCTTTCAGGGGCTCTGATGGTTTTTCAGGGCCAGACTGGTGCTGCATTTTAGAAAGCCAGAGTAAAACCAGGTAAAAATGTCAAATGTATCTTTTAGCTGCATAGAGACCTCCTCTCTCAGACTGTTAAACCAAGTGTACTACATCCACCCACAATATCTACCGAGTGCCTTAATAAGGGAGAGTGGTTCCTGCTGGCCGACTCCAGAACCGAAATATTGGAAACAGACCATTTAGAAACATGACATTAGGTAGCTTCCTCGAAAGGCTTTTTACCGAAGCCTAATACAAGAAATACAAAAATTTCTTTATAATTCAGCCAGCACTGGAGCCTGCCATGCACAGGGTCCTGCGCCAGACTCATCAGGGGATATGAAGAGCAAGAAGCAGAACTTGCTCCCAAGGGAGAGAGAGAAAAACAACCATAATGTTGACTATAATACTAAGTAGAAGAAAAGAAGTAGTTGGCACATTTAGAGAAGTGAAAAATCGCCTCTACTTAAGGGCTTTATGGAAAGGTTTCCTGATGATGGGGCATTTGAATGTGACCTTGATGAAGAGAAGATTTCAGTCGGCTACAGACAGCAGGGAGAGCTTTGGATGGTGTTGATGGAGGAAAGAATATCATTAAACAAAGGAAAAGATGAAAAAAAAAACCCCAACACTTTCTGTTCCAAATTTTTAAAAATACAAGTGGCCCTATGAAATAAGGACCCTAGGCATTATGGCATGGCCTATGGCTGCTATTTGTTTTGTTGAATCTAGCCTGGGAGGCAGATGGAGGAAGAGGCAGATTCGTTGGGGATGTTCCCAGAGCAGACTTGGTAAGAGGACAGAAGAAGAGGCATGAGAGAGCCCCTGCTGCTGTAGATATAGGACTAGGAGGAAAGCAGAGATGTTGAAAGGGTATCGTTGGGGCACTTTCTTTGTGATGCATCCTGTCCTTTGTAATCACACAAAATCTTCAGTAAAAGCTATATTACTGGACAATGTTTGGGAACTTAAAATTTTAATTTAGGGATTGGGGGGTGGGAGGGAGAGGAATGATGAGTGTGGAGTATGGCCTGGACGTGAGCATGGGATAAAAGCAGAGGCAGCAAGAGGGGTGTAGTCATACTTGGTTAATAAACCCACTTTGAAGTGAAGACAGGCAACTGGTCATTCTTTCATTCACCTCTGCTATGATGTGTCAGGTACTGTGCTAGTGCTGGGATGCAGGGGGGACCAAACAATGACATTAACTGTAATACTAAAACTGTAGTGCTGGGATGCAGGGGGAGCCAAGCCTAATGTGGCCCCGGTCTTCAAAGAGCCTACATTCTAGTAGGGTGGGGTGGGGGCAGGGATTAACTAAATAATAAAAAATGTAAAATCAGCATTGCAATTAGTGTTACGAAGGAGAAGTCAACAGTGCTTTGAAAGCTCATAGGGGAATTTAACTTTGTCAGTCAGTGGGGGGCTACAGAACTCAGTGAGTTCTGAAGGATGAATAGGAATATAGTGTGCAATGTTCAAGGCTGACTGAAGAGTAAATCAAACGCCCTGTGAAAGGAAGGAACTGAAGGGAGGCCAGTGTGGCTGCGGCACAGACAGTGATGGAGAGCATGGAGGCAAGCATAGCTGAGGAGGCAGGGAGTAGATGTCCCCAGGTCTTCAAGTCATGTATGGTTTATTAGGGGTGCTAGGATAATGTATACTTAAAAAGGTCACTCTGGCTGCTGTATGGAAAAGAAGTGGCAGTATGGCAAGTATGGATATAAGTAAGAAAACCAACTAGGAGGCTATTGTTCTCACCAAGTAAAAGATGATGATAAGGCAGTACTTTCTCCCCTCTCCCCAAGGAAGCATGACGTGGCCTCAGCTAAGAGGATTAACTTTATGTTAAATGGACAATTTGCAAGAAAATGTCACCTTATACTTTGTAAGAAACATATTGTTTCTTTCAAGTACAAATATGTGCTTACATAAGCGACTTTAGTAATAAGAACAGATCTATGCTAAGACTAAGATGAAAGAACTGTCTTTGAAGAAGAGGAATGCAAAATGTAATATTCATAAGCTTTTGGATATATCTATATGACAGATGTGTTTCCAAGTGTACTGTGTATTTTAAGCAGAAATGTTGGGTTTTTTTTTTTTTTTTTTTTGGCCTGGTTGGTTCGTATACAGCACAGTAAATGGATGGAGTCAACCAATCATTATGCATGAGTTGTTCTGTCTTTATGGTACAAACAATTCACAGATGCATGGGCATTAAAATGTTTCTGCATCACCTTCAAGTCATCCTGTGTATTCTTATCTTGCTCAAGCAGAAATTAACAAACCACAGTGGCATTAGGAAATTACAATAAACCTCTATATCAGAAATAGATCAAGTAAACAAAGATGAATACAGATATAAGAGATCTAAACCACATGATTAACAAGCTTGATCTAACCTTGCATTGAATGACTACAGGATAAACATTCTTTTTAAGTTCACATGGAGATTTCTGGGCAAGATGGAGGTGTAGGTAGATACATTGTGCCTCCTCACACAACCAAAAGAAGGACAACAACAAATTTAGAAACAAGAAACAACAGAACTGCCAGAAAATCAAACTGTATGGAAGTCTGACAACCAAGGACTTAAAGAAGAAACATTCATCCAGACCAGCAGGAGGGGCGGAGACGGGCAGCTAGGTGGAGAGGACTCACAGTAAGGCAGTGGCTGCAGGACCAGGGTGGGGAACGTGGTGGCTGGCGGACTGGGCGGTCCCACATTCGTGTGCAGATAAACAAGGAGGAACAACTGGGAAGCAATTGTTCCAGTTAGAGGAAATAAAGCCTCAAAGCCTCTGACTGAAAACACCTGTGGGGATTGAGGCAGTAGTGGGAGAAACTCCTAGCCTCACAGAAGAATTTGTTGGAGAGACCCACAGGGTCCTAGAATGTACACAAACCCACCCACCCAGGAATCAGCACCAGAAAGGCCCAATTTCATTGTGGGTAGCGGAGGAAGTGTTTGAAAACCGGCAGAGAGCAGAGCAAGCGGCATTGTTCCCTCTCGGACCCTTCCCCCACGTACAACACAGCGAGGTGGGTTGTCCTGCCCTGGTGAACACCTAAGGCTCCACCCCTTAATATGTAACAGGCATGCTGAGACAAAAAAATTAAAAAAGGCCCAAATGAAAGAACAGATCAAAGTTCCAGAAAAAATACAACTAAGCGACAAAGAGATAGCCAACCTATCAGAGGCACATTTCAAATCACTGGTTATCAGAATGCTCCAGGAACTCACTGGGTACTTCAAAAGCATAAAGAAGACCCAGGCAGCAATGAAGGTTGCTTTACGTAAAATAAAGAAAAATCTACAGGGAACCAACAGTGACGAGAAAGAAACCAGGACTCAAATTGACGGTTTGGAGCAGAAGGAAGAAACATTCAACCAGAACAGAATGAAGAAACAAAAATTCAAGAAAATGAGGAGAGGCTTAGGAACTTCCAGGACATCTTTAAATGTTCCAACATCTGAATCAAAGGGGTGCCAGAAGGAGAAGAGGAATACCAAGAAATTGAAAACTTATTTGAAAACATAATGAAGGAGAACTTCCCCAATCTGGCAAAGGAAATAGACTTTCAGGAAGTCCAGGAAGCTCAGAGAGCCCCAAAGAAGCTGGACCCAAGGAGGAACACACCAAGGCACATCATAATTACATTACCCAAGGTTGAAGAGAGAATCTTAAAAGCAGCAAGAGAAATGGAGAGAGTTACCTACAAAGGAGTTTCCATTAGACTATCAGCTGATTTCTTGAAACCTTGCAGGCAAGAAGGGGCTGGAAAGAAGTATTCCAAGTCATGAAAGGCAAGGACTTACATCCAAGATTACTCTCTCCAGCAAAGCTATCATTTACAGTAGAAGGGCAGATAAAGTGCTTCCCAGATAAGGTCAAGTTAAAGGAGTTCATCATCACCAAGCCCTTATTATATGAAATGTTAAAGGGACTTATCTAAGAAAAAGAAGATAAAAACTATGAATGGTAAAATGACAACAAACTCATAGCTATAAAGCAAAAACAAAGTAAGCAAACAACTAGAACAGGAACAGAATCCCAGAAATGGAGATCACAGGAGGGTTATCAGTGGGGAAGTGGGAGGGGGAGAAAGGGGGAAAGGTACAGAGAATAAATAGCATAAATCATGGGTAGAAAATAGACAGGAGGAGGTTAAGAATAGTATAGGAAATGGAGAAGCCAAAGAACTTATATGTACAATGAACATGAACTAAAGAAGGAAGATGTGGGTCGGAGAGGGTGTGCAGGGTGGAGGGGAATAAAGGGGGGAAATGGGACAACTGTAATAGCATAATCAATAAAATATATTTTAAAAAGTTCACATGGAACTATTATAAAAATGACTATGAATAACACAAGGTTGTGTTCACTTTGTAATAACAGCATATATATGTTTTGCTCATTTTTCCATATTTTGTTAAATTTTAAAAATGTTTGTTAAAAACAAAATACTGTCCCAAAGAGAGTCTCTGGGAATTTCAAAGAACTAATGTACAAAGTTCTCTGACAATAACGCAATTAAATTAGATACCAACAATAAAAAGATAGACAAAACAAAATCTCTTGGAGAGTGAAAACTGCATTTCTAAACTCACGAGTTAAGGAAAATTATGAAACACTCAAAACTATATGACAATGAAACTAATAAAAACTTGTGGAGATGTAGCTCAAGTGAAATGTGCCAAGTTATATCCATAAAAATTATTTTTAAAACAAAAATGAATGAGATAAGCATTCTGCTTAAGAAGCTTTAAAAAAATCAACCTCAAGGAATATAGAATAGAATAAGAAGGAAAATTATTCATTAGAGATGATTAACAAAGCAAAAATGCATTCTCTGAAAAAACAAGGTACACAACACTCTAGAAGAATGAAGAATAAATGAAGCAACAAATAAACAATATTAGAAACAAAAAAAGAGGATCATCACTACAAAGACAGTGGAGATAGAAAAAAATCATAAGATGAGATTAGAATCTTGATAGGAATAGTGTTGAATCTATAGATTGCTTTGGGTAGTACAGACATTCTAATGATGTTAATTCTTCCTATCCATGAACATGGGTTGTGCTTCGACTTACTTGTATCTTCTTCAATTTCTTTCCTCAGTGTCTTATAACTTTCCGAGTACAGATCTTTTACATTCTTAGTTAGGTTTACTCTTAGGTATTTTATTCTTATTGAAGCAATTGTGAATGGGATTATTTTCTTAATTTCCCTTTCTGTTAGTTTGTTATTGGCATATAAAAATGCAACTGATTTCTGTATATTAATTTTGTAGCCTGCTACTTTGCTGAATTCATTTACCAGTTCTAGTAGTCTCTCGGTGGAGTCTTTGGGGTTCTCCATGTACACTATCATGTCATCTGCAAACAAAGTCCATTTTACTTCTTCCTTTCCAGTTTGGATGCCTTTTATGTCTTCTTCTTGTCTGATTATTCTGGCTAGGACTTTCAGTACTATGTTGAATAAGAGAGGTGAAAGCAGGCATCCTTCTCTTGTTCCCAATCTTAGGAACACTTGTAGTTTTTGTCCATTGAATATGATGCTGGCAGTAGGTTTCTCATATATGGCCTTTATTATGTTAGGTATCTTCCCTCTATTCCCACTTTTCTGAGAGTTTTGATCATAAATGGGTGCTGGATTTTATCAATGCATTTTCTGCATCTATTGATATGATCATGTGTTTTTTACTTTTCATTTTGACTATGTGATGAATCACATTATTTGATTTGTGAATGTTGTACCAACCTTGCATCCCCAGAATAAATCCCACTTGTTCTTGGTGTATGATGTTTTTGACGTATTGCTGTATTCCATTTGTTAATAATTTGTTGGGGATTTTAGCATCTATGTTCATCAGGGATATTGGCCTATAATTTTCTTTCTTTGTAGGGTCATGATCTGGTTTTGGAATTAGGATAATGCTGGCCTTGTGTAATGAATTTGGGAGCCTTCCCTCCTCTTGAATTTTGTGAAATAGTTTGAGAAGGAGAGGTGTTAGTTCTTCTTGGAACGTTTGGTAAAATTCACCTGTGAAGCCATCAGGTCCAGGGCTTTTGTTTGTTGGAATTTATTGATTACTGCTTCAATTTCACTTAGGTGTAGTCTGTCAGTTAAGATTCCCTGGTTCTTCATGATTTAGCTTTTGAGGATGATATGTTTCTAGGAATTTATTCATTTCATTTAGGTTGTCCAATTTGTTGGAATATAGTGGTTGATAATATTTCCTTACAATCCTTTGTATTTCTTTGGTGTCAGTTGTTGTTTTTCCTCTTTTGTTTCTGATTTTTATTTATTTGGGCCCTCTCTCTTCTTTTCTTGATGAGTCTAGTTAAAGGTTTGTCAATTGTATCTTTTTAAAGAAAGAGCTCTTGGATTCATCGATCTTTTGTATATTACTTAATTTATTTCTGCTCTGATCTTACATATTTCCTTCCTATACTCACATTGGGCTTTGTTTGCTGTTCCTTCTCAAGTTCCTTTAAAGTGAAGTTAAATTGTTTATTTGAAATTTTTCTTGTGTTTTGAGATAGGCCTGTAATGCTATGAATTTCCCTCTTGGATTGCTTTCCACTATCCCACAGATTTTGGATTGTTGTGTTCTCATTTTCATTTGTTTCAAGATATCTTTTGATTTTTTCCTTGATCTCATTGATGACACATTCATTGTTTAATAACATTTTATTGAGCTCCATGTCTTTGTGTGTTTTTCAGTGTTCTTCTTGTGTTTGATTTCTAGTTTCATAGCACTGTGGTCAGAGAAGACGATTGATATGATTTTGATCTTAAATTTAATGAGACTTGTTTTCTGTCCTAACATATGGTCTATCCTAGAAAATGTTCCATGTGTACTTGAAAAGTATGTAAGTTCTGCTGTTTTGGAGTGAAATGCTCTGAAGTTATCAATTAAATCCATTTGATTTAATGTGTTGTTTAAGGCCCCTGTCTCCCTGTTGATTTTCTGTCTGGAGGATCTATCCGTTGAAGTCCATAGAGTGTTAAAATCCCTACTATGGGTGTATTTCTGTTGATCTCTCCCTTTATGTCCATCAAGATTTGCTTTACATATTTAGGTTTTCCAATGTTGGGTGCATCAATGTTTAATAGGGTTGTATTCTCTTGTTGGATTGTTCCCTTTATCATTACATAGTATTCCTATCAAGATTCCAGTGATGTATTTCACAGAACCAGAACAAATGTTTCAAAAATTTATATACAACCACAAAAGGCCCCACATTGCAACAGTGATCCTGAGGAAGAAAAACAAAGTTGGAGGAATCATGCTACCTGATATCAAACTATACTATAAGGCCACGGAAATCAAAACAACATGCTACTGCCTTAAAAACAGACACATAGATAAATGGGACAGAATAGAGAACCCAGAAATAAACCCACACCTTTATATTCAATTAATATTTGATATAAGAAGCAAGCACATATGAGATAAAGATAGTTTATTCAATAAATGGTGTTGGAAAAATTGGAGAGATGTGTGCAGAAAAATGAAACTAAACTACCTTCTTATGCTACACACAAGAATAAATTCAAAATGGATAAAAAACTTAAAATGTTAGACCTGAAACCATAAAAATCATAGAAGAAAAGATAGGCAGCAAAATCTCAGACATTGCTTGTAGCAATATTTTTTCAGATACATCTCCCCAGGCAAAGGAAATAGAAGAGAAAAAATAAACAAATGGGACTACCCCAAACAAAGAAGTTTTTGCATAGCAAAGGAAAACATCAGCAAAATATAAAGACAATCTACTGAATGGCAGAACATATTCACAGATACATGTATAAGGGTTTAACATTCAAAATTTACAAAACTCAACACCCAAAAAAAAATCCAATTAAAAAATGGGCAAAGGACCTCAATAAACATTTCTCCAAAGATGACATACAGATGACCAAAAGACATATGAAAAGATGCTTAATATCACCAAGCATCAGAGAAATGCAAATAAAAAGCACAATGAGATATCACCTCATACCTGTCAGAAAGGTTATCATCAACAATTGAACAAATGACAAGTACTGAAGAAGATGTGAAGAAAAGGGAGCTCTTTTGCACTGTTGGTGGGAATGGAGACTGGTGCAGCCACTATGGAAAGCAGTATGGAGATACCTCAAAAAGTTAAAAAGGGATCTGCCTTTTGACCCACTAATCCCTCTTCTGGGAATACACCCGAAGGAACCTAAAACACTAATTTGAAAGAACATAAACACCCTTATGTTCATTGCAGTATTATTTACAATTGCCAAGATATGGAAGCAGCCCAAGTGTCCATCAGTAGATGAGTGAATAAAACAACTATGGAACATTTACACAGTGGAATACTATTTGGCCATAAAAAAGAAAAAATTTTACCTTTTGCAACAGTATAGATGGACATGGAGAACATTATGCTAAGTGAAATAAGCCAGGCTGAGAAAGACAAATACCATATGATTTCACTCATGTGTGGAATCTAATGAACAAACTAAACAAACAGCAAAATAGAGACAGACTCATAGATGGAGAACAGGCTGACAGAGTAAAATATTCATTGATATCACGACCACTTGTTAAATTGCTGCCCACTTAAACTGTTCCATCTACGAATCCTAGTGCCTACACCGACCCCTATCAAAGTTTTGGCCATCCATTCGGAAATATCCAACCCTAAAATACAATAGAAGTATGTTGAAAATCCTGAAAAAGGTGTGGCAGTTCATGAAATTGATGACAGTAATGTTGGTTAACTGCCAGATCCACATGCAAAGTCACTAATAAGGGAAGATCTCACAGAATCAGACCAGGTAACACACGAAAAAAAGAAAATCAGTAAGAATGATAATTACACTAATGCTTGTAAAGGAAATAATTTAGTTTTAAAGGATTATTAGAGGGCCTTGGGAAAATTGGATAAAACCCTTCAAAGCTTATGGAAATATTACCATGCTACAAAATATATAAATAAAGTCCCCAGAAATTAATACTTGATTTATACAAATTAGCACACAGTTGTAATTGTAACCTAAAGTGTATTAAATATAAGATAAATTCATTTTCACATTTTTGGTTGCATTATTTCAAAATAAAGTCCCAATTAAGTCTTTTTCTTTCATTCTGGAATCCAGGTCTCCATCTTCAATAGATTCACTGTAACAGGGCCTTTACTGGGAAAAGGAAGAGGAAAAGAAGACCTCTTGTACTCATCTCTATATTTTCCCAAAATGCAATATTGTAAGAATCTCCCCAAGAAATTGTAAAAACTACAGACTCCTGGGTTCCCCTGCCAAACCAAATCTCCACGAGCAAAAAGCAAAAACAAAAACCAAACATAACAAAAAAAACCCTTAAGGGGTTCTTACGATAATTAAGCAAATGTGGGAATAACCACCTTACTTTAAGACAAAATGATGTTTATTTGCTATGTCTCCCTCTCTCTAAACAGTAAAAGTCCTTTTTAACTTTGTCAGCTGGCTTACACTCATTGTACACCTTTCCTTTTTCTTTCATTTTTTTATGTGCCCTTCTTCCTAGATCAGTGTCTAACCTAGTCTTTAGAATTTTTAGAATTTATAACCTGTTCCTACTTTTCATTTTGTTTTGTTTTCTTAATATTTTAAAACACTTTTTAAAAAACAGACCTTCTGTTTTCTTTCTCCTTTAAAATTTGAGTGTGAGTGATTTTTCTGAAGTTTCTTTTTTCTACATTCCCTCAGTCTGCATTCTCAGGAGTCTATTTTGTTCTCTATTCACTTGGACATTAAAATGCCTTGCAAATACTATCATACTCATTCTATTCTTTCTTTAGTTCCTGATTGCCAGCTCCTCAAAGACAAAGATCACATCCTTCATTTCTTCTCTCTTTCCTCAGTGAGTCTAGAAGATTGACTGACTAGTGTTCAGTATGCTTCATGCTGTGGGAGCTTAATAAATATTTTAAAACAGTATTAAAATGTTGAATAAATTTGATAGCAGTGCTGCTCCTCACCACTTTGAAGTGCCAACCCTTTCTAGGTGCCTTCTCTGTCTAGCAACCATTTTCTAAACACACCTGCATGTCCCCAGACAGTTCGCCCAATCTGAAGCTCTCTTTTGATCCAGCTTTCCTCATCTGAGTTCTGGAAATACTGTTTATATCTTTTCTCCCGAGGACTATCTGCTTGGTGCCCAAGACCCTGCCATGCAACGTGAGGTTGCTCTTTTCCCTTGCATAGTAGGGGAGGGAGAAAACAGTAGGGATGGAGAAGGTTTCATTTCGGGTTACCTTCTTTTTCTCCCTGCATCATCTTTCGCAGTAAGACACAATGACCTCATGTATATTTTCATATCTCTAAGGATGTTTTTCATTCTTAGCACCTGAAGAGTGCTAAGGTATTTTAGGCAAGAGGTGTATTTTAACCAAGATTATTTCTTCAGAAGCTTTATTCAATTTTTGTCTGACCTACTATAGTCAGGCAGGCAACACTTCTCATAACCTCATTCTCCTACTACACACACTATTTCGTGCCTACGAAAAACAGTCTTCTACATATGCTATACGGATCTAACGTGGCAACACACAGAAAACCTTATTCTCTTTTTCTTGGCTGGGAAATTAAATTTTGCAAAGCATTTTGGCATCTATTCATTATATAACTGAATCCTCACAATAACTTTGCTAGGTGGACAGACTAGGAGTCATCATTTCCTGTATACAGATGAGAAAACTCAGAGACTTTTAAATGACTTGTCCAAGGTCACACAGCCTCTATGGATCCACACTGAAACAAGACTTGACAACCAGTCCCACTTCCTGTTTCTTCCAGTTGCACACAACTCGACTTCAAGTAATAAGCTCTGTCACGTCAGTAGAGAAGGCTGCTAAAAAGAAATAACAAGCGATGGATTGAAAGGGCAATGGGTAGGGGAGGTTGAAACGCGAAGGAAGCACGTTGCGCATGCGCAGGTCGCGATTGTTGGCTCGGACGGGAGGCCGAACCTCGTCTCGACTCGCCGGCCAACGCGCAGGCGCACTCCTCGGGATTAAGGTCAAAATAAAGAGGACGGGTGCCGCGCAGGCGCAGTTGTGCGCTAGGTTTCCAAGATGTCGCAGTTCCCAGAGTACAAGCCGTCGCGTTTCGCCACTTTGCCCCCTACCCTTGACCCAGCTGAATACGACATATCTCCGGAAACCCGGAGAGCGCAAGCCGAGCGGTTGGCCATTAGAGCCCGGCTTAAAAGGGAGTACCTGCTTCAATACAACGACCCCAGCCGCCACGGGCCTATCGTGAGTGGGGGTCGGCTGGGCGGGAATCAAGGGCTAATTTCGGACGGGCTCAGGCTGGGTAGGCTGGGTAGCCCAGACCTGCCAAGGGGGACTTAGTAGCGGGGCGGCCATCGTTCCTCGTCAGTATCTTAGACATTGGTCGTCGTCCAGGCCCAGTGTCTAAGATGCTAAGAGAGCAGGCCAACTCACTAGCCCTTTGACCTTAGAGAGTTTTAGTGGTTCATAGAACGGGGTCTGGACGCAACAACTGGCCGAGTTTGAGCCCGCTTTGACCACCTCTCGCCTGGCTGATCTTGAGAAAGTTATTCAACTCTGCTGCTTACCTTCGGTTTTCCTATCTGAATAATGGGAATAACAATTCCTTATGAAGATTAAATGAGAAAGGACACGTGAACGGCAGTGCCAGGCCTGTAATGAATGTTCGAAAATGTGTATTTTTTAAAAAACTGTTTTCCACCTTTCAGTGCACAGTTCATAGCAATGCTGCTCTCTCCAGCTGGGAATATAGTGATTCTTCACTTTATGTTTTTAAAGATCCAAAGACTCTGCAGCTTGTTCAAGCTTTGCACTTTGGAGGCAAACTCCAACATGCTACATACTAGCAAATCACAGCATAAGGCAAAAGTGGGCATACAGTTGTGACTATGCGAAACACAGGTTTATTCTTTTTTTTAACCCAAGAATGCACACGTTTATTACATGAACCTTTTGGTTTTTTTAAACATGAGTTTTAAAGAAAGGAGGTCCGAGGAGGATTTGTTTGCCTTTCCTGGCCTTAATTTTCCTCAACTAGAACTCCAGCTCCTTGCCTTCTAGTACATGACCATCTGCTTGGCCACACTGGCCTCATCTTGAAGCTTATATTATTACTTGTTATTTATTGTGTTATTTTCCATGCAAACAACTGAAACCTACTTTTTCCTCACCCTGTGTATGACCTTGGGCAATTTGCCTAACCCTTCTGTTAGGGGAATGGTATTACCTTCTTTATAGAATTGTTGTGAGGTAAAATGAGGTAGTCTGTGTAGAATTCCTAGCACATATGCCCAGCAAACTAATAGTTATTATTTACCAAGCATGTTTTTCGATAATTTTCTGTACAAGAACTTTTTTTAAATACTATATCAAATATGATTTAAAAAAAAAAACACTTTTCTCAACAGTTGCATTGGTATTTGGTAGGAATTTTTAGAAGTTAGGAGAATTGAGGAAATTTACAATGTCCCAGGCACTGTCTAAACTTTTTCTGAATGTTATTCAAATATCACAACTATTTAGACAGTAAAGTTCCATTACTATCCCCATTTTACAGATGACAAGACAACATCAGAAAGACAAGTAGTTCATAGAGTGGTAACTGTTAGCAAGTGGTAGGGCAGAATTTGAACCTTGGTCTAAGTAACCCAGAGCATCTGATTAACCACTTGGCTGTACCATCTCCTGCCAGAACCGTTTATTTGGGAAGAAGGTGCAGAGAGAGACATTATTATATGCATACACAAGTAGGTTTGGTCTGCTAGATAGTATGATATAGTGAAAAAGAATAAGGCCTTGACCCAAACAAAGGTGAGGTTTAAGCTCCAGAGTTTGTCTTTTGCAGTTCTGTGACCTAGGGCAATTTCAGTTTTGTCATGTAGAACAGAAGTAGTAATATCTGTTTTATTCATTAAGTGAGTGTTGCACACTTCATCAAATATTGATCAATACATGGAAATCACTTGCCTAATCCTTAAGAATGATTAACTTAGGGACTAAATAATTGCTCAGGTTCTGTAATAGGCCAGGGCCTGTTTTAGATGTTGTAACGGTGGAGAACAAAACAGGCAGAGACCCCTGTCCTTACAGAGCTTTCTTTCTAATGGGGGAGACAAGTAGTGAGTTTAAAAAAATTAATCATTTAGCATGTTAGTGATACATGATTAGAAGAAAAATAAAGAGACGAAGGGGATTAGGAGTATGTGTATATAGTAGGAAGGAAGAGCAGCTACAATTTTAGGTAGGCCCAGGGTGACATTTGAGAGATTGGAAAGAAATGAGGTGAGGGAGCTGGGAAAGTAGTGTTTTAGGCAGAGGGAACAGCACTTTCAAGGGTCCTTAGATAGGAATGTGTCTGGTTAATTGCAGAAATACCGATGAGATCGTTGTAGCTAACACTGAGAAAGGAGAGGGCAGAGTAGGAAGAGGTGAAGTTAGAAAGATACCTGGGACTAGATCACACCAGACCTTGCAAGTCATTGGCAAATTGGATGTGAGGAATAAGAGGAGAGGGATCAAGGATGATTCCAAGGTTTTTGACCTAAGCTATCGGAAGAATAAACTTGCTTTTTTGCCAGGATAGAAAAGAATGAAATGAGAGGAGCAGGGGTGGAGGTGTAATGGAATATTGGGAAGTCAGTTTTGGATACATTGCATTGGACATGCCTGTTGGATGGTATGTCATTGTTGAGCAGGTAGCTGGATATTGTGTCTGTAGTTTAGGGTAGAGGTCTACAGCGGTGTAAGAGGTGTACAGAGGCATACTTTTAGGAGTTATCAGTGTGTAGGTGGATATTTAAAGCCATGTGACTGCAGGAGATCACCAAGGGAGTGAATGTAGATGGGAAAGACCAGCAAAGTCCTAAGTCCAATCTTAAGAGATTGTGGCGAGTAAGGAATAAGACAGCAAAAGAGACTTAAGAGGAAACGGCCAGAGAGGAGGAAAGCCAAGCTGGTGTGTGCCCTGGAAGGCACGATTTCAGGGAGGAGTGTTCACCATGTCTCATGCTGCCAGTAGTCCAGACGTGAAGTGGTGTCAAAGAAGAACTATCCCCCATGCCATGTGTATTGAAACTTCTTTTAGCAGCACTGAGAGCTCAATGAACTATGGTCATGGGGCTGTTGATATTTTTCTGAAATGAAATGTGTTTCTAGAAGATGGATCTGTCAGATATCAAAGTGTAGAGAGGTGACTGACAGTTTCAGAATTCATGAGTCATTCAAATCCATTAACAGCAGAAGGGATAGATAATAGATGTGTTGAGCTCAAACATCCCTTAGAGTCTATATCTTGTGTCTTTACCTTTGCTGTTTCTGCAGTTTGGTTTACAAAGTTACTGTGTAAGATCCAGTTTAGGTAATTTAGTCCTACCAACCATGCCCTTTTGGTATTATTGGTTAGGACCTTGAATGTTCTCCTTATAGCTTAGTATTAAGATTTTAAAGCTGACTTCACTCACTTATTTTTATCTATTTGTTAATACGAGTGAATAATTTTGTAAAATCATTTTGGAGGTTTAACTAATTATGTGTTTGGGGGTACAGTTGTTATTCTCACATAGTTATTCTAATATAATCATTGAAATGGACAATTAGGATTTTTCTTAACAAAGGCAGTGATTATTTTTCTTTAACATCAGCCTTACCCTTTCTACAAAACTATTCTAAATAGTGTGAAATGTAATATTTTGCTCCTAAAATATGAGCCAAGTCAGCTTAAAAAACTTAAAGTTCATAGTTAGCCTACTTCAGTCTTCACTTTCCTGCAGCTTATTTGTAGCCTGGAAAGACCAACGTGGGGTAACATAAAGGGTTTGTAAACAAAGTACAACGCATGATAGAGCATATGAAAAAGTGTTTACTGTCTTCAGGAATACTATGTGGGTGTGTTGGTTACACTTCAAGAAGACAGTAGGGCTGAAAACAATACAAAAAACAACAGATAAAAATGATCAAAGAGAAAAAGTGGTTTCTCTGGCACATTTAGGATTAGGATTCTGAAATCTGAAATAAATAGAATGCTAAAGGGTGTTATAGAAGTCTTTTAAATTCTGAAGGATTTGAACAGGATCATCAGAGAATTATTCAGCAAATACTAGAAGTGAAGATCTTCCCTGAAGCCCTTGAGGAACATTCAGAGTATACCCTTAACTGTAGTAGGGAACAAAAGGAAGGCATCTCCTGTGCTCCTGCACAAAAGTCTGAATGAGATTGTTTCTCAGCGTGGCCCTGTGTAAGTACCTGTAACCTTTTGTTCTAGGAAGATCCTGCTTTGACTCGATGGACCTATGCAAGAACAAATATCTATCCCAATTTCAGACCCACCCCTAAGACCTCACTCTTAGGAGCTCTGGTTGGATTTGGGCCCCTCTTCTTCTGGTATTACGTTTTTAAAACTGACAGAGTAAGTATTATTACTAGGACCCGAGGTTTAGTATTTGTGTGATAGGTTCACCCTGTGCTGGCTGCAGCTGTTTCTCCTGATCTTTGCACCAGTGCGCCTCCCATCTGGGCCCTCTCCTTTTCCTTCACTTCCTCTCTTTTATCTTACTCCTTTCCAACAAGAGATAAAATGTAATTTGAGTCATATATTTGGTGTTATTTATCATTTCAACTCACAGCAATATGCTTTGTTAAAAATCACTATAGGGTCTTGCAAGTTTAATGGTTGCTCTAGAATTTAAAGTAATAAATTGGTCAATTTAAATATCTAAGACTTGAACTTAGCTTATGAAAGAGTTTTCCTGGTATATTTAGATAATGTAAGGAAATTATACTATGAACATTAAGTAAGAGAATATGAAAGTAACTTAAAAAGTTAATTTCTTTTTTCTTACTAGGTATGCAGAAGTTAAACTTTCTTCTGATTAACTTTTATATATTACCTTAGCAAATTTTTGAATTTAATGTTTTTAGTTCATTTATTTTAAAAGAAGATGTTTGTGGGGTTAAGTGTTAGCAAAATATATAAATCATTTAGTGTGTTCCCTGTTTGTGTGAATTCTAGTTATATTAGTCACATTTTGCAAATTAATGTTAAAACTTACTAATACCTGAACAAAAGAAAAGCAAAAGCAGCCCATCCTGGGACTCACTGCCACCAGAGGCCTGGCTATGTGATTGCAGAGAAAGCCAAGCTTATCTTTGACACTAGACCACTTTGGTCCTAAACCCCAGCCCCAGCTTCCAGGCCTCATTTTGCCACCGAGACTGGAGCCCACCCATCTCCCTCTGCCTTAAACCAGCCAACCCACTCTCCTGTTAGAGCATACAGATTTTGATTATCTGATGAATACTGCTTAACAGAAAGGTACGCCACGCTTACCTAGAAGGGGTTTGCATTTTTCTTTTGACGTATGCTGTTTTCTAATAGGGTAATACACTTTTACTACTTAAATGTGGGTAAGACATTTTTCAATAGCAGTAGTTTCTTACTGTTCCTTTATTTTTCAGGCTACCTCTTCCTCTTCTTACTCCACAGGTTTTAGATGGTGGGGGGTTGGAATTAGGTTTGGCGTGTTTCATTCCTGATTTCTAGTGTTGTATCATGCATTGTGCCAGAATGCATTGTTTTTAATATTTTTCTTTCTTCCTCTTTATTCAGGAAAGGAAGGAAAAACTTATCAAGGAAGGAAAATGGGATCGAAAATTTAACATCTCATATTAAATCTGGCAATGATGGCTGTATGCATTATTGTTTAAATAAATCTTCTGTTGATCATTAAATAGTTTCTCTTTCTTCATATTACCTTGATTCAACAGACATTTGCCGGGCACTATAGAATCCCTACTTTGTGAGAGTTCACAGTTTAATGACGAAACCGGTGTATGTTCATTCATCATTCAGCAAATGCATGCCTCCTGTGAGCCAGGCACTGTGCTGTGCTGGGAATACAACAGTCAGTTAGACAAACTTAGGCCCTCTGCTTAAGGAATACACTGACAACTATTTATTCAACAATTATTATTTTGGGTGCTTATTACGTCTCTGGTACTCCTTAATACCTAAGCTCTTGTCTGGCTCCAGCCCCAGTGATAATGCAACAGAACCGTAACAACAGTGTGGTGAAAAATATCCTGAAGATTCAGGAAAGTGCTGTAGGCCAGCTGAGGGAGAGCGGCGTCTAGGGAGATGGCATTGGATCTAGGTGCTAAAGTTCACAGGGTTGATAGGGCAAAGCAGGAGCACAAGAGGGCAAGGTGTGTTGGGTATGGCATGATTGGGGAGCATTGCAGGATGAGAAGACAAAGAAGGTGGAAGCCATGCTGAGGAACAGAAGTAAAATAGTTTAGAAAAATGGGCTTTAGAGGACAGATACGGTCTAGAATCCCAGTTCTAATTTAGCAGTTGGAATACCAGGCCTGCATTTCTCACACTGTAGCATGGAGGTAATGAAGTCTTACGACATTGTGATTTATAATAATAAATATATATTTGGTTTTTGTCCCTGTTTCTGGCACAGAGCTTCTAAAGCCTATGGGATTTCTTAAATGATGAGATAAAGTTTTCTTTATGTTAATGAGGTACCTTTAGGACCATACCTAAGGATGGGGGCTCATTGCCAGGAGAGCCAGCCTTGCAATTAGAGGATTGGAACTTTCAGTCCCACCCCGTTACCGCCTTGTGTTTGTAGATCTGCTCAGCCACTGACTGGTTAAGTGAGCTGGAAAATACTTAAATTTTCTTTGTCTCAGTTTCCTTGCCTTTAAAGTGGATGTACTACTAATAATATTAAACTTACTATTTAACGAGTTACTACTTAAACAGTTTTTAGAACAGAAGTACACGTTAAGATCTCAGTGAGTGTTTACTATTATTTTTAAACCTAATTGATGAAAACTAATTTGCATTTCATTTATTATTGAAGTCTAACTTTTTTCGTATATTTTTGTTCACTTATATTTTGTTATTTGCTTCTTCAAATCCACTGCCCAATTTTTCTGATGTAATATGTCTTTTTTCTTAATGATTTTAGGATTTAAACATGATGAATTAAAGATATTAGTCCTTGATCATTCCAGTCGTCTCTTACTGGAAGTTATTCTAGTATGCCTTAGTAATAGGAAAAACATTTATACTATATCTTTGGTGCCTAATCTTTGAAGGAAGGCAGTACCCAGAGAGGCATAGTTAGAATTTTTAAAACTTTTTTTTTAACATTGAGAATTATTGCAATGTGTTCTTAAGAGTTTAATTTTTAAAGATTTTACAAGTGATCTGGTGAGAACAGCAATTGCCACATTGTCTGAGTGCAAAATGCTGCCATGTGTCAGACTGATGCTGCCAGCTCTGGGCACTGGGCCGAGGATCCCACTGAGCTACGCTGCCTCTGTTGGTCCATGAATTCATCAGCTTGTTGCAGTCACACCACTGGAAAGAGTTCTTCAAGGTTTCTGTTATCTTCCCATCATTGCTTCTGGGTCCAGGGGTATATGATTGGCCAAGCCTATGTCATGTGTCCGAGTTCTAGCTGCAAGGGAAGCTGAAAAAGCAAGTACATGGTATATTCAGCTCTAAAGTGTGAGGCAGGTAAGGACTTTTCAAACATAAGACAGTGGTTCAAATGCTGAGCGTCCAACAAAGTGACAAGTGTAACCAGGAAGGAAACTAGGAGCCTTTATCCTGATGGCAGTGGGAACCACTGAAGTTATTAAGCAGGAGTAGTAACCTGATTGGATTTGCATCCCTGTAAGGTCATTCTGGATCCTGGAGGATGATCAGTAATCAGGCTGTATAAGACTTTAGGCCAGAAAAGATTTTCAGTTTCTGAGACAGCCCTCAGCGCAGCACAAAGCCACCTACGCCAATCCCAGGATGACTCAATGGGATGGCAACTTGCTGAAAGCTTTATGAAAGTCTAAATACGTTATCTCTATTAGTTCCCTTTCATGCCCTTGCATGAGGAGCCAGTCTTCTTAAGTCCTCATCCTTGTATGACATCTCTTCCCTCTCCGAAACAAAATTTCATTTCTGACAGGCTGGCTTGTTTAATTGCTATGTGTTTTTTTTACCCTTTATTACGGGTCCTGCCTGGAGAGAAAGATTACATGCATGCTGTGATTGAAATGCCATCATATTTAGTCTGATCTAGTTACTTTTTAGTCTTTTCTCATTCCTGCTGGCACCTGACAAGTCTAACAGTTTTGGGGAGCTACAGAGTACTGATTATCTACATTCTTCAGGATCATTAATGGGGTATTTGAAGAAATTGGAGATGTGTATAAGAAAGAAACTGCCTCGATCAAATATGCACAATTAAAAATGTGGATCCTTTAAAATCAGTAAAAATATAGTGCTGTGAGTATTTTCAAAGTTCTATTACAGGACCCATTTGTATCTATGACTATGATTGCGATGCTTCCAAAAGTTTTCCCTCTGGCTACCTTGCTTAGTGTCTCTCTAGCTGAGACAGACTTCTTTTACTGCTGGTACCCGCTGTGGCCTGGAGAGACACTGAGCAGCGTCATCTATCTGGACACCATCCCAAGAAAATGCAGTGTACATCGATCTCATGGCCAAGCCTCAGGATTTCAAGGATTAGAGTCAAGTTCAAAGTCTGACCTCTGAATTTCCCTAGAGGTGGATGGCTGGTGAAACATCTGAGATTTTTGGAGCAAACCTGCCACTAAAGTTAAAATTCATTTCCCCCATAATCACAAGAATTACTGCCTTACCAATTTTGAGTTAATTCTTCCATCACCAGTTGCATTTAAATAATTTATCTCTTATTTGATAATTAGGCTCTGGAACAATCTTGGGGTTGGGGAGGATGCAACTGACTGAAGCTGCTCCAGCTATCAATAGGGGGGACACAGGCTGCGATATGATATGAAATCATGGGTAGGAGGAGAAGGTGGTAGGGGTCTTGTAAATACATTTGCACAATTAAGCACATCTTTTTCCTACTTACAGTGTGTGTTTTATATCAAAAAGTTTTCTAAAGAGACTTTTATTCATACTTCATATAAGATGGAGACAGCATCAAAGTGTTATTGTTTTATATGGAGTGGCTTGGGTTAGGGTAGATGGACATGGGGTGGTCAGTTTCCCCAAAGCCATCTATGACAAGCTGGAGAGGCAACTCCTCCAAAATCACACTCTGCAGCAGGGGTGGCATGCAAGTGATTTGGTCCCTTCAGGGCACTTGGGAAGAGACACCAATACAGGCTGCAAGGAGAATGAGCTGCTCTTGGTTTGCAGGTACTGGGGATGGTTTCCTGGAGCCACTGGGGTAGAGGAGCCTGTGTCCTATGAATGGCCACTAGGTCTCCTCTGCATCGATCACTTACAGAGCCCTGGTCATTTACTAAGCACTGAGGATACTAATATGAGAACATACAGCTCCTTGGAGGAAATCAAAATGATGAAAATCAATTATAGCAGTCAACACTTATTAAGCTTTTACTTGAGTTCCAGATACTAAGCTAAAGTAAGAGCTTTACACACCTCTCAACATACCTTGAAGATCCCCATCACGCAGATGAGATTTAGAGAGCTTGAATAAGTCAGTGGAATCCTCTAGCTAATAAGTGCTGAGATAGAACTTAAATCTAGGCAGCCTGACTCCGGGAGAGGGCGTGTCTTTAACCATTCTTCGTAAGGGATAAAGACCAACGCTATAGGGTGTCCAGTACTGAGAAAAGACATCTAATCGAGCCTGGAGGGTTTAAGTGATAACGCCTGAAGAAGTACTAATTAGTAGTTACAAAATAGGCACAGGGAGAATAGTGAACGATATTGTAATAACTATGCTGCCAGGTGAGCCCTTGAATTACTGAAGGGAACTCTATGTAAGCTATATGAACAGTCTATCTGCTGTGCCTTACACCTAAAATGAATACAAAATAGTATTGAATGTAAACTGTAAACAAAAATTAAAAAAAAGAAAACGCCTTCGAGAGCAGGGACTCCCACTTGCACATTTAGTGTTTCTAGCACATTCACAGGTATATAGAATGATAGAGCTGAAGGATCTTTAAGGAACTGCCATTCTCACGGCCTAATTCTATAGGAAAGGTTTGGACAGGAGAAATGACTTGTCCAGTGCTTTAAGGAACCCCGCCAATTTGAGGATTAGGCGTGCAGGTTGTAATAAGAACTGATCTGATAGCCCTGGCTGGTGAAAGGTTGTGAGTTTGATCCCTGGTCCAGGCATATATGATGCGTCTCTCTTGCATCGATGTTTCTCTTCCTTCCTCCCTCTCTAAAAGCAATGAAAACAATGGTCTCGGGTGAAGATAAAAAAACAAAAAAAGATGAAGAACTGCTCTGATGGCCCATGTCACCTGTTTGTGATTAGAAATGAGACTGTGGGACAACTGAAACAATTGCCAGCCAACCTCCTTCCTTCATATATCTAAGAGACTCGAAATGTCATTTTAACAGGGATAGATTTGGAGAGAAATCATCTCTCTCTGTCAAACATCCGAAGGCAGATGTTTGGAGCATTTTCAGTGTGAAGCAAGTATTAGCAGACTTGTCTCTTGGGGCACGTGAGAGTGAAGATATTAGATTTAAATTGAATGCCTCCTATATTATTCTTGTCAAATTCTCACAGGAAGGTATCCGTGGTGGGCACTAGCTGTCGCCCACTGATACCCACTCTCCTCTCTTTCCTTTTGATAGAACCCCAATTTTTTCAGGAGACTGGTGGAATCCCCTTTATCTGCACCCTGCAATGGAGTGGTGTCCTGTCCAGGGCCTTGGCTCCAAACACCTGCATCGGCTCCAGCCACTGGGACCCAAAACTGAAAAATAATGATCTCATTTTATTAATCTTTATTAAATGTATGTATAGTTCACATTTATTTTAATGCTTAATATTATCAGTGTTTTGTGTCTTTATTTAGACCCAAAGTTTAATGATATTTTTGTGACCAGAAATATGCTGTAGGAACTTAACTTGTTTATATCATTTAGCCTTTGGCAAAATTGGTTCTCTACACATCATTTCGTTTAAAGTCAGTTTCCAAGAACCTACTGATGAAGCTAAGTGAGGACTTATTGTACTCATATCAAAGCCACTTTATTAATTTTTATCTTTATTGTATTTTCCATTACCATTTAGTCCCCTTACACCCCTTCCCCCAGCAATCACCACAATGTTGTCCGTGTCCATGAGTTCTTTTTCCTTAACCTGTTCACCCCCTAACCTTCCCCTCCTGCCCCCCGCCCAATAGGGGTCATCTTGCTCTCTATGAGTCTGCCTCTGTTTTTCTTGTTAGTTCAGTTTGTTCGTTAGATTCCACACATGAGTGAAATCATATGGTATTTGTCTTTTTCTGACTGGCTTATTTAACTTATCATTATGTTCTGCAGGTCCATCCATACTGTTGCAAATGGTAAAATTTTCTTCTTTTTTGTGTCTGAGTGTATTCCATTGTGTAAATGTCCCATAATTGTTTTATCCACTCATCTACTGATGGACACTTGGGCTGCTTCCATATCTTGGCGATTGTAAATAATGCTGCAATGAACATAGGGGTGCTTATGTTCTTTTGAATTAGTTTTTTGGGCTCCTTCAGATATACTCCCAGAAGTGGGGCTGCTGGGTCAAAAGGCAGGTCCATTTTTAATTTTTTGAAGTATCTTCATACTGCTTCCACAGTGGCTGCACCAATCTGCATTCCCACCAACAGTGCAAAAGGGTTCCCCTTTCTCCACATCCTCACCAGCACTTGTTGTTTGTTGATCTATTGATGGTATAGCCATTCTGACAGGTGTGAGATGGTATCTCATGGTGGTTTTAATTTTCATTTCTCTGATAATTGACATTGAGAATCTTTTCATATGTCTATGGGCCATCTGTATGTCCTTTTTGGAGAAATGTCTACTGAGATCCTGTAACCATTTTTTAATTGGGTTGTTTGTTGTTTTGGTGTTGAGTTTTTAAGTACTTTATGAATTTTGAATATTAATTCCTTATTAGATGTTATTGGCGAATATGCTCTCCCATTCTGTGGGTTATCTTTTTATTTTGTTGATGTTTTCCTTTGCTGTGCAAAAGCTTTTTAGTTTGATTTAGTTCCATTTGTTTATTTTTTCTTCCGTCAAAGCCGTTTTACATTCTGTCTTAACTTGCACTTTGAGTTATTAATATGCATTGTTGAAGTCTTAAATTGAACTTCAATATGGTTTTCTTGTTTTAAGACCTAAAAGATGATGAAAAGGAGGCAGTACTTCTAAATTTTCCATACTTTGAACTTCTGTTACTTACTGCATTGGAAGGGTACATGCCTTAATCTTCAGCTAAGTGCTAGTTTATGTGGGACAAGGGCCTTTGCTTAACTCATCCGTGTCTCCTACAGTAAGTGGCATGGTAGTTCCCCTGAGTCACTATAGCAACAATACAATAACACTGAAAATAGCTAATACTTGCCTGTGCTCACTGTGCCAAAAGCAGCGTGGGTGCCTTTAAAGCTTGGTCTCCTTTAACCCACATCAAATCCCTGTGAAATAAATCACTTCCTTCTTTCAAATGAGGAAAGTGAGGCTGAGAGAGGTTAAGTCACTTGCTCAAACTCGTTCAGCTATGAAAGCATGGTCTGGATTCCTTAGTTACTATGCTTCCAAACAGATTCATGTCTAATGGCCATTATATTAATCAGTATCTAATAATTATACTAAAAACAAGCATATCGAGATCAAAATACCCCCCAAAAAGAAAAAAAAAAACCTCTGAATAATAGCTACTTGCCTTTCAGTGCTTATTATGTGACAAGTACTATTCTAAGCAATTTATCCACATTGGCTCATTTTATACTCACACTAACACTATGAGGCAGGTACTATCATCCACGTTACAGCTGAGGAAACAGAGGCTCAGAGAGCCTCTCTGTAACTTGGTCAGGGTCACACAGCTAAGAAGGGATAGAGCCTGGATTTGAACGCAGGCAGTGTGGCTCTAGCACTTATGCTCTTAACCATGCAGCACACTGCCTCACAAACACAAAAATAAATTTGGACATACTTCAGATTAGTGATGCAATTATTGAAGTTGATTATACCAACTTGAAGTCTAGCTGATCACTAAATATAAGACATTTAAATGTCAGCTCTCAAACTTTCTCTTTTTTTTTTCATTTTCATTTTAGTTGTAAAATGAAAAAAGAAGGACAAAACCTAGAAGGACAAAACCCCAGAAGTGAAAACTCTATCATCACTCTAGAAAACCACAACATGGGAACTGCACATTAACTTGTAACCTCTAAACAGTTCACATCTAGGCCTTGGGTTTCCTAATTTCCCTCTGCTTCTCCCCACACTCCCTGTGCCCCACCTGGGCATCCTTGCTGACCTGGCGCTTTCTGGTGGGAGGCGGTGCCCCTCCCTACTGACTGTAGCCTGCTTTGCCTCACCAGTAGTCCCTCACTACACATCCCAACCCATTCCACATTTATTGGAACCTTGGGAATTTTAGGGATTTTTTTTCACCTCCTTTTTGTAGACCCTAGGAAACCCTGGTTTGGACTAGGATCTGAGGTTGGGACAGAGGGTGTTTGGGATACTGATTTTAAGGTAATTTCTGAAACAGTGGTCCTCACTCTTGCCTATACAATTGTGATCACCTGAGCAGTTTCAAAAAAAATTATTATTTTGGTTCCATTCCCAGTGTTTCCAATTTAGTTGGTCGGTGGTATACCCTGGGCACTCGGACTTTCAGATGCTGCCAGGAGATCTAATGTGCCGCCGAAGCTGACAACCAGTGTGTAAAGAGCAGGGTTTCTCAACTTCGGAACTATTGACATTCAGCACCAGATAATTCCTTGTTGTAGAATAAGTTATTCCAGATAATTCACTTGTAGAATGTTTACCTGCATCCCTAGCCTTTACCTACTAGATGCCAGTAGTACCCTCCTCAGTTGTGACAATGAAAAATGTCCCTAGACTTTGCCAGATGTTGGGGGTGGGGGCTGCAAAATCTTCACTGTTGAGGACCATTGGTCTACAGCTGTTACTGGTAGCCTTGGATGTGAGAGAAGTCTCTCAAAAAGAAAGAAAGAGAAGGCTGGCTTCTATTGCAGCCTCTCTAAGAGGAGAATATATAAAGATGCCAAGGGACCAGGCAGAAAACCCTCTTGTCATTGGAGGAAACCAATTCAGGGTGCTCTTCCCGCATTTTTAAAAAAGTTTTTCTCTTTCTAAGCAAAGAGGTAATATATTTTGGGGGAGCCTGGTAGAAGGAGGTACAGTAAGTGCTCACTTAACAATGTCACTAGGTGCTACAATTTGAAGTGACACAAATAATTAAACCAATTTCACCATAGGCTAATTGATATAAACAAGAGTTAAGTTCCTATGGCATCTCCTCAACATTATAACAAAACAACATTGAACAAAATGATGATATTTGAGATTAGGGAATTAAGGAAATGATATAGATCTTTCTAGCTGATCTGAAGCACAACAAAACTAAATCTTTTTTAAATTAGTGTGAACAGCCTGACTTGGGTGAAATACTGTGTCTAGCTGACAAGTTGCTTCCAGCAGTGGAGACCAAGTACATGGGTTTGGATGTTAAATGGATGTAAATCTAGAATGTTGCCTTAGCTCTAGGAAGGTTTTGCTTCCAAACTGGTAATAAAATGTACCTATAGAGGTGCGAGTCTAGGTATGTAGAAAGGTAGGGTTAGATAGAGCTCATTATGAAAAGGCCGAGTTTGGGAATAAAGTGTGTTAGTGGTTGTCTTTGTTCAGATTATTTGGGAGATGGGCCCAGGAAGCACCAGAGGAGAGTGGGGACATGAGAGAAAAGGAAGCTAAGAATGGGTGCATTAGCAGAATTGCCATCTCGGGCACGTGGAGCTTAATCTCAATGGATGTTGCAGGGAGCCAGGGTCAAATGTGAGCCTCCGAGATACAGGGCAAAAGAGTGGGTGTTTTTAATCCACTGATTGCCGTTGTCATTGGTTGAGGGCTGTATGCACGTCGGCTTGATCCTCAGCACTTTGTCAGGTTCCAATTTGGGCCTCAGGCAGAGTTGCCTGTGTGGTGCTGGCAATTGGAAGTACTTAGTTGGCACTGGGTGGTGATTGCTGATGGGAGGAAGTCAGTGGGCCACTGGCAACTCCTGCTACAGTGATCAACTTTAAATTTTATTTTAAGGTATTAATTGCTTTACTAGTTAACAATCTTTAATTTTTAGTAAAGATTTCTTTATATTAAGGAACATTAGGAAGGCACACCAATCTCTGCCACCCTCAAAGATACCTTCACCTTATTGTTTGACACCATGAAATACTGTCAGAAAACCAGCAGCCACCCAGCCTTGTTCTCAGCTCCTCTTTCCCTCACCCCTTACATCCAGCCCATTAACAAGTTCTTCCAGGTTTACTGCAAAACACTTGGGAATTCTGTCTCTGCTGCCACCTCATTAGAACAGTGTTGTCTTTTTCCTGGACCATTGCAATGTTCTCCTGGGCTCCCCAAATTGCCTTTCCTTTCAGTTTCTTGAACCCACAAGGCTTCTTGGAATGTTCTTCCTCCAGACTCCACTCAAGCCCAACCCCACCCATCCAATGACTTCCTTCCTATCCTTTAGGTCTGGCTCAATGTCACTTCTTCATTGAAGACTTTCCTCTCTAAAGAAAGATGTCCTGCCCTGGCTGGTGTGGCTCAGTGGATTGAGTGCTGCCCTGCAAATCAAAAAGTTGCCGGTTCGATTCCCAGTCAGGGCACGCGCCTGGGTTATGGGCCAGGTCCCAAGTAGGGGGAGTGCAAGGGGCAACCACACATTACTGTTTCTCTCCCTCTCTTTCTCCTTCCCTTCCCCTCTCTCTAAAAATAAATAAGTAAATTTTTTAAAAAAAGTTCTTTCCCCTCCCACCTGTTGTTCTCAGCTCAGTTTCTCTTTTCTTCTTAGTGTGCGTGTGTGTTTTTAAGATTTTATTTATTAAATAAAAATCTTGTATTTTTTATATATCTGGGTATTATATATCTGGGTGTCTTGTATTTTATCTGGCAACCCTAGTTCCTGGGCCCTGACACATGGCTGACTCTCACTACATATTGTTGAATAAAAATCTGGTAGCAGCGTATCAAAATTGCTACTATGGCAACAAAGTGGGGGAAATGTGCTAAACCTACAGAACTAAAGTAGTGACAAATACCATTTCCCATTCCTTTCTGTTCTGATGTGACTGTCTCCTCATTCCAGGAGAATCCCATCAACTCACCTAAAGTCCTGGGCAGCCAGTGTTCTGGGAGGGGGCCGGCCGTGGGAAAGGAGATGCTAGGAGCAGCTTTCCTGCCCAGCACTGCCTGTTTTGTTGTAGTCCGACTACAGGGGCCCTTGGGCTTCTTTGGCCCAGATCTCCCCAGACTGTCAGCTTACTAAGGGAAGAGACAAATTCTTTCTTTTCAGTCATTCATCCCCAGTGCCTCACTCTGTAGCTGGACTCATAGTAAGGACTCAGATCATGGCTACCTAATGGACTGATAAGTGAGAGAATAGTAGGGTTACTAACTATCCTGTTTGGATTAAGAATGAGGGAGTTTTCTGGGATGTGAGGCTTTCAGTGTGAAAAAGAGGCCGGTTGGTACCCTCAGTGAATGATGCTCATTCAGTGGCTGGGCTTCTTCCATTATCACTATATGGTGTATTACATGGCAGCCGGCTGACCTGGATGCCCATCTGTTTAAGGAGGACATTAGGTGTTTGAAGCTCTGCTGACCCAGTTTGCTTCCCTATGCTTGAACTGACTCCTGAGGCCTTTGCCTTGGGTTCAGCCTAAACTCATGGTTCTTAATGTTAGCCTGTCCTTCCTTGTGACTCGGTTTTTTGGTCTGTGGTAGATGCCCTGAACCGTGCTTCTAGAATAAAGGCTAAGCATATGCAGATGGATCTCAGTCCGATCGCATGGACTGAGTCCTGGCTGTCACAGGTCTGCTCTATCAGGTGCTGATTATGAGCAATTGCCACTTCCACACAACACCAGCAAGAATTTATTGAGTAATTAAGCTGACAGACATAGAAATTTCCAAATACAAATGTCTCAGTCACTTGACAATAAAAAAGTGAATTCTCATTTTAACCCACCTCCTCCCCCAATAGTGCCCGAAGTAAGGAGATTCTAAAGGAACAACTATGGTAGCAATGCTCCAGTCTCAATTAGCTCCTACTGGGTTCCTGGAATTGGGTGTGAAGTGGCTCTTGAGAGGCTCCCAGCACTTGTAGTAGTTCTCATCCAGACAATGAGAGGCCTTGAGCCCCCACTTGGTGACAGCCATACTTAGAGAAGACTCAAACATAAATGCCTGTAGGAAATGACAAGAAAGAAGAGGTGAGGTGGATAACGGAACACATTTGATTAGATGTCTAGAGAGATGCGAGTAGGCAGAATCTTTGAATGATAAATCATGTGTGCTAGCATGGTGAGGAGAGCAGGCCACACCCTGGGTTCTGGCTCTGACCCTACCACTCATAAGTGGGAGATACCTCATGCAAGACCCTGAACTTCTCAGGGCCTCAAGTTTCATTCTAGAAAATGAAATCAGGCACGTAAGCCTTGCATTGTCCTTGGAGCATTATGGAGCTAAATTTGCTAGATCCAAGGGCAGAGGTGGGAGAGCCCTAGTAATATTCATCTTCTTAGGGGTAGTCACTTACTGTGGCCATGTCCTGGAGAGGGAGGCCACAGCCCCCCCTTTGTGGAGGTGAAAACTAAGGCTCAGAGCTGGGAAATGGCTTATCTAAAGCGATGGTAACAAGAAGTGGCAGAGCTGGGATTTGAGCCTTTCTTTTTCAGGACGCTGACCACGAGATGAGCTGGAAAAAGCAAAAGAAGGAAAAGAGAGAGTGGGGAGGAAGAGCGGAGTGGGCAGCAGGAATGGCTGTAGCCCTTTTGGAAACCCCGCCCCAGAGGGAGTGGACAGTGGATGCCCTGCTGTGTTCCGGAGGGTTCTGTCTGTGGCAGTGAGGGTGTGTTAAGTGCTTTGTGCATTGTAGACATTACAGCTTCACTGAGCGCCGATTTTCCTACTCATTGTGGCTTTTAAGAGTCAAAAAACAAAATAAAATCCTATAATTCTTTTGTGCTCACACTAATAGAAATTTTAAAAATTTAGATGGGTAAAAGGAAACTAAATATACTCTGTGCCACGATCCGGAGAACCCACATTAATGTTTGGTGTCTAATACACATTAACTTCTTTTTGCCTAAAACAGTGGAGATGATTGCCCCTGACCGACTCCCCACGACAGGCTTGCTGTGAGGACCAGATGAGGTCATGTGTAAGTGCCCTCTGCGTTATAAAGCATTATTCCGATATACGGGTTGCTATCGTGGCCATTATTTTGTCTCTCTGCTGACTGCTTCTCAGGAGACTTGCTGTCTGACTGGAGTAAGAAAACCCCATCCCAGCTGAGCTATGAAGACAGTATTGTGTGATGTTAATTGATTGCAAACTGGAACAAGGATGAGACATGTAGATGGGCTTGGATCCAAATTATCTAAAGGGAAATGGTAAGGGAGGCCCAAAGTTAGTTCTACATGAAGTGTTGGGCCCTCTCCCACCAGGCAGCATGGGCTTCCTGCACAGGGCCTCCCAGCTCCTGAGCCGCCACATAGAAGAGCTCTTTCTCATTAGTGCTCTGAGCCCTAGGCATTACCCAAAGTCTTGCTCTCATAAAAACAGCTCTGTCCTGTGCCTTGCTGTAGCAGAACATTGCTCTCTGGCAATACTGATTATCCCAAGGGTTATTGAGTAGTAACCGTGGAGTAGCCTGTGCACCCCCAGGAGCCTTCAGAGGCAAGAGCTTAACTAAGATTCTTAAGCCACGTCTCACAGAGGAACAGTGTCAACAAAACCTCCGCAGAGGCCCGGCAAGGGGCAATGCAGCTGAGGTGAGGCAGACGGGACTCTTCTCAGCCTTCCCCTGCAGACTAGCCCTCCTAACTCTGGCCCCAGGATTCGGGATGAAAGCAAACTGCACTGGACAGAGGGACAGATAATGCTCCGTGCTTAGTTAGTTTGCAAACTGGGCATGGAGTCAGGTGGGCCTGTGCTATTGATTTTAAAGCCAGGTAGCATTGAAGGCATTTGTTTAAAAATGTAATGCAAATTTGTGTATAATTTAGTATAAAATTACTCCTAGTGGTTCATAAACTCTACTTCCAAGAATGTACAAATAAAATAAAATCAAGTACCACAGCCATCTGCAATTGTGTTCAGCCTTGATGTTTACAGCCTGACACAGGAGGAATACAAAACAGGTTTTAAGTCCCATCAGTTTCATCCCATGCCAAAGGAGGGCAAAAGAAAATGAGCAAACAACAGAGAACTGGTGCTCACAGTCCTGACTACAGTGATGCAAAGCCTTCCTGACCCTCCTTGGCTTGACATCCTGCAGGAAAGTGACATCCTGCATCCTCTGCTACTGTGGCTTTAGATGAGGATCACTTCACAAAGCAGGGAATGACTCTGAAACAAAGCGTGTATACACAGGGCTGCGTGCAGATAAGCGAAGACCCTTCCCATAGTATTAATAACACCCCCGCCTTACATTTGAACAGTGCTGGACAGTCTGTGAGGTTAAATTACAGCCCCCTGCTGGGTTGGTCACTATACCTACTCTACAGATGGGGAAAATGAAGCAAAGAAGTAAAGTGACTTAGTCAAGGTCACACAGGAACTAAGTAAGAGCTAGGATTTGAACCCAGGCCTGACTCCAAGTCCAAAGCTCTTTCTGTGCGCACTACATTAGGAGTCTAGTAATCACACAGGGGTGTGTGCATACACACGTGGGAACAGACACACAGACACACTCTCCTCTCCTGACTCCTCCTCTGTGACTTTGGAGAAGTGAAAAATAGACTGTTCTCTCAGCAAGACCGGGGAGCCCGGAGGCCACTGGGGCCTGCCGTTTAACTTGCTCACCATGGTGCCATCGGCAATCCTCTCAGGGGCCAGCTTGGCTTTGCTGGCCTTCTCAAAGCAGTCAGCATCGGGCCCGTGGGGAGTCATTGCGCTGTGTAGGCTGCCTCCTCCTGGCAGGAACCCACCTTGCTTTGCCTCGTAGTGACCTTTGATGAGTCCCATGAATTCACTCATGCAGTTCCCTGGGAAGGTTGAAGCAGTATTATTGTTATTACCCAAGGCAGACCCGTGAACATTAAGACCCTTCAAACGTTATTTTTGCAGAATGACAAGAAGATAAGATTATCTGATACATTTTATTAAGATTAATAAAGAGTACAGATTGACAAAAAGTAACTGCAAGACATTTATTAGTGTGGAATTCTTGGTAGGCAAAGCTCTACTCCCTGGACGTGTGGATTAGCAGAAGTCTTGTATTCTACTGCCTGAAAGAACTTAGGCTAGATCTAAAGAAAATCAGACCTCAGAAAAGAATTTTAATAATAATTAAAATGTAAACTATAATAAAGAGTCAATGTACTCCATCAATTAGTTTTAATAAGCCTCATATCAAAATTATCTTCTTCTGTGACTGGACGCTTCCCAAGCAGCCCTACAGCAGGACACGCATCACCACGTTTCTGGTTCCCGGCCCAGAAGACTGACGTGGATGGGTGTGTGCCGACAGGGGGGATGTAATAGGTGCTATATTCCAACAAATACTATATTCTATATCTGAATCCGATATCCTCTTATTCTTCCAATCTTGAAAACGGCTGTTAGATTCATTCTTTCCTATTTCCATTGGCATTATCCTCATAGAATTTTAAAATCTTAAAATTGGAAGGGATCCTAACTTCTACTCAGTACAGAATAATTTTCTATGTCATTGCTGGCAGATTATCTCCTGTGCTCTGCTGGCATGCTCCCTGTGAATGCAAGCTCTCTACTCAAAAGAGCTACCTGAGCTCTCAGCTACCCAAGCTCTCTACTTAACAAAGCTCAGGGTGTTAAAAAGATCTCTCATATTAAATGGAAATTTGCTTTCACATACATTTAAATGCATTGATCTTAGTTGTATTTTCTTGATTCACACAAAATTTGACAAAAATCATGTTCCCACTCTTTCAAAAGTATGTTTCTAGTGAAATAAAACTTTTTGTTAGAATAGCAACACATTTAGAACAAGAATTAAAGTAATAGAACACCTGGGTAAATTTAAGTGACTTTCCATTCATCCACCCGCCTACTCACCCATGTCCTCCCCCGCCATCCATCTGTCTATTCACCCATCAAACCTATATAATTGGACACGGTGCTAAGTACTGATGGAGATGCATAAGAAATAGCCTGTCTAAAATTACTCCTATTCTGTCCCAAGGCAGTGCTAAGAGTACAAACCATGAACACAGAAGAACAACATGGCAGAGGCAAAGCCACACGTCTGACATTATTAATGCCCCGCTCCTCTTCCTTGCTTGTGAAGTATCACCAGAGAGTAAACTAAGCAGCCATACCCACCTGCCCAGACAGCCAAATGCTGCGGCAGGCCCCTGAAAAAAGGCACGGCCCAGGCCATAGCGCCACGTGTTTCCCCATGAAGCAGAAATAGAGGAGGAGACGTGACTGGGAGTGCCAAGTGTTTCTATTTTAAAAGCTCATGACTTAAATATGCAGCCACACCCCTCACTCCAGTGTGTGACCTCAGGGTTGCCTTCACGGCCTAATTTTAAGAAGAGAGCAGCACAGAATTCAGCTGGGATCTGAATATGAATTTAGGTAGCAATGGGTTTGGTGATGACACTTCTGTATCATTTCTGTAATTCAAAGGGCCGTGGGGTGTAGACCTTGCCTTTCTGAGTGATACCGGAACCATCTGACCAAGGCGCATGAAGACGATTGGAGGCAGTATTTCTACACAAACAATTCTCTACTTCTCTTGTAAAGTCACATCAAAGTAGCAATGATTTTGATTTTTGCTTAAGCAATATTTTAAATACCACCAGTAAAAAATCATTTCTAACTTGGGGTTCTGTGGTTTTGCCAACTAACTTGGGCAACCATACCTTTCCTGAGATCTGTTTATCCAGAGCCCAGTTTATCTGAGAGTCTTAAAAAATTATTGACAAGCATTTCACAAGGCCATTTGTTTCAGGCGATCTGAATGACAAACCAAAACCAAGGAGTGGGTTGAGAGCTGTGGCACAGTAGCAGCCTCGCCCGAGTCAGACTGCTCTTACACCCCCTCCCACCATTTCCCTACGCGATCCCCCCCCCCCCCCCCCCCCCCCCGCGTCAGAATTCCTCGACTTAACAAAATGCAAAATGCAAATGCTGAGGTTCCACCTGAAAACCAACTCATTAAATTCTCTGGGGATAAACACTGGGGGAAAAAAGGCATTCTAAGTGATTTTCATGTCCCCTGATGTTCTCAAACCGAGTCCCTGGAACAGAAGCATCAGCTTCACGTGGGAACTTGTAATAAATGCAGATTGTTGGGCCCTACCCTGAACCTACGGAAGCAGGAAGCCTGCGGCTGTGCCCAGGGACGTGTGTTTTAATGAGCCCTCCAGGTGCCTCGACAGCACGCCAACACCGAGAGCCATTCCTTCAGGCGCGGAAAGGAACCTGGATACAAGAACGTTGTGAAACAGTGAATGATGAGGACCGTGAGGTACAGGCTCTAAGCCAGAGCAGCTCTCTCTCCTTAACAAGTCCTCTAGAGACTAATTTGCAGGAGAACAGTTAGGGCCCGTGATGGGCTTGACATTTTTCAGAAAGGACGCAGTTTGTTACAACTTTATTCACAAAGCATCTGGGGTGTTTGTAGTGGTAACTAATTGTATCCTTTTCTCAGTCATAATGGAGTCACCTGAAAAGGTGCTGGGATTTGACGGTGAAGTGGCCTGCGCCCTGCGGACCTCTGCAAACGCCTGCATTATCCCTTCGGGGCACCTTTCCATCCTGTTGAGCCCTGGCATCTTGGGGCTGGTATTATGAGAGGAGTCTCACAAAGACAGAAGGCCCTGAGGTTAATTAAGGAAAGGATTTTTTAAATTTTTTTTTTTAGATTTTCTTTATCTATTTTTAGAGAGGGGAAGGGAGGGAGAAAGAGAGGGAGAGAAACATCGATTGGCTGTCTCTCAAATGTACCCTGACTGGGAATCTAACCAGAGAACCTTCCCTTTGCAGGATGATGCCAAAATCCACTGAGCCACACTGGTCAGGGTGACGAGGATTTGTTTTTAAGAATGTTTCAGCTTAGAGTTTTTCCAGAATGTACTCTCCAGGACGTGGAAGTGTACATTGACCTTTAGGTTGCATTTTCAGCTAGCTACCGCACCATTAGAAATGCCAACCTCACTAGGTGCAGCTATGAAGTACCTTATTCTTGTGATGCATTCATGTATTAAGTCAGTATTTATTAGGTGCATATCGTATACCAGCACTGTGCTGGGCACCCCGGTCTGTGGTCGTGAGCCCGTGATGAAATGCTGACTCCACAGCTTACCTCCCTGTGCAGCTTTGAGCAAGTCCCTAACCCTGCTTGTCTCAGTTCCGTCCTCTGGGGGGGAGGGGAGGGGGTGATGATACTACCTATCTCTGACAACTGTTATGAAGATTAAATGTTAATACTTTGAAAGAACGTGTAACAGAGTCATAAAAAGTCAATAATTGTTAGCTGTTAGTAACAGTAATATTAATAAAATGGATTTCATAAATTGTGTTTTCAGCAACAAATGCTTTCCAGAAACTGCCTCCAGAATAGGGTCCATCCCCTAGTGCGGACTGTAGTCTGATCTCTGCCAAAGTAACTGAAGAAGGCACATCTACTGGTTCTTGAACCAGATTTACGTAAACAACAAATTAACCAACATTCCCCCTCCCCCAAAAGAAGTATCAGAAACATAAAGAAATTTCTCCCCTTCAGCTCTGGGTGGAGGGTGCTGGGGGGCAGGGGCGGGGTAGAGGGATTGAGTGACAAAGAAAAGAGGAAGAACTCATGGACAAGAACAACAGCGTGGTGACTGTGGGGGAGGGCAGGGGGGGTCGGTGGAGGTGGAAGAGGATATAGGAGGGATAAATAGTGGTGGGGGAAAAAAATTGGGAAAAAAAAAGGAAACTTCTTGCTTCACACTTTATTAGGCTTTCTACCTCTCTTCAGGGCCGGAGGAACTGGGCTTCAGCATTACAAAGTGTTTTCTTCTCAGAAGCAACACAGTGCTGCCATCCCATGGGGAGGCTGTGCTATTTAAGCAGCTAAAATCTGGGGAGCAGCACCAGGCCCCAGGAGGCAGGATCTGGAACTCAGGCCAGGGCAGGGCATCCAGAAACACCTCTGGCTGTGTTCCCAATGGGCAGTGCTCACTGCCTTGCTCTCTCTTTGGTTCTCAAATGTGGCTTGGCAAAAGAGACACTTACTGTGGTAATAAGGAGGCCTGAAGGTCTTATCAGCAACCCCCCACCGAGGTGGAAAGATGACAAAATCGGCAATGGCCACTCCAGGGCGGAGAGACTTGGCAGTTAATACTGTGAAAATGGATGGGTCCTGTGAAAGTACAAGGAGAGGCTGAACACACGAGGAAAGGGAGGTGACGGGACAATGACACATACACCCACACATGAAGGGGCTTTCGAGTGACACTGTAATTTCTGATCAACCGCACAGGCCAGGCTCAGGAGTCTGGGCTTGTCACATAGGAGCCGTACTCACTCCTCTGACTTTCCCCTCTTGCTGTGCTTGAAGCAAAACGAATTAACACCAGCTAAGAGGACTCTGAGCTGCTTTTTCACCCTGCTGAGCCCATTTCATGTGAACACCACCCTGCGGGCCTGAGAAGCAGTGGCGCCTGCCTCCCAATCTGAAGTAGGGTGACCAGAGCCGGGCTGTACCACAGGGAGCTCCTGGCAGAAAGGACGCTCAGAGTAAGTGGAGATAGAAACAAAATATCCAAGCTGTGGTGCAAATGTAGGATCTGCTTCTTTTTGGGAGGGATCACAGAGACTCTAGACAGTGTTCTTTTGCTTTCCGACCCTTGTTTGGCTCTCAGATTTAAAATACACCGCATACATCATTAGTTTGGGTGGTGGTAGTATAGAAGGGAGTAGGTCAGGGGACGCTATAATGATTTTTAAAGAACTTCACAAGTCTTTCAGTGGAAAGGTTGATGTTCAATTAATTAAAATCAATGATCATGTTTGCTTTTGGATGCCATGCTAAGGTCTGAATTCAAAGATAATAGAGATCTATTCCCTGCTCCTTTAGCATTATTGGTGGAGGGGTGGGGAAGGTGGACTAAAGGATTAATAAAGCAGGTGCATGAACAACTCATCACAGCAAGGTCCCCAGGGCAATCTAGCTGTGTAAATAGAGACACAAGGAACGCAGAGGAAGGAGTGCCTATCTCTACCTGAGAGGACCAGGGAAGGCTTTAAAGAGGAGGAGACATTTGAGATAGGCTTTGAAGAATGAAAGGAGAAAGAGAGAAAAAGAGAAAAGGAGGAAGGAAGGAAAGGAGAGAGGAAGGAAGTAAAGAAAGAAAAAGGTATTGTAAGCACAGAAAACAGGAAAGACATTAAAATGCACATAGGTTTTATTAAGAGACAAGAAAGCTAAAGCCCAGGTGTACTGGCAGAAGGGAGAGAGGCAAGAGGTGGCACTGGAAACCGAGTCCATGGTCAGCTGACAAAGAGCATCAAATGCCACGCTCCAGAGCTCAGACGTAATCCTCAACCACAGGGAGCCTGCAAAGGTTTGCTAATGCGGTGGTAGAATGATCAGACCTGAATTGTGGACAAACGGCTATCGCAGCAATACAGGGGAGATGAAGCCTGAATAAACGCAAGTCAACAAATCAACCCTTATTGCTGTGAGAGTTAACATTTTCTTCGTCTGTCGTGAGAAATGATCTAAAACTGCTGAGGACAAGGTAGTGAGGCTGAAATAAAGCTCTGTCGGTGTCTCAGGATCCTTTTTCATGCTGTTTTGGGCTGGATGCCTCGTTTTCTTTCCCTTTGCTTTTATTCAGTGTTGCTGCTCTTCAGAAAGGTAGTTTTGTCCGCTCAGGGATACGCTGAACTGCCTCAGAGTAATCTTTCTGTCTTTGCTCCTCTGCCTTCTGCTCTAACTACCCCTCCAACTTGTGGGTTAAGGCTGAAAAATGAGGGCCCCCAGGGCCCCAGGGCTAGCACTTTATCAAGAATGTGGGGCCTCAGGGGCCTGCACGGTAGGCCCGGAACCTCTTTGGGGCCCCTTAACTGAGTGAAAAATATGACCAAGTTCATACTCTAGGACTTCTTTGGTTTAAATTCAAGCACCGAACATTCTGAGTAACTGCATAAGAGAACCATCTGCTCCATTGCTGCTAGAGACAGCCAGGAGTGGAGGTGCTAAAGTAGGCGCCGGGTCAAGTCACCCCTTAGTATTTATGGGCAAGATGGAGAACACCCCAAATCCAGAAATGGTCCTTTCTTATCTCTCCATCACTAACACTAGCAGTTGATTTTCTTTTGGGGATAGACTTTCCGTGAAGAAAATAATTTTTTAGCCATCTCCTGTGACTGCTGTATGTAGAGAATGGAGCTGCATTCACGGGTGAGTGTTGAGTGTCTGGCCTGGCTTCCTCACCAGCTATGCCATTTTCCCCTTCACCAAAGCCTTGCTGCGGGTGATTCAGATTCCTGTAAGCATGATGACAAATGACTATGTTGCAGGTTTCCAAGGGTTACACTGGAAATGTTAAATCTGTGAATCTTAGGGGTCTACTGTAAGCCCCTCTCACCCAAGGGTTGTCCCCTTCTCCAAGGACCCTCCAGGGTCCAGACTTACCGCGTGGTCGAAGGCCACCGCATTGATGACCATGAAGTTCTCCAAGTTGTACTTGTAGGGGGTATAGTTCCCGTGCCAGGCCACGACATTGAACGGGGAGACATCCTGATTGCAAAAGAATTAGAAAAGGGCCATCTCAGCACCTAATGCTTTCATAGCTGTGATTCCAGTTTGTATTTGGCATTACTCTCTCTTTTTGGATTTGATTTTGTTCTCATAATTTAATAATACCACCCTTTGGGAGAAGTACAAGCCTGAATCATACACCCTCAAAGTATCCCTTGTTTATCCACTAACCCCACTTTTTTAGTTCAGAAGCTGCAGCTGCCTCTGATCACATGTGCAGAAACAGAAGCATGGTACATTCTCCAAGCAGTGCCTTTTCAACAATTTTTCACACAACTGGGAGAATCTGTGGATGCCAGCAGTTCTCAGACCATCTGGGCCAGCCTCTGGGTTTCCTGGTGCGAAGGGCAGGCACTAGCTGTGGCTGTTCTCCAGGTAATTGCTGCCTAGAGGAGCTTCCAGGAGATGTAGTTAGTGCCTGGCTGTTGAGTATGGGAGGGTGGGAAGGCCTCTAAAATTTCCAACCCCAGGGACTCAAGATTTCAGAGCAATCCCAGGGTGATGCTTCTTGAGCCTACCCTGGGGTAGCAGAGGACCAGTGTTGTAAGATAGGAAGGATGCCCCGCTGCAGATATGGGTCTGTGCTGGAAACAGCATCCAGTTCAGAATGTTCTAAAGACTTTACTGGAGAGACTATTCACAGAGGTGTGACTGGTGTTAAGTGAACTGACTAGAGGTGGGTGATGTGGTGTCTGAGCCTACGAACAGTGGGGAGACATTGCCATTCCTGGGCCTGTGGGACATGGGAAGGAAATGTTACAGGATTCCAGTAAGAGCTCAGAACCTTGAAGAAGGTCTGCCCAGTGGCGTGCTGGTAAATATTTTACAACCAGCAATCTGGAAAAAATACAAAAACTCTGATTTCTGGGGTATAAATACTCTCACCATGATCATTTTTAAGTTACTGATGTGATATCACTAAGCACAAAGCTGGGAAAAGACGCCAAGCCAGTATGAACTGGTTCCAGCACACCTCTGGGGCTGCTCAGTGCCAACTGAGATTGTGGAAGGGTGCAGACCCAAATAGGGAGGAAACAGGGGGAGAAAACCCCCAACTTGTCTTTCCTCTGCCTTGCAGGTTCCTGTGAGGACCTCCCACTAGTTGAACCCAACCCACAGCCAGCTGGCAGGGAAGCCTGGGTGATACAGTCCACGTAGGTCAAGCTCCCAGGGCACAGATCATGGCAGAGAAGGGAGAATGGATCAGTGGGAGCTCACACAGAGAAAAACCATCCCAGGGGCCACTTAGAAAGTGGAAACTACTGGGGCTCTGGCCGCCTCTAGAATGATGGTTCTCCATCAATTGCACGTCAACAGTAATATGGAGAACATGCTTCTAATGAATGCAGATTTCCACACTCCATCCCCAGACATCCCCCGAGATTAGCATCTTTGCCAGGTTGGAGTTGTATCTAAGTATCTGCATTTTAAAGAAGCCTCCCTGATAATTTGATTCAAATGGTCTCTGAACCACATTTTGAGAAATCCTGACCCATAGAATATAAGGGTAACAATGCATCAATGAGGGTGACCATTAACCCTCAGGGGCTAATTTTAAGTGCCGAACCAGTTGCCTCTGTTGGTTAGCATGTCTTCTAGATGCTGTCCCATAACATGTCTTGGCAAAGTACATAAGCAGTAAATCAAATGGGCAAAAAATAAAGCAAACAAACAATGGTAAGCAGAAGAGATCTTTGGATTATGTTTGTTAACATAATTACTCTATACTAATACATTATATATTCAGCATATTAAGGAATAATATATACTAATTATATACTATGTATTATATAAAATATATGAATTATATACTCTATATTATATAAAATTATACTAATATTAATATATATTATAAATTACATATGTTACAATTACTATTTTTGTTATTATCTATGCCTTCGCCTATCTCCTGAGTTTTACCAGGCTGGTGAGGCAAACCAAATCAAGCTAATTCTACTTGTTTTGTGGGAGCCATTGCTAGTATTTGAACTATGGTGGTCATCGATGTAAAAAATCTCGGATGATCTGCTTGTTAACTCATTTCCCTTTCCAGAACATATTACCCTGTGTGTATATTACGTTATCGCCTGGATTTTCATTACTCAGTGAGTTGGAAAGAGCATGACTGACAGATAAGGTTCTACCATTTACTGTGACATTTGGTAAATTATTTGTCACTAACTGGCTTGTTTTCATGGCTACAAATAAGGCAAATAGCACTTTGTTTGTAGTACCTTAGTGCTGTAGTAAAGATGAAAGAATACAATCTGTATAAAATATTGAACACTGGCCTTGGCAATTAGTAGGTGCTCAATAACTATTCATTCCCTCCCCTTTCTACTGACCCCCCTTACCTGTTTGGCAGCAAACAGTTTTCCTTGGTATTTATTAATCACAGTGTAACCACCTGGCACTTGGCGATCTTCATACCAGGCAACAGGTATCAAGAAATCACGAGGATTGGCCAAGCCATTGGCTCCTAGAATACAATGACCATAGTTTTTTAGACACTTTGGAAGTCACATAGGAAAGAGGTTCACAGTTGCACAAATCAAAAGGGCTTTTTTCTACATCAAGAGCAACCCTACAATTCACCTTCATTGTCCAAAGTCTGACTGGATGCCCAGTGTGGCGCCTTTTTAAGAGAAGCCAAAGAATTTGATCAGGAAAAAACAATCACGAAAGTCACCTTCATCATCACCAACATCATGTCCCGAAGTTGTAGTGAATGTGGTTTCTAAAGCCACTTTACATACACTATCTCATCACTGCAGGTGAGGGGAGGGGAGAGGAGGAAGAGACTAGAAAAGAGGAAAGGGGAAGATCTGATAGAAATACTAGACCATTTTATTTCCAAGAAAACCCTGATGACTCTAGAACTCACCTGCAGTCCTTGATCTACAGGCCGCCAGAAAGAAAGGGTTAAGTACTGTTGCCCCAGGCATGCCTCTACTCCTCAGCCAGAACTCAGATTCAACTCAGATAAAACTGCTCTCCAGCCTGACAAATCCACCAGGGAGAAAAGTATTCAGGACTTCCTTGCTTGCCTTTGCTTTGCAAGTGTTCCCTCCAGGGAAAGGAAATAAATCAAAAGACCAAAACTGAAAAGTGTAAGTACAAAAACATAATTTAACTCTGAAAGGAGAAACACGGGGAGTGTTTTATCATTTCCAGTTCCTAGGGTTAAAAAAAATAAGCCCCCAGCTGGTTAGAAAATTACATGTATTTTCCAGAGGGTACATGTTCCATGGAACCTGGAAGCTCTGCTGAAAGTAGAGCAGCAGGAAGCCAGACCAAAGTGGGAAGAGCCGGTGGTGAGCAGGATGGCAGACGGCCTGCCACGGCTCCTGCTGCATCTCTGCTGCCTCCCACCTTCCTCAGATTATTAGGATCCTCCCAGGGGAGTGACCAGAAGGCACACACCGGCCTGTCCCTGTTTTGCTCTAAAAAAGCTGTTGATGAGGAAGAGAAGAATTGGGAGGTGTGGTCCTCAACTTCAGCAAACATGCCAAAGATGAAACTAAGGGCCAAACTCCTCAGCCACTCTTTTCACTCCAAGAGATGTTTTGAGGACAACCCCTCCTACCACCTTCGATTCTCTCCTGCATGTCCTGTCTCCAGCTTGCCAGAAAAATCCGGAGTGGGGAGATCTTTGTCCACTTTTGAAAGTTTTAATCTGCCTCAGGAGGCTGTGGTTTCTAGCTTCCTCATAGCACTGTGCAATGTACCTTTTGGGACTGTTAAGTGTTTAGATTTTGTGGGGTGTGCTCAGTAGGACTGTGAGGTTCATAGACTATGTGCCGCTTGGTCTGTTTCTCCTCTCTGTAGGAATATAGCACCTGCCATTTTTCTGGCTTCCCCACTATATTCTATACACACAACTAATTGACAAGAAAATGATATCCCTTCTACTCCCAAAGCTCATTCCCTCTTGTGTGCTTTTGCTTAAGCTGTTCCCTTTCTTCTTTATTTTTCCTCAATTTTTCATCAAGAATTAGCCAAATCTCATCTCTTCTGTGAGGCAGTTCCTTGTGACCAGGCCCACAGTATCCCAAACTTCTACATCCTATGGGGTGTACACGGCTCTCCAGTGGTCTATATACTATTCTAGAGAGAAATTTATATGGGTTATACTGGGTCATTTTCTGTTATGTATGTTGTGCACCTGTGGGAAGATGCTGTGTTATTCTTGATAAGGTTCTGTCACTCCACTCAGCACAACATGGAAGGTGAGACAAGCTGATGAATGAATACACGGATGAGCTAATAAATGAAGATTTCATTTCTCGGTAAGGTCAGTCATACTACATGCAGCCTCGGAATTTAGAGGTTTGAAAAGAAAGTCTGGCGTTGCTCAGGGAGTTCTAATGGGTTTTTAAAATTACCAACTACTCTTGGTCTTAGAGAAGAAGTTGTCTAGAGGAAAGTTCAAGTTTGAGTGAGATAATGAGGGGAGAAGGATGTTGAACTCTCATACAATTATTCATGTCCTATATTTCAAGCCAGGCTTAGAGGTTTGTCGTGAAGATTTACCAATTGGTCCCAGGTCAGGCAACTCAAAGTGGACACCATAGACCTCCAGGATGTAGCCCCTGGTCTCCTCGAAGACATCCACGCTGAACCGCATTCCTCTCTGGAATAGGAAGCAGAGACTGGTGTGCACTCCCAAATAATACCTGTAGCAATGGAGAAGCCCTGGAGGCACAGCTAGCCCCACATGCAAAAGTAAAGGGATGGTCTGTTGAGCTAGGTTTGAGAGACAACGAACTCAAAGATGAGTCAGTCAGAAAAGGAAAATTTAAATCCTAAACATGTCTGTGCCCAAACCAACTCTAGTCTATCCTTTCATTTGGTTCAGAAATAACGGTGCCCAGATTTAGCCACATTTTAAAGAAATCCATCTTCACTGCCCCCCGTCCACGTCCAGGGCCTTATCCAGAGTGTGTATAGCTATTTAGGAAAGTGAACCGACAATGCTCTTTGCTTTGTGACTATGTGCTATTTTAAAACAATGCAGGCACCCAAGCCTGCTTACCCTTCTGCACAGGAAGCCTTCTGTGTAACTCAAACACCCCTCCGCCCCCATTGCCTAGTCATAACAGAGAAATTCTAGAGTTGGAAATAGCAGCAGCTGCAACATCTGATTGCTTCCAAATTAGAGAGAGGCAGGGAGAAGGGGACGCATGGCTCACCTGAATGACGCAGATCTCGTTGGGCTGCACAAGCATCTTGCCAAACTCAGTGTAAATGAGAAGTTTCCCTTTCTGGGGAACTAACAGAAAAGGCAGGGCAGCAGTATTGCTTTTCATGCAAGAACCACTTCATGAAGAGTAAAAAGTTTAAGGACTGTATTTACTTTTCCATTCCCAATGAAAAGAGCTTCATTGAATCTCATAGGGGAAAATGTATGACATCTTAGGTTACCTATTTTATTATCTAGAAGAATGTGAATGAAAAAACTGACTCTTTTTTAGTTGTCAGGTAATGAGCTTGTATATGCACAATTCTGTGGATTGACCAGAAAAGGCAGCTGGAAAAGGGTAGGAAATCACCTATTTCTGACACTTCCAGCAGAAGGCTGTCATTTGCACGTCTAATGTCTATCCCAAAGTGTTCACTCCAAAATACCGGTACTGGAATCATCAAAAAGGGAATGGGCGGACCAGAGAAATCTCAAAGAGACATTCCATTTTTGGTGCGCTCATGAAAATCTGTATTTAAATTGCAGATATAAATGACAGTCTTTTCTTGGGACAGTATGAAGGCAAAGAGAGTTATCTTAATAAGTTAATCATATCTTGGTATTACTCTTCATTTTTTTTTCAGCTGCTCAGATCTACCATATTAGAAGGACCCTACAGAAATGGGCAAAGTCAGAGAGACCAGAACATAGAGCGGGCCTTTGAGGTACAGTAGGAATCTTTTCCAGACCATCAATTGTCTTTAGACCTTAGTCTGTAGATTCCACTAAATAAGACAGATGAAGGATGAAGGGATATAATGTGTATAAAATTAAAAAGCAGCTTGTGACTAGGGCTAAATTCACAGTGAAGGGGTCTGAACTCTTCAAAACTCACCAATCAAGAAGTCCCCATCCGAATTGTAAAAGCATCTGAAACATGTAGAATCATTCCTGTGATTTTCAGTTTTAACACCATCCAGACAAATTAATTTACTGCACAAATGATTGTTCAGTACCCACTCTGTGCCAGGCTTAATGCTGGATATGAAATGGTGTGCAAAAAAGACCCAGCCTCTGCCGTCATGAAGCTTAGAGTCTAGTAGGAGGTCAGACAGCAATCAAACATTTACAGAACTGTATCATTGTAAACTATGGTGGCACTGTGAAGGTCAAGTCTAGGAGAATGAAAGAATAATGAACACGATCTAGCTTGAGGAGTCAGGAAAAGCTTCCCTGAAAAAGGGACATTTGACCTGTGGTCTGAAGGAATCATCTAGGCAAGGGTTTGAGGAGGGAGGAGAACATTCCAGGCAGAAGAGCAATGCAAATGCTTTGAGGTAGGAGGACGGATGGCAGGTGAGAAGAACTGAGTGCGGAGAGAGAAGTAGACCCAGGGGACAACACCTGTGTCTTGTCACAGGGCTGTGATCTTGGGCTTATTCATGGCTCAGTTAAGTTAAATGACTTGCCCAAGGTCACACAGCCAGAAAGAGTGGAATTGCCTCTGGACACAAAGGTCTGGTTTAAAAAATTGTTATGACAGTCTGTTTACCAAAGAAAAGGCAGGAATGCTACTCACATATCGAAGCTCGCGTCGTTATTTGTTTATTTATTTATGATTATATATTTATTTATTTGTAATACATGATTTGTTTATTTATTTTATTTTAGACAGAGGGGAAAGGAGGGGGAAAGAGAGGGAGAGAAACATCAGTGTGTGGTTGCTTCTCATGTGCCCCCTACTGGGGACCTGGCCCCCAACCCAGGCCTGTGCCCTGACTGGGAATCAAACAGGCAGTTCTTTGGTTCATAGGCCAGCACTCAATTCACTAAGCCACACCAGCCAGGGAGAAGCTCCTCTATTTAGGAACCTTAAGCTTATACTAAGTCTGTCAGCTTGACCTGCCACCAATAGCTGGTCCTAATGGCTGTTCATGCAGTGTGATTTTGGACTCAAGAAAAGTCCTGGGAACCTTAGAAATTAAGAATATTCTACCCCAAACTGGGTTAAAGTCAAAATGCCTCTTGGACTACCCCTGCTTTCCAGTGTCCCATCATCCCTTTTTTATTTACATTGTTATGTGACATTCTCGCTTGTGTCATGGGAGTCGATCAAGATAGAACTACTCATTTATTGCCATTATTAATAAATGCATACCAACATTGCTCTGGGGGAAAAAACAAGAACAAAAATAACAACCCAGAATGTACCCTCTGGTCAGCAGCTTTTGGGGAGTGGGGCTGTCCTGCCTGAGCACTGAGCCACTTACCTGTCCTTCATGGAGGTGTTGCAGAGGAACATGTGGATGGCAAGCCCATTGTTAGATCTGATGTCTCCAGCTCCACACAAGGTGTGCAGGCCCTGGGAGAGGCCCGCAGGAGAGGGGAGGGTGAACGTGAATAGTGATAAAAGGCCATCATTCCTCCTGGTCCATGAGGGCCATGAGACAAGGTCCTAGTACTAGCATCTTCCCTTTGGGACCAGTGGGACATTCTGGGTCCAGGCTGCCTCTGGGGAACCCAGAGTTTATTGATTTATGTTTGGTGGATGGCAGCTCACCCTAGTGCCCAGCCATGGCCCTGGATCTCGATTGTCTTACTGGCTGCATCAGGTGAACTTACAAAGCATCGATTCATTACTTGGCATTTTATCATGTTCTACTTATGATCAACCTGAAGGAGAGTTTCTATTGGACATAAAGTCAGGTATCCAGGAGGCTTGGGGAGGAAGGTAGTGGCATTAGGGACCAGTTAATGCTTCTCAAATACACCAGACCATGTGGCGGCCCTCTGCCTATGAATAGGGTCAGCCCTAATCTTTCCAGAACAAGGCAAAGGGAAGTGCTCTGACCGACTATAATCCTCTGCTGACCATCCACTGTCCAAGAAACCGGAACGCACAGGCCGTCTGAAACAGCCCTCCTCCCCGGACCCGAAGTCTGAGAGCCCAAAAGAGAGAGTTCTGCTCCTCCAGATATCCATAATTCTCACAGGGTGGGGACTTCTTCTCTCATTTGAAGGTTTGGGTTCTGTTTAGATGGGTCTACACAGGGCTTGGAGTACTTCATATGGATAAGGAGTTCAACATGATCCAAAGAGTTTGGCCTATGGCTGTATACCTGGACCCTCCCTAACTAAACCACAAACCAAGGTCATTCTGCAGAATCTTCTGCTAGCTTCCTTGAGCCCCACCTCTTTGTAGCTCCTCTCCTTTTCCCCTATACACTCCGTGCTGTGAGCACAGATATTCCTAGATACTCTCAGCACCTATTACTGCCAAGCAGAACTTCTAATTAGTGTTGTACTAACTAGAGTTGCCAGCCTGCGTTGATCCTATTCTAGCCCAGGGGTCCACTCCAGGGAGTTCCTGAATTTGGACAAGAAAAATGATACATTTATTTTCACTAATCTCTGACTGACATTTGTCATTTCCTTCAATTAATGTGAACATAAGCAACAAATTACAGGAGTATTAGAAGTTCCTGTAACATTGACACTGATAGAAATCAGGGATATTTTTATATCACATTATAGCTGTTATAGATATCCCAAAATGTAATTTTTGCTCATTTTTCTAATCACCAGAGCTATTAGACTCTCCCATAGATTTTGTGATTTAGTGCATTTGTAAGGAAGCACACATATTACTATAAACCAAACCAAATTTGTTTTAATATTTTTATCATTGCATTTGAATATAACCAGGTTCTTTGTAATTTTATGTAATTTGTTTTATGCATTTAAGAACACAGGCTTCATCAGACTATCAAAGGAGTCTTTGTTCCCAAAACAAAGGAACCCAGGAAAGTAAAAGTTCAATTTCCATTAGCCTTTCAGAGATGTAGTAATTAGCTCCCCAGTGCCCTTTGGTGTCAGGGGTGAGATGGTGCCTGTAAGCAAGACATCCCTCCGCAGCCAAAAGCAGAGGCAGATGGTGCTGTGTCGGCTACCTGCCTCTAACGCTGCTTCTGCTTGGCACTCGGCCTGCAAATGGCTGGATCACTCACCGCAGAAGAGAGGAGAACAAGCTGTGGGAAGGTGTGGGTAGTATTGACTTACACTCGCAAAGTCCACCTTCTTCTGAGATGCTTTCGGAATCTCAAATGGCTTCCATCTAAGCTGGAAAAAAAAAATACATAAACAGGAAAATGATTTTGCAAGGGGAAACTATAGACTTTCTATATAAAAAGGATTGATTACACAGAAAAAGGACAGCTGCTCTCTGTGAGGCTCTGACTACTTGTGGTTTTGTTATTTTAAATTTAATAATTATCCATCATTTTCTTAAAGGGGCTCAGCTGGGTTCTCTGTGTGTGTGTGTTTAACCCATATGTACACACACACACACACACGCACAGTCTTTGTTCATTAACACTTTAAATTAAAACAATTTAGAAAAAAAATCACTGCTTCTTATTTCAGAGACTGTTTCTTTTAACATTTTGCTCAGGCACATCAGCGAGTTTTGACTGATGCTGCTTTTAATGCTATTTATAATCAGTTCCCTTTGCTGGCATGCCAGCCTCTCTGTGTGACACTGCAGGGGAAGGTTCTACTTCTACTTCCAGCCCTTGGAGTTTTGAATTATTTCTTGACGAGAAAGAGAAAGCACCCAGCTGAGACTGAATTTGGTAAATGCAGTACCAGGTCCTATTTTTTTTTTTTTTTTACCAAACCCCATGTTTGTCCCCAGGCTGCCTGAGAGTTCAGTTTAAATCACAACAATCTTTAATTTAATAATGAAATGATCTAGGGAAGTGGGGGGAAAAATCAGCAGGTCCACTCCCTATTCAAAGTGTCAGCCTGGTGCTTATTAATCAACCTGGCAGCTGGCCTGACTCAGCCAGGCTGGCAGCTGATAAACCTAGCAGCCTCAGGACATACCATGAAATGACCTGCAACCCAAAGACTGGCTCCACCGGCTGTCTGGTCAAGGCTGGCTAGCTAGGGCCTCCTCTAAATAATTGGGATCAGCTCATTCTGTCTCTCAAAGAGGCAGTCTGGCAGGGGGAAGTGAGCAGCAAGTAGAAATGGCAGCACTGGGATTTTTCTGCCTCTCTAATATACACAGTCAGATAGCAGCCTTTATTTCTTCTTTATTTCTGTCATTTAAAATTTTTTTTTATTGTTATTCAATTACAGTTGTATGCCTTTTCTCCCCATCCCTCCACCCCACCCCAGTCGAACCCCCCTTTCTCACCCACCTCCACCCTCCCCCTTGATTTTGTCCATCCCCTCTCCTCACTGTCCCTCCCCACTCCCCCCTGGCTATTGTTAGATTGTTCTTAACTTCAGTGTCTCTGGTTATATTTTGTTTGCTTTATTTCTTAAAAGCAACACAGATTATCACATTCTGGGACTACTTAAAAAGGATGTAAAATGTTGATTTGAAAAACATTGTTGAAATCATGCTTCAGAAAGAAGGAAAAATTAGATCTAATTAATTAAGGATGGTATTTCTTGGGGGAGGAGGAGGAACCTGAGAGCAAGGATCTAGGAAAGGGTTTCTCAAACTCGGCGCTGATGGCATTTTGCATCGAATAATTCTTTGTTCTGGGGGTTGGTCCTGTGCATTGTAAAGATTTTTAGCAACATCCCTGCCTTCTCCTCACTAGATGCCAGTAACACTCTCTCAAGCTGTAACAACCCAAAATGTCCCTGTTGTCAAATGTCACCTGGGGGACAAATTTCCCCTGGAAGAGAACCATTGACCTAGGAGGGTATTCCCTGACAGGAAGGGCCACCACTAAGCATTGCTGGCTTTTTGAGGGGAGGCTCTGGTCTATTACTAGGCATTATCTGCTACTTTCCTCTATAGCCAGCAACACAGTTTATGTACCCAGGAAGACTGTCTGGAAGGTAATACTACCTCGAATGGTGGTTCCAAGAAGAGTCACCATTCTGGATTTCCCAAGGGAAGAGATTTAAGTATCAGATCAATGGTTGCCTGAACAACATTATAGATCAATCCAGAGATTCTGAACCCTGTTTATCCGTGAGAATCACGTGGGCAGTCTTTGAGACCCACGACCAAATTAAATCAGAAACTGTGAAGGTGGGGCCCAGGCATCAGTATTTTATAAAGGCTTTTCTAGTGTGCAGCTACAGTTTAAGGATCAGCACACCCAACCCAGAGATTCTATGATCCTTGTATTGCTGAACAATGTTCAGAGAAGTCCACTCAGTCAACCAATGAACCAATGAACCAGCAAATCAATCAACTAAATTGTGGCATCTTGGGCCAGATATGGCAGTGACATGCCAATTACCAAATAGCAAAAATGTTTAAATAATGTAAGTCTAAGGATTTATAAAAGTAAAGATCAAGAAAATAAGGGGAAAGAAACGAGAGAGAGAAGAAAGAGAAGAATAAGAAGGAAGGAAGGAAGGAAGGAAGGAAGGAAGGAAGGAAGGAAGGAAGGAAGGAAGGAAGGAAGGAAGGAAGGAAGGAAGGAAAGGGGAAGGAAGGAAGGAAGGGAAAAGAAGAAGAGAGGGAGAGGGAGGGGTGAGAAGGAAGGGGAGGGGGAGAAGAAAAGGGAGGGGGTCCCAGTAATAGAGGCAGCACTGCCTGGTTTGCTGCACTGACACAACCCCTTTTTTAGATATTCCTGAAATTAAAATACCTGTTGTGAGTAGATATAAAGTTTTGACCTCTAGAGAATAGGTTTATCTTCTATGAGTGGGAAAGGTTGAACCAGAGAGGCTGATGGTTGAGTTGGTTAGGTTTTTAGTTTTCCAAGGTCTTCTGGAGCACATCAGACTTTAAGCCGAGGAAAGAGCCTGAGGTAGCAGGTGAAAGGAACCTGCATGATGCTATAGAGAGTATGCCTTCAGTAGGGATCACGTCCTAGATGAGGCAGTGGCCTCAAAGGACTTTTCCGGAGCTCTGGTGTGAGATCTTCTTGAATGTAAGGAGGAAGAACTGAGGAAAGGATAAACAGGAAGAGTCCATGGAGTGAAGGATCAAGTCATCTGCTAAATCCAGATGTGCAGCTTAATTGTATGCTGTGGCGCAGCTACTGTCTGATCCACAGCCAGCACGAGGGGGGCTGTGCATCAGACGGAGCCGGGAGACCTAGGTTCTGCTATGGTCTCTGTTCCCACTTACTCTGTGAACTCAGGCAAGTCATCTCCTCTCCCTGGATTGTGTTTTTTCTTACCTGTAACAGTGGGCTGCTAGAGTAAGCTATAATTCCATAATTCTCTTCAGAGAAGAGCTTCTAAAACTAATAAAGGGGACTTGCTAATTGAGTTAGTCCTATAACTTTTTAACAGTTTATTTTATTCATACTATATGTTATTTCTAAATAACCCCAACAGAATTAAATTATTAAACACTTCAGAAACAATGAAATCTGTTATAGTACCCAATGTCTTAACTCTAGTGGATTTTCATAAATTTATGCTGAATGATTGAATGAATAAACACAAGGAAGGTACTGAGAACATTGTTAATATCTCAAAGAACAAGACTAAAGCAAATTCGTGACATTTTTGGAAGTCAAAATGACATTCAGGCAATAGCTAGTAAATTGATAAATGTTTCTAAAAGTCCAAAGATTATTTCTAAAATGTAAGTCAGTTCTTTGTACATGTGAAAACCCCTCCTTTCTTTCATGTCCTGGGAGAGCAGTGTTGGCATTTCCAACTATAACTGGGGTTTCTTCTAATTCTCCCTTCAATTCTACCACTGCTTCACATAGTTTGCAGCCATATCCCACAAATTCTACTGGAAAATAAACTTTTACCTGCTATAAATGAGGTGGTCAAAAATAATTTGAAAAGTACTTTTGAGGGAGTCCAAAGTTAGAATTAAAAATTCTTTAAGATTACCAAAAGAGAAAGACTAGGCATTAGTGGCAATGTTTAATGATCAAGATTTGAAATTTACACCCAGGAACAAAAAAGGAAATGAGAATTGACCTCAGTTATTTCTGGAGTCAGAAGATCAGGACCAGATGATTCAAGTATACTCTTCAACACTGAGACTCCAATTTACTGAGATTCCCTATAAAACTGCCTTGGACTCAACTAGATTAGGTTAGATATCCTCAACACCATTGGCTGGTTAGAGATATACATATCATTAGAAGGCGGTACCACCTACCCAAGAATTTGGAAATAACTTGTAGATATGGTAGCAATTACACTGTGTCAGCATTTATCTGCCCAGCTGTGGCTATGAGAGGCCCAGGGTAATCCACTACAGTGAGTTTCAGTGCAGACTAGGGAATGCGGCAGGGACAGAGGCAGTGGGGGGCCATAAACGAAATAAAACAGTAACTCACTGAATGCCACAGCAAATCTAGCAATTTAAGGAAAAAGGCAACATGATTGATGTGGGGAAAATCAGGCTTTGAGTTCTTTGTAGTACTTTGAGGTAATAGAAGCACAGGTAAGGAGGATTCAAGTCACCGCGCATCATTTGGACTTTCAAAAGTCTTTCATGGGGCTACAAAAGAGATGAGCCTTTGTGGGGTTTGTATAACATTTTTTTTTTCATGGAAAAAAACCCCCTGGATTCCCATTTGGCCTGGCCCTTGAGTATAAAGCTAAGGGCATTAAATCCATTACTCAACACATAGCATAGAGCATGAAACATGGTAATCACACAATAAATATTAGTTGGATGACATTTAATTATCACAACAACTCTCTGAGACTCCTGTGATTATCATCACCTCTATTTTAGGAGTGAAAACACAGATGGTTTAGAGCAGGTCATTTTTTTTCCACTAAGAAATGATGCCAATATTCTGACTCTCTTAATAACATACACCCCTTTACTCTCAGGTTGTCTCAATAGGCTTCCCAGACTATTCATGATCTCCTTGCCTCCTGAACCCGGGCTTTGCCTCCTTTTAATGGTCTTGTGCTTGGTCCTCCATTCTGACCTTCTTTACTGCTCTTTCAGTGCTGAGTGCCCCTGGCCCAGCCTGACTCCTGGGACCTGAATCCTGCTAAGGTCCTTTAGTGTCAGCGTTCTTGTCCGATCTTTTTATATTAATTCATTCAAATGATTTATTGAACCTCTCTGTGTGCCGAGTCTTATTGTAGGTGCTGGAGATGAACATGACTGTCTCTGCCCTCAGTGGACCTGTTACAGAAGACCCTAGAAATGTGGACACTTTTTGATAAGAAAACAAGGAAATGGATAAGTAGAAATGACTTTGGAAGAGAAATATAAACAGGAATGTTCCCTCAGGATTAAGTCCTGGCACAAGGCCTATTTAAGTTCTTACACATGGAAGATAAGAGACAGACACAATGAAATAATCTGGTTTGCAGACATCTCCAACATCTCTCTAAGGAGTAAAATACAAGTTGATGGAGATGTACTATGAAAAGAGCCAGGAAGCTGTCAGAAAGGGCTGGACAGGGCAACGTGCCCTGCTATGTTGGCAAACGCCAATGAATGCCTTTAGGGAAATGGAATCTAGTCTATTTACAGGCTGATGGGATGTAAGCTATCAGGGAGTATATTCAACAAATACTTGTGATTCTGCTTGAAAAAAGGCATGTGTTGGACACTTCAGGATGTATGAACATGATGGAGATGTGGATCTCAGGATGTGAGAGTGTTGGAGTCTGGGAAAAAGTGGGGGAAGGGGATTGTGGGCCATACCTTAGAACTTCTTGAATGTTTTCAGGAGAAATAAATGAAAATTGAAATTATTTTAAATTATTTTTGGTCTGTGGATGTATGGGACCCTGGATCTTTGTTCATACAAACACACACAGACACACACAGAGAAAGAATGGAAAGAAACCAAAACATTAGAAGTTGTTACCTCTGCATTGGTGGAATTATTGGGCATTGATGATTTTATGTAAGTTTTAAATAAAAACATGTATTAATGGGGGGTGCCTTATTGTTGCTTAAAGAAGGTATAAATAGTTTCAATAGAGTGGTCATGGTAGGCTGAATTATAAGGAATTAAAAGCTTGAAGAGATGGAAAACCCAAGACATTTTTGGAGGGAAGGGGCTCTTTTAGGATTGTGAGACCTGAACAGTGGGGTAAATTAGACAGCAAACATCTTGAAAAGGTGTACAAAGTGTTTCAAACATTTTGATAACTTGCATCTCCTGGAGGCAGAGGTAACTTTATGATGTAGTCTTTAATTAGCCTTGAGATGTTTATCACTTGGTCCAAATTATACTGAGAACTAGAAGGTAATTTCCTCAGCTGAGGCTTCACTGGGTCAAGAGTCTGACTTTCCAATAATCAAGAGGTTGGGGATGTAGTGCACAAAAGATAAACTTTAAAGGACTCTGACCTTTTAAGAGGAATGCTGATTCAGAAATACTAATTGAAATCTGTAAAATCAGTTAACTTGGATGCAGATTTGTTTGATGAAATTCTGAGGTTCCAGAAATTAGAAGAAGGTGAATAATGAAAACAATTAGGTATATATATTTTGTTTAAAATATTTTATTTATTTATTTTTAGAGAGAGAAGAAGGGAGGGAGAAAGAGAGGGACAGAAACATCGATGTGTGAGAGAAGCATCGATCATCTGCCTCTAACACACCCCCAACCAGGGGTCTGGCCCACAATCCAGGCATGTGCCCTGACCCTGACTGGGAATGGAACCTATGACCATTCGTTCTGCAGGACGATGCCCAATCTACCAAGCCACACCAGTCAGGGTGGTTATATTTCTTATGTAAGGTATTAATGGATTGAGCTTGTTTTATGTCCACGGGCTAAATTTAAATACACTTAAAAAGAGTTTGCATTGATTCTTAGACAACTCATTAAATATACACTAAAAGAAAATGATCATTTTGTGGGTATACTCCTCACTTTTCCTGGGAGGGTATCAAAGAGATAACAATGACGACAGCACATCCATGATGTTCTCGTGGAGGAAACATTAGGTAATTCTCAGGTCTTCTGGCTCCCAGAGATGACTAATGTGGGGAGTTGAAGCTGATGGGTTGATTTGATTGGTGACAGGTGAAGACATGCCTACCATACAGGCTTCAGCTGGGAAAAATTGTCAGATAGGTACCTCATCGTACTTTTCTCATACTTTCTTGTTGAGAGTCTGGGATACATATTTGGAAAAGGTTATGAGGGGGGAAAGTGATGAACACAGATTGCTTTGTCTATTAATGAAGCATCAAATTGGAAAGAAATATTAACTGTCAAGAAGGTATAAATGAAAAGGCAAAAGCATAGACATAGTATGAACAGCCAGGGTGTGTGTATCAGGGCAACAGAAGCGAGATGGCAGAGGATAAACTACTGCCTCGATGGGGCTGGTGTTCATGGAGACACTACTGAGTTTTAGGGAGCATCTATCCGAAAGTATGTGAGCACACGGTCAAAAATGAGCAGGGGAAATATTGGAGAAGAGATTCATTTGGTGGCCACCATATAGAAAGTGTTTGAAGGAATTCAAAACGAGGAAAGGTAACAAACAAGTTCAGGAGAAATGCAAAGAAAGTTTAAAATGGGACAAATGGGATGGGGGAGGAAAATAAACATCTATTGAAGAGCTAGTAAAAAGTAAACAGAAAACTTTGATGCAGCTATTTTAATGGCTCTGTATTAACTTGTGCTTATTAATGCAGTTGCCTCAAACTTCCCTCCCAAGATTTATGTTATTTATGAAACAATGGATTAACATGCCCAAATGGCATACTTGACTCTCACTTATGGTGGGAGATTTCCATTTCTGATTTTTTAAATTTTATGTCATTTGAGTATTTATAAATGTTTATTACCTTAACAATAAGACAAAACCAGAAAAATTCTATCGGGACAAGGTTTAGCTTTCATTGGTAAGCCACCTATACCCAAAAATAATATTATAAAAAGGTGTATATATGTTCAATGAAATGTAACAATAGTAGTTATAGAAATAATAATACATAACAAAAGGATTGACTTCTGGTCAAGATGGAGGTGTAGGTAGATACACTGTGCCTCCTCGTACAACCAAAAGAAGGATGACAGCAACAAATTTAAAAAGAAAAACCAACCAGAACTGCCAGAATATTGAATTGTATGGAAGTTTGACAGCCAAGGAGTTAAAGGAGAAATATTCATCCAGGCCAGTGGGAGGGGCACGGATGGCTAGCTGGGGTGGAAAGAACTCAAGGCAAGGAGGCAACTAGCAGACCTGGTGGCCCCACATTTGTGTGCAGAAAAACCAGGAGGAACAACTGGGGAGCGAGACGGTCCACACGACCCAGGGTTCCAGTGTGGGGAAATAAAGGCTCAAAACTTCTGACTGAAAAAAACCTGTGGGCATTGAGGTGGCAGGAGAAACTCCCAGCCTCACAGGAGAGTTCATTGGAGAGACTTGCAGGGTCCTAGAATATACACAAAACAACCCACCCAGGAATCAGCACCAGAAGGGCCCAATTTGCTTGTGGGTAGTGGAGGAAGTGACTGAAAGCTGAGCAAGAGCTGAGCAAGCAGCATTGTTCCCTCCGGGGCCCCTCCCCCACTTACAGCATCACAACGCAGCTATGTGGGTTGCCCCCACCCTAGCCAACACCTAAGGCTCTGCCCCTTACTATATAACAGGCTCACCAAGACAAAAAAAAAAAAAAAGGTGGTCCAAATGAAAGAGCAGATCAAAACTCCAGAAAAAATCCAACTAAGTGACAAAGACATAGCCAACCTATCAGATGCACAGTTCAAAACACTGGTAATCAGGATGCTCACAGAATTGGTTGAGTATGGTCACAAAATAGAAGAAAAATGAATGTTATGACAAGTAAAATAAAGGAAAATGTACAGGGAGCCAACAGTGGCGGGAAGGAAACAGGGACTCAAATCAATGGTTTGGAGCAGAAGGAAGAAATAAATATTCAACCAGAACAGAATGAAAAACAAGAATTCAAAAAAATGAGGAGATGCTGATGAACCTCCAGGACAGCCTTAAATGTTTCAACATCCAAGTCATAAGGGTGCCAGAAGGAGAAGAGGAAGAGCAAGAAATTGAAAACTTATTTGAAAACATACTGAAGGAAAACAATCTGGCAAAGGAAATAGACTTCCAGGAAGTCTAGGTAGCTCAGAGAGTCCCAAAGAATTTGGACCCAAGGAAGCACACACCAAGGCACATCATAATTACATTACCCAAGATTAAAGAGAAGGAGAGAATCTTAAAAGAAGCAAGAGAAAGAAGACAGTTACCTACAAAGGAGTGCCCATAAGACTCTCAGCTCATTTCTCAAAAGAAACCTTGCAGGCAAGAAGGGGCTGGAAAAAGTATTCCAAGTCATGAAAGGCAAGGACCTACATTGAAGATTACTCTCTCCAGCAAAGCTATCATTTAGAATGGAAGGGCAGATAAAGTGCTTCCCAGGTAAGGTCAAGTTAAAGGAGTTCATCATCACTAAGCCCTTATTATATGAAATGTTGAAGGGACTTATCTAAGAATAAGAAGAAGATCAAAAACCTGAGCAGTAAAACGACAACAAACAAAACTATCAACAACTGAACCTAAAAAAAAAGAAAAGAAAAGAAAAATATACTAAGCAAACAATTAGAACAGGAACAGAATCACAGAAATGAATATCACATAGAGGTTTATCAGTGGAGAAGGGGAGGAGAAGAATGGGGGAAAAGGTACAGGGAATAAGAAGCATAAATGGTAGAAAATAGACAGGGGGATGTTAAGAATAGTATAGAAAATGGAGAAGCCAAAGAACTTACAAGTATGATGCATGGACATGAACTAAGGTGGGGAATGTGGGAGGGAGGGGGTGTGCAGGGTGGAGGGAAATAAAGGGAGGAAATGGGACAACTGTAATAGGATAATCAATAAAATATATTTAAAAAGAAAAAATGAAAGGGTAATACTACATATGTTACATATCACATTCACAGTACAGTCACATTTTCCTTAAAGGCTAGGTTTACCCCTCTACCCTAAATAGTCAATCAAATATAAAGTAAGAGGTCTCCACTGCTGCCCTCACAACCACAATCAAATCTAAGAAGACGTGTTGAGGTTATAGAGCTTGGATGACTGATGTGGATGATATGAGGAGGAAGGGCACCAAAAATCCCCACTCCACTCCTAGTTATTAAATAACCACTAGTTTTTTCAGTAGTGATCTTAAATGGCCCGTGACTTGAATTCCCAAACATCTGCCTAGGGACTTTTTCTGTAATCCTTCCTTTAGTCTTGCTCAGTGGTTCTCAAATCTAGTGCAGGTACAAAGTAGCACACACAAAACCATGTATCCTATACTTTATGGATAATTTAAGGGATTTTTTCATTTATAATCTTATTTATACTTAATTTTTGTCTTACTTGCTGATTTTACAACCACCCTCTTCCTTTGCATAGCATACACTTTGGCTCTACTTGAGAGAACTCCCAGAAACTTACCTGGGGATTCTCTATGCTGTGTAAAGAAAATAGAAAACTTATTGTGGTCCAAATACCCTCTTAGCATTCCAAAGCTAGAAGATAATAAATGCTTAATTTATTTCACCCAACCAGGAATCCTACCAAAGTACAGTTATCCATTCATTATATTTTCTAGTGGAAGATGGAATCACATTATTAAGCAGTCTGGTCTATTTATTAATCAAAAACAAACGAATGTGGCCATTGTAAGTCTATGAGAGAAATTAGAGAATTTGAGATGTAATCCACTGAGGAATCAAGCAAATTCTCAGAGGATTTGCAGTGATTTTGGCTAGGATGGTTTATGGTCCTTTATAAGATGAGCAGGAAAGCAAATGGTTAAATGAATGAGTTAAGGGATTAAATGAGGATGGTCTGCCAGATGCATTCCTAACCCCAGAGTGTGGGAGAAAATGTGGTAAAATGGTATCGGATTAGCACCCGGGTGAAACTCAAGGACGAAGTGAAGAAAGGGTCCTCAGGTTGGTTGTACAAATTGTGTTCCACACTAGGGCCCTACTCAGCAGAAGGAAAAAGAGGCAGGAGCTGAAAACCCAACCTTGTGTCTTGGCAGGGAACTATGTCTGCAGGGTTGCTGATTGGAGCAGGGACTGACTTTTCCCAACATGTTCACAGGCAATACACAGGCTAGTGGTGAACCGGAAGGACGGCTACTTCATGCATTAAATTTCGCACAAGTGGAAGCTGAGACAAAATATCCTGGTTTCAAAATGGCTGTGAGGTGGATGATATTTGAAGTTGTTAACTCACATTTCCTTCCACTCTGAATTCCTCCTTTTCTGCCCTTGATGTAGAAGATGGAGTAGCATTCAGACAGCACTTAATTCTCTGAGATTTCTATAGCTAGGGAAGAGATGGAGCAGAGCAGGAAATCAAAAGTGACTATGAATTATTCTGGTTCTACAAAATCACCTAAGCACTTAGGGGAAGAAAATTTGTAGGTACAGACAAATGTCTTGGTAAGCCAAGGGGAGGCAGCAGATTTTCGTCGGCGTTGGAAAGGGGATGGAGGGAGAGAGAGAGACGATTGTTTTGTGTGGACTTTGGTACAGAGGGGGGTTCTTGAACCTGTGACCTGGCAACTCTCAGAAGGAGGGAATGGCTGTGTGGCATATCCAGGATGGCAGGACCAGTGGGCTTGTGCATGATTCCATGACCAAACCTGGCATAACAGCAGCAGAACAAGGGGTGTCTCAACACTACTCCGTGCACAGGACCAACCAGCAAGGCCCAACTCCTACTCCTACTTTAGCATCCTTTACCATCAACAATTCCCAGCCAAGATGAAGATGAAATTGTTTTCTGCTGGTTTGGCAGTCAGGACCTCAGAATAAAAAAATAATATAAAATGAAAAAACAAGTTTATCTGAAAATAAATTCTACAATTTATAGGTAGTACCACTGCCTTAAGGTGACTATATCAAGTGGCTGTGTGCCAGGCACTGTTTGGAGTGCCGTCACCAGTTCTGTTACATACTCTTCACAGCAGCACTGCACAGCAGATTACCGTACCAATTCACAGGGAAAATACCACGGCTCAAAGACACAGCAGGTAGTAGAGGCACAGGGATGCAAGCCTAGGTCTGGTTTTCTGCCTGCACTATACTATACACGCTATCAGTGAGATCTACCTAAACTCAGGCACAATGGGAATACAATGGAGTTCTCAGAAGGAAAAAGTATATATAGCCTAGTCCATTATAGTACTGAGTCAGTCTCATTACTGGAAGTAGACCACATAAATACCGATGCCCAGAGGAAAAGCCCTCTGGTCGCTCAAACAAAAGGAGGAAACTTAGGCAAGAAATAGAAGCTCCTAGGTCTGCAGAGAATGTGACGGCAATCTGTCACCACACTAAACTTAACAGAATCCAGCTCAGACAACAAGTCTTTCATCTGTATATCAGAAACCCTTTTCCAGATACGAGTATTTAAAGTGTTTTATGTTCTGTGGTAAGTTTAGATTAAAGCAAACCAACCAACCTATGGGTATGTAGATATTTTCACTAGCTTATATAATTTCCATTCATCCCACTCACATTGGCGCGCCTGCCGAGTCTGAACCACTTCTGTAACTACCTAGATGCCATTAGGCTAAAAAACACAAGTTGATACACACATACACACACACGTGCACATTTACGCAATTACTGAAATCCCAAATTCCCACCCAAGTTTGAGAAAAACAACAGATAGTTTAATATTTATTTTTTAAAAAACTGTCTAATTTCTCAAAGACCCAGGCTTGACTTAAATATTTATATTGAAGGCTTTGGATACATAGTGTGTTCCAATTCACAGAATCCAGTTACCTGGTTAGGATCAGGATCAACTTCATCCCAGTTGTGGGTGACATGGCCTTGGTCAATGGATTCAAAGGGCTTGTGAGAAACTGAAGGTAGAATCCTATACAGCCAGCTGGGAGGAAACAAGGACACATGTCTCAGGGAGATGTACGAGTGATACACAGACTGGCTCAGAAAGTACCATCAGGAAGATTCTTAGGTCAACGATGATCTGTGGGCTTTAAAAGCAATGACACAGCATCACTACTTAACAACCAACCACTGCCGCCCATAACCCTGGCCTCTTCTGGCCTTTCCACCCTACCCATCACCCTTCATATTAAGGCTCTGGCTGTTGGTTATTCCTGTACTGACAAAGAATGAAGAATTGTCTTGCCTAATGACAACTATAGAGGAAAAGGCAGTACCTTGAAGGGTATCTGTATAAAAAAATCCATAGAAAATTATTAGCGTATATATGTCATTGGATACCAATCCTTGCTCTGGAAGGTGATGACAATGAATCCTTCATAGATTGAGAAGATATGGGTGGTTTCTTTGTTTTGTTTTTGAAATATAAATCAGTTTTCTCCTTTAAAATTATAAACACAATATATGTTTGTATTATGGTAAATATAATTCAAGTGGTAAAAATAATTCAAGGAATTCAAAAAGTTCTGAAATGTAAATGGCTTTCTCTTCCAGTTTCTCCAGGGCCAATCCTCGGAGGCGCCAGAGCTCAACAGTTTTCTTGTGTGTTTTCTCAGATGTGTCCAATGCACATATAAGCAGAACGGCCAAGTCATTTTACAATTTTATTCTCACAACAAAAATGTGAAAATGCCTAACCACCCACCTCTTCACAAATATGGCATATTATTAATAATTTTTCCATTAAGGCAAAACATATTTTGTTCTAATTTTGTATATTCTTTATTACAAGTAAGGTTGAGAATCTGTATGTTTACTGGACTTTTGTAATTTTTCTACGAATTACTTGTACAAGTCTTTTACAATTTTTCTCTTGGGTTATTTGTCTCTTTGATATTAATTTGTAAGAAGTTTAGGAAATTAACACTTCTGTAGTCCAAAATTATAAGACCATCTGTCCTATTTTCTTATAGTACATTTTTCCTTCCTTCCTTCCTCCCTTCCTCCCTTCCCTCCTGAGTTTTACTATCCGTATATATCAAGGTCAGAGCGAAAGATCTTCCTGCCAGGACCCAGGTCTCAGGCTTCAGGAGGAAAAGAAGCCTCTGATGAAGAAACCTTAAAGGACAGCAGGAGGACAACCCTCCACAAGCTGAGAGGGAGACTAAAACACAATAAAAGGGACTCAAGTCTTCAAAGGCCATTGCCCTGACAGAGTACAGAAGGAAGAAGAATACTACTTCTGACAGTTGAAGACCAGAGAAGCTTGAACCCACAGACGGTCCCTTTAAGCACTAGGACAGTCTACATCAGGGGTGAAGTTGGCCTGACTGCACACTGAACCATTTGAGAGATAAAAAGGCTACATTTGCTCAGTTTCCATTTGATTTCTCCGGCTCTAGAAAATATGACCTCAGACCTTGGACTTCAGGGCATGAAAAACTAAACTTCTCTCGCTTTGGGGAGACTATAGAGCTGAGAGTGTGAGTGTATCTTAGAACCAACTGTGTGTTCGTGGGCAAGTTAAAAAACTTTCTTGACTCGTGTTTTTCATCCTAATCTCCTAGGGCTGTTGTGAGGATTCAGAATTTATGTACCTAGAATGCCTGGTGCACAGTAGTTGCTCAATTATCAGATTCATGTGGAATTGTCTGTGAACTCCTAATCATCTGGGTTTTTGTGATAGTCCAAAATTTCCACATTCTCTGCCCTAAGTTTTACTTTCTCAGGACCTGAGGGATCAGTTAACTAATATGAAAAAAGTTAATCCTTGATACTTTCATGGGGACTCTGCATTCTGTGGTTTCAATGAGTGGTGACTAACTGTAAGAATTTTAGGCTTGCTCACCTATGGATAGGACTGGCTCCATTTTCCCCCTGGGAATTTTTATCATTTTCACAAAATTCTTGTGGATATTGTTGAAAAGTTCTAAATAGATGGGTGAGCCATGTCTCGTGTCCCTTGTTTTCTAGCTGAGTTTATAAAAATCCCCAGGTAGCACCACACTGTGCTGAATTTAATTCTGATTCAGAGACTGGTGTCAGCTTCTTAATGAATTGCCAACAGTTCATTTTCAGCCCCCTGGATCAGAGCTTAGCTCCTGCTGGCTGAAGATATTGCTGAATAATAGAGGCAGGCAGCAGAATCCAGAGTCCAGGTGTCCCATTAGTGAACGGGACATAGCATCATGGAGGCCAGGTTGTCATAAATTAGACTGGACAGGAATTGTCTATGTTTACCTTACTTTGACTATTTGGGATTTCACAGAGATGATTAAATACGAATTAATAGAATTAACCCGTAATTTTTGACAAGTATGGAAAACTATTTCTTCCTCTCTCTATGTATGTATCTATCTTGAGAGAAGCCATATTGGTATTGACATGGTAGCAATAGCACCTGCCATATCTCACACTAAGTTCTCTGATAGCCCCTTAGGGATACCCTGTGTTAGAGGATGAAAATCTGCTATGATGACAATAATAGTGATCATAATTCTTAATATTAACTGAGCACTCATCCTATGCCAGGCAATGTGCTAAGCACTTTACATACATTCTTTCCTTTAATCCTCATGACAACTATGGAATAGGTACCATTATTGTCTTTTTGACAAGTGAGAAGCCTGAGGCTCTGAGAGGGTAGACGACTTGCCTCAGTTCACATAGCCGAAAAGAGAAGGAGCAGGATTGAAACTCAGTGGTCCTGGCTCCAGAGTGGGCATGATTAACCACTAAGGGGAACAATCTATCATTTGTGTGGTCCATCGTGTTTCTATGCTCACTGTCTTATTTGCTTCTCAGGAGGACTTTGTGGAGATAAACCCTGTCCCTTCCATTAAGCAGTACCAGGCCACCTGCCCATTCCCCCAATCCTCCAGTATCAGTAGCAGACCTCCTCACAGTGCCCTAGCCTGAAATTCCTACAGTTAGACACAACATGTTTAAGTCAAAACACTTACTGCCTTCCCAAACCACTACAGCTACTGCATCCAACCTGCCCTTTAGGAGTTAATCAAAGGAGTGAGCTCACTGACCTGGCGTGCACGATTAGGGCAAACATGGAATATGAATGTGCTGATTTCCAGCAAAGGCAAATTCCAAAGAGTAAAAACCTTACTGATTCAAACCACAAGGGGCCGTAATACATGACCTTTTGACAACTCACGCTTGGATTATCCAAACTTGTCATGCAAAGAACATTCGGGTGAGAAAGATACTGTGCTCAATCTTCTATAATTTTGAGTTAATCATTAAAAAAAACCAAAAAAGTAAACCAAAATCCAAAACTCAGTTGGACAATCCTTAGGGGAAGGCCAGACTATTGGGAACATTTTCTTCTGAGTACAAGTGAGAATTTGTAAATGGACCTGGACACGTGTGATTCTAGGCTCTGTTCATCAGCTCTCTCAGCTTCATCCACCAGTCACTGTAGCTAGAGACAAGACCTATCATCCTCTATGATCCAGAGCACAGCCTGTGCAAAGTAGGGTCTTAGGCAGCCCAGTGAGGCTGTGGCCAAGGTGTAGGAGGCAGCATTAAGTAGCAGTCATAGCTCCCACAGTCTGCAAGTCAGAATTAACCTAATTCTTGTACCTTCTCTTATTGGTGATCCGCGGACAAGTAAAAGCTGATCCTGAGAGCTGCTCAGCATACAAATTGTAGGGACAAACTTGAGGATTGTTCTAAAACAAAGAAGGTAATAAATAACATCACTCCAACCTGAAATGCATCCCACCTTCCCCCAAGCAATTCATGGGAGGATTCTGTCCTGAATGGGGATGCTCTGGGCCACTGCATGTGACCACCCCCCACCCATATATTCTTATAATAATTTTAGGTGACTTTTTCCTCTGATTAGAAAAGTAATATACATGACATATAACCCATTATTTCACCATCCAGTAATAGCCCAATTTTGACATATTGGTATATTTCCTTCTATTCTTATCCTCCCAAATGGGGGCCCTTATGATATGTACAGTTGTGTAATAATCAGGACTTTTTAAAAAGAGGAAACCCTACATCATGAACATTTTTCATGACATAAAATATTCTTCAAAATTAAAAAATAATTTGTAACCAACACTAGTGTGAACCAACACTACTGTGTATACATTTTTAGGACTAATTATTTTGTCATCATTGTTATATGTTATGTTGTACAAGGGAATTACAAAAAAGTTCCCTTAGCCTTGGACCTAGGGGATCTCCTGAAGATCTTACAGTTAGTATTACTATTTGGGGCTGGGTGCTTTGCTTTAAAATAACCACCATCCAACTTTATTCTTTGTATTGTCATTGTTCTATATCCCAGTCTTGAGGATTTGTTAAACTCCAAGACACTTTACAGGCTAAATTACGAGAGCTATGATGGGTAGAGGTGCTTCACCTGAGGGCTGGTCATTCATTGCTATAATATAGAGCTCTCTAAGCTAATATTCTGCTTACTCATACCTGTCCTTCTGGCAGGGCACCAGGGCAGCGGGGGTCCTCTGAGGCACATTCGTTCCCAAATCCAGAAATGTACTGCACGTGACAAAGACACAAAGACCTCCGTTAATGGGATTTAAACAGCATTTTCACAAACTGACAGTCTACAAAGGGAAGAATTTCATATGGACATGTGTTTGTAGATGATTTTTTCTACAGAATATGTGATTTTCTATGTCTTGGCACATGAACAATTTAGGAAAGATAATATGTTCTGTGTGAATTTTAAAGACTGCCAATTAATTGGGAGAGGAATCCTGAATATTGACTCCATCCTTTGCTATACTTTGTCAGTTTATAGGCTTGCTCTTAGTTATCCTACTCCAAGAACAGGTTCTTCAATTCTGGTTCCATGAGGGATTTCCTGATGAGGGAGATGGCTCACACATCACCTCATCCAAATTATTAGGATCTTGCTGGGCCTAGATTACGGCCTCCTTGAGTTTGGGGAGCTCTACTCCCAACCCTTACTCTGAAATAAGCAACTGTAAAGGAGCATGAGGATCTACTCTGATAGCAAAGGCTTTGAGAGAAAGCTCTTCAAATCATCCTCACGACAGGGAGAAGACTACTTTTAGCTGGCTCATCTACGGAATGTATATATAAATGAAGTTTGAAGATATGGCTGGCTTGCAGGAGAAGGGATAGACCAGAATGTGTCCACCACAGCAATGTGGAGTCTATCTTAATTGCCACTTGTTTGAACCCAGAGAAAATAAAGTTAGGGGGTTTCTCCACAAAGTAAGGTATGTGGAGCCCATGAAACTCATTGTTACACCATTTAACACACCTCTTGCTCACTGTCTGACTCATCTGCTAGTTTATAACCTCCATGAAGTCCCTGTATACCTCTATATGCCCTGTGCCTGGTGTATAGAAGGTACTCAATGGATACCTACCATTTGATTTAGTTGTCACTTAGATCCGATCCAAATATGAGTGTATGTTTGCCGTCGTGAGGTTAGGATCCCTTCTTTTCTAACCTGAACATCAAAACACATGGCTATTTTTCCCCATAGCTGTTCCTAATAAATGTACTTAATTTTAGCCCAGGAAAGTGCAGCCTTGCTCAGGGAGTAAAATGCCACCATCTGAGCACATGTCTTTAAGAGATATAAGAAGGATGTAAGTGGGTGGAGGGTAAGCCCTCCAGACTTCTCAGCAGCACAGAGAAGGATGAGCTCGATGCAATGCGCCCGCATGTGTGAGCGATGATCGGGCCAACAGCTGTCTGTATTTGGAAGGAATATCAAATGTGAAGTGTCATGACCTAGAAAGCGATGGAAGTGAAATTCTTTTTGCCTCCAGAAAAATTTTTTTATATATTTGAAAATCTATCAGCACTAAAAACATCGAGTTCTACTTTTCACAGATTGGTTAATAGCAGTGGCATGCAGTTTGGAATGACTTTTGGGGGGGAAATGGCAGAAACCACCCAGCATTCTGACTCTCCACTGAACACAATTTTCTTCTCTGTAAGTGAACCTCATGCTCATCATCAACAGGATTGAATTTGAGCTGCTGAGAAATGGTAATGACCCCAAATTTTACAAAATGGAATTTTATACCAATCTGTGACTGAACCCATAGAGTGTCACAGAGCCTTCATTTTGTTCAGCTGCCTAGTTGTTCCTCTCCTCTGGAGAGGCAGGAAGGTGTGAGTGCTGGGGAATGCAGCCCATCTATGTGGCAGGCATGTGTCGGTTTACTCATTAGCCTTCCCCATTCTTTGCAACTGCTGGCCTCAGAACAGAGTCCACCATTAGATATGTTCAGAACGAGGGAAAAGAGACTTAGTATATGGAGTTCTGAAGCATTTGCTTCAGATTGCTTTTTAAAATGAGGGGGGGGGAGTAGAAAAACAGCTGGTGGTTTGGAAGGGAGCCACCCAGCTCCCAGAGAGGTGTGAGTCTTGAATCCCTTTCTCCATCTTAGCTGTGGTGCATTGGCTAAAGGGGCAGTGGAAACTGCTGAGTCACCATCGAATCAGTTGGTTTTCCTAATCCTCTGAGAGAAAAATTGCAGACGAGTTTGTCAGAGCTTTAAAACTCCATGTCCCTCACTGCTGAATGTACCTGAATTAAGGAAGCAGTTTTCTGCAGCTGCTTTCCCAAGGCTTTGACATCAAGGACAAAATCTAAACTCTGCTTTTATCTGCTAAGGAAATCCAAGCCTTCAACTCCAGCTGATTCAGTGACTAAGTACAAATATACCTTATACCAAAAAAGTCTGACATTTAGCGAGTGTGTTTGTATGTTTCCTTCAGTCCAGATTTCTGAATAATTTCATCCAACACAGAAATGATTTCATTTCATTCCAAGAGAATTATATGCATCCTTTCTAAATAAAAACAAATTACGGAGCTCCGTGTTAACTTCAGTACCATCAGTTCTTTGGCAGCTCCCTTGTATACAGCTTTTTAATTTTCTCCTTGTCCCCAGGATATGATTTATTTGTTAAGAGTAGTTTTATGAGGTGTCTTTTACTGACTCTGGTCCCAGGTAACACCCTGATGGGACGAGCAGATGGTGCACCTCGTTTCCTTTTACTGGGCATGCAGGAGAGAGAGAGAGAGGTCAGGGTAGAGATGGAGCTCGAGCTACCATTTTTCCTCTGTAAAGAGTCCAGTATTTCTAATTCACCTTGTTGGGAACACAGATTGTTAGGAGAACTTGCAGATGATTGCAGTAGGCTGAAAATGACCCTCAAAGATATTCAACTTTAATCCCTGGGACTTGAGAGTGTTACCTTATATAGCAAAAGAAATGTGATTTTTGCTGACCTTATATTGCAGATGTGATTAAGTTAAGGATCTTGAGAAGGGGATAAAGCCTCGTTTTTTGAGGGGTGTGCCCTAAATGTAATCACAAGTGTCCTTAGTAGAGGTAGGTAGAGGGGGGGTTGACTACAGAAAAGGAAAAGACGATGTGTTGGAAGCAGAGATTGGAGTGATGCACCCTGAAGATGAAGATATTAGTCAAGGGATGTGGGAAGCCTCTAGAAGCTGGAAAAGGCAGGGAAACGGATTCCCCCCTTGAGTCTCCAAAAGGAAGCAACCTTGCCAACAGTTTGACATTAGCCCGAGGAAATTGATTTCAGAGTTCTGACCCAGAGAACTGTGAGAGAATAAATGTATAGTTTTAGGCCACAAAATGTATGGTAAGTTGTTACAGCAGAAACAAGAAACTGATACAATAATTAGGTAGATCAGGAAGACCTATCTTTGGCTAATCGTTGGGATCACCCCAGAAGTTTGTTAAATGCAGACCCCCATCTAGTGAATCAAAATACTTGTTGGTGAAGCCCAAAGTCTGCAACTTAAAGCTCTTTGTTTTTAGAAATGAGGAAATCAAGACGTGTAGAAGTGAAGCAATTTAAGAACGTAGTGGTCTTTCAAATTTAATTTTATTGTTTTATCTTTTGAATTTTCTTCCCCTAGTTGTGCTTTTATGTACATGTGATTTTCCCGGAGGCTTTGTGTTGATGTATCCATTAAAATGAGGAAATAAAAGTTGAGAAATATTTTTAAACATAAAATGCTTATTGATTAGAATGATGCAATCTGGCTCTCTGTGCTTGGATTCCTGATCCCTACAACTAACCTTTTCTCCTGGAGATTAGACAGCAGGCCGGGAAGAATGCCTTTGAAACTGAGAACAAAGACCAGCATGCAATTTACATTGGTATGCTGGCTCTGTGCATAATAAGTTGCTTACAGATTTCAGCAGGATAGGATTTTAAATATAATTTATTTATAAATGGTAAGGATGTTTTCAACCCCTGCTGAACTCCCCCATAGGATTTTCATCAGGAAACACAGTTTTTATGAACTCTCCTTCTTCCAAGACTTCAACTACACTTTTGCTATGATGACCTCCCATATCTGTTCTCCTAGCCTTACCCACTCCCCAGAGACCCAGACGCATACATCTGACCACCTCCAGGGGATCTCAACTTGGCTCTCCCTGCAACTGAAATTTAGCTGAAACACTCTTGGACTCCAGAACATGCATAACCCACACTTATTTTTCAATTGCACATTAAATGATAAAAAGGAATTATTTCTTAGAGGAAGTGCTAAGACTTCTACTGGCCAAGGGCTGCTTGTGGGCCTCAAAATAACTGAGTAGATTAAACATATCTAATTAGTCAGCCAGAGGCAGTCCAGGAAGCTGCAGCAACAGGAAGGTGCTGGAGAGTGAGGGCCTGGGAGAAAAAACTGCAATGAGAAATCTGTCTACCAACCCATGGTGGGAGGGAGCCCTTTTGATATCTACTGATTCCCAAGACAATATTTGAAATGAACAAAAGCAAAAGACTGATAGTAAGGGCATCATCTCTCCCGCATCAACCCCTTCAACCCCTCCCCACCCCCCCCAGACCCAGCCATCCCTATGGACACCATAGCGAAGCCTCTGAAGACAGGGGCTTAGGCCCAGATTAGAAAGGGCCTAAGTCCTTTCTAATCTGACGCTATGGAATTCTCAAAAGCTTCCATGAGTTCTGGCTGAAGAAGTAGCCACAGCAAACTCGGTAGTTTCTTACCTTCAATTCGGCCATTTTCCTTCTACTGCAGGTGTGGTGACTTCAGGACACTCGAGCCCAGAGAGGGTATGAATCCAAAATGCTTCTGTTTCTTCTTCAAACCACTCTCTGAATGTTCTTACTCTCCCCACTTTGCTGTGCTCACTGGCCAGCAGGTCACCCAAACTAATGACAAGAATTGCCTAACTGATAAAGTAGGGAGAAAGTCCAGCATGTTTATTTTCAACTAACTGCTTACACAATTGCCTTTGTTTACTGACCTCAGGCTGTTTCTGGAAGAGCTTTCAGAAGCTTGCCTCCTCTTCTGACGTTAAAATTGACTAATGATTTGTTCCAGTTGAAAAAACACTTATTACTAGTGGCAGAGAATTTACTGTAGTAGTTACTGCCTGCTGTGTGTGGCAGAGACTTCTGTACTCAGTCCTGACTCAGGCTGGGAAGGAATAGAGAGGAGTGTTCACTCTCTAAAGAGCAGTGAGAAAATGCACTGTGCTCTGACACAGGGGTTTACACAGAGCGGCCTGCAACGGTGACCAGACCTACACAGCTCTCCACAGGGGCCTCCCAAGGATGATCTGGGTGAACAGTTCAGAGCCTGAAGCACTGATGTTTACTACTATTGCTTCTCTTAATTTCCTAAATTCTTAAAATTTCTTTAATAATCTTATTTCCTAATACCTTATTTCTCTGAAAACAGACCAAGGGATTACTTTCCAGCCACTTTTCCCATGACTCCCTTGTCCTTCATCTTGGCTATTCTCCTAAGTCATGGTCAGGTATCAACTTCGTGGCTAATCGTATTCAGGAAGGAAAAAACCATATATCGAATGCATGTTCTTGCCAGATTTTTCCACAGACATTACCTAATTTAATTTCACAAAAACAATCTCGTGAACCAGGCTTTATTATTACAAACTCAAGTGCAACAGGCCGGGCAGGAAATATAAATGGGTTAAGTAGGCTAGGGGATTTTTCCAAATGGAACTTTTATGTGATGCTCCAATTTTTAAACATTGGCAACTAAACAAATGAATGAATGAATAAATGTATAAAACCACTGTGGTAGATTGCAAAAAATGCCCACAATTCCCTTCCATCCTTGTATGCATGACCCTTTACAATGTGACTTTTCTGCTCCTCCCAGCAAGAGATGGTCCCTCTCTCTCTCTCTTTAATTTCCTGGATCTTACTTTGGCTGATAGCAAACATGACACAAGCAGAGGCTCGAAAAGTGTTGTGCCTTACAATTTGTCCATTTCTTCCTACTTGAGACCACCACGAAAAGCTGGGCTAGCCTCCATGAGAATGGGAGACCACATGGAGAGAGAAGTTCAGGCAACAGCCCAGAACTAAATACCAGGCATGTGAATGAAGCAATCTGGCTGCCAGATGGCTGCAGACCCATGAGCGATCCCAGGTGAGACCAGTGGGAGAACCAGCAGCTAACCTAGTCCCAATGGCTGACAAACAGATTTGTGAGCAAACAGAATGGTGTATTTTATGCTACTAAAACTTAGTAGCATAAAGTTTTGGGATGATTTGGTAAGCAGTGATAAATAACTGATATAATTATGTCAAAAAACATACATATAGGTTTGAAATGGCTATGGGCTGCCAGTTTAGACCCTCTGCTTTAAATGAATGGGTCTAAGCAGCATCCAGAGGAGGTCCCTAGGCTCTAGCATAAGGCGGTACCAGCAGAGTGATTCATCTGTGTATAAGGTGTTAGTGCAGAGAGGGCCAGACCAAAGGGACTACGGTGATAGGAATAAGTAAGTGACAGGTTGCTAGCAAACTGTGTGGATTGATACCTGGGGACCAGGCAGCTTCTAGGACATCTCAGCATATATCAGCATAGACAGATGACATTGTGGTATTACATAAACTTCTCTGGAATTTATATGGAAACCTGTGAGGAAGGGGGCTGAAGACCCCAGCTTTAGTGAGGCTGAGTTTTTATATTTCCTTTGGTATGCAGACTTAAAAGTAAATTCAAGAAAAGCCAAAAATAAATTCAAGAAAAATATTTTTTTCCAACTGAGTTGAGTACATTGGATCTCAGTGTAGGATCTCTATTGATCCTAAAAGTTAGTCTTTGGTGGTTAGAAAAATAAATGGGAGCCATTAAAAGACAAAGGAAAAGCTTTTCTGCTTTATTTTTCCTTAAACTTCCTATGCTCTTCCCATTGACGCAGCTTTGAAGGCAGATTTAAGAGGTGTTTCAGTTCCTCCTAAGGTGTGAGAAATTTCCTAAAGAGAGTGGTAACACCTCCATGACTGGATGAAAATTACTTAGAGGGACCTGAAAACACTTAAAATTGAATGAACCTATCATGGAACTTTAGGGGTTTCTCCCAAGTGGGTTAACTATTTCTTGCCTTTCTCTTTTTTATAGCAACAAGTCAGTAGAACAAGCATTTGCTTTGTAACTGTCACGTGCCAGGCCCTGTGCTAGATACGCACAGGGGATATAAGAATAAATATAACAGTTCTGACTGTAATCACACACTCATTTCTTTATTTTATCATTACCAAGGACCTGTGCCATGTGCTATGTGCCAGCCTCTGTGAGATGTGGGGGACACAAAGATGACCGTGTCCCGTTCTCTAGCCGGCAGTGCACTGGTGAGACTGCCCGCTAAAGGGGCCATTACAACTGAGTACCACATGTGCTGCGACAGGTAGAGTCCAGGGTGCTGCGGGAGGGATTGGGGGGCCCCCTAGCCCTGACCAGCAGGGCAGGGAAGGTTTCCCAGAGAAGATGATGCCTGAGCCAAGTCACGTGGAATTAGAGTTGGATGGGGCACGGAGCAGAGGGAAGAGTGTGAGTGAAGACAGAAGGGGAAGTGCGGTGAATTCAAAGAACTGTGTTTAGGGTCGTGTGACTGAAATAGTGGGGTGGAGGGGTCAAGTGAGGGAAAGCTTGCAGGAAGGGGAGAGTTTTGGCAGACATTTGAAACAGGGGAATAGGGACATCTTCTGGCTTGGGCATGTCTTTTAGCGTTCAAAGACACCCTGTGAAAGTAGGTTGTGTGTAGGGGCAAGGCAGACATATACTGGACCAGAAGAGAGTCACAATATCAAAGTGTTCACCAGAAAGAACAAAGATCCTAAAAACCAGGCAGAAGAGGATGGATTCGGTGAACTGACATGGGAAACATGTGAGGTGAAGAATTTGAAAAAGACCAGGAATCCGAGACACCAGGTACCTGCTTCTACCAGATTCCAGCAAAGATGGGTTTACTGTTCACAGGAGCTCTAGAAGGAAAGTCAGAGAAGTTTCAGACACACAAACACCAGGGAGTAGGGACCAACACCAAGTGTGACAAGTGATGATGAAACTGCCAGCCTCCTCTTCCCAGTGCACTTCCAGCATGCTATCAGCAAGTGTTTTACCGCCCCCAGGCAGGCGATTGGAAGACTTTTCTCTAGGACAATGGTCCATAAATAGTATACATTTTAAAAAGTGATTTGAGAGACATGAGGGGAGGCATCGATTTGTTGTTCCACTTATTGATGCATTCATTGGTTGATTCTTGTATGTGCCCTGACTGGGGATCAAACCCATTACCTTGGTGTATCAGGATGACACTCTAACCAACTGAGTTATCTGGCCAGCAGCTACACTTTGAAAAATAATTATTAAGTATAAAAGATAACGTTTTTCTAGAAATGATTCTTTTAATGAGGTGGATGGCTGCCTTCCCTTATTAATTCATATATCCATGAATAATTATTTTTATAATAAGATAGGAGTCAGCATCATTTACTCATATATTTTGGTTTTACAAACATAAGCACTGAGATTTGTTCACACAAATAGTAGATATGCCTGGAAGGAATTTTGCTATGGTATCCCTCACTTCTCCTCCTGAGTTAAAAACTAATAAACACAGTGTTCTGTCATTAAACATTATTATTAATGACCTCCATCAATCAACTCAGTAAGGTTCTCCTTTAATTTTGTTGCAAGGAAATAATTGGAAGCCTGATTGGAAAAGGGTTGGTTACCTAACTATTGGAATCACTGACTGAGGTGCTTTGTCTAATTCGTTACTTAGAAAGGGTTGGGAAACTAAGAATTTTATACACCTTTGCTTGTATAATTATATTTGACAAAAATGTTATTTTGACATTTTGATAGACCAAGCAAGAAGCTGCGTCATGAAAGAATGTGTCACAGCCTTGGATATTTCTTGGCAGAGCTCTTTGCTTTGTTCTCAGGAACTCTTCTTTAAGAGCTCTGCATTTTTAAAAATAACTGTAAGAAGTGGGAAAACTTCCTTAAATAAAACCAATATTCCGAATTGTTCTTTTGTTGGCATCCTTAAGGCATTTATAGCTTGGGGCACTATATCATGCTTCCATTGTACTACGAGTAAGATGTCCCTTTTCTGTAGCGGGGATTCTAAAAGCAGAGGTAGAGAATAACAACTAGCATTGATCTGCATTCACAAGCATTTCAATTTTAAAACTGAAATGCTTGTGAATGCAGAGGGGAATTGATGGTCTGGAAAATGATTCCTGTAAAACTATCTGTGCCCATGTACCTCCTGGAGCGGGTATTTGAACTCACCCCAGTTGGAAGACCACTGATCCACATCAAGAAAGTGGACAACATGCCATCCAGGAAGCTGGGAATTGTTACAGGGTGACGTAAAGGAGAGTGTGATAGGCTTACAGAGCAAATCACTCCAGCATGGAGCTAGGGAATAAAGGACTGAGGATAGATGTCTCCAAGAAAGAGATGGAACTGACAGATTACCTAATGTACTTGATGACATAGAGCATCAAGTTTCCTTCTTCACCATTACTTATTGATGACCTTGGTAAAGCTTAGCAGTTAGCCTGTTGAGAAAATAAATGTGGTAGAGTTGGTTGAAAAAAATCCATATATAAATGGGCACATACAGTTCAAATTTGTGTTAAGGATCAACTATACAAAATCCTGGCCCTATTCTACATACATAGAATTGGGAGAGGGGGTAGGGTAAGTGTTGGAATTTGCATTAAAAAATTTTTTTTTATCCTCACCCAATGACATTTATTTTTCTTTCTTTTTTTTTTTTTAGAGAGAGAGGGGGAGAGAGAGAAACATCAATGCGAGAGGGAAACATCAATTGGTTATCTCCTGGACTATAGATCAAAGCTGCAAGCTAGGTATGTGCCCTGACCAGGAATCAAACCCACAACCTCTTGGTTACTGGAAGACACTCCAACCAACTGAGTCACACTGGCCAGGGCCTGGAATCTGCATTTTAAACAAACACTCATAGAAATTTAATGTACTTTTGAGTTTGAAATCCATTGCCTCAACTCCCTAAATGGAAGTGCTGATTAATTGTAACTGGAATTCAGATCCTATTCCTGCTCTCTGGAGCAGCCCTGGCTGGTTCCAGCTCCAATAGTGCATCAGGAATACCGTGGAATATTTGAGGCTCAGGGTTCTGCCGGGGCTAGACTTCCTGGAACCCTTTCTCTCCTACCACAGTGATTTAACTCAGTCTTGGGACCGTGGAGAAATAAATTTTTTATTTCACTTTCTTCCTTTCTCCAAAACACTACCCTCCTTTGATTAACAGATATTAAATCAATGCAGACATTGGTTAGACCTTTAATCTTCTTGAAATAGTTGTTACCTGTGCTCTGGAATTTTCAGTTAAATCAACATTTATTAAACACCCATTCAAGGCCATACCTAGGTTGGGTGCTACAGCCCACACTATTGAAATGCAGGCTCAAAAGCTCTCATTATGGCAGCAATTAGAAGCTCTTCATCTCAGTCCAATGGCCTTAGCACATGCAGTCCGTTTCCAGAATGGACAGAAAAACATCAGTGTCAAGGCACTTGGATTATATCATGGATGTTTCTTTTTAAAAAATATATTTTACTGATTATGCTATTACAGTTATCCCACTTATTCTCCCCTTTATTCCCCTCCACCTTGCACATGCCCCCCACCAGCATTCCCCTCCCCTCTTAGTTCATGTCCATGGGTCATACATGTAAGTTCTTGGCTTCTCCATTTCCTATACTATTCCTAACCTCCCTCTATTTTGTACCTACCATTTATGCTTCTTGTTCCCTGTACCTTTTCCTCCATTCTCCCTCCTCCCCCTCCCCACTGATAACTCTCCATGTGATCTCCATTTCTGTGATTCTGTTCCTGTTCTAATTGTTTGCTTAGTTTTTAATTTTTTTTTAGGCTCAGGTGTTGACAGTTGTGAGTTTGTTGTCATTTTACTGTACACAGTTTTGATCTTCTTTTTTTCTTAGATAAGTCCCTTCAACATTTTATATAATAAGGGCTTAGTGATGATGAACTCCTTTAATTTGACCTCATCTGGGAAGCACTTTACCTGCCCTTCTATTCTGAATGATAGCTTTCCCGGGTAGAGTAATCTTGGATGTAGCTCCTTGCCTTTCATGACCTGGAATACTTCTTTCCAGCACCTTCTTGCCTGCAAGGTTTCTTTTGAGAAATCAGCTGAGAGTCTTATGGGCACTCCTTTGTAGGTTAACTGTCTCCTTTCTCTTGCTGCTTTTAAGATTCTCTCCTTTTCTTTAATCTTGGCTAATATAATGATGGTGTGCCTTAGTGTGTGCTTCCTTGGGTCCAACTTCTTTGGGACTCTGAGCTTCCCAGATTCCCTGGGAGTCTATTTCCTTTGCCAGATTGGGGAATTCTCCCTCATTATTTTTTCCAGTAAGTTTTCAGTTTGTTGCTCTTCCTCTTCTCCTTCTGGCATCCCTATGATTTGGATGTTGGAACACATAGAGTTGTTGTGGAGGTTCCTAAGCCTCTCCTCATTTTTTTGAATTCTTGTTTCTTCATTATGTTCTGGTTGAATGTTTATTTCTTCTTTCTGCTCCAAATTGTTGATTTGACCTGGCTTCCTTCCCTTCACTGTTGGTTCCCTGTATGCTTTTATTTCATTTTGCATAGCCTTCACTTTTTGCTCTATTTGGTGACCATATTCAATCATTTCTGTGGGCATCCCGATCACCAGTTTTGAACTGTGCATCTAATAGGTTGGCTATCTCTTCATTGCTTATTTGTATTTTTTTTTTTGAGCTTTTATCTGTTCTTTCATTTGGCCCTTTTTTTTTTTTTTTTTGGTCTCAGAATGCCTGTTATGCAGTAAGGAGCAGAGCCTTAGGTATTTGCCAGGGCAGGGCAACCCATGTCACTGTGTTATGGTGCTGTATGTGGGGGAGGGGTCTGAGAGGGAATAATGCTGCTTGCTCAGCTCTCTGCCTGCTTTCAGTCACTTCCCCTACTACCCACCGCAAATTGGGCCCTTCTGGTGCTGATTCCTGGGTGGGTGGGTTTGTGTACATTCTAGGACCTTGTGGGTTTCTCCAACAAACTCTCCTGTAAGGCTGGGAGTCTCTCCCACCACCGCAACCTCCACAGATTTTTACAGCCAGAGGTTCTGAGGCTTTATTACCCCATGCTGTAACCCTGGTTGCGTGGTTTATCTCGCTCCCCAGTTGTTCCTCCCGGTTATCTGCACACAAATGTGGGACTGCCTGGCCCACCAGCTGCCACCTCGCCCACCCAGTCCTCCAGGCCACACCTTGCCGCACGTCCTCTTTGCCCTGGCTGCCTGTCTCCACCCCTCTTACCAGTCTAAATGAATATATCTTCGTTATGGTAGTTGGACTTCCATACACTTCAATTTCTTGGCAGTTCTGGTTATTTTTTGTTTTTAAATTTGTTGTTGTCCGTCTTTTGGTTATGTGAGGAGACATAGTATAGGATATCTACCTATACCTCCATCTTGGCTGGAGGTCGTCACTATATATCATGGATATTTCAACTTCAGGGACTTCTGAGAACCCAAAATAAAGCTGATATGGGTCAAATCCTTTGAGAGCAGCTCTTCTGAGAGCACTCAGGTTAAGAGACTAACCCAAACCCTTTCCAACTAAGGGTGCTACCACTTAAGGGGCAGATGACTGGCCATATGCCTGCACATTTGGTTGTCTCCACAACAAGTAAGGACATTGGCTAGACATCTAAATCGCGAGAAAAAAATCTTTCTCTATTGCTAGCAACCTGTTCCACCAGAAAGTAAGAAAATGGAAGACTTAATTAACACCTTTTAGAAAGTATTTTGGTATTTACACTTGTTTGTTACTTAAAAGATTTTATGAGCAGGTCTGAGGAAGTCTCAGCAAAAATTATGCTTCAAAACATTCTTTTTGAAGAACTCTGGCTAATATTCATTTTGGAAAACAGCCTTATTTTGTTATTAATACTTGCAACAAACTTAGGCTATTAAAGATTATATTTTTCTTAGAAAACTGTAATTCAGAGAGTCAAGCTTGACAGCAAGAAGAAATGGACTTGAGAAGTAATGCCAGTTTTTCAAAGTTGACCCTGAAGCCAACAGTGATGGGTTACTTTTAATTTTTAGTAAGTAAGAACATAAAGAAATTGGAATAGATTTTTTTAAAATTTTTTAAGAATTTATTTATTTTTAGAGAGAGGGGAAGGAAGGGAGAAACAGGAGAGAAACATCATCGTGTGAGAGATATGTTGATTGGTTGCCTCTTGCACACCCCCAAACTGGAGACCTGGCCCATAACTGGGCCTGTGCTCTGACTGGGAATTGAACTGCTGACTTTTTGGTATGCAGGCTGGTACTCAATCCACTGCGCCACACCAGCCAGGGCTGGGATAGATTTTTTTTAACTAAGGGAAAGAAAGAAGAAGAAAGGCAGCGGGGGGCATGAGGAGAGAGTTATTGATTTATTTGTAAAAGAGGAATACAAAGAGCTTTAGTTGGTTTAGGTCTTTATGTATTCATTTGGTGTCTACTTCCTAACTGCACAGCCTCTGTCACAATGCATTTGTGCCAAATTCCACATACAGATCCTGATTTGCATAGCTCTCTTAATGTCAGAAAAGAAATCAGGACTAACTCTTGTGGGGGAGGATGCGAAGAAAGACTGGAGAATATTCTAGCTGATGAAAAGTGCTTTAATCATCCTTTTCCAAATTCCAAAGACTGCCTTTCTAAAAGCACTCTCTAACATTGTTATTTTAACATCCTCTTTCAGTGTATCTTGATTTCCACAGTACATCTGAAATTTAATTAGAGTAGAAAGTGAATTTATTGTTCTTTCCCCTAGTTTTAAAATGAGTAGCTGAAACTATGTATTATTATTATTATTATTATAATATTTTAATATGGAGCAAAATCAGAAGTACAGAGATCCACAGGAGAGCCAGAGAGAGAATATGGGTGGAAATGTGTTGCTGAATAAGGCAGCAAGTTAGTTTTTGGAAACCAGGTTTATATATTTAAGAATAACCAGGACAGAAAGAATTAAACAAGCAAAAAAGATGGGTAAGAAAAAATAATTAACAATTATGTATATACATGCACTCCCCCCCAAAATTTTTTCTTATGAAATCCAAGAATTATAGTCCAAAATTCATGTAAGTGTGTTGCTGTGGAACTTATTCTTACTTTTCTCCATAAATACATTGTTGACACAAAGAATATTATTCTTAGATTATAGACTACAGTTAAGAGTCATTTTAGGAGTTATCTTTTCCTTCAAAAAAAAATACAATCTGAAGAGGCTGTAAATCTTTCTTACTGCCTTTGTGCAGGTCTTAGATTTCACCGTACCCGTTTCCAAAAAGAAAACAGTGAGAGCATGTGACAGCTGTAACCTAAAGAGTGAAGGATTTAGGGAGCTGTCAATTTCTTACAGAATTCTTCTTTTCTGGCACTGCTGTTCTCTATGTATTATTAATCTATTTATATTTAACTCCAGCCATTAGTACTCCTCTTCCAGCCACTGAACCATTTGCAAAGGAGAGGCGAGGGAACAAGGGTTGCTATTATTAGGCATCCTTGTGTGTGATGTGAGGGTGGAGACAATTAAATGACACCATTTTGCTGCTTTGAAAATGACAGAGAGTATTTCGGATGGACAACTCAGGGCTGGTTAACATAACCTTTCCCCTCAAGAAGGTAAAATTACAGAGATACATTTTTGAAGTACTTAATTAAGCCTTCAGCAAGGAGTGCAGGAAAATTACAGACCCATTAAAAATCCTCTGTACTAGGCAAGAGTAAATTTTCTCTGCAGCACTCTGTCACTGCTCATTTACTGCATCATTTTGACAACATCTCTTATTTCCACAAAGCTTTTACATAATCTATAAACAGGGACAGAAAGGTGAGGAACAGATAATGGGGACAAAGTCTGGGCCTCTCACACTGTCACTTTCTTTCAGTTTTCCATTAAAGGGTGAGGGTGCAGGGTGGCATTTTAAGGTGATCATTAAAAGGCCGAGACATTAATAACTGACACAGCAAGAAGAATGCTGTGAAAAACTGCCACATCTTGCTCACTCTTCCAAAGAATGAGTGTAATTCAGTCATAATGAAGGCTCTTTAATGTTCCTCCCCCAAACCTCTTTCGATCAGGAAAGCCTGGAATCTGTAGGCAAGAAAGATAATCACATTAAGTCTCAAGTAGGCAGAGTTCAAATGCTAATAGGCTTTAATTTTTTTTTCCTTTAAAATGTCAGTCAGTTGTTCTTGAAAGAACCACCATTCTGTGGTTTTACTCAGAAAACCACAGCAGATTAAATAATAAAAATAAATTCTACCCAAATGGAAAACATTTGTTAACAAATTGGTGTTATCTAAATCAGAGAGGATGAAGGTGAAGGTGAATCTCATAATATTCACCTATTGGACTTTGTATGAATTATTTGCTTATGATAGACTTTAAATACATACCTTTGGAGTCTCAAGCAAATGCTTTTCTTCTATTATTTTATAATGTAAGCTTATCCCTGGATTTTTTTTTTCTCTTGGACCCTTACTTTCCCTTGATCTGACTTTTTTTTGTATCTAACAGAGGGATATCAGAAGCTTATGCCTATGAAGGGACTTCCACCATGTTTTTTTTAACCACTTCTGAAAATAAATTTGGCAATCTTCTCTCTATAAACTTAAGAACCCATTTGATGAAGAAAAGATAGATACTGACCTGATTACTGTCTCTTGAAAAGTATCTCTTCTCTATGACCTGCGAGAAACAAAGATTTTAAGGGTTTAGCACACATACCCGGAAAAAGTGGCTAACTGTAATGGCCGCTCATAGGGCTAAAAGGCATACATCCAAATTAAGAGTCTTTCCAATAGCTGCAGACATCTAGCACAAGGAGTTGAATTTGGTGCTAATGAGATCAGGATTGTGAGAGTATTTCCATTAAAGCCTGCCTCATTCCAGAAATCAGAGAATGACATATAATCTCATGCAACTCTTTAGTATGTAGCAGGAAATTTAGCTCTAAGTGTCCTAGCAGTCAGCCCAAAAGGTACCAAACAGAATCCATAAGATAAAAGCAAAGCACTTGCCTTAATAGTACAGCTATTCCTTAAAGAGGAGTCTGTGTAATGCAATGAACCACCACACCCCTCTAGTCACCACAGTGATAAATTCTGTAGGGCATCAATGGAGACAGATGACATAACATCACAAGTAGTCAATTAGCTTCTTTTTATGGACTTAATTTTATTTCAGTAGTTTTAGAACTGTCTGTATTTGGTTAGTAGGAAAAACACAGTAAAGCAGTGGACATATCTGCACAAATCCCTCCCCACTATCACACAGAAGCCCTCAAATGACATGCCCTAATATAGTGAGTTTAAGGAGCATCACATTCTCAGATGATGAAAAACATTTTTAAAAAATAGAGTTCTCTTCTAACATTTGAGAAACGGCAATGATTGCAGAGGCAGTATTGTTTTCTGTATACAGAACTGTTGTGATTAAGAAAAGTTAATCAGGTAGGAATACACAGAGATTAGCTGGAGATTATCTCTAATACATTGGAATCTCAAATTACGAAAATAAAAATTCCTCTGAATGAGCACTGAGCATCTTCTTCCAGGCCTGCATCAACTGACTCTCAACTGCCAGACAGCCCAAATATCTGGATTTTTCTATCTTTAAGAATATGGCTGGGTCACTGTTAGCCACAAGAGATCTGGGGTAAGGTTGCATTCACTGGTCCCAGAGGTAGAAAAGCTGGTTCATGATTAATATACGTGTACATCTCAAAATACTTGGTCTTACAGAAAGCAAGACAGGACTGATTATCTTTCCTCCTTCCAGGGAAGGACAGGAAGATCCTATCATTCTAGAGTGGGGACGAATTAATGGTAGCCAAGCGAGTCCGAAGGAGTGTCAGATTCCCTCTTGGAAAAGGAATCTTTACATTAAATTCTTACAGATATGATGTACAGAAAACTGGGTGATATTTAGCTGCTATATCCCTTGGCTTCAGACGGCCATCTCGGTCTGGAGATGTACATCCCAATGTACATACCTCTTGCTGTGTTTAGGCAATAGAGAGAGAAGTTACTTTTTTGCTTTTGCACATAATTCCCTACCTTCAACTTGTAATGTCTCCATACTAAATCTTGCTTTCTTCTTAAAGCCAATCAAGTTCCCTCTGATTTTTTTTTTAAATAAAGCCTTGACTGACAACTTAGGTCATACTCGTCTATAACCCATTGTTTCTCTAGGATATAACTTATTACATTTAATATTTCAATCTCAAAATCATTAAATTATTTAAAAATTTAAACAGTATATTGTGGGATCTTTCCATGTCAGACACAGATCTATAAGATGTTGCTTTCAGGGGACAGCATTTTGTATCAGATGGGATCAGGGATCTAAACCAAATGAAAGTTCTTACATTTTAAGTTTGAAAACAATGTAGACAGAAAATGTGGTTCCTTGAAGTGCATCTCATTTACAAAATGCTAATATTTGTACAGCACACGGGGGTAAATGGAAGAGGCTGCCAATCACCCAATCCCAGGGACTCTGGCTGCTCTGAGAACTGAGGGGAAATCAATATCTCAGCACACCTTACCCTATTTGCGACACACCAATTGGGAAGTTCTGCAATGAAGCAAAAATTTCCCAGTGATCTCATATTAAATAGGGAGGGGTGTGGGGCTGATCTTCTCCTGACATATTAGGTATCGGGCCAAACATTAGATCCCTAAATTGCTAAAAGAAAAATGATTCATAAGAAAGACCTATGAGGAGAGAAATGTTTTTTGGGGGATTACACTTAAAAGGACATATAATACAGCAATTAATCTTTTTTCAATAACACATACAAAAATGCATCCTATTTTACTTCGCAATGTCAGCATTGGGCAAGCAACTTAAATTCTAACCGGTCAATTCTATGTGCAATGCATCCGTATGGCCTTGTGAAGGAAAGAAGAGTGCTCTGATTTACTAGCATGCTGACTCATCCTACATTTTCATTCTACAATAAGATGATGCTAGCAAGAGTCAATAATTAAAATGCAAAGGTTTTTGATAGGGGAACAACAGGGAATTGAGAAGATAAAATTACCTTAAGAATAATAGTAACAGCTATTAATAGCTGGGAGAGCAAAAAGAACTCAGGGCTTTAACTAAGTAGAATCTCCTCAGCTCAGTGTCTTTTGTAGGAGTTAGGGGTGAATGAATACAAAAAGAGCTAGAAAATAGGGAAACATAAATTATTTTAAGGAGGGGAATTAGGTATCTTTAAAAAACTCCCACTTAAATCCAGTAGCTTTCATCCTTTGCTGAGAGAACACTGGTGATAGAATAAATACGTCAGCAGGCCTTGAGCAATTATACCAACAGATAAGAGAGATCAAAACAAGTACTATTCAGTCTGTGACATTCAGGATGAAGGCTTAAAAGGACAAAGCATTCTACAAAAAAATTTAAAGCCTCATAATATATAAATTAAGTTTAAAAAAAAACTTAATTGAGGCCATTACCTTATCAAAAAACCTACTGAGCTTGACAGCATTGGAAGAACCGGCAGCAAGGTACCTTGGATTTGTGCAATCCTAGAAGGTAAAACACAGACCTGCAATTAAAATTCAGGGAACATAAGCTCCTTGTCAGTATCGCTGCTCCTGTTGCACATTTCTACAGTAAAATATCAGCTATAATGCTCTCATAACATATTCATGTAATTTTCAAATTATGACGCACAAAGCAAAGAGGAAAGTGCTAAAGGAGGGTAACACCCCTTTTTATTATCTAAGCAATTTTAGAGGACACTGAACCAATGTATTCATCATCAAATAATTCATAAGGGAAGACAGGATTGCTAATATCTTACTAATAAAACCAAGGTACTAATCAGGTGACCTACCTACATTTACCCTAAAAAAGCAGAAACAGTGCCATTAAAAAGTCAGCCCTTCACTTTTGGGCACTAGTTCCTGACCAGTGCTCAACTAAATTCCTACAAATAGTAGGAAGCATGAAAATAAGGAGTTAAAAGGAGCAAAGAACAAACAGAATTGTTGCCAGGGATTTCTCCCTCATTAAATGTAAGGTAATACATCTCTTGATAGGTCATAAAGATAATAATAAGCAATAAATATATTTTTGATAATAAACAATGAATTATTATTAAATATTGTTATTATTAAATAATAGTTAAATAAACAATAATGAACAATAGATAAGTTACTATTAAATAGGATTTTTAAAAATCAGAAAAAAATGGGGCCCAGAAGAGACAAAACAACCTGGAATATTAAATCATTATAATGGCTAGTAAACACTTTAAAAGACTTATTGTCCTTTTACTGAAATTCCAGTGCCATGGTGTCTTTGCTTATCATTACTGATATGCTACCTCAAGAGATAAGAATATTTTGATTTTTACCTCAGAGGGCACATAAGACCAAACTATGACAACATCATATAGGCTCCTTGCAAGAATTATATTTGTCTTTCAGGCTGTGTCCCTTGGGAAACTACTGAAATTATTGGTGTTGCATTTATTGTTTTGTAATCTATATGCCTCATGATTCCTTTCCACTGCATTTTGTTAACAGTCACTTGTATTTTATCCATACACAACGTTTCAAGGCCCACATTTTTAATTTTGACTAGAATCTATAATACATTCTCAAAACCACACACACACACACACACACACACACACAAAGAGACTACAACAAACTTTTCAAAGATCACAGAATACTAGAAGCCAGCAAGGTCTGAATCTGAGTGTCTGTCACAACATTTTTAGATTGTGTGACATCGGTTAGGTTACTAAATCTTTAAAGTGGAGATCATTTATGAAATGGGGGTAATGATACTTATCCCATAGTATTTCTGTGAAAATTAAATAAGATAATATACATCTGGCACATAGCAGGTACTGAAATATTAGTTCCCTTCTCTCTTCTTCCTAAGCAAATGCTAGCAGGCTTAATTTTCAGACACAAAACACCTACCATAAAAGATAATTCCATATACAGATCAGACTGAAATATCATTGTGGAAACTACTGTATTTGAAATAACGTGTGAGCACATTTACACAGCAGAGAGACAAAACCTTAGATGGAGCTTTGTTAGATATTTTATAAAATGTTACAGCTGATACAGTTATCAGAATGTGAAAGTACTTCAGAGACTATTCCAAATAGAGCTGAAGTACTAAATACAGAAACTAAACCAAGCAGCAAACAAACAAAACTTCCCGAAGGTTTAATTCTAAGGTTGCACAATTTCAGCTTGACCACGCTAGAAAAATTCTATGATTTTCAGGATAACAATTTTAAAATTGAAAGGGTCATCTGTTATTGCTCATGGCAAAGGGCAAAGCTTGAAAATTAATAGCTCTAAATAGCTTGTCCAAGCTTGAGAAAGGAATAATAACTAGGGAAGATGCTTCAATGGGATCACTTTAAAGTACATGTATGACAGAGAAAAATTTGTTCTAGACACAATCAGCCTAACAGAATTTTAAAAAGTAAATATGGAAAACTTTAAGTATGCTTGGAAGAACTTGGGTATGTGAATTGGCTTTTTCAAATGTGAAGTTTATGAAATCTGAATACAGAGCAAATATTTTGAATGAAAAATTAGTATCTGAATTAAGAACTAGAGTGTAAAAGACATCAAATTTTGAAGCCTTAGTATGAAAAAAGAATATTTTTATTAATATTTACTTTATTAATACTTTTAAATACTGATTACATGTTGAAATGATAAAATTTGTATATACTGAATTAAGTAAAATATATTTAAATTAATTTTATCTCTTCCTTGTTACCTTTTTTAGTGTGGAAGCCATTGGAATAGTAACTGGTAAATTTTTTAATTTTCAAATGAAAGTAATTTTATTTCTAAAAACTATAAAACTTTTATTAAAAAGTAAATAAGTAAATAAATAAATAATCTTCTCCCTATTTATAATTTAAACACTTTATCTTTTTTTCAGGCACAAGAATAACTCTGATCCCTTCTTTGATGTAAACATATAGTAACCAAAGATGATAGCACTAATATTGTTACATTCGTTTTTTTTAATTTGAGGCTTTATATTTATTTGCTGAGTCTTTCTGATGATCTCTTTTTGAAACTTTAATCCAATTTTCCTCCTTATTTTTTACTTCTTGCATACTTACTAACAGATACTTAATGGAACAAATTAAGAACATTTAATGGTAAATTTTGCTTTGGAAATAATGTTCAAATGAGTTAACCTCAGCATTTCTTCAACAAGGATATTACATATTCTAAGTAGCAGGAAGCTTCTGGAATATCATGGTCCAGTGCTGACCACCTGGGGCACTTACTCTGAATATTCCATGGTGGCAGCTGAGAAAAATAAGGCACCTCCACTGCAAAGGAGAATGTAAAAACCAACGGCATGGCAGACAGATGCCGATTCCCTGTGGGGGTAGAGGTGGGGCTGCACCCAGCAGTGTTCACAAATGTTGATTCAGAGTCAGGACATCACAATCACCCGAGTCATTTCTTAAAATTAGAGTCCTGGTCCCCCGGCAGACCTTATGAATAAAAAGCTGCTGTTGTATGAGAGTTACTCAAAAAATTTCATAGGTACTGTTTGTTGGTAATATGAATATGCAGTCAGGTTTTGGTAATTGTTCATCTAGGTGATTTCTAAGAGTTCTTTCAGCCCCAAAATTCTAAATGTTAGTCATAGGATAATTAAGTGGAAGAGAAGCTTAATTGTACAGCACAGGCTCTGAAGTCAGAGTGCCTGCTTTGACCTGTGTAACCGTGGCCTAGTTACTTCTGCTACTAGTCTGCATCTTTAGAATGGGTATAGTAATAGTGCCTGACTCATAGGGACGATGCATGTGAGAGAATGTACGTAAAGTACCAGAACAGTGCTCGGCTCAATAAACGGTAGCAACTGGTATTATTAAACCACCACACGTCTGAATGCCAGTGCAGTGTGTACGTATGCTGCACGAATCCTACTTGTGAGCAACGACATACCCTTTTCTGGGCAACACTAACTGGTTTATAGGAGGACTTTTCTTAGCCTTTTTAGTGCCAAGTTCTAATGGAGCTAAACACCTCAGGAAGGGATTCAATATCTGTATACACATAAGATTGTATAAACTAATGCCTATGAAGTACTCCTAGTTTATAGTTTGTAATTTTTTCACTTGCCTAGGCCCTTTGCCTATTCACCCTTTAAGGCAAATTCTGTAATTTAAGAAGCTAAGAGGCTTTTTCTAAAGCAAGAATAATAAAATTTATTATAGTACTAGTACCCTTTCTTTGTCATCTTAATTTACTTATTTTGACTTTGGTGTGACTTTAAAAAACCTTTTCAAGAAAATGCCTATGATTTTTACATTATTCACAGAACAAAGTTTGAACATTCCAACAGAACAGCATACAAGGAAGTTGAAGTGACTGTCCATCTAACAGTTTGTTGATTCCAACTTTCCCCATATTTTGGAGTAGAACCAAAATAGCCTGACTTCAAGTATAAACCTTCTTTTGTGAGAATATACGATTTGAACTCTTGGATTTTGCTTCAACTGATAATAATACAAACATGCATTAGTGAAAATACACACCAAATTAATCTCTTCTGCATTGAAATCCTCAGCCAGGAAAGCAGTCCTAATTAAAACTTCATGGCGCTTGGTTTCATGAATCTGGTCCAGTTTAGTCCCTATTACCAACAATGGGATTTGGTTTTCAGCAAACTGTTCCCGGTCATAATCCCTGTGATAAATAATGAAGGGGTGAATAGAATTTACCTTTCTGATGTAGATATGTAAAATAGCTTATACTATTTTACTGATAATTCACTGACTCTTGCTCACCTATCACCTATAAAACTACTTTTTCCCCTAATTTCTTCCATCTACTTGTTTATCAATGCATCCTCACCATTTATAGAATTCTAACTATTCCATCTAATTCTCAAAATTTGTCCCCTTGAATCTTTATAGAGTACTGAATGTCCACCAGGTATAACAAGGTAAGTTGAGTTGACTTCTCCCAAAGCTCTGTCTTCTGAGGCTCAGGAATTTTTTTGTACAGATTCAGAGAGTGGACCCAAACCTCAGTGGGGAGAGAACCTGGAATCTAGCATGGCACTCAAGCCTTGTGTCAGAGCAGAAAATGACAAGCTTCTGGGTACCTTCAGGGCTATGCATGTGCTCTATACTACCATGCACATTTCTGTCTAGGAAGAAATTATTTAAGGAATTAGGCAATAGGGACATTAAAGCCAGAATAAATCAACCATAGGTAATGCTATAGCCTACGGAAAGATGGATTCAACAGATGAAAAGGGAAATAAACAGCTGAATCACAAACTGAATAGTAAAAGGAAAGAATTAAGTACCAAATAGATGTTTGGGAATGAGAGCTGTGGGAGACAGAGGACAGGCAATACAAATCTGTTAGGGTCATTGGCCATTACAATTCTTTTTTTCTATTTCTATCCAATTGATAAGAGTGGTATTCCTCCTATTACTAAAAGGAACACAGAGCCCAATGTTGAATTAATTTAAATTCTATTCATATATGAGAAATAAAAGGTTTGGATTTTTGACATATTATAAGCTCAATTTAAAACAGTCAGCAAAATCTGGTTTTGAACACCTGATGACAGTGAATCAATATTGCATAATCCAATCAATACAACCCAGTTGAGGATAGCTTTTTCTCTTCCTTTGACATTACTTTCCTTTCTCTTGAATAACCTAAATTGGGGGTGTGTATGCAAAATTATCAAATCTTTTTGCCCTTCATAATAATCCTGCAGAGCCTCAGTTACTGTTCAGCCTTGTAACACAATTGTTTTGAACCATGTAACCTCCCGTTTCATAAAAATGTTACCACTCTTTGTTTGCATCAAAGCCAATGAGAGCTTGAGTTCAAGGTCTTTGATTCTTTTTACCAGCATGAACCCTGATTTAGGAGAAATTGTCCAAACTGAAATTTGCTTTATTAGGGAATAAAGTATTGAGAGTGACCTCCTTTAGGACTATTTCCTTTTCCTATACTCACTAACTCTGGCTCACATACAAATTTTTGTATACAGTTTACCGAACATCATCTCTGATACACATATATTTCTGTCACTTGCAGTCTTGCATAATGATCTCTTGCACATCAACATATATATGTATTACATATGTTAATAATATATATATTGCAATATACATATAATTTGTTCTTTTATCTCTCTCCTAAGCTTTCCTTTTTACTCTTTTTTTAAATCTTACAACCAATTTGACTTTGGCAAAAACAAACAAACAAACAAACCTAGCATCTTTCAGACCACTATTTTTAACTACCATTTTAGAGAAGATTTAGGATTCAGAGAAACAAATTTAACAGGCACTATCGGCACACAATCACCAAAAGCCAGAATACAGGAAACTCTACAGGATAAACAAGCCATCTATTTTTCACAAATAAACTACTACAGGGTAAAAAATAAAAATGAAGAAGGGAAGGGGAAGTTGAGATGAAAAGAAACCAAATACAATGAGTGGAACTTATTTAGTTACAGTTTTGAATAAACCAATATTTTTGAAAAATTTGAGGACATTAAAATGAGGACATTAAAGTAAAATTCAATATTAAAGAATCACTGTGCATTTAAAGTATGACAATATATTTTGGTTATGTTCAAAAAGTTCTTAACCTTTAATGTTACACATTGAAGTACTGTATATCTAGATGAAAGGATATCACGTCTACGATTTTCCTCAAACATAAATGAAGAGACACACTGTATTCATGGATGGGACGATACAGCAAAAATTATCCCTGATTTGATCTATAGGTTTATTGCAATTCCAATACAAATTAAAGCATAATTTCTGTCAATATAGACAAGCTGATTTCAATTTTATATGGAAAAGCAAATAAGAGGAGCTAAACCATTTGAAAAGGAATAAAGTGGAAGGAATCACACAAATTTTAACACTTACTAAAATGCTACAATAATCAAGACTGTAGTATCAGTCAAGGGGCAGCCACACATATCAATGGAATGGAATTGGGAATCTAGAAATAGACCCACATAAATATGGTCAAATTATTTTTGGCAAAAGAGTAAAAGAAATTCAATGGACAAAGGATAATCTTGTCAATAAATGGTGTTGGAGGGAAGTTCATAGCGATACAGGCCTCCTTAAAAAACAGAAACATTTCAAACAAACAGCCTAACCCTACACCTACAAGAACTGGAGGAACAACAACAAACAAAGAGCAGAGCAAGTAGAAGCAAGGAAATAACCAATATTAGGGCAGAATTAAATGACATGGAGACTAAAAGAACAATTGAAAGGATCAATAAATCCAGGAGCTGGTTCTTTGAAAAGATAAACAAAATTGACAAGCCTTTAACCAAACTTATCAAGAGAAAAAAAGAGAGGACCCAAATAAGTAAAATCAGAAATGAAAGGTGAGAGATTACAACTGATACCACAGAAATACAAAGGATTGTAAGAAATTACTAAGAACAACCATATGCCAAGAAATTTGCAGACCTCGGTGAAATGGACAAATTTCTAGAAAAACATAATCTTCCAAAATTGAATGAAGAAGAAGCAGAAAGCCTGAACAGAATGATAACAGCTGGTGAAATTGAAGCAGTAATAAAAAAAAGTCCTGGCACACAAAAGCCCTGGACCAGACTGCAAAGTTTAGCAGGGGAATTTTACAAAACATTTAAGGAAGAGCTAACCCCTATCCTTCTCAGACTATTCCAAAAAATCCAAGAAGACAGAAGACTCCCAAGCTCTTTTTATGAGGCCAATATCACCCTAGTCCCAAAACTAGATAAAGACACAACAAAGAAAGAAAAGTACAGGCCAATATTGCTGATGAAAACAGGTGCTAAAATCTTCAACTAAATACTGGCAAACAGCATAGAGAAATACAGTAAAAAGATCCTACACCATGATCAAGTGACATTCATTCCAGGGATGCAAAGATAATACAATATTCTCAAATCAATAAAAGTAATACATCACATAAACAAAAATCACATGATCATCATGATCAATAAATGCAGAAAATGCATTTGATAAGGTACAGTACCCATTTATGATAAAAACACTCATCAGAGTGGGAGTTGAGAGAGCATTCCTCAACATAATAAAAGCCACATATAAGAAACCTACAGCCAACATCACATTCAATGGGCAAAAACTAAAAGGTTTCCCACTAAGATCAGGAATAAGACAAGGATGTCTGCTTTCACCACTTCTGTTCAACATAGTATTGGAAGTTCTAGCCACAGCAATCAGACAAAAAAAAAAAAAAAAAAAAAAAAGCAATAAAAGGCATCCAAATTGGAAAGGAGGAAGTAAAACTGTCATTGTTTGCAGATGATATAATAGTACATTTTGTACACCAACAAAAAAAATCAGAAACAGACATGAAAAAAAAAATCCCTTTTGATATAGCAACAAGAAAAATAAAGTACCTGGGAATAAACCTAACCAAGGAGGTAAAAAACCTGTACTCAGAAACTACACAATCCTGAAGAAAGAAACTAAGGAAGACAGAAACAAATGGGAGCATATACTATGTTCATGGGTTGGAAGAATTAACATCATCAAAATGTCCACACTACCCAAAGCAATTTATAGATTCAATGCAATCCCTATTAAAATACCAGTGACATATTTCACAGATATAGAACAAACAGTTCAAAAATTTATATGGAACCACAAATGATCCCAAATACTTGCAGCAATTTTGAGAAAAAAGAGTAAGTAGGAAAGATCATAATTCCTGGCATAAAACTATATTACAAGGCCACTATAATCCAAACAGTCAGGCCTGGTATAAGAATAAACAAATAGATCAATGGAATAGAATAGAGAGCCCAGAAATAAAAAAACCCCATGTTTTTATGGTCAATTAATATTCAACAAAGGGGGCAGGAGCATAAAATAGAGAAAAAATAGCCTCTTCAACAAATGGTGTTGGAGATCTGGACAGCTACATGCAAAAAAATGAAATTTGACAACCAACTTACACTATACACAAAAACAAATTCAAGATGGATAAAAGACTTAAATATGTCATGACAACATAAAAGTCCCAGAGGAGAACATAGGCAGGAAAATCTCAGGTATTCCATGCAGCAGTATATTCATTGATATGTTCCCTAGAGCAAGAGGCATAAAGGACAGAAAAAGCAAATGGGACTAGATCAAAATAAAAATCTTCTCCATGGCTAAAGAAAACATCAGCAAAATGAAAAGGGAACCAACCTTATACGAAAATATATTTGCCAATGATATCTTGGACAAGGATTTGATCTCCAAAATGCATAAAGAAGTAACATGACTCCACACCAGGAAGACAAACAATCCAATTAAAAAATGGGCAAAAGACTTGAACAGACACTTCTGCAAGGAGGACACACAGAGGGCCCAGACACATATGAAAGGATGCTCAGCATCACTAGCCATCAGAGAGATGCAAATTAAAACCACAGTGAGATATTACTTCACACCAGTCAGAATGGCCATCATTAACAAATCAACAAACAATAAGTGCTGAGGAGGCTGTGGAGAGAAGGGAACCCTAGTGTGCACTGTTGGTGGGAATGCAGACTGGTGCAGCCACTGTGCAAAACAGTATAGAATTTCCTCAGAAAACTAAAAATGGAACTGCCTTTTGACCTGGCAATTCCATAGCAGGGATTATTCCCTAAGAATCCTGAAACAACAGTGCAAAAGAACCTATGCACCCCAATGTTCATAGCACCACAATTTACAATAGGCAAGTGCTGGCAGCAACCTAAGTGCCCATCAGTAAATGAGTGGATAAAAAACTACAGTGCATTTACACAGTGGAATACTATGCAGGAGAAAGAAAGAAGGAGCTCTTACCCTTAGTGACAGCATGTATTTAACTAGAGAGTATTATGCTAAGTGAAATAAGCCAGGCTGTGAAAGACAAATACCATATGATCTCACCTATACGTGGAACCTAATCGATCATAAAACAAGCAAGTAAAATAGAACCAGAGACACTGAAATACAGAACAAACTGACAGTAACCAGATGGGAGGTGGGGGATAACGGGGCAAAGAAGGGCAAGGGTCTTCAAGGAACGTGTATAAAGGACCCACGGACAAAGCCAAAGGGGTGTAGGATTGAGGATGGAAGGTTGGGGTGGCTGGGGTGGGGGACAGTGGGGGGTGGGAAAGGGAGACAACTGTACTTGAATAGCAATAAAAATAAATAAATAAATGGTGTTAGAACAATTGGATGTTTATATGTAAAAGTCACCCTCCAACTATCTCACATTATAAGTAACTCAAAAAGGAGCAAGATCTAAAAGTAAATCTAAAACTATAAAACTTCTAGAAGAAACATAGGAGAAAACCTTAATGTTCTGGAATTAGGCAAAAAGTTCTTAGATATGATACTAAAAGGTACAATACATAAAAACCGGAGAAATTAGACTTTATTAAAATGCAAAACTATTGCTTTATGAATGATACTGTTAGGGGGATATTTATACATAAAACATCCTACAAGGTGTTATTTTGGAGGGTGTATTCCTGCGATTGCTGTAACATTTCAAGCCAACTGTAAACTAATCTGGGCTTACCCGTTTGTTACCAAGACTCCAGTTGGCACCGAATCCCTGTTGAGAACTTCTGATGACCAACGATTCAAGTTTTGGGATGACTTCTTATTCGTTAAGTCGTGTACTAAAATAATACCTAAAATAATCAGAGAAAATAATGTCAATACAGTAACAATTCTTCTTCATTTCAGAATTGGCAAAGTGAGGATTAGCAAAAAATAAGCATTGAGTTGTTTATTGCACCTAGCATTCTAGTATGATTAATGATTATTTTAAAATTTCCTCTAACCACAACAAGAGACAAAGAACATCAGTACATAATACTTAAGGGAGTAGTCCAACAAGAGGATATAACTCCTGCAAACACATATGCACCCAATATAGGAGCACCACAATATATAAAGAAAATCTTGGAGGACTTTAAGAAAGCAACAGATAGCAATACTATCTTTGTAGGGGATTTTAACACCCCACTGTCAACAGTGGATAGATCTTCCAAACAAAAAATCAACAAAAATATTGCAGAATTGAAGGACATTCTAGATCCAATGGACTTAATTGATATTTATAGAACATTTTACCCCAAAGAAGCAAAATACACATTCTTCTCAAAGGCACAGGGATCATTCTCAAAGATAGACCACATGGTGGACACAAAACAAGCCTCAACAAATTCAAGAAAACTGAAATCGTATCAAGCATCTTCTTGGATCACAATGGATTGAAACTAGAAACAAACCTCAAGAAAAACACAAAAAAACAGTCAAATACATGCAGGCTAAATAACATGTTATTAAATAATGAATGGGTTAACAATGAGATGAAGGAAGAAATCAAAAAGTACTTGGAAACAAATTAAAATGAATATACAACCCCAAACCTATGGGACACAGCAAAGGTAGATTTGAGAGAGAAGTTCATAGTGATACAGGCCCACCTAAAGAAGATAGAAAAATCTCAAATAAACAATCTAACCCTGCATCTAAAAGAACTAGAGGAACAACAACAAACAAGGCCCAGCGCAAGCAGAAGGAAGGAAACAATCAAGATGAGAGCATATTAAATAACATATAGACTGAAAACACAATTCAAAGGATCAATGAATCCAGGAGCTGGTTCTTTGAAAAGATAAACAAAACTGACAAACTGTTCACCAGACTCATCAAGAAAAAAAAGAGAGAGGACCTAAATAAATAAAATCAGAAATGAAAGAGGAGAAGTAACAACTGATACCACAGAAATACAAAGGATTGTAAGAAAGTACTAAGAATAAGTATATGCCCAGAAATTGGACTACCTGGGCAAAATGGATAAATTTCCTAGAAATACACAGTCTTCAAAAACTGAATCAGGAACAAGCAGAAAAACTGAATAGATTGGTAACTAGCAAAATGAAAGAAGTAATCAAAACACTACCGGCACATAAAAGCCCCAGACCAGGTGGCTTCACAGGCGAATTTTACCAAACATTTAAAGAAAACTAACTCCTATCCGTCTCAAACTATTCCAAGCTACTCAGGAAAAGGAAGACTCCCAAACTCTTTTTACAAGGTCAGTATTATCACATTCCTCAAACCAGGTAAAGATACAGAAGAAAGAAAATTATAGCCCAATATTTCTGATGAACACAGATGCTAAAATTCTCAACAAAATACTAGCAAACCAGATCCAACAATACATTAAAAAGATCATATAACATGATCAAGTGGGATTTATTCCAAGGATGCAAAGATGGTACAATATTTGCAAATCAATAAATGTGATACTTCACAGAAACAAAATGAAAGACAAAAATCACATAATCATGTTATATGCAGAAAAAGCATTTGATAAAATCTAGCACCCAGTTATGATAAAAACACTCAGCAAAACGGGAATAGGGGGAGCATACCTCAACATAATAAAGGACACATAAGAAAAACCTACTGCCAACATCATCCTCAATGGGCAAAAACTAAAAGTGTTTCCCTTAGTATCTGGAACAAGACCAGGGTGTCCACTTTCCTCTTATTCAGCGTAGTACTTGAGGTCCTATGCAATCAGCCACAGCATTCAGACAAGAAGAAGAAATAAAAGGCATCCAAATTGGAAAGGAGGAAGTACACCCATCATTATTTGCAGACGACATGACAGTGTACACAGAAAACCATATAGGCTCCACCAAAAATTTACTCGACCTACTAAGTGAATTAGGCAAAGTAGTGGTATACAATATCAATATTCAGAAATTGATGGCATTTTTGTACACCAGTATTGAACTATCAGAAAGAGGAACTAAGAAAAAAATCCTATTGACTATAGCAAACAACAACAAAGTATCTAGGAATAAACTTAATCAAGGAGGTAAAGACCTGAACTCAGAAAACTACAGAACACTGAAGAAAGACTGAGGAAGATACAAATAAATGGAAGCATATACTCTGTTCACTGATTAGAAGAATTAACATCATCAAAATGTCCATACTACCCAAAGCAATCTATAGATTTAACACAATTCCTATTAAAATACCAATGGTATGTTTGACAGCTCTTGAACAAATACTTCAAAAATCTATATGGAAGCAAAAAGGATCCCGCATAGCCACAGTAATCTTGAGAAATAAGAACAAAGTTGGAGGGATCACAATACCTGATATCAAACTATACTACCAGGCCAGAGTAATCAAAACAGTCTGGTACAGGCATAAGAACAGACACATAGATCAGTGGAACAGAATGGAGCCCAAAATAATCCCATGTCTCTATGGTCAATTAATATTTGACAAAGGGATGATGAGAATACAATGGTGTAAAAATAGCATCTTCAATAAATGGTGTTGAGAGAACTGGACTGCTACATTCAAAAAATGAAGCTAGACCACCAACTTACATCTTACACCAGAATAAACTCAAAATGGAAAAAAGACTTAAACATAAGTTGTGATACTATGAAAGTCCTAGAGAAAAACATAGGCAGTAAAATTTCAGATATCTCACAAACCAGTATTTTTGCTGACATATCTTCAAGAGCAAGGAAAATAAAGGAAAACAATAAACAAATGGGACTATATCAAAGTAGAAAACTTCTGTACGGCTAAAAACACATCATTAAGATGAAAAGGGAACTGACTGTATGGGAGAACATATTTGCCAATGATACATTTGATAAGGGTTTAATCTCCAAAATATATAAAGAACTCATGGGACTTAACACCAGGAAGACAAAAATTCCAATTTAAAAATGGGCAAGGGACCTGAACAGACACTTCTCTACAGACGACATACAGATGGCCCATCAACATATGAAAAATACTCATTGTCACTAGCCATCAGAGGGATGCAAATTAAAACTACAATGAAATATCACCTCACACCTGTCAGAATGGCCATCATTCATAAATGAACAAACAACAAGGGCTGGCGAGGATGCGGAGAAAAGGGAACCCTAGTGCACTGCTGGTGGGAATGCAGACTGGTACAGCCACTGTGAAAAACAGTATGGAATTGCCTCAAAAAATTAAAAATGCAACTGCCCTTTGACCCAGTGATTACCCTGCTGGGAATATACCCTAAGAACCCCAAATACCAATTCAAAAGAACTTATGAACCCCTATGTTAATAGCAGCACTATTTACAATAGCCAAGTGTTGGAAACAGCCTAAGCACCCATCAGTAGATGAATGGATTAATAACTGTAGTACATGTACACAATAGAATACTACACAGCAGAAAGAAAGAAGAAGGAATTCCTACCCTTTGTGACAGCATAGATGGAACTAGAAACTATTATGTTAAGTGAAATAAGCCAGTCGGTGAAAGACAAATACTGTATGATCTCACATGTAAAAGGAATCTAATGAACAAAACAACAAGCAAAATAGAACCAGAGATATGGAAACAGGGAACAGACTGACAGCTACCAGAGGAGGGTGGGGTATAATGGTTGAAAAAAGAGTAAGGGATTAGTGAAAGAACATGTATGAATGATCCATGGACATGGACAATAGTGTGGGGCTGGATTGTTGGAGCAGGGACTGGTCTGGATGGAGGAGGGCAAAGGGGGAAAAACTGGGACAACTGTAATAGAATAAACAGAAATAAAAAAGAAGAAAAAAAATGAAGTATTCAAAATAACAAAAAAGCACACCTCTCCTTCTAACTTTGAGGTAGACATTCCCCCCCCACTAAAGGGAGGGGGCAATTAAAAAGGAATAACAGACTTCAAAAAAATAAAATTTCTGCCCTGGCTGGTATGGCTCAGTGGATTGAGTGCTGGCCTGAGAACCAAAGGGTTGCCAGTTCAATTTCCAGTCAGGGCACATGCCTGGGTTGTGGGCCAGGTTCCCAGTTGGGGGTGCATGAGAGGCAACCACACATTTTCTCTCCCTCTCTTTATCCCTCCCTTCCCTCCTCTCTAAAAATAAATAAAATCTTTAAAAACAAATAGTTATGTATCATATTATGTTAAAGAAAAATAAATGAGTAACACCGTAGGGGGAAAAAATGGGCAAAGGACCTGAACAGACACTTCTCCAAGGAGGACACACAGAGGGCACAGACACATATGAAAGGATGCTCAATATCACTAGCCATCAGAAAGATGCAAATTAAAACCACAATGAGATACTGCTTCATACGGGTGAGAATGGCCATCATTAACAAATCAACAAACAAGTGCTGGTGAGGTGGAGAAAAGGGAACCCTAGTGCACTGTTGGTGGGAATGCAGACTGGTGCAGCCACTGTGCAAAACAGTATGGAATTTCCTCAGAAAACTAAAAATGGAACTGCCTTTGACCCAGCAATTCCACTGCTGGGACTATATCCTAAAAGCCCTGAAACACCAATCCAAAAGAACCTGTGCACCCCAATGTTCATAGCAGCACAATTTATAATAGCCAAGTGCTACAAGCAACCGAAGTGCCCATCAGTAAATGAGTGGATCAAAAAACTACAGTACATTTACACAATGGAATTCTACACAGCAGAACGAAAGGAGGAGCTCCTACCCTTTGTGACAGCATGGATGGAACTGGAGAGCATTATGCTAAGTGAAATAAGCCAGGTGGTGAAAGACAAATACCATATGATCTCACCTTTAACTGCAACATAATCAACATAAGAAAAAAGAAAACAAAATATACTCAGAGACATTGAAATTAAAAACAATCTAACAATAGCAGAAGGTGGGGGGAGGGGACAGTAGGGAGAAGGTTTTCAGGAAAAACTATAAAGGACACATGGACAAAATCAAGGAGAAGGGTGGAAGCAAGGGAGGGAGGTGGGTTTGGCTGGGGTGCGGGGGAGTACAGGGGGGAAAATGCAGACAACTGTAATTGAACAACAATAAAATAATTTAAAAAATAAAATTGAATTAAAAAAAAAGAAATGAAGAAAGTACTTAGCAATTGCAATGCTTACTTAATAGTGAATGATAAATGCATACACCAGGAGGGAAGGGGTAAGATGCTAAATCTTTTGGTACATCAATCAAAGACAAGTTGAAATTATATTTCACAGTAAAAAAAGGTTTAACAAATTAACTTAAAAAAGAGTAAAAAGATAAAGAAACTCTATTGGTAAATTCTAGGTGTCAGCAGTTTAGTCTACTGACAGAGTAGGCCCTCTATTAACTGCAGTTAGTCCTCTATTACATGCCACTAGTTGGAAATCTGCTCCAGGCTTTTGAATCTCTGTAACCGGAGGAAATTTTTGCACCCCAAAAGACACTCTTAGTCATCACTTCATAATTAATTGCATAGGAATCCCTCTAAGGAGCAGATGAAAGAAATCTTTGTAACTCTGTGACATCTGGCTTAGACTGTGGGATTCCTAATAGTTCTATTGTACTTACCCAACTTACTGGTGGAATAGGACTCCCAGGGGACAGTGTTTTGAAAGCCCCATGGTTAATGTCAAGTACCGCAAATACAATTTTACTTCTTAATATTTATTTTATGACAATAATATAAATAGAAACACTTAGACAAAGCAAATATTCAATGTTCTGAATTACATGGTTAGAATCTAGAAACACAAACTGGAATGATATGCAGATTTAAATTAAGAGTTGTGAGTAATTAAATCTTTCTTAAATTAAGATGAGTCCAGCATCCCACAGCATTCCATATAGAGGATGTGTACTCCTAGCCCAGTAATAAATGGTAGAAATAAAAAACGCTTTACCATTTACAGAGTTGTAGAATACTGCTCTTGTGCTTTTCACACTGCTGGCACTGCCCACAGAGCCTCCAACATCCCATAATTCTATATAGTAGGTCTTCTCTTCTGGGGTTCCTTCTTTGTAGTCATGAACCTAAAAATATCAATCCATAAAAATAATTATTATAGCCACTTAGCAAACTGGTAAGCACCCTCATTCTAGTTTAAAGCATTGGACATTGCATATCATTATCTCAAGCTTTCTCCCTCTTATACTCCAACACTAATTATAATCTTTGACCTCACAGGACTCTATATGTATTTAATTGATCCTAACATCTTTCATAGCTTCCCCTTCTACTTCTAAACCTCCTTTCCTGACTAAGGATAAATTCCATGATTTGTCGTTTTAGTCACTGCTTTTCCCCCTCTCTCATTGTATTCACCTGATAAAATATCAACCCTAATTACATCCACCTTTTCCCTGATTTCCATGTCTACAACCCAGCTAGCTGAATGTGAAGCTCAGAAAAATACACATTCAAGCTGACTGAATTCATTTTAAACTCAAGTGTACCTTTGGATCTGTCTTTCAGTCATTTCATATAGTTCATTTCCTCTTTTTCTCTCCTAGATACGTTTCCTCTTTTTAAAATTTCCAATATCCCTTCCTTATCCTCAAACACAGCTAATTACCTTGCTTCACGACAGAAACAATCAGAAGAGGACTTCTACAACCGGTTCTTCCCATATCTGTCCACCTCCCTGCATTGGTACCTGTATAATCCACTTTCCCTCCAGCTGTGAGACATAGGCTGTCTGTGTCCCTAAAGCATTAGATCCCATCTCCTCTTTCTGGTCAAAGTGGAGCTCCTCTCATCACCGAATTTTCCCTCTCAGTTGGGTAATTTCCACCAGTGTATAAACATGACATAATTTTTCAGAAAAAAAAAAACCTTCTACTTCCTCAAGCTACTATGCCATTTATCTGTTCCATTATTTATTTGTTTGTTTTTTGTTTATTTATTTACATTGTATTGTGTTTTCTTTCTTTGTTTATATTGTATCTATTCGCCACCCAAAGTCAAGTCTCTTTCCATCACCATTTATCCCCCCTTTACCCTTTTTTTCTACCTTCCCCCACACCCTTTTCCCTCTGGTAATCACCGTACTGTTGTCTATGTCTATGAGTTTTTTTCTTTTTTGCCTAATCCATTTCATCTTTTTCATCAGCCTCCCAGAACCCTCCTGTCTGACAACTGTCAGTCTGTTTTCTGTATCTATGAGTCTGTTTCTACTTTTTGTTTTTGTTGTTGTTGTTCATTAGATTACACGTATAAATGAAATCATATGGTACTTGTCTTTCTCTGACTGGCTTATTTCACTTAGCATTATACTCTCCAGGTCCATCCATGCTGTTGCAAAAGGTAAGAATTCCTTCTTTTTTACAGCTGAGTAGTATTCCATTGTGTAAATGTACCACTGCTTTTTTATCCACTCATCTACCATGGACACTTGGGCTGCTTCCAAATCTTAGCTACTGTAAATAATACTGCAGTGAATATAGGGGTGCTTATATTCTTTCAAATTAATGATTTGGGTTTCTCTATTCCTTTTTACAGTGAAAGTCCTCCAAGGGACTTTTGAGTCTATCCTCAACTGTCTCTAATTCTTCTCCTTCCATTCTGTTTTGAACTCATTCCTGTCACACTTTTGCCCCAATCACCCTAATGAATCATTCCTTATCAGGGTCACCAATGGTTTCCACATTGCTAAATCCAATGATCAATGAACAATTTTTACCTTCCTCTACCATTTGACACAACTAATCACTCCTCTGCCTTGCAATACTGTCTTCATTTATCTTCCAGGATGCCATACTCCCCTGGTTTTCTTCCCACCTCCCAGCTAATCCTTTTCAATCTCCATATGGGTTGTCCTTATCTCTCTATTCTCTAATTGTTGGAGTGTCCTAAGATTTAGTTCTCCGATCTCTTTTCTTCTCAGTCAACACTTGCTGTCTTCGCAATTTCATCATCTTTTAATTTTAAATGTCGTTATTATGTTGATGAATTCCAAATTTTTATCCATCTTGGACCAGTTCCTTGAATTTCAGACTACCACAGCCACCACACTACAATTTGGATGTTTAATAGATACAATATAGGCCAGAAGTGATTGGCATGAAACACTGAAGTAATGAAAAGCAAGGTACTTGCAACCAAGACTACTCTACCCAGCAAGGCTCTCATTTAAAATGGAAGGCAATATTGGGTCTAAGATGTAAGACCTGAAACCATAAAAATCATAGAAGAAAATATATGCAGCAAAATTTTGGACATGCAAATAGCTATATTTTATTGGATATATCTATCTCTCCAGGCAAAAGAAACAAAATGAAAAATAAACAAATGGGACTACATCAAAATAAAAAGTTTTTGCACAGCAAAAGAAAACATCAACAAAATAAAAATGGAAAGACAATCCACAGACTTGGAAACATACTTACTGATACATCTGACAAAAGGTTAATATCCAAAATTTATAAAAAACTTACAAAATTCAACATCACAAAAAACAACCCAATTAAAAAAAAAGGGCAATGGACCTGAATAAACACCTCTCCAAATAGGACATACAGATGGTCCATAGACATATACAAAGATGCCCAATGTCACTAATCATCAGAGAAATGCAAATTAAAACCACAATGAGATATCACTTCACAACTGTCAGTATGGCTATCATCAATAAATCAACAAATAAAAAGTGCTAGTACAGATGTGGAGAACAGGGAACCTTTTTGTACTGTTGGTGGAAATGCAGATTGGTACAGCCACTGTGGAAAGCGGTAGGGAGATATTTCAAAGAATTAAAATGGATCTGCCTTCTGACACAGTGATCCCACTTCTGGTAATACATCCAAAGGAACTCAAAACACTAATTCAAAAGAACACAGTACTACTATGTTCACTGCAACATAATTTACAATTGCCAAGATATGGAAGCAGCCCAAGTGTCCATCAGTAGATGAGGAGATAAAACAACTATGGGACATTTATACAATGGAATACTGGTTGGCAGTATAAAAGAAGAAAATTTTACCCTTTGTGACAGCATGGACGGACCTGGAGAACATTATGCTAAGCGAAATAAGCCAGAGGACGACAAATACCATACGATTTCACTCATGTGGAATCTAATTAACAAACTGAACTAATAAGGAAAACAGAGGCAGATTCATAGATAGCAGGATGACAGTGAAGGGTGGGGGAGGTTAGGGGAGAGAAGGATCAAGCAAAAGGGAAAAGGACCCATAGACAGGGACAACAGTGTGGTGATTGTAGGGGTAGGGAGAGCATATAAGGGGACTAAATGGTAATGAAAAAAATACAATAAAAAATTAAAAAATATATGGCATCACAAAAAATTAAAAAAAATAAAATGGAAGAAATTGCTACGAACAATTATATGCCAAGAAATTGGACAACCTAGGTAAAATGATAAATTTCCAGAAAGATTCAATCTTCCAAAACTGAATCAGGAAGAATTAGAAAACCTGAATTGAGTGATAACAAGTAGTGATTGAAGAAGTGATCAAAAAACCCTTGGCACACAAATGCTCTGGACCAGATGACTTCACAGGCAAATTCTACCAATCATTTGAAGAACTAATACATATCCTTCTCAAACTATTCAAAAAAATTCAAAAAGAGGGAAGGTCTTCACACTCTTTTTTTATGAGGCCACTATTATACTAATTCTAAAACCAGGTGAACATACAACAAAGAAAGAAAATTATAGCCAATATCTCTGATGAACACAGATGCTAAAATCCTCAACAAAGTATTAGATAACCAGATGCAACGATACATCAAAAAGATCATACACCATGATCAAGTGGGTTTTATTCCACACATGCAAGGATGGTACAATATCCACAAATCAAAAAATGTGATACATCACATAAACAAAATAGAAGACAAAAATCACATGATCACATCAATAGATGCAGAAAAAGCATTTGATAAAATCCAACATGCATATATGATGAAAACACTCACCAAAGTTGGAATAGAGGGAACATATACCTAAATATAACAAAGGCTGAATACAAAAAAACCTACTGCCCATATCATAATTAACAAGCAAAAACTAAAAGCGTTTCCCTTAAGATCAGGAACAAGAAAGTCCGCTTTCACCACTCTTCTTCAACATAGTCCTGGAGGTCCTAGATACAGTGATCAGACAAGAAAAAAAAAAAAGGCATCTAAATTGGAAAAGAAAAAGCAAACTGTCACTGTTTGCAGACAACATGATATTAAACATGGAAACCCTATAGGCTCCACCAAAAAACTACTAGACCTAATAAATGAATTCGGTAACGTAGTGGGATATTCAGAAAGTCAATATTCAGAAATCAATGGCATCGTTATACACCAATAATGAACTATTAGAAAGAGAAACTTAGAAAACAATCTCATTCACTATTGTAACAACAACAAAAAAAGTACCAGGAATAAATTTAACAAGTAGGTAAAAGACCTGTACTCAGAAAACTATAGGACACTGAAGAAAGAAATTGAGGAAGATACAAGTAAGTAGAAGCATATACTCTGTTCATGGATTGGAAGAATTAACATCATTAAAATGTCCATACTACCCAAAGCAATCTATAGATTCAATGCAACTCCTATTAAGATACCAATGGCATATTTCACAGATATAAAACAAATGTTCCAAAAATTTATATGGAACCAAAAATGACCCCAAATAGCCTCAGCAATCTTGAGAAAGAAGAACAAAGTAGGAGGGATCACAATACCTGATATCAAACTATACTACAAGCCCACTGTAATCAAAACAGTTTGGCACTGGCATAAGAACAGACACATAGATCAATGGAACAGAATAGAGAGCCCAGAAATAAACCCATTAATTGTCTTTATGGTCAATTAATATTTGACAAAGGAGGCAAGAGCATAAAATGGAGTAAAGCCAGACTCTTCAATAAATGGTGTTGGTAGAACTGGACTGATACATGCAAAAAATTGAAACTAGACCATCATCTTACATCATACACCAGAATGAATTCAAAATAGATTAATGACTTAAATGTAAGTCGAGATAACATAAAAATCCTAGAGGGAAAACACAGGCAGATATCCCATGTAGCAATATTCTTGCCACTATATCTTCTAGGGCAAGGGAAGTAAAGGAAAAAATAAGCAAATGGGACTATATCAAATTAAAAACCTTCAGCACGGCTAAAGAAACCCTCATCAAAATGAAAAGGGAACCAACTGTATGGGAGAACATATTTGCCAATGATACATTTGACAAGGGTTTAATCACCAAAATATATAAAGAATTCATAGGATTCAACCCAGAAAGACAAACAATCCAATTAAAAAATGGGCAAAGGACTTCAATAAACACTTCTCCGAGGAGGACATGTAGATGGCCCATAGACTTATGAAAAAATGCTCAACATTACTAGCCATCAGAGGGATGCAAATTAAAACCACAATGATATATCTCCTCACACCAGTCAAAATGGCCACTGTTAACAAATCAACAAACAACAAGTGCTGGCAAGGATGTGGAGAAAAGGAAACCTGAGTTCACTGTTGGTGGAAATGCAGACTGGTGCAGCCACTTTGTAAAACAGCCTGGAGTTTCCTCAAAAAAACTAAAAATGGAACTACCTTTTGACCCAGTGATTCCACTGCTGGGAATATACCTGATGAATCCTAAAACATCAGTTTAAAAGAATTTATGCACCACCATGTTCCAGGCAGCACTATTTATGTATAATAGCCAAGATTTGGAAACAGCCAAAGTGCCCATCGGTAGGTAGATGAGTGGATAAAAAATCTGTGATTCATCTACACAATGAAATACTATGCAGCAGAAAGGAAGAAGTAGTTCCTACTTTTTTCGACAAAATGGATGAACTGGAGACTTAAGCTAAGTGAAATAATCCAGTTGGTGAAAGAAAATTACCATATGATCTCATTTATAACAGGAATCTAATGAACAATATAAACTAAATAGCAAAATAGAACCAGAGGCATAGAATCATGGAACAGACTGACAGATGTAAGTGGGGAGGGGGAAAGTGGGGACTGATTGAAGAAAGGTGAAATGATTAGTCAAAGAACATATATGAAGGACCCATTGACATGGACAATGGTGAGGGGAATGTTTATGGAAGTGGGGGTCAGGCTGGGTGGAGGGGGGTGAATGGGGAAACAGTAGGACAACTGTAATAGCATAAAAAATATTTAAAAAGAAAGAAAGAAAACATTTTAGCAGGATTTCTAAGCAAAACCATTGAAACAAAATACAAAGTGTTATAAGGAGTCAGTTACCTGTTATCAAAAACTCAATCACATTAGTGAATCTTTCTTGATCTTGTCTCCCTTCCCTCCAAGACCTAAAACCAACCAGGGAGGTTTAGGTACTCCTATTTGCTCCCATAAGATCCTGTACACGTCTATCATTTCTAACCACACTGTTTTATTTATCTGCCAATATCTCTTCTATTAGACTCTGAGCATAAGGACAGGGATCATGTATTATTCATCTTTGTGGGCCTAGAAAATAGCATAGTACCTAATACATATTAGATGTTTGGTTATGTTTGCTCAAATCAATGAATAAATTTAGATTATCTCATCCTCCAAGGTCTTATTATATTAGGTTTATTATTTTACTGAATACCATCACTTCTCAGGTACAGTTTTCAGAACTAATTAAATCAGAATAGGAACTGGATAAAACACAGACTCTTGGATCATTCCTGAAGTTTCTAGGGTAGGGCTCAAAAATCTGTATTTTTAAAGAAAGCTCCCTAGGTGATTCTGTAACATAATTAAGTTTGGCAACCACTGCTATACACCGCTTTCATCTCTAAAATTATTTCAAATGTCTAACGTTACCTCTTCTTTTTTTTTTTTTTTTTACATTACCTCTTCTAAATGACTATAATTCCTCTAAGAATAGCCACCATGTAATACAATTCCCAGGTAGCATGCCCTCTTAGCTTTGTAATGTACCAAGTCTGCTACTGAGATCTCTTTTGACTATATACAGTTCCAAGTAAGACTGACAAAATACCTTCCCTAATCAAAACTTTCATTGTTTTCCTCTAGAATTAGAAGAGAAGGTGTCCTTCTTCCTTTTCAGCTTGTTCGATTAATACTGTTTAACTTAATTCAAATGGAACAAGTCCAAAGAATGTTAAACCAGTGGCTGGTAGCTTGTAGCTATAACATTATATCACTTACACAGGTAAGAGATCGCCAAGGCAAAGCTTGATATTATCACAGGTATTGCTCTTGACACAATAAGAGGTTCCTTGGTGCTAAAGTAAGAGCCCAGAATGATGGGGTGGGGGTAATGCCAAATTATAAGCAATGGGTTTTATATTTAAATAGGTTATCAAGGATTTAATACTTAAAGTCATTACAGACTTTAGTTATACAAGGTAGGAACAGTGTCTGCTGATCATCATATGGGAAAAGGAACCATATTCCTCAATGCTGCTGTTGCCTTGGTAATTCTCATATACATACTCTTGACTTTTTATGAAAGCCAAATCAAGACTAAGTATAAAAGGTTGTGTCTCACTGGAAGTTTATTCATTGTTTCTAACTTTAAAAAAGCAAAAACAAATTTAGTAAAGACTATCATACACATCAAGAGAGAACACTGGCCACTATTGATGCTAATAAGTTTGGTTTAGTATATATGCCTGCAGAACTATTACTAAAGAGAAGCAGATCTGGCCAAGATGGAAGCGTAGGAAGATAGATACACTGGGCCTCCTCATACAACCAAAAGAAGGACAACAACAAATTTAAAAACAAAAAATAACCAGAACTGCCGGAAAATCGAACTGTATGGAAGTCTGACAACCAAGGGGTTCAAGAATAAACATTCATCCAGACTGGTAGGAGGGGTTGAGACAGGCAACTGGGTGGAGAGGACTTGTGGCAAGGTGGGGGCTGGAGGACCGGTGGTCTCACTTTTGTGTGAGGATAAACCAGGAGGAACAACTGGGGAGAGAGACAGACTGTGTAACTCAGGGTTATGGTGTGGGGAAATAAAGCCTCAAAACCTCTGACTGTAAAAACCTGTGGGGGTTGTGGCAGCAGGAGAAACTCCCAGCCTCACAGGAGAGTTCATTGGAGAGAACCACAGGGTCCTAGAACATACAAAAACCCTCGACCCGGGAATCAGCACCAGAAGGGCCTAATTTGCTGTGGATGGCTGGGGAAGTGACTGATAGCCATCCTAGAGCACAGCAAGCACTATTGTTCCCTCTCAGACCCCTCCCCAACATACACTGCCACAATGCAGCCATGTAGGTTGCCCTGCCCTGGCGAATACCTAAGGACTGCCTCTTACTACGTAATAGGCACACAGAGACAAAAAAAAAAAAAAAAAAAAAAGGCCCAAACGAAAGAACAGATCAAAGCTCCAAAAATAGAACTAAGGGATGAAGAAATATCCAACCAATCAGATGCACAGTTCAAAACACTGGTAATCAGAATGCTCACAGAATTGGTTGAGTATGGTCACAAAATACATGAAAAAGTGAAGGCTATGCAAAATGAAATAATGGAAAACGTACAGGGAATCAACAGTGAAGGGAAGGAAACTGGGAATCAAATCAACAGTTTGGAGCAGAAGAAAGAAATAAACATTCAACCAGAACAGAATGAAGAAACAAGAATTCAAAAAAATGAGGAGAGGCTTAGGAAACTCCAGGACAACTTTAAATGTTACAACATCCGAATCATAGGGGTGCCAGAAGGAGAAGAGGAATACCAAGAAATTGAAAACTTATTTGAAAACATAATGAAGAACTTCCCCAATCTAGCAAAGGAAATAGACTTTCAGGAAGTCCAGGAAGCTCAGAGAGTCCCAAAGAAGTTGGACCCAAGGAAGCACACACCAAGGCATATCATAAATACACTACTCAAGATTAAAGAGGAGAGAATCTTAAAAGCAGCAAGAGAAAAGGAGACAGTTACCTACCAAGGAGTACCCATAAGACTCTCAGCTGATTTCCCAAAAGAAACCTTGCAGGCAAGAAGGGGCTGGAAAGAAGTATTCCAAGTCATGAAAGGCAAGGACCTACATCCAAGATTACTCTACCCAGCAAAGCTATCATTTAGAATGGAAGGGAAGATAAAGTGCTTCCCAGATAAGGTCAAGTTAAAGAAGTTCATCATCACCAAGCCCTTATTATATGAAATGTTAAGGGGACTTATCTAAGAAAAAGATAAAAAATATGAACAGTAAAACAATAACAAACTCACAGTTATTACCCATACCTAAAACAAAAACAAAAGCAAACTCAGCAAACAACTAGAACAGGAACAGAATCACAGAAATGGAGATCACATGGAGGGCTATCAGCAGGGAGGGGGAGGAGGGAGAATGGGGCGAAGGTACAGGGAATAAGAAGCATAAATGGTAGGTACAAACTAGATAGGGGGAGGTTAAGAATAGCATGGGAAATGGAGAAGCTAAAGAACTCATACGTATGACCCCTGGAGATGAACTAAGGTGGGGGAATGCCCTTGGAAGGGGGGGGGGTACAGGGTGGAGGGGAATAAAGGAGAGAAAAAAAATGGGACAAATATAATAGCATAATCAATAAAATATATCTAAAAAAAGAGAAGGAGAAAGGTAGGAGGTCTTAGTATAGAGTTGAAAGAGAAGGACAGCAAAGAACAATTAGGAAAGTGCACCACAGGGCAGGAACTGAATTTGTCTCATTCACTGCTGTGTAGACATACCTCAAAGATATTGCAGGTTTGTTCCAGACCGCAGCAATAAAGCGAGTCATACTAAAGGGAGTCATAATGTTTTTGCTGGTAAGAGGGTCTTGCCTTCAATTTGTAAAAATCATTACATCTGTGAAGTACAATAAAGCAAAGCACAATAAAACAAGGTATGCCTGCACTTCCAATTCCTTACAGTGTCTGATACCCAGCAGGTAATATATGTGCTAAATGAACAAATTAATGGATGACTAGTATAGTTTGTTGCTAATTACCTCTCCTTTCCAGTAATCTGATTTAGCCCTCAGCTAAGTTCCTTTCCCCTTTTTTTAAAAAAAGTTTCACTTTTCTGTTCTATTCTGTATCTATTCACTCTTTTGCGAAAGATTGATTTAAACTTTAGTCTCTATTTCCTCTCAGCCTATTCACATCATTTGATTTCTGCCACTAACATTTTTGCACTTTCAAAGGTCAGCACTGACATCATCATCACCACATTCATTTTTTTCCTCTCTCAGTCCTTACATTTCTATAGTATTTCATACTAAAAATCAATCCTCCCTTTGTGAAATTCTCACCTCTCTTTTCTCTTGTGGTATTTCATCATCTTAGCTATCCTAGCATTTGATCAATCTTTCTCTGACTCCTCTTTCACTTTCAACTTTCTAAATATACCCCACAGTTCTTCATCAGCTCTTCTCTTTTTAAATGTTCTTTTTTTAAAAAAAAAACTCATCATTTCTCATGGTTCAGGATTATCTCTATACAGATGATTCCAACTCAGAATTTTCTCTTGAGCTTCAACACCTCATTTCCAAATGCTTTTTGGATAGTTTCAGTTGAATAACTCAGATACAGCCCTTCATCATGTCCAGAACTGAATTTATTACCATTGTCTCTTCTTTCACCTAAAATATATATATCTCCCCCATTCATCCATTGCCCAGGCCACCCATTCAATCATTTATGCCCTGCATAATTTTCCACCCTTCACAAACATCTCACTTTCTCTCTTGAATTGCTATAACACTAATTTTCACTTAAGTGCTTTTTATGTAAGAATTTTCTGTGGTGATAAAAATATCCAATACAGTAACCACTAGCAACATGGTACTACTGAGCAGTTGAGATGTGCCAGTTCAACTTAGTTAATTTAAATTTAAATTTAACACATGAGTCTGGTCATCACTGTATTTACCAGCATTAGAATGCTTTTTTCCTACCTGTCTTTCCGGAACAAGAAGCCGTACAGAATAGTGATAAAGAGGACAGGCTCTTAGACTATGCTGTCTGTGTCTAAATCCCAGGTCCTCACTTACTAGCAATGTTCCCCTGGACAAGTCACTTAACATCTCTGTGCTGCAACTGCTTCATTGGCAAAGAGGGACACTAACAGTAACTACCTCAAAGGGTTGCTGTGGGAATAAAATAAATTATTATGTAAAATAAGTGTCTAGTCTAATTAAAGTTTTAGCAATCATTCATTATTATTGTTATTTTAAAGATCATTTACTTTACTATATGAACAAGAAAAATAAAATACTTAGGAATAAATTTAACTAAGGAGGTAAAAGACCTATACTCAGAAAACTACACAACACTGAAGAAAGAAATTAAGGAGGACACAAATAAATGGAAGTATATACCGTGATCATGGACTGGAAGAATTAACATCATCAAAATGTCCATACTACCCCAAGCAAATTATAGATTCAACACAATCCCTACCAAACTACCAATGACATATATCACAGATATAGAACAAACATTTCAGAAATTTATATGGAACCATAAATGACCCCAAAAGCCTCAGCAATTTTGAGAAAAAAGAACAAAGCAGGAGGGATCACGATACCTGATATCAAATGTATTACAAGGCCACTACAATCAAAACAGTCTGGTACTGGCATAAAAACAGGCACATAAACCAATGGGTTAGAATAGAGTGCCCAGAAATAAACCCATGTCTCTATGGTCAATTAATATTTGACAAAGGGAGCAGAACCATAACATGCAGTAAAAACAGCCTCTTCAACAAATGGTGTTGGGAGATCTGGACAGCTACATGCAAAAAAATGAAACTTGATCACCAACTTAACACCATACAGAAAAATAAACTCAAGATGGATAAAAGACTTCAGTATAAGTCGTGACACCATAAAAGTCCTAGAGGAGAGCATAGGCAGGAAAATATCAGATATCCTATGCAGCAATATTTTCACCAATATGTCCCCTAGGGCAAGGGATATAAGGCAAAGAATAAACAAATGGGACTACATCAATTTAAAAAGCTTCTGCACAGCTAAAGAAAACATCAACAAAATGAAAAGGGAACCAACCACATGGGAAAACATATTTGCCAATGACACCCCAGACAAGGGTTTGATCTCCAAAATTATATATAAAGAACTCACATGACTACACACCATGAAGACAAACAATCCAATTAAAAAATGTGCAAAGGAACTGAACAGACACTTCTTCAAGGAGAACATAGAGAGGGCCCAGAGACACATGAAAAAATGCTCAACATCACTAGCCATCAGAGATACGCAAATTAAATCCACAATGAGATACCACTTCACACTGGTCAGAATGGCCATCATTAACAAGTCAACAAACAACAAGTACTGGCGAGGTTGTGGAAACAAGGGAACCCTAGTACACTGTTGGGAATGCAGACTGGTACAGCCACTGTAAAAAACCGTATAGAATTTCCTCAAAAAACTAAATATGGAACTGCCTTTTTAACAAATTGTTGTTCAAGTACAGTTGTCTCCATTCTCCACCCACCACTCCTCCCTGCCCCACCCTCGATCCTACCCTCTTTGGCTTTGTCCATGTGTCTTTTATGTTTGTTCCTTGACCACCCTTCCCCTATTTCTCCCCATTAGCCCTCTCTCGCCTACCCTCTGGTTACTGTCCATTTGTGGAACTGCCTTTCAGTCCAGTGATCCCACTGCTAGGATTATACCCTAAGAATCCTGAATCACCAGTTCAAAAGAACCTATGCACCACAATTTACAATAGCTAAGTGCTAGAAACAGCCTAAGTGCCCAACATAAATGAGTGGATCAAAACACTGTGGTGCATTTACATGATGGAATTCTATGCAGCAGAAAGAAAGAAGGAGCTCCTACCCTTCTGACAGCATGGATGGATCTGGAGAGCATTATGCTAAGTGAAATAAGCCAGGTGGTGAAAGACAAATACCATATGATCTCACCTATAAGAGGAACCTAATCAACAAAACAAATGAACAAAATAAAACCAGAGACTTGGAAATAAAGAACAAACCAGATAGTGACCAGGGGGGTGGGGGTAGGGGGATAACGGGGGAAAGAACGGGAAGGGTAAGCAAAGGAACACAAATAAACGACTCATGGGCATGGACAATGGGGGGACATTGACTGTGGGAGTTGGGTTGATGGGGTAGGGGTGAGCAATGGGGAAAAGAGCCAGACAAGTGTAACTGAAAAAAAAATCTAAAAAATTAAAGAAAATAAAGATCATTTATGTATAAACTTTGTCCCACTGACTAGATCCCATTCATATTCTTACTGAGGATAGACTGCTTTATAAAAAATATTTCTTCCCAGTGCTTGCCCATTGTTATGCTGTCCACATTCAATAAATATTGATTATATGCAATGTGTAAATTAGAGTTAAAATCCCTTTAAAGTGAACTAGAAAAGACAAATCAATTTCCTTATTTATAATCTGTGAAAAGATTAAGTTCTGTAAATCTTGTTGTCATAAATAAGAGTACCCATGCATTTATATTAGTCCCATTAGACTTGGGGCAACAAAATTAGGAGACAGGAATGAAGAACACCACAAAATAAAACTCTTCTGCCTTCCGTTCAGTTATGAACACCTCTGCAGTGTACCCTAAATCCAAAATGTTAATAATTACTGAGCACACACATTAAGCTCATTAGTTTCATCTAGTACTTGAAATTAAACAATTACACTATTACCTTATCATTGCCATTTTTAGTTGGCTCTTAAACAAATGGGAAATGAGCTAAAGGAGGCAACTGTTTGTGAATTCATGGGTCTACACTGATTCTGGAGATCCCCTTTCACATGTGTCAGTTACAAGGAAGCTATAATTGCAATATAAAAGCTGCTAGGGAGAAAGTGTTCTTACAAACTCCTGAGGTAAAGGCTCTATCAGATTTAATTATTCTTCCTAAAGGGAACAAATGTTCACTTTATTACAACAATAGTCAAAATCATTTACATATCTGACAACTTACAGAAGATTATAATTTAAAAAGACCTTTTACTTATGTTGTCACTCAAGAAATGCATTCTCTTCCGACTGAAGTCAGCGATCAATCAGTCTAGATACCATGAAGAGTTTTTCTTTTTTAAACATATAAGATTTTATATTTTTAGATTTTATTTATTTATTTTTAGACAGAGGGGAAGGGAGGGAGAAAGAGAGGGAGAGAAACATCAGTATGTGGTTGCCTCTCCCAAACCCCCTACTGGGCACCTGGCCTGCAACCCAGGCATGTGACATGACTGGGTATTGAACAAGGAACCCTCTGCTTCATAGTCCGGTGCTCAGTCCACTGAGCCATACCAGCTGGGCCAATGAAGAGTTTGAAGAGCAAGGTCACTTTCAGTCCCACATGCTCCATTCTTCCAGGCCAGGCTGGCTTTAAAGGAGTCAGTACCACTCTCATTACAGGAAAATCAGTCACATTACATGACACGCGCCTCTGACTGCTGTAGCCTTTACTCAATGTTCCTTGGAACTATGGAGAGAGTTCAAAAATCTGAAGTCTAGCATAAGCTAAATAACTAAAGGGAACTCCAACTTTACTTCTCCCAAAAGCATGGTTTCCAAAGGGAATTACTACTGTTACTTCTGAAACTTGTTTGCAGTGTGGAGAACTAACTAATCTCATGTTGGTCTGCTCTCTGGGACTTACATAGAACCACCCTCGCAGATACAATCAAGTCTCCACCTTCGTATACAGTGGACTGTTGGGACAGTTTCTTCTGGAAGTTCTTGCCACCAGCTACACTCAAGGCATTTGACATCCCTGTTATCCTCACTTATCATACATTTCGGGCCTTAATCGGTTTTTCATATTCTCACCCCAAACTACATTCTGCTTTCCCTACCCATCATTTGTTGTGTCCTTCTTTCCAGTTTTCTCATGGAATCTTACTCCATGGTCACAAAATTCCAAATTATTTTTAGCCTTAACTTCACTGGATTAACTAATGCCAGCCTCTACTTTGAACACACAACTTCTCCTGCTGCCCTCTCAAATGGATGCTGTTCTCTTTCTTGTTCTAATTACCTTGGAATTGAAAAATTAAAACAAATGCCTGGCTGGCTTACTCTTCAAAGTTATTTCCAGTACATTATTAATCTGTCCTTATATTTTTAAAAAACTGTATCATTTAGAGGCCTTGTACCATCCACCTGTACTATCTTCCCTCTCGCCTTGCCGTATTAATAACTACTTGCCTCCTATCAGTGAAAGATTCATACTCTTACCCCTCCTGTGGTGCAAATCTTGTCATTAACCACTTCCATATACACTTGGAAGACTGATGCTACATCCTAACCAGTGCTCCTCAAAATACTATTCACCTCTACCAGAATCACCTCAGATGCTTTTTAAAATTAAGATTCCTGGGCATCATGTATAACTCTGAATCAGAATACCTAGAGGCATGGGCCAAGAATCACATTAAATGACTGTCAGAGTGGTTATCAAAACAAAATTTAACTACATCCTACTTACAAGAGATGCATATATTTATATGCATTTGTTGTTGCAAATGGCAGGATTTCCTTCTTTTTATGGCTAAATAATATTCCATTGTGTGTGCGCGCGTATATTTTTCTTTATTCATCTGTTGATATGGGCACTTAGATCTTAAAAGTTCTTATCACATAAAGTAATTTTAAAAAAATTAAATTATATTAAAAAATTCTCACTACAGAAAGAAAGTGTAACTAAGTGAGGTGATAGATGTTAATTAAGCTTATTATGGAAGTCATTTTGTTATATACATATTAAATCTTTATGTTGTACACCTTAAACTAATACAAAGTTACATGTAAATTATAACTCAATAAAACTGGAAAAAATAAGTAAGTTGGTTTAGCTATTTTATTATCAGACAAGACAAGACTTCAAGGCACAATGTACTACCAGATTTGGAGAGGGACATATCGCAATGAAAAAAGTTAAATCCTTCAGGAAGTTTAAACATTCTTAAATTCTTATACATCTACTAATAAAGCCTCACAATATATAAATGAAAAATTAACAGAATTAAAGTGAGAAGTGGACAAATTGACACTAATAGTTGGAGATTACAACACTCATTCCTTAGCAACTGGTAAAACAAGCAGGCAAAAATCAGGTTTGAACAAAATAATTAACAAACTTGACCTAACTGGTATATCTGAACACTGTAGTCAACAACTATAGAATATGCATTCTTTTTAAGTGCACATTAAATATTTACCAAAATTGACCATATAATGGGGCATCAAGCAAATCTCATCACATTTCAAAGGATGAAATCACAGTGTGTGTTCTGAAGATAATGAAAGTAAACTACAGAGAATTAATTAAAATAAACATTCTCATATGTTTGCAAATTAAGTAGCATATTTCTAAACAACCCATGAGTCAAAGAAGAAATCACAATGGAATTGGACATTTTGAACTGAATAATAATGAACAAAACTTCAGAGGTACAGCTAAAGCTGTGCATGGTTAAAAATTTAGAGCCTTAGAGTTCTAAAAGGAAGCCTGAAAAAAAAATCAATGAAAACAACTACCCATTTCAAGAAGTTAGAAAAAAGACAGCAAATTAAATCTCCAAAATGTATAGATATCTTAAAGTAAAGAGTAGAAATTAATGAAATAGAAAACAAATATATAATAGAGAAAAATCAACAAATCCTAAAACGGGTCCTTGATAGACCTCTGGCAAGACTAAAGGAGAAAAACTACAAATTACCCATACCAGAAATGAAAAAAGTAATATTACCAAAGAGCCTACATATATTGAAAGACTAGACATAAAAAAATTTTGACAACTTTTTTGAAATGGACAAATTCTTTCAAAAACATGTCACCAAAATTGACAAAAGGAGAACACAGTCATTTTCATATTTTCTTTAATGTTATTTAAACATTTTCCACAAAGAAAACTTTAGGCCCAGATGGTTTCACCTGCGCATTCTTTCAAATAGGTAAGAAAAAATAACAGAAAACTTAAATTCTTCCAGACTAGAAACATAAATAACACTTCCCAACTCATTTTATGAGGCTAGCATAACCCTGATACCAAAACTCCACAAGACAGTAAGAAAGATGACAGACTAATAACGTTTGTGGTGAATTTAGATTCAAATATTTGAAAAAATATTACCAAACTGAGTCTAGTGACATATGAAGACATACAAGACAAAGCTGGATTTATTCCAAAAATGCTAAGTTGGTTTGATATTTAAAAACCAATCAACATAATTTCCCACAGTAACAAATAAAAGTTGAAATATTATGATTATCATAACAAGCAACTGATAAAATACAACACCAGTTCATGATACAAATTCTCAACAACATAGAAACAGAAGGGAACTTCTGTATCTCATAAAGAATAGCTACAAAAAATCCTAGAGCAAACACCAGACTTAAGAGCACATCGAAAATTTCCTGAGATGGGGAATGAGACAAGGATGCCCACTGTCACCACTTCTATTCAACATTATACCAGAGACTTAGCCAATTCAACAAGTAGGGGAAAAACCCAAGAGATAAATGATGTGAGCAGACTGAGTTCTAGGTGGGATAACAGGGTCAGGACAAGGGCAAAGAGGCAGGGAGGGAGGGGCACAGAAAACTGAACTAAATTCAATTTTAAATTTAAAGCACTATACCTTAACTTCACATCTAAGCTTCTCTAATCCTCCCTACAAACCTATAGGCTAGAATCAGGGGTATGCAACTCATTTTCACCTGGGGGCCACATCAGCCTCGCAGTTGAATGTAATTTCAACTCCTTAACAGTTAAGTAGTAGTTACATTTATACATTCCTAAAATTATTTTGGCCCTTTGAAGACAATCACGTGGCTGATATGGCCCCCAGTGAAAATGAGTTTGGCACCCCTGTGCTAGATAAAGAGGTATTATTTACCTCTACTTTGCAAATAATATACTAAGGCCCAGAAAGTAAACTGATGGACTTCTGGCCAAGATGGAGGCGTGGGTAGATGTACTCTTTGGTTGTGCCTCCTCGCACAACCAAAAGGACAACAATTTAAAAACAAAAACCAACCAGAACTGACAGAAAATTGAAATGAATGGAAGTCGGACGACAAAGGGGTTAAAGAAGAAACATTCATCCAGACTGGTAGGAGGGGTGGAGACAGGCACCCGGGTGCAGAGGACTCGCAGCAAGGCGGCAGGTGGTGGACACAGGGAGGTAGTGGATTGTGGAGTGGGGTGGGCAAAGCTGCATCTGGTCAGTGAGGCAGCAGCTGGTGGACCGGGTGACAGACCGCGCAACCAGAGTTCCAATGTGCGGAAATAAAGCCTCAAACCACTGACTGAAAACACCTGTGGGGGTTGAGGTGGCAGCAGGAGAAACTCCCAGCCTCACAAGAGAGTTTGTTGGAGAGACCCACAGGGTCATAGAACATACACAAACCACCCACCTGGGAAGCAGCACCAGAAAGGCCGAATTTGCTTGTGGGTAGTGGAGGGAAGTGACTGAAAACTGGCAGAGAGTGAAGCAAGTGCCATTATTCCCTATCAGACCCCTCCCCCAAATAGCGTCACAGTGCAGCCACCAGCGTTACCCCACCCTCGTGAATACCTAAGGCTCTGCCCCTTTACGTAACAGGCACACCAAGACAAAAATAATGGCCCAAATGAAAGAACAGATCAAAGCTCCAGAAAAAATACAACTAAGCGAGGAAGAGATAGCCAACCTATCAGATGCACAGTTCAAAACACTGGTAATCAGGAAGCTCACAGAATTAGTTGAATTTGGTTGCAAATTAGATGAAAAAATGAAGGCTATGCTAAGAGAAACAAAGGAAAATGTACAGGGAACCAATAGTGATAGGAAGGAAACTGGAACTCAAATCAACGGTGTGGACCAGAAGCAAGAAAGAAACATCCAACCAGAAAAGAATGAAGAAACAAGAATTCAGAAAAATGAGGAGAGGCTTAGGAACCTCCAGGACAACTTTAAACATTCCAACATTCGAATCATAGGGGTACCAGAAGGAGAAGAGGAAGAACAAAAAATTGAAAACTTATTTGAACAAATAATGAAGAAGAACTTCCCCAATCTGGCAAAGGAAATAGACTTCCAGGAAGTCCAGGAAGCCCAGAGAGTCCCAAAGCTGGACCCAAGGAGGAACACACCAAGGCACACCATAGTTACATTACCCAAGATTAAAGAGAAGAGAATCTTAGAAGCAGCAAGAGAAAAGGACACAGTTACCTACAAAGGAGTTCCCATAAGACTGTCAGCTGATTTCTCAAAAGAGACCTTACAGGCAAGAAGGGGCTGGAAAGAAGTATTCCAAGTCATGTAAGGCAAGGCCCTACATCCAAGATTGCTCTATCCAGCAAAGCTATTATTTAGAATGGAAGGGCAGATAAAGTGCTTCCCAGATAAGGTCAAATTAAAGGAGTTCATCATCACCAAACCCTTAGTATAGGAAATGTTAAAGGGGCTTATCTAAGAAAATAAGATCAAAAATATGAACAGTAAAGTGACAATAAACTCACAGTTATTAACAACCACACCTAAAACAAAAACAAAAACAAACTCAGCAAACAACTAGAACAGGAACAGAATCACAGAAATGGAGATCACATGGAGGGTTATCAACAGGGGAGTGGGAGGGAGAGAGAGGGGGAAAAGGTACAGAGAATAAATAGCATGAATGGTAGGTAGAAAATAGACAGGGGGAGGTTAAGCATAGTATGGGAAATGTAGAAGCCAAAGAACTTATTATATGTATGACCCATGGACATGAAGTAAAGGGGGGGAATGTGGGTGGGAGGGGGTGTGCAGGGTGGAGGGAAATAAAGGGGGGAAAATGGGACAACTGTAATAGCATAATCAATAAATTATATTAAAAAAGAAAAAGAAAAAAATTTTAAAAATAACCTATATGCATCACCCGTGGGTAGGGACAACAGTGTGGGGATTGCCTGAGGGAATGGGGAGGGGGAGCTACATGAAGAGAGGCAAAAAAAAAAAAAAAAGAAAGAAAGTAAATTGATTAGTATCAGGTCACTTTTTTAAGGAGCAAAAAGTAATATGAGGACTGACCCAGAAAATGGGAGTTTAAGTCTAAGGTTTTTAAAATAGATTTTTATTTTTATTTTTTGTCATTTTTTTTTACTGTTCAATTACAGTTGTCCCAATTATTCCTTTGTTGCTCTCCTCTGCTTTGCCCCCCCCACTCAGTCCCTCCCCTGTCGTCCATGACCACGGGTCCTTTATACACGTTCCTTGACTTGATCCTTCCCATTCTTTCCCCCATTATCACTTTGCCCCTCCCCCTGGTCACTGTCAGTTTGTTCTTTATTTCCAAGTCTCTGGTTTTATTTTGTTCATTTGTTTTGTTGATTAGGTTCCACTTATAGGTGAGATCATATGGTATTTGTCTTTCACCACCTGGCTTATTTCACTTAGCATAATGCTCTCCAGATCCATCCATGCTGTCAGAAGGGTAGGAGCTCCTTCTTTCTTTCTGCTGCATAGAATTCCATCATGTAAATGCACCACAGTGTTTTGATCCACTCATTTATGTTGGGCACTTAGGCTGTTTCTAGCACTTAGCTATTGTAAATTGTGGTGCATAGGTTCTTTTGAACTGGTGATTCAGGATTCTTAGGGTATAATCCTAGCAGTGGGATCACTGGACTGAAAGGCAGTTCCACAAATGGACAGTAACCAGAGGGTAGGCGAGAGAGGGCTAATGGGGAGAAATAGGGGAAGGGTGGTCAAGGAACAAACATAAAAGACACATGGACAAAGCCAAAGAGGGTAGGATCGAGGGTGGGGCAGGGAGGAGTGGTGGGTGGAGAATGGAGACAACTGTACTTGAACAACAATTTGTTAAAAAGGCAGTTCCATATTTAGTTTTTTGAGGAAATTCTATACGGTTTTTTACAGTGGCTGTACCAGTCTGCATTCCCAACAGTGTACTAGGGTTCCCTTGTTTCCACAACCTCGCCAGTACTTGTTGTTTGTTGACTTGTTAATGATGGCCATTCTGACCAGTGTGAAGTGGTATCTCATTGTGGATTTAATTTGCGTATCTCTGATGGCTAGTGATGTTGAGCATTTTTTCATGTGTCTCTGGGCCCTCTCTATGTTCTCCTTGAAGAAGTGTCTGTTCAGTTCCTTTGCACATTTTTTAATTGGATTGTTTGTCTTCATGGTGTGTAGTCATGTGAGTTCTTTATATATAATTTTGGAGATCAAACCCTTGTCTGGGGTGTCATTGGCAAATATGTTTTCCCAGTGGTTGGTTCCCTTTTCATTTTGTTGATGTTTTCTTTAGCTGTGCAGAAGCTTTTTAAATTGATGTAGTCCCATTTGTTTATTCTTTGCCTTATATCCCTTGCCCTAGGGGACATATTGGTGAAAATATTGCTGCATAGGATATCTGAGATTTTCCTGCCTGTGTTCTCCTCTAGGACTTTTATGGTGTCACGACTTATACTGAAGTATTTTATCTATCTTGAGTTTATTTTGGTTTCTGGTATAAGTTGGTGGACTACTTTCAATATGTTATCTCACCAAAGGGGAGCTAGAAGAATGCAAAGGGAAATTTTGTCTGGAACTTGCCATTGGGTCTCCCAAACTTCAATAAAGTTGTCAGTGAACTTATTATCTAGAATTTTCTTTCCTTCCAGATCTAAGAATTTGGAAACATTTTAGGCTGAAATGGGAGACAAGTTCCCTCTGACTTTACATGCATAGAAATCATAAAATTTTAAAAAATAAATATAGAGGACAAGCTCAAAAGAAAGGAAAATCCCCAGATGCTAGAAATGAAGAACTTAAAATCCAAGTGATAAGTGGGAATCGACCTAGATTCATATATAGCTTCAGGGTCTGGTCCCTGGAGTTTTAGTGTCCATCTGGGAATAGAGATTTGTTTTCCAGTTTTTAAGGCAAGAGTATATGTGGGTGAGGGACAAAGACCAGACTGTAATTCTCTGCATGAAGTCTGGACTTGGATGAGCTGCCCAGTCAGTGAAAGAGACTTGGAAAAACTATCTAATGGTCAGGAAAACAACAAACTTTCTATCAGGGACCTCAAGTAGGAGTGGTAGAGAGTAGATAAAAAGGCCCCAAGAAATGGAAACCATTGACCCATGTTATAATTATACATTAGGGAAATTTACATTATTTAGATACCATGGAAACTCCTACGTGGGAAATTACAAGGACCACTGAAATCCCTAGGGCTGTGGCAGCAACAGAAATGAAAAGGCACTGACTGTACTTTCACAGCACAGCATACAGGACTTCTACAGGGAAGAGGAAACAAAATCCTCCTGAAGATGTGATCATCTTCAAAAAATTACAAACCGTACAAAAAGATACATTTTTATGAAGTAGAGTCAGGAAAATAGGATATCTACCATCCACCCAGAAAAAAAATAGAACATTCCAAGGGCAAGTAAAAAATATTAAAATAAAAAAGTAAAATCATTATGAAAGATTAGGATATTTTGAAAAATTTTGACATTTGCAAAAGAACAAAAAATAACATCTAAAAACTAGAATACGAAAATGATAATTGAGTGGATATATTAAAAGCAAATTAGACATAAGTGAAGAGACTCTTAGTTAACTGGAAAATAGGAGTACGTCATCCAGAATTAAGGAGAAATAAAGAATAGAAAATGTGAAAGTTCAATTAAAAAATACAGAAGACAAAACTCTAATAGAAGTTCAAAAGGGGAGAACTGAGGGAATGAAGAAAAACAGATAATGGTTAAAATTTTTGAAAAATGAAGAGAGCTATGAGAAGTACAACTTCTGAATAGAATGGCTAATAACTAATTCACATCTAGACTTAGGTTAGCAAAACTACATAACATCTAAGATTTCTGATGGAAGATTTCTAATCAGCAGCAAAATAAACAGCCTGTGGAAAAACAGCTTCAAAGAACTAAAGGAAAATAACTGTCAATCCAGCTAATTACCATCCCTCCCCTATTTATTTCTTAATTCAATGGAGAGATGTATGCCTGCAGAAGAGACACTTGCAATGGAGCAGTTGGAATTAGCAAACACCAACAATATCTGGGAATATACTTAATTCAGTGGAATCTGCACTTGTGTTTCTGAAATGTGAGGTGGAACAGATGACCTAGACATAAGGCTCCAGAAGCTTTTGCCTTTGCACTATTTCTAGCCAAAAGTTGGACTTTTCAGTGGCAAAGGCTAAGGCAGAATTATTTATGGAGATGTAAAGTGAACTTTACATAAAAAGCACAGTCATTAAAACTGAAGTCTCTGGAATCAGACTAACAGGGATCAAAACCTGACTCTGCTTGTTAAGCACTGAGTGAATTTGGTCAAGTTACTTTACTTCTCTATGCCTTGCGTTCTGCAGCTGTATCTAACAAATTAGAAAAGATTTAATAAGCAGAGATATGTAAAGCATTTGTATCCAGCACAGAGGCATAGTATCCAGCACAGAGTAGGTGCTTATTAAAGCCCAGTTTTTACCATCATTTAATTTTGACCATAGTACTGTAATTTGATTACATACAGGGCCCGGCAGAAGTAACGCCTGCTTGAGTGTGGTTGGTAGGGTAAAAATATGGGTGTAATAATTTATAGTTTTATGTTGAACATTTCACCTAAAATGTCATATGGTGTGCTTATGTGTGATATTGTTACATTACAGAATTACATGTTTATGATTTTGTAATAAAATATTTTATATAAAAAGGGGTGTTATTTGTGCTGGACCGGATAGTTTGAACAAGTTATTTTGAATATGACTACTAAAAACTAAAATATAGGAAACATACTCTGACATCTACTGAGCAGCCCACAGTCCATGATGGATTTCCCAGCACTTGATTTTGGCATAGAAGATGAACAAGTGAAGATTTCCCAACACCTGTAAAAGATACAAGAACTGTAGTCATACAAGACACATGCCAAAGTCTATTATGGCAAAGGTATAACTGGAAATATGCAGCACTAGTGGTATGTAAAGTACAGTTGTTTAAAGCGTGTTCACACCATACCAACCATTTAATAAGATTTATCAATAAATAGATGGTCAAGGAAAGTACTCTCTAAAATTCACTTAATAAGGGCTTGTTAAAACACAGAATGCTGGGTTCTGCCCCCAGTTTGCTATTCAGCAGGTCAGTTGCAGAGCTCAACACTTTTGCACTTCTAACAAACTCCCTGGTGATGATGATGCTGCTAGTCCAGGGGCCTCCTCACTTTGAGAACTACTGTTCTAGGGCAATCTCATGTGAACCAATCCTTTCCTTTTGAATGATTTCATCTGTTCAGACTATTTATTTTTTTAAAGATTTCTTTTATTTATTTTGAGAGAGAAGGGAAGGGAGGGAGGAAGGGAGAGAAACAAACATCACTGTGTGAGAGAAACATCAATTTGTTGCTTCTCCCATGCAACCCAACTGGGGACTGGGCCACAACCCAGGCAAGTGCCCCGACTGGGAACCCAACCGTGAACTTTTGCTTTTCTGGATGGCGCTCAACCAACTGAGTCACTCCAGTAGGGCATATTCAGCCTATTTTAGAATTGTACATTAACATATCCTGAAGGTAATCCTCCATCCTGATCACCAATGGAGAGGTCCCTCCACAGCACCCTGTTAGGTGGTCTTCCAGATTGTGCTTGAACACTGTCAGTAATAGGGACTCACCATTTCACATTTCCTTATCTGGACATTCCAATTCTCCCTCAGTAAATTTTAAAAGGCAGACAACTACTTGGCCCAGCTTTACCCTTTAGGGAAAAAGCACAACTCTACTTCCTCTTCCACATCACAGCACTTTACCTTAAGGCAGCACTTTATTTTCCTTTAGTTTTCCTGGGTTCAGAGCAATCTGTATGAGGGGGAAAGAAAATGAGTTCTCCCTGTATATTGATGGAGTCACTCATTCAATTAACAGCATTTTGATGCCATTATGTCAAGCATGGTTGGTGAATTTTTATGCATCATTAGTTGTATCAGAAATTTAGATGCCGGGGTGGAGTGGCTCAGTTGGTTGGAGCATCAGGGCACACACCTAGGTTGCGGGTTCAATCACCCAGTCAGGGCACATACTGAAGACAATCAATCAATGGTTCTCTCACATCGATGTTTCTCTTTCTTCCTCTCCCTTCCTCTCTCTCCAAAAGTAATAAACATTTCCTCGGGTGAGGATTAAAAAAAAAATTAGACTATTTCTTTGTGAGTTTTCTTTGCATTTTTATGTAGGAGCCTATCACTTTTGTTTTTTTATTACATAAAGTTATATTTACAGACAACTGGAAAGTATTTTTAAAAAGGGGGGAAAAAATCACCTGAAGAGCACTATCGTCAAAATGTAGGTTTAATTCCATAAGCAGGGTTTTCTATAAGCAGATTATTATTGTGAAGATATACATGGTGTACTTAAAACAATAAATCAGATCTGTTTACAGATCTGGTTCTGTCTGCAATATACTACCCATTCTCCCCCAGCCCTTCCCTCCATTGGCCGGCCTAATGAATTAATCTGTCAACACTCGGCATCATTCTAGTTATAAAGTCTTTTCTGATTCCACACAGAGAGAACTAAGTACATAATCCACCATCCTCTGGTTCTCCAACTGTACCCTGTAAATTTTTTCAGAACACTTAAAACATTGTTATACTTTTTTGTTTATAGGTTTTATATTTTATTCACTTTGTTTAATTTTAATTTCTTGGAGGATTGAGATTGGGTTTTACTCATCTTCCCTGCCCCACGCACCCCTAACCTCCAGTACTCAGAACAGGTTCTTAATTAGTATTTATTTAGTGACTAAAGTTTTCCATTAATGCAGAATTTCCCTAACATATGTAATGTCTCCATTGTAGTTCAGAACACTGACATAACAATTTACTTAACCATTCCCTCATTATTAGATATTTAGGGTGTTTTGAAATTTTCACTACGCTAAGAAAAAAATTTGTTTAAACTTTTGTTTACAGTTAAAATTACTTCATTGGTATATATCCCCAGAAGTGAAATTCACATGTAAAAGGAAATAAACATTTAAAGTTCTTAATATATATTGATGACTTTCATCTGGTTACTGTGCCACCAGCCATACACATACGCCTGCAAGTTTTGTTGCACCTCAACGTTATGTAGCTGCTTAGTGTTATTTTCATGATCTCTTTATATATTAGCTGTCTCATGTAATTGAATCAAACATTTTCCCAGGTTTCCCTTTTATTCTCTGCATAGACATTTATTTTTGTCACTTAAACTTAGTTTTTTGTCTTTGTATTGACTGCACTGCATCTGTGATTTCTGGCGCATGCTGTTGATTTTTGTGTTGGCATGTAAGTTTATGTTAGAGGCACATATCTAAGCAGTTTCCAGTCTGATGCAAGGTTTGAGCTTCTAGTTAATCTTAACTGTATCAGAGTAAGCATTTTTAGGCAGTAACACCTACAGCTCTCCATGAATCAACTTTGGGTGGTAAGAGTTAGCTAACACTGAATGAATTCTAAACAGTAAGAAAAATTGACATACCAGAAACAACGGCTAACTATTCATTTCTTTAAGAATTTTGGGAGGTTCTGATTCTATGATTTCGCTATTAGGACTAAATTAGATTTAAAAACTCATTGATTTGTTGGGGGGAGGGACGTGGTAAAAGGCCCAATACAATTAAATACCAGCTCCGAAAATAGTTGTTGGTAATGTATTTAGCACATCCCTTATATCTGAAAGAACAAAGAGTCAGCATGTGCCTATTAGTGAGACTTTCAGAATTCCTTACTAAATCATCAAATATCTCCATGACACAAAACAAATCTCTAAATCCCTTTGTATATTTGTGAAATCCTCCAAGTTTCATGAGGGAAATAATCCTTTACTCAAAAGTAAACTTTGAAGTTTGAATACAAAGGCTGATGAAGTGTAAGAAGTATATTCTAACCTGTCCAATAGCAAATCACTGTTAAAAGGGAAATGATAAAAAAGCAGTAACTGACTTTACACAAGTAGCCTAACATCACTGACTGTGTAACAAGATCAGTCACTTTTCTGGTGGGCCTTCTGTCTTATGTTTTACAATTGAGTTATAATGAACAGTGTAATGAAAAAAGCTTACTAATTTCCTGATCACTTCTCTTCAATACAGCAGCCAATGAAACCCTGTTATGTAATGCATTGATTCCAGTTATAACCCTAGCACCTAATACAGTGCCTGTTCTGCATTACATATATAAGTGTTTGGGGGGAGAAAAATGGACTATTTCCAACAATACCTAACATGAAATAACTGTTTGATGCAATACAAAAGGGAATTATAAAAGGAAGGGACACCTACTTCAAATATCATTGAACTGTGTTAGCTCTGTATTTCAGTTGTAAATCCTACGTGGTGATTCTCTTGCCAAATTAGACCACCATTACTTTCTTTATCTGTAAAACTGAGTGATTTTATTAAACTAACTTCAGCACGACCTCAAGCTAAAGAACTGGAGCTGACATAAATGTTTTATTTCATAATGTAGCTTTCTTAAGAGAATTTTAAAGAATGCTCTCTGTAAAATATTTTATAATGCAAGAAATCTTCAGGCAAGGTGAAAATGTTTTTGACCTCTTCCTTTCCGCAACTATGCCATTCAGTTCTGTAAGGGTAGTTTTCAAGCTCTTTGGGGTATGTTCTGTCCATTTCCCAGCATGTGGCACAATCTCTTTGCTCACAACACATACTCAAAGGTCAACTCCTGAAAAGCACATCTACGAAATGCAAGGTTAGCATTTATTCCAAGTTCATGAGAAGCGTAGGAATGGAGGTCATGGTGAGAGGAAGGATAGAGAGGTAGGAGAGAGAAATGCATACTTTCGAGTTCTCAAATGTCCAAAGGTGTCAAAAGAATTCTAATACTAGCATTAAACTGGGCTCAGCATTAAGTCCTAGCTACTTCATAATATGGCCCTTATCTTAATATCTCTATTTCTTACAACCTAGTACGTAATGGTTTTCAATTAAGATCAAAGAGAACAAACAAATCAAGCCCAATTCAGAGAAAAACAGGACAATCATCCAATATTTCATTTCATAATATAGCTTAGTATTTAAGTATGCGGACTCTGGGTTCAAACCCGTTCTGTCAGTTACAACCCTCCGCAACACTTTTCTCTTGAAGGCACGGTCCTAACTTGTTTCCCTAGCACCGCGCCCAACAGAACACGCAATGTCCGCTTATCTTTTTAAAACAAAGGAATTGACCACACGAGCCAAGTTACGATCGTCTAGGAGACGATCGTCGAAAGCAGCGAAAGTGGAGAAGGGCCGGCACTCCGCGGCCCTATCCGCGCGAGGCCACCACATCGTCAAACACAGCAAAGTCCTCTGGGAAGTGTAGTCTTTAGGCTTTGAGAAGGATTTCAGCCGCGGGCCGGAGCCTGTTATTTGGCGGAGGGAGGAAGTATTAGTTATCGGGTGATTTAAAAGTGTCAGGAGCCCAAGAGTTGGGTTAAGCAGCTCACCTGAGTCTCCCAACACCAGTACCTTCACCCGATCCAGGGAGGCCATCTTGCCAATGCCTTTCTGGGGTTAACGCCTGTTCCGGATTGTAGGCCAATCAGAGCTGGGTATGTAGGGCCGACCCTTCAATTTCATTGGCCAATCAGAGTTTGACTGTCTTCATTGATGGCTTCAGTGTTCTGATTGGCCGACCTGGTTAAAAGTAGCGAGTAGTGGTTTCCAAAGCTGGTCGCAGAAATAAGGCGTTTACTTTGTCGCACGAGTGTCGAGACTCGTTTAAGCCGGTAGTTGAGGCGCTGAGGGAAGCTGTAGTGCGAGTGTTCGAGGATTCGCTTTGGTAAAGCTTGTTCCCTGTTCCTTGTTCTGGGTTCTCTGGCCCGGAGTCGCATTCAAGGTTTCTCCTCCTTTTCGCTCCTTTCTCTTTAGCTACCCTTGTCTGCTTAGCTACTGTTTTGACTTGGTCCTCCAAAGAACCACGGGAGCGGCCCGTGTGCGACCTCGGGTGTGACGGGCTCGGCTCCACCGAGTGTGGTCCCTGGACTCAGCTGGCAGAATCCGCGGGAACTGGGGGTCTTGCAGTGTGGGGAGGAGTGACCATTACTGAACCGGGCTCGTGGAGGGCAGCTGGGTCCAGAGGTTCCGCGGTGGTATGCAGCTGCCTTACGTATGAAGGCGTAGAGAGTACTATGAGTAAAACGTGGTAACCGAGAAAACTACAGTTAAATGTATAGGATCCACATTCTTACAGAACTGAAATAGTAGTATACTGAAATAATCTTCTGGATTAATAAACGGGACCGCCACATCCTTTCCTTTCTCCTTTTATTTTATACCGGCAGTCAGCATAATCTTTTAAAATTGCGAATTTGAGCCTGTTGCTTCCAGCTTAAAATCATTTGGAGTTTAAGAAGGTTTCCAATAGCTTGTTTTTCTACTCTGGAAGCAGCAGTGGAGGGAAGTAAATTGGGGGGAAGCTGGCAGGGTGGGCATGTTGGGAGAACAAGTGCTTAGGAGATCTATTGAAAGTTTTGTGGAAGTACTTGACTGGCTGGGCTGGATTCTGCAAAGTCAAGATGAACACGATATCCCTGCTCTCAGTTAAATATGGAGAAGTACAAGTCTATTTACTGCAACGAAGAACGTTGGGAAAAGTTATGGGAACTCGTTAAAGCTATTAAGGGGAATCCGGATCGGTTTTTCTAAGGAAATTCCTTTGAGATGTGAAGGATACTTAGGAGAACAGAGTTGGGGCAGAGAGAACAGCATGTGCAGAGGTCTGGAAGTGGGGAAGGCATGAGTGGCTGATGGAATTGAGAGCATGCCAGTGTGGCTGGAGATAAGACTGACAGGGATAGACAGTGCAGAGAATTCTTTCATTTCAACTTTGTTTCTCCAACCCTGTGCCTGGTACACAGTAGTTCTTCAATGATTGTGGGATTAGAGTACATAGGATTTAAAAACAAGATCTTTCCGGATCTGTGCTGGGTAGGAGGTAGGTGAGACTGGGAGGGATTTAGACTCAGGCAAAAAAAAAAAAAAGAAAAAGAAAAAAAAAGAAAATAGGGCCTACCGTTAGAGGTCACACACTTAAAAATTTCCAGAGGCTAGCCAGTCAAGCTCTTTCCCTGTTTAAAAGTGACAAATGCTTTTCAGCTTATTTTTTCCATTTGGAAACCTGATCTTTTCCTCAGAAGTTTCCAAGAGGAGCTGAAACTTGAGATTTACATGGAGTCCCACTACTTTTAAATGTTGACACATAACTCAGAAAAGTTTCAATACATTCTTTTGATCAGACAATGTGGCAGAGGCTGCCAGTTTGGGACCTCTGACCTAAATAATATAAAAAATGCAGAGATTGAGTAGGAGATTGAGCATATGTGGGGAAGTAGAAGTGATAGAGGAGAGAAGACAGGTCAGGAAGGATGATTTTAGAAGGTAGACATTTTGAACAAAGTGGCGTGACTTCTTTCCTGAGCTCCAGTTTCACTTTTTCAGCTACGTGCTGGACATCTTCACGGGAATATTCTGTGGTATTTCCTCAAAGACAAGCAACTATAAGTGAATGCCTCACTTCTTCCAAACCTGTTCTTCAGGTGTCATACTATTTTTCATAGTAGTGCTTTTCCTAGTTACACTGCTTAAAACATAGCTGTATCTTATTGTTTAATGAGTATAGCATTTCAGTTTTTCAAGGTGAAGAGTTACGGAGATGGATGGTGGTGATAGTTACACAACATTATGAGTGTATGTAATACCACTGAACTATATACTTAGAAATGGTTAATTGGTAAATTTTGTTACGTATATTTTACCTCAATAAAATTTATTTTAAAAACCCAAATAACTATCAGTATTTAAAATTTTCCTACTTTTTTACTCCATTTCCAATATATTATTCGGTCCTTTTGATTTTGTTTCTGTAATAAGTTTCATTCATCCTGTTCTCTTGCAATTTTTTGCTCTCTTTCTTCGTTCAGGTTTTTTGCTCTCTTTCTTGGTTCAGGTTTGACTACTGTAGTTCCTAATACTTCTACAGTGTGTCCGTCTTCACTCATCTCAGTCCATTCTTCATAGTGTCATAAGAGTCACTTTTCAAAATAGGGGGCTGTATTATAAATGCCAGTACTTAATGGAGCTCATGATGTCAGCTCTGTAAGCAGCCTATTTTACATGAGTTATCTCTAATCTGTACAGCATCACCTTTATGAGAAAGGCACTGTTAATCACTTTTTATGCATGAGGAAACAGACTGAGAATTTTCAGGGCCACAAGCTCGGAAATGGTGGAACTGGAACTCAAAACTCAAAACTGTTTGGACTGCAGAGTCCTCGTGTCACTCCCTTGCTCACATCTTTAAGACCACCTCAGTTGTTTCAGGAAATGGAAACAGGCTAAATAAGGGGTACAGGGTCTTGCAGGATGTACGTTGGCAGGGTGTGTAATAGCTAGTCACCAGGTTTGTCTGGTGCAGTGGTCAGGGACTTTTTCTGTTTACTGGAGTCACCTAAAGAGCTTTTAAAATAAGATGATGTCTAATATGACCCTCCCAGACCAGCTGAAACAGAATCTCTGAGAATGGGGCCCAAGTGGGTATTTGAAAATGCTCCCTAGATGATTCTACTTTACAGCCAGGGTTGAGAACCATTGATTCCAGGTATGGAGTGTATATGTTGGGAGTTTAGGGACGGGAATACAATAGTAGGAAATAATATTGGAAAAATAGGTTATTTAGGTTATTTTGTCATTTGTATGCCATTCTTTGGTCTGTTGGATGTTTCTGAAGCCATATTTTGTGTTTTGCCAATTGTTGAACATGTTAAAAAAAAATTGAATCAACCATATTGGGAAGGAGAACAAGATGCATCTGACAGTATGTTATGATACTACTTTGATGTTGAACCCAGGCACTCGCCTGGCACCCTTGAGCCTTGGGATAATAGGAAGGCTGTAGGATCACAGGTTTGGATGTAGGTGCTACTTTGTTATCTCTTATATAGTCATGCCTGAGTTTTTACAATATGAAATATGTTCAGGGTCTGGCAGAAGTAACACCACTGAGTGTGGTTGGTAGGGTCGTGAATGTCTCACACGAGATGGACAGCAATTTGAACATTTCACCTAAAATGTCATGTGGTGTGCTTGAGTGTGATATTGTTATGTTACAGAATTACATGCTTATGATTTTGTAATAAAAGATTTTTATGTAATTAAAAAGGGTGTTATTTGTGCTGGACCCTGTATTTTTTTATTATAAATAACTTCCCATCCTCACCCCAATTATGTGTATAGATTGGTTATTTAGGAATCTTTTTAGCACAGTACTGTAGATATGCAAATATCTCTCATAAAAAGAGATATTAAATCTAATAGGGTTGATAACCACAGATTTTAAATAAAATGTTCAGTAGAAACTGGTGCTAACAGAATATGATTCTTTATTGGAATAGTTTAATGGGATATCTGTTAAAAATGTCCCTATGGTGTATGGAATTTCATTTGACGTAGTCTGTGTGGATAGCCTGACCATATTTAGTTTGGGACATATTAAATCAATATGGAATCTATTATTAACAAGAGCTTCACAAGCACATTACGTATATTCTCATTTATTCATCACAACAGCCTCATTGAGGTAATTAATATTGTTATTTCTCAGAGACTAAAGTGTAGCTTGTGGTGGTTTATGGGACTTGCTCAGGACCATGCAGCTACTAAAACACAGGCTCTCTAAATCAGAAACCCAGAGCCCATGCTTTTTGACGATTACATGAGAGTCTGCCTCATGCCATTCTGAGCTTCTGTAAGACAGATTTCTGGGTCATGACATAAGAACTGGGTACAGTTGCTTTGTTCTGCAAGGCTTCCAGTATTTAAGAATATTTTGGGTTCCTTTTTTTTTAAGTACTGGATGGTATTTACTTGGTCATTGGATTTAACTTTGCAAGGTTGGTAAAGCTGGCTGGATCTAAGTGTTCATTTCTTTCGTATTTATAACAATTTTGCTAAACACCTAGTTCGTGGTTACTTATGTGTTTATGGGTTTGTTGTTATTTTATTGTGAGAACGTGGCTGTGTAAAACATTCTAAAATCTATCTTGGTCGAAAAATTTTACTCAAGAAATAAAGACACTCTAAGGATATACTAACTGCTAGGCTTCTCCAGGGGTTTCCAACGTCCCCAAAGATGTACAGCAGCGATTTTCAGCTGGTGTGCAGCAATAATATTTAAAACATGCCATACCTGACTAGTCAGAGGCACTGACCTCTTTTCCCTTAGACTGTCAAATTAAAAAAATGACAACAGCCAATGGAACAATAATTGTCTGGTGTGAGTGAATCAAAATTTTACCTATTTTTTTTTTTCAGACTGGCAAAAAAAATATTTTTGGTGTGTGGCAGAATTTTAGTAATTAGTTTATGTGTGCAGTGAGATGAAAAAGGTTGAAAATTCACAGCTCTGTAACAATAAGAATAGTGTGACTTCACTTAGTTTTTTTGTTTCTCTTTCTGAAATAAAGTGGGTTTGATATGTATTATTGCTATAAGTAGTAAGTTAATTTTTTGAATCAAGCACATGTAGATCATGAGATTAGCCATTTAAGAAATATGTCAAGCTTTTTAGGTGTAACCTTTTGTGTACTCTGGAGGAGAATATTGTTCTCTGTGAAATGCTTAGGCATTATAAGTCTTTTTTAAGTCTTATAAAATAAAGATTTGAGTGCCTTTGTGGCACTCCAAGAGTAGTGGTAGCTCCCTAGTGGGTTGATCATTCTAGATTTAAAATGATTACTATGTCCTTATTATACCTAGGTAATCTTCTCTTTTTTCCTGAATTTAGTACATTTAAAGTGAAGTTTGCTGCTAAAAGATGGCAGACCCAGATGTCCTCACCGAGGTTCCTGCAGCATTGAAGAGGTTGGCCAAGTATGTGATCCGGGGGTTTTATGGCATTGAACATGCTTTGGCCTTGGACATCTTGATCCGGAACCCTTGTGTGAAAGAGGAGGATATGCTGGAGCTGCTCAAGTTTGATCGGAAGCAACTTCGATCAGTTTTGAATAATTTAAAGGGAGACAAGTTCATCAAATGCAGAATGAGAGTAGAGACTGCTGCAGATGGGAAAACCACTCGCCATAACTACTACTTTATCAATTATCGTACTCTTGTTAATGTGGTAAAATATAAATTGGACCACATGAGAAGGAGGATTGAAACTGATGAGAGAGATTCCACCAACCGGGCTTCCTTCAAATGTCCTGTCTGTTCTAATACTTTTACAGATTTAGAAGCTAATCAGCTCTTTGATCCTATGACAGGTGAGACTTTTCTAGTTTATGAATCTTTTTAGTAACTTTAAAAAATAAAATATGTATCCTTTTTCTTAAATTGTTTCATCTAATTTTTAAACCAATTATGTACGGCATTATAAAAGTAAATGGATATATAAAAGTAAATCACCATATGGTTTTTCTTAGTCTTACTGTCCTGTTGACTGTTAATCTCCTTCACAAGGGAGTACTCTCTTGCACCCATGGCCTTCCTACCTCCGCTCCCCGACCTCTATCCCTTACTTACAGCTACAGCCCGATCTGAGGGGTTGATTTCTCTACCACTTTGAGGCTATTCTGACTTTACTTTTGACCTCTTCATTCAACAAACGTTTGAGCACCTACTTGTCCCAGTCACTGCCAGACGGTTACGATACAGTGTATATAAATGTTATGTCGGTGGAAGTTTAAAGTGCTATCAGGAGTACATAACTAGGGCGCCTAATCTGGAAAAGCCTCTGGAAGAGCTTGAAGCAACAGCTGAGACCTAAAAGGTAAGAGCCAGATGAAATAAGAGGGGCACCCTTTTCAAGTTAATAAGTGGGTAGATATATAATCTCTTGGCCATTAATTAGTGGAAGAAAATTGTCAACAAGATATATAATTTGCTTCATTTAAATACTTTAATTTTAAGGACTTTTTTTTATCAACCAGAATTTACAAGACACGTTTTCCAAAAGTACAATATAGATTGCATTAACATGAAAAACTTTAAAGTGCTGGGTTGCATAATTATTTTGTCTTGTCACTTGTAAACTTGTAAAGAGATTATAGTTTTGCTAATTACTCAGTGGATCAATTAGGTATTATTTTTGAGAGGTAAAAAATTATAGAAAGAGTCATGCTTTTAAGTTAGATTGTCCCTTTGTTATGGCTGAATTCAGGAGTATAGGTTCCTTTTTAGTTCATAAATCTGCCTTTAAAAAAACTATCAAAATGTAATTTAAACTTTTATACATGAAATGTTTTATTGTAGGAAATTAGAAATTTGTGTACTGTTTAATTTTCTAATTTTAATATATGTTATATATTGTACATTTTAAAAGTTTTAATTATTTAAAAATGGGGAATATCAATATCAATTAAGATTATTAACAAAAAGAGCTAAAGATAGACTATGACTTTTTTTTCCTTATTTACTGTAAAGCAGTCATTTTGATGAAAAGTCATTTAAAGAATTCCAATTTGTGTTCAATGTTTATTTTGTCTGAACTATTTTGTCTGAACCTGTTTACCTTGAACAGAATTAACTATGAAGAACCTTGGCTGTAACAAAATCTTAACCATCCTGAGTGTAAGAATTGCTTGAGTGTGCTATAGAGGAAGTTTGTAGAGTATATCGAGCTCTTTCAAAACAGACTAGGAAAATCTCGTGATTTTTGCTGTTCATTCTAACAGATTTCTTAAAGGAGCTCTGGGTTTTGGCTTTGTGATCTTCTGCAGAGGTTGGTGTTATAGTGGTCGTCCTCACCTCTCTTGACTGCAGTGGAAGGTGTTATCCAGTCCCTCAGAGAGGGTAATCTAAAGTGATGTACTTCTACTACATTTACTCATCATTTGACTCTTATTTAATTTCATGAAGCTTTCTGAAAGGAAGTTACTCCACTACTTATGTATGAGTATTTATGAGACTGATCCATGATGCTCTTCGAATTTCACCTAAGATCAGTGTCTGAATGAAGCTAGTTGTAATCAACTGGTGGGTGGCCTGTGGAAGAGGTGGCCTAACACCCGAATATAGTCAAGTTTGTTTGAATTAGGGAGTTGAGATAGGGTAGGGGCATGAAAACATTTTATGAAAGAGAGCTAAAACTGAAATAGTTGTTTTGTGGTCAGTCTGAACAAAGAATATTTTTAATAAGAAAGTTATGGTCAGCATGAAGGTGGAAAGAAGGGATTCCAAGAAAGCAAGAATAAGTCATTTTACCTTTTGATTATAATTTGGCTTTTCATATGGACTTTCCTTTAAGGAGAGAATGTGCTGATTGGGTGATATTAGGACCCAGCCTGCTTGTTAGTTTTGTTTTGTACTATTAATAATTCGACACCCTCCTATGGTCTATACATTCCCTTTAGAAACTTTGGTCTTTTTCTCTCTGCTGCCTTCCTGTGTTGCTCAGTATTCATTCCCTTCCCACTCATTTTGAAGAAGATGGGAAATAAACATTTGGTATGTGTATCAGAGGAGGAGAGGACTTTTTCTGCTGTAATACTGTAATATTAATGCTCTGTTTAAATTAATAGATTACAGTTTTCATTCTAAGCCCAGACTTATACAAAGCTATTCTATTTCCTGGCTGCTTTTAGAGAATGATATTCTGACCAAATAATGGGGGTGTCTGGTGGGCTATCTCCATTGCCATCTCAACAGTTACTAGGTTCGACTGTTACTTTATCAAATAGGGGGGTATTCAGGAATTATATTTGAAGCCTTCTAGACTTTACTGCTTCCCTGATAAAAGTTCTTAAATCATATGTATGGGCAGCTCTTTGCTACCGGCCAGAGAGTAGTGACTCCGAGATGAGCATCTGGAAGCTCTGGACTCAGGAAACTCTGAGTCCCACAGGAGTTATTTTATCAAGGTTAATGCACACGTAAGCCAGAGATCTTACTATTCAGTTTACAGCTTTCTACCTCATCTCTCTTTTCTCCAAAGATGGTAGGTTCTACCTTGTCCAGTGTGACTCAGTGTTATCCCATGAAGCAAAAGGTTGCCGGTTCTGTCCCGGTCAGGGCACTTGCCTGGGTTATGGGCTTGGTCCCCAGTTGCGGGCATGGGAGAGGCAACCAATCGATGTTTCTCTCACACATCAGTGTTTCTCTTCCTTTCTTTCTCCCTCCCTTCCCACTCTGTAAAAATCAATAAATAAAATCTTAAAAAAAAAAGAAAAGATTGTAGGTTCTCTCCATACTTTCCATTAGGTTTCGTCTTTGGTGTTCTTGGGTTGAACTCTCTCCAGATGTTTGATGGTTGTATGTGTGCAGTAATAATGTATTGGTCTCTGCCTGGTTCCTTGGACAGACCTCATAAAACCCTTGAGTGATAAGAACACTAGAATCATCTTTTATACTATTTGTCCTTTGACTGCTATTCCTGACTCAGGGCTCCTGAAAAGGAATCCTTGTAATTTCACGGGTGATAGAAATGTCTTCTGTTCTAATGAGGCAGCTGTGGTGGGCTGCTGGATCAGGGCTGGTCACCAGAAAGATCAAGTCATGATTAGAAGTTTGGAATTGTCAGCCCCATCCCCCTTTCTCTAAAGACAAAGGAGGACTGAAATGGAGTTAATAATCCATTTTTGCCTGTGTGAAGAAGCCTCCATAAAATCCGCCAAGTATGACGTTTAGAGAGCTTCCAAGTTGGTGAACCCGCTGACGTGGAAGTGCTGGGAATGTGGCATGCCTGGACAGGGCGTAGAAGCTCTGAGCCCCATTCCGCATACCTTGCCCTACACAGCTCTTCCACTTAGATACTCATCTGTATCCTTTATCACATCCTTTAATAAACTGGTAAATATAAGTGTTTCCCTGAATTCTGCAGCTGCTTTAGCAAATTAATTGAACCCAGGGTGGACGGGGTTGTCATTGGAACCTCTAATTTATAGTCAGTTATACAGAAGAACGGGAGATAACCTGAGCATGCAAACTGGTTTCTAAACTGGGAACCGAGGAGCAATCTTGTAGGACTGAGCCCTTAACCTATAGAATGTGATGCTGTCTCTAGGTAGACCGTGTCAGAATTGAGTTGAATGGTAGGACACACAGCAGATATTACCGAGAATTGCTCGGTGTGGGGTAAAACCGCCATACGTTTGGTCACCAGACGTGTCAGAAGTGAAGTGTTATATGTGACTGGTAAAGGAGACACACAGTGAAGAAACACAAATAGAGAAGAACTGGGGTTTTCCCTACACAGAAAGGAAAAAAGACTGAGGTTTTTCCATTACAGTATGTCGAGATACTTTAATATCATTAAAATGGAATTACCTGGCCTTGCCCACTAGTGTCTGGTTTCAAAAATTTAACCAGGCAAAACTAGTTGTTTTGCTTCCTGAAGTATCAGGGTTTAAGTAATCAAAACAAAAACAACATGAAATTCCTCAAATCAGCAAAGTAGCATCGTGTGGTTCATAAGTGCATGCTTTTAGATTTAGCAAGCTTTCTGACATGTAAATAGATTTAGTATTTCTACTTTAGCAATCTCAGCCATGGGTAATTTAGTTAATGGTACTTCTAAGTTACATTCAGCAACACGGCTTCCCCAAAAGGGGAGTTCGTATTCTCTCTTTAGATGTTAAGGCCAGATGATATGGAAATGGCTTTGTATTTTCCATTTTTATTTAAAAATTATGTAGCCATAAGGCCAGAGATAATTTTGAAGTGAAAATATTACCCACAAAACCACTAGCTATTACCATAATTATAATCATAGCCAAAAATAGTTTGTGATCTCTTCGTTCCTTAATGTACCAAACTCTTATTCCTATCTATTGTTTAAAAAATGTTTTAATAGGTGAGGTTCCACCTCCCTCCCCCATTTTCCTTTCTGCATCTTTTTAGCACCTTGATTTTTATCTATTTTTTTCGTAGCGTCGATATAATGCTTGGAATACTTTTGTATATACCGTTTTATTCCTCTTCAAGTGTTTTCTTCAGAATTCTCAGCAGTTGGAATACAGGGTGAAAGAATATAGCTTTATAGCTTCTGTAAAAGTATATATGGCACTGTTGTTTATTGTGAATAGGATAAAGTTTTTCGGTGTTTGAAACACAAACAGTTTGGGAGCACCTATTGCTGAAATCATCTGGAGACCTGGGCATCCCATTGTAAATAAAGTTTGAAATAAGTTAAAATTTATTTTATTTTATTTTTATTTTATTGATTATGCTATTACAGTTGTCCTAATATTTCCCCCTCTGCCTCCCTCCATGCAGCACTGCCTACTCCCTCCAGAGATCCCCCCTCCTTTGTTCATGTCCATGGGGCATGCGTATAAGTTCTTTGGCAACTCCATTTCCTATACTTGTTCTTAACATCCCTCTGCCTATCCTGTAACTACCAATTTGTACTTCTTAATTCCCTCACGTTTTCTCCCATTCCCCAAGAGCCCCTCCCAACTGGCCACCATCCCAATGTTCTCCATATCTATAATTCTGTTAAGCTTGTTTGCTTAGTTTGTTTTTTAGATTCAATTGCCGATAGTCATGTGTTTATTGCCATTTTAATGTTAATAGTTTTGATTTTCTTTTTCTTAAATAAGTCCCTTTAACATTTCATATAATAATGGTGTGGTGGTGATGAAGCCCTTTAGCTTTACCTTGTCTGCGAAGCACTTTATCTGCCCTGGATTCTACATGATAGCTTTGCTGGATAGAGTAACCTAGGTTGTAGGTCCTTTTCATCACTTTTCACCCCTTTGAATACTTCTTGCCTGTCCCTTTTAGACTGCAAAGTTTCTTTTGAGAAATCAGCTAGCTGATAGTCTTATGGGAACTCCTTTGTAGATAATTATGTTCTTTTCTCTAGCTGCTTTGAAGATTCATTATCTTTAACCTTTGGCATTTTAGATGCGTCTTGGTGTGGGCCTCTTTGTATCCATCTTATTTGGGACTCTGTGCTTCCTATACCCGTATGTCTATTTCCTTCACCAAATTAGGGAAGTTTTCTTTTATTATTTTTTCAAATAGGTTTCTACTTTCTTGCTCTCTCTCTTCTCCTTCAGCACCTCTATCATATGAATGTTGCAGTGCTTGAAGTAGTCCCAGAGGCTCCTTATACTGTCCTTGATTTTTAGATTCTTTTTTCTTCTTTCTATACTGATTGGATGCCTTTTTCTTCCTTATGTTCCAAATCATTGACTTGGTTCTTGGCTTCATCCACTCCACTGTTGATTTCTTGTAAATTGTTCTTTATTTCAGTTAGTGCCTCCCTCATTTCTGATTGGATCATTTTTATGCTGTTGAAGTACCTACTGAGTTCCTTGAGCATCCTTTTGACCAGTGTTTTGAACTCTGCATCTGATAGATTGTTTATGTTTATTTTGTTCATTCTTTTTCTGGAGTTTTGATCTGTTCTTTCATTTCGGCCATATTTTTTTGTCCCCTCATTTTGGCAGCCTCCATGTGTTTGTTTCTATGTATTAGGTAGAACTGCTTTGACTCTGTCTTGATAGTGTGGCCTAATGTAGTAGGTGTCCTATAGGGTCCAGTGGCACAGCCTCCCCTATCACCCAAGCTGGGTACTGAAGGTGTGCCTTCCATGATGGCTGAGTACTCTCTCCTTTTGTAGCTGAGTCTTTATTGCTGTCAGCAGGTCAATGGGAGGGATTTACCCAGGCCAGACAGCTGCTGGGACTATCTGTGACCACTGGCCATTAACCACCTCCCTCCGTAGATTGTGGAAATGATTGGGTGGTGGTACTCCAACATGGTCTGTAACTGTCTGCTGGGTGCACAGGCGGTGCATTTCCTAGGTGGTGCAGGCCAAGGTCAGCCACCACCTGTGTTCGGTTTGGGGCCCCTTGGTGTAAGCTATAAAGCTGTCTGCAGATGGCTGCTGCTAGTGTCAGGCCTGTGTGCACCCAGCAAGAGGTACAGAGCTGGGCTCAGCTGTGGCTTGTTTGAGCAGATTTAGGAAGGTCTGAATCCTGTGCTTAGCCTGGCCATTCATATGGAAAAGCCACTGTTACTAGCTTGGGTGGGTCTGCAGGTTGGATGGGAATGAACCTTAGGTAATTATGAGGGCGGGGCTGAGCCAGTTTGATGGAGACTCAGATATGTTGCCACTGCATGTGCTTTGTGTTGGGGAGGGCTCAGAAAAGGAACAATGACTACTGTTTGCAGTTCTGTCCAGGATGAAGCTGTCCCCCAGCTCTCACCTTGATGCCAGATACTTCAGTTCCTCCCTGTATGCCACTGGTGCCTTTCAAGGTGCTGCCCCAGTGCTGGAGCCCAGAGAGAGTGAGTCTGAGTAAGTCTGTGTGTGTAGGGCCCTCCAAGAAGAGACACCTGAGAATCCCACAGTTTTTTCTGCTGACCCAACCCCCACTGGTTTTTACAGCCCGAAGTTATGGAGATTTATCTTTTTAGCACTGGAACCCCAGGCTGGGTGGTATGATAGGGGGTTGTGATCCCTCACTCTTGACATATCCCTCTGTTTTATATCCACCACACATGAGTTTGGGACCAACCTGTTCTGAGTGTCTGCCACTCTGCCCTTTCTACCCATCTGGATGAATGTGGTTTCTGTAATTCCTTAGTAGTTGGACTTCCATACAGCCTGAATATCTGATGGTTCTGAATGATAGTTGTTTTGTAGTTTAGCTGTAATTTTGCTGTGGTTGTGCAAGGAGGTGAGCTGCGTTTACCTACACCTACATCTTGACCAGATGTCTCCTGAAAAAAGTTAAATTTGTAAAAAATAAATCTTATAAGTGTATAGTAAAATCTTAGGAATAAGAATTTAGAGATTATTGCCCTGGCTGGTGTGGCTCAGTGGATTGAGGCAGGCCTGCTAACCAAAAGATCTCTGGCTCAATTCCCAGTCAGGGCGCAGGCCTGGGTTGCAGGCCGGGTCCCCAGTTGGGGGAGTGCAAAAGGCAGCGAATTGATGTATCTCACACACATCAATGTTTCTCTCCCTCTCTTTTTCATTCTCTTACCCTCTGTCTCAAAAAATAAATAAAATCTTTAAAAAAAAAGAATTCAGAGGTTATTTTATCTTGTTCAGCTCATCAAATTGTGTGTGAGTACATCTGTACATGCATGTGGTGTACTTCAGGCATGAAGTTGGAGTATTCAGCTATGTTGGAGTATTCTTATAAAGTAATACATAAACCTAGGGCTATATAGATTTCTAAGATGCTTTAAATTGAAGGTTAGGGAAGAATATGATAGCTTTCATGGAGACTCAGCTTGTTTTGTGTGGCTCCATGAAATTACTTAGAGACAGATTTTAGAATTAGTGTAAAAGAAGTTCTTAATAACTAACTATTAAATAAAATAAGTACAGTATCTAATAAATAAATCTTAAAAATAGCTAGTAATGGAAATTGTTGTAATTCTAGTGGTTAGTTCTAAGTCATTTGGAATATTCAAGTAAACTTTATATGTAGAAATTTGGGGTTAAGTTATATGAGCCTATTCTTGCCTTGTGACGGCAGGAACAGCTTTTTGATTTATAGACAGATGAGTGTCCTGATTAAAATTCCTCTTCAGTTTCCTTAACCCATAGGTGGCAAACACAAGGCCCGTGGGCCAAATCCAGCCCTCCACCTTATTTTATCCAGCCTGGCACCTTGTTTCTACCCAGCAGCAGCGCCGAGCTCTCGCTTAACCGTTAAGGAGTAGTTATATGTATACAGTCCTAAAATTACATTCAGCCCTTTGAAGGCAACTGCAGGGCTGATGTGGCCCCTGGTGAAAATGAGTTTGACATCCCTGCCTTAACCTAGGGGATTTGTTAATGTCTACCTTCACAGAGCAGGCTGCTTTTTCTTTATCTCTTTCTAGTTAGGACAAGAGAGAGCTTATAAAAGCAGTGCTTTCAATTCCTAAAATGCTAAAAATGCAAATACAAAAAGAAATCTTTCTATGATTATTTTTGCTCAGTTGCTGAGTGGAATGTTGCCCAGGATGAGTTCATTAGGAAATGATACTGGAAAGCTCAAAGGTGTGGATTTTGGGGGATGGAGGTGATTATTAGAAAAAGTTAAATAAAAACAAGTATGGAAAGAAAGTAAGGAACAAGTGTTTTCCCTTTTTTACCTCCTCTGTGCTCCCCCCCACCAAAATACTTTAGGGCAGACTTTTTTTTTCTTTTAATTGGCTGTGTTTCATCTTGAAGATTTGAGAACTTTTAAAAAAAAAGTCATTTGCCTTTTCTTTGTTGTATGTTGATACTGATTATATATGGGCTAAGTTATTTGTGCAAAGTTGCGTTTAGTTTTGATGCTGGCATGCAATATTCTATTAATTATTATCTTTCAAATAGTTTTATCAAAACCACAGACTTTTTGCCTGTTCACTGCTTGTTGAGATGAATTTGATTTAGGCCTAATTTATGGAATTTATTGTTAGCTTTAGTATTCACCGAACTACCACCCTTAAGTATGTTGCTCTCCCTCCCAGGCACAGTATGTTTTCCCCTGTGTAAGAAGACTTACGGAATGTAGGAATGATGCATGATTGTTACCAAACCTAGATGTGTCTATTTAAGGAAGGACAGAAGCCAATTTCATTGATAACTTGAATTTTGGGGTGTGGAGTTTTGTTGTGTATATCATTAATATATTTGAGATATTCTGAATTTAAAAATACATTAAACCTTCTTATTGTTTTCCTTTTGCATGCAAGCAAATGAGTATCTTACAGAGTTAGGTGTTGTGCAGTGAATTGTTAAAGTGTGATTTTTAAAATTCTTTTTTATTATAGGTAAAATAATATAAATATATAACTATGTACCTGTCGTGTCTGTTACTATTTTATAATAGCAGTTCCTTTTCCTGGACATTTCCCCCTGCCCAATTACACTGAAGAGATTTGTTTTATCAAATAAAGTTTGGAAATTAGAATAAAAGGTGACTTTTTGAGACTAGCATTTTAATATATATGCACCTTTAGCATTATGAAAGTTATAACAAAGGACTTGATAATACTTTGAATAATGGCCCAAGAATGACTGTGTAACTTCTTCACGTCAGTTAAGAGGGAGTTGAGTGCTTTTGAAGGATTCAAGATAACATTTGTTTTCCTTCTAAAAATATGTAAGTAATATGTGAATGTAAATTTAGAAAAATATGTAGAATAAAACGGCAAACCTAGTTTTTCCTCTGTGTTCTCCCACTGCACCTAGCCCCCACTCTCACCGCCTTTCAGGGTGTTAGCAACTGTTAACTTTGGGTGTCTTCCAGCCCTCTCACCTTATATCCCAACCCCACTCAACACCAACTGCCCCCGCCTCCACAGCCCTTTTGAAATCTAAGAAAGCAAAGTGATTCTTAATTAAATGTTTTGTTGTTATAACAGCTTATGGTTATTACAATGCTTGGTCAACTTCTATTAGTATTGTCAGGGTTTTTTAGAGCACTTACTATATTGAGTCCTTTTGCCTAGTTGGTATACTCAGTTAACATGTCATTCCTGGAAGGGGTTTTTTGGGGGGGATTTTTTTGGGGGGGGGCAATGATTAAGACAGTAACGTGGCAGTGCATTAGGATCCAGAGCCCTGACTTCTAGTCTTGGACCATGTTAGTAACTACTACCTTGGGCAAATCCTTTAAACATTCTAGACCTTTTTTTAGCATGTATAAAATGTTAAGTTCAGTCTGTTCTATACCATATATGGTTTGTCTCAACTTTAATTTCATAACACCCTTTCATTTGGAGAATAGTTGACATTTTAAAAGTATAAAGAAGCTTGGGGTTGTTTTATCGCTGCTCTTAGAAGATGATGTTAGTTACCTTTGGATAATTTGAAAGTCTTGGTTAGGAATTGAAACTCGTGGTTATAGTCGTGTTCATATAGAAAATATGTGCTGTTGAATTATGCTATCTTCAGAAACATGTGGCATAGTGGAGAACAGTATTTACAATTTTTCAGCAGTCTCATTTAACTAAGCTCCCCAGTTCATTCCCTTTCCCCTTATGTACATGATCTATAAAATATTCTGTGGGAGGCAAAACAATCTCCATATATGTTTCCTAAGTTATATATGGTGATTGGTAACATTAGTCACATGTGTGAGTGATATGTCTTTGAAGTTTTGTGGTTTCCTCTTTATCTCACTAAAATCTTAGGAGATCTGGTCCTGGTTAGTTGGTTTTAACAGGGAACTGTTCGTCTTTTGTTTTATTGTTTTTCCTGGAAGCTTGTTGAGTGAAGGTGAGTTTATTCAGGGAATTTATTTTTTTTCCCCCTAGGGTTCTCCAGAACCTTATCTAAGCAAGAGATAATGGTTTATATGACTTTCTTAGCTAGCCTCCTTGCTTTCAGTCTTGCTGCTCCTATGGGCTATTTGCATGGCAGCCAGTGACCCTTCTGAAAAGCACATCACGTAATGTCACTCTTTGTTTTTGAAACTTTCCTAAGGCTTCCCCCTTCACTAAGTAAAGTCAGAACTTAACAGAACTTATAAGGGCTTTTATCAACCCTCACCTCTTATTTCAGAGACTTTTTTCCTACCGCTCTCTTCCACGTTCACTCCACAACAGGCTCACTGACCATCTTTGTGTCTTGCGTGCACCAGGCGTGCCTTCGCTTTATCTGCCTTTTACATGCTGTTTTCCTTTTGGCCAAATGTCCCTATACTGTTCTTTTAAGTCTTTGCTCACTCATCGCTGTATCAGAGAGGCCATCCCTGAGTTTCCTATATACAGGGTGGGGGCAAATGTAGGTTTACAGCTGTTTGTATGGAAGATAATACAAGAATAAACTGCTTTGCATACTCACAACTGTAAACCTACTTTGGCTCCATCCTGTATGATAGAGCAATATCCCTTTCTATCACCCTCCTTTTTCTTCATCCTCTTTCCCTACTTTGTTTTTCTTTTTTATACTTATCAACACCTAGTGTTACTTTTTGTCTTGTTTACTCCCCACAAGAACATGAGTTCACCAAAGTGGCTCAGAAGATGATTGGCTGGACTAGGAAGGCAGAAGGTGGGAGATCCTTGGGACATGAGTCCCCCTGTGCTGGGTGTCAGGGCCCTGCAGCAGCAGACGTTTGATCCTCCCTGGGTCCTGAGCCGGCCGTGAGGACTTGTCTGTGACTTGACTGCCACTGCAGCACCTGTGCCATATCAAAAGAATTGGGCTTATTTTAATTTCTTCTTCTCATCCTCCTTCCTCTTCCCCTCCTCCTTCTCCTTTTGGTAGGTAAATGGCTGAATAATATTCCTACTGCAACTAGTACCTTTGAAAAATCTTTGACAGTGAATTCTTGACAGTTGCTGATGACCTATTCATTGTATTGAGTTGGCCAAGAAAATCCATAAAATAAAAGACACGTTTTTCATTTTCAACAATAACTATTGATTTGGATATTTTGAGTATGTTGGCTATCTCCATGTGGTGTAACATTGATTGTTCTCAATTAATGTGTCTATTTGATTGCTATCAACTTCAGCTGGTCTACCCAACCATGGAGCATTGTCCATCAAGAAAATCTCTAGCACAAAACTTCGCAAACCACTTTTTCTTCTTCTTTTTAATTGTTTTGAAAGTATAGTTGTCTCTCCATTTCCCCACCTCCACTCCCCCTGCCTCCCACCCTTGATCCTACCCCCTTTAGCTTTGTCCATGTATCCTTTATATGTGTTCCTTGATGACCCTTCCACTATTTTCCCCATTATCCCTCTCCCTCCTCCCCTCTGGTTACCATCAGTCTGTTCTTTATTTCAATGTCTCTGTTTATTCTTTGCTTGCTTGTTTGTTTTGTTGATCAGGTTCCACTTATAGGTGAGATCACGTGGTATTTGTCTTTCACCACCTGGCTTATTTCACTTAGCACAATGCTTTCCAGATCCATCCATGCTGTCGTGAAGGGTAGGAGCTCCTTTTTTTTCTGCTGCATAGTATTCCATTCTGTGAATGTACCACAGTTTTTTCATCCACTCATTTACTGATGGGTACTTAGGCTGTTTCTAGCACTTAGCTATTATAAATTGCACTGTTATGAACAGTGGGGTGCATAGGTTCCTTTCAATTGATGTTTCAGGAATATAGTCTTAGGATATAGTCCCAGCAGTGGAATTGCTGGGTCAAAAGGCAGTTCCATTTTTAGTTTTCTGAGGAAATTCCATACTGTTTTCCACAGTGGCTGCAACTGTCTGCATTCCCACCAACAGCGCACACTAGGGTTCCCTTTTCTCCGCATCCTCTCCAACACTTGTTGTTTGTTGATTTCTTTATGATGGCCATTCTGACCGGTGTGAAGTGGTATCTCATTGTGGTTTTAATTTGCATCTCTCTGATGGCTAGTGATGCTGAGCATCCTTTCATATGTCTCTGGGCCCTCGTATGTCCTCCTTGGAGAAGTGTGTGTTCAGGTCCTTTGCCCACTTATTAATTGGGTTGTTTGTCTTCCTGGAGTGGAGTCGTGTGAGTTCTTTATATATTTTGGAGATCAAACCCTTGTCCAAGGTATCATTTGCAAATATGTTTTCCCATACTGTTGGTTCCCTTTTCATTTTGCTGATGGTTTCTTTAGCTATACAGAAGCTTTTTAATTTGATGAAGTCCCATTTGTTTATTCTTTCCTTTATGTTCCTTGCTCTAGGGGACATATTGGTGAAAATATTGCTGCGTGGAATATCTGAGATTTTCCTGCCTGTGTTCTCCTCTAGGACTTTTATGGTGTCACTGCTTATATTTAAGCAAATCACTTTTGACGAAGTTGATCAGTCACAGTACCTTCTCCATACACTGCACAGATTTTTTTGCATTTCAGTTGTGTTTGTACCTTTCTTGGAATAATAAAGTATAATATGCCAAAAATGTTGCTTAACATTTTCTTCCATCTTTAATACTAAATTTTTTTCTATCTTTAATACTAAAATGGCTACACAAAAATTCACCAATTTTGATGTTTTTTAAAAAATGCGCACTCACATGACAGCTCTCACAATACAATCTAACAAGATTGCTTCAAATGAAGTTAAAGGCAAGTAAGCGCTACTAGCCTTTGTGTGGAAAAAAACAAACAAACTTTTTGGCCAACCCAGTATATACTGCAGTGAAGAGGGAAAAATACAGTTCTAAAGAGGGGAATTGACTCATAATATGCTTTGTGCTCTTTTCTTCAATTAAGGTAAAGTTCCAAAGCATTTTTTCTCTTTTCAAACTAAGGAGAACTTCATTTCTTTTCTCAGTTTGGGGATACATACTTTCATTGGAAGAGTCCTGAGTTATAGAATTTGGACTTTTGTATATTGAATACTACTGAATAGACAACCCACATACAGAGTTTTAAAATATTTATTTGTATAAGATATTTTTTCTCCCTATTTTCAGTGCCTGTTAGTTACAACTACATAAATTTTGATCCTCTGGCAAACTTGCTACATTAAGACTCAGCTTAAAAAAAAAGCCTCAGGTGAGTAAATGCCAAGTATGTGAAAGGCACTTAATGTTTGGTAAATAAATTCTTTGTTACAGACCCTTTCTCCCTCTGTTTTGTATTTTAAGAAATTAAAGCCTATGTGTATACATGGGGAGACCTTGCTAAATTGTATCTGGCAGGGATTATAGATGTTGGGAAAGTGAGGTGTGATTCAGGATGGTGCTGTGAATTTCGTCTTTTGAGTCAGAAAGATTTGTATTGAATCAGACTTAATGACTTTTGTTTTTAGTTATGACCTAGTAAACTTAACCTCTCTGAGTCGTTATTCCCTCCTATGTTGGATTTGGCTGATACTATTGACACAGACTTGGCTCTGATGAACATATGAGAGTATCTGTGACATAGCTCTCCTACTTCTTTTGTGGTTTGTGAATGTAGATGATCAACAAATGTGTTATCATTGAACTTCTTTTTCTTACTCCCATCCCATCATTTGTCAAGCTTTGCCTAAAGAATCTTTGTAGTCTTCGTTTTTCCCCCTGCTGCCACATTCTTGGATGTAGCTTGCATGTTCTCCTTGGCTTGGATTTGTTATTTCTAATTTTTGCCTTATTTTAATGTGAGGGAAGGGGAAAATGGCAAAGAGTTATGAGCTTCGATTTCAGTTTCTTCTCTCATGCTTGAGTACTATATTCTTTGCACAATACTTAGTGCAAAGTGGTCCACTTACAAGAAGAGTTGGGATATTTATCATATTGATTATTTAACAGCAGCTCTCCACCAAGGGTATGCATTAGAATTCCGTGTGGAACTTTGAAAATTTACATTCCTGGGCCCCACTCCAGAACTATTGAATCAGAATCTCTGGGATGGGCCTGGGTATTAACTTAAAATTTCACTAGTGATTTTTATGAAAACACTGTTAAGAACTGACTTATTGGAAGACCATCTCAAGTCAGTAAGGCAGATCAATTTTTATAAATATTAGTTTTGATTACCTCATGTTCTTTTCCAGAAGCCTTCAATCACCTTTCTGTTACTCAAGAATAAAGTCAAAATGAAGCCTGACATTCAAGACCCACTTATGGCCACTGTAGTTTATCTGTTAATTCTGTTCTTTGGTTGTTGTTTTTTTTTTTTACCATTCTTTTTGATAACTATATTCCTAGAAGACTGAAATTGCAGTTTAGCATTATTTTCAACTACCTGTTTCTCTTATGGTCTAGAATGTCCTGTTTTCTTCCCTTGCTCCTTGATCTCTAACAACTACTTCTAAAGTCTACCTTAAAAGGCGTACTTTCTCCATGAACTTTCCCTAGTATGCTCAAGCTAGAAGTTATATTCCTTCTTTTAACCCTAAAATGCTTATGTGCTTTATTTTTGCACTGATCCCTGGTCATGTTTGTCTCCAGATACTTTCGTCTCTACTAAACTTTAAGCTTATTGATGGCAGATTCCATTTATGTTCCACTACTCACTCAGTAGAATGGTACTTTGTACATAATATGTGCTAAGTTCCCTACCCCCACCTCTGATTTGGGGAAAGCTTATTTGCATTTTTTAATGTTTAGTGAAATTTATATAAGTGCTGCTGGTATGTTAAGCTATTCTTAAGTCATTTCCATAAAAATGTAGAATTTATTCTTCTTGTTAGACTCCAGACCTGGCTTTTGACAGGCCTGTTCCTGTTTACAACTTGTGTTGTGTGGTAAACATAGAATGCAGAGATGTCAGCCAGCATTACCTCCTGCGTGGTTTGCCAGACATGGTAACTGTTGGGAGATGACAGTTCTCCACGGGTCTCTCACACGTTTTGCATGTCTTGCAAAGAAGAGGTACTGTCTGATGGCTTTTTTTCTAGACTACATTTTTTTCAAGGGTATTTATACAGTGAGCAGGCTTGGAAGATAAAGATATTTTTTCCAGAGCAAAGGGCAAGTTTGCTTACCGTTGAGTATAATAAAAATACACTCCCCCACATATGAAAATATGCTTAACATCACTAATCATCAGAGAAATGCAAATTAAAACCACAATGAGATATCACTTCACACCTGTCAGAATGGCTATCATCAATAAATCAATAAACAACAGTGTTGGCGAGGGTGTAGAGAAAAGAGAACTCTCATGCACTATTGGTGGGAACGCAGATTGATGTAGTCATTATGAAAAACAGTTTGGAGATTCCTCAAAAAAATTAAAAATAGAACTGCCTTCTGACCCCACAATTCCACTTCTGGGTATATATCCAAAGAAATTTAAAACACTAATTCTAAAAGATAATGCACCCCTATGTTCACTGCAGTGTTATAATAGCCAAGATACAGAAGCAACCCAAGGGCCCATCAGTAGATGAGTGGATAAAAAAGTGGTGGTCCATATATACAATGCAATATTCCCTGACTGTGAAAAATAATGAAATCTTACCATTTACAACAGCATGAATGGAACTAGAAGGTATTATCCTAAGTGAAATAAGTCAGATAAAGACAAGTATGATTTCATTTGCATGCAGAATCTAAAGAACAAAACAAATGAACAAAGTAGAAACAGGCCGATAGATACAGAGAACAAACTGAGGATTGCCAGATGGGAGGCTGATTAGGGGATTGGGTGAAAAAAGGTGAAGAGGTTAAGAAGTACAAATTGGTAATTACAAAATATTCACAGGGATGTAAAGTACGGTATAGATGATATAGTCAATGATATTACAATAACTATGTATGGTGCCAGGTGGGTACTTGAAATATCAGAGGGAGCACTTTGTAAACCATGTGATTGTCTGACCACTCTTGTCTTGCATATTGAAAGTCTACTGCAATTGAAAAGTAAAATTAAAAAAGTAATAGTCTCCCTCCAGGGCATGTTTGCTCAGTTCAGTATAGTCAAGATACCATCACTGTGCAGAGCAAAGGACAGGTATCTTTATGCCCATTATAAAAGACTTGGTTCCTTCGTATCAGGATTTCCGTCTTGTAACATAACGTACTATCGTTACCTGGCTCTCTGTGTGTCACTGTATGGGAATTGGGGCCTTTCAGAGCTGTCACAAAGCTGACACTGTCCTCTGCTATTTTTGTGAGTAATAAATGCTTTGTCTCTGACCATAGGAGTCTTGTGTCTTCTCCAACACCCATGAAACCGGCAGGATAATTTGTTAGCTTATAAGTAGGATAAAATCTCAGATTCTTTACAGTTCTTATTAGTAATATTTAAGCTACTCTTTTGAGAGCTCCAAAGTGGGCCCTTCCAGAGGTAATTGTTAGTAAATCTTAATCTAAATTAAACCTGGGTCTTCAGAAAGTTACTTGAATGAGGCTAGAATTCAGGTCCCTGGTGACTTATACTGCTTTCTCCCTATTTTTTTCCCCACAAAGCCAAATTTATTTATTCAAGTAAAGGACTGTTACTCTAAGATTACCCTTCTACCAAACGATGATGTTAGAGATCTCTTTCACTCTTTTCCCAAAATGAAAGCATTGCTATTTTATGTGGATGAGTGACACTAACAAGCGTGTTTGTTTATTTAAAGTTGCAGTTTGGAATGTATCTTGTCTTCAAAGGAGAAATTGGGTATTTGGGAGAGCATTTTTAAAAAATTGGTATAACATAATTTTAATGACAAGTAATCTAATAAACTATTTAAATAATAAAACATAATATGTTTAATAGTGACAAATGTTAAGAAAAAAGGGAGGACAAGATGGTATTGAAATTTTAGGTAATGTTGGTTAGGGAAGGCCTCACTGAGGTGACTTCTGAGTAGAGAACTAAACTAAGTAAGGAGACAAGCCATTCACCTATCTGGAGGAGTAGCATCCGGGGTAGAGGAAACAGCAAGTACAAAGGCTCTGCAGCAAAGTATGCCCCATGCGAGACCTTGAGAAGCCCAGCTTGTAATGCTTTGAAGACATGTGCTGAGAGGATTAGAGTGTTACCCTTTGTCTTGGCTCTCTTTCTGTGCTTGAATTAGAATATTTGCACATTTATATATTAGCTACTTCTTTACTTCTGGAATGGGATTTCTTTATTTTTTTGTATGTGTGTGTTATTCTCTTTTTTATTATTTATTTTTTAACAATTTTAATTATTGTTCAATTACAGTTGTCTGATATTTCTTTCTTTAAATATAATTTTGAAAACTATTGAATTAGATAATGTTTTTCAGTATCCTCTAGTTTTCAGTGACAGTCTTTATAAGCACCTATTTTTCAACATTTAATGTAAGTTCCACATCACCTTGCTTTTTTTTTTTAATTCAGCAGGTATTTGAGAGCTGAAGTAGACCTTATTTTATATGATCCCACATGGATTATATTCTTTCTACTTCTGTTGAAGAGAAGAGGCTGAGATAGCCTGAAGTAGTTAGAAACTATTCTAAGATAGCAGCATACCAACTAAAACCCCACTAGCCAAGGTCACTAATTTTCAATTTTTAACCTTGATAAATGAACACAAATCCTTTCTTCCTTGAAATTCCATCTGGTTATGCCATTTCTGTCTTAAGGATTCCTCTTGCCTTGGGTTTATGCCTTGACCGCCTATGCTTCTCACTCTCCTTAATCTTTTTCGATACTCTAATCTATCATATGGCTTCAGTTACCATTTATATCTTCTTGATTCTCATATCAGAATTTCCAGTCTATATCTCACGTATGAGCTTTAAGCAGTTGTAATAAGTTGCCTTCTAACATACATTTTAATAACCAGTGGGCAATGTGAGTTCAGATATTTAAAGCAAATTCATATCTTTTCCCCACAAAGAACAAATGACTTATTCTTCCTCTCTTTATTTTGGTAAGTAGTATGCTTGTGTAGTTAGTTAAGCTGGAGTCTTTGTTGATGCCCACTAGTCAAAGACCATCATACCCATAGATAAACAAAGTTGGGTTTATCAATGCTTTCTGCAAAAAGGGAAGCCACATGCCATGGGGAACCATGGTGTGTCACAGTAAGGCCATGCTGGACAGAGGATGTGGGCTTTTGTTAGGTAATTTTGGGGAGGATTCAGGAAAGTGGTGGGGGTTTGCTCTGGACTGGGTGCTGTCAAGAAGTGGGGATAATTCTATGATCGGGTATCTTAATAAATCTCATCTACGAGGTAAGAAGCACAGGGTCAGGCTACAACTGTAATCGGTAAGGAAGCAATAGTTGCAGTTAGCTGAGATTTTTTTGTTTTTGGACAGAGACCTTACTTTTGTCTATACTCGGCCTCAAAGAGACTTGGCTTTGTATCACTTCCACAATGGCCACAAAGGACCTTCCTTATCTGCTTTTGGTAATCTGTGAGATTCTGTTTGATAGAAACACATCACAACCTAACTGAGTGCTGGGCCACCTTCTGTCTGTGAGGGGTGGTTTTTCTCTCTCACTGATTTGGAATCGGTGTAAAAAATTAGGTACCATTTGGACAGTGGGAAGATGGATGAAGAGTGCTTTAAATAGGATATATGAACAAAGAACTTGTGTGATATTGGTGTTTATGTGTGAGAAGCAGTAAAAATCTTCCTTTTGAAATAATCAGCAGGCTTGAGTGTAGTGTTGAAACAGAGATGCCTAGTTTGTTTATTCCTTACCAGGGAAGAGGGGTAAGGGGGTGGGGTAACATATCAATCACATGTGGAGCTTTTTAAAGCTCAATGTTTGCCTACTTACAAAGTGCCAGGCGCTAAGTACTTGTATGGTCTCTTTTAATTCATCACTCAGGTAAACTGGGATAGAAAGGAAGGGTACATATCCCCGGCATTGGGAATAAACCAAACTGGAGATCCAAGTGCCGATAGTAGACCATAATGTTTAAGAGTGTGAGTTTCAGCAAAATGGTGTGGGTTTGATTCTTGCCCCCTCCTCACAATTAGTAGTTATTGTTGACCTTGAATAATTTATTTAACCCCTTAGAGCCTCTGTATTTTACAGATCTAACTGGGCAATAATCAGAGTTGGTGATACTTGGTAAGCACTCAGTATACAACAGCTGCTGTTACTGCTTTTCCTTTACTGGCCATGTGACTTTGGACAAATCACAAAACTCCTCAGAGCCTCAGTTGTGACATCGCTTTGCAGGATTGGTATAAGGATCAAAGCGTGTTTATGGAAGTGTTTTAGAAACAGAAAACACTATACAAATATTTATCTTAATGTCTAATATTTTTTCTCTCAAATGCTTGAATTTACTTGACAGGTGAAGGACTGTGATTGGGTTGTGTGTTTAGTGCCAAATGATATAGGATCTTGAATGTTAGGATGACAAATGTAGCTTTGATGCGGTAGGCTTTAGAATCCAGCTACCAGATAGACTTCAGAGCAGGGTAAGGAAATGACAGAAGTGGTGACAGAGAACACTTGGAAGTGGAGAGGTGGAGTTGGAGAGGGAGAACCTAGAGGTTCCAAGACCAGATTTAGGAAGTTGTTTCATGCTAAATAATGTAGTCGTGGTCAGTGAAATGACAATAGAAGTGAAAAATCTTAGATGTGTCTAAGGAATTACTACAATTTAGTTACAAGTTGAATGTCAGGGATATAGAAATAAGAACAATAAAGCCTTCTTCAGCGTCAATTTTAAAAATGATTGGTTAAATTTGTTTAGATATAAATGGTTAATAAGTTTGAAAAAAATAGCCTTGTAACAATGTACAGGATGACTAGAAACTTGGTTTCGGGTATGTGTTTGGCAAAATTTATGTGTAAAAAGAAGGCTTTTGGGAAAGGGCACAGGTTTCACTGGTAAGCTGTAAAAATTTTGATTTTAAGTTAAAATAAGTATAAATTTGTTAGAAATATGATTAAAAACTTTGCTATGCTGCATTTGGGGGTTAGATATTAGTTTGAAATGCACCAAAAATAAGAGATGGATAGAAATGTGATAAATCAAATATAGCAAAATGTTGATTTTAGAGTCTCGATGGTGGGCATGTGGATGTTCGCTGTAAAACTCTTTCGTCTTTCCTGCATATTTGAAATTTTTCATAATGACATGGTAGAGGAGTTGTGGAGATACAAACAGTTTGCTAAAGGCTAGTCTTGATCATTTCTCTTGCCTGACCTGAGACTTGTTTTCTCTGTAGGAACTTTCCGCTGCACCTTTTGCGGCACAGAGGTAGAAGAAGATGAATCAGCAATGCCCAAAAAAGATGCACGCACACTTTTGGCAAGGTTTAATGAACAAATTGAACCTATATATGCTTTGCTTCGAGAGACAGAGGATGTGAACTTGGCCTATGAAATACTTGAGCCCGAACCTACAGAAATACCAGCCCTGAAACAGAGGTGAGGGTAGGCCCTGTGCTCAGGAACAATTTTAAGCTTGCCCTTGTTTTAACTACCTGTACTTTGAAGAGAAAGAGTGGGTAATTAATTTACCAGAAGACTAATTTTCATAGATTCCAAGCTCTTCTGCACTTGTCTTACTAACTTGTGCCTGTGATGAAGTTTGTTTGTACTGAATGCAGAACAGTGTGAGCCTTAGGCGAAAATCTTTAAGTAGTCAGGTCTGACTTCGAGCACTCACTCTGCTTAGGCCTGCTGCAGCTCAGCCAGTTGTTAGCTAGTCCTAAATTAGTCGCACCTCTTGGGGACATTTTAATTTTCCCAGCCAAGTTCTGAAGGCTGAAGTTCTTTAAGGAATACAGCATTTGCTTTTTTGTTTTTGGAGCACACTAACCATTACCTTTCTTGCCCGCCTCAGTTTTCAGTGCAACTTCCTTCAAAGTGAAGTAGGTGTTACCTGTGGGGCTTCCTATTTTTTTTTCTAGTGTACCCTAATGTTTGAATTGCAGAGGTAGCCTTAGTTTTGCATAAATGAGAATTGGGGTCAGCGAGTGTTCTCCTACTCTACCACTTTCTTTTTCCTTCTAGTGTCAAACTAAGGAAAAAGCTAAGAGCTTGGATTTTGTACCCTTTCATAGGACCCAGCAGTCCAAGTTGCAACTGTATAGTTGAACACTCTTAGTATTTTATACCCTCTGGTACCAGTGCTACGGAAAAGCCAGTTCTAGGCATTCCTGAGCAAACTGAGTTTCTTTCAGGTTGTTAAAACCAACCCAGTTGTACAGAAATGAATGTCATACTCTAGCGCTATGGATCGGTTAGGCTGCCTTTACATGTGATGACTGAAAACTGAACCAGAAGTAGCTTAATAAGAAGAAAAAACCTCACGAGCATGACCAGAATTCCTGAGGAGCACAGAATTAATTTCACAGCTTAGTTACATCCTCAAGAATCTAGATTTTATCCATGTTTATAATCTGCCAAATTTAGCCTGTTGGTTGTCTTCTCAGGAGCACAGGGGGATCTAGCCTAAGATAGTCATGTTTTTCTAGGTATCACATGTAGATGAAACTCTCCAAATGCAGACAATAGGCCATCCCTTCCTGTATCTTATTTTAAGATTGAAGAAGACTTTCCCAGAGGGCAGCCTTCATCCTACCTTACTCCTCTGTGTCTCACTGGCCAGAATTATTTTATATGCTTATTTCTAAACCAGCATCTGGCGAAGGTTATGAGATCACATGATAGCTGCTTAGACAGTTAAGGTCTACCTCCCACTGCTGGGGAAAGTCCCAGAGTCCTTTGGAGCAAGTAACTATCAGTATTTGAATAAAATCAGTAAGCAGAGAAGGAGAGGAGCCACAGTTGGTAGGAGCCAATATCATCCACATCACAGATAGCCTTAAATTTCTGTTACTGGTCATTTGGTCTCTTATCAAGGATATATTGTTTATATCTTTTTCTGTCTATGTAAGTAATACTATAACCCTAACATAGGAACCAATGAGGCATAGTAACTTTATAAAAATACATACTTTTCTAAGTCTGTGGGTTATTTCAGGTTGAAGTATGCTTTAGCATTCTCTCTGATTGCCTTCTACATAATATAATACTATCCATGAATTATTCTTGTGTTTCCTCTTCTAACTATAGTTATTTTCCTATGTATCAAGATATTTTCCCACTACAATAGTATTCTTTCACCATCACTCCTGGCATCTGGCTCTGATGTTCCCACCTGCCACTGTCCACCCCCCATTCCTGATCTGTATTGAGGTATCCCTTTCTCCATGCTGGAGACCAGTCGCAGTCATGCAGTAATGCTAGAGGCCCTAGCAACTAACTCACTGTATCAGATAAACCTGGCTTCTCCTTAGGAACGATGATGACTCTGGAGATGAAGAAGAATCAGGAAGTAGAGGAAATAAACTGATCAAGAAAGAAGCTGTCCAACAGTCTGGTCACTAAGAAAGAAAGGGTGAATGGAGGCAGGCAAAAGAGATAGAATAGGGTACCTGGAAGTGCCAGCCAGACCGAAGTACAATTGCTTCCATGAAGTCAGGAGAAAGACCATTGGAGCTAGGATGTAAGGTGTTAACCTGGCCAAGATGGCCTCACCAAGCATTTGACAGGCTCTGCTGCCTGAATATAAAACATCCTGGAAGTGGTATTGATTTAGCCTTTCTGTACTATAGGATCTGTTTTGCAGTGTAACAAATCTGTAATAGCCATCCTGCCCCAGATACAAGAAAAGCAACTACAGTAGAGTGGAATGGGAGCTCAGGGATGATAGTGATTCATTGACGATTTTTTAAAAGATAAGTGGCATCATTGTTAGTTTGGTTACTGATCTGTAATCAGTTAAATTCTAGCTCATCCCTAGATCAGGAATCAGAAGCTGCCTCTGCAGAATTAGTGGACTTAACCCGAGAGCTGATGGACAGTTTCAGCTTTTCAGCAAGTCTTTCTTAAATGGAATTCTTTGCCTGTAGCCTCACCTTTTTCATCATCTCTTTTTAACACTCATCTTAAAGATCTTTAAAATTTTAATTTGAAATAATATTCCTCCCCAGTCCTGAGCAAGAGTTAGCTTTTTAAAGTTCTAAAATTTCTTAATGTAAAAAGATTCAAAACTGAATTGTCCCTTTTGTCATCTTTAAGTAAAATATGTGCATTCTCTCCATAGAAGAAATTTAAATATGCAGAAGGGGTGAGCCTACGGTGTCGTCTCTCATCTAGATTTTTAGTGTCACATTTGCTTATAATTTAGATTTGTCTGTGTCTGTGGTAAAGGTAGAAATAAAATCTGTGTAGTCAACTCTTCATGGTTAAAAACATCTTTTAAAAAAATTCTTCCAAATTTAAAAATTTGTATGACTTGTGGTCACATGTCTTATGTTTCAAACTGGAATTAAACCAATTTTTGGTTTCTGTAATGCAATACTAAAAACAAAAGACATAGGATACTTTTATAAAAAAGTAGTCTCATGCTAATATTTATATTAGTTGTCCTGTTCTTTTTTCTACTTTTCTTGTTCTTCTCTACTCGTTGACCTTCAGAGTTAATGCTAAAGAAAGAGCATAGATGAAAGCTATATGTTCAAAATTATATATAGAGAAACAATAGCTTCAGAGAGAGTGAGTGAAGCATTTAATAAGAGTCTGGATAAAGGAGACACAGAAAAGGACAGGAATGTAATTGGCTAGGTCAGAGTTAGAGAAACATTGAGTGTATGGAAAGAGACAGAAAAGGCATATGGGCCTTGGCTGTTGTGGCTCAGTGGATTGAGCACCGGCCTGCAGGGTGAAGAGTTGCTAGTTCGATTCCCAGTCAGGGCACATGCCTGGGTTGCGGGCCAGGTCCCCAATAGAGGGCACCTGAGAGACCACCACACATTAATCTTTCTCTCCCTCTCTTTCTCCCTCCCTTACCCTCTCTCTAGAAATAAATAAGTAAAATCTTTTTTTAAAAAGGCATTTGGCTAGCTCAGGGAGACACATTTAGGGGCAAACAGGCATGTCGAGTAGGCTCATTACAAGGTAAAGATGTTGGCTGTGGATAGAAGGGACATTCAAAGGAGTCAGAGAGACCCAGGTGAGAGAGGAGAGACTCAGGATATAAAGTGAGCACATAAACATATAAACATAGATTAGGCCAAGGGAGAAGAGAAGAGAAAGAAAGGTGAATGCTTGAGGGAGACTAAAATTCAAAAACTCAATTTACACCAGAGTAAGCAGAGTCAGGTTATAGTGATGACAGAGACACAGCCTTTTAGGAGACATCAGAACTGTTGGAAGATGGAAAGATAATGACTAGAGACAGATAAAGATTAAATTGAGACAAGCATAGTAAATATGCAAAAAATAACATTAGATAAATGCAAAAAGAGAAACCAGTTATTTGCAACTGTAGCATAAGACTTTACAATATAGTAAGACAAATAAATTGGGTATAGAGAGATACCTAATAAGCCTAGAGAGGGACAGCAAATAACTGGTATAAAGGCTATGGGAAAGAAGGGTTATAGCAGCCCTACGTGTAGCTAGAGGCAGTAGCTGGCAGACATGGATTAAATGACTGAATCAGTTTGAATTGGGCAACTGGAGAGAGGGCATTTTTTTTTCTAATTTTATTGTTGTTCAAGTACAGTTCTCTGCCTTCCCCTCACCCCAGCCTAACCTCCAGCCCCCCTCACCTCCCTCCCGTTTCTACCCCCACCCCGTTATTGTCCATGTGTCCTTTATAATTGAAATAAATAAATAAAATGAGAGAGGGCATTTTTGTATAACAAAAGTGGCAGTGGGCCTGTAGACAGCCAGAGGGAGGGAAAACCGGAGGGATGGGATAAGCTCAAGATAACCTCCAAAATATGATCAGAAACAGAATGTTCTGAGAGAGAGATGTAATGACCCAGTCAGATACACTGACAGAGATATCCATCAAAGAAACTTCAACTGAGCATGAGGCAAAAAGCTCAAGTAGGCATAAGTGGGCCTGGGAGGAGATGAAGAGCATTGGAATAAGCAGAAATGAAGTAGGGTCAAAGAGAAGAAAAAATAGTGAGTGACTCATCAGGGAGACGTGGTACAGGACACAAAGATAAGTGAAGAAGTATTGGTTAGGCTTAAAATGAGGCAGGACTCCACACTAGATGACAGTTCAGGTTCCATGGAAAACATTTAGAGAAAAATGGGAGAGAAATTAAGGAGAAACACGGGGCCAAATGAGTCAGGCAGTGGACACTGGAAGGAACACAGCAAAAGGAATGAAGAAAGGTACATGGAAGATATACATGGGAGAGATTTTTGCCGGCGAGTGTCTTTTAAGTGCCACCAGACTGTCTGTCCTCTTCCAAGGTAGATTTATTGCAACATCTTAACCTGTAAAACCTCAGTCATTTATATACACCAGATGATCTGATCCACTGTTTGAAGAACTTAAACGTAAATATGATGTGTTCTTATAACCCATGCAACTTTCACTGTGAGATGTAAGAGCGGTTTCTCAAAATTGTCAAAGCTTGTGTACGTGGTTGCTAGCCAGCGTTCATTCAGTAACCACATGCGCAGCTGCCCTCCTTTTCCAAAACCAAGACTTTCATATTTTTCCTCCTGTCTTCCTCTAATCTTTTTATATAGCAAGGACCGTGCAGCAGCTACTGCTGGAGCTGCTGGCCTGGCAGGTGGGCACCACCGGGAAGCATGGGCCACCAAAGGTCCTTCCTATGAGGACTTATATACGCAGAATGTTGTCATTAACATGGATGACCAAGAAGATCTTCATCGGGCCTCACTGGAGGGGAAATCTGCCAAAGAGAGACCCATTTGGTTGAGAGAGAGCACTGTCCAAGGAGCATATAGTTCTGAGGAGATGAAGGAAGGTAAGAGAAGTCATTAAAATGAGCGTGTCTGGGTTCAGTAGAAAATAAGTTTGATTTAATGGGAAATTGCCTAGGCAATTCTTAGTTTTGTTGGTAATCCACTCTGTTTTCCAAAACAATTGCCTTACATCAAGAAGTAGGAAATTAAGTAATAAGCATTAAAACCAAACAATATACTTGCATTATTCTTTCACTTAGTTGAAGAAACAAATAGACAGCTTTTAAACCTATCTGTCTTTATTTTTAATTGAGATAAATTGGTAGACAGCATTATATATTTCAGTGTACAACACTATACTTCTACATCCGTATGTACTACAGAGCGATCACCACCGAAGTGTAGTTTCTATCCTTCACCGTACACTTGACCTCCTTCACCCACTTTACCCACCCCTTAACCTCCTTCCACTCTGGCAGGTAACTGCCAGTCTCTCTATCTATCAGTTTGTTTTTGTTTTATTTGTTGGGTTTTCTTTTTTAAGATTTCTCGTATGAATGAACTCATACAGTATTTGTCTTTCTCCATGTTGTCGCAGATGGCAAGCTTTCACTTTTTATGGCTGAGTGGCATTTCATTATGTATATGTGCTATTCATCTGTTGATGGATACTTAGATGGGCTTCATTTCTTGGCTATTATAAATAATGCTGCAATGAACATAGGGGTGCTATATCTTTTTTTCCTTTTTATTGACTTTATTGGGGTGACACTGGTTAACAAAATCATACAGGTTTCAGATGCACAGTTCTACAATACACCATCTGTACACTGTATTCACCACCCCAAGTCTCTGTCCATCACCATATGTTCCCCCTAAACCCTTCTCAACCTCCCCTCACCCCCCTTCCCCTATGTCATTTTGAATTAATATTTTTGTATTCTTTGGAATAGCTGGATCATATGGTAGTTCTAGTCTTAATTTTTTGAGGACTCTCCATACTGTTCTCTGTAGTAGCTGCACTAATTTGCATTTCCACCTATAGTGTACTGAATTTCCTTATATCGACATTCCTTCTGACACCTGTTATTTTTTTGTCCTTTTGGTAATAGCCATTCTAACAGGTGTGAGGTGATGTCTCATTGTGGCTTTGATGTGCATTTCCCTAATTATTAGTGAAGTTGAACATATTTTTATTTCCCTGTTGGCCAACTGTATGTCTTTGGAAAAATATCTGTTCAGTTCCTCTGCCCATTTTTTAAATCAGATTTTTTGTTCTTTTGTTGTTGAGCTATATGAATTCTTTGTATATTTTGCATATTAACCCCTTATTGGATGTATGATTTGCAAATATATTCTTCCATTTAGTAGGTTGCCTTTTCATTTTGATAATTTCTTTCACTGTGCAAAAGCTTTTTACTTGGATGTAGTCCATTTTTTTTTGCTTTTGTTTCTATTCCATTTGGAGTCAGATCCATGAAAACATTGTTAAGGCTGATGTAATGGAGCTTACTATCTATGTTTTCTTCTTGAAAGTTTATGGTTTCAGGTCTTATTTAGCTCATGTTGAGTTAATTTTTGTGCGTGGTGTAAGGTAGTGGTCTAATTTGTATTCACCTGTGGCTATCTAGTTTTCCCAACACCACTGTTTGAAGAAACTGTTATTTCTCCATTATGTTTTTTTACTCCTTCATCATAAATTAATTGTCCATATATGTATGGGTTTATTTCTGGGCTCTGGATTCTGTTTTATTGATCTGTATATCTATTTTTATGCGAATACTATATCATTTTTATTACTGTGGCTTTGTAGTATAATTTGAAATCAGGGAGAGACCTGATACCTCCCTCCAACTTTGATTTTCTTTCTCAAGATTGCTTTGCTATTTGGGAATTTTTATGGTTCCATACAAATTTTGGAATTATTTGTCTTATTTCTGTGAAAAATGCCATTAAAATTTTGATAGGGATTGCATTGAATATGTAGATTATTTTGAATAGTATGGACATTTTAACAATATTAATTCTTCTAGTCCATGAGTACGGAATGTCTTACCATTTATTTGCATCTTCTTTATATTATCAGTATCTTAAGTTTTCAGTGTACAGGTCTTTCACCCCCTTGGTTAAATTTATTCCTCAGTATTTTATTCTTTTTGATACAGTTGTAAATGGAATTATTTTCTTAATTTCCCTTCCCAGTTGTTTATTATTAGTGTATAGAAATGTCACAGATTTCTTCACATTGAGTTCATATGCTGCAACTTTACTGAGTTTATTCTAATGGTTTTTTGGTGGAGTTTATAGGTTTTTCTATCTTCAGGATGGGGAAATATAGGTTTACAGTTGTTCATATGAAAAATAATGCAATAATTAAAAAGTAATAATACAATAACAAACTCCGTGTTTTGTGTATTCACAATTGTAAAACTATTTTTGCCCACCCTGTATTATGTTATCTGCAGATAGTGAGAATTTTACTTCCTTTCTGATATGGATGCCTTTTATTTTTTCTTTTGCCCAATTGCTGTGGCTAGGACTTCTAATACTATGTTGAATAAAAGTAGTGAGAGCGGGGATCCCTGTCTGTTTCTGATCTTAGATGAAAAGCTTTCAGCTTTTCACTGTTGAGTATGATTTAATTGTAGATTTGTCACATATGGCCTTTGTTATGTTGAAGTATGTTCCCACTTTGTTGAGTTTTTATCATAAATAGATGTTGAATTTTGTCAGTTTATCTTTCTGCATTTATTGAGATGATCAGATGATTTTTGTACTTCATTTTGTTTATGTAGAGTATCACATTGATTGATTTGCAGATGTTGAACCATCCTTGCATCCCTGCAATAAATCCCACTTGATTATGGTGTGTGATCCTTTATATGTATTGTTCAATAGTTTGGTAATATTTTGTTGAAGATTTTTGCATCTATATTCATAAAAGATGTTGGCCTGTAAAATTTTTTTTTTTGTGGTGTTTTTGTCTAGTTTTGGTATCAATGTAATTCTGATCTCATTAAATGAGTTTGGAAGCATTCCCTCCTCTTTGGTCTTTTGAAGGAGTTTGTGAAGGAGATGTATTAAATCTTCTGCAAATATTTGATAGAATTCACCAGTGGTTCACCAGTGAATCTTGGTCTTGGACTTTTGTTCACTGGGAGTTTTTAGAGTACTGATTCAATTTCCTTGCTGGTAATCAGTGTACTCAAATTTTCTATTTTTTCATGACTCAGTCTGGGAAGAATGTGTATTTGTAGACATTTCTTCTGGATTGTTCATTTTGTTGGTGTATAATTGTTCATATTACTCTCTCGTGATCCTTTGTATTGTAGTATTAGTTGTGACTTCTCTCTCATCTCTGATTTTATTTGAACCTTCTCTGTTTTATTATTGGTTAATACAGCTAAATATTTGTTCATTGTTTATCTTTTCAAAGAACCAGCTCTTGGTTTTATTGATCTTTTCTAATTTCTTTTTCGTTTCTATTTTATTTATTTCAACCCTGATCTTTATTTATTATTTCCTTACTTCTGCTAACTTTGGGCTTTGTTCTTATTTTTCTCATTTCATTAGGTATAAACTTAGATTGTTTGTTTTGAGATTTTCTTATTTCTTTTTTTTTAATCTTTCTAAATTTATTTTTCCACGAGAGTTGACATTTGACATTATATTAGTTTTAGGTATACAACACAGTGAGTGGTTAGACATTACAGATAACTTACAAAGTAATCCTCCTGATGTTTCCAGTACCCAACTGGCACCATACACAGTTATTACAATATTTTGACTATATTCCCTATGCTGTACTTTACATCCCCATGACTATTCTGTAACTACCAATTTGTACTTTTATTTTTATTTTTATTTTTTATTTTTTAATATATTTATTGATTATGCTATTACAGTTGTCCCATTCCCCTCACTTCATTCCACTCCATCCTCCCCAACCCCTCCCTCCCACATTCCCCACCTATAGTTCATGTCCATGGGTCATACTTATAAGTTCTTTGGCTTCTACATTTCCTACACTATTCTTACCCTCCCCCTGTCTATTTTCTACCTATCATTTATGCTACTTATTCTCTGTACCTTCCCCCCCTCTCACCCCCTCCCACTCCTCTATTGATAACCCTCCATGTGATCTCCATTTCTGTGGTTCTGTTCCTGTTCTAGTTGTTTGCTTAGTTTGCTTTTGTTTTTGTTTTAGGTGTGGTTGTTAATAGCTGTGATTTGCTGTCATTTTTACTGTTCATATTTTTTATCTTCTTTTTCTTAGATAGATCCCTTTAACATTTCATAGAATAAGGGCTTGGTGATGATCAACTCCTTTAATTTGACCTTATCTGGGAAGCACTTTATCTTCCCTTCCATTCTAAATGATAGCTTTGCTGGGTAGAGTAATCTTGGATGTAGGTCCTTGCCTTTCATGACTTGGAATATTTCTTTCCAATCCCTTGTTGCCTGCAAGGTTTCTTTTGAGAAATCAGTTGACAGTCTTATGGGAACTCCTTTGTATGTAACTGTGTCCTCTTCTCTTGCTGCTTCTAAGATTCTCTGCTTATCTTTAATCTAGGATAATATAATTATGATGTGCCTTGGTGTGTTCCTCCTTGGGTCCAGCTTCTTTGGGACTCTCTGAGCTTCCTGGACTTCCTGGAAGTCTATTTCCTTCGCCAGATTGGGGAAGTTCTCCTTCATTATTTGTTCCAATAAGTTTTCAATTTTTTGTTCTTCCTCTTCTCCTTCTGGCACCCCTATAATTCGGATGTCGGAACGTTTCAAGATGTCCTGGAGGTTCCTAAGCCTCTCCTCATTTTTCTGAATTCTTGTTTCTTCATTCTTTTCTGGTTGGATGTTTCTTTCTTCCTTCTGGTCTACAGTGTCAATTTGAGTTCCCGTTTCCTTCCCATCACTATTGGTTCCCTGTACATTTTCCTTTGTTTCTCTTAGCATAGCCTTCATTTTTTCATGTAATTTTCAACCAAATTCAACCAATTCTGTGAGCATCCTAATTACCAGTGTTTTGAACTGTGCATCTGATAGGTTGGCTACCTGCTCTCTGCTTAGTTGAATTATTTCTGGAGCTTTGAACTGTTCTTTATTTGGGCCTTTTTTTTTGGGGGGGGGGGTCTTGGCGTGTCTGTTACATAAAGGGGCAGAGCCTTAGGTATTCACCGGGGGGGTGGGGTAACGCTGGTCACTATGCTGTGACACTGTATGTGGGGGAGGTGCCGAGAGGGAGCAATGGCACTTGCTCCACTCTCTGCCGGATTTCAGTCACTCCCTCCATTATCCACAATCAAATTGGGCCCTTTTGGTGCTGATTCCCGAGTGGGTGGGCTTGTGCACACTCTAGGCCCCTGTGAGTGTCTCCAATGAACTCTCCTGTGAGGCTGGGAGTTTCTCCTGCTGCTGCCTCAACCCCATGGGTGTTTTCAATCAGTGGTTTGAGGCTTTGTTTCCCCGAGCCTGGGTGGTGGTCTGCTTCGCGATCCTCCTGGTTTTTCTATGCACAAATGTGGGGCATGGGGTCTGCTAGCGATCACGCTACCACCCCATTTGTTCAACAATCTGCCAGGTTCTGTGTCCAGCCCGGCAACAGGAGTCCTGTCTACCCCAGCTGCCCGTCTCCGCCCCTCCTACCGGTCTGGATGAATGTCTCTCCTTTATCTCCTTGGTTGTCCAACTTCCCCGCAGTTTGATTTTCTGTCATTTCTGGTTGTTTTTGTTTTTAAATTGTTGTTGTCCTTCCCTTGGTTGTGCGAGGAGGCACAGTATGTTTACTTATGCCTCCATCTTGGTTATGATTTTCTTATTTCTTAAGGTAGACCTTTTTGCTATAAATTCCTTCTTAAAAGTGCTTTTGCTGCATTCTGTAGATTTTGGTGTGTTGTACTTGTGTTTTCATTTCTCTCTAGGTGTTATTTTTTGTTTATTCTTGATTTTTGTGTGATAACCCTTTGATTATTCAGTAGCATGTTGTTTAATCTCCACATTTTTGTGGGGGTTTTTTTCCATTTTCTTTTTGTAATTGAGTTCTAGTTTTATACCATTGTGATCAGAGAAAATACTTGATTTGATTTCAGTCTTCTTGAATTTATTGAGCCTTATTTTGTGGCCTAATATGCTGTTCTGGAGAATGTTCCAAGTACACTTGAGAAGAATGGTATTCTCCTTTTGGATAGAGTGTTCTGTATATAGCTATTAAATCCATCTGATCGAATATGTTGTTTAAGGTCGATGTTTCCTTATTGATTTTCTGTCTGGATGATCTATCCATTGGTGTAAGTAGAGTGTTAAAGTTAAAGTTCCCTATTGTTATTGTATTGCTATTAATTTCTCCTTTTGGTCTGTTAATATTTCTTTTATATATTTTGTTGCTCCTGTGCTGGGTGCATATAAATTTATAAATGTTATATCTTTTTGCTATATTGACCCCTTTATCATTATATAGGTCCCTTCTTTGTCTTTTATCACATTCTTTGTTTTAAAGTCCATTTTTTCTGAAATGTATATAGCTACTCTAGCTTTCTTTTCCTTTCTATTTCCATGGAATATCTTTTTTTAAAAAGTGTATAAGAGTTTGAGTCAAACAGAGAATATACCTGGAAGCAAGATCTCAATGGACAGTAATATGCTTTCTACGTGGAATATCTTTCACCATCCCTTCACTTTCAGTATCTGTGTCCTTATTTATGAAGTGCCGTGGTGGTGGGTAGGGCTATCAATGGCCTGGCTAAAACATGCTGCTACCCTCAACTGCTGCCTGAGGGTAAGTGGGGCTCTCACGAGGGCGTGCCCAACTATGCTAACACGTTAGAAGGAGAGTTACAAAATGGTGCCTCCAAGTGCCAACATTTGCTAGGCAGCAGGAGATTACAGAAATGGTACCTACCAGTGTCTCCATTCCCAAGGAAGTTCCCAACAGTTTTCTTTTCCTCTGGCAGATGTTTTAAGATTAGTAAGTAGGTTTCCTTCCTATATGGTCTAGATACTTTTCAAACTGGTGGTTTTGCACTGTTCCCAGGGCAAGTGAGTTTGCACACAAGTCCTTTAAGTGCAGGTTCTCTGTTCCCTACAGTTCTGTGGGTTTCCTGGACATACTCCCCATTGGTTTTCAAACCTGTGTTTTGGTGTTTCTCTCTTGTGCAGGATCAGGATCTCTCCCAAATGTGGATATCTGTACCTGGGGTGTTTTTCTATGTTTATTTGTTTGTTTTTTGTTTTTGCAAGACCTTGTCTCTGCCTCCCACCCATCACTTTTTAAAAAATTCTTACCCGATGATACGGTTTTATTGATGGCAGAGGGGGAGGGAGAAGGAGGAACATTGATGTGAGCAAGAAACATTGATTTGTGGCCTCCTGTTTGCACCCCAACTGGGGATCGAACCCACAACCTACGTATGCACCCTGACTGGGATCGAACTCACAACCTTTTGGTGTACAGGATGACTCTTACCAACTGAGCCAGCACACCGAAGGCCTCAGCTACTGCCTACCCATCTTGATGCTGTCCTTTTATTCTTCATTGTAGAGGCTTTATTCACCTAATTTTCAGGTCTTTGTTGGAGGATATTTTCCATATGTAGTTGTAGACTTGTGTCCATGGGAGGAAGTGTGGTTGGGATCTCCTATCTTGAACTGCCATCTTGAACTGCTCCTAAATCTCCATTTGTAGATTTAAGAAATAGCCACCTCTTTCTCTTAATTTTTTTGGACAAGTGCTATTGTGTTCAAGGTGGCCAAATTCATCTCTTATTTTTTCTTTTGTGGCACTAATTTATATGCATTTTTATTTCTCTGAATTGGGAGCAATAACTAGTCCAAGATTTTTATGTTGTGTCATAAATACCAAGAAGTTTGTGCTGCCTGAAATACATACTAAGACACCACCTGAGTAAAGGATCAAGGATACTCACCTTCCATGAAGACTGATGCAACTTTGTAGTAGAAGATTTTAGAAATCTCTGTGAGCACTAAAGGTTTAAAAATTGCATAATAAGGAGGACTGGATGAAAGAAGGTGAAGGGATTAAGAACAAATTGGTAGTTATGGAATACTCATGGGGATGTAAAGTACAGCATAGGGAACAGAGCAGCCAAAGAACATAAACGCATGACCCATGGACACGGATAACGATGAGGGGATTGTCTGAGGGAGTGGAGGTGAGCCAAGGGAGAAAAAGCAAGGACAACTGTATGGCATAAACAATAAAATACAATTAAAAATAATATAAAACTAATAAAAAAAAGAATTGCATAATAATCATAAGTCTGAGAACTGTAAGATTTTACTTTTTAAATTTTAGTCTTAAGTTACAGGATTCAAAGATTTTGGGGGATGAGGATTTAGAAGTACATAGGAAATGGGAGGTTAGTGCTCGCTTTGGCAGCACTTGTACTAAAATTGGAACGATACAGAGAAGATTAGCATGGCCCCTGCTCAAGGATGACATGCAAATTCATGAAGCGTTCCATATTTTAAAAAGAAAAAGAAAATGGAAGGTTAAGACTATGAACAAAGTTTACTCAGAAACTGGGAAGCAGAGATGAAAGGGAGTGTGTACCTCTGGTTGGAATTCAGCAGCATTCGAATCTGGTGCCTCTATGTATCATTATTAACATGTCACCTGAGTATGGTTCTTCAGTAGTAAAGAATTATCAGTAACTGAAAACTACTTTATTTTTTGGCCTTTCTTCTAACCTCTTTTCCCTTCACAATTAGCCTTTCTTTTCTGTGTATGCTAAGAGTTGTAAAAGTGGCGTGGAATTGAATAGTTATGATAAAAGCACATGTTACCTCTAATGTGATTCCCTTTGGTGTTTTTATTCTAATCAGATAAAAAAGTTTGTTTTTGGCGGCCGTACTTCACACTTCTTCCTTCCCACCGATTAGGTTGGCTATGATGCAGAGTTATTTTGATTCACTTGTTCGAGATTATATAATAATTAAGCTGTCAGCTATTTAATAGACTTGTTTTCTCCACCTTGGCTTTTTGCCTATTCTCGAAACAAGCAAACCTTCTTTTGTTTGAACTTAGAAACAAAATTGAACGAGACTGTGTTTAGCCAGTATTAAGATGACCTTAAATAAGTCATTTAGCCTACCCAATTAAATTTTGTGAATATTACTTTCTATATAAAATAGGATAATAAGCTGTCATATCTAAGTTTGCCTTTATTAAGTTTTATGATAATATAATAGGCTCTATCCAGTGAATGTATGAATTGAGTCTTACTAGTCTTATTCGTCTACCCTTAATTTTCCTCAGACATCAAGTCATTTTAATATTGTTCAGAATTCTATAGACTTCAACCATGTCCTCATTAGGATACAGAAAGTTCTAATTTCTTTTGATTCTACTTTCCTTACAGATAAGTCCTCTTCCCTCAGTCACCTCCACCTACAGTTTTGTTTAATTTTAGTCACCTTTTTCTGGACAATCTCCAATCATAATGTACCCTGCTTGAGACCTACTGATCAGAAGAATACGTGTTGTTCATACATGGATTCATATCAGTGATTTGAATTTTATTTCCAATATTCTTCTGGTTTTTATCCAAAAATTTGTTTTGCTTTGGTTCTGGAAGCGTATTAAGAATAACAACTTTAGAAACATATGCAGGGTTTTTTGAAAAGCTTGTCCTGCCCTGTATCTGACGGCTTGGACCACATCTTTCAGTATATTTGAGATTATTTTAACTAGAGGCAGATTTTCTTATACTTGCCAGTGTAGAACTAGATCTACCACTTTCCCATCCATATATATATGACCCTTGTCAGAAGTCTTTTCTGACCCTTTCCATCCCTCTCATGACCCTTGTCAGAAGTATTTTAGATAATAATTTCATTTAGTTTACAAAGATAAATTGCTCTCCCCCTCATTTTATATTTATTTTAAACATTAATGAAAATACTATTTTTGTAATATTAAGGTATTTAGAAAATTTTAAAAGAAGCAATGATTGCCTTAGAGACTCATATGTATATTTCTTGTCTTTTCTTTTTTAAAATTCCTGCATTGGCAATAAGGGCTCTGGGAGGAGCTTCAGTCTTTGGCAGTGTTTTAAAGTCGTCAGGTTAGATTTCAGTTCTCAGCTTTACATCTACATTGTCAAAAGCCTGTTTTGTCTGACCTGAAATTTTAACTTCTCAGTTCCTGTTTCCTATTTTCTTGTCTGTCCAATATTTCATCTCAGGAATTACACACTTTTGTAAATGTCCAGAGTTGCAGCTAATCTATTCTGATATGTTAATGAGAAGATGCTTTAATTGCACCTGTAGCCAGGCTCCATGATTCCTGAGCCTTCCCTTCATGGTGGTGATGGTGCTGATGACAGACTGAAAACGCCGTTCTAAGGGCCAGGCCTGTCTAAGCACTTCACAGACACTCACTAACTCTCACAGCAGTCCAGTGAGAGAGCTACTTTTTTTCCCTTTTGTACTTGAGAAAATTGAAGCAGAAAGAAATGAAGTAACTTGGCCAAAATTACGTAGCTAAAAAGTGTTGAGTCAGGATTTGAATCAATGAGTCAGTTCCATGTAACACTTTTAATCCTGTTATATATTTTAAATGGCAGTATGTTTGCTATTATTTTCTGAATATAGAATACAGATGTTTGTCTAATTTTTTCATCTTCAATATGTCAGGCAAGATGTGTACACAGAGTGACAGATAGGAGGTATGTGGTGAGAGCAGCTTGATTCGTGACACCAGATTCATTTTTGTAAAGAGTTCAAAGTGTGCTCAGTTTGCTTCAGGAGGCTAAAACTGCCATATACTCACTCATTCATCAAATATTTATTTAGTGCCTAACAAGTGATAGACACTATTTTAGGTGCTTTGGATATATCACTGTATAAAAAAGATAAATACCTGTTGTGGAGAACCTACATGCGGGGAAAGGGTACCAAAGACAATAGACATAAATTATTTATTGTGTTAGAAAATCATGATCTCACCTATAAGTGGAACCTAATCAACAAGACAAACAAGCAAGCAAAATAGAACCAGAGGCATGGAAATAAAGAACAAACTGATAGTTACCGGAGAGGAGGTGGGAGGGGAGAATGGGGAGAAAGGAGGGAAGGGTTTTCAGGAACAACTATAAAGGACACAGGGACAAAACCAAAGGGGGGTAGGATCAAGGGTGGGAAGTGGGGATGGCTGGGGTTGGAGGGAGTGGTGGAGGGAAAATGGAGACAACTTTATTTGAACAACAATAAAAGAAAAGTTTTTAAAAAATCAGTGCTATGGGAAAAAAATAGAGTATTAGGAATATAGAAGTAAATTAAAAGAAGGCGAAAAACTTGTGACACCTGAAGGAGATAGATGTAAGTATCCCAGGTAGAGAAAACAGGCAGTGCAAAGGCCCTGAGGTAGGACTGTGTGTGGTGTGTACAGGAATGCCATGGCAGCCACTGTGGGTAGAGCAGAATGAGCAAGAGGAAGGAAAAGACATGTTGGTGGGCGAGAGGGGTCCCACATAGCGGAGGACCTTCTACACCTTTGGCTTTTACGCTGGGCAAAATGAGGAGCCATATTTTGATTTCCTGTTATGGCAGCTACTATACGTGGTCTTTCATAGGTACTATTTTATATGCTCGTCTCCAGAGCCCTAGAAGGTCGATGCTTGAATCACCACATTTTATAGAAACAGGTGTTGAAATTTCGAGACTAAATATCTTGACCAAGGTGGTATGGCTTATATATGAAAGAATCAGTATGTAATTCCAGTCTATATTATTCTTAAAACCCACGTACTTAACCATTATGCTATTTAAGTTCCAGTTTGTGAGAACCATTTCGAATATATTATGGACAGCAGCTCCAAAAAGAGAATCAATGAAGTCTTAATCAGTGTTATTTTATAGTATTATGGTATATTTAAATATAATACATTAAAATATATTTTTTTATTGTAAGGGAGTATCTTTTATATTTAAGGATATTGACTTTCTGGGTTTTTCCTCCCAGGTGGCATAGATATAGATGCGTTTCAAGATCGCGAGGAAGGCCGTGCAGGGCTGGATGACAATGAGGAGGTTATGCGGGCGCTGCTCATTCACGAGAAGAAGACCCCCTCTGCCACTGCGGGCTCAGTGGGGGCGGCTGCTCCTGTGACCACTGCCAATGGCAGTGACTCAGAGAGTGAGACCAGTGAGTCAGATGATGACTCTCCCCCTCGTTCAGCAGCTGTGGCTGTGCATCATCGAGAAGAGGACGAGGAGGACGAGGAGTTTGAGGAGGTAGCAGATGACCCCATTGTTATGGTGGCTGGTCGTCCATTCTCCTACAGTGAAGTGAGCCAGCGGCCAGAGCTGGTGGCACAGATGACACCAGAAGAGAAGGAAGCGTACATAGCAATGGGACAACGCATGTTTGAGGACCTCTTTGAATGAGCTTTCCCTACCCTTTCCTCCTTCCTGTAATGTTCATTTCAAAAAGAAATTTCTTACCTTTGAAGAAAAGTATTTAAGTGGCTTTCTGCCCTTCTTGATGTAAAGTGACTGTTAATCTTGCTCAAAAGACAATGGGAGATAAAGATTGATTTTTATGACAGAAACTTTCCCAAAAGGTAGGTTGGCTACAAGCATTCCCTTCCCCGGTATTACTACAGTATTAATATTTTACTGTATTTTTTTTAAATCGAATCATTTTCCTTTTCTTTTTAAGACACATCTTCCTCCTTGTGAAATAAGTGAGAGAAGTCTGTAAGGTAAATTATTCCTGGCTGCCTGCAGAAGCCCACTGTGATGGGTTGCAGTGATTCACTGACCACATTTTTTAAATCTATCCTGAGCAAGCATTCTGAACAATTCCTAATAAAAAGCAGCTTGCCAACAGCAAATCATTTGATGAGGGAAAAAACCAATCTGAAAACTTCATACTGCCTCACAATTGAGGATGGTGTCAATAAGTAAGGGGAAGCGCGAATGCGTGCCAAAGAGGGATGGATATGCCTAAATCTCGTGCTTAATATCTAAACCAAAATTTGTGTGTTTAGAACTGACCTGACTGGTAGATTCTATTGTTTTGCTTATTGCCTCTTGGTTTGTATATTGGATGATAGAAAACAAAAAGTGTGCTTGGTAAACACTTATGAAGAAATTAGAAACAAACATGGATATAGGATAAGGAGTCCATATAAAGTGTTGAAAAGTGAAGAGCATTGGGAATAGTACCTTTTAGAATTGCTGAGTTTGTGCTGATTTGGAAATCCTTTATAGAAAGCTGTGACTGGTTCCTTTTTTTCCTTCTATAGTGCTATAAATTGTTTCATGAGGGCATTTCAGCAGAAATCAGCATATAACAATTGATTACTCCCCTCTTTTTCTCTCTCAGCACCGTTGAATGCCATCTTTGCCTCTCTCTTGATTGTTGTCAGACATGGTGTTGTAAGAGGACGTCCAGTATATTGTTGAGCATTATAACCTCAAGGAACAGTTTATTTTCAGTTCTGATATGTAACATGGTATTATTCCCTAAGGCAGAACTTTAAAAATAAGGAACTTTCATACAAGGATCTATAGCAATTGTATATTTTGTAATATTTCCCTTTGCATTGTAATTTTTAAGTATTTATCATTTTATAGTAAATGTGTGAATTAAGATAGATTTTAGAGTTATCTGAGCCTTGTATGAAGTGATGTTTCATTTACCTGGGTTGTATTAATGACTGTGTATTGACAAACTATTTTATACTGATTGAAATTTGTTAATTTCCAGCTCTGTAACATCTTGGAGCATAATTAAAATGAATACTCGTCCCATTAAAAAGGAGTTTCAGACTTTTTCTCTTATTGGTCATATTTTAAATAATAGACGCAGTTGTATGTGGTCTAAACTTTTTTCTGGCAGTAATTGACTTAAGAATGACTTTTATGTATGTACCTTGTACACATGGGCTATTCAACTTTTAAATGCTGTTTCTTTAAACTTTTATAGTTTTAGAATGAAGTTCATTTAAATAAAATAGGAACCAGATGTTAAGTTTTAAAACAGTTGCATGTTAACTGTCAGTTCTTTAAATGAATACCGTATTTTTCGGACTATAAGACTCACTTTTTTGCCCCTCCCCCCCAATTTGGGAGGAAAATGAGGGTGCATCTTATAGTCCGAATGTAGTTTACATTTACATTGGTGAAATATTACGTTATTTATATTATTAAATATTTTACCACATTTTTTGCTTCAAAAATGTTTCCCCTATTTTCCTCCTCTAATACCTAGGTGTGTTTTATGATCCGAAAAATACGGTAAATATTTCTCACTATTTCTTCTTGAATGTGACTTGCATGAGTTCTATTTCATGAAGTTACTGTTCTGTTTTTCTTTCCCATATTCTACCAACTTGTTAAAGAATCGTATAGACTAGTTACATACTTCTTTCATCTCCATCTTGCAGTCTAGGTTTTTGCCCTATTCCTATGATGAAACAGCTTTCTCCAGTCCTAATTGTCCAAACTAACAGCCCTTTATTCTTCGTTTTCTTTGGCAGCTCTTCATTATTTGATGCTATCAACTCATTCTTTCTCCTTGAAACACTTTCATTTGGTACCCTAGCCATTACACTGACCTGGTTCTCCTTACCTCACTGGCTATTCCTTCTCAGTCTTTAGGCTTTATTTTTTCTTCAGCCGTATGTATCAGCACAGCTCAGGGCTAGTTCTTTTTTCCTTTCCATGTGTGTGTATGGGTATGACATTTATGTAATGGAAAAAATCAGAAGTGAAGACAAAATATTGAAGAATAAATATTCATAGCAGCAGAGTTTTAAATAGAATAGATACATAGGTATACTAAATGGGCTTTAATCAGGAATTAAATTATTTTCCCATAAAGCCATTTAGAAGAATGTACTGATAGGAAAAGATATCCATAATTTATTAAGAAGGATTCTGTTTTTCTACCTGTGTATATGTTTGTGTATGTTAAGGAACAAAAGTAGTTAATACATGTGTTTAGGCGTTGACTTTTTTATATTTGTTGACTCAATCTTTATAAACTGAAGTAGATACATGTATACAAAGACATATATGATTAGAGTTGAGGATTACAGTGGTGTTAATGTGCTATAATGGAAAAGATATGTCCATTTTGAAAAAAGAATCAAGTGGACATTTAAAGAAGTTCATGTAGAAGATACCTGGCAGAATTAAAGAAAAAGAGTGACAAAAAGCAAGCCTTTTATATTAATGTTAATGCTGGGATTTTAAGGTATGCCTTTTTTTAATCCTGGATTTATCATTTCCTTAGATAAACATCTCTGAATTTATTATCAAAATTAGTAGGAAAATATAACAATATAAAACTTTGTGCACTATACCACATTTCAGTAACGTATCTAGTCACTCAATAGAGTTTGATATTACTTCATCCAACAGGTTTATGTCTGTTGAATGCACAATAATCTAATGAGAAAAGCCAGTCAGTGACAGAATGGCCAAAAATGGGAGCCCTGCTAATTCGCAGCCTCTGGAGCTCTCAGAAGGGCAGACTCACACCCCAGGTTGGTCAGTGCGTGTGGTCACAGTGTTTGCTGACCTCAGGATGTCTGGAGTTGTACCACCCACAGCCTATATATATATATATGGCCAGTAACTCCTCTCTGAGTGAGATTGGCTATGTTAGCATACCCCCAGTGTCAACTGTCCAGGTGTCCCATTGTCCTTTAAGATTCAAATAGAACAGTTTTACCCTAACATCATGAATACTCCTTCATTATTGATATTTGGGGGGGGGGATTTGCGTAAGAGGTTTGTGATTTATATCATCCTGCTCTGCCTTCCTGCTTTTTTGGCTTATCCACCTCCTCTGCACCACCTATACTGGCTCCCAGACTGTCATCAGTGCGAGATCCTCACGGAAGTTTTATAGTAATGGGCAGGGACAGGCGATGAGAGGGGGTTTTGTCTCAGTATTGCATAGTCTAGGAATTTAACAGTGGATCATATACAATCTTGTTCTTGAGTCTCTTAGCATTCTCACAGGTTTCATCTCAAGTAAAATCTTGCTAAAATTTCAACTCCTTTTTTTTTTCTTTTCTTCAATTACCCCTTTCTTTCCTAAGGCCTTCGAAAGCTATAAATGTATTAGAGGAAGTAACTTTGTTCATCATTTTATTCCTATTCCAAATAGTGCCTTGAAAGCTCCCATCACATCCAAAGTGCCTACTGAGATGTTTGCCTAACCAAGGAGCCATCTTCTCACCTCTAGGGAGGTTAACTGTGGCTTTAAAAGGAACTTTATTTTCTTCCCACTGCACTAAAAAGTATTAGTCATCATACCATTATAAGTAAGATGATATATAAATAGCCCTGGCTCCAGGTAATTATAACCTTGTATCTGGTAGAAAACTACTTTCATGCTATCTGCCCTTAAAGTTGAAGCCTTTTTTTTTTTTAAATTAAGATGTCCTTTTTTTCCTAAAACACCTTAAGGAGTATTCAGTTTAAATGATTAAAAGAAAATACCCTATTTGGCGTAGCCGGGAAGTCAGGAGACTAAATTCTAGTCCTAGTCCAGTTAACTAGATACTCGCACCGTGACACTGTTACCCGATATGATCTTTCTGGGCTGGCTTCTGGGCCGTCAATAATGAGAGGATTGTGCTAGGATCACTGACGAGTCCTTCTGCTCTGATATTTTGTGGAGGGAATACATATTAAAATGAGGCCAAATAATAACCAAAAAAGAAAAAAATATGTGTTCTGATATGTTACAGCAATTCAAAACAAATGAAGGATGTTTTAGTTGAGGGACTAATGTAGCTGCAGGTTTAGGATTTAGAATGTAGCAAACCACAGAATAAACAATTGCTAATTAGGTTTCTCTTTCCCTATTTGACAAGATACTTGACTGAGGAAGACGTAATTGAATACTTCATAACTTTTGGTAGTGTTTTGAGAGAATGGGACACTGAATGAGAATAGGATTGGGAAAAGTAGTTCATTTTCTTTTATACCATTTGGCTCTGTGGCTAAATTCCCAGCCAGGACCACAATAGAAAGACTTAACATACATACTTCCTTTTTCTTTATTTCTGAATTTCAAAAAAGTAACTAAGAAATGACAATCAAAAAGCAAACATGAAAGTCTTTAGAATTTAGAAATTGGTATTCTTTTTGTTTAGTAATTTGTTTCCACCAAAGCCTATTTCACATGTGCAGTCTTCGTCGAGCTGGGCTATTATAACTTTTTTTTTAATAGCTAAAAACCTCTTGGGAAAATGAAAAAGATTTTCAGAAAGACACTGGCACTATGGTAAATTTACTCTCTATTCTTTTAGCTTTTTATATTATAAAGGGAGCAAAATAGACAAAGTAAGCTACTTTCAAAACATGTAAAGCCAAATGGATTGAAAAGGAGAAAGGGTCATGAAATTTTACTCCTTTCTTGAAAAGCTGAAGGAGCGAGCCGGTCCTAGTGTGCCCTCAGAGGAGTGAGTGAGTACCCTTACCTGCTCTTCAGAAGAGCTTCATGTCCCTCTGAGTCCCAGAGGCTGTATTTTCTATCCAGTTGCAAAACACATAGGCCTAGTACATGACCCAGTTTCAACAGTCAACGCCACATTTCCTGTCAACAAAAAGGAATTATTGCCTACCTAATGTGAGTAAGTCTGAGAAATTAGTCTGGAGAGAAGGCTGGTGCCAGGTCCTAAAGTGCCTTTAATCGTGTTAAGCCATACAAGATGGTCATACAGTTTTCTGGTGGTGGTTATATGCATATTACTTTTTAAAAAATTCATCTAGTAAAATATAGAGAGTAAAAAAATGAAAACTCTTTACACAGCCCATCCCTATCTCACTACCCCGAGGTAACTTGTTAATATTAAGTTGAATGTGTGTTGTCCCAGACCTTTTCGGGGCCTTTAAGAAACAACATATACACATACACACAGGTATTCTGCAAAGATCTTTAAATGAATGCAATTACATACACATTGACACTTGCCTTTAAAGTATCATTAAAAACATGAAAATCTTTCCCATCAGTACATTTAGATTTGCATCAATTTTTAAAATAATGACTAGACAGAATTTTACAGTGTAGTTGTATCATGGTTTGTGTAACAATTTCCACATTGAATGGCATTGGCGTTAAGTGTCCAGTTTTTCAACTGTAAAACATTAAATGAAATACCCTCATATTTTTATTTTCTGAGTATTTCTATAGGATAAAATCATAAAAGAGCCAAAGGGCACATCCATTTTAAACTTTGATAGCTATTGCCAAATTGCTCTTCGAAAACACTGTTAGAGAATTTTAAGCAGGGAACAATTTGTAGCATTGATGTTGGTTGGGTTGGAGTTTAAACCTGGAGATAACAGAGGCCATTTCAATAGTCTTGGTGAGAAATTTGGTCTAAAAAATTGTCAAAGTCAAGGGGGATGGAGAGGAGCAGACGGATTTGGGAAACTTTGGGAAGGTAGCATTAACGGATTTGTCGACTGGACAAATGCCTTGGATAGGCCAGTGTCTTGGATAAAGGTCAGGTTTCTGACTGGATGGTGGTTCCATTTATCTGGATGGAAATATAGGAGGAGGGCCAGGGTTTTGCTCCTGTTTCAGTTCACCATCTCCGTAAATGTCACCGCTGTTGCCTTTACATGCTCAAGCCAATCGTCTAATAGTTGGTCAGAGTTGTTTCCCACATGCAATTCATTAGCAAGTCCTGTCATACTCAAAATCTAATATATGTCATCTAATTTTGAAGGTAGAGCTAACAGGATTTGCTGATAAAGTATATTTTAAGGATCCAAGATGGCGGTGGAGTAGGTGGAAGGTACGCTAACCGCCTCCCAGGACCAAACTGGAATTATAACTAAATTATAGAAAAGTCATCCTGAATAACCAACAGAACTCTCGCTGGAGAGAAGCCTTATAACCAAGGACTTACGGGAGAAACCACTTCACCACATCAAGACTGCAAGGCTCCTTCCGGTTGGCTCTTCCTCAGGCTCACCAAGTGCCTGGATACCTGGAAACTAGACTTCAGCCTTCCTCTTTCCTATCTTATGGGCTTTAAAAGCTGAATGGGGACAGACATGAAGTTTTTAAAGATAAGTCACGAATCACTTTGATTAAACAAATAGTTGGTCATATTTTATTTTGTCCCCCCAAACTCTTCTAATAATCCAGTAAACAAACCTTTATTAAACACTTATTTTGTTACCACTCATTGTTCTGGACACGGCGACCACTGCAGTCGTGCTTCTCCCTTTGCAGGAAGGGCAGACAGCAAAAAGGCATCCGCTACACTGTGGCCAGTGCTGTGACAATGACAAACTTGATGGGCTGGCAGCAGCAGGCAGGACTGGGTGGATCAGGGAAGCCCTCTCCAAGCAAGTTCTATTTGAATGGAGACCTGGAACGGGAGAATAAGTCAGGTTTTTAATTTTTCTTTTCCTTCCTTTTTGCACCTTACAGATTTTCATTTCTAGTAAATATCAATCTTTAATATCCTATATAAAAAAAGCTTTTGGGGGATCCTTTTTCTTTTTTCCAAAGTAAAACTGTGATGAGGCCAAACAGTTCTCATTTTTCTTTTTCTTTTTTGTTATTTGGTGGTTTTTAAAATTTTTTTATTTTTCCTCAATTTTTTTTATTTTGAAGTCACCATGTCTAATGACTTTGCAGACATCTTTGCCAAGGGTTGCCATGTTGGCAGTTACATACTACTAAACAGCGTTGGCAAGGTGTTTAAACATCCTTTGCCGAAATAAGGTTGGCCCAGCACATTTTGACCAGCACAGATGTGGCTGTGAAACTTACGAGTTGGTGGGGCTTCTCTGAAGTTTTTCAAGAAGTTCATTGTCTTAAGAGCCCAAATCACCCCAACAGCACCAAGTTATTTGAGGCGATTGCCACCTGGGACCAATAATTTCTCTTCATGGAACATATGAGCGGAGGTCACTTACTTGACTTGCTCAAGAACTACGGCCGCAGGACCTAGGAGGAAGCTCGAGCCACGTTCCAGCAACTGATGCCAGTGGTACAGTACTGCCACCAGAGGAGAATCCTGCACCAGGAACTGAAGCCAGGGAACTACATCTAGACAGTGAGCTCAATATCAAACTAACAGACTTTGGCTTCAGTATAGAATTTTCAGACCATGAACTGTACACCTTCTGTGGCACCGCCTCCTAAACGGCCCCAGAGATCTTGCAGCTCTATGACAGCCCTCCCCTGACTCCACCAGCAAGCAGTCTTTTCACAACCCAAGAGGTTCAGGCACTGGGGCAGAAAACCAGTAAGTCTGCCAGTCCCCAACCTGAAGTCAAGGATGCCCAGTCCCGGACCCGGCATGGAAGCAAGGAGGATCATTCCCTCTGCCAGCCTGGAAGCAAGGATGACCATTTCCCCAGCCAGGATGGAAACGAGGATGACCGTTCCCCCACCCTGCCTGAAATCAAAGACCACCACTCCCCTACCGGGTCTGAAGTCCAGCATGGCCCTGGGGGCTCCTCCACCACCCACAGCAGCTCAGCCCCCAGCAGCAGTGGTAGAGCTCCAGAGGGAACCATTAATGAAAACTGCCTCCAAGCTGGTCAGCCTGATGGTGGGACCTCAGCTTCTTCCTCTGGACCCAGCGAGGGCTGGCAGGGGGTGGCTAGGAGGGTCTTCAGGTTTTTCTTAAAATATGTATGTACTAACAAACAGCATCTCAAAAGGACAAGAGTCAAGCCAATATCATTTCTTTTATTCCATATTCTATTTTTAAAATATTTTATTGTTTATGTTATACTTGTTAAGCCAATGTAGATTTTAAAATTTTTGGATGGCGAAGGCAGAGCCACAGTCAAAGACGCTGGGGAGAAAAAGCGTCCAACTTTTAAGTGCTAAACCTGAAGTGCTGAGCTCCATGGAGGCCAGCCACGTGGCTCAGAAGATGAGCCAGGAGCTGGACGCAAACAACTGCAGGTGAGAGCGTTTCCTGGAACACACACTGTGTGTGCAAGTGAGACGAAGTGTGCAAACTACTGCAGCATTTCTTGCCTGGGACTCACATCAGAAGGTTGTCTAGCATCTCCGTGGCCTTCAGAAGCACCTTATCCAAAATATCTGCTGAGCTTGGAGCATGGCCTAGAGCCCCCTAGGGGTCAGGAAGAGAGGCTGCCGTCACTGTGGGTCCACCCCTCAGCCCCGACCTGAAAGAAACTTCAGAGAATGGACTATTTTCTTGGAGCCCTTCTCCCCTCCCCTGCTCTCCTTTGCTCCCATGTTTTTTGGAGTTCGTATTAAAGTATAGAGTCCAGCAGAAGTAATGCCTGCTTGAGTGTGTTTGGAAGGGTAATAATTTATAGTTTTAATTTGAACATTTCACCTAAAAAGTCATGGTATGCTTGAGTGTGATGTTACGTTACAGAAGTATACGCTTATGGTTTAATAAAAGATTTTGTAATAAAAAGGGGTGTTAGTTGTGCTGAACGCTTTATTTGATTCTACTCCCACCCCTCAAAATAAAGTACATTTTAAATTTGATTTCTTGTTACTTTTACCACTAGCAGCCTCCTCCAAGCCACATCAGCTCTCACCTTGGCTATGGCAGCCTTTCACCTGGCCTCCCCACTCTTATTTTTAACACCTCCCCAGGAACATTGACCATTCCTCACACACATGATTTTTAAAAAATGTAAATTAGATGATCATCTCCCAAACTCCCTAGCCCCTTGGAAGCGTCATTGATTTTTTCCCCCTCAGAATAACATCTAAATTCCTTACCCTTTTCTGTGGGCCCCCAGTGGTCTGGCCCCTTGCTACCTTTTTGACCAGGTCTCCTTCTCTGTATTCTTCTCCTTGTTAACTACTCTCTAACCACTTTGACATTTTCTCTGTTTTGCAAAAATACGCCAAGCTTTTCCTACCTTACTTAGGTCTTTGCCCTGACTACGTTCTTGGCATAAAACATTCTCCTCCACTCTCGTCCCTGTTATTTCCTTCTCAGCTTAAATGCCACCTTCTCTGCCTGTGCCATTTGTGATCGTGTTTTCCTGTTTAATTTTCTTCATAGCAAAATTGCTATTTGAAATGAATTTATTTCTTATTTAATTATTATGTCTATCAACCTTTCCAAAATACTAAATTCTTTGAGGGCAGGATTCTAGCATATAGAATTAATTGGGGTACGTAGTAGGCTCTGTTGGGTGGATGGACTGATGATGAATCAGCACTATGCGAACATAACCCTTTCTCCACCAAGGCTGATCATTTTGTTGCTGACTGAATTGCAGATATATGTATATTTTCTTAATCAGTTAAGTATGTTCATTTGTGGTTCATGGCACCCAGGGCTGTTTCTCCAGGACTAACAGTAGAGGGTGCCAGAATATAGCTTCTTGGGCACAGCCAATGAGATGGCTAGGAGCTTCAGTTCTGGGGAGCCATTAGCTTTAATGTGCATGGACAAGGGAGTTTAGTGAATCTTTGTCTAGGACGGCACTGTCCAGGTTGGTAGCCACTAGGCACACATAGATGAGTACTTGAAGTGTATCTAGTCCAAACTAAGATGGGCTATAAGTGTAAAATATGCAACAAATTTTAAAAACTCAGTACAGGAATAAAGAATGTTAAATATCTTGTTATTAATAATTTTTATATTGATTATATGTTGAAAAGATAATTCTGTTGATATGTTGGGTTAGAGGAAATATACTATTAAAAAATCTCCCCTGTTCCTTTTTCTTTCTTTTTATGTGGCTATCAGAAAAATTTAAATTGCATATATGCTTCCCATTTGTAGTTTGCATTATATTTTCTATTGGGCAGCACTGGTCTAGGGCATTTTCTTCAGGTGCTAGAGTTACATGCTTTGTATTTAGTGATTATTTGCATTTTTCTTCACATACAAGTTTTTGACCTGAATGCTGGGCCCACTTTCCTCTTCTCCCCAACCCTCTCAACCAGGCTTTCTTTGTTTTGTTTGTAGGCTCTTTGTTGTTGAGACAATAATGGTTTTGCTGTTTTAATTCTTCCCCTTTGAGGGGTGGCAGTGGTTGGGATGAGGTGTCTTTGTTTGGTGAAACGTAAGGATGTCGACAATGCTGAGAAGGAACTGACGTTGTGACGTGGAGAGTGCGGCTGACTCCCGGTAACTGAGCACCCTGCGGCGTCCTGTCGGAGTTGGGGGAACTAGGAGCCAGTCCTAAATTAGAGGAGAGTTGGAAGCTCAACATGTCCCTCTATATGCATTATATTAATATATGATATATATGAAAATTGCTTATGTGTTTATTGTCTGTATTTCCCCTTCACTGGAATGTAAGCTCCGCGAGGGCAGAGACTGGATCTTTCTTGCTTTCTTGTACTATTCAGGCTCCTGCCCCGGGCTCAGTGCCTGGCACTTAGTGAGTAGTCATCAACACACATTGAATAAGCAATTATGTTTATTTAGTCCAGGAGTAAACTATGGACCTTGTATAAAAGACTGTTGCTTTCAGTTTCTGTCATTACTCGTATACCTAATGTTTGTGATGCTGTTTCGTATTATGTTCCTGTTTGGAATGGACAAAACCAAGGGGGAGGGTGGAGGTGGGGGAGGGAGGTGGGTTCAGCTGGGGTGGGGTGGAGGGATGGGGAGAAAAGGCATACAACTGTAATTGAATAACAATAAAAATTAAAAAAAATTAATGGAATGCTTACAGACGGCGAGTGCTGATCTGTGTGGCAAAGGGCGCTTCCCAGCAACTGGCGAAACCATCTACCCACAAGCACATCTAACGAATATATCTAACCCAGACTTACGTGTGAACTTGCTCATGTAGTCTATGTTAAGGTCATTTTTTAAAGAGAAAATTTGTAAAGAACAAAGATTTTGCTATTTCTTTGACTAGGAGTTTTGTCTCAGTAAAATTGATGATACCATGGTTTCCTTCGTGACATCTAAGACCCAGATTCCTTTTACCTTTATGCTCAGCCAGTCTGGGCAAATGTTTGTTGCCTTTTGGTCGTGTAATGGCTGATCTGCCTACACCCTCAGGTAGAAAGAAGGGCAGGTGTAAGGGGATAAAGGTATATACCAGCTGAGTCAGTGCCCCCCCCTTCTGGATTTTTTATTTGGTGAAATTCATGTGACATAAAATGAAAATTTTAAAGTGAACAATTCGTTGACATTTAGTGCATTTATAATCTTGAGCAGCTACCGTCTCTATTTTCAAAATATTTTCATCACCCCAAAAGAAAACCCAGTATTCGTTAAGCAGTTGCTCCCCAGTCTCCCCTTCCCCCAGACCTTGGCAACTGACAGTTCTGTCTGTCTTTGGATTTACCTCCCCTAGATATTTAGTGTAAGTGGAATCATACTTTATGAAACCTTTTGTGTCTAGCTTCTCTCACTTAGCATGTTTTCAAGGCCGATCCATCCTGTGGCAGGTATCAGTGCTCCGTTACGTTTTATGGCTGAAGAGTATTCTGTTGTGTGCCCATACCACAATTTATTTATTCACTCAGCTTTCAACGGACATTTAGATTGTTTCCACATTTTGGCTATGGTGAATAATGCTACTACGAGCATTCATGTAAAAGTATTTAAGTACCTGTTCTCAATTGTGGGTGGTATATACCTAGGAGTTAAATTGTTGGGTTATATGATAACACTACATTTATGCGCTCTTTCTTTTTAAAGCAATACCTCTCCCAGCTTTGTGTGCAATAATTACTGTCATTCTCTGGGGAGTAGACAGGGCCTTACAACCGAGTTTTCTCTTTTGGATGTGAGAGTCAACAGAGAATACCAGAATGCTAGGGTTTGTGATCAGAGAGCCTTTCCGGGCAACCACCACAGTGGACAGAGTACTAGAAGGCGTGCATAGGGGGTAAAAATTCAAGAGTCCTGGATCTCCTTTCCTGAAGGAATTAGCTTTTCAGAACTGCCCTTTACATTCATTTCCGGGATTCAGACTCTAAGTCACACCACGGACTCCTTCGGGCCTTCTGGCCATGGACTCCTAGAGTGCTAACCTGGAACTGTGGCCTCTGCGCTCCAACTCTGGCACACAGCCAGGCCTTGAAGTCCAGGGTCAGAGCGGGCTAATGTTTTCATTGGCTTGAACATGAGGTGAGGCCCTTCGGTGTGGACATGCTTGGAAGTGGACCAATATCCAGCCCTCTGGTGATGGCAGTTGTTAAGATCCAGGGGATAGATCCAGAACGGAATTGCCTATCACAAGAATTTGCTCAGTATGAAGTCGGTTTTAATCAGCTCTGTTCCACCAGCTTCAAAAATGGGAGGCTGGCAGCTTTTCATTTCAGGGTAGTAACCTACCTGGGAGGCCTAAAGAATGATTCCGACAGTGTTCCAAGAGAATCTCTCCCTGCTGTTCTGTGCCTGTGTGCAGGTACAATGCGCTTGTAGGAGGGTGGAAAAGGCAAGACAGGGTGGGCCTTTATGTTCAGTGGGCGGGTGGAGAGGGCCTGCTGTGCTGTGCGTGTCAGTCACATTTCACTGCTCTGACAGGCTGTAACTTCCAGTAAACTTCGTGATAATTTCTTTGCTGCTTTTCCCACTGAGACTCATTAAGCTATAAAAATATGGTAGTGATGTGGGCATCTATGTCCATGTCTCCTGCATTAGTCTAGCTCCTTCGAATGGATACAGTCTTTTCCATCCATCCCTCCCTCACCCCCAGCAGTTAGGGACAAAGACACCTACCAAGGGAAGAACTAACTGAAAGCTTGTGACAGTGGCTCTTTTGCCTCCTAAACCACTGTTTCCCAGGAGTGCATTGGGCCACTTTGGAAATTCTTCGATATGTCCTACTGTGTTTTGACTGACAGACCTCCCGTGTCATTATGCCACCTCCCTATTCCCCAGAGTTTACTTGGTAATCCCTTTTTAAACTTGCCGTTCTGCTGTAAGTGCTACTTACCCTCTGCCTTGGGTTCTCTTCCCTCCTCTGTCCTGTGTCCTCCCTCCTACAGTCATCACTTCGGAAACAAGCCCCTCCAGCCGACGTCTAGGGTGGAGGATGTGGGTGGTTTTCATTTGCTCCCCAGCAGTTTGTATTTCACCCCACCCTCCCTCCGTGTGATTCAGCTGGGATGATGCCAGTCATGGTGATTGATTCAGATAATCCAGGCCAGACAGTAAGAGTTTCTTCAGGATTTTTCTTGAAATAAGAAAAAACTACTCTCTCTTCCTACTAGGGTTACTAAACTAACCCTGACTACTAGGTAACTAACCAGTATAACTGGTAGCTGCTGGGGACATTCTTTGTCATCATTTGAGGACAAGCTGCCTGAAAATGAATCTAACACGGAAAGCAGACACTAGAGATGGGGAGAGACAGATTTCCAACCATAACACCTGAGCACCTGAATCTTGCCACATTTGAAGTCATTTTTCCCTTGCAATTATTTCTATTATATGAGTTAATACATTTTATTCTTAGGCTGATTTGACTTGGGTTTCCATCCCTTGCAATTAAAAGTCTTAGACAATGCCTATCAGCCCACTGATACGTCCACTCACATTTACTCTGTCTCTCCCTCTGGGCCCTATTTAGTCGGCGATAGTATCTCACCTGTACCGTAAACCCCTCAACTCTTCCCACGACCCTCATCAGTGTTATAATCCCATACATACATGCATCTAGGGCTTTGTAGTTTATCCAGGGCTTTCCTATTTCATTTGATTTTCACATAACTCTCTGAGGAAGGTAGAGGAGGCATTATAATCCTCTTTCCTCAGCTGGGAAAACAAGTTGAAAGAAGTTTATGGTGATTTTCCAGTATCATATTCATAGTAACTGCTGGGACTCAAGTCCAAGTTTCCTGACTGATGACCTAGAAGAATTCTTTCTTTCATATTGTGCTGCCTCCCCGGGTACAAACATGGGTCTACTGTAAGCTCAGACTGTCCTCTCTCGTGGAAACCTCCTTTTTCTAGCACCTGTAGGCCCAAGGGGACAGAAGGCCTCGTGTTTGTTTCTGTGTCTCGGATTGGCTGTCCTCCATTTTCCATCAATTGGATTCCATTTCATCTGTCCGTACCGCACGCCACAATTCTTTGTTACTGTAATAGGTTATTTCTCAAGTATTTAACCTAGTTTAAGAATATGACTGGTTCTGGATCATATGACTTGGCTTCCCATTGACTCTTTTAACTCTTCAACTTCTTTAACATCCCAAGACCTCCCCGAAGGCCTCTGAAACCATCTATCATCCCTACATATCTTCCTGACCCACTTTTTAAGCTCCCATGCCTGGGCTTGGGCGTGTTGCAGCAAAGAGACTAGCTCATGCTCTAGTAGTGGCCCTGCTGCATGTTTTCAGCTGGGCCCTTCCTCTAGTTGGCTGCAGTGGGTGCTTCTCTCCTTGATCTTTACCAATCCGTTCATGAGCTTTCATGCCTGGGGTCAGTTTGCCTTTACACAACTTCCATAATAAACACTATTGGTTGCCTAGTCAGAATCCATTGCTCCTTTCTGTTACCACCTGATTTTTGCCAACTGATCTTCTCAAGGACATATATGTGCTTCTGGAGAAGCTAACTCTATATAGTCATCTTTACAGTTGTTTCTCATTGAGTCAAGGATAATTGTATTGTAGTAGTAATTGAGACTATTTATAAATACTCCATTTCTCCTAGAGACATGGTAGGAGTGCACTTCCTAGCTTGTTCATGTTGGGTATGGCCATGTGACTTGCTTTGGCCAATAAAATGTGAATAGAGGTGACACATGTCATTTCCAGGCAGAAGCCTTTAGAGACAGTGTGTGATTCACCAGGTCCCCTTCCCCCTGCTGCACTGATTGCTGAAGTCGGTGTCAAGGTGAAGCCTCCATCAGCCTGGGTCCCAGAGTGACTATAATGATAGAGCTCCCCCTGCCGATCTCCACTGGTATGTAGTGAGCAAGAAATAAATTTTTGCTGCATTACAAGCTGCTGAGATAGGGGAGTTGGCTGTTACTGCAGTATAAGCAGGCCATCCTAACTGATACAGTAATCTTATCCTCTTACCTGTGCCTGGGTCGGGAACCTAGCCTAAGCCAAGGAATCCATGGCATTCCTTGGTCAAGGAATTGGTTGAGAAAAGGGCTTGTGGGTGTTGGTACACTGAAAAGAGGAGAGAGGTTTGCCGGGGCTTTGAGGAAAGAATTTTCTTCACTTTTAAGAGAGCCACCAGAAGAGATGGATTTTCTTCCTCTGGGCTTTACTTGTAAATGTGAAGCCTGGAATTACTAAGTCATCTTGCTACCGGCCTGAGTATAAAGCCAACACACAGGGAGAGTAATGCCAAAAGAATGACAAAGAAATGATGCCAAATCTCTGATTAATCATATTCAATTATTACCCAACCTTTGGACTTTTTCAGTTGGAGAAGCTACTAGGTCTCCTTTACTGTTGAAGCCATTTGAGTGGGGTTTTCCATTACACACCTCCAAATGCAACCTAACAGTTTGTAACTTCCTTTCTAAGTTCTTATCTTTACTTCCCGCTCATCAGTCTAGCCTCAGAGAAATAATAACTAATAATAGCGTCCACTTGTAGAAGGTTCACTGTGTGTCTGGTACTATGTTAAGTGCTTTCCAGAAAGAGATTCTGATTCTATTTCAGTGTAGTAAATACACGTGTGAGCTCCTTGAGAGCAGAAATCTTTTAAAATTTATATTTGTTTCCCCCACAATGGTGATTTGGTGCAAAGTAGGTGCTCAACAAATGAACAAATATAAATTGAGTTTTTGCCTTAAAGAGCTTATAAGTTTCACAAACCTGAAAAATTAGAGATCAATACAAGAGAGAATAAGCCGTTAGGTACTAAATTGAAGTCCCAAAAGGCATGCTGTTAACAAACAGTAAAGGCTATGAGGAAAGGATGTTGTTGCCTGAAGCTTGGGAGCGAAAAGTTTTTGGAGGTCAGATTTGATTTAAAAAAAAATGAAGTCAGTATTGAAGGGTGAGAGAGTGGACGTCACACAGCGTTTGGATGGTAACGAACAGCAAGGAACGTGATGCACTGAAGACCATCCAATAAAGGTGCTCAATAAATGTCAGACCTTTGATTTTTCTTATGAGAAAATGGCCATTTTCCCTAGAATTTTTTGATGTAGTCTTGCTATAAAAGAAGTGGCCACTACCTTATTTAGCTGTTTACTTGCTCAAATCCCTTGCACATAGTAGGCCATCAAAGATGTTTATAAAATTACAAAGACATCCTTCCATGCACGTTTTCTCCCCAGAGAAAGATGCTTCTAAGGGCTTTTCTGCCAAGCATTGTACTTTTTTGTCTCTCAACTCAATTCTTGGCACATAGTAGGCCCTTAGTTAATACTTGTTTGAATTGACTCAAATTATCTGGTTTGGGAAGATGTTATTTGCCTACTGAGCCTGGTTTCTCAGCACATCAACACTTCATCATACCTCTGTCAGATCAGATTCTCAATAGGGTATCTTAACTACATGCTATTAAAATACCTAAATAGAAGCCCCATCTGTTTGAATAGACTGAGCCTGATGAGTCAGCGAGAAAGGTGGGAGGCTGATCCAGCCAGACATGAACTGATCCAGTGGGGAACAGGCAGCACTCTCCCTTTGCCACTCCAGAGTGCTCACAACGCAACGTACAGATTTATAAGAGAAAACAGCATCAAGCCGTTAGGAAAACAGGAGCGCTGAAGCAATCCGCAGGGCAGTGTCTGCGGGCTAATTATCAGAGGTCTGGCTGGGGCTCCTTGTCCCTGCTGTGGATCCTGCTGAAGTGTTTGTGGGAGCAGGAGAAAGAAGAGCCCGGGGATTACTCCTTTCATAATTACTCTACCTCTGGAATCTAGATTTTGTTTTCATGCAATTGTTAAAAGCACTTAAAAAGAACAGGATTTATTTTGGGAACTGTCATTGGTGAAGTCGCCAAGGACTTAAAGACCTAAGATGAAATACAATGATGGAAAGTGTTGAGGAAGCTGCATCCATTTCCCCCCAAGGATTTTGCACAAACAGCCATCCCTGATGAGATGTCACCAAGCCCTCACTTCCAGATTGTCTTGGCTGCCAGAGTCCTAGTCACAGTCAACTACCTTCTCAACTACCACACCTCCCTCTCCCCACCTCTGGAAATACCCCGGGTGTGGACTGTACTCTCTGATGCTGCCATTAAAGAAGGAAAAATGTTCTTGAGGATTTACTCTTCACTACACCAAAACACATGTTGAAAAATGTTCTTTCCTGTGCTCTACTCCTCCTGGTAGCAGTTAGCACACAAGGCCTTGAATCTGTGAAACGATTCATGTCTCAGTTCCCCTGGTAAAGCAAGAAGTTTGATGTGCTTTCTCATTATCGCACTGGTATGATTTCTCTTCTACTGTGCTGTCAACTTGCCTCTCCATATGCAACCTTAACCCAGCTCCCCACACACGTGCAAACACAGTCCCACTCCACCCCACCCAGGTGCTGCTATTGCTCCTTTATGGTTTTATTTCGGGTTTTTTCTTTATTAAATGAGAGGTAACTGGGAAGAGTATAAAAGTCAGAAGACCTGGATGCTGTGCCATTCTAGCTGTGCCATTTTGAATATGAGGGAAGCTCAGATTCCTTATCTCTGAAATAAGAATAATAGTAATAATATATGTCTGATTTACTTCTCAGGTTGGTGCAATGGTCAGAGGAGCTAATATATATGAAAGCCCTTTGAGAACAGAAAAAGCATTGTAAGTGACTGTTCTTGTAAGTTCCTAACCCCTTCTTTCAAGTTCACATACCCAGGAGAGCTCATGTAGTATTATCAGGAAAGTCCTCCACAGTGAGTTTCCCTGGGAAGGGGGCTCCGTCTCACCTCCCTCCCCCAGGAGAGGCTAATTGGCTGGCATCCTGGGCCTGAATGGGACACTTACTTTGATGAATTCACTGGGGTCCAGGGTCAGGCCCTCAGCTTTGCAGCCTCAGAAACCTGATCTTGGCAGAGCCTCTGAGTTGATCAGACTCAGGGATGCTGACTCATACTAACTCACAAGAGACTGATATATAACCAGAATGCCAGCTGATTAATTTACAGTGGGAAACATTTGACCTGATTTGCCCCTTTTCTCTATATAGGCCAGTTGTGAGGGAAGAGAGATTATCAGAAGGTCACTCAGTGAGCAAGGGACTTTTACAAGAAGGGTTAGACAATCCAAATGTTTAATAACATCGGGCTCTGCTCACCGGCTCTGCTATCTTCCCAACAGGAATCCATTCTCCAGATGGTCTAGATGTTTCTGGCACCCTGGCAGGGAACCCAATTCCAGAAGTCTGTTTGCATGAGCCAGAATGTGCCAAATGTACCCGTTTGCCCAAATTCCCTTGGCTGACCAACCTTCCGCTGACCTACACATTGCTCTTTATATGTGTTAATTCTTTTCAGATTTCTTGCAGTGTGACTGGTTCCCAAAGCCAGTCTGCTGCCACAAAAGCACCTGGGGGATTTATTTAAAAATACAGACATTCTTTTTAGCTCTACTAGAAACTAAAATACTGGGTTTGTGAAAGGGTTTAGGAATGTGCATGTTTACAGGGAGCACAAATGACTCCTGATCATTAGCCAGATTAGGGAACCACTGATATAAAAGTTTTATTTGGCTAAGAATTATACTGTTGCTTTAAGATGACTTTGCATATTCTGATCTTATCCATTATGGATTGATTGTATACATTAACTCTCAGAACAAAACGTTATTTCCTAGTTCTTAAGGGCCATTCACTCTTGCATCATTAAACCAACTTCCCTCCCTTCCTTCCTCCTTTCTTTCCTCCCTCCCTCCCTCTCTTCATCCCTCTTTTTCTTCCTTCCTTCCCACTTTCTTTCCATAAATATTTATAAATACCTAATTCATAAGGAAGTTTAACTAGAGAAGATTGTGGCAATCAACACTCCAACTGCCAAAAGCAAAAGCTGCTTTTAGGTGCTAATAGACTTTGAGTATTAAGACACATAATCCTGGTGCTTTAAGGCCAGCCAATAAAACCAAGGCCTGACATTGAACGGTCTAGAGCTGATTTCCCTGTGGTAAGTAACCCTGGGTCTTGGCACAGTTCCTGAGCCGATGTCCTCTAGGAAACAAAACTCTTAACTCACCACTGACTTTGACAGAAACTACATGTCCCCATTTCACTCATGGCAAAGAAAAGAGATGTTTTTCCTCTCAAACATGGTTCCCATCTCACTAGCATCTGGCAGTGGCCTACTTCCAGCAGAGCACCAAAGTCTGGGGAATCAAGTGAGAATCTTCTAAGGAGGTAGGCTAACGAGTGATGGGCATCTCAATATACTACGCATTGTGCTTTCATAGTTGATATGCCTTATGCATCACAAAAACTACTGATAGGGGTTAATGGCCCCATTTTCCAGATAAAGAAGTGGTTACCTTGCTAAAGTCACTTGCAAGCCTAAGTGGTAGAATTGGAATTTGAATCTAAGCCCGCTGGGTTCCAAGTTCTATATTCTTTCCATGATCCCTTGCTGCTTAGTAAACAGTGTCTGAAAGTGGGTGTTTTGAGCATAAGATTGTGATATGCATATGTATTTACAGATGATATTTAAGTTTTTCTATACAGAATTATACTATATATATGTATGTGTGTATATATATATACACACACACATATATATACACACACATGCACACCTTTTTCAAATATGCTACAATGAGAACTATTACATTCCTACATATAAAATATACTGGCATTTCAACGTGCATTTGGTTATACAGCTAATTCTGGTTCCTTTCTGGGAAAAATAAAGGCTATAATTATGGACAGAACTGGGAGCCAGGACACCTGGTTTATAGTCCTGGCTCTGTCATTCACTCGCTGTGTGTCTTGGAAAGCTTGCTTTTCCTCCCTGGGCCTCAATTTCTTCATCTACAAAAAGAATCTAATTTAGATTTCTAGATTAGACTAGATCTCTAACACAGTAAGATTCTGAAATCCTGGTAACAACTGTTACCATGTTTCTTCATTGTTTTAGATCAAAGCATAGCAAATGAACACTAGAAAAAAAGAAAGCTGAATATAAATACAAGATACATTAGATTATTTTAAAATAACGAATACTTACTGATATTTATTGAGCACTTTATAGATGCCAGGGACTGTGCTAATTAGTTTACAAACTTTTGATTCATTTTTATGACATCAAACCAATTTTTACTTAATCATCTCTAAGGAACAAAGAAATAAGTAATCCGGTCACAATCCCATGGCTGTTAGGTAGAGAAGCCTCAGCTGAAATCCAGGCCTGATTCTAGGGCCATCGGCTAAATATGGTCCTATCTTCTACTATCTGCTTTATGCCTCCTGATGTAGATTCTGGCCAGTGAGATCCGTGTTTTGAAGCAGCAAAAGACAAATACACACGGACTACAGAAATCCTGTGGAGAAAAAGGAATTGCACGGGCCTCTCTCTGAGAGAGAGCCCCCCACCCCCAGACTCCCTCCTGGAGGTCCTCATTTACTACACACAGGTTTGTTTTGGGTGGTTACCTTTTACAAAAAACAAAGGAGAGGATGTTGCTAATTACATCAAAGAAGAAGGATATTTGCAAATGTAAAGGGAAAAGTGGTCGAACTGGTTACACTCCATACTTGGGAGGTTTAGCTCAGATTTTAGGAAATTAAAGATACTCAGTAAACATTTGCTGCCTCAACTCAGGGTGAGGGAGTTTTAGCAAAAGCAAGTCTCATAGCAGCCTAGGTAAAATGCAGGCCTAATTCCCCACGGGAGAACCTGTTGGTGGGCTTGGGTCCTGCCTGCTGAACCTCCCACCCACTGGCTTTTCCGAGTGGGAGCTGGGCTACATTTCCCACGGTTGGAACATTTCCCTATAGCCTCCCACTAAGATGACTGTGTAGGACATTTCTTAAAGTTCCATTTGAGATTACCTGACCTTGGAATATGAGGAAAAAGGAGCCCATGTGAGCCCATGTAAGAGAATTTTCAGAGACTATGATTGTATTATCTCCCTTTGGGAGGGCAGCTGTAAAAGTCAGACCGAGTACGTTCAAGTTCAGAGAGTATTTTTTTATTTCAACTGTATCAGAGGAAACATTACACGGGTCAGCAGACCCTGGCCAAAAATTGTTTCTTTTCCTTAGTTTTATTAGTTTGATTTGTTTTCCCAACATTAAGCTTCTAAAAGGCCTCGATTCCCCTGACTAGATCTAAATAGGAGGAAATAAATCCATGAGGAAAAACTCCTTTTTCTGTTCGGTACTGATCCCACAAAGGTGAAGGGGAAAGGGAGGAAGAGGAAGACAGAGGGCTATCAAAGGGCCGAGTCTTGTACAGACTGCAGCTGCCACATTTGACATCCATCCTGTTCCAATGATGCCTTGATGTGATCTGTTGCCTGGGATCTGCCTGGACAGGGTGGCTAGGCCGAGTCACGGTCTAGGAGGAATTATAGACACATCATTAGCCTCATCTAGCCCCAAGGGATCAGACCACAAGAGGGTCCAATCCTGGGACCAGGGATAGGAGAATAGGGAGGAAGGTGCAGGTAGGGTTACCACTCCTTTCTTTTTTTCCATACTCACTACCCGCATCAAAAGTCCTCTTTTTCTTCTTTGTATGCCTTATATTATGTGTTGTTCAGGTGGGTTGGAGAGAATTTAAAAAAGCTTTCAATAAATTGCTCAAACTAATTTAGAAGTCATTCTGTATTGTGTATCCAAGACTGCACTTGTCAATGTCAGAAAAGTTTGCTTCACTTTTGCCATGGCATCCATTCAATGGCATTTTGTTTTTACTAAATCTACAGGTGGCACAAAGCTGGAAAATATAGCTACAGAACTAAACCAAAATTCAAAATTGTCTGTCAGTCTGGTGTGTCTTATCTAACTCAATGAGATGAAATGTTATCAGAAATAATTGCAGATTTCTATATTTAGGATAAAAAAAGAAAACCAGCTATTCAGGATTGAGGAGTTACCTGGACAGAGTTTGTTCACATGAAAGAATTGGGGGTTTTAATTAATGACAGGTTGAATATTTGCCAAAACTATGATGTGCCGCTGAAAAAAAAAACTACCCAGTCTTTGACTGCACGAAGGGAAGTGGGGTGGAGTTCAGAGGCAGCCCTGGCCTTCAGTGGGCTGTGGTCAGACCACACTCAAGAACTGGGTTCCGTGGTAGGTACCACAATTCTTGGGGGATATTGACCAACTAGAGCAAGGTATATAGAATGGTGAGAGTCAGGAAGTCAGAGTTAATTGATATAAATAATCACATTTAGCCTGGAGAAGAAAAGTAGTCAGCCAAAGGAACACCATAAAATTGTCTGTAAATATTTCAAACACTCTCATGTGGCAAGCCGAACAAATTTGTTCTTCCCTGTCAAGATGTAGAGGTAGAACAAGGAATAAAAGTTAAGAAGGCTGAATTCAGTTCAGCGTAAAAGCTGTTCAACAGCTGACCCCTTGTCCTAGAGAGAGTGAGATCCCAGATTCTAGAAAGTACTATGGCTAAGTCTGCCTTGGAGAAGAACTTTACAGAGGACAAGGATGAGGTGCAAAGTGGGGAAGCATTACTTGTTTCATTTTTACTCCCTGGACCAAAGGAGCCACCATTGTCTCCGCTTTTCCACAACTGAATTCATCTCTCTGATTTCACCTGTTTCCTATTTTTGCCTTGGGCCTAGACTTGGCAGCCATGCAGGCCTGAGGACCATGCCTATGGGCTCAAAGCCTGTGACTTTCTGAGCAGGGACCATCACTTTGGAAAACCTGAGCCCCTTAGGAATTCTTCCCACAGTGAAACTCAAGCTGTTGTACTCATGCATTTGCTTAGTAACAGAAAGACTCACTTTGCTTTTTGAGCATATGTTAAGCAATTTTTTCTGCTGCAGAAATATTTTTATTATTCCATATATTATACTTTTATTTCTTTGAGTTACATGTGGTAATTCCTAGACATAGAACTTTGATAATATAATAATTTTAATAATAATTACATTTATTGCACAAAGGAAAAAAAGATGAACGGAACATTTTGCTCTAAGACTTGCCTGTGCAGCTAAAATAATGGAAAACTTATCCCTGCAAAGTACATCTGTGCAGCCCTGAAAGAGATTGATGACCATGCCCCAATCACCTCTTACCTTATAGCTATTCCATTAAGAAAGGCAAGCAGTCTCATTCTTAAAATCCTTGATCCAAGAGCTTAGGAGCATTATAGCTCAAATTGCTTTTTCAGGAGAATACAAAACGGCTTCAAACTGTCTTGGAATAAAGTAACAACAGCAACCACACAACAACAAATACTTTCATGGGCTTACTATATGCCAGGCACTGTTGAAGCATTTTCATAATTTATTTAATCTTCACCATAACCCTGTGGTAGGTGCTGGGAATATAAAAAAAGAGAAGTTTTGTAACTTGCCCTGGGTCACAGAGCTCACAGGATGGGAGTCTGGGCTGGGGAGTCGAGCCCGTGAGTTCTGGCTCCAGAATCCAGGCTCTTACCCGCCATGCTGTATACACAACGATACCACGACCCTTTCATTTTTAGAATGCTGCCTGCAATTCCTCAAGATAAATCCATGACTATAGTTTCCATTCTCAACATCTTACAATCTTCTTAAAACATGTGTACTTTCTCCATTATAAAAATAATAGTGTAGTAGTGAAGAGTCCTGACTTTAATGTCAGATAAACCTGGACTCAGATGCAGGCTACCCACAGATAAGATACTTTATTTCTTTAGCTTTTTTATATGCAAATGTTTAGGTTTATAGATTAAGTGAGATAAAATATGTAATGTGCTTAAGTAGGGTGCCTGGCCCAGCGTCAGTGCTCAGGAAGTGTTAGCATTCATTAATATGTATTATAATCAAAGGAAATGTGGGAAGACTGAAAGTAGAAATAAGAAAACACCGGTATTCCCACCACCTGAACTGATTTTCAGCTATTTCATTCTGTCTTTTACCTGTGTGTAAGAGAAAGTAATGTTTTGCTGTTGTTCTGATTCTGAAAGGAACTCCTGGTAGCCATCATGGCCTGTTTGCACAGCCGTGATGGATGGTGGGAATAAAATATGGAGGTAAAAACTGGGGTGTATGTATGTGTGTGCAGAATTGCTCTGCATGATACAGAGAGGTGAATCAGAATCCCGGGGGGAGAAATGATTTATTCTCTGATTTAGATTTTCTAGCAGTCCCTGTTAAAGACAGAGAAGGAAGCCATTGAGGGCCCTGGATGTTGGAATTAGAACTGTTCCAATCAAAATGGACCACCTTTGTGACATCTTTCACACCAGCTCCCAATCTGCTGCCAGTGACGTAGAATCTCTGAGAGCTGAGCTGGAGGCACTGGAGCAGAGAGCCATTTATCTAGGCTTCCATCTTCTCCAAGTCATTCCCTGACTCATTCTTTTCAGGGGTAGCCAAGGTGGTCTCTTCCATGTTTTCCCATCTCAAGTTGGGCTGAGCCAACTTAAAATTAGTCAATAGTCCTGTGAATGCTTTAGTAGTAGGGAATGGGAACAGGAAGATTGCTTCTCTGAGGGCCTGAATTAAAGATAGTGCCAGAATCCAAGGAGAAAGTACTTGACCAAACCAATTTATAATCACAAGGTAATGTTGCTCAGTGACAGCTTAGGGAGGATGTTAACACTAAAATCCAGGCACTAATGTTTCTATTTAATCATTTACTTTTCTTTGCTTATTTATATCCACTAGTTGGATATATTAGATTGGTTTGAAAGTTATCACTTATCCATTACGTAAATCTGGACTCTCAAGATTTCAGGTCCTGAGTGCTGCCAGAATCATAACTCAATGAGAAAGATTAATTGGCAAAAATAATAAAATGGAGTAAGGACCTCTCTATGTCTACAGCTAACCTTTGGGGGAGAAAATCATGAAATCACAATCTTCTTCATTAGCCGCCGATGGATATAGATTTTCAGCTGTGTCTAGTCAGCCATGATGACCCCTCGCTGGTACTGTGGGGAACTACTTACTCAGTTTGATGAAGTCTATTAGGAAGGGGAAACAAATCCTGAAATTTAAGATAAAAATCGAGCACGTCTTAGTGGTGAAATATTACATGTAAATATTCTACAAAGAAATATTACATGTAAATCTTCCATTAAGCAGTTATTAGAAAGTTGGCCAGGACGACCCCTAGCAGGTGCACAAACTAAATTGAGGAGGAGATGGGAGTGAGAGGTGGGGCTTAGAAGGAACAGCAGGTTGCCAGGCAGAGCCAGGCCCTTTCAGAGGGTGCAGCTGGAAAAAAAAGCAAAGGTAAGAGGAAAAGGGCCCAGCCCTGGGAGTCTAGGAAGTAAAATCCAAAGAGTCCAAGGGGTGAAGTTCTGGCCTTGCCAAGGCAGCCACGAGGGAGGGAGGGGAGCATGGAGAAGCCTGGGAAATCCCAAGTAACTAAAAGATCCAGACTCAGAGGAACCATCAGCAGATCCAAAGAGGAGATTCTCCAAAAGCATTTCAGCATTGTTTGGTGAAAGGTTTTCTTAGGCTCCGCGGAGAATAAAAGCCGATCAACCACAAAAAGAGGCAGTACAGAGCTTTATTTGGGATTTGTGCTCTTGGAGGACGAAATTCTCCAGTCCGGAGAACTCCATGCCCCTGGGGAATATGGGCGGGGGGGTGGCTTTATACACCAAAATTCTGATTGGCTCCCCTCGAGGGCTAGGGATTGGTCTTCTGGAACAAAGTCATGATCCGTCATTGGTGGTTCCCCTGGAGCTCTGGCTGTCAGTCAGATATCCCCACCCATCCTGATATTCTGACATCTTTGATAGGATAAAGGGCGGGCTTAGGATGCCAGGGGGATATCCCTGCCCACCCTGACATCTGGGTCCTGTATCAGTAATTTTTAACTTAGAGTAAAATAAATCTAATAAAAGTGTGGCTTAAACATGACGGACACATACTTTTATCTCAAATAACATAAAGTGGAGAAATTGGTACTCCAGAGTTGGTGTAGCAGCATCAAAATGTCATTGATGTAGATGTCTTATTCTTTCAGATGCCAACATCCTAACCAGTTTCCATCTGCAAGATTACCTCCTGGTCACAGTGGGTTTCTGTAGCCCCAGCCATCACATATACCACACGGGAAGGAGGACTAGGGAGAGCAAACATACTGAGGGAACCAGTCCCCTTTAAAGAGCATTCCCTGCAATATGCCACCCTGTGATTTCTGCTTACATTTTTTCACCAAGTCTGTTTCACATGACCAATCCTAACTAAAAGAGAGGCGGCAGATAAATAGTTTTTAAGCTTCACATCGAGTTCCCTTAAGTAAAATTGGAGTTCTCTTAATAAAATAAAAAGGAATTATAGATCTTAAGTACCATATTTTGCCATGTATAATGTGCACCTTTTTTGCCCAAATTTTTGAGAGAAATATAAGGAAGCACATTATACATGAGTAGTATCTGTCCTTGTGTTCTGTAATTATTTGTTACATAAAATTTCTTGTACCATAATATGTTCAAAAATAAATGATAAAATTCCCTTATAAGAAACAAGTATCTAAATATGAATTTTTAAAAAATTTAATTAAAACCTAAGAATTTTTTCCAGGAAGTTTGGGCCAAAAACATGGATGTGCATTATACTTGGCAAAATACGGTAGGCGAGTAGCAGTCTCTGCCACAACCCCCCAACCATAGAATGACAAAAAAAGTAATTTGCACCTCCCAGTTATGTGCTGGGTGAGGCTCTAGATATATTGGTGTTCCCTGGATGTGCTTTCACTGATTCTGAAGAAGAGCAAGATGGTTTTATAGCCAACTTATTCCATTACTTGGTTTGAGCTGAGTCAGGTTAAGGACAGATAACAATATTAAAAGGGATGTCTAGGAGAACAGCCTGGAGGAAGTACATCCTGTGATTATAGTGGTGGGTAAAGTGATGAGATCATGACTTTTCTAGTTTTCTATTTTCCATTTGTTTTATTTTAAAATTTCTTTTTAAAATAGAGGATTTTCTATTTTCCTGTTTTCAAAGGGAAGGCCTTTGTGCCAGCCTACTTAAAGTAAGGCACATGCCCAATGTGCAAAGTAGGCCAAAAGGCCACACAATGTGTTTAGGAAACAAACCAGGGCGTGTGAGGTTGCCCCTGTAAAAGCTTATTGTGTGTGTGTGACACTGAGTTCCATGTCACAGGGTGAGCCATAGTGAGCTGGCAAAGGCCCCAGGAGGAAAAATTAGAAGACAGCTGCCCCGGGAAAGCAGCTGAAGAGCGGGTAGCAAACTAGGCGGCCCGTGGGAAGGGGACCTGGGTTCTAGGTCTTTCAGCACTCCTACCTTTAACCACCTGCGGGATGCTAGGGAAATTAACCTACTTTGTCCTGGTTTTCTTACCTATAAGATGAGAGAATAGAAACAAACTGATCATTGAAATTCTTTGCAATCCTAAACAGTTTTATATTATGTGATTGTTGAACCCAGAGAGAAAACTATGAAATATGAATAAAGGAGGTAAGGGTAAGGAAGAATGAAAGTAGCCTAACATGTGAAGAGCTTTAGTCAAGAGTAAAAAGACTTGGAAGAGGAACATGAAAAGTATGAAGCCATTTGGGGGTGATTTTAGGTGCATGGAAGCTCTGTGGGTTGGGGGATTTCCTATCCCTCACTGATGAATTAAATGTGCCGATTGCAACTCTAGCACCTGGAGGACATCCCCATGTGTATCTGTTTGCAGCCACCCAATTAAAATTCCTGAAAAAAAGGAATTACTTTTATAACTACCTAAGTCAATGAAATGGACTAATTCCCCTAGAAAGATTTTAACTCAATTATTTTTAAGTATAATTAATCCCACAATTCTCTAACCTTTCCATATAGCTTTCCCTTATGTCTGTTTCAGCAAACTCCCAGTCCTTTCCTCTTTAAACCTCCACAAGTCTTATCCTCCTTAATTTTAGTGGTCGGTTTATTTTACTTTCTGAATGCTTTTTAATTGAAAATGTATTATGTACTTTTAATTGGAAAATTAAGAGTGTGCATATGTTTCTGTGTGCACACATGCAAGAGACTGCTATGGTTCTCCTGAAATTTTTTTGCTTGAAAATACCTTATAATCTAATATACTGCTCTAATGAGACAGTTTTTCAAATGCAAATAAAGCCCTGAATTCTGCAGAAAAAAATGGAGCTTCTCTCCCTGCACTATCACACTAATTACAATTATTTCATTATAATAGCTCTTCCTTGAGCAAAGCTTTTGCTATTCTTCCTGCTACCAGCCACTTGAAAATAAGGAGGTAAACCCTGTTTCCTGGGTTGCTGGGGAAGTCAATGAGCAGAAAGTTAAAGACGGGGAAGAAGAATGGTGTACATTTAGCCCTGATTTGGTGCAAATTCAGGCTCTTCACCTTCGCCGTGGACTCAGTAAAGCCTCCACTCTTTGGTCTTCCTAAGCCTGAGCCTTCAGGATCGATCGCTTAGATAAACTCTGGGGTTCCCAGGCTTCTGCTCCCAGTCTCTGTTTTCATTTTCAGGACAGGGCATTGACATCATTCCATGAAACTACTCTTTCAAAATCTCCCTCCACTGTGACACAGAGAAAACCCTTCCCATCCTTGTTCCAGATCCAGAGAAAGAGGTGCCTCTCTGTCTAAAGTTAATTTCTGTGATTCACACCCCTCCAGAGTTCTTGGAGACCTTTCCTCTGGGCTATCTAGCTCTCTTAATGGCCAGACTCAGCACAATATTGGAGATGGGGACTAAAGAAAACTCGAGGCAGAAATCTAAAGGGCAATATACAATACAACTTCAGTAGAGTTTCTTAAGGAAGTGGAAAATGGATATTCAAAACTTCTTAAAAATATTTTGTGAAATTTTCTCCTTTCCAAATCCCTCTTCCTTCTTATTTCCAAATCCATCTCCTCCTTCTACATCCCACTACCTGATCTTTTCCTCAGGGAGCTGACTTCTCCCGAAGCCATTTGTCTTCCATCACCTTGTCCACTGACCCTCTCCCCTCCTCACCACATGGTCAACAAGGAACAATGCATAGCTGCCAAAGAAAAATTTCTTTCTCCTTAGAGGTCAGGGGGCTGGGTGATATTCATCATTACAAAATAGGGACAAGAATCATGCTTCATAGAGGTGTTGTGAGAATTAAATGAAAGAATATACATGAAATTCTCAGATTAGATACGTGAAGTTCTTAGAATAGTGACTGATGCAAGGTAAGGGCGAAATACATTTTAGTTCCTGTTATTATTAGCTATTTTTAAAAGACTTTATTTATTTATTTTTAGACAGAGTGGAAGGGAGGGAGAAAGAGAGGGAGAGAAACAGCAATGTGTGGTTGCCTCTCATGTGCCCTCTACTGAGGACCTGGCCCACAACCCAGGCATGTGCCCTGACTGGGAATCGAACTGGCGACCCTTTGGTTCACAGGCTAGCATTCAATCCACTGAGCCATACCAGCCAGGGCTATTAGCTATTTTTTAACCAGCATGTCACATTTTTTTTTCTTTTCTAACAGCTTTTTATTTACCATTTTTTTCCTATTTTCCATTGTAAGTAATCTACATTCACTATTTCCAATTATTCTCTTCTTTCTTTGTTTAATGATAAGCTTCTTGGAAAGATAAGCTATTCCTCTAAATTTTTATTTTCTGAATTCCTATTACGCCCTCCAGTCCTTAATTTCTAAGAATTCAAAAGGGGAAAATAACATGAAAAGAGCACATTGCAGAATGTACCATAACCTCACAGAGCTGTCAGTACCAGAAGGACGATGGGAGGGAGGGGGTACAGGCTCAGTGGAGTGGGCTGGGAAAACTTCAGCAGAGTGTGGGAAGAGAGGGAGATAATTTTTTGCAGAGAATGGAGAAGGGCATTCAGATGGGAGTAAACTGTAGTTTGGAACAGAAATGTGTAAGTTATGTTCTGGAAATAGTAAGGTTTTTATAATGAAGCAGAATTTCTGAAACAGAGCAATGAAATGTGAGGTTATTACAGCATAATTTGTGATGAATGAAGGCTAGGCTATAGGTAATTGGTAGAGAATTTGAAACAAATGCAAAAGTGCCTAGATTTAATGTAGGGCGCAAGAGTAAGTTTATGTAATTTGGGCTTATAATTATTTAAAGTAATGATAATTGGTCTTATTTTTGCAGGGCTTACTATATATGAGGAATAGTCTAAGAACTTCCTAAATGGTTTTGCTGTATTTGCTCTTCTGCTAATCTTATCCTCAACATAGCAACCACAGTAATTTTTTTAAAAATGCCAACCTGGTTATGTTCCTGACTCCTCCATGCTTCTTAAAATCCTTTACTAGCTTCTCTTTGCTCTTATGAAAAAGACCAAAGTCCTTTACATGACTTACTAGGTGCTGCCAGATCTGGCTCCAGCCTCTTCAGCTTCAACTTTTGTTCTATTTTTGGTCCTGCCCTCTCCTGCCTCAGTTCTTCACGGATGATGCTCTTTCTTATTCTGGACAGCTCCTGACTGCACCCCTCGGTTGGGTTGACACTGCTTTGGCCTCTACATCTCCATTTAAATGACACTTTGTCAGGAAAGCCTAGGTTAGGTTCTACATTAACCTCTACATTAGCACCGACAGCCATGGAGGTACATCAAGTAAATCACCTTTCAGGAATTTGCTATTTATCTGTAAAGAGTAAAGTTGACCGAATGCCTACCCTTGGTGCTTTCAGGACCTGCCTCAGCTTTCTAGCCAAGGGTACATCCAGGACACCCCCAATCTAATGACTAGACGTAGTGGGTGGTCCTGGTGCATGGTTATTTCTGTTCAATGTGGGATTCCTCTACTGGGCAATCTTTGTTCCTTAAGTTCCTCTTGAACTGGCTGAGCCTTTGACAGATCTGCATTGCAGACTGAGGCTCTTCCTGCCCAAGTCTGCTTCCTTTGCCCTTAACATTTCTCAGGCATCAACCCCAATGCATTTCTTATGCTTCTAACTCTGTGTTTGCATATGCTTCCTGGGGGACCCAAATGACACATAGCACTTGTCAGTATTTAAACCTATATATTTATTTGTGTAATATCTAACTAATGTTTACAGCACACTGAAAAATTCATGAGGAACGGTACCACCTCAAAAACTCCTGAAAAACCATTGTGGCAATAAAGTTAACTTTCACATGCATTATCTCACTAATCCTTTGAGAGAGTTTTCATTATTGTGCCATTTTGAAAATGAGAAAACTGATGAGATTAATTTGTCTAAATTTGATTTCAGGTGTGTCTGATGTCAAAGATCTTCTGAACTTCCACTTACTGCCTTTCCTGAGCAGGCAAAGAGTCAGATGACTTTTCAATCAGGACCCTTGGGTTTTTATCTTCCTGGTTCTTGTTCCTACCAAATATTGTGAGCTTGATTTGGAAAGGATCTTACCTGATTAATTTGTGTATTTCTAATAGTGTCTGACTCACAGAAGTGTTTGCTCCATGTGTAGTAAACTGGATGGGCAGTGGAGGGCAGGGATGATGCTCAAAGAAGACGATTCTTGCTGCCTCTATGTCAGCAGAGGAATGTCAATCCACTCTATGGATTCTCAAGAGGAAGTGATGCCCAGGACTCTGGAGCACAGCTTTCTTTGGTCATAACTCCCCTTCCCCCATGTCTGAGCCTATATGGCAATGTCCTCAGTAAAGTTTCCATTTTTGCTGCAAAGAGAAATCAGTGCATGTCAGAGCCAATCATTTTTCCTCTTGCCTTCAGAGTGTAATGCATTTGGTGCAGCTAAGACTGAATTATTACAGTAGAGCCTGCAAGGAATCTTAGAAAAAGATTTAGCTTGTTTATTTTGGGGGGGGGGCAGAAATTGAGGCTGAGAGAGAACAAAGCAACTTATCTAAGTAGCAGAGGTAGAACTGGAACAAGATCACGTATCTCTTCATTCCTGACTCCCAGCCTGCAGAAGAAACTGGAGCTCTTTATTTTGCTCCCTTCCAGTGAAAGCTAAATGTTGCTTCAGAGAGAATCACACATTTTGCTGGGATGTGGCCCAGGGAGAGAGTCTTGGGCCATGGGAGGTGAATAGGAGGTTCTAGAAGAGCAGTACTGTACAAGAATCAGTGTTGCATAGACAATTCTGACTTCTGAAAATAAGGTATGCTCACTGAAAAGAAAAATATAATTGCTCGAGTACAGAATTACCTCATCTATTTTGACCTTATTGTTGGACAGTGTGACCAAAATTGAGTTCTCCTGCACGAGTTTCTCAAATTTTTTGTAGTTCTAGACTAAAGCAATTACTACTTTCTTCCAAGGAGCTCTAGCCACTGTGCTGAGACTGTCTCTCTGTGAATATTTGTAGCTTCCTGTTGTTCTTTTCATCTTTGAACTGAAAAAAAAAATGAGGCAAAAATAGGTCTTAACGTGGGTCAAACCATCTCAAAATTAGCACCAATCTTTCTTTGTTTACAAGGGTTGAGGGATTCTTAGACTAGGATAGATGGGTCAGGTAACCCTGGTTGTCTCCCAGCCACTGGTCCTCCCTGGTGCCGGTCAGCCTGTCAAGTGCCAATGCTGCAACTCTCTTAGTGCCCATCGTCGTCTTGGTTGGCCCTTCTGGGTTTGGAGGGGGTCAGGGCATAGGGCCACAGAAAAGTAAACAAAGAAATCCTGGGGAAATGCATAAAAACCAGTGCTGAGAGCAAAATTCAGGCTATGAGCCCTGACTGGTGTGGCACAGTGGGCTGGCCATCATTCTGCAAACTGAAAGGTCACAGGTTGGGTTCCGGATCAGGGCACATGCCTGCGTTGCGAGCCATGTCCCTGGTTGGGGGCATGTGAGAGGCAACCACTGATATTTCTCTCCCTCTCTTTCTTCCTCCCTTCCCCCTCTCTAAGAATAAATAAATAAAATCTTTCAAAAATCTTTTTAAAAATCAAAAAATACTCTGGCTATGGACTGAGGGTTGGCAAGAAAATGAAATAGCCCTGTTCAAGGTCAGAGCAGTGAGGACATTCTCAAGTTGGAAACTGAAATCAATTCCTCTCTCCTTTCAGCCTGGCAGCTGTGTCTGGAGGGTGCCTAGGAAGCTGGAGCACAGACACACACAGGGCTGGAGCCAGAAAGGAGATCATTCTTTGACCCTTGTCATGGGCTCCTTGCTAACAAAGGCAGAGCCACTCCATGGCCCTAGAAAGGGCATCATGGGAGTACTTATTTATGGGTTTCCATTTTCATCCTGATTGGTTTTTCATATGTTTATTTTTCAAATATAAGAATCATATGTCCTTGTAGTTAAGGCCATGTTTTGATGAGAGTGAGGGTAAGAGACAATTACTCTATTGTAAAGCTTAAAATTCAGGACAGAGAAGATGCTGCATTTCTTACCAGAGTCAGTTCTTGCCAAAACAGGTCACTCAAAACAAGTGTTTTGGATCAATGAAGCAAGAGGAAGGAAGCTGGGGAATGAATATCAGGAAATAAAACCCGATATTCTTTGTTTTCTGCTTGACCACTTGGTGGAGTACATGAAGGTGAATGCAATTTATGGCTGAGAAGGGGGTGAAGGAAAGTAATGTCTGGAGAAGGAAAATATCACAGAATGAGACTTTCTAGAGGTAGAAGAAAATCCAGATTTTGAAAATTTCAGTCCGAAAGACATATTTTCACACATCTCTAATTTATGTAGATTCATAAATGAGCAAATAAACTGAGAAAGGAAAGGAAGAAAGAATACAATGGCCAGAACAATGTGGATTGGAGGCAGATCTGACAGCCTTATAATGGAGAAGAAAGAGAAAAGATGTGGTGAAGGCTGGTGGTCCACCCTTTTCACATTTCAACTCAACGAACACTTGTTGAGTATCTGTTAGGCACCAGGCATTATGCTAGGCACTGGGCATTCACAAGCAGATCATGGAAAACCTCTTGGAGGAGGTGACATTTGACCTGGAATTCAAAAGATGATTTTCTTTTCCTATGCTCCATGCATGGATATTTTGCTTATTTGAATAGATAAACTTACTAGCTTAAGAAAATTAAATCTCTCCATTTTGCAATATAACAAGAGTCACAAAAATAAGTGTGATATGACACTTGGGGATATTACCATCATCTCTCAGAGCTAAGGTCCATATTCAATTGCCAATAGCCATGCAATGGGTCTCCTGGAAACAAGAGAATGCAGTGTCTGGGAAGAACCCAACAAACTACAATAAGAAAAAGGAATTTCTTCAGGGCAACTGATAACCCATTATTTAAGAAAAGCAATATTGCCCCTCCCCCAGTAATATGCAACTCTTGCATCCTGTGATCAGAACTTAGATTATATTTATAATTCAGTTATTTTTAATGTGAAATTGCTTTAAGGACATAACAAGATTTAAGTCAGAGGTGGAACCCCTTCCACCCAGGTGTTTTAACCAGAGGTAAGCAAACTTTTTCTGTAAAGGCCTAAATAGCAAATATTTTCAGCTTTGCAGGCCATGTGGTCTCTGTTACACCTACCCAACTCTGCCATTACAGTATGGAAAGCAGACATAGGCAATATGTAAATGATGAATGTAGGTGTATTCTAATAAAACTTTATTTACAAAAACAGTGACCTGGATTTGGTTCTATGACCATCATTTGTTGACCCCTACTTTCAGTCATTGCTTTCACATGACTCTCCTCAAGCCTGCTACCCTCCCACTTCTGTAACCTGGAGGGGAGCGGAGGGGTCCCTTAAGAGCCTAGCCCTTCTTTCAACCCCCCATTCATATTTCCTAATCCATCATTTTTCTTTCTATATTTTAAATAAAAACATTCTATCCCTACTTTCTTTTTTGTTCATTTTTTGTTGTATTTTTTCCATTACCACTTATCCTCCCTATACTCTCTTCCACCTGCACCCCCCCTTTCCCTCCTGCAATCTATCTGTACTTTCTAGCCTAAATCTCCATCTCCATTTTTTTTCTACCCGTGTAGTGTATCTTAACAGTGACACATGGATTACTCTTCTCATCCTTAGCAACAACTGTGGCTACGCTGCTCTGGAAACAGAATTTCTAGAGCTCTATCCTGAGATGTGGCACAGATTGCTAGTTGTTAACCTCAATATTAATTCTTCTCTTTCCTTAGTAATATAACCCAATATTGATCTAGGCTTATCGCCATCTGGAATATAGACATTTCCCAGTCTCTTTGTAGCTGAGTATGACCAGGTGATTAAGTTCTAACTAAAGAAACATAAACAGAAATACTGTGTAGCACCTTCTAGAAAACCATTTTAAAAGGCAGCTGGTGGGTGTCTTTTCCCATTGTTCACCTTTTCCTCCATGATGCTATGTGGAAAAATGATGTGATGACGGAATTCCAGCTGTCTCTTGGACCTGGAGGACAAGGACTTTATCATAAGGGTGTCAAAACAGTGAGCTGGAAGGACCACTTATTAATACCTGAGGATTGTAGATTCTCATACTAGCCTTAGAGCAACTTTTTACCTGATGGAGAAATAAACTTCTACCTTGTTTAAGTCAGTGTTACTTGAAGCCATACTGAATCCTAATGAATTTATTCAGATACTTTCAAATCTTAGACAAAAATTTCTTTGAAACATGGACTGAAATGAGCTTTATTGCAGTTCTTAAAATGACTTTTAAAAAGCAAACAATGATCACTTAAAGATTTAACTCATTGAATATTTATGATTGCTAAATGTGACAGAAGAGAGCACAGGTGTCTATCTGAATTTATTGGAACTTTGTAATGCAACTCGTAAACTTTCATTGCTTCTTATGAATTTAAGTAACAAAAAGAGACAACTGAGATACATTTACTAGTATGTTAAGTAGTCCTGGGACTTGGAGCCTGCTCGGTTCTCTCAGCAACAATTGTTAAAGTAACAGGGCAAAGGTTATGCTCTGTGAGCAGGTTAAATTGACACCATCAGTGTGTTTAAACAGAGCAGTATCTCTCAGGGCAGCTGAGAGCAATCCACTCGTTGGCTGTTTGCACTCCAGGCTCCCAATCTGCAGTAATGCCTGTTTTCTACCCACCCCCACCAACACCCCTAGCTTGCACTTCAAGGCCAGCTTCTTGTGCACAGTAGGATGTATGTGATAGGAGCAGGGAATCCCATAGCTACCAGCTTTGGGTCTCAATTCTTTGGAGAGGAGCTTGTCCTTTGGTTACCAGTCACACTGCCTGAGTTCTCACACTGCTATGGGTTTTGGTAGGAGAGAACCTGCAGAGCAGTACTCTTCTGCCTGTTATTCCAATACTGAGCAGCACAATTTATTTTTTTCCTTTTTTGCACTTGGTGTGGTGTTTCCTGCCATGCTGATTTGTAAGACACAGGACAGATGCAAAAGGCTGGATGCCGGCCTCATTTTTCTCTATCCGCCACTAGCTGGGCAACCTGGAAGCAAAGATTGCCCTTTTCCTGCTGTTCTTTACTTACGAAAATGAAAAGAATTGGGTTAGGCAAAAAGATTGTATGCTTTCTTCCATAATATAAAAGACACATTTTTCATTTTCACCAATAACTTTACTGATTTGGATATTTTGAGTATATTAGCTGTCTCCTGCTAATGGAGGTATAATGTTGATTGTTCTCAATTAACGTCTCGATGTGATCACTATGGACTTCGTGGAGCATCATCCAGTGAGAAATCTCCAGCACGAGACTTCACAAATCACTTTTGACATGTTCCATCAGTCACAGCACCTTCTCCAAACACTGCACAAATCTTTTTTTTTAGCATTTCAGTTGTGTTTTTACCTTTTTGAAATAATAAAGCAGAATATGCCAAAATGTTGCATATTTCCTTCCGACTTGAATATTAAAATGGCTACACAAAAATTCACCAATTTTGGTAAGTTTTTTAAAATGCACAGTGATATAGTAGCTGTCACAATACAATCTATCAAAACTGTTTTGAATGAAATTAAAGACAACTAAGCACTACTAGAGCCATCTTATGGAAAAAACCAAACAAACTTTTTGACCAACTCAATAATAAACCACTATTCTTTAATTCCTCAGAAATGCTCTAAGACAGTGGCCACAAAGTTCCTGAAAGATTTTTCAGGGGCCCAACGTATCCCAGCCCATGGCTTATCTTTCTAGCCTTTCCTCCTCAACTGTTTACTTCCTCCTCATATTAGGAGGATGACGTGCTACTTACTGCTCCTTACCTTGATGACAGAGCAGAGACAGTGAGTGCCACACTTACTTTGGGTTTATTACTTGACACCCCATTCCTGGTACCAATTTCAGATTTAATTAAATTCTTTTCCTTGTAAGGAACAGAGACAAATGAGGAGGACTGGCTATTCTACAAATATATTTGGACTGTAACTGAGCCTGGAAATCTGGTGGGAGTCAAAGCAGTCCTAGAGATGTATGGCTTCTGTAAATAATGTTGCCTCTGCTACTCTCCTTTTTGGTCTCCTGGTTGGCTTTCTGTTCATTCATTCACCAAATATTTATTGATCACTTACCGAGTGTTGGGTGCTGCTCTGGGCACCAAGAATGCAGCAGCAAACAAAACAGACAAAATCACGGAGTGTAATGTCAAGTAACAATAAATTCTATGAAGACAAGTAAATCAGGGAAAGAGGATAGAGAGTAGCATGGTGCTATTTTAAATAGTATGACCAGAGGTAGTTCTGAGGAGGTAAAATTTAAGCATAGACCCGAATGAATTGAGAGAGAGAGAGAGAGAGCCATGAGGGACGGGTGTTCCTGAAGAGGAAACAGTAAATGCAAAGACTCTAAGGCAAGAATGTGCTTATCTTGTGAGAGGATCAACACAGAAATCAGTTGTGGCTGGAGCACCGAGAGCAGGAAGGAAGTTCATACTTAGTAGGGAGTTACCCAAGAGCCAGATTATGTAGGGCCCTGTAGAGTGGGGTAAAACAGTCATGATCGGATTTACAATTGAAGTGTCATTCTGGCTGTTGGGTGGAGACTAGGAATGAAAGCAGAGAAGACAGCCAGGAGGCCAATACAGTAACCCAGAAGAGAGATGATGACAGTAGCCTACTGCTGCTGGGGAGGTAGGAAGTGGATGGATTGGGATACATTCTGAAGAATTTGCTTGTGCATTGAATATTGAATATGAAGGGAAAGAAAAGAGATCAAAGATGACATTTTTTTAAACCTGAGAAACTGAATGGTTCATTTACTGAAAAGGAAAACACTGGGAGAAGAATAAAACATATGGATATCCTGTTTTAATTTCTTTTGGAAATATACCCAGAAGTGGGATTGCTGGACTATATGGTAGTTCTATTTTTAATTTTGTGAGAAACTATTCTACTGTTTTCCATAGTGGCTGTACCATATTATACTTCCACCAATAATGTACAAGGGTTCTCTTTTGTCCACATTCTCAGGAGCATTGGGTAACTCTTTTCTTTGTCTTTTTAAAATATATTTATTGATTATGCTATTACAGTTGTCCCAGTTCCCCCCCTTCACTCCACTCCATCCTCTCCACACCCTCCCTCCCACATTCCCCCCCTATAGTTCATGTCCATGGGTCATACATATAAGTTCTTTGGCTTCTACATTTCCTACACTATTCTTACCCTCCCCCTGTCTATTTTCCACCTATCATTTATGCTACTTATTCTCTGTACCTTCCCCCCTTCTCCCCCTCCCACTCCCCTGTTGGTAACCCTCCATGTGATGTCCATTTCTGTGGTTCCGTTCCTGTTCGAGTTGTTTGCTTAGTTTGCTTTTGTTTTTGTTTTAGGTGTGGTTGTTAATAACTGTGAGTTTGCTGTCATTTTTACTGTTCATATTTTTTATCTTCTTTATCTTAGATAAGTCCCTTTAACATTTCATAGAATAAGGGCTTGGTGATGATGAACTCCTTGAACTTGACCTTATCTGAGAAGCACTTTATCTGTCCTTCCATTCTAAATGATAGCTTTGCTGGATAGAGCAATCTTGGATGTAGGTCCTTGCCTTTCATGACTTTGAATCCTTCTTGCCAGCCCCTTCTTGCCTGTAAGGTCTCTTTTGAGAAATCAGCTGACAGTCGTATGGGAACTCCTTTGTAGGTAACTGTGTTCTTTTCTCTTGCTGCTTCTAAGATTCTCTCCTTCTCTTTAATCTTAGGTAATGTAATGATGATGTGCCTTGGTGTGTTCCTCCTTGGGTCCAGCTTCTTTGGGACTCTCTGGGCTTCCTGGACTTCCTGGAAGTCTATTTCCTTTGCCAGATTGGGGAAATTCTCCTTCATTATTTGTTCCAATAAGTTTTCAATTTTTGTTCTTCCTCTTCTCCTTCTGGCACCCCTATAATTCGGATGGTGGAACGTTTCAAGATGTCCTGGAGGTTCCTAAGCCTCTCCTCATTTTTTTGAGTTCTTGTTTCTTCATTCTTTTCTGGTTGGATGTTTCTTTCTTCCTTCTAGTCCACACCATTGATTTGAGTCCCAGTTTCCTTCGCCTGACTATTGGTTCCCTGTATATTTTCCTTTGTCTCTGTTAGCATAGCCTTCATTTTTTCATCTAGTTTTCAACCAAATTCAACCAATTCTATGAGCTTATTGATTACCAGTGTTTTGAACTGTGCATGTGATAGGCTGGCTATCTGTTCCCTGCTTAGTTTAATTATTTCTGGAGCTTTGAAGTGTTCTGTCATTTGGGCCATTTTTTTTTTGTCTTGGTGCTTTTGTTGCTTAAAGGGGTGGAGCTTTAGGTGTTCCCTGGAGTGGAGTAATGCTGGTCGCTGTGCTGTGATGCTGCTGCGCTGTGAGGCTGTACGTGGGGAAGGGGCCGAGAGGGAGTAATGGCGCTTGGTCCACTCTCTGCTGGATTTCAGTCACTGCCTCTGCTACCCACAATCAAATTAGGCCCCTCTGGTGCTGGTTCCCGAGTGGGTGGGCTTGTGCACACTCTAGGCCCCTGTGGGTCTCTCCAACGACCTCTCCTGTGAGGCTGGGAGTTTCTCCTGCTGCCGTCCCAACCCCCACAGATGTTTTCAATCAGAGGTTTGAGGCTTTATTTCCCCGCGCTGGAGCCCTGGGTTGCACGGTCTGCTTCGCTCCCTGCCATTCCTCCCGGTTTATCTATGCACGAATGTGGGGCCGCGGGGTCTGCTACCCGCCACACTGCCTGCCCCATTCTCCACCACTCTGAGTCCGGCCCTCTCGGTTTATCTGTGTGTGACTGTAGGGCCATAGGGTCTGCTAGTGGTCAGACTGCCTGCCCTGTTCATTGCACACTCCACCAGTCTCGGTTCCGCCACAGCAACGCGAGTCCTCTCCACCCCGGCTGCCCGTCTACGCCCCTCCTACTGGTCTGGATGAATGCTTATTTTTTATCTCCTTGGTGTCGGACTTCCTTGCCATTCGATTTTCTGTCAGTTCTGGTTGTGCGAGGAGGCTCAGTGTGTCTACCTACGCCGCCATCTTGGTTCTCTCAGCATTGGGTAACTCTTGTACTTTGGTAATAGACATTCTAACAGGTGTAAAGTGATATCTCATTGTGGTTCTAATTTGCATTTCCCTGATGATTTGTGATGTTGAACACCTTTTCCACATACCTGTTGTCCATCTGTGTGTCATCTTTAAAAAAAGGTGTATTTAGGGCTTTTGCCCATTTTTAAATTGGTTTATTTATTTTTGCTATTGAGTTATATAAGTTACTTCTATATTTTGGAAATTAAACTTTTATAGAATATGTGATTTGCAAGTATTTTCTCCCATTTCATAGGTTACATGTTGATTTTCTTTATGGTTTCCTGTGCTATGCAGGAGTATTTTTAGTTTGAGGCAGTCCAACTTGTTTATTTTTGCTTTTATTGCTTATGGTGTCAAATCCCCCAAAACAAGAGTTTTACAGTTGCAGGTCATACATTCAAGTCTTTCCTCTATTTTGAGTAGATTTTTCTGTATGCTGTAATATAGGGATCCAGTTTCATTCTTTTACATGTGGATATCCTATTTTTTAACACTATTTTTTGAAAATACTATGCTTTCTCCATTGTATATTCTTGGCACTGTTGTTAAAAATTAATTGACCATATATGCAGGGATTTACTTCTGGGTTTACTGTTCTGTTCCATTGGTATATGTGGTTTTTAAAAATGCCAATATCATACTGTTTTGATTACTATAGCTTTGTAATATAGTTTTAAATCAGGATATGTGATGCCTCCACCTTTGTTTCTTCTTCTCAAGAATGCTTTAGCTGTTTGGAATCTTCTGTGGTTCTATACACATTTTAGGTTCATTTTTCTATTTCTGTGAGAAATGCCATTGGAATTGGTTAATTTCCAGAGTGCTGAAAAAGTTGATTTTGACTATTTTTGGCAAGTGTTCCTTTGCTGGAATTGATTTTTATTCTACTTTTAAAGAAGTGTTCCTCTTGAATATGTTAAATTTGCATTATTTATTAGCATAAGGCAGGATTGCAAAATTAACAGCATGTAATCTGGAACCAGATTTGCTTGGTACATATCTTGGTTCTGCCAATTTTTAACTGTGAGAACTTTTGTCTCATTTTCCCCTTCTATAAAGTGACTATATTAACAGTGCCTATATTATAGGGTTATCTTATGTGAGTTAACCCCAAGTAAAGCATCTATAGTAGTGCTTGGTAAACAATGGCTTATGGAACAATCCTGCCACTATTTTTTTTTTTTAGGGCCCATGAGCTAAAGATGGCTTTTACATGTTTAAGTAGTTTTAAAATCAAATTAATATTTCCTGACACATGAAAATTATACGTTATTCAAATTTCAGTGTCCATAAAGTTTTATTGATACATAGCCATGCTAATTCATTTACACACTATCTGGCTGCTTTCCCACTAAAACAGGTGAATAATTGTGACCAAGTTTGTATGATCTAAAAAGTATAAAATATTTATTATCTAGTAATTTTTAGACAAAGTTTGCTGACCTCTAATGCAGTATATTGACAGGCATGAAAGAACTGAATATTTGTTAGCTATAATTTTTGCTGGACAGCTCAGTTACTGTTCAGTCTCTGTTATTTTTTTAAAGGTGTATTTCACATGGTTCACAGTGGCCTAAACTCTGTCTCATTAGGTCACATTGTATTCACCGTAGCCTCCCATTCTCAGCACGGTCTGGCTCCTGTCTCCCTCTCTGAGCTCATCTTTCACTCTTGCTTTCTCTGATCTAGTTGTCTTGGCCGTCTGTCATTTCTGGGAATGTGCAGAGCAATTTCCTTCCTCAGGGTCTTTGCATTTGCTTATCTCTATGCTTGGAACACAAATCTGGATCTATATAATTTTTCAGATTTTAGCTTATATATCATACCTCAGAAAGGCCTTCCCAGACCACCTTATCTAGAGTAGGACCCTCCCCCTGGCTATTCCTTATCCATATATTCTATTTATTCCTTCATGGCAATAATAATAATCTGTCATTATCTCACTTATTTACTTGTTTAACTGCTTTTTTTGTCTGCTTATCCAGTAGAATGTTAGCACTTTGATAACAGGAGCTTTATGTTTCATCTTCTTTATTATAACATGGTAGTGCCCTTACTAAATATGTGTTGAATGAATGAATGATATTGAGCTTCAACTCCCATGGTGAAGTATATTCATTCTCTTCTTTTTCTTATACTGTCATGCAAAGGAAACTGATCACCCTTACTTATCTTTTCACTCAAGGGCATGTCACAAGTCTCTGGCTGAAGTGTTATTTAGCTGACTTTGGTCAGATACCCTTCCCTGGTCTGATCAGCATGAGTTGGGACTAAAATGAAGTCACAAGGGGCAAAACATGGCTTTTTAGGGTCTGTACCTTCAGCAGGAGCTGTGGACATATAAAAAAAAGTAGGGTGCAATCAGAAAATAACTTGGGGTCTGGCTGGTGTGGCTCAGTGGATTGAGTACCGGCCTGCGAACCAAAGTGTCACTGGTTGGATTCCCAGTCAGGGCACATGCCCGGGTTGCAGGCCAGGTCCCCAGTAGGGGGCGTGTGAAAGGCAACCACACACTGATGTTTCTCTCTCTTTCTTTCTCCCTCCCTTCCCCTCTCTCAAAATAAATAAAATATATATATATATATTTTTAAAAAGAGTCAGAAGCCCTTTGTTAAAAAAAAAAGAAGGAAAACAACTTGGTACTTTTCCTGCACTGCCTGTATTCTGTACAGTTAGATCTTCCTTTGTTCCCAGATGAAATCCTGGGCAGACCTGAGGGTTTATATGCTCACAATTAGATAATAAAATCTTGTCTCCTCTGGTTATTTGATTTCCTAAAACAGTCTTAGTCCAGTAATTAATATGTCTTGCCCAGTGTAATAGTAAAATTTTCGAACTTCAAAAATTTTGAACTTCTTTTCCCCAACTTGGACTTGCTTCAACTGGAAACTTGCTGTTCAGGTGGATGTGAATTGTTTCCTCTTCTTATGCCCCACTCACTAGGCTCATTATGTCTCCTTTAATACTGAAGTGTGGGAAGGCAGGAGAGGGTGGGACAGCAAAAGTTTGACTAGCACTACTGTAGTGGTCTTAATTTCCTCTGGCTGGGGCAGAGATGCAAACAAATTCTGGGGTGGTGCTTTTGTGGTCTCCTTGGAGACTCCCTGGTGGTACTCAACTATAGCCCCTTGCCTTTGCTTCAGACAACCCGTCTGTGTACCTCTCCAGACCTTGTAAAGCCAGTGATATTCCTGAGCCTCTTTCTGTGAATGGTTGTCTTGTCCCTCAAAGAAAACCCTTCTGGGAATTATTCTAACCGGTTCTTCGTGAGTAGCCTCTGGCCTGTGATGTCTACAACTGACTCAGCAACCAAGTACCTCGGCTCTGTTGTCAAAGGCAATGTAGTTACCTACTAGTTGAAGTGCTCTATTCTGCTCCCTCAAGTTACTTCAGGCAGACTCTAACCTTTTAGATTTCTCACAGTTGACCTGGAAACATACTGAACTCCCTTGATACCCATCCCACTGGGCTTGAAGTGCAATACAGGGCTCCAGGTTGGTGCAAGGTAGGCATGATGGGGAAGGAAAATGCCACCACATTTTCACAACTAACCCTATAAGAAATCTTTTTCTTGTCTTTAAAAAAATCTCTCAGCATCTCCAAAGCAAGGAATGGGTGATCAATGAATGGTTACAAAACAGCAAGTCCTGCTTGGGCGATCTAGCACCTCCCTTTGGAATGCGGGAGTGGTGGTTGTTCAAAGCTAGGGGCTTTGGCCAGAGGCATACAGTCTCGTTTTAAATTACACACCTCATTACACATATCTAATAGTAAGTACCCTTTGAAGCACTACATGTCTCATGCAGGAAACACTTGTGTGTGTGTCTAAGATTTCAGAAATTATAACATTACACGTTGAGTAATAGACTGACATGCATTCCTTATGTTTCTTCATTTGAAAGAAATGAAGAAAGTAAGAATATGTTTCTTCATTTGAAAGAATGCATTGCTGAACGCAGTCGGAAATTGGTTTGTTCTATTTCAAAAGTATCTTTATATTTCCATTTATAGTTTCAAACAAATGTAGTTTTTGTACCGTTTTAACAAACTGTACATTACTAACATGCAGTCATTAGAGAACAGTGTTTACATTGGTTTGCAAGTATATATACAAAACCTTAAGTATTTACCTTCAAACCAATCACTAATTTCAACTCTCTTCACCTCTCTATGGCAAACTTCACTTTAATACAAAACTCAAAACAATCATGGGAGCAAAGAGTCATCATATTCCAACGTGCCAATTCTACTTTTGATTGTAATATTCTGACAAATTTTAACTAACTCTAATTGAAAATATTTTTTCAATCTGTTTTGGAGGATTTCCAAAGCCCTGTGGCCAAAATGTTTTGGCCTCGTGTATTAACTAACTTAGACTCTTGGGTCTATATCAAAAATATCATGGGCAAAAATTAAATATTTTAAAAATAGTTTCAGGTGTGCTAGGTAGGGCGGTACAGTTTTACTGCATAGCAGATTCTACTCGTATCTGTTGAGGCATCATTTTTGTAACACAGCTTATAAAGGCAGCAGAAGGTAGTTCTGTGTTGATTACTTATGTGTTGGTGGAGTGAGAAAGAACAATTTCTAATTTCTGCCAGTAAAATTCTTTTCTGTTCCTGTCTGTTGAGCTTGTTCTGGCAGCAATCATATTCTACTTCCCTTTTGGTCCTCCAAGCGTTAACAGAGATACACTTGTGCTCATGTTGGATTAATGTAAGAAAAGTGGAAAACTCTTCTTTTTGGAGCCATTAGTTACTTCTTGAATACAGAAATCAGGATCAAATAGCCTACACATCTAATTGTCTTCTCTGCTATAAAGTGGAAAGAGCTTATGAAGACAGATGGACAGTAAAATTCTTTGTGACATCTTATTAATAGTCTATCACTTTAGTCCTTACTAATTATTTTCTCTCCAATTCTCTATCTATTCATTGACTTACTTTTTTCCTTCTATTTTTTTTTTTTGAGTGTGGGTGACATTGTGATTGGATCAGAGTAAGTGCTCAACATATGCTAACAAACAAATGAATGATTTTCTAGGACTATCTGCCTATATGGGTACCATGGTTACTATGGTATTTAAGGGGCCTCATGTTAGGGCTGACTGATTAGACTTATGTCCAGAAGCTGATCTATACAGAGGTGATGTCAAGTGTCCAGGAAGTTGGTTGGGTACTACAAAGTGAATATCCCTGTTCCAGTTGATGGTAATTGCCCATGGACTCCACCCAAACAAGAACAGTTTGACCCACTGTCCTTGGAAACCTACTTTGTGTTCCCAAGGCTGATCTTAACTGGCTAGGAGAAGGATAATGGTAATATCTTACAAACTCTGGCTTAAAAAGAAGTAGGCCCATGAGTTATATTTTATATCACTTCCAGCTAATGCCTGAATGATCAATTAATATACCTCTCAGAAATTCACCCCACCAACATAGCTGTTAATAATTGGCTTACTCTGTATTTGGTAAGGAGTTTTGTGGAAGATGACCCTTGGGAGCCCTGGACTGACTCCCTTACCATGGAGAATACACTCTTTAATCAGAAAGGGGAGCTGCTGTATGTAGTTTACCATGCATGCTTCTCTCCTCTGAAAGCTCCTTGTGTTCCTTATATTTTAAATCTGTGTGTTCTTAACTATACTAAAAGCTGCCATGTATTAATCTCTTACTATATACTATCCACTGTGCTAAGTGCTTTACATACATTGTCACATTTAATTCTCCAGCGTTCCATCCTGCATCCTTAATTGTGCTGTCTCTGTTCACCAGAGGAGTGCATCTGTTCCAATGGCTTCAATTATCACCTTCATACTTAATCTCGATATCCACGTTACCATGTCCACTCAGAAAGCTCAGTCAGTGTTGCTCCATGGATAGCTTGCCATCCATACCCTCTCATTCAACATCTTGGCAACCCTTTCTGTTCTCCTCTCCCACCTTCTTTCTCTGTGTATTACATGATCATCTTAACCATCACCAAGGCTTAATACTTGTAGTCATCCATGACTCATTCTTCAAATATATGGGAGAGAGACTTACCAAGTACTGAGCCCTACTGATTTTCTTCCCTCTGTTTACTCTACTGCAATGATACTTCAGATCTCCTCACCTCACATGTGAGTTATTGCAACGCACTTCAGAGAGCTTCCCCAGTTCCAGACACTTTGCTCTTTGATGCATTCTGCCACCACCCTCGGCCCATCTTTTACATACCCTATGTTCATGTTACTTCGGCTGCCAGTGTCCCACTGAGTGAAGTCCACCTCCTTATTCTGGCCCTACTTACCTAACTTTATCCATGACACCTCTTTTACTCCCCACCTCCAACATATTTACTCTTCCCCAGGGTCTTCTTTTACCTTCACCTCCAGGTCTCTGTTCATCAGCTTCTCTTCATCTAGATTTTTCTCCCATTTTCTGACATTCAATATTATATTAGTTTCAGGTACACAGCATAATGGTTAAACAACTAAATAATTTACAAAGTGATCCCCCTATAATTCAAGTTATCTTACATTTTTCGGGGGGATGAGAAATCCAAGGCTCAGAGAAATTGAACAATTTTCCTCAAGTTATATTGTAAATGATTAAGCTGGATTTAAATCGATTCTTCTGATCCTCAAAAAAGTGCTTTCTTTCCTTAGCCACAACTGCTTGTCTCAGAATCAGATTAATACAGGATGGAATCCACTGATGCAAACTCAGATTGCATTTGTGTAACACCTGCCTGACAATAAAATACTCACAGGATGGCAGTGGCCCCTGAAGACTGTCTCCCTTAACCTGGACCCAGCCATGGCAAATGATTTTTTAATATATCCAGCAAAATTAATCTGCAAATTATGGCTTAATTTTAATAGCTTTATATCTGTAGTCCCTTAAACAAAACTTTAAATTAAAGAAAAAGAAGTGGATGCCCACAATTTATTTCAAAGTTATTGAAATTCTTCATTCAAATTCCATCATAGGGGTGTTGGTCCTAATTGTTCTAGGTTTGTACTTTAAGCTGCACCCAAAGTTCCAGCACTGGTTTTTTATGATTCTAAAAAAGGATAAGATAGCATATGTTCAAGCTGAGCAAGCTACTAGGATGCCAATAGTATGTTTCTATAAACTTTTGATTGTAGATATCCTATGCAAATAGCACTTCTCAGGGTCTTGGCTGGTGTTGGTTTTAAATGAGAACATGACCTTTAGTTCAAAGAGATAGCAAAGATTACTAGACTCTTATTCAAACTCTTCCTTAGGGGTCCTCCGAGAGCAGAGGTCTGGATTTGTGACCTTGCTGTTAACTTGCTGAATAACTAACAGATAGATATCTTTCTCCATCTCTGTTTCCTTCTCCAGTTAAGGAAGGTAACAACTCTCTTTCCATTCTCTCAGGCATATCAAAGGATTAAAGATGTTGTAAACAGTATTAAAAAAGAGTTTATACTGCTAACTTCGGCAGCACAGATACTAAAAATTGGACCGATACAGAGAAGATTAGCAGGGCCCTTGTGCAAGGACGTCATGCAAATCAATGAAGCATGCAATAAAAAAAGAGTTTATATTTTATTACATAACAATCCCATGAATATAATGACATCACGACAGTAGCTAACTGCTACTATGGTACATACAATGGAAAGTTTTTGTTGCTGTTTTAGTCATCCTCATTATTTGTAATCACCACATTGATTTTAGTCTGAAAAGCCACATTCTCAGAAACATAAACATGAAATTTGATTCAAAATAGCAACACTCGTGGCCCTGACAAATCTTTAAGAATTAGAATCAAGGTAGAAATATGCCTCTGGAAAAATCTTCTCTTTTCTTAGATTTTAGTGTTTCAGCTCCAGAGGCTAGTTGCTATTAGTTGTAGAAAATATGTCAACCTCATTCCAAACTCCATAGGCCATGAGGAAAAGCTAACAATCTGTGGTGAATACAGCAACTTCTTTCCACTGTCTCCCCAATAAAAGAAAACCACACATTATACCACATACCACATACAACTGACCACTCATTCTTTAAAATATTCTTTGCAGGTATGAGGGGTGGAAAAAAGATTCAAAGCTAAATAAGACAGTGTCTTCCCATAGGTATTCATAATCCAGCACAAATTTTTATACCACCAATGCCATAGTTTGTATTTTATATCTAATAATTGAATTACATTTCTACCTTTCTTTATTTTTACATGTGGAATGGTGTGAAAAGCTTCAGAAGAGAGGTTCTGAAATTTAGGTGTTAGGACTGGCTCTGCCATTGACCAGCTTATTTGTCCTCATCTGTAAAATTCCAGCCTTTAAAGTCCTACCCATTCCTGTGACATCCATCAGCTCTTGTTAGAGGACCTACTACATGTCAGTCACTGGCCCAGTTACTTGGTTACCTTAATGAGCTAAACAGACACATATTCCTGTCCTCGTCTTCTCTTATGTTCTATTGGCAGAAGACTGACAATAAACAACATAATAATAAATAATATAGCATATTTGAAGGTTGTAGAGCTGTGGAATAAAAAGCATAATATAAGGGGGAGACAGGAGGTTAGGATGGGAAGGAGCTCCAATTTTATACAGTGATCAGGTGGAACCGAGAAAGTGCCACTTAAGCAAAGACTTGCCAGTCCTGTCCAGTGCATTCTCAGAGCACTTCTTCCTATGGGGTAAAGGGAAAAGAATTAGAGAATTAGAGAAGTGCTGGAGCAAACACCACAGAGATGGCACAAGCATCTGTGACTATTGAGCTCTTGGAATATGGCTAATCCAAATTGAGATATTCAGTAAGTGTGAAATATAAATGAGATTTCAAAGAATATAAACTATCTCGTTAATGTTTTCATATTGAATGTATGTTGGGTTAAATAAAATATATTTTAAAAATGCATTTAACTTATTTATTTATATATTTTTGTGGCTTAATAACAGTTTCTTTCTCTCTCAAGTAAATGATGTATAGAAGTAAATATTCCAGAACAGATGTGCTGCTCCTTAGTGTTAAAGATCCTGATTCCTTTTCTCGGCGTTGCACTTCCAGTTGGGGCATGGATTCTTTCTGATAGTTCAAGAGGGCTGTTTAATTTCCAGCTATCACTTCTGAATTGCAATCAAGAGAAAGGAGAAAGTACAAGAGGCAAATGTACTCCCCCTTCTCTCCTTTAATGAAACTTTTTGGAAGTTGTATAAGACACCTCAGTTTTTATCACATTGACCTGTATCTAGTATGTACAGAGTCTGGGAAAACTGGTAAGTTTCTGAATGGCTATACAGACATCTAAAAATGAGTTCTCTTACTGAGAAAAAAAGGATAAAAAAAGGGAGAACAAATAATGAGTTAAAACAAGCAGTTTTTGCCAGAGTGTAACAAATCCTTTTTCTTGACCTTCCAAATCCTTGTTAAGTGAGATAATAAATGTTATTTTTGTTTGAATGACTATGGTTTGCTTTTTTAACAGATGCACCTTATTTCATTAGCCTTTCCACTCTATTAATGATGGCAAATATTTTATTATATGGCTGAACCATGACTTAGTTAACTTTTTAGTTAATTTTGGAAATTTAGAATGTTTTACATTTTTGCTAAAAAAATAGCACAATGATGAGCATTTTGGCCCATTAAACTTGTGATACATTTCTAAGAACAAAAAGATCAAAAACTATGAATAATAAAATGACAACAAACTCACAGCTATCAACAACTGAACCTAAAAAACAAAAACAAAAACTAAGCAAACTAGAACAGGAATAGAATCACAGAAATCGAGATCACATGGAGGGTTATCAGTGGGGATGGGGGAAAATGAGGGAAAAGGTACAGGGAGTAAGAAGCATAAATGATAGGTATAAAATAGACACGGGAGGTTAAGAATAGTATAGGAAATGAAGAAGCCAAAAAACTTAGAGTTACCACCCATGGACATGAACTAAGGAGGGGAGAAAATGCTAGAGGGTGGGGGCAGGTGGTGCAGGGAGGAGAGGGATAAAGGGGGGGAAATTGGGACAACTGTAATAGCACAATCAATAAAATATACTTTAAAAAAACTTAAAAAGACAGCACTTTTTACTGCCAAAAATGCAGTTCACTGACAGTGGGAGCACAAAATGGTTCCTTTCTGGCAAGAAAATTAGCAGTATGAATTGAGAACCTTAAAAATGTTCATATTCTTTAACCTATCTAGGGATCTATTCCAAAATAATAATTTGAAATGTACTGTATTTTTATTTTTTCAAATGTAGCTACCAGAAAACTCAAAATTATACATGTAGTTCACAATATATTTCTATTGGGCAGCACATATACAGAACTTGAAATGGGGGTTTAGCTATTAGAGCAAATGTCAGTCCTGCCTTGCTAGGTAAGTCATCTCTCATTTTGCTGAATGTCTTTCCTCTGGCATTCCTCAAAAGTCTTCTCCCCTGTGGCCTCTGGGTCTAGGAGTGCAATTACAGGGTTTCCATTTCTAGAATTCAGGGTACTTTAGGGCTATAATTAAGATACAGTGTGGAAGAGATGGGAGAAAAGTTCTGGGATAAAGCATGTTTTAGAAACTATGTAAGACCAGCCATTGTGGTTTGGTTGTTATGCTAATTAGAGTGAGTTGCTTCTGTCTTTATTCTTCATTCTGAACTTGATGACAAAACATGTTAGCTGTCACGATGGTAAATGAGGGTGATACTGGTATAAAATGAGAAGCATTTCTGCAAACCACAGCTATTCTCAGAGGTCAACAAACCTTGGAGTGTCAAACTTCAAATTAGGAGAAAGGCCTATGTAAAATACAAAACCTCTTTTTTTTTTCTTTTAGAAAGTAATGGTATACAGAGCTTCCAGCCAAGATGGAGGCATAGGTAGACACACTGTGCCTCCTCGCACAACCAAAAGAAGGACAACGACAATTTAAAAACAAAAAACAACCAGAACTGACAGAAAATCGAACTGTATGGAAGTTTGACAACCAAGGAGATAAAGAAGAAACATTCATCCAGACCAGTAGGAGGGGTGGAGATGGGGAGCCGAGGCGGAGAGGACTCAAGGCAAGGTGGCGGCTGGCAGACCTAGCGAGGTGGTGAATTGAGGAGTGGGGCAGGCCAGGCTACAGCTGACAGACCCCACAAGGTGGTGGCTGGTAGACCCTGTGGCCCTACATTCACGCATAGATAAGCTGGGAGGAACAGCAGGAGAGCAAAGCAGACTGCACAACCTAGGGCTCCAGCGCAGGGAAATAAAGCCTCAAACCTCTGATTGAAAACACCTGGTGGGGGTTGAGGCAGCAGCAGAAGAAACTCCCAGCCTCACAGGAGAGTTTGTTGGAGAGACCCACAGGGGCCTAGAGCATGCACAAGCCCACCCACTCGGGAATCAGCACCAGAGAGACCCAATTTGATTGTGGGTAGTGGAGGGAGTGACTGGAACCCGGCAGAGAGTGGAACAAGCGCCATTGCTCCCTCTCAGCCCCTCCCCCATGTTACAGCGTCACAGCGGAGCTACCAGCATTACCCAGGCCCTGGTGAACACCTAAGGCTCTGCCCCTTTATGTAACAGGTGCACAAAGACAAAAAAAAAAATGGCCCAAATGAAAGAACAGATCAAAGTTCCAGAAAAAATACAACTAAGCAATGAAGAGATAGCCAACCTATCAGATGCACAGTTCAAAACGCTGGTAATCAGGAAGCTCACAGAATTAGTTGAATTTGGTCACAAATTGGGTGAAAAAATGAATGCTATGCTAAGAGAAATAAAGGAAAATGCACAGGGAACCAACAGTTATGGGAACGAAACTGGGACTCAAATCAGTGGTGTGGACCAGAAGGAAGAAAGAAACATCCAACCAGAAAAGAATGAAGAAAGAAGAACTCAAAAAATAAGGAGAGGCTTAGGAACCTCCAGGACATCTTGAAACGTTCCACCATCCGAATTATAGGGGTGCCAGAAGGAGAAGAGGAAGAACAAAAAATTGAAAACTTATTTGAACAAATAATGAAGGAGAACTTCCCCAATCTGGCAAAGGAAATAGGCTTCCAGGAAGTCCAGGAAGCTCAGAGAGTCCCAAAGAAGCTGGAGCCAAGGAGGAACACACCAAGGCATATCATCATTACATTAGCCAAGATGAAACAGAAGGAGAGAATCTTAGAAGCAGCAAGAGAAAAGAACACAGTTACCTACAAAGGAGTTCCCATAAGACTGTCAGGTGATTTCTCAAAAGAGACCTTACAGGCAAGAAGGGGCTGGCAAGAAGGATTCAAAGTCATGAAAGGCAAGGACCTACATCCAAGATTGCTCTATCCAGCAAAGCTATCATTTAGAATGGAAGGGCAGATAAAGTGCTTCTCAGACAAGGTCAAGTTCAAGGAGTTCATCATCACCAAGCCCTTATTCTATGAAATGTTAAAGGGACTTATCTAAGAAAAAGAAGATAAAAAATAGGAACAGTAAAAATGACAGCAAACTCACAGTTATTAACAACCACACCTAAAACCAAAACAAAAGCAAACTAAGCAAACAACTCGAACAGGAACGGAACCACAGAAATGGACATCACATGGAGGGTTACCAACAGGGGAGTGGGGGGGGAGAGAGTGGGGAAAGGTACAGAGAATAAGGAGCATAAATGGTAGGTAGAAAATAGACAGGGGGAGGGTAGGAATAGTATAGGAAATGTAGAAGCCAAAGAACTTATATGTATGACCATGGATATGAACTATAGGGGGAGAATGTGGGAGGGAGGGGATGTGCAGGATGGAGTGGAGTGAAGGGGGAAAATGGGATAATTGTAATAGCATAATCAATAAATATATTAAAAAAAGAAAAAAGTAGAAAGTAATGATATATAACATGTGATCAATTCAATATATGGTTCTAAACAATTCACCTTCTAGAATCCAGAGTTCCCCTGAATCATGTTTTTAGAAGTATTCTAGAGCAAGGGAGGATACTGAAAGATTATTCAACTACCTTTCTTAAAGCAGGCAAAGAACTAAATCCTCCTGCTCATCAAGTTTTCTGTTCTTTTTATGATGATTCCCCAGAGATTTCAATACATACTTATTTATATATGGTAATTATGTATATGTAGCAATACTTTTTTATATGTGGACTAGAGATTCTACAATGTCCCTTAGAAGCCCATTTCAGTATTTCATCTTTCTAATAGTAAAGAAAGCCTTGTGGTATACAACTAAAAATATTCTCTATTTTATGCCAATTTTCTTGTCCAGGCAGAAAAACTAAGGAACACTGGTCATTTAAAATTTTTTCAAGTATACTATAAGGATTTGAAAGCAATTCATCTCTCTTATTCCTTTCCCCCAAATCACTGTGTTAGTTGCAAAGCTCTACAGTTGCACAGTATTATTCCCTGACTTGTGGTTATATTTTTGTGCTTCTGTCTATAAATCACCTACCTTGAATTTTCTTTATTGAGTTTTATCTTGTTCTATTTCTCATTTATTAAGGTCACTGTCCATGTTTTTTCTTTCACCTCATCTTAGCAAATAGATGTGTTTCTGAACCTGCAGTATCAGAATGCTATAAACTGTGACACTACTAAAATATATGTTCCAATAGTGAACCAAGAGATACCAGGTTCCACTGAAGAATACAAAAGAGCAGGAACAAAGAATGTGAGGTTATGAGGAAGTCAGTAACTGAAAACCAGTTAGGAGCCACTTAATAGAAAATACCAGGGAAGAAGAAAAGACAGGATTTATTGAAAATAAAATAATTCCTAGGTATCCCAACTTAAATTATATAATCTGTATCATCTCAATAAGTAGACTGTTTAGAAGTCCCCTTTCCATCCAGTACAGAGCAATGCAGTTTGGGCTCTTTTATTCAGAGCACTGTTCTTTGAGAACAATGGAGAGTAAATCTTGTCCAGGTTCCAAAGGTTTCTTTTTTCTTTTCTTTTCCTTCCCTCCTTCCTTCCTTCCTTCCTTCCTCCCTCTCTTCCTTCCTTTCTTTCTTTCTGTTTATTAAATTTATTGGGATGACATTGGTTAATAATATTATATAAGTTTAAAGTGTACAATTCTATAATACATCATCTGCATATTGCATTTTGTGTTCAACACCCAAAGTCATCTACTTCTGTCCATATATTTGACCTCATTTACCTTCATTCTTTTTAGACCAATACTACCATTGGTGAGTTACTCAATTTAACTGTTCTTGTCTTGCTTAGCACCAAATAAAACTCTAACTGGAAGGAATATAAAGTCTCCCACTGGTCTGATAAATTATTGCTTCAATAAGAATGTAAAATACTCCTGATGCAATTGCTTACTGATGGATCAAATATCTTGGTTAATAGAAGGGAGGGTAACACTGCCTTATGTGGGTGAGGGGAGTTGCTAAAGGTAGATGACAATTCCAGGAGTCTGATATAATTTCAACTGTCTGGTTTCTTCTCTGCTTCCCTCACTGGTCTGTAAGCACCTTGAAGATAGTAACTATATCTTTTTCATCTTGGGATTTCCAGGTCTTACTTCCAGGCTTGGAACAAAAGGCATTCAATAAGTAGTTGATTGGTAACTGAGTAAATCTTTAAACAAATTAATTAAATAATGTTTTGATCATGAGGAAAAATAAGTGGCAATATTAATATTTCAAAGCAAAATCATTTATTTTTTCTAAAATCATTAATAATAAGTTTGTGTATAATTCTACTATAAACTGATGAAACACTAAAGAAACTAAGTTCCTTAATATTATATACATTTGGAAGACAAAAATAATATTAATATATAAAAAGAATTATATATACATAATGTATATGTATTTATATATGTGTGTATATATCTATTTATATATATATGATAGTACATGGAATGAAAATCAAGACGATCATCTTGTCGGGGGAGAAGATGGTGGTGAGGTAGGTGTGAGCAGAGCCCAGTTCTCCCTATGCCTAGCTGGAACACCTAGCTGATCTCCTGAGGAAGAGAGTGAACAGTCAACTGAATCCCAGCTTATATGACACTAGGAGGCAAAAAATTGCAGAGGACATTGAAAAACAGACGATGAGGAGATTGAGCTGGGATGGTAAGGTTCCTGGGATTTGCATGGGGACCAAGTCTTCTGTGGCCCCCAGGCTGGCGCCTGCCACAGATTACAAGGAGGAGAGTTAGATCACCAGTTCCCTCCCCTACCAGAACAGGGAAGGCAGCCTGGCACCAGGATGGATCTGGATGCTGGAAGTTGCTGGGGCAAATAGACATGAAGTGGGAGACACACAAAGGCAGTACACATCCACTGGGACTGGGGATGCCAGCACCAGAGAAACTGAGGTGCCAGGTGACACTGGGAGAAAGGAGGAGTTGGGCCGTATCAGACCCTGACTCGGATAGTCTCCGGACTGGTTAGAAAGTTGGGCTATTGTAACTGAATAAAAATTTTTTTAAAAATTAAAAAAAATAGTTAATATCAAAAAAAAAAAGAAAAAGGAAAGTTGGGCTATGTGAAAAGCTGTGTGCTTGTTAAGAACAATGGGCAGCTGCTTTGTAAGGAACTCTCCAGCAGTGGCTGGCAAGCCCTGAGGGTGATTTGAGCTGGGTGTGCCCTGAGGTTGAGTGGCTGAGTGGAACTGCATGCCCAAGTTTGTCTCACACTGCACACCCAGAAGTTGATTGGAGCCTGGCAGCTCATGGAGAACCTGGGCTGGAAGCTTGGAAACTGTGAATATTGTGGCCCAGACCTGGTCCCCATCCTCTCCAAACCACAGGAAGGGAGAAAAGCAAAGCCCAGCACCCCCCTTCCTGTGGCATCCAGGAAGACCAGCAGAACTCGCTGAACAGGTTTAAAGTAAGCAGGAGGCTTATTTTTATTATTTCTTTTTTCCTTTTTTGTTCCCCTCTCTCTTGTTTTTTTTCTTTTTTTTTTCTGCCCACAAGTCAGACAATAAGACATAGAGTTATGAAGGGTCCAGAAACAGATCGAAAGGGGGAGCACAAAGCTAACCCCCAAAACTGAAAAACTGAGACAAATGTCACTTTGCTATCCCATAGATCTGACATTTTATTGTTTATGTGTATTACTATTTTTTCATTATTTTTACCACTTTTATTTTATTGGTATTTTTTTATTTCTCTTCTTTATGTTTAGTTTTCCTCATTTTATTTCTCTGTTTAATTGTACTGTTTGACTGGTTGTCCTTATTCTCTCTCTATTGTGTTTTAATTTTCCTTCTTTCACTTCACCTGTGTTCCAATAACACACAACTATTGATTGGATACTTTCTATTCTGGTTATCCAAATCATATATTTCTTGTCATATTATTGTTGATCCAGCACTATTGAAATAATTGTTGTTCCATATAATTGTACATATTACACAGTATCCCTCCCTGATCTTAGCCCACTTCACTTTATTCCTGAGCATTATTATTGTTGTGGTTAACTCTATTCTCTCTCACACTATGCCTAATTTCTATCCTTTACTCTCACTATGTATCATCATCTAACCTTGCACAAGCTGTCTGTTTTCTGGATTCAGCTCATAATCATCTTCCCGTCTAACAAGAATCTTAACTCTCTTTCACCTTTTATAAAAAGTGGCTAGTTGGGGGAAATATCACAGTTAATGCTATACTTACCCAAAGAATCTACTATCTCTTCTCTACTTGCTGGTACTTTAAATTCCACAAAATACTCTTCCACTGTCTTAATCAATTTTGCCTGCACACTGCCACTGGTCACATACAAGAAGAGATGGGAGCTGCAAACATCAGCATACTTGCTGGAGGAGAAATACCACCAACAAAAGAAGCACCAAAAGGTAAAAACCCAAGAAAAACAAGAAAGCCCACACAAACAGAAGAAAGGGCAAACTTAGAGCATCCAGATAAGGAGATCAAAGAGACCACACCACTGAACCCCACAGAATTCCTACCGTAGATGTTCACCATACAAAGACAGCTAGCAAAGCAACACATCAGGAAGCACAGAAACAAACAAAAAGAGTGACCTAAAATGGGGAGACAAAAAAAGAACATGCAATTGAAAGCAATGGAAGACTCCCCACTAAGAGAGCTAAACATAATAGAAGTAACCAAACTATCAGATATAGAATTCAAAATAATGGTTATAAAGATGCTCAAGGAACTCACAGACAACTATAAAAACTGAGTGAAAACTATATCAGCAAGAAAAAGGAAATAGAAACTATAAACAAAACCAGGAAGAAATGAACAATAAAATCTCAGAAATAAAAAACACATTAGAAGGAATTAAAAGCAGGCTGGATAAAGCAGAGGATCGAATCAGTGAGCTGGAGGACAGGGTAGAAAAAAACACCCAGACAGAGCAAGAAAAGCAAGAGACTCAGAAAGAATGAACAGGTGGTAAGGGAGCTGCAAGACAACATGAAACATTATAATATCCATGTAATTGGGATACGAGAAGGAGAGAAGAAGAGCAAGGGATAGAAAACCGGTTTGAAAAAGTAATGATGGGTGGGGATTAAGATGGCGGCAACATAGGTGGGAGCGGAGTCCACTTCCCCTCAACGCCAGGGAAATACCTAGCTGATCTGAGGAGCAGAGCGAACAGCCAACAGTATTCCAGCATATACGAAGATCAGAGACCAAAGATAGAGGACACTGAAAGATCTGACGGTAAGAAGAGGGCTCAAGGACAATAAGGTCCACGGGACCCAGGACCGCGCGGTACAAGGGCTGCAGAGGCGCCAGCCCTGGCGCAGGGGCTCCTGCAGGAGTCTTGGGAGAGGGCCAGGCTGCGCTGTGAGCAGCCAGGTGCTTGATTAGACCAGGGGGGCTTGAAAAGGAGGAATTTCTCAAAAAGAAAAAGAAAATAGAGACACTCAGGGGCTAATTAGAGAACTCTCGGTAGTAGCCGAGGCCCCTGGCGCCCCTCCCCCTCCACCCCTGGACTGCTACGCTCACCTGAGGTCCGGTCGCGCGCACGAGCAGATTAGCGAACGGGACCCACACTTGAAACCCCGGAGGGGCGCCCACACCTGAAACCTCCGAGATAATTTGGAGCAGAGACTAGCTGCTCCACCCACAGGCCCAAAACCTCGGAACCGAGTGCCGCGTGATTCAGTCCCAGGGCGGCCCCGCCCGCCCGAGAGACTCAAGCCCAGGGCGGCTGGATCGGGCCCCCAAGCACAGAGCCTGTGGCTCAGCGGGCTGCACGCGCTCACTAAGCACAGGGCCGGCTGGGTGCCTGTTTTCCAAATACAAAGCTGCTGGCGAGTGTCCTAACCCCAAGGCGGCTGAATCCGCCACCTGCGCGCCAGCGTTCCAAGCCCTGGCGGCTCGATTGGTCCGCCGGCTGCGCGCTCTGGGCACAAAATAACGTCACAGACCCAAAGCGGCTGGATTCCCCTGCTGCGCACGCACGCGTCACAAGCCAAAGCGGCTGGATTGGCTGATCAACGGACTGATTGACTGCCAGGGACCACACCTACAAAACAGCGAAGAGTGTGACCCAGGAAGAGAGAAAAGTGAAACCAATCCTTCCAACCACCCCCTCCCGTTGCACAGACAGGACACCAGCAGAAATAACCTGACCGGTTTAAAGCCAACAGAAGATTTTTTTTTTATCCTTTTTCTTTTTTTTCCTTTCCCCCTGAATTCCTTCTTCCTCTCTCTTTTTTTTCTTTTTTTTCATTCCTTCTTCCTCCCATCCTTTACCATTTTTATGTCTTCTTCCTGCCTTCTTTTATCTATTTCTATGTTTTAATTTTTGCTAAAATTCCTTCTTATCTTGCCTCCGATCTTTCTTTATTCCTTCTTCCCTCCTTCCTTCCTTTCCTCCTTTCCTATTTCCTTTTTCCCTCCTTCCCATCTTTGTTTTGGTTTGTTTTGTGTGTGTGTGTGTGTGTTTTTTCTTTTCTTTTGCCCCCCCTTTCTCTTTTTCCCACAGGTGAGACAACAAAACCTGGAGTGCTGAAAAGACTAGAGTTAGACCGTGTTAAACACATAAACGTCAGCTCAAGACCAGTGAGCACAGGAGAGTAAGGAGACAGCACCACCGAATCCCATTGGCATTCTACCATAGAAGTTCATATCATAAATCCAGGGAGTCAGAACAAAGCAATTTAAGACGCAGAGGCCAACAAGAAGAGCCTCACAAACAATGGGAAGACAAAGAAACAATTCCCAAATGAAAGGAAAGGAGGAAGTCTCAGAAAGAATACTAACCGAAAAAGAGGCAAGTCAACTATCAGATACTGAGTTCAAAGCAATGGTCATCAGGAAGCTCACTGAGCTCTCTGAGCTCAAAGAGAACTACCAGAAACTACAAGGAAACTACAATGAACTCACTGCAAACTATATCAACATGAAAAAGGAAATAGAAAATATCAACAAGAGCCAAGAGGAAATGAAGAATACAATTTCTGAATTGAAGAACACAGTAGAAGGAATGAAAAGCAGACTTGATGAAGCAGAGGATCGGATCAGCGAGCTGGAGGACAAAGTAGAAAAAAACACCCAGAAGGAGCAAGAAAAGGAAAAGAGGCTCAGAAAGAATGAAGAGGCAATAAGGGAAATGCAGGACAACATGAAACGTAACAATATCCGTATAATAGGAATACCAGAAGGAGAAGAAGAAGAGCAAGGGATAGAAAACCTGTTTGAAAAAGTAATGATGGAAAATTTCCCTAATCTGAGAAGAGAAAAAGTCACCCAAATCCAGGAATCACAGAGAGTCCCAAACAAGAGGAACCCAAAGAGACCCACTGCAAGACATATCATAATTAAAATGGCAAATTTCCAAGACAAAGAGAGGATCTTAAAGGCAGCAAGGGAGAAAAAGGAAGTAACATACAAGGGAGCCCCAATAAGGTTAGCAACTGACTTCTCAATGGAAACGCTCCAAGCCAGAAGAGAATGGCAAAAAATATTCCAAGTACTGAGAACCAGAGGCCTGCAACCAAGACTACTTTACCCAGCAAGGCTCTCAATCAAGATAGAAGACCAAATAAAGAGTTTCCCAGACATAAGAAGTCTAAAAGAATACAGCTCCACCAAACCAGCTCTGCAAGAGATGCTAAAGGGACTGCTTTAAGGAAAGGAAGGAAAAGAGAAAGACAGAGGAACACAGGTAGGAAATAATGGCAATGAATAACTACCTATCGATAATAACCTTAAATGTAAATGGATTAAATGCTCCAATAAAAAGACATAGAACAGCTGAATGGATAAGAAAACATGACCCACACATATGCTGCCTACAAGAAACCCATCTCAGGACAAAAGACTTACACAGACTGAAAGTGAAGGGCTGGAAACAAATCTTCCAAGCAAACGGACAGGAAAAAAAAGCAGGGGTAGCAATACTCATATCTGACAAAATAGACTTCCAAAGAAGGGCCATAAAGAGAGACCCAGAAGGTCACTTCATAATACTCAAAGGAAGAATCCACCAAGAAGACATAAACATTGTAAATATATATGCACCAAACATAGGAGCACCCAAATACATAAAGAAAATATTGGAGGATTTCAAGAAAGATATTGACAGCAACACAATTATAGTAGGGGATTTTAACACCCCACTATCAAAAATGGACAGGTCTTCCAAACAAAAGATCAACAAAGATATTGTGTCACTTAACAATACCTTAGAGGAAATGGACTTAACTGATATATACAGAGCTTTTCATCCCAAAGAAGCAAAATACACATTCTTTTCAAGTGTCCATGGAACTTTTTCAAAGATAGACCACATGATAGGACACAAAGCAAGCCTCAACAAATTCAAGAAAATTGAAATCATATCAAGCATCTTCTCTGACCACAAGGGTCTGAAACTAGAAACCAACGCCAAGGGTAAAAACCCAAAACACTCAAAAGCATGGAGACTGAATAGCATGCTATTAAACAATGAATGGGTCAAGAACGAGATTAGGGAAGAAATCAAAAACTTCCTGGAAACAAATGAAAACGAACTCACAACAACCCAAAACCTATGGGACACAGCAAAGGCAGTCCTGAGAGGGAAGTTCATAGCAATACAGGCCTACCTTAAGAAGTTAGAAACAGTTCAAACAAACAACCTAACCCTACGCCTACAAGAACTGGAGGAACAACAACAAAGACAGCCCAGAGCAAGCAGAAGGAAGGAAATAACCAAGATCAGAGCAGAACTAAATGACATAGAGACTAAAAGCACAATTGTAAGGATCAATGAATCCAGGAGCTGGTTCTTTGAAAAGATAAACAAAATCGACAAGCCTTTAAGTAGGCTCATCAAGGAAAAAAGAGAGAGGATCCAAATAAACAGAATTAGAAATGAAAGTGGAGAGATTACAACTGATACCACAGAAATACAAAGGATCGTAAGAAATTACTATGAAGACCTGTATGCTAAGAAATTTGAAAACCTAGATGAAATGGACACATTTCTAGAAAAATATAATCTTCCAAAACTGAATGAAGAAGAAGCAGAAAACCTGAACAGACCAATATCAGCAAAGGAAATTGAAGCAGTCATCAAGAAACTCCCATCACACAAAAGCCCTGGACCAGATGGTTTCACAGGAGATTTCTACAAAGCATTTAAGGAAGAACTAACCCCTATCCTTCACAGACTATTCGAAAAAATCCAAACTGATGGAAGACTCCCAAACTCTTTTTATGAAGCCAACATCATCCTAATCCCAAAACCAGATAAAGACACAACGAAGAAAGAAAACTTCAGGCCAATATCGCTGATGAACATAGACGCTAAAATTCTCAACAAAATATTAGCAAACCGCATCCAGCAATATATTAAAAAGATCATCCACCATGACCAAGTGGGATTCATCCCAGGGATGCAAGGATGGTACAATATTCGCAAATCAATAAACATAATACATCACATCAACAACAGCAAAGACAAAAATCACATGATCATATCAATAGATGCGGAAAAAGCATTTGATAAGATACAGCACCCATTTCTGATAAAAACACTCAGCAAAGTGGGAATAAAGGGAGCAGTCCTCAACATAATTAAGGCCATATATGAGAGACCTACAGCCAACATCACACTCAATGGACAAAAACTTAGAGCTTTCCCACTAAGATCAGGAACAAGACAAGGATGCCCTCTCTCACCACTCCTATTCAACATAGTATTGGAAGTCCTAGCCACAGCAATCAGACAAGAAAAAGCAATAAAAGGCATCCAAATTGGAAAGGAGGAAATGAAACTGTCACTGTTTGCAGACGACATGATAGTGTACATGGAAAACCCTATAGACTCCACTCAAAAACTACTCGACCTAATAAATGAATTTGGCAAAACAGCTGGATACAGAGTCAATACCCAGAAATCAAAGGCATTCCTGTACACCAGCAACGAAACTGCAGAAACAGAAATCAGGAAAAAAATCCCATTCGATATAGCAACAAGAAAAATAAAGTACCTAGGAATAAACCTAACCAAGGAGGTAAAAGACCTGTACTCAGAAAACTACACAACACTGAAGAAAGAAATTAAGGAAGATACAAACAAATGGAAGCATGTACCATGTTCATGGATTGGAAGAATCAACATTATCAAAATGGCCATACTACCCAAAGCAATTTATAGATTCAATGCAATCCCTATTAGAGTACCCATGACATATTTCACAGATATAGAACAAACATTGCAGAAATTCATATGGAACCATAAACGACCTCGAATAGCTGCAGCAATTTTGAGAAAGAAAAACAAAGCAGGAGGGATCACAATACCTGATATCAAACTGTATTACAAGGCCACTGTAATCAAAACAGCCTGGTACTGGCATAAAAACAGGCACATAGACCAATGGAACAGAATAGAGAGCCCAGAAATAAACTCAAGTCTATACGATCAATTAATATTTGACAAAGGAGGTAGGAGCATAAAATGGAGCAAAAACAGCCTCTTCAATAGATGGTGTTGGGAGATCTGGACAGCTACGTGCAAAAAAATGAAACTCGATCACCAACTTACGCCATACACGAAAATAAACTCAAGATGGATAAAAGACTTAAATATAAGCCGTAACACCATAAAAGTCCTTGAGGAAAACATTGGCAGGAAAATCTCAGACATTCCACGCAGCAACATCCTCACAGACACATCCCCTAAAGCAAGGGACATAAAGGAAAGAATAAACAAATGGGACCTCATCAAAATAAAAAGCTTCTGCATGGCTAAAGGAAACAGCACCAAATTACAAAGAGTACCAACAGTATGGGAAAACATATTTGCCAACGATACCTCAGACAAGGGCCTGATCTCCAAAATATATAAAGAACTCACTCGACTCCACTCCAGGAAGACAAACAACCCAATTAAAAAATGGGCAAAGGACTTGAACAGACACTTCTCCAAGGAAGACATACAGAGGGCCCAGCGACATATGAAAAGATGCTCAGCATCACTAGCCATCAGAGAGATGCAAATTAAAACCACAATGAGGTATCATCTCACACCAGTCAGAATGGCCAACATAAACAAATCCACAAACAAATGTTGGAGAGGATGCGGAGAAAAGGGAACCCTTGTGCACTGTTGGTGGGAATGCAGACTGGTGAGGCCACTGTGGAAAACAATATGGAATTTCCTTAGAAAACTAAAAATGGAACTGCCCTTTGACCCAGTAATTCCGCTGCTGGGATTATACCCTAAGAACACTGAAACACCAATCCAAAAGAATCTGTGCCCCCCAATGTTCATAGCAGCACAATTTACAATAGCCAAATACTGGAAGCAACCGAAGTGCCCATCAGCAAACGAGTGGATCCAAAAACTATGGTATATTTACACAATGGAATTCTACGCAGCAGAGAGAAAGAAGGAGCTTATACCCTTTGCAACAGCATGGATGAAACTGGAGAGCATTATGCTAAGTGAAATAAGCCAGGAAGTGAGGGACAAGTACCATATGATCTCACCTTTAACTGGAACATAAGCAATAGAAGAAAAAAGCAAACAAAATATAACCAGAGACATTGAAGTTAAGAACAATCTAACAATAGCCAGGGCGGGGGTGGGGGGTGGGGGCGGGGATAGTGGGAAGAGGGTATTACAGGAACTACTATAAAGGACACATGGACAAAACCAAGGGGGAGGGTGGAGAGGGGGGAGGGAGGTGGGTTCACCTGGGGTGGGGTAGAGGGATGGGGAGAAAAGGCATACAACTGTAATTGCATAACAATAAAAAAAAAAAAAAAAAAAAAAAAAAAAAAAAAAAAAAGAAAAAGTAATGATGGAAATCTTCCCTGATTTGATGAGAGAAAAAGTCACACAAATCCAGGAAACACAGATAGTCCCAATCAAGAAGAACCCAAAGAGGCCCACTTCAAGACACATAATTAAAATGGCAAAATTGCAAGACAAAGAGAGAATCTTAAAGGCAGCAAAGGAAAATCAGGAAGTAACATACAAGGGAGCACCAATAAGGCTAGCAGCTGGATTCTCAATGGAAATGCTCCAAGCCAGAAGAGAATGGCAAATATTCCAAGTAATGAAAACAAGAGGCCTTCAACCAAGACTACTTTAACCAGCAAGGCTCTCAATTAAAATGGAAGGCTGAATAAGGAGCTTCCCAGACAAAAGAAGTCTAAAAGAATACACCTCCACCAAACCAGCTCTGCAAGAGATGCTAAAGGGACTGCTTTAAGAAGAGGAAAAAAACAGTGAGACAGAAAGGAACACATGTATGAAAAACTGGCAATGAATAAGTACCTATCAATAATAATCTTAAACATAAATGGATTAAATGCTCCAATCAAAAGAAATAAAATAGCTGAATGGATAAGAACGCATGACCCACACATATGCTGCCTACAAGAGATCCACCAGAACAAAAGACCTACACAGATTGAAAGTAAAGGGCTGGAAACAAATATTCCAAGCAAATGGACAGGGAAGAAAAGCTGGGGTAACAATACTCATACCAGACAAAATAGACTGCAAAACAAGGGCAATAAAGAGAGACCGAGAAGGTCACTTCATAATACTCAAGGAAAGAATCCATCAAGAAGACATAAACATTGTAAATATATGTGCACCCAACATAGGAGCACCCAAACACATAAAGAAAATCATGGAGGACTTCAAGAATGATATTGACAGCAACACAATTATAGGAGGCAAAATGGATAGATCTTCCAAACATATCAACAAAGATATTGTGGAATTGAACGATGTCCTAGATCAAATTAACTTAACTAATATATATAGAGCCTTTCATCCCAAAGAAGAAAAATTCGCATTCTTCTCAAATGCACATGGAACATTTTCAAAGATAGACCACATGATAGGACACAAAACAAGCCTTGACAAATTCAAGAAAATGAAAATGATATCAAGCATTTTGTCTGACTGAAGGAACTGAAACTAGAAACCAACCCCAAGGAAAAAACTCAAAAACACTCAAACTCATGGAGATTGAATAGCATGCTATTAAACAATGAATGGGTCAAGAATGAGGCCAAAGACAAAATCAACAAGTTTCTGGAAACAAATGAAAATGAACTCACAACAATGCAAAACTTATGGGACACAGTGAAGGCAGTCCTGAGAGGGAAGTTCATAGCAATGCAAGCCTACCTAAAACAGATAGAAACATTTCAAATAAACATCCTAACTCTACATCTACAAGAACTTGAAGAACAACAACAAAGACAGCCCAGAAAAGTAGAAGGATGGAAATAACCAAGATCAGAGCTGAGTTAAATGACGTAGAGACTAAAAGCACAATTCTAAGGATCAATAAATCCAGGGGCTGGTTCTTTGAAAAGATAAACAAAATTGAGAAGCCTTTAAGCAGACTCATCAAGAAAAAAAGCAAGAGGACCCAAATAAATGCAATCAGAAATGAAAGAGGGATTACAACTGATACCACAGAAATACAAAGGATTGTAAGAAATTACTACAAATATTAATGTGCCAAGAAATTTGAAAACCTAGGTGAAATGGATACATTTCTAGAAAAATATATGCTTCCAAAACTGAGGGAGGAAGAGGCAAAAAGCCTGAACAGACCAATAACAGCTGACGAAATTAAATCAATAATCAACCCCCCCCCCAGCACACAAAACCCCTGGACCAGATTGTTTCACAGGAGCATTCTACAAAGCATTTAAGGAAGAGCCCTATCCTTCACAGACTATTCCAAAAAATCCAAGAAGACAGAAGACTCCCAAGCTCTTTTTATGAAGCCAGCATCATCCTAATCCCAAAACCAGATAAACACACAACAAAGAAAGAAAACTTCAGGCCAATATCACTGATGAACATAGACGCTAATATCCTCAACAAAATATTGGGAAACTGCATCCAGCAATACATTAAAAAGATCATTCATCATGACCAAGTGGATTCATCCCAGGGATGGAAGGATGGTACAATATTTGCAAATCAATAAATGTAATACATCACATAAAAAAATGAAAGATAAAAATCACATGATTATATAAATAGATGTAGAAAAAGCATTTGATAAGGTACAGCACCCATTTATGATAAAAACGCTCAGCAAAGTGGGAATAGAGGGAGCATTCCTCAAAATAATAAAGGCCATATACGAGAGACCTACAGCCAACATCATACTCAGTGGGCAAAAACTAAAAGCTTTCCCACTAAGATCAGGAACAAGACAAGGTTGTCCACTTTCACCATTTGTATTCAACATAGTATTGGAAGTCCTAGCCACAGCAATCAGATAGGAAAAGGAAATAAAAGGCATCCAAATTGGAAAGAGGAAACAAAACTGTTGTTGTTTGCAGATGACATGATAGTGTACAGAGAAAATCCTATAGACTCCACCAAAAAACTGCTCGACCTAATAAATGAATTTGGCAGAACAGCAAGATACAAAGTCAATATTCAGAAATCAAAGGCATTTTTGTATGCCAACAATGAAATATCAAAAACAGAAATCTGGAAAAAAATCCCATTTGATATAGCAACAAGAAAAATAACGTAGCTAGGGATAAAGCTAAGGAGGTAAAAGACCTGTACTCAGAAAACTAAACAACACCGAAGAGAGAAATTAAGGAAGACACAAACAAATGGAAACATATACTGTGTTCATGGATCAGAAGAATTAACATCATCAAAATGTCCATACTACCCAAAGCAATTTATAGATTCAATGCAATCCCTATTAAAGTACCAATGGCATATTTCACAGATATAGAACAAACATTTCAGAAATTTATATGGAAACATAAACAACCCCAAATAGCTGCAGCAATTTTGAGAAAGAAGAAGAAAGCAGGAGGAATCACAATACCTGATATCAAACTGTATTACAAGGCAACTATAATAAAAACAGCCTCGTACTGGTATAAGAATACATAGAAGGACCAATGGAACAGAATAGAGAGCCCAGAAATAAACCCATCTCTATGGTCAATTAATATTCGACAAAGGGGTAGCAGCATAAAATGGAGCAAAAATAGCCACTTCAACAAATGGTGTTGGGAGAGCTGGACAGTTGCATGCAAAAAAATGAAACTTGATCACCAACTTACACTATACACAAAAATAAATTCAAGGTGGATAAAAGACTTAAATATAAGTCATAACAACATAAAAGTCCTAGAGGAAAACATTGGCAGGAAAATCTCAGATATCCACACAGCAATATTTTCACTGATATATCCCCTAGAGCAAGGGACATAAAGGAAAGGAAAAACAAATGGGACTTTATCAAAATAAAAAGCTTTGCACAGCTAAGAAAAACAGCATTAAAATGAAAAGAGAACCAACTATGTGGGAAAACATATTTGCAAATGATACCTCGGACAAGGGTTCATTCTCCAAAATATATAAGGAACTCACAGGACTCCACTCTAAGAAGACAAGCAACCCAATTAAAAAATGGGCAATGGACTTGAACAGACACTTCTCCAAGGAGGACATACGGAGGGTCCAGAGACAGATGAAATGATGCTCTGTATCACTAGTAATCAGAGAGATGCAAATTAAAACCACAATGAGATACCACTTCACACTGTTGAGAAGGGCCATCATAAACAGAGCAACAAACAACAAGTGTTGGAGAGGTTGTGGAGAAAAAGGAATCCTAGTGCACTGTTGATGGGAATGCAGACTGGTGCAGTCACTGTGGAAAACAGTATGGAATTTCCTCAGAAAACTAAAAATGGAACTGCTTTTTGACCTGGCAATTCCAGTGCTAGGATGATATCATAAGAACTCTGAAACACCAATCCAAAAGAACCTGTGCACCCCAATGTTCATAGCAGCATAATTTACAATAGCCAAGTGCTGGAAACAACCTAAGTGCCCATCAGCAAATGAATGGATCAAAAAGCTATGGTACATTTACACAATGGAATTCTATGCAGTAGAAAGAAAGAAGGAGCTCCTACCCTTTGGGACAACATGGTTGGAACTGGAGAGCATTATGCTAAGTGAAATAATCCAGGTAGTAGGGACAAATAAGATATGATCTCACCTTTAACTGGAACCTAATCAACAAAACAAACAAGCAAAGTAGAACCAAAGACATTGAAATTGAGAACAGACTGACAGTGACCAGAGGGGAGAGGGGAGGGGATAATGGGGGGAAAGGGTGAAGGGTTTACAGGAACGATTATAAAGGACATAGGAGAAATAAGAAGTTCGGGTGGAAAAGGGAAAGAGGTGGGGAGGGATAGGATGGTGGGGAAGGGTGGGGGGAAAGACAGAAAACTGTAATTAAACAAAATAAAAAAATAGAAAAAAAAGATGATCATCTTAACCAAGATGTATCCTAGGTCAAACAAGGAGGGTAACAAGTGAATCTTGAATCTGATTTTCACTCTATGATAGCCATGAATTGATGGGGAGGTTTAAGTACCAACAAGGCAGAGAAAAATCATTAAAAAATTAGCAAAAATGGGAATGATCAAGAGTTGGGAAGAAAATGGTAAGAAATTCAATTTGACCCACAGCATTTAGAGAATAGTAATAGATGAGGAAATATTAACGCAAGTCTATCTATCTTATATTTGAGTCAATAGGCAATTGGGAGAAAAAGTGGTCGTTAAGAGAATGAGAAGAGAAAGGGTTTTGTTTCTTGTTTTTTGTTTCTTTGAAAGTTATGTCAGGAAGAACTTAGACAGGAGGAGAAAGTCCAGCCAGGAGGATATTGTGATGACGTGAAGGTGAAGTGATGGGGTCAGTACAGGAGTGATGACTATGGGATCATACGGTGAAGAAGATACATGAAAGATATCAGTGAAACAAATCACAGAACTTTGTAGCAAGATGTATACGTGGAACAAAGAAAAGTAAAAACTAAATTTGAGTCTGTGAGTAAGGAAATATTGGGGACACATATATCATGAATGATTTTGGAGAATTTAGGAATATATATAATATTTTGAGGGAACAGTTTTTGATCTAGTAAGTTTTAGTGTCATTATAATAGCTACACTTGGAAGTAACTGGAAATTTGGGACTAACTAGAAGTCAGGGCTAATTTCTGATTGTTTCTCAGCCTAATTGCTTCTCTACTCCAGGATGGATTTTGTGTTTGTTTTATTTGCTGGCTTTGGAAAAATTGGAGACTGATTTCTGTCTTTTTTGTTTAATAAATGTTAAGATTTTATTTACAAAGCTTCTTTGTTGTACAGAAAGTAAAAATGCTGTTACAATCTTGGTGTAACTGGTAGCCACAGACGGTTGACTCACCAATCACAGCTACCCACGCTACAGCAAGAGTCTTACATGAAAACCTAACAACGCTTACAATTTTGCTGGGGTGCAGTCCCCAAGCTTGGTGGTGAATTTCCAAAAGGGACTAAATGGAGGAAGGCGGAATGTCACAGGAACTATTCTTTGGCTCTTTGGGTGGGTGGGTGTCCTGGGGTTTGTATCACAGCTACCTTTTTTTAAACAGCTACCAAATCCATACGAGCAGTCCAACCAATACTGAACAGTTCTTTGTTTGCAGGTTATTTAGCATCTTAATCATCTTCTCCTTCATCGTCTGTTTCTCTCTTCCTCTTTTCACCTTTCCCACTTTCTTCCTCCTCTTCATCCTCATCCTCATCCTCATCGTCTTCATCTTCATTTACTTCTCCATCATGTCCAAATTCTTCTTCCTCCCCACTGACTTCATCTTCATCCTCTTCCCCTTCTACATCTTCATCTTCATCTTCATCCTCTTCATCGTCAAACTCTTCCTCCTCACCATCCTCATCCTCCTCGTCCTCCTCATCTCCTTCTTCATCATCCTCTTCTTCATCCACACCATCCACCTCGGCATCTGAGTCAGGAGCTTCTTGATCCTCTCGGTCATAGCCATCCAGGTAGGTCAGCTGGGGCAAGAGCTTGAAGACACTGTCTCAGTAGTCATTCAGGTTAGTAACCTCACAGTTAAACAGATCCAGGCTTTTCAAACATTCCAACTTTTCAAGGGTTCCAAGGTGCTGATATCTTTCAGTTTATTGCCACTTAAATTTAGATATGTGAGATTTGGAAGTTTTTCTGCCAGCATGTCCAGACTTCCACAGATTCTATTGTCACTGAGCTCAAGCTTTTTCAATTTTGGTAGTTTGGGGAGATTTGAAAGTGAAATCAAGCCTACATTTATTAAACTGAGGAACTCTAAGTTCACAAATTCAGCTGTTAAGCCCTCAATTTTTCTTTCTTTTTTTAAAATATATTTATTGATTATGCTATTACAGTTGTCCCATTCCCCCCCCCAACTCCACTCCATCCTGCCCACCCCCTCCCTCCCACATTCCCCCCCATAGTTCATGTCCATGGGTCATGTATATAAGTTCTTTGGCTTCTACATTTCCTGTACTATTCTTACCCTCCCCCTGTCTATTTTCTACCTACCATTTATGCTACTTATTCTCTGTACCTTCCCCCCTCTCCCCCTCCCACTCCCCTATTGACAACCCTCCATGTGATCTCCATTTCTGTGGTTCTGTTTCTGTTCTAGTTTTTTGCTTAGTTTTCTTTTGTTTTTGTTTTAGGTGTGGTCGTTAATAACTGTGAGTTTGCTGTAATTTTTACTGTTCCTATTTTTGATCTTCTTTTTCTTAGGTAACTCCCTTTAACATTTCATATAATAAGGGCTTGGTGATGATGAGCTTCTTTAACTTGACCTTATCTGAGAAGCACTTTATCTGCCCTTCCATTCTAAATGATAGCTTTGCTGGATACAGTAATCTTGGATGTAGGTCCTTGCATTTAATCTTGGGTAATGTAATGATGATGTGCCTTGGTGTGTTCCTCCTTGGATCCAGCTTCTTTGGGACTCTCTGAGCTTCCTGGACTTCCTGGAAGTCTGTTTCCTTTGCCAGATTAGGGAAGTTCTCCTTCATTATTTGTTCAAATAAGTTTTCAATTTTTTGTTCTTCCTCTTCTCCTGGCACCCCTATAATTCGGATGTTGGAACGTTTCAAGATGTCCTGGAGGTTCCTAAGCCTCTCCTCATTTTTCCAAGTTCTTGTTTCTTCATTCTTTTCTGGTTGGATGTTTGTTTCTTCCTTCTGGTCCTCACCATTGATTTGACTCCCAGTTTCCTTCGCATCACTATTGGTTCCCTGTACATTTTCCTTTGTTTCTCTTAGCATAGGCTTCATTTTTTCATCTACTTTTCGAACAGATTCAACCAATTCTGTGCGCATATTGATAACCAGTGCTTTGAACTGTGCATCCGATATGTTAGCTATCTCTTCCTCGCTTAGTTGTATTTTTTCTGGAGCTTTGAAGTGTTCTGTCATTTGGGCCATTTTTTTTTCTTTTTTTTTTTTGTCTTGGCGCGTTTGTTACTTTAAGGGGAGGAGCCTTAGGTGTTCACTGGGGCGGGGTAACGCTGGTTGGTGTGCTGTGACGCTGTATGTGGGGGAGGGGCCCAGATGGAGCAATGGCGCCTGCTTCACTCTCCTCCGGATTTTAATCTTTCACTCCGATACCCACAATCAAACTGGGCCCCTCTGGTGCTGGTTCTCGAGTGGGTGGGCCTGTGCACACTCTAGGCCCCTGTGGGTCTCTCCAACGACCTCTCCTGTGAGGCTGGGAGTCTCTCCTGCTGCCGCCCCAACCCCCACAGGCGTTTTCAATCAAAGGTTTGAGGCTTTATTTCCCCCGAGCTGTAGCCCTGGGTTGCACGGTCTGCTTCGCTCCCTGCTGTTCGTCCGGTTTATCTATGTTCAAATGTGGGGCTGCGGTGTGCTACCCGCACTCTGCCTGCCCGCTCTCCGCCACTCCAAGTCCGGCCCTCTCGGTTTATCTGCGCGAATGTGTGGCGGCAGGGTCTGCTAGTGCTCGGACTGCCTGCCCTGTTGGTCCCACACTCCGCCAGTCTCGGTCTTGCCACAGCTACGCGAGTCCTCACCACCCCGGTGCCCATCTCCGCCCCTCCTACCGGACTAGATGCATGTTTATTTTTTATTTCCTTGGTGTCGGACCCCCTTGCCGTTCGATTCTCTGTCAGTTCTGGTTGTGCGAGGAGGCGCAGTGTGTCTACCTACGCCCCCATCTTGGTTCTCTTTTTCCTGGATCTTTCAGGGAGAAAAAAAAGTCTTTATACTCCTGAATGTGTGTGTGCTTCAAACCAATTTATTATGCGCAATAGCCCACATTGCTGTGTGGTTTTCACTTAATAATAGATCTTTGTCCATTGTTCCAGTCCATCCAAGAACCAATACCCCTTGCTTGTATTATTGCAATATCCTCCTGGCTGCCTTCTGTGCTTCTGCCTTTACCCGCCACCATTCATTCCAGAGGGATCCTGCTCTCTGCTTTGGCTTGGGAAGCCCTCAATTTTTCCATCATTCGATTTGCAATTGTCCAGAACAAGTTCTCGAACCTGGTTTCCTACTGACTGACATTCAGGTTTCTTCCAGTTGTTCATCATTGTACATGCCATCTCTCTACAATTGGCTCCTTGAAATAAATTCCATTGCTGGCTTTGAACTTGGAGGAAGAGTGTCTTAAACCAAGGAACATGGATGGCCTCTGGAAACTCGACTTCTGCCTTTTTAAGAAGGCTGTCTGGAAGATGGAGGCATAGGTAAACATGGTACTTGCCTCCTTGCACAACCACATCAAAATTACAAATAAACTATAGAAAAACCATCATACAGAACTGTCAGAAATTGAGCTGAATGGAAGTCCAACAACTACATAATTAAAGAAGAAACCAACTATGTAATTAAAGAAGAAATCACATTGAGACTGGTAGGAGGGACAGAGACAGGAAATAAGCTGGTGCCAGCCCCACACCAGGGCCCCCATACCAGGGCTCCAGTACCAGGAAGAAAAGTCTCTGTAACTTCTGGCTGTAAAAAACAGCAGAGATTGAGGCTGTGAAAGATAGTAAGTGCTGTAGTCTCAGGCAATTCCTCTTAAAGGGCCTTCACATGGACTTACTTGGGTTGGACTCACTCCCTCTGAGCTCCAGTGTGAGGGCAGCAGAAAGAAAGACATTAGAGACATCCAGGGAGGAACTGAATTGTCTGGCATCAGGGGGACAGATTTCTCCCAGACAGAAGTGCTGGCAGAGGCCATTGTTCCTTTCTTGAGCCCTTCCCCCGCAGAGCCGTAGAGCTGGCAGCTGGGCACCATATTTAGACTCCATCAACCTGGATCACACTGTTTGCCCCAACGTGGTGATTCTCTGAGGCCCTGCCCACCCATCTTTTGGGCCCAGTCAAGCTGTTTCCAGTGGATTTTCCATACAATTGGCTTGTGTTGGCCCATGCTTCAGATTTTCCTAAATTTTCTCAAACAAACAGCATCTGGCTTCAGTGAGCCTTGTACCCACTAAGTTTTCTCTGTCCTGGCACTAGCAGCAGTTAGCCTTGGTTAATAGCTTTGTCTTGCTTGGGCACCTCCAAGCCCAGCACAAGTAGCAGCTATCTGCAGATTGCTTTGTTGTTTATGCTGTGTGACCCTGGAGAGAACACAGTTTGTGGCTGATGTTGGATGTGCCAACAACAATCAAGACTCATCTACAACAGGAGGGTGTACACAGCCTACACGGAGGTTGCACACAGTCTACACAGAGGTTGCACCTTCAGTACCTAGCTTGGGTGATAGGGGAGGCTGTGCCACTGAAATCTACAGGGCATCTACTGCATTAGGCCAAGTCTACTCCACCAAGTCTAGGTGACATAGCAGCTCTACCTAATACATAGAAACAAACACAGGGAGGCTGCCAAAATAAGGAGACAAAGAAACATGGCCCAAATGAAAGAACAGAACATAACTCCAGAAAAAGAACTAAACAAAATAGAGACAAGCAATCTACTAGATGCAGAGTTCATAACACTGGTTATAAGTATGTTTACAAATAACGTAGTAAGGACCTCAACAGCATAAAAAGAAAATAGTCAGAAATGAAGGATACACTAATTGAAATAAAGAACAGTTTACAGGGGATCAACAGTTAAGTGGATAAAGATGATAATAAGATCAGTAATTTGGAATATAAGGAAGCAAAAAACAATCAAACAGAATAGCAAGAAGAAAAACGAATCCGAAAAAATGAGGCTAGTGTAACAAACATCTGGGACAACTTCAAGCATACCAACATTCACATCATGGGGTTGCTGGAAGGAGAAGAGAGAAAGAAATTGAAACCTATTTTTAAAAATAATGACAGAAAACTTCCCTAACTCAGTGAAGCAAATAGAAATACAATTCCAGGAAGAACAGAGAGTCCCAAGCAAGATGAACCCAAAGACGATCACACCAAGACATATCATAATTAAGATGCCAAGGGTTAAAGACAAAGAATCCTAAAAGTAGTAAGAGAAAAGAAGTTAGTTATCCGCAAGGGAGCTCCCATAAGACTGTCAGCTGATTTCTCCAAAGAACTTTGCAGGCTAGAAGGGATTGGCAATAAGTATGCAAAGTGATAAAAAAGAAGGACCTACAACCAAGATTACTCTACCCAGCAAAGCCATCATTTAGAATTAAAGGACAGATAAAGAGCTTCCCAAACAATAAAAAGCTAAAGGAGTTCATCACCATCAAATCTATATAATATGAAATGTTAAAGGGTCTTCATTAAAAAGAAGAGAATAATGTGGCAATAAATACATACCTATCAACAATTGGATCTAAAAAGCCAAATGAACAGACAAGCAGAACAGAAACAGAATCATAGATACATGAGAATGTTTTAATGGTTGCCAGATGGGAGGGGGGCCAGGGGGATGGGTGAAAAAGGTGAAAGGATTAAGAAGTACAAATTGGTAGTTACAGTATAGTCATGGGGACGTAAAGTACAGCACAGGGGATAGAGTAGTCAAAGAATGTATATGCAGGACCCATGGACATGACAATGGTATGGGGATTGCCTGAGGGTAGGGGATGGGTAGGGAGGGGCAAAGGGGCAAAAACTGGGACAACTGAAGTAGCATAAACAATAACAAATAATTTTAAAAAGGAATAAAAAATAAGAAGGCTGTCTGAGCCTCTAAACCAAGACAATTCTCTCATTTATTCATTTATCCAAGTAATAACAACTGAGTACCTTCTCTGTGTCAAGAATGCTGAGTGCTGTAGATAAAGATGAAAAGATGACCTCTTAGTAGTTATCCCAACAAATAATTACAAAATATAATTGTCAGTGAAACCTAGATTGCTTAGTCATCATGCTTAAGGGCAAATTTTAGGGTACAAAATGCATCATAAAACCATGTCTTTAGGTCTGTCCCCAACCAACTCAGCAGAAAATCCAGCCATTTCCAAAAGCCTTTAAAGTTGTTTAGGATTCCTTAGAAGTGTCATGTGTTTTCTATTGTTAGAATATAAAATATGGAGTGACACATGAGCCTGGTCAAGCAGGGAGAGATCAGATATCCATACTGGACCTCTCTGACTTCTGTAAGCTTTGTTCGTAATTTGCTTTTATGAAACAGTACCTAGTTCATAGGAATATTCCACAGGACTTCTGTTTGTTTAGAGGAATAAAGAAAAGCAAACAGATCTCTGTTCCACATACTTGGAAATCTATTGGTGAGAGTTGGGCTGGCTTCCTTGTATAAAATGCTGCCATTTGCCTCCTGAGGACTCTGTATCTCTCTCTTCTTTTTTGTTTTGTGACAGAGACTCTAAGCAACTTAATCTCTGGGTCTTCAGTGCTAGGTAACCTTCTTCCAGTCATCTACCTCCAGGCCTTAACACTGTCTCCTTCAGGAGGGTCTTTAGAATGGCCTGTTTTTTACTTTTTAATTTTTTTAAATTTTTACTCTCAGCTGCTTTGCTGGCTAAGGAAATGAGACTGTTCTCTCAACAGGAGGGACCATCCTGCCACCTGTAGGATTGCTGGCTCTCTGCCCTCAGATTGTCCCAAGTCTAGCTTTGGTTTAAACTGCAACTCATCATCCACGTCCAAATCCACAAATTAGCTCCTTCCTTCTGTCCTCTCTTTATATAGCCTGTAATGCTCTTTTGGATAGTCCAGGGATGTCCTAGACCAGTGCTTTTTAAATCTTAAATTACATAGGAATCACTTGGTATCGTGTTAAAATGCAGATCTTAATTTAGTAGGTCTGGACTGAAGCCTGAGTTTCTGAATTCCTAACAATATCTGAGGTGAAGCCAATGCTGCTGGTCCATCGATCACACTCCAAGTAGCAAGGTTCTGAAGACTTTCTTGGGTGTTTACCCTAAGGGGCCAGGTCTAAGTAAGCTACTTCATCTGAAATGGAGATGGTGGTCATCACTGCATATGCCTGACCCAGTTATGCTTCCTTTCTCCCACATTTCTGGATCTTTGGGCTTCCAGCTGGTTCTCTCAGGGAACCATCCTCATGTCCAGTCACCAAATGTCAAAAAACCTCGCACAGGTGCTTCTCCTGTTCAGCCGCAAGGTTTCCAAAGCAGCTCTGTGTGTGTGTTTTTCCTGAAGCTCTTGCCATCTTTGGAGATCTGTTTAATCCCTTGCTTGGTTAAAGTGGGACATGGACTCCTTAGCTTCCTTGAGGCCCACAGCCCCTGTTGGTTTTAGGGGTGTTCCTTCTAATTGTTTTGGCAAAACAATTTGTTTTTGTTATGGTTTATAGTAAAAATTATAAACATAAGGAAGTTACAGACTTAAGTTCTTAAAATCCTGATCCCTATTTTGCAATCTATCTTCCTTTGCAATTGTAAAATGGGTGTCTGAAATCTCTTCCCTCTGTCATCTAAGTCCTATTTTCTTCTGGACGCCTCACACCATCTTTTGGTTTCTTCTTGTTTCTCTGGTTTCATGACCTCCCTCCTCGGTTACTTTCCTATATCTGACCCATCTTCTTAAGACTCTTATTTTCTGTATATTTTGACTTTGACTTCCTACTTCTGGTTCCTTGCCTGCTCCAACCTGTCCAACTCACTATTTTGTTTCCTCCAAGAAGGCAAGGAAGCAGGAGACCCTTTTGGTTTGACATCAATCTTTTAAGATGTTTTAGAATGCTGACCTTTCCGATATTACTTGACTTCACTCCCCTTGACTGCAGCTCTGGCTCCTGAGAAGCACTTTGGATCTTGGCTGTATTAGCTATGGCTTTGACAACTGCTTAGGCATGCCATTTAAATGATTATTTTCTGTTGCTTAATTAGGACTCCTTGTCCCTGTCCCCATTTTCCAGTTCCAATCCACAGACCTGCTGCCAAACAAGTATTTAGCATAGAGGAATTAGGGATATCTCTCACCTTTGTACAAGACTCACTATTAACAATCTAACTGTTTAAAAGAGTCAGAAAATCTAAATTTTGTAATATAAATTCAAAATAAATTTATAGGGAACATACTATTTCCTAACTGCACTGGCCCCTTTGCCTATGCTGTTCCCTCCACTTTGCGCATGCACTTCCCCCTACCATTTATGTCTTAGTTTAAACATCACCTTCCAGAGACCCTGAGGTCCTATCTAAGAAGTTTCCATCTTTGTGGGTCACTATGCTTGGATACTTAATTCTGTGTATTTACTTTTTAGCCTAATCCCAAATTGTGCTTATATATTTATTCATCTCTTGCTTATTTTTTAATCTGTTCCCTAGGCTATAATTTCTACAGGGACACAGAAACTGTATCTGGGTAGTCCAATATTAAATCAGGAGCATACTGATTTAAATACATGTAAATCAGCATGCTATATTGTAGGTGTTCAATAAATGCCGGGTGGATGGATGTTTGAATTGGATATAACCTTGTTAGGGGTCAAATACGTCAACATTAGTTCAACCAACAGTGTTTTTAAGGCTTCTCAATGAGAATGGAGGCCAAAAACTTTGAGTTAAATAGACTGAATGGGAAGTTTGTAGTCATGTGGAGTTCTCTAATTCTGGAAACCCTGGCTAGGCCTAAAGGCTAATTAGCAATCAAGCACAGTTGGTCCGTTGACTTAGTTTTTGCTGAAATCCCTCCTGAGACTGTCAAACATAACCAATTATTGGATTAACAGGCAAAGGATTGATGGTGCCTCCTGGTTCAAATGGTTTGAAAAGTTGATGTAAGACATTCATATTCTCTTAGTCTGTCCCTTTTCTCTGTCCTTAAATTACTTTCCATAGCTCCTGTGTATGCTTGGAAATATTATCACCTATTGATTTTTACTTTTCTTTCAGTACAGTTAAAAAAACCAGATGTGAGGCTTCTAGGTGAATGGAGAGAAATACAGCTTGGTGTGATTAGGGAACAGAACTGCATGGTTTTAGGGAAGTTAAAAGCATGGTCAGAGCTCCCTGAAAAGAGCACTGAAAAAAAATGAAAATAATTTTTTGTCATGGTGGTGAGAAGGGAAAACAGGAGCATAGTAAAGGTTTCTATACAACATTCTCAGTCTCTGTTCTCAGAAGAAGATTTCATTAGGCTTAGACCTGGGACTTTATTAAACCTAGGAAAAGCAAATAAGCTTTAGGTAAAGGAATAACACATATATGAATGTGGGTAAGTGTAACTCTAAGAGGGGGTGAAGAGGAAAGTCATTTTTTGTATGCACAGCAAAAAACCAAAGTTTTTTCCCTGGAGTGTGAAACCCTCCAAAAATGCCTCGTAGAATTAAAGCCAATGTGTGTGTCCCATATGACTGAGCAATTCCATCCCAGGGTATACCCAATAGAAAGTCATGCATATGTCCACAAAAAAACATGCCCTTGAATATATATAGAAGCATTATTTATTGTAGTCTCAAATTGGAAACTACCCAAATATCCAGCAAAAATACAAAGGAAAAATAAATTATGGTCTGTTCACAAAATGGAATAATATCCTGCCATGGAGAATTCAGATCTAAAAGTGTACACACAATATGGAAAAAAATCTTCACAGACATAACATTGAGCTAAAGAAATAGATGCAAAGAGTATGTATGATATGACACAAATGATATAAACTATGAACACCAGAAAATCTATGCTGTGAGAAATTAGAATAGTAGTTACCCTTGAAGAGGAAAGTAGAGTCTAGAAAGGGGTGTTGGGGTTTAGGGTTTCTAGAATGTTGCTATTATTCTGTTTCTTGACCTGGGTATTAGTTAAGTAGCTACTATATTCAATTCATGAACACTCATCAAGTTGTATGCTCATGACATTTGCACTTTCCTAATAATTTTTTAAAACACAGTTCTCCTTAGGGCTAAGGATTCTCTATTTCCCCAACTATCAAATAGTTATTGAGTTGGTATCTTGAAAATTTAATAGAGGAACAAGGAGCAGTGATTTAAATGGCAAAGCCCAAATGAAAATTGTGAGAATTAAAGAAAGTTTTTTAAAAGGGGGAAGGAAAGCAAGAAAGATTAATGGAAGGAAGGAAGGAAGGAAGGAAGGAAGGAAAGAAAGAAAGAAAGAAAGAAAGAAAGAAAGAAAGAAAGAAAGAAAGAGAGAAAGAAAGGAAGGAAGGAAGGAAGGAAGGAAGGAAGGAAGGAAGGAAGGAAGGAAGGAAGGAAGAAAGAAAGAAAGAAAGAAAGAAAGAAAGAAAGAAAGAAAGAAAGAAAGAAAGAAAGAAAGAAAAGAAGGAAGGAAGGGAGGGAGGGAGAAAAGAAAAGAAAGAAAAAGAAAGGAAGGAAGGAAGAAAGAAAAGAAAAGAAAGAGGGAAAGAGAGAAAGAGAGAGGGAAAGAGAGAGGGAAAGAAAAGAAATTCTATCACCTATTGTCAGCCCTTATCACTATTCAATGGCCACTCTGCAAAAAACATTAGATAGTAGTTTTTAAATTTTTATTTATTTATTTATTTATTTATTTTTAATATATTTATTGATTATGCTATTACAGTTGTCCCATTTCCACCTTTCACTCCACTCCATCCTGCACACCCTGTCCCTCCCACATTCCTCCCTTATAGTTCATGTCCATGGGTCATACATATAAGTTCTTTGGCTTCTTCATTTCCTATACTATTCTTACCCTCCCCCTGTCTATTTTCTACCTACCATTTATGCTCCTTATTCTCTGTACCTTTCCCCACTCTCTCCCCCTCCCACTCCCCTGTTGATAACCCTCCATGTGAGCTCCATTTCTGTGGTTCTGTTCCTGTTCCAGTTGTTTGCTTAGTTTGCTATTGTTTTTGTTTTAGGTGTGGTTGTTAATAACTGTGAGTTTGCTGTCATTTTTACTGTTCCTATTTTTTATCTTCTTTTTCTTAGATAAATCCCTTTAACATTTCATAGAATAAGGGCTTGGTGATGATGAACTCCTTTAACTTGACCTTGTCTGAGAAGCACTTTATCTGCCCTTCCATTCTAAATGATAGCTTTGCTGGATAGAGCAATCTTGGATGTAGGTCCTTGCCTTTCATGACTTTGAATCCTTCTTGCCAGCCCCTTCTTGCCTGTAAGGTCTCTTTTGAGAAATCAGCAGACAGTCTTATGGGAACTCCTTTGTAGGTAACTGTCTCCTTTTCTCTTGCTGCTTCTAAGATTCTCTCTTTATGTTTAACCCTGGGTAACGTAGTGATGATGTGCCTTGGTGTGTTCCTCCTTGGGTCCAGCTTCTTTGGGACTCTCTGAGCTTCCTGGACTTCCTGGAAGTGTATTTCCTTTGCCAGATTGGGGAAGTTCTCCTTCATTATTTGTTCCAATAAGTTTTCAATTTTTTGTTCTTCCTCTTCTCCTTCTGGCACCCCTATAATTCGGATGTTGGAACGTTTAAAGATGTCCTGGAGGTTCCTAAGCCTCTCCTTATTTTTTGAGTTCTTCTTTCTTCATTCTTTTCTGGTTGGATGTTTCTTTCTTCCTTCTGGTCCACAACATTGATCTGAGTTCCAGTTTCCTTCCCATCACTGTTGGTTCCCTGTGCATTTTCCTTTATTTCTCTTAGCATAGCATTCATTTTTTTCATCTAATTTGCAACCAAATTCAACCAATCTGTGAGCTTCCTGATTACCAGCGTTTTGAACTGTGCATCTGATAGGTTGGCTATCTCTTTGTTGCTTAGTTGTACTTTTTCTGGAGCTTTGATCTGTTCTTTCATTTGGGCCATTTCTTTTTTTTTTGTCTTGGCATGCCTGTTACATAAAAGGGCGGAGCCTTAGGTGTTTACCAGGGCCTGGGTAATGCTGGTAGCTGTGCTGTGACACTGTACATGGGGGAGGGGCTGAGAGGGAGCAATGGCGCTTGTTCCACTCTCTGCCGGGTTCCAGTCACTCCCTCCACTACCCACAATCAAATTGGGTCTCTCTGGTGCTGATTCCCGAGTGGGTGGGCTTGTGCATGCTCTAGGCCCCTGTGGGTCTCTCCAAGGAACTCTCCTGTGAGGCTGGGAGTTTCTCCTGCTGCCGCATCACCCCCCACACGTGTTTTCAATCAGAGGTTTGAGCCTTTATTTCCCTGCACTTGAGCCTTGGGTTGCGCAGTCTGCTTCATCCCCTGCTGTTCCTCCCAGCTTATCTATGCTGAATGTGGGGCCCCAGGGTCTGCCAGCCACCACCTCGTGGGATCTGCTAGCTGTAGCCTGGCCTTCCCCATTCCACAATTGGCCACCTCGCTGGGTCTGCCAGCCGCCACCTTGCCCCGAGTCCTCTCTGCCCCTGCTGCCCATCTCCGCCCCTCCTACTGGTCTGGATGAATGTTTTTTCTTTATCTCCTTGGTCATCGGACTTCCATACAGTTCGATTTTCTGTCAGTTCTGGTTGTTTTTCGTTTTTAAATTGTTGTTGTCTTTCTTTTGGTTGTGCGAAGAGGCACAGTGTGTCTGCGTACACCTCCATCTTGGCCGGAATAGATTGTAGTTTTTAAATCAAGCATATTTAAATTAAATACAATATCTTTATTTATTCCTTAATATATACAAAAACATTAAACTTAGCTGTTCTTTCAATACCACGACCAAATTTGTTTAAACAGTATTTATGTAAATGAATTGCCTTCATTCTCAAAAACTACAGTAGACTCTTGAGGGGTTGAAACCTAGCCTGGCTGGAGCCAGTGAGTTAAGGCACAGAGTAAAAGACGAGTCAAACAGTTAGATCCTCACATATCACTGATGTATAGGATGATTTGTGATGACCCTTATCTATTCCTGGAGTGTCTAAATAACTTCTAAATGAAAAGCCCAATTGGCTCTGTCTAGACAATACCAAACCTTCAGGAACATTTGGATGATCCATTTTTCCATCCAGAAATGAAGTATTAAGGTAAACATTGTTACTCTTTTTCAATAAGGTGGAAAACAAACTCTCAGTAGTCAAAAGAAGCCCCATGGCCTACAGTTCTAGGTGGAAGAAACTCTAGTGATCACTAGGGGTCAGTTCTTTATTTTTACAGATGAGGAGGCAGAGGTGAGAGAGCTCACTCACAGTCACACATGAAGTTGGTAACTGGAGCCCAGACAGCACGGTCATGATTTCCCTGGGAAATATGTGATGCATGTTACCATATATTATTTTTAAGGATCTGGTTTCATTTCAGCTGCAGGGCACAGAATAGGATTACACTATTTTCAGTTTTTAAATTTTAGATCTAATTATACAACTGGGAATACAGATTATAGAATAAATGTCCCCAAAAAGCTTGTTCTTTAAAAAATGTGTTCTTGCCCTGACCAGGGTGGCTCAGTTGGTTGTCATCCCACAAAGTGAGGGGGCACTGGTTTGATTCCCGGTCAGGGCACATGTCTGGATTGTGGGCCAGGTCCCTGTTTGGGGTGTGTGGGAGAGGAAACCGATAGATGTTTCTCTCACACATCAATGTTTCTCTTCCTCTCTTTAAAAAAAGATAAATAAATAAAATCTTTAAAAAAATGTGTTCTTACAAGGATATTTTCTCTCATCCTTTCTTCCATAATCTTTTCCTTGCTCTTTCCCAACACCACTTAGTCATTTGTTATCTGTTTTCCTTCCTTCATCCTGTGGGTTAAACTGGGAGATAATTTAAAAATAAATACACAGATGGAACTAATACAAAATAATATTGAATGTAAAAAAATAAATATGCTATTGATTAAATGAAAAATATATGCATGAAAATGTTCATGTATGGACCTTTTACTAGTTTAAAGGACCTCAGTATAAGAATTCTGAAGTAGAAATAAAATTTTGTCTTACATAATATTTTACCCAAATTCTGTTACATTTTGAAAAATATATTGATATGGAACATCATTCTGAATTTTAAAAAATAAATTATTTTCTCCTTAATCTCTAATAATCATAGAAGTTTAAAGAATATCTGGTAGTAAATAAATATTTTGTCATGTAATTTTTTGCAAAGTCTTTAAAAGGAGAAAGTATTTATTTTTATCATTTGGGGAAAAAGAATAGGTTTTAGAATTATCTTAGACACTAGGGTATTATGAAAATACAGTTTACAAAGTATTTTAACACTAATTAAACTTGCTTAATCCTTATAAAAGTATGAGAAGCAGGAGAAACATTATTATACCCATTTCACAGATGAAGAAACTGATACTAAAAGGGGTAAAGAGATTTTTGCACAGTCACATGGCAATTTAGTGTCAAAAGCAACTTGAAAGTAGATTTTTGGTCTCTAAATGCTATTGTTTCCTTTCTTTTTCTTTTTTTTCTTAATGCTATACTCCTCTTCCAGGCTGCTGCCCCTCTTCTTCCTCAGTGTCCCACCCTCATTGTCTGCCCTCCCCAGTCCACATGGTAGTCTCAGGTAGACTGTTAAGAGAATATACTCAGGAAGACATACTGAATCAAGAATTCTGGCTGTACAAGCCTCCACCCTCCTACCCAAGTGAAAAAATTCTGACAAGGCCATCTGTTTAGTCAAGCATGAGCCTGATGGCTGTGGGAGGATCGACAACTGTACCGCCATGGATGCAGGCCCTAGAGAGTAAATATTGAAACATGTGTTTGTGCCTCAGGGCTCAGTGATGGGCACATTTTAAGGATCTAAATAATAATAGTGATGGTGATGCTGCCAGCCCTAGTACTACTGTAGCACCTGAGCTTCACTTGAAGGAGAGCTGTGGCCACTTTGCCGATTACACATTCCTCTGTCATTCATGCAGTGTCTCCGTCCTAATCCCTGCAGTCCCCATACCTGTGTTGGTACTCTGCTTCCTACTTTCCCAGCCATATTTTCTTTTTTGAAAGAAACATTTTGTATTCCCATGGATTCTTGACAGTTGATTTCTTCCAAGGAATTGCTTAAATTCATTTTTTCCCCCCTTCTCTATAGTATGGGTTACTTCATTCTATGTATCAGTAAGAAGCAAAAACCATAGTTATCAGGATTTCTTGATCAGGTGTATACAAAACAAACAGGAAGTGGTACCTGCCCTCAATTATCAACACAATTGGTTTGAAAGGTAAAGGATGAGATCACCTAAAAAAAAAAGCAACCTTTAAATAGGTGCAATATTATATGTGATGACACATACAGGGCAATCAAAGGAACTCAGTAAAAAAAGCAGGTGACGTTACAAAGGGGTAACTTTTAGGAAAGAGAGAAAACAGTGTCAATTGGTGATTTAGTTAGGCTTAGCCCCAATAATCTCCATCAACACTCATTACCTATTTGAAATAAACATATAATCCAAGATTTAAAAAAATGAATTTTCTAATCTCAGCTTCATAATAAGACCCCCCTAACTACTCCCCTCAGATCAAGCCACATAACTAAGCTCTTCAAATTTAGAAGTTCTGGAGATACACTGAGAGGAACTGAGTTTCAAAGAAAATGATCTATAGAGAATTTTATTGTAAAGTTTTGAGATATTTTTCCAGTTGGAGATGGAGTTTTATACAAAGCCAGTAATAAGTAAGAAGAAAGGAGTTGTGACTAATGCACAAGGAAAGCCACGTCTGGATGTAAACAGAAGAAAACTGAGGTTGGAAAATAAGGGTGAACTGACGGAGGTTCCTAAAGGCCAGACTGATAACAACAACGCCTAACATTTACCAAGCCTCAGTTATACGCTGGGCTCTCTGTTAGATATCACAGTGCACTATCATATTTTAGGACCACAAAAATTCTATAAGAAAGTGTTACAAATCATTTTTTAGATGTTGCAGTAACAGGGTTAAAAGGTTCACCAACGTCATATAGCTAGTAAGTGACACATCTGTCTGAATCTGCATTTCATGCTCTTCCCTTTTCATAATTTGAATAACAAGTAGTTTAGATTAACTATACTAGGAAGTTGGGAATCTTTATAGTTTTTTTTAAATTGAACTTTATTTGTGTTAGAGTAATATATGCAAATAGTATTAAAAGTCAAATATTAGCATAAAATTTAGCAGTTCCCTGTCTACTCTTCCTTCCCCATCTTAAGGTACTATTCCTCAGAGGAAACCATATCCATTTCCTTTAGTTTTAAAATTAGCTCATTTTCTGTACTTCAAAATGATATGCTTGACTATTTATTGTTTCAACACTTTAAACATTATCTATTGATATCTTCTTTTCACAGATGAGGATTTATCTTTTATATACCTTCACCTCTTTTCCTCTTTCCACTCCATCCTCCCAACAATATATAATTTTGAGAGGTAAGTTATGTTTAGTGTTTACATTATGATGATGATATAAATACTGTTTAATGCTTAGCTAAGTAATGTACCCTGATTATGCTTCTTTATATAACTTTCTGCTTTTGGGGCAAGTAAGAAACTGTTTTAGATGTTAAAATGACTGTTTTCTATATACCTATTGCTCATTTTTTTCTAAATGCTCCGAGGATTTTTGAGACCATCTCATAGTACTATTTCCATATGGTCTAACCTATCAGGTTTTTTTTTTCTTGAGAACTTCTCTCTCTGGCTTCAGTCTGGACCAGTTGCTCTACTCTCATCTTGCGTTGTTCTGTTGTATTGGAGTTCTTCTTCCCTGAATTCTGTATCTTTTTATTTCACAGTTTACTCTGTTGCTTTTAGTGGATCACATCCTTCCAGAAGTATCCAAAAAAAAAAAAAGGATACATGGAAGGTCCATTTTTGAGCCCTTGAATGCCTAAAAATATTGGTGGATTATTCTTATAATCGATTGCTAATTTGACTTACTATGGAATTCAAAGTTAAAATTTCCCTTAGACTTTTGAAGGGATTTCTTCAGTGTCTCACACTTTCCAGTGTTGATATTGAAAAGTCCAATCACTTCCAATCTTTTGTTTGTGATTCTTTTTTCCCCCAGAATTTTCTCTTATCTCTTATGTTGTTATTTTTTAAGTCTTATTGCCCCAGTCTTTTTAAAAATCATTTTCCTACTATTGTCCATTTCTATGTCACTTATTCTATATTTGAGAGCTTCCTATGTCTTTGTCTTCCAGGCCTTCTACTGCATTTTAATTTTTATCATTTTTTTATTTGCAGTTCTCTCTGCCTAGAATTATTCTTCCCTACCTATTTTTGCTTCATAGATCCAATAACTTTTCTTTTTTCCCAAAAAGATACTTAGTTATATACATTCTGTTTTGAGAAAATTTTTTCTTCTCCCACACTTTTATTGTTTCTTTTATGCTTTTTCCCTCCTGTTATTTTGGTCTATTTTTTAAATATATAATCTTTATCATATTTTTTCCACTACCATTTAGTCCCTTAATATTCCCCTCCCCCCAGCAGTCCCCACACTGTTGTCCATGTCCATGAGTCCTTTTCCATTTTTGCTCAATCCCTCCACCCCCTTACCTCCATCACCAACTAGCTGTCATCTGCTCTACATCTATGATTCTGTCTCTGTTTTGCTAGTTTGTTCAGTTTCTTCCTTAGATTACACATATGAGTGAAATCATGGTATTTGTCTTTCTCTGACTGGCTTATTTCTCTTGGCATAATTTTCTCCAGGTCCATCCATACTGTTGCAAAGGGTAACATTTTCTTTTTTTTTATGGATGAGTAGAATTCCACTGTGTAAATGTCCCATAGTTGTTATATCCACTCATCTATTGATGGACACTTGGGCTGCTTCCATATCCTGGTGACAGTAAATAATGCTGCAATGAACATAGAGGTGCTTATGTTCTTTCTAGTTAGTGTTTTGGGTTTCTTCAGATATATTCCCAGAAGTGGGATTGTTGGGTCAAAAGGCAGATCCATTTTTAATTATATGAGGTATCTCCATACTGCTTTCCACAGTGGCTGCACCAGTCTGCATTCCCACCAACAGTGCAAAAGGGTTCCCCTTTCACCACATCCTCACCAGCACTTGTTGTTTGTTAATTTATTGATGCTAGCCATTCTGATGTATGTGAGAAGATATCTCATTGTGGTTTTAATTTGCATTTTCTGATGATAAGTGACATTGAGCATCTTTGCATATGTCTCTTGGCCATCTGTATGTCCTCTTTGGAGAAATGTCCATTCAGATACTTTGCCCATTTATTAATTGGGTTATTTGTTTTTTGGTGTTGAGCTTTGTTAGTTCTTTATAAATTTTGGGTGTTAACCCTTTATCAGATGTGTCAGGGAATATGTCCTCCCATCCTGTGGGTTGTCTTTTTATTTTGTTGACAATTTCCTTTGCCTTGAAACAAATTTTTAGTTTGTTTATTTATTTATTTTCATTTGTTTATTTATTTTCTTTCATTTCCCTTGACTGGGAGATAAATCCAATAAAAAAATTTCTATGAGCAATGTCTGAGATTTTGTTGCCTATGTTTCCTTATATGATTTTTATGGTTTCGGGTCTAACATTTAAGTCTTTCATCCATTTTGAATTCATTCTTGTGTGTAGCATAGGAAGGTGGTCTAATTTCATTTTTCTGCACATATCTGTCCAGTTTTCCCAACATCATTTATTGCATAAACTATCTTTAGCCCATTGTATGTGCTTGCTTCCTCTGTCAAATATCAATTGACTATAAAGGTATGGGTTCATTTCTGGGCTCTCTTTTCTGTTCCATTGATCTATGTATCTGTTTTTATGCCAGTACCAGGCTGTTTTGATTACTATGGCCTTGTAGTATAGTTTGATATTAGGTAGCATGATTCCTCCAACTTTGTTTTTCTTTTTTAGAATTGCTGTTGCTATGTGGGGTCTTTTGTAGTTCCATATAAATTTTTTTTTCAATTTTTATTGTTATTCAATTACAGTTGTATGCCTTTTCTCCCCTTCCCTCCCCCCTACCCCAGCTGAACCCACCTCCCTCCCCCACCCCCACCATCCCCCCTGATTTTGTCCATGTGTCCTTCATAATAGTTCCTGCAATCCCCTCTTCCCACTGTCCCCACCCCACTCCCCCCTGGCCACTGCTAGACTGTTCCCAACCTCAATGTCTCTGGTTGTATTTTGTTTGCTTTTTTCTTTTGTTGATTATGTTCCATATAAATTTTTAAAATATTTGTTCTAGTTCTGTGAATACATCACTGGACTCTTGATATGAATTGCATTGAGTCTATAGATTGCTTTGGGTAGCATGGACATTTTAATGATGCTAATTCATCCTACCCATGAACATGGTATCTGCTTCCACTTATTTGTATCTTCTTCAATTTCTTTCTTCAGTGTCCTATAATTTTCCAAGTACAGGCCTTTTACATCCTCGGTTAGCTTTATTCCTAGGTATTTTATTCCTTTTGTGAAGATTGTGAATGGGATTGTTTTCTTAATTTCCCTTTCTGTTAGTTAGTTATTGGCATATAAAATGCAGCTGATTTCTGAATATTAATTTTGTATCCTGCTACTTTGCACAATTCATTTATCAGTTTTTATAGTTTCTTGGTGGAGTCTTTGGGGTTCTCCATGTACAGTATCATGTCATCTGCAAAAAAGGAGAGTTTTGCTTCTTCCTTTCCAATTCGGATGCCTTTTATGGCTTCTTCTTGTCTGATTGCTATGGCTAGGACTTCCAGTACTATGTTAAATAGGAGAGGTGAAAGCAGATATCCCTGTTTTGTTCCCGTTCTTAAGGGGAAACAATTGTAGCTTTTGTCCATTGAGTATGATGCTGGCAGTGAGTTTGCCATATATGTCTTTTATTATGTTTAGGTATGTTCCCTCTATTCCCACTTTGCTAAGAGTTTTTATCATAAATGGGTGCTGGATTTTATCAAAAGCTTTTTCTGCAACTATTGATATAATCATGTGGATTTTACCATTTCTTTTGTATATATGATGAATCGCATTTATTGATTTGCAAAAGTTGTACTATCTTTGCATTCCTACAATAAATCCCATTTGATTGTGGTGTATGATCTTTTTTATGCATTGGTATATTCTGTTTGCTAATATTTTCTTGAGGATTTTAGTGTCTATATTCATCAGTGATATTGGCCTATAATTTTCTTTCTTTGTAGTGTCTTTATCTGGTTTTCAAATTAGGATAATGCTGGCCTCATGAGTTTGGGAGCCTTCTCTCCCCTTGCATTTTATGAAATTGTTTGAGAAGGAGAGGCATTAGTTCTTCTTGGAATGTTTGGTAAAATTCACCTGTGAAGTATTCAGGTCCACAGCTTTAGTTTCTTGGGAGTTTTTGATTACTGCTTCAGTTTCACTATGTGTATTCTCTCTATTCAGATTTGCTGATTCTTCCTGATTTATTTTTGGAAGATTGCATGTTTCTAAGAATTTATCCATTTCATCCAGGATGTCCAGTTTGTTGTCATATAATTGTTCATAATATTTACTTACAATCTTTTTATTTCTCTGGTGTCATTGTTATTTCTCCTCTTTCATTTCTGACTTTATTTATTTGGGTCCTCTCTCTTCCTTTCTTGATGAGTCTAATTAAAGGTCTGTCAATTCTGTTTTTCTTTTCAAAGAACAAGCTCTTGGATTCATTGATCTTTTGTATCTTTTTTAAAGATTATTTAATTTATTTCTCCTCTGATATTACTTATTTTCTTACTATACTGTCATTGAACTTTGTTGTTCCTTTTCAAGTTCCTTTAACGTGAAGTTAGGTTGTTTATTTGAGCTTTTTCTTGTTTTCTTTTCTTTTCTTTCTTTTTTTGAGATAGGCCTTTTTTTGGTAACGCTATGAATTTCTCCCTTAGGATTGCTTTCCAGTGTCCCACAGATTTTGGATTGTTGTGTCCTTATTTTCATTTGTTTCAAGATATCTTTTGATTTCTTCCTTGATCTCATTATTGACCCATTCATTGTTTAATAACATGTTATTGAGCTTCCATGTCTTTGTGTGTTTTTCAGTGTTCTTGTGGTTGATTTCTAGTTTCATAGCCATGTGATTGACATGATTTCAATCTTTTTAAATTTATTAAGACTTGTTTTGCATCCTAACATGTCTATCCTAGAAAACATTCCACATGCACTTGAAAAAGGGTGACATGCTCTGAAGATATCAATTAAATCTGTATGATCTAGTGTCTTGTTTAAGGCCCCTGTCTCCTTGTTGATTTTCTGTCTAGAAAATCTACCCATTGAAGTCAATAGGATGTTATAATCCCCAACTATTACTGTATTTCTGTTGACCTCTCATTTTATGTCCATCAGGATGTGCTTCACATATTTAGGTGTTCCTATGTTGGGTGCAGAAATATTTATTAGGGTTATATCCTCTTATTTGATTGTTCCCTTTATCATTATGTAGTATCCTTCTTTGTCTCTTACAATTGACTTGGTTTTAAAGTCTATTTTCTCAAAAATAAGCTTTATTTTCCTTTCCATTTGCATGAAGTATCTCTTTACAACCCTTTACTTTTAGTCTATGTGTATCTTTCGATGTGTGATGGGTCTGTTGGAAGCAGCATATATATGGGTCTTTTTTTCTTATCCATTCATATGCCCTATCTCTTTTGGTTAGAGCATTTAAGCCATTTACATTTAAGGTGATTACTGATAGATACATAACTAGTGCCATTTTATTAAATTATTTTCCTCATTTTTTTCTTCTCTTCTCCTTCTCCTTCTCCTCCTCCTCCTTCCTTTTCAACAAGCCCTTAAATATTTGGTACAGGATTGCTTTGGTGTTAAGAAAGTCCTTTAGCTTTTTCTGGTCTGGAAAGCCCCTTATTTCTCCTTCGATTTTAAATGATAGACTTGATGGGTCAAGTAGCCTTGGTTGTAGGTCCCTGCTTTTCATCACCTTGAATATTTCATGTCACTCCTTTCCAGCTTGAAATGGTTCTGATGAGTAATCAGATGACAGTCTAGTTGGTACTCCTTTGTAGGTATCTACCTGTTTTTCTCTCATGGCTGTTAGGATTCTCTCCTTATCTTGAAGCCTTGTCATTTTAATTATGATGTGTCTTGGTACAGGCCTCTTTGGGTCCAACTTGTTTGGGGCTCTGATCTTCCTGGACTTGTGCAACCTCTTCCTTCACCAGACTAGGGAAATTTTTGGTTATTATTTCTTCAAATAGGTCCTCAATCCCATTCTCACTCTCTTCTCTTCCTGGTATTCCCATGATGAGGATGCTGTTAACACCTCATGTTGTCCAAGATGTTTCTTAAGCTCTCCTCAATTTTTTTATTCATTTTTCTTTTTGCTGCTCTGTGTGGGTGCTTTTTTCTACCTTGTGTTCCAAAACTCTGATTCGATCCTGTGTTTCATGTAACCTATTGTTTATTCCTTCCAGTGTATTATTTATTTCAGATACTGCATTCTTTATTTCTGACTAGTCCTTTTTTGTGTTTTCTATGTCTTTTTTCATGCTGTTGAGTATCTTTATAATCATTATCCTAAACTCTCTATTTCATAAAATTGATTACTTCCATATCATGTAGTCTTCTGGAAAGTACTCTTATTCTTTCATTAGGGGTCTATTTCTTTATCTTCCTGTTTTGACCGCTTCATTGTATTTTCTGCCTTAGACGTTAAACTAGATAGATGTCTATATGATCCATTGTTAATGTATTCAATCTGTAATCATCAATCAGGCTTAAGCACCCTAGAGTTGGGCAGAGAAATTCAGAGTAATTCCTGCAGGCAGGGCTATTGCTTCCCCTTAGGCTGTTGCCATTCAGTGAGGAATGGTCTGCCTGAGAGAGTAGGCTCCTGCAGTATGGGGGATTACTCAGCACATGGATCCTGATAGCTGTTCCTTCAGTTTTCTCCCCAGAACCATTGATCTCAGACTTTCCTCAAGCCTCTCTAGTCCACTCTGCCCTCCCTTTGCTAGCACCCAGGGTAAGTGGCTGCAAATGAAATTTTGCGCTCTGGCCCTCCAAAAGGCCCTCTGCTTCTCCAGCCACCTCTCCCTGGCAGACAGAACCCCTGCTCTTTTCATAGCTGGAAGTTACCTGGGTTCCTTTACTTTCTGGCCCTAGTGCTGCAGGCTGGGGAGTCCAGCTTGGGCTTTAGATCCCACACTTCTCAGGGGAATCCCTCAGCCACTGAAATATCCCTCAGGTACTTAAGGCTGTTGCTCATGGGAGCCCCACCAGCCAGCCCTTTTACATCTCCTGCTCACTCCCTTCCACTCACATTGTACTGAAGTGTTTTCTTCTGTCTATCCTTGGTTGTAAGGCTCCTCTACAGCTAGTGTTCAGTTGGTTGTTCAGGATGATTTCTGTACAACTTAGTTGTAATTTTAGATTGGTCCTGGGAGGGTAGTGTAGCTTTCACTTACTCCTCTGCCATCTTGGATCTGGGTCTATTTTTCATATTAAAAACTTTCTTCAAATGTACGGTCACCATTGCCTGATCTTTCATATGAAAGAATGAGGAACTACAAAACTAGAGGCTCTGTGGAGGGGGGGGTAATGTTGGGTGAGTGAGCAGCCACATCACTTTCTCATTGAGAACCTGCAAATGCCAGTATTGGGTAGTTGTGTTCTTTGGAGTCATTCAGTTTCTGAAAGGCAGAGAAAAATCCCCAGTCTTTTTTGGGGGGCCAATACTCCAGTCTCTGTGAAGGAAGCTAGTAAGAGGAAGCAGGGGTGTGAGGGAGCAGTCTTCCTGTTCAACATACAGATTTTCATTTATTTCCCTTATTTTCGGTTCCAATCCTCACTACTCCTCTAGCGATCCTAGCATCCCCAAGCTCAGAGTCTCTTTAATCCATTTTTTCCAAGAAATAAATCTCTAGTCTCATGCAAGGAATACAGAAGAGACCTAGGAGCTATAAGCATTTGGCATATTGATTTCAACAGTTTCCTGTTATTAGCTTTATTCTTTCATCTATCTCCAGGAGCTCCAACCCTTCCATTTTCTGAGCCTTTCAGAGGTTCTGTGGAAGAAATCACCTGACTTCCCATTGGTATCCCACTTTGCAAGCATTTTTGTTGCTTCATTCTTTCTGCTAGGACAACTATTTTCCCTTTTTCCACTGAGGTGTTTATTTTTGTTTGTTTGTTTTTTCTTGGTTTTTTGTCTTGTTCTCTTTGGCCTAATGAGTTAAAAACAAAAACAAAATTACTTTCATTTTAGTGGGCTTCTAAAATATAATGATATTTGGCCATGTTTAATGTTGTCAATGGTTGGGTTCCCCCAAAGCAGATGCTGAGATAATTTGGGATTCAAGGTTAAAGATCTAGAGGGATGATAAATAGAGAGGGTTTTTTGTTTGTTTGTTTGTTTTTTGAAAAAAGGTTAGAGATCAAAACTTGTGAAAAGGGAGAGGAGGAAGCAGGACTGAGCAGAAGGAGATGTCAAACCATGATGCAGGTCTCACACAGTCCCAGTCCATCTAGGAAGGAGGTCTTCAATGAGCGGGCTGGTCAGAATTGTCCTTCATCCAGCATAAATGGCTGGACCTTTATAGCCTGCTTCACTGAAATGTGAGCTTCCCTGGAAAGCACTTGACCTCCGGCACCTTGGACATAAAACAAACAAACAAGCAAACAACAACAACAACAAAAACCCTCAGTTTTCCACCTATGTTTCTCTCTTGTGTGTTTCCTTTGCTACTCACAGAGAACACTTCTGATACTTCTGGTCACCAACTATATAGAGGATTTTCCCTACAACAAGCAATTCTTCATGACACCAGCTGGATATCCTACAATTTAACTCAATTCTGATACTATCAACCAGTAGATAGTGTCAGATCCCATAAGTTAAAGGCTCAGTCCAACAAGACTGCTTCTACCCTACTTCAGATGTCAATAACAAGTAGTAGGTCCCCAGGCTACCCACAACTTTGCCCCAACTTGGCTAACAATCAAGGGTTCCCACAACCCTCTTCTCAGTTTCAATTAATTTGTGAGAGTAGCTCACAGAATTCAGGAAAACACATTTAACAGCTTATTAAAGGATATAATAAAGGATGCAGATGAACAGCCATATGAAGGGATACATAGATAAAGTCTGGGAGAGTCCCAAGCAAAGCAGCTTCTGTCCTCGTGGAGCTAGGGTGCAAAACCCTCCTGGTAGATGGATGTGTTAATCTACCTGGAAACTCCACAAACCCCACACTATTGGGATTTTTATGGAGGCTTCCTCATGTAGTCATGATCAATTATTAATCTGTTTCCAGCCCCCCTCTCCTCTCTGGAGAAGTGAGTGTGTGCATGGGGTGGGAGAATGTGGCTGGAAATTTCAAGCTTCTAATCATGGCTTGGTCTTTCTGGTGACCATGACCAATATGGCAACCACCTCTTTAGAACAAAAGATGTTTCTAGTGCTCTTATCAGTTAGGAATTGACAAGGGATTTAGGAGCCTTGTGTCAGGACAGGATCAAGACAAAATATTAGAGCAAGAGATGCTCCTAATGTTCTTATCACTTAGGAAATTATAAGGGTTTTAGGAGCTATATGCTAGGAACTGGATACAGAGACCATTACATATATTTTCTATGATCTCACATTGGTCAAGGCAGCTCTCTGAAGCTGAGGCTGACCTTGAAGGAGCTGACAGCTGTAAGTTATCTTCTGACTATGCTCCTCACAGTTGGGTAGCAGGTCCATCCTTGAAGGGTGATCCTGGGTAATATTGGGTTGGCCAAAATGTCCATGTGTTTTTTTCATAAAATAAAAGGCAAACTTTTAATTTACACTGATTACTTTATTGATTTGGATATCTTGAGTATGTTGGCTATCTCCTGCATGGTATAATCTTGATTGTTCTCAATTAATGTCTTGATTTGATCACTATCAACTTCAATGGGTCAACCCAACCATGGAGCATCATCCAGTGAGAAATCTGTAGCACAAAACTTCACAAACCACTTTTGATATGTTTGATCAGTCACAGTACCTTCACCATACACTGCACAAATCTATTTTTGGGTTTCCATTATGTTTTTACCTTTCTTGAACTAATAAAGCATAATATGGTGAAAATGTTGCTTACTTTCTTCCATCTTCAATATTAAATTGGCTACATAAAAATTCACCAATTTTGATAAGTTTAAAAAATATACAGGCTGATATAACAGCTCTTACAATACAATCTAATGAACTTGTTTTGAATGAAGTTAAAGACAACTAAGTGCTACTAGAACCACCTTATAAAAAAAACAAGTAAACTTTTTGACCAACCCAATATATCTCCATGTCTACCACAAATAGAAAGACCACCATAGGTTTTCTTTTAAAATAGTTTTGTACAATTCAAAATGGTGGAGGAGAAAGTGGAAGCTACACTAACCTCCTCCCAGGACCAATATGGAAGTACAACTAAATCATAGAGAAATTATTCTGAATAACTAACTGAATGCTAGCTGGAGAGAAGCCTTATAACCATGGATGGACAGAAGAAACCACTTCACCACAATGAGACTGGTAGAGAGTGCGGAGGAGTGCAAGAAGGCTGACTGGGCTCCCACAGGTGGCAACTGAAGTTCCAGAGTGATATTTCAGTGGCTGGGGGTTCCCCCTGAGAAGTGTGGGGTCTAAATCACAAACTGGGATCCCCAGCATGCAGCACCAGAGCCAGAAAGAAACCCAGATAACATCCAGCTGTAAAAAGCTGCATGGATTCTGTCTGCCAGGAGGAGATGGCTGGGCAGGCAGAGAGCCTCTTAAAGAGCCAACACAAAAAAATTTTGTTTGCAGCCACTTACCCTGGGCTCTGGCAGAGGGAAGGCAGAATGGACTAAAGATGCTTGAGGAGAGTCTGGGGTTAGTAGTTCTGGGGAGAAAACTGAAGGAACAGCTACCAGGATGTCTGTGCTGAGCCTTTCTGCATATTGCAGAATCCGTCTTTCTTAGGCAGAGCACTCCTCCCAAGTGGCATCAGCCTGAAGGGAAACAATAGCTCTGCCTTCAGGAATTACTCTGCCCCATGCTGTAGTGCTTAAGCTGGGCTGCTGATTACAGCTTAAGACTATATCACTCATTAGTTTAACTACTAATGCAGAGAATACAAAGAAGCAGCCATAATGAGAAGACAAAGAAACAGACACCAATTGAAAGAAGAGAGCCCTGGCTGATGTAGCTCAGTGGATTGAGTGTGGGCTGCAAAACAAGGTCACCAGCTTGATTCCCAGTCAGGGCACATGCCTGGGTTGTGGGCCAGGTCCTCAGTGGGGGCCACATGACAGGTGACCACACACTGATGTTTCTCTCCCACTCTCTCTCCCTCCCTTTCCCTCTCTCTAAAAATAAATAAATAAAACCTTTAAAAATAAATAAAAGAAAGAATAAGAGAATTCTCCAGAAGGAGAACTAGATTAAATGGAGGCAAACAATTTGTTAGATAGAGAGTTAGAGTACTGATTATAAGGATGCTCAACAGCATGAAAAAAGACATAGAAAACACAAAAAAGGACTAGTCAGAAATAAAGAATGCAGTATCTGAAATAAATAATACACTGGAAGGAATAAACAATAGGTTACATGAAACACAGGATCGAATCAGAGTTTTGGAACACAAGGTAGAAAAAAGCACCCACACAGAGCAGCAAAAAGAAAAATGAATAAAAAAATTGAGGAGAGCTTAAGAAACATCTTGGACAACATGAGGTGTTAACAGCATCCTCATCATGGGAATACCAGGAAGAGAAGAGAGTGAGAATGGGATTGAGGACCTATTTGAAGAAATAATAACCAAAAATTTCCCTAGTCTGGTGAAGGAAGAGGTTGCACAAGTCCAGGAAGATCAGAGCCCCAAACAAGTTGGACCCAAAGAGGCCTGTACCAAGACACATCATAATTAAAATGACAAGGCTTCAAGATAAGGAGAGAATCCTAACAGCCATGAGAGAAAAACAGGTAGATACCTACAAAGGAGTACCAACTAGACTGTCATCTGATTACTCATCAGAACCATTTCAAGCTGGAAAGGAGTGACATGAAATATTCAAGGTGATGAAAAGCAGGGACCTACAACCAAGGCTACTTGACCCATCAAGTCTATCATTTAAAATCGAAGGAGAAATAAGGGGCTTTCCAGACCAGAAAAAGCTAAAGGACTTTCTTAACACCAAAGCAATCCTGTACCAAATATTTAAGGGCTTGTTTAAAAAGAAGGAGGAGGAGGAGGAGGAGGAGAAGAAGAAAAAGAAGAGAGGAAGAAAAAATGAGGAAAATGGTCTAACAATAAAACAGCACTAATTATGTATCTCAGCACTAGTTATGTATCTATCAGTAATCACCTTAAATATAAATTGTTTAAATATTCCAACCAAAAGACATAGCGTAGGTGAATGGATGATAAACAAGACCCACATATATGCTGCCTCCTAGAGACAGATCTCAGACTGAAAGATACACACAGACTAAAAGTAAAAAGTTAGAAAAAGTTATTTCATGCAAATGGAAAAAAAATGGTAGCAGTACTTATATCCAACAAAGTACTTTAAAACAAGGCCACAGTAAGAGACAAAGAAGGACACTACATAATGATAAAGGGAACAATCAAACAAGAGGATATAAGCCTAGTAAATATTTACACACCCAACACAGGAGCACCTAAATATGTAAAGCAAATCTTGATGGACATGAGAGATCAACATAAATACAATTATAGTTGGGGACTATAACATCCTATTGAGTTCAATGGGTAGATCTTCAAAACAGAAAATCAACAAGGAGACAGGGGTCTGAAATGACACACTAGATAAGATAGATATAATTGATATCTTCAGGACACTTCTCCCCAAAGCAGCAGTATATACAGTTTTCAAATGCACATGGAACGTTTTGTATGATATAACACGTTTAGACACAAAACAAGTCTCAATAAATTTAAGAAGATTGAAATAACTTCAAGCATCTTTTCTGACCACAGTGCTACAAAACTAAAAAATAACCACAGGAAGAACACTGAAAAACACACACAGACATGGAAGCTTGATAACATGTTATTAAACAGTGAACAGATCAACAATGAGATCAAGGAAGAAATCAAAATATGTTGAAACAAATGAAAATGAGGACACAACAATCCAAAATCTGTGGGACACTGGGAAAGGAATCCTAAGGGAGAAATTCATAGCATTACAGGCCTATCTGAAGAAGAAGAAGAAGGAGAAGAAGGAGGAGGAGGAGGAGGAGGAGGGGGAGGGGGAGGAGAGGGGAGGGGAGAGGATAAGAAGGAGGGGGAGGGGGAGTAGAAGGGGAATGGGAAGGGGAAGAAGAAGAGGAGGAGGAGGAAGAAGGAAATAGCTCAAATAAATAATCTAACTTTACACTTACAGGAACTTGAAAAAGAACAAACAACAAAGGCCCAAAGTGAGGGGAAGGAAGGAAATAATTCAGATCAGAGCAGAAATAAACAAAATAGAGTCTTAAAAATGATATAAAAAATCAATGAATCCAAGAGCTTGTTCTTTGAAAAGATAAACAAGATTGACAAACCTTTAACCAGACTCAACAAGAAAGGAAGAGAGAGGACTCAAATAAATAGAAATTGAAATGGGAGAAATAACAGTGACACCAAAGAAATACAAAGGATTGTAAGAAAATATAATGAACAACTCCATGACTACAAACTGGAGAGCCTATATGAAATGGATAAATTCCTAGAAACATACAATTTTCAAAACTAAATCAGGAAGAATCAGTGAATCTGAATAGAGAGAATACACCTAGTAAAATGAAGCAGTAATAAAAAAACTCCCAAGAAACTAAAGCCGTGAACATAAATGCTTCACAGGTGAATTTTACCAAATATTCTGAGAACTAACACTTCTCCTTCTCAAACTATTTTACAAAATGCGAGAGGAGAGAAGGGTCCCAAACTCATTTTATGAGGCCAGCATTATCCTAATCCCCAAACCAGGCAAAGACACTACAAAAAAATTATAGGCCAATATCCCTGATGAACATAGATGCTAAAATCCCCAACAAAATATTAGCAAACTGAATACAGCAATGCATCAAAGAGATCAAACACCATGATGAAGTGGGATTTATTATGGGAATGGAGGTTGGTACAACATTTGCAAATCAATAAAAGTGATTCACCACATAAACGAATTGAAGGATAAAACCATTTGATCATATCATATATTCAGAAAAAGCATTTGATAAAATCCAGCATCTATTTATGATAAAAACTCTCAGCAATGTGGGAATAGAGGAAACATACCTAAATATAATAAGGGCCATAAATGACAAACCCACTGCCAGTGTCTTACTCAATGAGCAAAAACTACAAGCATTCCCCTTGAAATCGGGACCAAGACAGAGATTTCCACTTTTACCTCTCTTATTCAACATAGTACTGGAAGTCCTAGCCACAGCAATAGGACAAGAAGAAATAAAGAAGGAGTGAAACTGTCATTATTTACATATGACATTAAACTGTACGTAGAAAATCCCAAAGATTCCACCAAGAAACTACTAAAACTGATCAATGAATTCAGCAAAGTAACAGGATACAAAATTAATATTCAGAAATTCATTGTATTGATATATGCCAATAACATACTAACGGAAAGGGAAGTTAAGAAAACAATCCCATTCACAATTGCTACAAAAGGAATAAAATACCTAGCAATAAACCTAACCAAGGATGTAAAAGACCTGTACTTGGAACATTGTAAGAGACTGAAGAAAGAAGTAGAGATACAAATAAGTGGAAGCACATACCACGTTCATGGACAGGAAGAATTAGCATCATTAAAATGTCCATACCACCTAAAGCAATCTGTATAGTCAATGCAATCCCTATCAAGATTCCAATGATATATTTCACAGAACTAGAACAAATATTTTAAAAAATTATGTGGAACCACAAAAGGCCCTGCATAGCAACAGTAACCTTGAGAAAGAAAAAGTTGGAGAAATGACACTACCTAATACGAAGCTATACTATAAGGGTATTGTAATCAGAACAGCCTGTACTGACATAAAAACAGACACATACATCAATGGAATAGAATAGAGAGCCCAGAAATAAACCCATGCCTTCATAGTCAATTAATATTCAACAGAGGAAGCAAGTATATGCAATGGGCTAAAGATTATCTATTCAATCAATAGTGTTGGGAAAACTGGACAAATATGTGCAGAAAAAAATGAAACTAGACCATCTTCCTATACTACACAAAAGAACAAATTCAAAATGGATGAAAGACTTAAATGTTAGACCCGAAACCATAAAAATCATATAAGAAAACATAGGCAGCCAAATCTTGGACAATGCTCCTAACAATATTTTATCAGATATCTCTCCCCAGGCAGGAAAATAAAATTAAAAAATAAGGAAATGGGACTACATAAAACTAAAATTTTTTGCACAGCAAAGGAAATCATCAAGAAAGTAAAAGGGCACCCCACAGAATGGGAGAACATATTCGCTGATACATTCGATAAGAGGTTAATATTCAAACTTTATAAAGAACTGACAAAGCTCAACACCAAAAAACCCCCCAAACAACCCAATTTAAAAATGGGCAAAGAACCTTAATAGACACTTCTCCAATGAGGACATACAGATGGCCAAGAGACATATGCAAAGATGCTCAATGTCACTAATCATCAGAAAATGCAAATTAAAACCAGAATGAGATATCTGCTCACACATGTCAGAAAGGCTAACATCAATAAATCAACAAACAAGTGCTGGCCAGGTTGTGGAAAAAAGGGAACACTAGTATACTGTAGGTGGGAATGCAGACTGGTACAGCCACTGTAGGAACCAGTGTGGAGATACCTCAAAAAATTAAAACTGGATCTGCCTTTTGACCCAGCAATCCCACTTCTGGAAATATATCTGAAGAAACCCAAAACACTAATTGGAAAGAACATAAGCACCTCTATGTTCATTGCAGCATTATTTACAATCGCCAAGGTATGGAAGCAGCTCAAGTGTCCTTCAATAGATGAGTGGATATAACAACTATGGAACATTTACACAATAGAATACTACCCAGCCACAAAAAGGGAAAATATTACCCTTTGTGACAGTATGTATGGACCTGGAGAACATTATGCTAAGAGAAATAAGCCAGTCAGAGAAAGACAAATACCATATAATTTCACTCATATGTGGAAACTAATGAACGAAGTGAACTAGCAAGGAAAATGGAGATAGACTGATAGATGGAGAGCAGGATGACAGGTAGTTGGGGGGCGGTTAGGTGAGGGGGTGGAGGTTAGGTGAGGGGGTGGAGGGATTGAGCAAAAAGGAGAAAGGACTCATGGACATGGACAACAGTGTGGGAATTGCTGGGCACAGAGGGTCATAAAGGGACTAAATGACAATGAAAAAATACGATAAAAATTAAATTTTAAAAAGGTTGAGAAGAAAATACTAATTAGTTTTGGGGGTCCTCATATTATAGGATTTTGTGCAGCCTTGGACTTAAGACTTTTCTGATACACTGGTAAAATGCTTTAAAAAATAAAATAGCTTTGTATAGGTATAATCCACATACAAAACAATTCACGAAGTGTACAATTCAATGAATTTTAGTATTTTCACAAAGTTGTGTATACATCACTATGAATGTAGATTTTCATTACCCCAGAGAGAAACCCTCTAGCTGTCACCCTTGAGTCCTCTCATCATCTCCAGCCCTAGCCAACCTGTAATCTATCTTCTATTTCTATAGCTTTGTTTATTCTCAACACTTCATTTAAATGGAATCATACAGCTGTGGCCAGTGTAGCTCAGTTGGTTGGATATCATCCTGTAACTGAAAGGTTGTGTGTTCGATTCCTGGTCAGGGTGCACCCATGAGGCAAAAAATCGATGCTCCTGTCTCATATCAATGTTTCTCTCTCTCCCTTCCTTTTTCTCTAAAAGCAATGAAAAAAGTTCTCAGGTGAGGAAACATACAAATGAAATCATACAATATGTTCTCACATATGTTCTTTTTATTGCTGCAGAACATTTCATTGTATGGACATTCTTATTCATTCATGAGATAATAGACATCTGGGTTATTTTCACTTCCTGGCTATTGTAAATAGTGTTTACAATACAAGCGTTTGTGAGGACACATGCTTTTATATCTTTTGGATATAACCCTAAGAGTGGAATTGTTGGATCATATGCTAACTCTATGTTTAACTGTTTGAGAAACTGCTAAACTGTCTTCCAAAGTGGCTAGCCCATTTATACACGCCCACCAGTTTATGAGGATTGCAACCTCTCCACATTATTGCCAACACTTGTTAGACAGTTTTTTTAAATTATGGTTATTTTAGTAGTGTAAAATGGTATGTGCTTGTGGTTTTGTTTGGTATTTCCTTGATGGCTAAAAATGTTGAACATGTTTTCATATGCTTATTGGTCATTTGTAAATTCTTTGTAGAAATGTCCATTGAAATTCTTTGTCTATTTGAAAATTGGATTATCTGTCCTTCTATTGTTGAGTTTTAATAGTTCTATATAGTCTGTAGATACAAGTCCTTGATCATACATACAATTTGAGAATATTTTCTCCTGTTCTATGGGTTGCCTTTTCACTTCCTTGTTGATGTCCATTGAAATACAGAAGTTTTAAAGTTTTGATTATGTACAATATAATCTACTTTTTTCTTTTGCTGTTGAGTCTTTTGGTGTTATATCTAAAAAAACCACTCTGTGATCCAAGATCATGAAGATTTACACTGATGTTTTCTTTTAATATTTTATAGTTTTGACTCTTACATGTAGGTCTGTAATCCATTTTGAGTTAATTTTAGTATGTGGTGTGAGTCAGGGTCCAAATGTGGATATCTAGTGGTCCCAACCACCATAGATGTTAAACCTGGAGAATAGCGTAATTAATGTTTAAAAAGTTAAGAAGATAGCTATTGAACATCTAGTCTGTATCCATATTATATTAGGTATTATGAGACATAGGACCACTATCCTCTTTCTGGGTATTAGTTTCTGATTCTTATGCGCTGGACCACTTGCCTTTAAATTTTTATTTATTCATTGCTAGTATTAGAATATTGGACAAGATAATGGTCATGCACAGAGAATTTTAAACATGCCACTTAAAAATTCTTTTGTGGTTAATCAGAATCCATTAAAAAGTTCACTGTGAGTAGTCTTGTTTAAGTGCCTATGAATTCAGGTAAAATGGAATGGGTACCTAACCATTTGTCAGGCACTGAAGTGCCAGAGGTACAAAGAAATATAAAATGTGCTCTTTTCTGTCATTGAGCTCACAGTCTTAGTAGGAGAAAGTGATCCGTTCTAAAGAAATTTCAACCCACTTACCAAACCATCATCCTATCTCACACCAAATCATCTCGTCCAAAACATTCTAAGAGACTTAATGAGATTAGAATTTGTCCTTAGAATTCCTTTTATTTAGCAAACATCTTATCTTAACTAAGGAAAATGATTTTTTTTAAGATCCATCCCATGCTGGCTCCTGAGATCACTCCTTTATCTGTATGCTTACACACTATTATAAATAAATCAGTTTGTAATTTTCTATTTCTTTGTCCATACTTCCTTGTCATAGAGGGAATTATTCTCTTTTTTATCTGGCCACTATTTTTAACTGGACAAAAGTCATCTGTTCCCAATCCTCAGGCTCATTTACTATTTTCTATGATTATTAAAACTTAATCTGTAATAGTTCTGTGAGATTGACTTGTTTTGCTAATTTAGTTAGGAAAATCTTTCAACCTTACATATGACCCTTTACATAGTGGGCTTCTTTTCCATCTCAGTAAATGTAATCATATAATAGTGGGCCAGGTAGGACAGAGAGATATAGTCCAAAATCAAAGGCTATAACGAAGAAGTTATATAATGTAAGGTAGGAAAACATTTTTTTGTAAAGATAATGGATAAAGGTGACTAATTTAATGGAGTGGAAAAATAAATAAGAACGATCATATTAAATTATCTAATTTTTAAAGTAGAGCATATATTTTTGGTCCTAAGGATCCTAATAAAGATAACAAAAACTTACTTGCTTCTCAAATCTCCTTATCCTAAGATAAATACACTTTGGTCTGAAGGCATGGTGCAAATTCATGTCTCCTACTTTCCCTCTCAAATTCCAGCCTTATCTTGACTACATAGACTCTGGGAGTCTAGTTATATTCTGCCTCCTAGAAACTGGCCTGACTTGCTTTCTCCACCCCTATCAGAGCAAATTTCTTTTTCTCTAGCTCAAAAATCCCAGAATCTTTTAGTTCTCTCATTTAACCTGGAATTTTTTTTTTTTTTTTTTTTTTTTGCCAGAGAGATGTGCCTTACCTATAGGCATGGCAAAAGTAACTGACATGTATTTCCCCTTTGAGCTCAAATTATTGATTCTCACAACTCTGAATAATTTGAAGACATCAAATTAACAGAAAATGTAATGTTTCTTCAAAGTTTCATGGGTTTGTAGCATGAGTGAATCTTTCTGACTGTCCATCACTTATTATTGCAAATGATATACCCAGCAGATGTTTGTAAGATTGCACCAATCCATTATGGAGTTCAGGATATGATTTAAAGTTACTCTTAAAAAATTAAATCCATGATGTCTAATTATTTTTATTGTACTTTGTCTCCTAAAAATATACAGCCATAGAAAACATCCTCAGATGAACCCAGTCTCAGTAGTTGGGATTGTATTGAAAGATTTTACTATAAGAAAATTCATGAAGTAGAAAAACATTTTTTTAAAGAAAGTGATTACAATCCAAATTCTACCAATGCTCCCAACTCATAATTGGAAGTGAAATATTTTAAATCTTTCTCCTGGTTTTCCCATGCAGACAAAGAATTGTGTAAGTGGGATTTTCAATGTAATTTCACTGTTTAGGCTGCACCATGATGAGAGGACCATTATATGAGAAATCATTATGAACTGTTTTTGGCAGGGAGAAGAACAGCCAGAATAAGTGATTAAAAGAGAGAACAAGGCAAGGGTCTGCTGGGGATAGAATGTGGTGGTGCAGCTGCTACCTCAGCGTGAGAACAGAGACCTATTAAGCATGTGGGGGGAACACGTGGTCCACTTCCATCCTTGCAGAGCCCCCATTTCCACTGAGTTCTTTGCTGACTCTGGTTCTCAGTCCAGAAGGAAGTGGCACAGTGTTTACTACCTGGAGGGATCAGAAATAAAGACCAAGACTCCCATGGTGCCTTTGAACAAGTGAGTTTAGAAAGCCACAAAAGGATGGACAGATTGCTAATAGCAACAGGAGGTGGGTATGCCTTCTAGAGTATGGCCCCCAAGGAATACTATCTATAGGCAACCCCGAAGAAGAAGAGCTAGATCTCTGCCAGAAAAACAAATCTCATTGCCTGGGTAAGGACTGATCAGAGACACTGACTCTGCATTTATGTACTGTTCAGAGGGCTGCCTAGGAAGAATGGCACACAGAAGCAGCAGTCCCCTTGGTGGAAACTGCCTCTGGGCACTTTCCTTCTCTTGGCATGGTGACCCCTCATTTTTTGCATGAAATACACTTAACACCTGGACAGAGCTCTTTGGAAATTCTCCCAAGAGCACTTTCTGGGACATGCCAGGTTCATGGCGGTCACTTGGGATCACAGAACCTTAAAATTAAAAAGCCAGAAGGGGCCTTAGAGGTCATGCAGTTAGCTGTGTATGCCTAACAGACACTGAGTGAATCACGAGTTTTCATCAAGTTTGGCATCTGCCTATGAATTTACATAATGTCACTTCAGTGCTGACAAATGAGCAGTCTGGCCACAGCCAACACTTGTGTGAGCTGCCTCATCCACAGGCTCTAGCTGGTTAATTTGATGAGAAGTCCGTTCATTCTGACTCAACAGACTGCTGTGTCAGCACCCTTGTCTGGTCCGGGCATTGTTTTCCTGTTACTGTCACGTGACTGCCGGGGCTCTGATTTTCCCCCTTCCCCACTCTGCCTCTGACTTTCTGGTGCGCTAGATGATTGGCTCACTCTTCTCTCCTCTGCTCAGTCCTCCTTGAAGTCTGCCTTCTCACAATCTCTCCCCTCAAATCAGGGAGAAAGAGAGGCAGAGACCAGGCCTCACTTCTCAGGATGAGAGTTGATTGTCCACCTCTTCCTAACCTGAAGTTCCTCCCTTATCATCTGGGGTCAGGATCTCTCCGTTCCCCTCATCCCCTCGCTCACAGCACATTGGGAGAAGTAGACAGTGGAACAGCCTACACTGATCCAGATTTCAACCTGTGAGTCAGGGCCTCAGACCAGGCTGGATGTGAGGAGGGAACTGTGGACATTTAGTTCTAAAGAATACCCTCAAGTGGGGTGAAAACTCAGGAGTCTTCATCCTTAAACCAAGGGGACCTCCTCATTACAGAAGTAATGAACCAGAGATGGGAGAGGCTGCAGACCTTTCTCTTAAACCCGCTTGACTAAAACCTGTATCCTAACCTGAAGCATGAGCCTGAAAGAAAGATAGAAGCACATCTGGGAAAGGATCATTGAGGGAGACTATATGACTGAAATAAACCTAAACAGGAAGAAATAAATTTTACTTTGGGTGAGTAAAACCAATGTTTTTCCATTTCATCTCTGAATCAACACGTTATCCAACTCCTGTCAGAGAAGTTTAAGAGTTATGATTAGTTAAACATTTGTATTAAAGGGGGAGTCCCTATAAATTCTGAATCAGTACTTTTTAACCTTAGCTTCACATTGGAATCATCTGGGGGCTTTAAGCATACTGATGCTTGGGTCTTACTCTCAGAAATTTTGGTTTAATTGTTCTGGGGTCCAACTAGACATTGGAATCTTTAAATTCTACATAGTTTAATCCATTAGTCAAGGATGAGAAACAATGTTCTGAAAAGAAATGCTCATATGTAACAGGGAAACTTTTCAGAAATTAAATTTCTTCTTTTCTCTGGAAAGAGAGATACCATGCATAAAACATCTTGGAATCAGGTAGGACTGTCCTATTGTAGGGGAATTACCTTGGAATCTGAGGGTGGTTTCTTTCAGACATGCAGGTATAGAGGAGCCACTGGAGTCTGAACTCAACACTTGCTATTGACAGAAAAAGAGAATACAATGAGACGTCTTGGGGTTTGTAAGTTCAAAAGAAAAGCCTACTCAACCCTTTGTTGCAAATCCTCAGGGAGAGAAAATGGTTCAGGGTTAGCTGATGTCCTGGCAGGTGTCTGTATCTGACTCTTACCTTTGCTTTTGCTGCTCTGTACCTGAAACTCTCCTCTCCCTCTTACCAAGTTCCCAGCTCATATTTCAACTCTCCTCCCTGCAGTTTTCCCTGACACCTCAGGAAAAATTAATTTATCTTGCATTCCTAGAGTATTACATGTATATTTCTATTCCCGCACTTGTCACATTGTATTACAGTTATTTGTTTACCTGCCTGTCTTCTTTCCCAGCTTGACTGTGAATATCCTAAAATCAAGGACTTGACTTTCCATCTTTATATAATAAATGTTGAGAATGCCTGCATATGTTAAGTGCTTTACAAACGCTTACGGAACTAATCACAAGCAATAGATTAGTCTCTTCGACTAGTTCAAAATCCTACTTAATTTATAATGTAATTGCAATAGATATACAAGGAATGAATGATAGAAAGTAATAATGTGGAACCATATCACCTTCAAAGTACAGTGAAATTTGTTTAAATAGACAGGGTCAAAAAGAACATTAAATACATAATGCCCAAATTTCTCAACAGACTGCCAGTCAGTGGTACAGGCATCTTGCGCATAGGGCAGAAGAGGGGCTGGAGGTGGGGCTGGGAAGACTGGCTGGAGCTTGTTGTGAGAAGCTGTGTGTGCTATGGGAGGCCTTTGGACTTCACAGTGTGGCATTGTGGAGCCAAAGGAGTCCTCCAAGCAGGAAATGGCAAAATCACATTAGTCATTTTGAAAAGGACCAGTTGATCTAGAAAGAAGCATAGAAGTCGAGGGCGTTGGCAGCTGAATAATGTTTATGGTGGAATCCTAGATTGAAAATTGAGAATGGCTATTGCTGTTGTTTGTTGATTTGGTTCTTCTGAGGCTTCTATATCCTTATAATAAAATCCAAATCCCCCTTTACTTGAGCTATTTTAAGTACATTTCTCTTCCCTACAACCAAATGTGCTCTAATACAAAAAATAAACTAAATTCTCGGGCTGAGATTAACTTTTAGAGACTAAAGCTATGAAAAACCACTGATATACCACAAATGTATATAATTCTACCTACCCTTTTATTCTTAAAAGCAGAGGATAAAGCCTGTACTATATAGAGCAGGCAGATAGAGCAAGAACAACAAAAGTGGTAAACTAGCTGCTTTCATGTAAACTTTCTCTCAAATCTTCTTAAATTAATATTTTCATTTGTATATGAATGAATACATTAGTATGAATATATGCATATGAAAAATATACCAGAATATACAAAATATACCAGAATGTTACTCAGGAAAAAAAAGAAGGCAGAGGACATGGAACTGCATCACGAAATTTCACGACATACAAAGAAAGCAAACAACTTAAAAGCTATTCTGATAATACTAAAATGCACGTATGAAACATAAACATCGTCTAATTCTTTTTAGGAAATGCTAAACAGATGCCTAAATTTTTTAGTTTCTTCAGTAATTTTCACTGTTTTAAATAACCAATTGAAAGACCTCTCTAAACCCATGTATTATTTTAATCAAGTAAAATAGCTTTCTGAGTTATATTCAAATTCCTGTATATAAGTAGTTAAATCAGTCTTCATTTTCTGAAAATACTTGGTAGGGTGAATCTAGTGTGTGATTCATTTTCCTCTTCTCTCTGACTCAGTTTTGCCACACGAGCATTACTTTTTATGGGCATTTCCATATTCAGGCTGATAGTGCAGCTTCCTTTCCCTTATAAGGGGGCTTGGGGAGGCTTTCTGGATTCAGTGGAATATTTCTAGGCAGGGTCTGCATTTAAAATTAGGATCTGAACATGGGATTCTAAGCTGATAAGGTGTGACTCTCTGACGGGGAGGTCTGGGTGCTTTCCTGCTCACTGACCCAGGACCGACTTTCCCCCGGGATGGCCTGCAACTGACTCTCATGTGGAGGAGAGAAAAGCCAGGCGAGGGGAATCTGGCCTTCCCTTCTCAGCATCTATGACAGAAGAAATAATTGGAAATCAACAGTTAAGTGACTGGTCCAGGGTCAGAAACAAGGAATCCAGGCTGGCTCAAAGAACAGAAGCAGCAAAACAATAACTATATAAGAACAAGGTAGAGCCCTGGCTGGTGTGGTTCAGTGGATTGAATGCCGGCCTACGAAGCAAGGGGTCACCGGTTTGATTCCCAGTCAGGGCACATGCCTGGGTTGCGGGGCCAGGTCCCCAGTAAGGGGGTGCATGAAAGGCAACCACACATTGATGTTTCTCTCCCGCTCTCCTTCCCTTCCCCTCTCTAAAAAATAAATAAATATACAAAATCTTTTTTTTAAAAAAAGAACAAGATAGAATGGTCTAGTGGTTAAGTGCACAGGTACTGAAATCAGGGTACTGGCGTTCAAACTCCAGCCTGCCCTTTATGTACTGAGTTTCCTAACCTCTCAGAGTCTTAATTTCCCATCTGAATAGACACACGGTAATAACAGTACCTCCCTCATAATATTGCTTCGAGGACTAAATGTGATAACAGCTAGAATCATGATTCGATTCTAGCTCATGTGTGACAAATGCTTTATATCAGTGAAATAAAACTCACCCACCTGGAGGAGAGACATGCAGTGAAGGGACAGGGCCTGGGGCAGTTGCATGGAAGGGCTTATGGATGGATATAGGCTGCATCTCATACCGTCTTGTTCTCTACCTTCACCTGTCACAGAAGTGACTTGTACTTTTCTGGCTGGGCAGGTGCACCAAAATGTAATGAAAATAAGAGATTTGGAGACTCCTCAGAAAGCAAAGAACAGCTGTGCCTTTCCCCTCTGCTCAGCTTATTTTTGTTCCCTGTGAAGACCATGTTAGCTACTGAGATTCAAGCACCCCTCTACCTCCCCCCGCAAAAAAAAAAAACAAAAAAAAAACCTCTCTCCAGTGAACCAAGAGATTTAGTGGCAGCAGTACCAATGACAGCATATCTGGCTGTCTGGCTCCTGTGTGCTGGCGCCTCTCCACCCCCGCCCATCCCCATCCTAGTTCTGGCTTCCCAGTCAGACTTCTCTGCATAGCAGCAGAGGGTGTGCTCAGCAGCTCTGCCCAATAACAGATGGACCTGCAGCAGCCCCAGTGAGGAGGCCAAGTTGTGATTCAGACTTCAGAGCACATTCGGAGGGTATTGCTTCTTGGCTGACAGTAACAGCATCAGATTTTGGATTTTGTTAGTGATGGGCACTCTGAGGTCACTTTACAGATTAGCAAAATTCTCTTGTCTACATAACTCTCTTCCTGAATACCTTGTATATTAACCCTATTCTCCCCTCTCATCCATCTCCTTATTTGGTCTTATAAATAATGGCAGATTTCAATGTATTTGGACATAAAGTCCTCTCTCTAATACGAGGGCAATAAAGCTTAATTTTGGACTCCTTTGGGAAGGTTCTATTTAATAATAGATGAGGCTACTCAAAGGAAGCACCTTAGCATGGGTCATCAGCGGGCCTATACATTCTATAGACATTTCATTCAGCCCTCAGTTTCCCAGATTCAGAGGCAATCAGACATTATTTCCAGAGCCTGGGATCCTGAACCAGGATCATGTCTAGTGCCTCTCATTGCCCTATTACATCCAGGTGATCTTATCTACATGCATATTGATTCTGCAAAGCACATAGACCCGTTGTAGATTGCAATCAAGGTATTTATAACATAAGGACTAGACCAGAGCACTAGGGTTTGACAGAGGTGCCCCAGAGACTGCTGTGAGTGAGTATAGAGAGAGAAGCAAGCTGGAGCCTTTGAACCTGCCACCCCAGTTCAACACTGACTTATGAGTTTTGTATATTTGGTTTTGTGCTGGATGTTCTCTGTTTGATTGTTTAAACGCATTCTCTGGCCTTCTCCATCTTGCTCTTTGCCTCCAGGAAGTTGACTTTTGTGGACTGTGTCTTTTGGCTTCCTTCGTCCTCTAGCTTTCCACTGGGTTCAGGAGATTGAGGGCAGGAGAGAGAAGCAGAAGTGTTTATCCCCCTGACTGCTTCCCTTCTAGGCTGTGGTTTGGTAATGGCTACATTCCTTTGCCAAAGTCCACAGCTTCCACCTGATGGTCTCCTCTTATAGCCATAGTTCTTGCCTGCTTCTGGTAACCGCCTATGCACTCTCTTGCCCCTTCTGGCCTAGAGGTGGCCATGCCATCCTACTGTTGCTAGCCCTGTGGTACTTTCACTTCCTTTGCAGGTTTCCCTTTACCCCATATTTTTGAATACTGCTTTCATCAAACCCTCTTCACTCACTCCTTCTTGAGTTTTCCATCTGTGGTTGAATCTTCCATACTAGGACTGTGACTGATTCAGTGTTATATTGTAAGATTTTGTTTAGTAAAGGAGTCTACCGCTAAATAAAACTGCAACACTAGACCAATCAGAAGCACTATAAAAACAAAGGCACATACTTTGTGAGTGTGAATACTCAAGATGGCTGAAGCAATGACTTAAAAAAAAATTAACTTAGATGATTTTTAGCAGAAATTTTAAAGTTTCTATTGAGGGATACATTAAATTCAGTACTAAATTTAGTTATTAAATAGAGGCTAAAATGTTTGGAATCAGATAGACTTGAATCCAGACTCTGACACTTACTATCTGTGTGATTTTGAGTTAAGTTATTTAACCTCTCTAAGCCTGTTTTCTCCTTTGTAAAACAAGGTAGTTGGCCAACAACATGGGTTTGAACTGCATGCATCCCCTTACACACGAATTATTTTCAGTAAATACTATAAGTGTAATTTCCTTATGATTTTCTTAATAACATTTTCTTTCCTCTAATTTGCTTGATTGTAAAAATGTAGTATACATTGTCATGCGCGTCTCTGTTTCCATCCGTGCACGAGTGAGCTGTTGGCCCGTGGCGACTTGGCACCTTGCGCCAACTGTCGCTGTGTCAGCGTATTACGATGCCATCTCGAAACAACTTGGCTACTGGAATCCCAAGTAATAAAGTGAAATACTCAAGGCTCTCTAGCACGGATAATGGTTATACTGACCTTCAGTTTAAGAATAGTCTTCCTAAGATCCCACATGAGGCCATTTTGCTTGCTACAGTGCTGTTTTTGATTGGCACCTTTCTCAATACCGTAGGCTCCTTCCTGCTGGTGGGCTCTGTCAGTCAGGGGGCCAGGAACTGGGGCAGACTGGCGCTCCTGTCCTGTTCACTGGCATCCTAGTGTTCCCCCCAGGATTTTCCTGCCTTTGCATCACCTGCTATGCATCCAAAAGCTACCTGGGTTACTCCTGCAATGACATTCCAGACTTTGACGACTAGCACTCACCTCAGCCCTGAGGAGCAGTTAGATGGGACTGAGCTCAGCTTAAGATGCTAAGCAGAAACTTTGGCTAAGGGCTAAGGAATCCTGCAGTTTGAAGATGTTTAACAAAATAATGGCCAAGTTTTATGGGTCCATCCTAAAGACATTAACCGAGCTTACAATTAGCTAATTGGGGCATGCTCTATTTTTCATCTCCTGGCCCTGACTAAAAGCTGACAAATTTTTCTAAGTGAACCTGTATCGTGGAAGAATAGCAATGTTAATTGGGAAAGGTGGGTGGTCTATTTTGTAGTGGAAAGTGTTGCTGCTGCCATCCTTTGTAGAGCTGAGCATTTTCAAGAATAGTCTGTATTGTCAGTTTGTTCTTATGGCAAATGGAAGAATTCAGTATGTCAAATTTATTATTACTAAGTAATTTATTTTGAAACTATCTAAGTGTCTTATCCTCTGTGCTCTAACTTCATATTCAAGTGAAAGACCTTAGAAAAATCAAATATTAGTGTAAATGCATCTGTAATATTTTTTACATGCTTTCTTATTAAGAGCAACCAGGAATTTTTTAAACCTCAGAGCAACTTTTGAAAATGCAAACACTTTCTCTGTTCAACACTCCTCACCCAGTTCTGATCTGGTTCACCAATAGGTTGGGTACCATATAATTTGGGTAATTCTATCCTTTATAGATTAAGATGTTCTGCTGAGTGAAAAAGGGATTAAGCAAAGAAAAAAAAACCCTCATAGACACAGACAATAGTATGGTGATTACCAGAGGGAAGGGAGTTACAGGTGGTAGAAAAGGGTATGGGGGGATAAAGGGTGATAGAAGGAGACTTGACTTGGGTTGGTGAACACAATATACAGATGATGGACTATAGGACTGTATGCCTGAAACCTATATAAATTTGTTAACCAATGTCACCCCCAATAAATTCAATAAAATTAATTTTTTTAAAAAGGTGTTCAGTATATCACGCCTTTAAGGACTGGACTTTTGGCTATTTTCTAAGGGGAAAATGTAGATAAGTGGTTGTTATTTAGAGTTTATAATCCCATTGTTAACACTTTGTGTTATGATGTCATTCTGCTGAAGATTACCAGATTTGACTTGGATCCGCAGGGGACTAGACTGCCTTAGTTTAATTATGTTTCCTAGCTTGCAAAAGGTGACGTATGTTCAAAAGAAATTAAAATGTCCAAACAAAAAAGAGATGTGTTGTATAACATATATAACGTACAAAATATGGGTTATTAACTGTCTTTTAATACTTTTTTTCTATTAATGTCCCAACACAGTTGTCTCCATTTTTCCACCACCACTTTCCCTTGCCCTACCCACGCCCACATCCCACTCTCAATCCCACTCCCCCTTGGCTCTGTCCATGGGTCCCTCATTCATATTCATTTACATCCCTTTCCCTTCTTTCCCACCTTATTTCCCTCTCCCCTCCCCTCTGGTTACTGTCAGTTTGTTGTCAATTTCAATGTCTCTGGCTATATTTTGCCTGCCAGTTTATTCTGTTGATTAGGTTCCACTTATAGGTGAGATCATATGGTATTTGTCTTTCACCACCTGGCTTACTTCACTTAGCCTAATACTTTCCAGTTATTCCATCCATGTCGTCTCAAAGGGTAGGAGCTCTTTCTTTCTTTCTGCCACACAGTATTCCACTGTGTAAATGTACCATAGTTTATTAATTCACTTATTTACTGATAGGCACCTGGGCTGCTTCCAGCACTTGGCTATTGTGCTGCTATGAAGATTGGAGTGCATAGGTTCTTTTGAATTAGTGTTTCAGGATTCTTAGGATATAAACCCAGCAGTGGCATTGCTGGGTCAAAAGACAGTTCCATTTTTAGTTTCTTAAGGAAATTCCCTGCTGTTTTCACGGAGGCTGCACCAGTCTGCATTCTCACCAACAGTGCATGCACTAGGGTTCCCTTTTCTCTACAACTCCACCAACACTTATTGTTTATTGATTTGTTTATGTTGGCCATTCTGACAGGTGTGAAGTGGTATCTCATTGTGGTTTTAATTTGCATCTCTCTGATTACTAGTGATGCTGAGCATCCTTTCATATGTATCTGTGCCCTCTGTATGTCCTCCTTAGAGAAGTGTCTGTTCAGGTCCTTTGCCCATTTTTTAATTGCATTGTATGTCTTCCTGGAGTGGAGTCATGTGAGTTCTTTATATATTTTGGAGACCAAATCCTTATCTGAGATATCATTGACAAATATATTTTCCCATACAGTTGGTTCCCTTTTCATTTTGCTAATGTTTTCTTTAGCTATGCAGAAGCTTTTTATTTTGATGAGGTCTCATTTGTTTATTCTTTCCTTTTTGTCCCATGCTCTAGGGAACATATCGGTGAAAATATTGCTGTGTGGAATATCTGAGATTTTCCTGCCTATGTTTTCCTCTAGGACTTTTATGCTGTTGTCATGACTTATATTTAAATCTTTTATCCACCTTGAATTTATTTTTGTGTATGGTATAAGTTGATGATAGAGTTTCATTTTTTGCACAGAGCTGTCCAGATCTCCCAACACCATTTGTTGAAGAGGCTATTTTTGCTCCATTTTATGCTCCTACCTCCTTTGTCAAATATTAATTGACCATAGAGACATGGATTTATTTCTGGGCTCTCTGTTCTGTTCCATTGGTCTATGTGCCTGTGTTTATGCCAGTACCAGGCTGTTTTGATTACAGTGGCCTTGTAATACAGTTTGATATCAGGTATTGTGATCCCTCCTGCTTTCTTCTTCTTTCTCAAAATTGCTGCAGCTATTTGGGGTCATTTATAGTTCCATATAAATTTTTGAAGTGTTTGTTTTGTATCTGTGAAATATGTCATTGATATTTTAATAGGGATTGCATTGAATCTATAAATTGCTTTGGGTAGTATAGGTTAACTGTTTATATTAAAGCTTCTGATCAGTAACAGGCTGTTAGTAGTTAAGTTTTTAGTGAGTCAAAAGTTATACATGAATTTTCATGTTGGTGCCCCTAACCTTGCATTGTTCAAGGGTAACTGTAATAACCTTCCCTACATTATGGAACTATTATTATGTTTAATAGTTTTTTATCCTCGCCTGAAGACATGCTTATTGATTTTAGAGAGAGGGGAAGAGATAGAGAGGGGCAAGGGGTTTTGGGAGAGAAACATTGTGAGAGAGAGAAGTATCAATAGGTTGCCTCCTATACACCTGATGGCATCACCTGGGGGATCAAATCTGCAACCTAGGCATTTGCCCTGACCAGGAGTCAAACCCAAGACCTTTTGGTTCAGTAGGACAACACTCCAACTGAGCCACACTGGCCAGGACCCTCATGGAATTATTGTGAGAATTAAATGAGATTATGCTTCAAGAAAGGTAAAAATTTAACTGAAATGCAAAAAAGATTTGTGCAGTGTATGGAAAAGGTGCTGTGACTGATTGAATTTGTCAAAAATGGTTTGCAAAGTTTCATGCTGGATATTTCTTGCCGAACGATGCTCCACAGTTGGGTAGACCTCTTAAAGTCGATAGTGATCAATTCGAGACATTAACTGAGAACAATCAACATTATGCCATGCAGGAGATAGCTGGCATACTCAAATTATCCAAATCAATGTTAATGTTATTCGTGAAAATTAAAAATGTATCCTTTATTTTACAGAGAAAGCTATATGGACTTTTTGGTGAAGTCAATATATTAAATGATAACCGCTGGCTGATTTTTAACTGAATTAAATAGATGTTTACATCAGTTTCACAGGTCACTTTTCATTGATGTCTGGCCTCTACTTGAATTGTACCTGTTTAGCAGTCTGGCACAAAATGGGCACTCAATAAGTGTTAATCCTGTGTTTTGTTGTGTGTTGGATATAGCTTTTTTAAAAATCAGTCTTTGTGAACATGTATCTGTGTGGGTGTATACCTCAAGGCACATCTGTTCTTGAGAACAGTGTTAAAATCCCTCAACTATCTATTTGCAGCTTATTAGAGAGAAGACATTAATTGCTTCTTTAGTATTCCCTTCTCACTTCAAGTGTTCCTCCTCATGTCCTTTTTCCCCCCAAGAGTAACATATTTAGTTGTCTAAGTTTTAATCATTTAGGTTGTTTCCCACATTGAATGCCTGATAGGACAGGAGCAAGAAAACTCCAGCAAAACTTTTCTTTGTCAATATAAGTGGTCCTGTTTGTACTGTTCCCCTCACCCTCCCTATTAGGAAACCCTGTGATATTCGTTCATATTCTTTTCTAAGGTAAACAGGAACCCCATTTACTTGCTTTCTTCTGATCAAAGATTAGATTGGAAGTCAACTTGTTAGTTCACTGCATTAGGAACAAAGGCATAGTTCAAAAAGCTGGAACTAAGTCCAAAACAAAGGATTTGTGATGGGGAATGCATGATACTGAACAGAAGCATCTTGGAAGGAGAAACTGGAAGTTTTCTAAATCAAAGGGAAGAGGCTATTTATAGGATACCTGTAATATGAACTGTTAAGAGTTTTTATCTGCTCTGGATAGTTATTACCCATTTTCTAAAGACCCATGGAGATAAGATATCATAATAAGGGATAGCAAATAGGTTCCATTTTATGTGCCAGCTGTATTTGGTTATAGTGGTAATTGACTGAAACATTGTTTCTCAGAATGTGGTCCCCCAACCAGCAACATTAGCATTACCTGGTAAAGTGTTAGACATGCAAATTGTTAGTCCTTACCTCAGACCTCTACCTCAGAAACTCCGAGATAATCTCTATTTTATTTTATTTATTTATTTTTTAAATTTTTATTGTTATTCAATTACAGCTGTATGCCTTTTCTCCCCATCCCTCCACCCCACCCCAGCCAAACCCCCCTCCCCCATCTCCACCCTCCCCCTTGATTTTGTCCATGTGTCCTTTATAGTAGTTCCTGTAATACCCTCTCCTCACTGTCCCCTCCCCACTCCCCCCCAGCATGGATGGAACTGGAGAGCATTATGCTAAGTGAAATAAGCCAGACAGTGAGGGACAAATACCATATGATCTCACCTTTAACTGGAACATAATCAACAGAAGAAAAAAGGAAACAAAATATAACCAGAGACATTGAAGTTAAGAAGAATCTAATGATAATCTCTATTTTAAAAAGTCCTCCTGGTGATTCTGAAGCACACCAATGTTTGGAACAACTGGCTTAGAGTACTGTGTTAAGTAGGATTCTAATTGGAGCTCATTAGAGAAAAAAAATGTAGCAATCCATTAGTGTTGTGCACCATAAACATGGGAGAGAGGAGTGGCAGTGAGTAGGCCATGGATTTGTGATCTCACTTGTAGACAGAATTGATAAATATAATGCAAAAGAGTGACTTCAGGAAGCACTCCAGGAAACTTTCCATAATCTGGTTTTGCCTGACTTCAGTGTGGACACTGGGTGTGAGGGAATCACGGGGAGGCAAAGAGAGAAGTGTGGGTGACCTACATGAGGGCTCGTGGTGGTCACAACCAGGAAATTTATAGTGGGATAGAGAGAACAAATCAAGTTAAGAAACGCTAAAAAAGTGGACTTGACAGAAGTCGGTGATTGGATTTGGAGAACAAGAGAAACATTAAAGACAGTGCCTGGATTTCTTGTTTGGGAAACTAGGTGGATGGTGATGCTAGCTACCAAGATGGGAGACAAAAGAGGGCAGATATAGGGGAAAGAGCTCAGCCTGGCCACATGGAATTTCAGGTGCCTGTGGCCCATTCAAACTGAGGCGCCCAAGAAACAGTTGGATGAAAGGGCTCTAGCTCAGGAGCCCTATCTAGGTGAGAAATATAACATTTGGATATTATTCCTTTAAACAAGAAAGTCCTGAAATAGATAAAAATTATGCAGATAGAGTGGAGAAGGGCTCAAGACAGAACCTTGAGAAAAACCAGTTTTAAGGACTAATCCCAGGAATGGAAACTACAAAAGATATTAAGAAGGAGATTAACCAGTTTTAAGAAGCAATTCTGATTCTTTGTCTTGTTATGTCTAAAAATTATATTTATACTAATTATTTTATTCATTTAACTTTACCATGAAATATTTCAGACATTCAAAGAGGTATAGACTAGAATAATGTAAGAAACATCCATGAGCCCCCCTACTGCTTGAACGCAGTTGAAGGCTCTCTGTGCATCCCTCCCGGAGCACTCTCCCCACCTCTCCCTCAGGGCTAACCAATTCTATAATTCCTATTGTCTTCACACTCTTGATAAGTTACGTTGTCATCATGCAAAAGGATATAATACTCTCTTCCATTACTACTGGGACACTAACCTAAAATTCCAAAGTAATGAGCTTCTACAAATTGCCCTTCAAAGAGATTGCAGGTATACTTCTATTTATCAAACACCACTCACATTTGGATTGCTAAGTGTAATCAGTTATTGATTCATTGTCTTCAGCTCCAATTCAGTCCTCTTTGCCCAGGTTTGTGGTGCTGAAGCTGGATGCTGGAACATTTTTAATTTGCCAGCTGGTGCAATGTTAACCTTGCTAGTAGAGGGTGCCGAACGAACACTGCAGCAGGCAGGGGCCTCACTTCCTGGTTCTGGTGTACTTCTTCTTACTTGCTCCTTCCCTGTGGCCAGTGACTTGCAGGCCATCTGGTGGCATTCAACCTCCGGTGAGTTTCACTGTCACCCAAATTGGTGGCTTCCCAAGAGTCTCACTGATAACCTCAATCCCCAGCACACAGCACCCCAACCTCTCCACCATCCAAGGGACAACAGCCAATTCTCCATAACAAGGTCTGGCTCTTCACCTTGAGGTGAGGTTGCTTCCTTAGAAACTCTGCCTCAGCCCTAGAAGTAGTGTCTGCTCCCTATGCCGGCCATCCCTTCAGAGTTCTCTCTATCCTTTAGCAATTAACTCCCTGTTACCATTAATAATTTTTTATATTAAACTTTCCTTGTTCAAACTACTGTGTAGATTCTGTCTCCTTGCTGAATCCTGGCTAATACAATAAGCAGAAGAAAGAACACCCACTTGTGGCCACAGACTCTGACTTTGCACTTTTCTTAGTGGTGACACATTGGAAAGTCATTTCATCTTTCCAAATTTAAATCCCTTGTCTATAAACTAGGGATAGGATACCTCCTCTACCTCCTCCAGGATTGTTCCAAAAATTCCATTGGATAATGGATGTGACTTATGAAGGGGTAGAATACAGGCTACACATTCAGTCTAAGTCCAAGTAAGGAAAACTGAAGGGTTGATAAAGAACAAAAGAAGCTGAAATACAAAAGTATTGGGGGGTCAAGACTGTGGGTGGTATTTATGGTTTCATGTCACCTGAAGCCTCCTCTATCTGTTCCTTCTGCTCAGTAGAGTGAAAGGAAGCAAGACTTTGAGAACAGGGAGCTTGAAAAAAAAAGTTCTTTCCTTTAATGACCTTAGAAGTGGCTTTATATTAGAAAGAAATGGCTTTGTGTTAGACTTACTGAGCAGGGGGCTTAGTGCCAAGGAAACCTAGATGCTGAGAATAAACAAATTACAGAAACCTTTTTTCTTTAATCCTCACCCAAGGACATTTTGTTTTCATGGCTTTTTAGAGAGAGAGGGAAAGAGAACCCAGTTATATTTATGAGTTTTAATATCAAATTTTATTATTTTATCAAAAAAGGAAATGTTGGAGCACTGTCCTTCAGAATGTGTCTCTATGGCCTGGCACCTAATGGCCAAATATCTAAATCGCAGGTTTGTTTTGTTTTGTTTTTTGGGAAAAGCAGCCTGCAGGTTACAACTTTAGTAATCATATTGAAAGGTTATGGGCTTTATAGTTAGCAACCATATAGCTGAGATTTTTCTGAGAAACTCCTGTTGTTGTGTAGTTTTACTCTTTTCAATTACCATAATTTGTTAAAAACACAACAAAAATGTAATTTTATTTGATTCTATTAAAAGCATTCATATATTGTTATAAATTTCATATAAAATTCATACAAATTCATATAAAATTCATGTAATTTTATTTTATATCTATTAAGAGTATTCATATAAATTCATATAAATTTGTCACGTGTCCTGAGTTTTTTGTCCAGAGAGCATAGTTTTTGGCTTGCAGAAGAACTCAGACTATTCTTTTTGTGGTCCCTACCCCTTCTTGGTCTTTAATATACTGACATGTAAAAAGAGGGATTGCTTTTTTCAGTGACTTTTATATCTTTTTTAACTGTGACTTATTGTGGAAATTGCTTCTGCATAACATTATCTCTTTCTCTTTCTTGTCTCTGTCTCTGTCTCTCTGTCACTAAATTAAAATTTATTTTTTTAAAAGAAGCTACCAAATTTAGCTACTCAAAAGTTCTGATAAAATAAAATGAAATTGGTCAAAGTAAATAACAAATGTAGATGGAATGGTGCCAGTGGACTCATGGACAGTCAGATGACTCCTTGTCCATGACTGAGGCTCTGGAGGAGACTGTAGAAAACATGTTTCACTCTAAATTTGTAATATGTGATGGTAATAAACATAATAGTTATTTTGACAGAGAAAAATAACTTATGAGTATCAGGAACATGTTTTCTTTTGATCAGTAAGGAGAGTTATGTGTTCACCATCTAAGTTAATGGCCTTCCTTTTATACAGAATCAGTGTGAGAGTTAAAGAAAAGGATTGAAAGGGACCCACATAGGAAGGCTTGTTCTACAGGGGTAAGAGAATAAGGTTATTGACAGGATCACATATTAGGCTCAAAAGGTGAAAGAAATGTGGGGTAAGAGCAAGAATGGCCTGGTTTGGGGAAGAAGAGATTTATTCTGAGCTTTGAAAGTGGGTTGAGGATAGAATTGAGGAAGGTGAAAGGCATATAGAGGATGAAGAAAGAAAATTTTTAAGAAATTTTCTATGCTTAGCATAAAACTGGTATTTTTGAGAGGTTTCTGTAAAACTTTGAATAGCTTTTAAATTACTTTTGTCACTACAATTACTATTTTGGTTCTTAAACTGTTGTTTCTTTTAGTGATGCCATGCTAACTCTGAGCTTTATTTAGATTAAGTATTTGTACATTTATTTGTTTATGCTCTGTATACTTCTAAAATGTTTTATTTAAGGTGGCTCAGAGACAACAGTAATGCTAATATATTGTATTCGTTTAAAAATGTATAATTGTGACTTCCAGCCAAGATAGAGGGTTAAGTAGATACATTGTACCTCCTTGCACAACCAAAAGAAGGAGAACAAAAAATTTAAAAACAAATAACAACGAGAACTGACAGAAAATCAAACTACATGGAAGTCCAACAACCAAGGAGTTAAAGAAGAAACATTCATCCAGACCGGTAGGAGAGGCAGAGATGGGCAGCCAAGTGGAGAGGACTTGTGGCAAGGTGGCATCTGGAGGACCAGGGCAGGTGAGGTGGTGGCTGGCAGAGCGGGTGGTCCCACATGTGCATGCAGTTAAACCAGGAGGAACAACGGAACAACTGGGGACCGAAACAGATGGTGCAACCCAGGGGTCCAGTGCAGGGAAATAAAGCTTCAAAACATCTGACTGAAAAAACCTGTGAGGTTTGAGGCAGCAAGAGAAACTCCCAGCCTCACAGGAATTCGTTGGAGAGACACACAGGGTCCTAGAACATACACAAAACCACCCACCTGGGAATTAATAACAAAAGGGCCCAATTTGCTTGTGGGTAGCAGAGGAAGTGACTGAAAGCTAACAGAGAGCTGAGCAAGCATCATTGTTCCCCCTTGGACCCCACCCCACATACAGCACCACAACAGAGTGATGAGGATTGCCCTGCCCTGGCAAATACTTAAGGCTCTGCCCCTGACTACGCAACAGGTACAACAAGACAAAAACAAAAATATTGCCCAAATGAAAGAACAGATCAAAGCTCCAGAAAATATACAACTAAGCAACAAAGAGATAGCTAACCAATCAGATGCATAGTTCAAAACACTGGTAATCAGGATGCTCACAGAATTGGTTGAATATGGTCGCAAAATAAAGGAAAAAGTGAAGGCTATGGAAAGTGAAATGAAGGAAAATGTACAGGGAACCAAAAGTGATGGGAAGGAAACTGGGACTCAAATCAATGGTTTGGAGCAGAAGGAAGAAATAAACATTCAATCAGAACAGGATGAAGAAACAAGAATTTGAAAAAATGAGGAGAGGCTTAGGAAACTCCAGGACAACTTTCAAAATTCCAACATCTGAATCATAGGAGTGGCAGAAGGAGAACAGGAAGAGCAAGAAATTAAAAACTTATTTGAAAAAATAATGAAGGAGAACTTCTCCAATCTGGCAAAGGAAATACACTTCCAGGAAATCCAGGAAGCTCAGAGAGTCCCAAAGAAGTTGGACCCAAGGAAGCACACACTAAGACACATCATCATTACATTACCCAAGATTAAAGATAAGGAGAGAATCTTAAAAGCAGCAAGAGAAAAGGAGACAGTTATCTACAAAGGAGTTCCCCTAAGACTATCAGCTGAGTTCTCAAAAGACACCTTGCAGGCAAGAAGGAGCTGGAAAGAAGTATTCTAAGTCATGAAAGGCAAGGACCTACATCCAAGATTACTGTATCCAGCAAAGCTATCATTTAGAATGGAAGGGCAGATAAAGTACTTCCCAGATAAGATCAAGTTAAAGGAGTTCATCATCACCAAGCTCTTATATGAAATGTTACAGGGACTTATCTAAGAAAAAGAAGATTAAAAAATATGAACAATAAAATGAAAACAAACTCACAACTATCAATGACTGAACCTAAAAAAAAAAAAGAAAAGAAAAGAAAAACAAACTAAGAAAACAACTAGAACAGGAACAGAATCACAGAAATGGAGATCACTTGGAGGGGTGGGGGGAATGGGGGGAAGGTACAGGGAATAAGTAGCATACATGGTAGATACATAATAGACACGGGGAGGTTAAAAATACTATAGGAAATGTAGAAGCCAAAGAACTTATATGTACAAGCCATGGTCATGAACTAAGGGGAGGGGAATGAGGGTAGAAGGCAGTGTGCAGGGTGGAGGGGAATAAAGTGGGAAAAATAAGATAACTGTAATAGCATAATCAATAAAATATATTTAAAAAATAAAAAATTGCAATTGTAAAACCTTTTTATTTTTATATTTTAAACATTTTATTTATTTATTTTTAGACATAGGGGGAGAGAGGGAGAAAGAGGGGAGAAACGTCAATGAGTGGTCACCTCTCACGTGCCCCCTACTGGGGACCTGCCCCACAACCCAGGCATGTGCCCTGACTGGGAATCAAACCGGCGACCCTTTGGTTTGAAGGCCAGCACTCAGTCCACTGAGCCACACCAACCAGGACTGTAAAATTGTTTTAATAAATCTTTTTGGTAGGGCATTATGGTGGGGCCAGTGGGGGTAATGCTATTATCCCCATTTTCCAGATGAAGCTCAATGAAGTGTTATATTTTGCTGTAAGTGTAACAACTAGTAAATAATTATTTGGGGTTCAAATTTGGGTCTCTTAATTCTGAATTTGGCATTCTGTCTATTACTTCAGATGGTAACAAAGAATAGTGTAAAGGAACAAGTCTTCTGTTGGGGAAGGTAATTTGTTTTAAACTTTAAGTTTACATTGTGTCTGACAAAATATGATTATACTTTTAGCCACATGTTTGTGTGTATGTAAGGAATTATGATCTCATCTGAAAGATGAGATTATTACAGATTTTCATAATTGAGAATAAGGAAACGTTTTCAGACTGGATCTGGAACAATGACAGGTTGAAAGAAGAAAGCACCCAGACTAGTCTTGTCTAACTACAGAAGATTAAAATGATAGTTGGTAGGGTTATTAAGAGAGGGCTAGAGCCCTGGCTGGGTGGCTCAGTTGGTTGGAGAATCATCCCTGCGCCAAAAGGTTGCAGGTTGCATCCCTGGCCAGGGCATGTATGGGAGGCCACCATTGATATTTCTCTCTCACATCGATGTCTCTCCCTCCCTCCCTTCCTCTTTCTCTAAAATCAATAAAACATATATTTGGGTGAGGATTAAAAGAATTTTTGTTAAAAAGGAGATGGCTTTGAGGCTAAGTATACATTTTCAGAGAATGGATACAGGTGGAGTAGAACAGAAAGCAAGCTGGCTATAAGACTGTCAGAAACCTGTGGTTTTTAAACTGCATTGTTTTCATGTGTTTCTACTCTGCATTTATTTTTCCTTTTTCTCCTTTCTTTCTTATTTAATAGAGTTGTGTTCAAAGTTCTATCCTGACTAAGCCATGACATATGGAACCAAGGGGAGGGAGCTTTACCTGTAGACCCTTGAGGATTCAAAATGGTGGTGTGAGTGGAAAGGTGAATCTCTAGGAGACAGTTGGGGTAATGTGGTCAGATGACTCTTCCTATGTAGAGATCCCACTTTCTTGGATAAAATGTTAGACGAATGTAGTCTTTTTATTTCTGTTTGTTATTCCCCCTTAAGAGAGAGAGAGAATCCTCATATGATTTGTGAAAGAAGTAAATGAATGGAAAATTAATAAGTATGTTATAAACACAGAATTTAAAAACATATTGATACTAAAACTGTTTTTGAAATAAATAATATGTTCCAGAAGAGGATTTTCTCTGTTGACGCCTCATCTTTGCATTTCCCAAATTCAAAAGAAATATTGTTTTATGTAAAGCTCGACACAGTGTTGGGTGACAAGAAACATAGCACGGTTCTCAATGCAAAAGTAAAATAAATTTTAGGATATCTTTCCATTTCTCTGAGCTGAAGAAAAGAAAGATTTTAGGGCTTTATTTACTTATAGACTTTTAATTTAAAAGTTGGGGAGTTTTCCTATTCTACTGATTAAGCCTTGAAGCCTGGAGTTAAACATTGGTTGCAACGAACATCAACCCCCTTGGAGACTAGAATCAACAAGTATATTGCCCTAAATATTCAAACAATATTGAGAAAGATAAAATAAAAGGGAGGGAGGGGTGGAGAGCGAGAGAGACAGAGAGACACACAGAGAAAAAGAGAGAGAGAGAGAGAGAGAAATAGAGAGCGAATAAATCTACAGATAGAGTAATATATGACTTTTCTTGATCCACAAAGAAGGTGAAAGATCATCACTGACAAGTGAAAATTTAAACATACCTGAATGAGAATACTAAACTATATTTTAATAACATTATCATATTTTTCTTGCCTATATAAATTGTCACTGAAGTTCTATTAATCTGGTGTTATTGCTTAGTCACCTGCTCAATCTTGGCAATAAAGTGAGCCTGTAGGACTAGAAATTTGTTTATACATAACTCTGTGGAAACCAAACCCTATATTGGTACATGCTCTAGGTTGGCATTTACATACAGACTAGCCAATTATTTATATTTTTGTTGTTTCCTCTACAGCAGAATGATGAAACCAATTTCTTGCATGTATAATCCTAAGAAGAAATGCAATTCTAATTAAAAAAATAAGATTCACAAATACTGTCCAATATAATGTACAACCCCAGTGCTACCAGTTTGACCAAGCACATTTTTATAGGTCAGAATTGTGCTGCAGTTTGTTTTTAAAAGGGAATCCTTCATGGATATGAGAGGAAGAATCACAAAGAAAAGTTGCTCCATTCTATCACCACATGTTCTGCAAAGTGAACACAGAGAGGTAACCCAATTAACTTTCTTCAGTCAATCAAATATTTAAAACAAGTAAATACACAAAAACTTTTCAGCAACCTTCATTTGTAGGCAGGGTAATCACAAAGAAACAATAAATAAATTGACCAAGCACTTGTAAGAAGATTGTATTGGTTACAAGACTGTGTTGCTCACCTGACTGGCCTTCTGTCCCCAGATTCCCCCAACCCAGGTGGCTACTCCTTTGCAAATTCACCTAGGTCTTGGAATAAGTGTTACCCAACTCACTGATCTAAGATCAAGTTAAATTTGCTGATGGCCCCTCTTTAACCCTGGTGTCTGTCCCAACTGCTCTTGGTTGGGTTCATTTTCTATCTCCCAATCACGTAATTAACTGAGCTTCTTGCTAGTTTCTCCAAATATCACATTTATCTGTTTTCCTCAGAAGCTTATTTATTAGCTTTCTAGGGCTGCTGTAACACAGTACCACAAACTAGGTGGCTTAAACAGAAATGTATTGTCTCACAGTTCTGAGACTAGAAGTTCAAGATCAAGGTGTTAGCAGAGTTGATTTATTCTGAGGACTATGAAAGGTAAATTGTTTCATGCCTCTCTCCTAGCTTCTCATTGTTTGCTGGCAATCTTTGGTGTTCCTTGGCTTGTAGAGACATCACACTGATCTCTGTCTTTATATTTACATAGTGTTTCCCTTGGGTACATCTATCTCTTTACATGACATTCTTTTTATAAGGACACCAGTCATATAAGATCAGAGGCCCACCCTACTCCAGTATAACCTCATCTTAACTAGTTATAACTGCAACAACCCTATTTCTAAATAGGGTCACATGTTGAGGTACTGGCGTTTAGGACTTCAACCCATGAATTTGGGAAGGGCACAATGCAACTCATAGCAGCTTACTAACTCATTGTAATTTCTTTTTTTTAATTTTAATTTTGTATTGTTATTCAATTACAGTTGTGTGCCTTTTCTCCCCATCCCTCCACCCCACCCCAACCAAACCCACCTACCTCCCTTGCTTCCACGCTCCCACTTGGTTTTGTCCATGTGTCATTTACAGTAGTTCCTGAAAACCATTCATGCCACTGTCCCTCCCTCCTCCCCTCTAGCTATGGTTAGATTGTTCTTAACTTCAATGTCTCTGATTATATTTTGTTTCCTTTTTTCTTCTGTTGATTATGTTCCAGTTAAAGGTGAGATCATATGGTATTTGTCCCTCACCGTCTGGCTTATTTCACTTAGCATAATGCTCTCCAGTTCCATCCATGCTGTTTGCAAAGGATATAAGCTCCTTCTTTCTCTCTGCTGCATAGAATTCCATTGTGTAAATATAACATAGTTTTTGGATCCACTCGTTCGCTGATGGGCACTTAGGTTGTTTCCAATACTTGGCTATTGTAAATTGTGCTGCTATGAACATTGGGGTGCACAGGTTCTTTTGGATTGGTGTTTCAGGGTTCTTAGGCTATAATCCCAGCAGCAGAATTGCTGGGTCAAAGGGCAGTTCCATTTTTAGTTTTCTGAGGAAAGTTCATACTGTTTTCCACAGTGGCCTCACCAGTCTGCATTCCCACCAACAATGGACTAGGGTTCCCTTTTCTCCACATCCTCTCCAACATTTGTTTGTGGATTTGTTTATGTTGGCCACTCTGACTGGTGTGACATGGTACCTCATTGTGGTTTTAATTTGCATCTCTCTGATGGCTAGTGATGCTGAGCATCTTTTCATATGTCTCTGGGCCCTCTGTATGTCTTCCTTGGAGAAGTGTCTGTTCAAGTCCTTTGCCCATTTTTTTAATTGGGTTGTTTGTCTTCCTGGAGTGCAGTCGTGTGAGCTCTTTATATATTTTGGAGATCAGGCCCTTGTCTGAGGTATCATTGGCAAATATGTTTTCCCATACTGTTGGTTCACTTTGTAATTTGGTGCTGTTTTCTTTAGCCATGCAGAAGCTTTTTATTTTGATGAGGTCCCATTGGTTTATTCTTTCCTTTATGTCCCTTGCTTTAGGGGACATGTCTGTGAGGATGTTGCTGCATGGAATGTCTGAAATTTTCCTGCCAATGTTTTCCTCTAGGACTTTTATGGTGTTACGACTTATATTTAAGTCTTTTATCCATCTTGAGTTTATTTTTGTGTATGGAGTAAGTTGGTGATCCAGTGTCATTTTTTTGCACGTAGCTGTCCAGATCTCCCAACACCATCTATTGAAGAGGCTGTTTTTGCTCCATTTTATGCTCCTGCCTCCTTTGTCAAATATTAATTGACCGTAAAAACTTGAGTTTATTTCTGGGCTGTCTGTTCTGTTCCATTGGTCTATGTGCCTGTTTTTATGCCAGTACCAGGCTGTTTTGATTACAGTGGCCTTATAATACAGTTTGATATCAGGTATTGTGATCCCTCCTGCTTTCTTCTTCATTCTCAAAATTGCTGCAGCTATTCGGGGTCGTTCATGGTTCCATATAAATTTCTGAAATGTTTGTTCTATACCTGTGAAATATGTCATTGGTACTCTAATAAGGATTGCATCAAATCTATAAATCACTTTGGGTAGAATGGTCATTTTGATGATGTTAATTCTCCCAGTCCATGAGCATGGTACATGCTTCCATTTGTTTGTGTCTTCCTTAATTTCGTGCTTCAGTGTTTTGTAGTTTTCTGAGTACAGGTCTTTTACCTCCTTGGTTAGGTTGATTCCTAGGTACTTTATTTTTCTTGTTGCTATATCAAATGGGATTTTTTTCCTGATTTCTGATTCTGCAGTTTGTTGTTGGTATACAGGAATGCCTTTGATTTCTGAGTATTGACTTTGTATCCAGCTGTTTTCCCAAATTCATTTATTAGGTCGAGTAGTTTTTTGGTGGAGTCTATAGGATTTTCCATGTACACTATCATGTCATCTGCAAACAGTGACAGTTCCATTTCCTCCTTTCCAATTTGGATGCCTTTTATTTCTTTTTCTTGTCTGATTGCTGTGGCTACGACTTCAAGTACTACGTTGAATGGGAGTGGTGAGAGAGGGCATCCTTGTCTTGTCCCTGATCTTAGCGGGAAAGCTCTAAGTTTTTGTCCATTGAGTATGATGTTGGCTGTAGGTCTCTCATATATGGCCTTTATTATGTTGAGGAATGCTCCCTCTATTCCCACTTTGCTGAGTGTTTTTATCAGAAATGGGTGGTGTATCTTATCAAATGCTTTTTCTGCATCTATTGATGTGATCATGTGATTTTTATCTTTGCTGTTCTTGATGTGATGTATTATGTTTATTGATTTGCAAATATTGTACCATCCTTGCATCCCTGGGATAAATCCCACTTGGTCATGGTGGATGATCTTTTTAATGTGTTGCTGGATGCGATTTGCCAATATTTTGTTGAGAATTTTAGCGTCTATGTTCATCAGCAATATTGGCCTGAAGTTTTCTTTCTTTGTTGTGTCTTATCTGGTTTTGGGATTAGGATGATGCTGGCTTCATAAAAAGAGTTTGGGAGTCTTCCATCAGTTTGGATTTTTTCGAATAGTCTGTGAAGGACAGGGGTTATCTCTTCCTTAAATGCTTTGTAGAATTCTCCTGTGAAACCATCTGGTCCAGGGCTTTTGTGTGTTGGGATTTTTTTGATGACTGCTTCAATTTCCTCTGCTGTTATTGGTCTGTTCAGGTTTTCTGCTTCTTCTTCATTCAGTTTTGGAAGATTATATTTTTCTAGAAATGTGTCCATTTCACCTAGGTTTTCAAATTTCATTGTAATTTCTGAATGCTGACCTGCTTGATTTCTGTCAATGACATGTGGATGGCTCACTTTCAATTGCTTATTTAACAAATTCTTTTTTATTTTTTTTTAGTTTTTGAAATATATTTTCTTGATTATGCTATTAAAGTTGTTCCAATTTTTCCCTCTTTGCCCCTCCCCATCCAGTACCCCCATTCCCTCCAGCAATCCCCCCTTAGTTCCTGTCCATGGGTCATGCATATAAGTTCTTCGGCTACTCCATTTCCTATACTGATTTTAACATTCCCCCATCTATTCTGTACCTACCAATTTGCACTTCTTAAAGTTTGCATCTTTTATCCCATTCTCCCCTGTTCTCCTCCCAACTGATAACCTTCCAAATGATCTCCATATCTATGATTCTATTTCTCTTCTGCTTGTTTGCTTAGTTTACTTTTTAGATTCAATGACTGATAGTTGTGAATGCATTGCCATTTTAATGTTCATAGTTTTCATCTTTTTCTTATATAATTCCCTTTAGCATTTCACATATTAATGGCTTGGTGATGATGAACTACTTTAGTTTTACCTTGTCCAGGAAGCACTTTATCTGCCCTTCCATTCTAAATGATAGCTTTGCTGGATACAGTTATCTTGGATGTAGGCCCTTGCCTTTCATGACTTGGAATACTTCTTGCCAGTCCCCTCTAGCCTGCAAGGTCTCTTTTGAGAAATCAGCTGAAATCTTATGGGAACTCTGTTGTAGGTAACTACCTGCTTTTCTCTTGCTGCAACAATTTCTTTGATAGGCATCTTTGATTTGATGTGAACTTCACTTGATTATGCTTGTGATCTTCCTCATTTCTCCTTAGGATGGCAATGTCCTAGGCCTATACCTACCATGTGATTCATGTCTCATTATGCCTAGCACTTTGTAGTAAGCAGAACAATGCTTTCCCCCAACCCACAAAGACATAGAAATCCTAATCCCCAGGACCTATAAATGTGGTTGGTTCTGTAGCAAAGAGAAACCGAGGTTACAGGTGGAATTTAGGTTGTAATCAGCTGACCTTAAAACAGGGAGGTTATCTAGGTAGGCCCTATGTAGTCAGAGGGTCTTTAAAAAATGTAGGAGGGAGGTCAAATAAAATGTCTGAAGTATGTGATTATGGAAACAGAGTCAGATGCTGTGCTGCTGCTTTGAAGGTGGAGAAGGGGGGGGAGGTGAACCCAGGAATACAGGTGGCCTCTAAAGTTGGAGAAGACAAGGAAATGAATTCTTTCCTAGAGCCTCCAGAAATGAACACAGCCCTCTTGACACCAGTAAGGTTTTGGTGATTTTTTACGGCACCAGTAGAACACTAATATATCCAAGAATTGAAAACTCATAGATGAGCCCTTAAGGTTTAGACATTAGTTTTTTGATGACCCTGAAAGTTCTCCTGTTCCCTGAGTTCCCTGTTGCCCCCCAACTAATTCATTCTCCCACCACTTCAAAGCTTAGAATAAACAGGCATTAGTTGCAATGTGGTGGAATGCATTAGAGTTTGCGTGAGCACTGGAGTCAGATTTGACCGCAAATTCTGGTTTGACCACTTTCTAGCTCTATGACTTCCGATAAATCATTTAAGTTTTCTGAGCTTCAATTTATTCCTTATTTACAAAACAGAGATAATAAGGAATACCTGTTACTATGAGGATTAGTAACGATATCTGTAAATGCACCTACCACAATGCATTGTATATATTAGGTACTTGATAAGGGGTAACTATTATTACTGTATTTTAAATTCTTAAGACTATTGTTTCATTTTTCTACCACATATTATTTTTCATCAAGGCTTTTTTGTGAGTCAGAATATAAACAGGTAATAGGATCTTGAAAGGAAGAATTGGTGAGACATTTTGTCCTATAGTACTTATTGGTGAATGGATGGATATTTAGGAATAAAGAATCATTAAATGTCAAAAGTGTGGTAGGGGAGACCCTGAAATAGAAGCGGACAACAACTGTACATTGCCTTAATTGTCAGATTCTGTGTTTTCCTTCAGTACACTGAGAATATTATTGAATAATAATGTAAGTAACTTTAATGCTGTTTGAAAATCATATACATGTATTCTTTTTCCTTCAAAGGACTCTACATCTCATGGCCTACATCTGCTTCTTCATGTCCTCACATCATAAAGTTGAATGTTACCCAAAGATCTTTAGAAGACCAGAAGTTAAAAAACACCTAAAGGCTACTCATAACAAAAAGTCATTTATTAGAAAAAACATTTTTAAAACATTTCTTCTGTTTTCAAAAAGAAGCAAAGGTGCAAAAATGCAAAGAATGCTAAAGTAACATTAAAACCTTGTAGTTACTGGTTGTAGTGTCTCAGTGAAAACCTTGTAGTGCCGGCCTGTGAGTCAAAGGGTTGCTGGTTCGATTCCCAGTCAGGGCACATGCCTGGGTTGCGGGCCAGGTCAGGTCCCCAGTCAGAGGCGCGTGAGAGGCAACTGCACATTGATGTGTCTCTCCTGTTTCTCCCTCACTTCCCCTCTCTCTAAAAATAATAAATGTTATAAAACCCTCAAGATTCCCTTAGAAAATAAATAAATAAAATCTCGTAGTAAAATTTGATAGAGTGAAGTAGTAATTTCCTTTGAAAGTTTAAAAAAAACCCTTCAAGAAATAGTGATAGTTATTGATGATCTTTTTAATATTGTTGTTCAAGTACAGTTGTGTCCATTTTCCCTCCACCACTCCCCACAATGCCACCCATCCCCATCTCCAACCCTCAATACTACTCCCTTTGACTTTGTCCATGGGTCCTTTATACATGGTCCTTGACAGCCCTTCCTCTATTTTCCCTCATTATCCCTCTCCCCTATCCCCCCTAATTACTGTCAGTTTGTTCTTTATTTCAATGTCTCTGGTTATATTTTGTTTGTTTTTTTCTTTTATTGATTAGGTTCCACTTGTAAGTGAGATCATATGGTATTTGTCTTTCAGTGCCTGGCTTATTTCACTTAGTATAATGCTCTCCAGTTCCATCTATGTAGTCGTGAAGGGTAGAAGCTCCTTTTTTTCTTCTTTATAGAATTCCATTGTGTAAGTGTACAATAGATTTTTTATCTACACACTTACTGATGGGCACTTAGATTGCTTCTGAAACTTGGCTATTGGAAATTGTACTGCTATGAACATTGGGGTGCAGAGGTTCTTTTGAACTGGTGTTTCAGGATTCTTAAGGTATAATCCCAGCAGTGGAATTGCTGGGTCAAAAGGCAGTTATATTTTTAGTATTCTAAGGAAATTCCCTACTGTTTTCCACAGAGGCTGTACCAGTTTGCATTCCCACCAACAATGCATGTACTAGGGTTCCCTTTTCTCCACAACCTCACCAACACTTGTGGTTTGTTGATTTGTTTATGATGACCATTCTGACCAGTGTGAAGTAGTATCTCATTGTGGTTTTAATTTGCATCTCTCTGATGGCTAGTGATGCTGAGCATCCTTTTATATGTCTCTGGGCCCTCTGCATGTCCTCCTTAGATGGATGTCTGTTCAGGTCCTTTGCCCAGTTTTTAATTGCATTGTATGTCTTCCCAGAGTGGGGTCATGTGAGTTCTCTATATATTTTGGAGATCAAACCCTTGTCCAAGCTATCATTTCCAAACATATTTTCCCATACAGTTGGTTCTTTTAATTTTACTGATATTTTCTTTAGCTGTGCTGAAGCTTTTTATTTTGATAAAGTCCCATTTGTTTATTCTTTCCTTCATGTTCCTTGCTGTAGTGGATATATCAGTGAAAATATTGCTGCATGGAATATCTGAGATTTTCCTGCCTATGTTTTCCTCTAGGACTTTTATGGTATTGTGACTTATATTTAAGTCTTTAATTTATTTTTGTGTATGGTGTAAGTTGGTGGTCAAGTTTCATTTTTTGCATGTAGCTGTCTAGATCTCCCAACACAATTTGTTGAAGAGGCTATTTTTACTCCATTTTGTGCTTCTGTCCCCTTTGTTGAATATTAATTGACCATAGAGACATGGGTTTATTTCTAGGCTCTCTTTTCTATTTCACTGGTCTATGTGTCTGTTCTTACGCCAGTACCAGATTGTTTTGTTTACCGTGTCCTTATAATATAGCTGATGTCAGGTACGGAGATCCCTCCTACTTTGTTCTTCTGTTTCAAAATTGCTACAGCTATTTGGGGTCATTTATGGTTCCAAGTAAATATTTGAAATGTTTGTTCCATATCTGTGAAATATGTCATTGATATTTTAATAGGGATTGCTTTGAATCTATAAATTGCTTTGAGTAGTATGGATATTTTGATGGTGTCAATTCTTCCAATCTATGACCATGGTATATATTTCCATTTATTTGTGTCTCCCTTAATTTCTTTCTTCAGTGTTGTGTAGTTTTCTGAGTACAGGTCTTTTACCTCCTTGGTAAGGTTTATTCCTAGGTAATTTATTTTTCTTGTTACAGAAAATGGGATTTTTTTCCTGATTTCTGATTCTGATATTTCATGGTTGGTGTATAAAATGCATTTGATTTCTTAATGTTTAGTTTGTATCCCACTGTTTTGCCAAATTCACTTATTAGGTTGAGTAGTTTTTTGGTGGAGTCTGTAAGGGTTTTCTGTGTATACTCTCTTGTCATCTGCAAACAATGACAGTTTTGCTTCCTCCTTTCTAACTTGGATGCCTTTTATTTCTTTTTCTTTTCTGATCACTGTGGCTAAAGACTTCCAACACTATGTTGAAAAGTGGTGAAAGCAAACATCCTTGTCTTGTTCCTGATCTTAGTGGGAAACCTTTTAGCTATTACCCATTGAATACGAAAGTGGTGTTAGGTTTCTCGTATATGTTGAGGAATGCTCCCTCTACTCCCACTTTGCTGAGTGTTTTTATCATAAATGGGTGCTGTATTTTATCAGATGTTTCTTCTACATCTATTCATATGATCATGTGATTTTTGTGTTTCTTTTTCTCCATATGATGTGTTGTGTTTATTGATTTGTGAATATTGTACCATCCTTGCATCCCTGGGATGAATCCCACTTGATCATGGTGTATGATCCTTTTAATGTATTGCTGGATGAGGGTTGCCAATATTATGTTGAGGATTTTAGTGTCTATGTTCATCAGAGATATTAGCCTGTAGTTTTCTTTCTTTGTTGTGTCTTTATCTGATTTTGGGATTAGGACGATGTTGGCTTCATTAAAAGAGTTTGGGATTTTTCCCTCTTCTTGGATTTTTTGGAATAGTCTGTGAGGGATAGGGGTTAGGTCTTCCTTAAATGTTTTGTAAAATTCTCCAATGATGCCATCTGGTCCATGGTTTTTGTATACCGGGAGTTTTTTGATTACTTCTTCAATTTCACCAGGTGTTATTGGTCAGTTTAGGCTTTCTGCTTCTTCTTGATTCAGTTTTGGAAGAATATATCTTTCTAGAAATTTTTCTATTTCACCCAGGTTTTCAAATTTCTTGGCATATGGTTGTTTGTGGTAATTTCTTACATTTCTTTGTATTTCTATGGTATCAGTTGTAATTTCTCCTCTTTCATTTCTGATTATATTTATTTGGGTCTCCTCTCTTCTTTTTTTCTTGATGAGTCTACTTAAAGACTTGTTGATTTTGTTTACCTTTTCAAAGAACCAGCTCCTGTATTTGTTGATCCTCACAATTGTTCTTTTAGTCTCTATGTCCTTTAATTCTTCTCTGATCTTGGTTATTTCCTTCCCTCTACTCACTCTGGGCTTTGTTTGTTGTTGTTCTTCAAGTTCTTGTAGGCATAGGGTTAGGTTGTTTATTTGAAATGTTTCTATCTTTTTTAGGTAGGCCTATGTTGCTATGAACTTCCATCTCAGAATTGCCTTTGCTATGTCCCATAAGTTTTAGTCCGTTGTGTATTCATTTTCTCTTGTTTCAAGAAACTTTTTGATTTGTTCTTTGATCTCATTATTAACCCATTCAATGTTTAGTAGCATGCTATTCAATCCCTATGAATTTGAGTGTTTTTAGTTTTTTCCTTGAGGTTGGTTTCTAATTTCAGTCCCTTGTGTTCTGAAAAAGTGCTTGATCAGATTTCAATTTTCTTGAATTTGTTGAGACTTGTTTTGTGGCCTGTCACGTGGTCTGTCTTTGAAAATGTTCCATGTGCACTTAAAAAGAATGTGAATTTTTCTTCTTTTGGATGAAAGTTTCTACATATATCAGTTAAGTCCATTTGATCTAGGACTTTGTTCAATGCCACAATATCCTTGTTGATATTTTGTTTTGAAGATCTGTCCAACTTTAACAGTGGGGTGTTAAAATCCCCTACTATAATTGTGTTGCTGTCAATATCTTTCTTGAAGTCCTCCAAGATTTTCCTTATATATTTGGGGGCTCCTATGTTGGGTGCATATATGTTTATAATGTTTATGTTCTCTTGATGGATTATTCCCTGAGTACTATGAAGTGTTCTTCAGTGTCTCTTTTTATGGCTTTTGTTTTGAAGTCTACTTTGTCTGATATAAGTATTGCTACCCTAGCTTTTTTTCTTGTACATTTGTTTGGAATATTTTTCCAACACTTAACTTTCAGTCTGTGTAGGTCTTTTTTACTGAGATGGCTCCCTTGTAGGCAGCATATGTCCAGGTTATGTTTTCTTGTCCATTCAGCTATCCTATGTCTTTTGATTGGACATTTAATCCATTAACACTTAAGGTTTTTATTGATAGGTACTTATTTATTGCCATTTTACCTCTTTGTACCTTTGTTCCTCTCTCTCTCTCACTCTTTTTTCCCCCTCTTCTTAAAGCAGTCCTTTTAGCGTATCTGGCAGTGCAGGTTTGGTGGAGGTATATTCTTTCAGCATTCTTTTGTCTGGGAAGCTCCTTATTGCACCTTCCATTTTAATTGAGAACCTCACTGGGTAGAGTATTCTTGGTTTCAGGTCTTTGGTTTTCATTACTTGGACTATTTCCTGCCATTCTCTCCTGACTTGTAGTGTTTCTGTTGAGAAATCAGCTGCTAGCCTTATCAGAGCTCCTTTGTATGTTACTTCTTGTTTCTCCCTTGCTCCTTTTAAGATTATCTCTTTGTCTTAAAAGGTAACATTTTAATTATGATGTGTATTGAAGTTGGCCTCTTTCAGTTCATCTTGACTGGGACCCTCTGTGCTTCCTGAACTTGTGTGTTTGTTTCCCCTCTCCAGGTTTGGATTGTTTTCTGTCATAATTTTTTCAAGCAGGGTTTCTACCCCTTGCTCCTTTTCTTCTCCTTGTGGTATTCCTATAATTTGAATGTTGTGTTTCATGTTTTTCTGCAGTTCCCTGAAGCTATCTTCATAAATTTTTAGTCTTTTTCATGCAGCTGCTGTATCTGGATATTTCTTTCTACCTTGTCTTTCATCTCACTTATTTGGTCATCTGCTTCATGTGTTTCCTTCTAGTGTGCTTTTTATTTCAAAAATTGTATTCCTCATTTCTTCCTGGTTCTTGTTTATAGTTTCTATTTCCTTTTCATACTGTTGTAGTTTCCACCCATTTCTTTGTAGTTGTCTGTGATTTCCTTGAGCATCCTTATAACCATTCTTTTGAATTCTATATCTGATAATTTGCTTGCCTCCATTTCATCTAGCTCTTTTAGTGGGAAGTCTATCATTGCTTTTGATTGCATGTTCTTTCTTTTTTTTCCCCATTTTAGGTGACTCTATTTATTTGTTTCTGTGATTTTCGATGTTCTGCTTTGCTAGCTATCTTCGTAAGGTGAACTTCTATGGTAGGAGTTCTGTGGGACTCAGTGGTGTGGTCTCTTTGATTTCCTTGTCTGGGTGCTTTAGGGTTGCCCTTTCCTCCATTTGTGTGGGCTCCTTTGTTCTATTTGTGTTTTATCCATTGGTGACTCCTTCATTGGTGGGTTCTCCCCTCCAGCGGATTTACTGGTATTCACAACTCCCACCTTATCTTGTATGTGATCTGGGGCAGGATGAAGACAGAGTGGATTATGACAATGGTAGAGTATTCTATGGGATTTAAAGTACCAACAAGTGGAGAACAGATAGGAGATCCTTTGTAGAACATAGCAATAACTGTGATATTTCATCCAATTAGCCACTTCTTTTAAAAGCTGAAAAAGAGATAAGACTTGTTAGAGTGGAAAAAGAATGTGAGCTGACTCCAGAAAGCAGAGCGCTTAGCTAGGTTAGATGGTGAGATATAGTGAGGGTAAGGGATAGAAACTTGGCATAGTGTGTGAGAGAATAAAGTTAACCACAACAGTAATAAAGCTCAGGAAGATAGTGAAATGGACCAAGACCAGGGAAGGGTGCTGTGTGGGATTTGGGACAACAATATCACAAGAAATATATGATCTGAATAATAAAAATTAAAATTAAAAGACTAAAAGTAATATGTTAGAATATGAGTGAAGTGAAAGAAGAAAAATTAAAATATAAAAGGGAGAACAAAGAAAACCAGTTAAACAATGAAATCAAACAAACTAAACAGAAAGACAAGAAATAAAAAAATAAAAAATAAAAATAAATAAAATGAAAGTTCTGTAGGATAGTAAAGTGAAGTTTGTCTCTGTTGTTGGCATTAGCATTCTGATCTCTCTCTTGATCTGTCTTTGTTCTTCTCACAACCCTAGGTCTTATTATCTTACCCTTGGGTGTGGGGGGCGGGGTGAGGGTGAAAGCCTCCTGCTGACATTAAACCCACCAAGCGGGTTCTGCTGGTCTTCCCTGATGCTGCAGACAGAGGGGGCTGGGCTCCATTTTTTTTCCTTTCCTGTGGTACTGAAAGGATGGGGGCTTTGTCTGGACTACAATATTCACAGGTGCTCAGCCTCCAGCCCAAGCCCTCAGAGCCCTGTGAGGCCCACACTGTCCATATGCATCAGGACGGCACCTTTAATCCACCTCATTGTGCAATGCTTTGATTAATCTGCGAGGTACAGGAGTGGGAACAACTTGTACCCCTCCTCCTCCTCTTCCCCTTTTGCTGACCTGGGCGCTGTGTGCACATAAAGTCCCTTCAGGGCAGTTTAGTTCCCTTGTTAAATTATGTCTCTCTGGGGACTGCTACCTCTCTGAGCCCCTCTTTGATCAGTCTGTGAGGCACCCTGATTTGGAGCAAATCTTGCCCCTCCTCCTCCTGGCCCAGACCTGCCTGTGAGAAGTCCTTGCATGGTGGCTGAGAGCCTTTTTTTGAGCGAATTCCCCTTGGTTGTGGGCAGCTGTTCCTAACAAGCACCTGGCTTTTCACACAGACCAACTCTCTGACCAGTCCAGAGACTAGCTGGGTCACGGTCAGTCATGGCCCAACTCTTCTCCCATCTCCAGGTGTCATCTGGCTCCCCAGTTTCCCTGGTACCATCCCAGCTGGCGACCACAGTCCCAGCCAGGGAACAAGGCTTGCTGTGTGTCTCCCACTGCGTCTTTATCCCCCCAGCAACTTCAAGCATCCAGGTGTCTCCTCGTGCAGTTCTGGCTTCCCTGCTCTTGGAGGGGAGGGAGCTGTGAAGTTACAACTGCTGACCTGGCTGTCCTCCAAAGCTCCTGTAGCGGCCGCAGTCCTGGCCCAGGGCCCGGGGACCTTCCCATCGGCCTACAAAATCTCCTTACCATCCATTTTTAAACATCCTCTGCAATCTTTGGCTTCCAAACTTCATATAAGCTGGGATTCTGTTGGTTGTTCACTCTATTCTTCAGAAGATCGGCTAGATGTTCAAGCTGGGTGCACAAGCAAGTGGGCTCAGGTCCCATCTACCTCTCCACCATCTTCAATGCCCTACTTATTGATGATTTGAATGTACTCAAGAGTAAAAACAGGAGCAAACCACCTAAAGGCTGTATTTTTTAGTTTAATTGCAGAGCTATGAACTCCAACATATTTTAAAACTATGGTATTTAGCACCTGAATTAAATTGTGCAGTTCTGTTAGATATTTGTCAAATAAATGATGGATAAAAATCAACTTAAAATATATTTCAGACTCAAAACATATTTCTAATGTGAAGAACCAAAGAACATAAGTAATAGACTTTTCAGAAGTAATTGTAATTAGTCAATTCCTGCTTCTACAAATTTCTTAAATTCTAAGTTCAAAAAAAATATGAAGCTGGCACCATGATCACGTTTTACAGGAGTAGAAAGTAAGTGGTGTCACCCTTGAAGAGGCAGATGATATCCTATGGGTAATTCCAGTTGCAAAGAACTGTGATGACTAGGTGAGGCTACAACAGCAGTTGTAAGGCAGAGACTCCCCAGCGAGGGGGGCAGCTCCAGAATGAAAGTACAGTACCTAGAAGAAATACATACCTTTTTCCTGGGGAGGATTCAGAGACCAGGTTCAGACAGGTTGAAAGTTGGGATGTGGCACCAGAACACATGTGATACACAAGGAAATAAGCAGGATTGATGAGAAATTAAGAAAGAGCTGGGCAGAATTAATGGAGAGAAGAATCAGGAAACAGAGTCTGGAAGAACATAACATCAGGATCACTGATCAGGAGCAAAGTAGGGGACACACTGCGGGACTTCAGAATCTAGCAGGCAGTTACTTCTAAAGATGAGCTTGTGGGCATGGCCTAATTTTCACAATGTCAGCCAGGACCTGCTGCCTGCTATTCTCTATTCTTAAAGTAGTCAGGCCTGGCCAGGTGGACAACAGTGTGAGTCTTGGCAAGCAGCATCCTTGTGATTTGATACTGCAAAAACAGAATGTATTCAGGTAGTAGGTCCCAGAACACAGTCTGGTATTCTGCCAAACAAATATGTCCTGAAATATGCTGGAAAGACCTTTGCACAGCAAGGTATTGGCACCTCTTGTTTTTGTCTAAGATGTCCCCAGCTTTAACCAGTAACAAAATTCACCCCAAACCAAAACATACCTATTCATGATGAAGCAAAAAACTGTTTCAATTTGGGCAATCCTGTAATTTTTACAAGTCTATGAAATGGGAAAAATAAGACACCAGATGCCCAGAGTCAGTTGGGGACTTCCTCATTCATCTCAGTTGTTGATTTATGTAATAATTTCAGGCAAGTGGCCTTAGATAAAAAATGAAGTCTGCAGTTGCATTTATAATTCTAAATGGATATATTGGTATGATATCTTACTCTTTGAGTTGGAAACACCCTAACCTCATCCCAAAGACTGACAAATGGATTGTTACGTGATCTCGGAGTGTTTATTCTAGCTTACCTAGATGAACAAGTAAGTACACTAGCTAAAATATAGAAAAATATTTGAAACATTGCATGTTCAATGCTATATGCTACATGCAATCCTAATCATAAATTTTATTATTTCAATTCTTCCTCCTGAACATCTCCCAAATTAACCCCCCAATTTTTTTCTAGATCTGTTAATGACATTATCCTACTTTGGGGCCCATCACCTGTATAATTGAAACAGCTTTCTATTTGGCCTCCAGTCTGGCTTTCCCTCATTTCTTCCAATGTCTTCCATACTATAAGAGTTACGTTTTTTCTAAATATTTAACCTGGTCAGTTCACTTTCCTAGTTAAAACCTTTAATGGAGCTTCACCTATTTTTGGAATAAAACTCATATTTCTTGAAACGTTCTACAGAGATGTTCATGACCTCCCTATCATTCACTTCACCACTTTGAATTCCATATCCCAGCCCCACTGGACAACTTTCAGCTCCCACATACTATGCTTTCTCACCTCTGGGTCTTCCACTTTATGTTCTCTCTGCCTGTAACATTCTTCATTACCTCTCTCCTCCCTCTCTGCCCCTTGAACTTTCATGGCTAGTTGCTACTTTCCCTTCAGGTTTGGGCAGAGAGTACTTGTGCTCACCGGTATCTACCTTTCCTTCTTCATTCTTGGCACATAGATTACATTTCATATCTTCCCTTGCAGTGAAGTGTGACAGTGTAACTAAATAAAATGTGGTAGAAGTGATCTATTATTCTCAGGCCTGGTCTATAAAACCCTGCCACAGGTAAACCTTGCCCTCTTTCTCCATCTGCCACCTGACTGGCTAGGATTCAGAGGACATTGAGGAGGACGAAGGACTAAGATGAAGGTGCCTAAGACTTTCATTAGACTGTGACATAAACAAGAAGTAAATCACTAGTGCATTAAGCTGCTGAGAAATTGAGGTTTCTTTAATTCAGCAGCTGACATTACTTTCCTTAAGCAACACAAAATCATAGCTTAGTTTTACATTTCCCTGGGAAAACTTCTTTGACTGACAGTATCTGTCTTCTCCACTCTACTGTAAGCTCAGTAAGGGCAGAGACCATTTTCTTATTCACTATTTTATCTCCAGTTCTTATTACAGGGTAAGTACACAATGCATGAATAAACCAAAAATATTTGTTAAATGTTGAGCCAATAGACTTTATATTGAACCTTAAAAGATTCAAATTTGAATTTCCAGGAGTTGAACAGATAGCATTAAACTTGGAAAAGTACATTTAATTCCTTTGTATAACAGAGATGAAACCATGAAAAACTGGAAAATTCTTACATCCACACAAGCAAACAACTTTAAAAGACAAAATCCTCATGTTGGGGACAAGAACATTAATACAAAGTTCTCACTTTGGCATTGCAGCTTGTCTGCTTTTCGATTTTACTTAGAAGAGAAAAACATGATAAGGATATCTGTCCCTTGGAGTGCAAAGAAGATTTTGAAAGCCCAAATAGGTTCTGATTTTCCTTATCAGTTTTTAGAGCTCCATACATTTCAAACCTGTTCAAAGTGGCAGTTGACATGTTGGATAATGGCTGGAGCACTTTGTTACAAGACCATAAAACAATAGCCATCTACGTATGAGAAAAATGTTGCAAAGAGAAAGAAACCTGTATTCTCTGTAACATCAATATAAAGCACTTTGTACTTTTTGGATAAACTGGATCTCTCTGTCTTTGGCCAAGTTATTGTGTATGTGTCTGTGTGTGTGTGTCTGTGTGTGTTGTGATCATCAGGCTCTCTTAATTTGGGTGTGCTGGGCTTAATGGTAGTCTCTAGAAATGGTCCTGGAAATGATAGTATGAATGACTTTTCAGAGCGGTGAGGAGAGAGACAGAAAGAAAAGGGAGAGAGAGATTACATACTAGAGTAGTCTCTGTGTGAATAGAGAGCTTAAGTTTTTCATATTTCATAGATTTCCCTCAATTAATAGGAATCATGCAATTGCTTTTCACTAAAATTAATTATGCCATGGATAAGAGTAGATAGGAAGATAGTGGTATTCATAATTTATTATGGTTTTATATTTCTTTTACTTCTAAGAAATGATCAGATCTCCCTCTCACCTGTTTCCAAAAGGGAATTCAGAAAACATGATTTCAGATTGCATATTCAAGGCAAACGCCATCAATTGTCTGCTCCATATCCTTTCCTGTTTCTTCCTTGCCAATGTAAGCCTGACTTTCTTTATGCCCAGCTCCAGAAAATGAAGCATGATTGGTAAGCCAGTTGCGACACCTTTTCTTTCTTAGTCTGTCTTACAGCTCAGGATGCCCATGTCATCCAGTTCTAGCCAATTAGGCCTAAGATGCAATCTGCTTATGGAATTTCTGGGGAAATTTTTTCCTAATAAAAAGGGACATATGCTGGCACTGTTCTCCCTTTATTCCTGTCCACTTCCCACCCCCATTTTTCAACTTTGAATACAGATATTGAGTTTAAAGCTTCAGAAGATATGTGTTACCATGAGGCAATTAGCATGAAGATAAAATCCAACACACTTTAGAGCATACAGCAAAAAAAAAAAGGAAGAGTCTAGATCCTTGGCATTGTTGAGCAGGTGAAGTGGTGTTTTCAGAAACATTCAAAAACTTGGACAATACATGCAGAGAGAAGAATAGAAAATATATTGACACATATTTAAAACTTTTACCAGATCCTCTAATGCATACCTTTCTCTCATTGCTTGGCCAAAACAGAGACTGGAAAACAAGATTTATATGCATTTTGGTATTCAATTTAAGATTAGAATTGTGAAGGTGAGAAAAATGAGGACAAATTGTTTAGTAAAGAAATGCTGTTGTCATTTACTTAAGAATAAGTTTGTGTGAGTTTTTTAAAGTTTTTAACTGAATCATGAATAGAAAATTTGAAGAAACCAATAATGAATAAGAAGATTGAAACAGTACTCAAATAAACACTTCCCAACAGCAAAAACAAAAAAAACCCAGCACTAGACATTTTCACTGGTGACTTCTATCAAACATTTAAGAATTAACAGCAATCCTTGTTAAATTTTTCTTAAAAACTGAAGATGGAACATTGGAAAACTCATTTTATGAGTCCTAATACCAAAGCCAGATATAAGAGCACTATAAGAAAAAAAAAAAACCTAGAGGCCAATATCCTTGATGAATAAAGATGCAAAAATTATTTAAAGAAAATTAGGAAATGTACTTCAACAACACACTAAAAGTCTCACATGCCATGGTCATATGGGATTTTTCTTGAGATGCAAGGGTGGTATAACATACATGCATTAATAAATATGATATACTGCTTTAATGGAATGAAAGATAAAAATCATATGATCATCTCAACAGCTTAAAAAAGAGCATTTAACATCCTTTCATGATAAAAACTCTCAACAATTTGGATATAGAAGAAAGGTACCTCAACATGATAAAGACCTTATATGAAAAATCATAGCTAACATCATACTCAATGGTGAAAAGTTAAAAGCTTTCTTGCTAAGACCAGGAATGATACAAGGGCTCATTCTCATCTAGTCAAATAAAACTGGAAGTCCTAGTCAGAGCCATCAGGCAAGAAACACAAATAAAAATCATGCTAATTAGAAAGGAAGAAGTAAAATTATCTCTATTTGAAGAAGCTATGATCTTATATATAGAAAATTCAAAAAAGTCCACCCCCCAAAAATCTGTTAGAACTAATAAACAAGTTCATTAAAATTACAAGACACACAATCAAATACAAAAATCAGTTGCATTTCATTTATTTGTAGAGGTATATGTACCCCTGCGTTCACTGCAGCACTATACATGGTAGCCAAGAAATGGGAACAACGTTAAGTGTCCTTTAATGGGTGATTGGGTAAAGAAGATGTTGTGCACATATTACAGTGGAATACTACTCAAGCAGAAGAAAAGATAAAATACTGACATTTGGTACAATATGGATGGATCTTGAGAATATCATGCTAAGCAAAATAAGTCAGATGAAAAATGACAAAAATCATATAATTTTACTTGTGTGGGATATACTTATAAAACAAAAAGCAACAAATCAATGAACAAACAAACTCATAGACACAGATGACAGTATGGTGGTAACCAGAGGGGAAGAGGGATTGGGAGAGGATGAAGAAGGTAAAAAGGGTCATATATTTGGTAACAGGAGATTAGACTTTGGGTGGTGAGCACACATGCAATATGAGGGGGAACCCCCCCAAAACAGAATTCTCTTCTGGAGGGCAGGCCCCTTGTAGTACAAGCTTTCCTCACTAGGTGAGTGTTCTAGGAACCCATCTGTATCAGTGTACCAGCTGGCACTGTTGTGAGAGGCTGCATTTGGCTTCAGTGAATTTTCCTTGAAGACTCCTTCAGTGCATTTGCCCATTCATGATGAGCTATTTATGAGTGACCTGCCCACACCACACTGAGCATTCAGCAGTTTGTGACCCAAAATGGCATGACCCCTGTGCCCCACCCTCCCTATTCACCCAATCTTGAACTGAGTGGCTTTTTTTTTGTTTCCTCAGATGAAGAAAGTCCTCAAAGGGAAATGTTTTACCAGCATGGAAGAGGAGAAATAAAAAATGGCAGAAGCACTAAAAGACATCAAAATTGACAAGTTCAAAACCCGTTTTTTAAAAATTTGTATTGTTATTCAATTACAGTTGTATGCCTTTTCTCTCCATCCCTCCACCTCACCCCAGCCGAACTCCCCTCCCTCGCCCACCTCCACCCTCCCCCTTGATTTTGTCCATGTGTCCTTTATAGTAGTTCCTGTAATCCCCTCTCCCCACTGTCCCCTCCCCACTCCCCCATGGTTATTGTTAGATTGTTCTTAACTTCAATGTCTCTGGTTATATTTTGTTTGCTTTTTTCTTTTGTTGATTATGTTCCAGTTAAAGGTGAGATCATATGGTATTTGTCCCTCACTGTCTGGCTTATTTCACTTAGCATAATGCTCTCCAGTTCCATCCATGCTGTTGCAAAGGGTATAAGCTCCTTCTTTCTCTCTGCTGCATAGAATTCCATTGTGTAAATATACCATAGTTTTTTGAGTGGATCAAAACCTGTTTCTTTTTAAAGATTTTATTTATTTATTTTTAGAGAGAGAAGGGAGGGAGAAAGAGAGGGAGAGAAACGCCAATGTGTGAGGGAAATACCAATTGGTTGCTTTTTGCACACCCCCAACCATAACCGGGCCTGCAACCCTGGCATGTGCCCTGACTGGGAATTGAGCCAGCAACCTTTTGATTCACAGGCTAGTGCTCAATCCAGTGAGCCATACCAGCCAGGGATCAAAAACTGTTTTGAGCAGTGGAAAAAAAGTCTCAATAAGTTTATTGCACCAAAAAGAGAGTACTTTGAAGGTGACTGAAGTTTAAATATGTAAGAATAAATACACAATTTTTAATAAATAAATTCCACTTTTGGGTCTTCCTCATATACAGATGATGTATTATAGAATTGTACACTTTAAACTTAGATAGTTATTAACCAATGTCACTCAAATAAATTTAATATATATAATCAATTGTGTTTCTATACATTAACAACAGAGTTTCTAAAAAAGAAGTAAGGAAAATAATCTCATTTAAAATAGCATGAAAAAAATAGCATGAAAAATAATAAAATGCTCAGGAATAAATTTAACCAAGGAGATAAAAGATGTGTATACTGAACACTATAAGACATTGATAATGGATATTGAAGAAGACACAAATAAATGGAAAGACATCCTGTGTTCAGAGTTGGAAAAATTAAGATTGTTAAAATGTCCATCACAAATGTCCAAAGTGATTTACAGATTTAATGCAATCCTCATCAAAATTCCAATGGCACTTTTCACAGAAATAGAACAAACAGTCATAAAATTTGTATGGACTACTAAAGATCAGAAATAGCCAAAGCAATCTTGAGAAAGAACAAAGCTGGAGGCATCACAATTCGTGATTTCAAACTTTACTACAAAGCTATAGTAATCAAAACAGTATGACACTGGCATAAAAACAGACACATAAGCCGATGAGAGTACAGTTATAAGACCACACATACTTGTTCTACTAATATTTGTCATGGAAGCCAGGAATACTCAGAGGGGAAGAGAAAGGATAGTTTCTTCAATAATGGTGTTGAATATTTTCTATATGTAGAAATGGATATTCACATGCAAAAAAAAATGAAATTGGACCCCTATCACACACTAATCACAAAAAATTAACTCAAAGGGATTAAAAACTTAAGTGTAAGACCCAAAACTGTAAAACTAGTAGGAGAAAACATAGGGACAAGCTCTTTGATATCAGTCTAGGCAACAAGTTTTTGGATATGACATCAAAAGCCCAAACAAAAGCAAAAATAAACAAATTAAACTAAAATGCTTCGGTACAGCAAAATGAAAAGGCAAACTAAAAAATGGGAGAAAATATTTGCAAACCATTCATCTGATAAGATGTTAATATCCAAAACATATAACAAATTCATATCATTCAATAGCAAGAAAACACACAATCTGATTTCAAAAATGGGCAGAGAATCTGAATAGATGTCTTTTCAAGTGGCCAACAGGTACATGAAAAGATGCTCAGCAGCACTAAGTATCAGGAAAATGTAAAGCAAAGCTAAAATGAGATATCACCTTAAATTTGTTAGAATAGCTACATCAGAAAGATAAATGATAACAATTATTGGTGAGGATGTGGAGATGAAGGAACATTGGTGCACAATTGGCAAGAAATTAGATTGGAAAACAGTATGGAGGCTTCTCAAAAGATTAAAAATAGAATTACTATATAATCCAGCAATCCCACTTTTGGATACATACCTGAAGAAAACTAAATAGTCATTGTGAAGACATATCTGTAGATATGAACCTCTTCATGTTTCTAGGGAGGCCATCATCACATGAGCAGCATCTTAATTAGGATTCACTGAGGAACCTCTGCTAGTCAGGAATGTGACAAGGTTGTCTGCTGTCACCATTACTAGTTAACATTTTTAAAATATATATTTATTGATTATGCTATTACAGTTGTCCCATTCCCCCCCTTCACTCCACTCCATCCTGCACACCCTGTCCCTCCCACATTCCTCCCTTATAGTTCATGTCCATGGGTCATACATATAAGCTCTTTGTCATCTACATTTCCTACACTATTCTTACCCTCCCCCTGTCTATTTTCCACCTATCATTTATTCTACTTATTCTCTGTACCTTTCCCCCTCCTCCCCCTCCCACTCCCCTGTTGATAACCCTCCATGTGATTTCCATTTCTGTGGTTCTGTTCCTGTTCCAGTTGTTTGCTTAGTTTGCTTTTGTTTTTGTTTTAGGTGTAGTTGTTAATAACTGTGAGTTTGCTGTCATTTTTACTGTTCCTATTTTTATCTTCTTTTTCTTAGATAAATCCCTTTAACATTTCATAGAATAAGGGCTTGGTGATGATGAACTCCTTGAACTTGACCTCATCTGAGAAGCACTTTATCTGCCCTTCCATTCTAACTGATTGCTTTGCTGGATCCAGTAATCTTGGATGTAGGTTCTTGCCTTTCATGACTTGGAATACTTCTTGCCAGCCCCTTCCTGCCTGTAAGGTCTCTTTGGAGAAATCAGCTGACAGTCTTATGGGAACTCCTTTGTAGGTAACTGTCTCCTTTTCTCTTGCTGCTTCTAAGATTCTCTCCTTCTGTTAATTATGGGTAATGTAACTATGATGTGCCTTGGTGTGTTCGTCCTTGGGTCCAGCTTCTTTGGGACTCTCTGAGCTTCCTGGACTTCCCGGAAGCCTATTTCCTTTGCCAGATTTGGGAAGTTCTCCTTCATTATTTGTTCAAATAAGTTTTCAATTTTTTGTTCTTCCTCTTTTCCTTCTGGCCCCCCGGTAATTCGGATGTTGAAACATTTCAAGATGTCCTGGCGGTTCCTAAGCCTCTCCTCATTTTTTTGAGTTCTTCTTTCTTCATTCTTTTCTGGTTGGATGTTTCTTTCTTCCTTCTGGTCCACACTGTTGATTTGAGTCCCAGTTTCCTTCCCATAACTGTTGGTTCCCTGTACATTTTCCTTTGTTTCTCTTAGCATAGCCTTCACTTTTTCATCTAATTTGCAACCAAATTCAACCAATTCTGTGAGCTTCCTGATTACCAGTGTTTTGAACTGTGCATCTGATAGGTTGGCTATCTCCTTGTTACTTAGTTGTATTTTTTCTGGAGCTTTGATCTGTTCTTTCATTTGGGCCATTTTTTTTTTTTTTGTCTTGGTGCACCTGTTATGTAAAGGCGTGGAACCTTAGGGGTCCACCAGGGCAGGGTAACGCTCATCAATGCGCTGTGACACTGCATGTAGGGGAGGAGTCTGATAGGGAGAAATGGTGCTTGCTCCATTCTCTGCTGGTTTTCAGTCATTTGCGCCGCTACCCGCAATCAAATTGGGCCATTCTGGTGCTGATTCCTGAGTGGGTGGGCTTGTGCATGCTCTAGGCCCCTGTGGGTCTCTCCAAGGAACTCTCCTGTGAGGCTTGGAGTTCCTCCTGCTGCCTCCTCAACCCCCATGGGTGTTTTCAATCAGAGGTTTGAGGCTTTATTTCCCTGCGCTGGAGCCCTGGGTTGAGCAGTCTGCTTCGCTCCTCCGCCAGTCCTCCTGGTTTATCTATGTGCGAATGTGGGGCCTCAGGGTCCACCAGTTACCACCTTGTGGGGTCTGCTAGCTGCACCCTGGCCTGCCCCACTCCTCAATCTGCCACCTTGCTGGGTCTGCCAACCTCCGCCTTGCTGTGAGTCTTCTCCACCCCGTCTTCCTGTCTCTGCCCCTCCTACAGGTCTGGATGAATGTTTCTTCTTTATCTCCTTGTTGTCAGACTTCCATACAGTTCAATTTTTGTCAGTTCTGGTTGTTTTTTGTTTTTAAATTGTTGTTGTCCTTCTTTTGGTTGTGCAAGGAGGCACAGTGTGTCTACCTACACTCCATCTTGGAGGGAGTTCTCCTAGTTAACATTTCACTGGAGGTATTGTTCAATTGAATGAGAGAAAAAAATTAAAGGCCTAAAAACTTGAAAGAATGAGATAAAATTCTGACTATTTACAGATAATGTAATTGTATGACTGGAAAACCCATGAGAATCAAATGCCAAAACCTACTACAAATAAGAAGATAATTAAGTATGTTGCTGGGATATAATATTAAAACATAAAAATAAATAATTTCATTAAAGAACGTATATAGTTACATGAACATAGGTAGTATGTTAGATGGGATTAGCAGTCAGATAATGCTGGGATGCAAGGATATTCACATAGAGAGTGTTTTGGGTTTTTTTTTTTAAATATACCCATGATTAAGAATAGGATTGGGCACCAAGTCTTGGGCATGGCTAAATCTATGGTCCTAGCCAGGATGGTGGACTCAAAATGTGGGATTAAGGAAAGTAAGTCACTGGCAGATAGTTTTCCAGAAGCAGTTTTGATAAAGTCATGGCTATAGATTCCTATCAATTTACTATGGCGATTAGAAATACTTGATTAATTTTTATTTTTTTGAGGGTTGAAATCCTGGAACTCCTTCATTAAATACCTCTCACTATTAGAAGTTGGACAAGTTCAACCATTGAGCTGATATAAAGCATATAAATAAAGTAAATTTTTTTTGAGTCAGAAAACCTAGATGTGAGGTCAGTGTTCCAACACTTAATAACTCATTGATCTTGAGAAAAAGCAGTTTTCTCCATGAATATAATACTACTTTTCTTCTGTTCCTCCCAGGGTTTTTGCTAGGCTGAGATATGATAGAGTATTGTTTTGTATACTGTTAAATGTTACAGTTAATGTTAATGTTATTATGATGGTGATGATGATGGCAATTCATATGTCCAGTGCAATGCCTGGTTATTACTCAGGAATTACTAATCTCACTTAATTACTTTCTTATAGAAATCACACAGACTCTTAAGCCCTGTCATTCTATAAAGATCTTGCTGGATTCAGAGAGCAAACAGAAATCTAGGGTCCAATTGCTAGAATCATAGCTGTGCTATCAGTCTGCACGTTTTGCCCCTCCATGTTCCTGCCAACCTGAAATGTACTTTTCAGCTTGCAGACTACTGTCATCTGCCAGAGGCTGAGAGATTTGTAGTGTGAAAAGAAAAATCTAAGAGCCTCTGGCCTTCTTGCCCCTGAAAAGAAAGTGTGATTTTTTGGTAGAAAAACCATTCACAGGTCAGAAAAATGCCTAACATTTATTCTTTTAAAACATGCTTATTATGAAATAGTTCAGACATATAAAGATTTATAACAATTATAATGAAGCTTCATATACCTATCACCCATCTTAAGAAATACAACACTGGCAACACAATTAAAGCCCTTTGGTACTTCCTCCCAGATTGCACCTTAGATAACCAGTAGCTTGGATTTTGTCATTTATCAATCATGGCATTTCTCTGTATTTTTGCTATTAATGAATATCAACTCTTTATAAGAACAAGTCCTCCTAGACTTACAACAGTTATATATCCTAATATTCTTTCTTCATTGCCTGTTTTAAAAGTTATAGTACTTCTTTTTAAAAATGGAGTTTCTCACTGTCATACATGTTTTTGACATCTCAAGAATTCAATTTGGTGGAATATAGATATTTTGGTAAGAAATAAAGCACCAATTCTCCTTATCTTTATATACTGCAGAATGTCTCCCCTACTCTTCCCCTTTTCCTAATCCTCTTTCCCTTTTTACATGCATTAGCATGTGGACTTCTTGTTCCCACCAAATGAGTCAGTCAAGATAGAATGAATGTCAATGTCTCCTGAAAAATACATGCCATACTGTCTTATAAAGTCACAAAAAAAAAAGTATTAGTGTGAGCCAACATTGGAAAAAACTGGGAGAGCTCACATAAATGTCTGGCTTCTTTAGAAAAAGTAAAAAGACTGATAACAGTGCCCACATTTCTAAATGGCAACAGTCTGCTTGAACCAAGTAGCAGCTGCCTCTTTTAGGTGGAGCACTCTCCATTGTGGGAAAAAAAACAGAAACCAAAGAAGCCAAAAAACCTCCTATCACTCCTTTTTTCTCCCTGAGACTAAGACCAATGTCATTTGCCACTTATTTTCATAGTCGGATTGCTGGTTCCCCATGGTAGAGGAAAATGTTTTTTCTTTACCCATATCAGTACTATCAAAAGTAGTGAAACAAACAAAAAAACTCAACCAAAAGGGCCACATCCACCCTCAAATAAACCTAAGATCCTAGAAAAAACAGTTTTCACTTCATAATCACAACTTTAAGAGAAGTCCCCTTGTTCCTTTATGAATCAGATTGGTACCTCTAAGGTCCTCTTCCCTAAAAATGTACTGTGGTCACTCCCCCCAGTACACAGAACCATCTGCCTCTTTCTTTTTTTTTTTTTTTTTTTTTTTTTTTTTTGCATTTTTTTTTTTTTTTTTTATTGTTATGCAATTACAGTTGTATGCCTTTTCTCCCCATCCCTCTACCCCACCCCAGGTGAACCCACCTCCCTCCCCCCTCTCCACCCTCCCCCTTGGTTTTGTCCATGTGTCCTTTATAGTAGTTCCTGTAATACCCTCTTCCCACTATCCCCGCCCCCACCCCCCACCCCCGCCCTGGCTATTGTTAGATTGTTCTTAACTTCAATGTCTCTGGTTATATTTTGTTTGCTTTTTTCTTCTATTGCTTATGTTCCAGTTAAAGGTGAGATCATATGGTACTTGTCCCTCACTTCCTGGCTTATTTCACTTAGCATAATGCTCTCCAGTTTCATCCATGCTGTTGCAAAGGGTATAAGCTCCTTCTTTCTCTCTGCTGCGTAGAATTCCATTGTGTAAATATACCATAGTTTTTGGATCCACTCGTTTGCTGATGGGCACTTCGGTTGCTTCCAGTACTTGGCTATTGTAAATTGTGCTGCTATGAACATTGGGGTGCACAGATTCTTTTGGATTGGTGTTTCAGTGTTCTTAGGGTATAATCCCAGCAGCGGAATTACTGGGTCAAAGGGCAGTTCCATTTTTAGTTTTCTGAGGAAATTCCATATTGTTTTCCACAGTGGCCTCACCAGTCTGCATTCCCACCAACAGTGCACAAGGGTTCCCTTTTCTCCACATCCTCTCCAACATTTGTTTGTGGATTTGTTTATGTTGGCCATTCTGACTGGTGTGAGATGATACCTCATTGTGGTTTTAATTTGCATCTCTCTGATGGCTAGTGATGCTGAGCATCTTTTCATATGTCTCTGGGCCCTCTGTATGTCTTCCTTGGAGAAGTGTCTGTTCAAGTCCTTTGCCCATTTTTTAATTGGGTTGTTTGTCTTCCTGGAGTGGAGTCGAGTGAGTTCTTTATATATTTTGGAGATCAGGCCCTTGTCTGAGGTATCGTTGGCAAATATGTTTTCCCATACTGTTGGTACTCTTTGTAATTTGGTGCTGTTTTCTTTAGCCATGCAGAAGCTTTTTATTCTGATGAGGTCCCATTTGTTTATTCTTTCCTTTATGTCCCTTGCTTTAGGGGATGTGTCTGTGAGGATGTTGCTGCGTGGAATGTCTGAGATTTTCCTGCCAATGTTTTCCTCAAGGACTTTTATGGTGTTACGGCTTATATTTAAGTCTTTTATCCATCTTGAGTTTATTTTCGTGTATGGCGTAAGTTGGTGATCGAGTTTCATTTTTTTGCACGTAGCTGTCCAGATCTCCCAACACCATCTGTTGAAGAGGCTGTTTTTGCTCCATTTTATGCTCCTGCCTCCTTTGTCAAATATTAATTGATCGTATAGACTTGAGTTTATTTCTGGGCTCTCTATTCTGTTCCATTGGTCTATGTGCCTGTTTTTATGCCAGTACCAGGCTGTTTTGATTACAGTGGCCTTGTAATACAGTTTGATATCAGGTATTGTGATCCCTCCTGCTTTGTTTTTCTTTCTCAAAATTGCTGCAGCTATTCGAGGTCGTTTATGGTTCCATATGAATTTCTGCAATGTTTGTTCTATATCTGTGAAATATGTCATGGGTACTCTAATAGGGATTGCATTGAATCTATAAATTGCTTTGGGTAGTATGGCCATTTTGATAATGTTGATTCTTCCAATCCATGAACATGGTACATGCTTCCATTTGTTTGTATCTTCCTTAATTTCTTTCTTCAGTGTTGTGTAGTTTTCTGAGTACAGGTCTTTTACCTCCTTGGTTAGGTTTATTCCTAGGTACTTTATTTTTCTTGTTGCTATATCGAATGGGATTTTTTTCCTGATTTCTGTTTCTGCAGTTTCGTTGCTGGTGTACAGGAATGCCTTTGATTTCTGGGTATTGACTCTGTATCCAGCTGTTTTGCCAAATTCATTTATTAGGTCGAGTAGTTTTTGAGTGGAGTCTATAGGGTTTTCCATGTACACTATCATGTCGTCCGCAAACAGTGACAGTTTCATTTCCTCCTTTCCAATTTGGATGCCTTTTATTGCTTTTTCTTGTCTGATTGCTGTGGCTAGGACTTCCAATACTATGTTGAATAGGAGTGGTGAGAGAGGGCATCCTTGTCTAGTTCCTGATCTTAGTGGGAAAGCTCTAAGTTTTTGCCCATTGAGTGTGATGTTGGCTGTAGGTCTCTCATATATGGCCTTAATTATGTTGAGGACTGCTCCCTTTATTCCCACTTTGCTGAGTGTTTTTATCAGAAATGGGTGCTGTATCTTATCAAATGCTTTTTCCGCATCTATTGATATGATCATGTGATTTTTGTCTTTGCTGTTGTTGATGTGATGTATTATGTTTATTGATTTGCGAATATTGTACCATCCTTGCATCCCTGGGATGAATCCCACTTGGTCATGGTGGATGATCTTTTTAATATATTGCTGGATGCGGTTTGCTAATATTTTGTTGAGAATTTTAGCGTCTATGTTCATCAGCGATATTGGCCTGAAGTTTTCTTTCTTCGTTGTGTCTTTATCTGGTTTTGGGATTAGGATGATGTTGGCTTCATAAAAAGAGTTTGGGAGTCTTCCATCAGTTTGGATTTTTTCGAATAGTCTGTGAAGGATAGGGGTTAGTTCTTCCTTAAATGCTTTGTAGAAATCTCCTGTGAAACCATCTGGTCCAGGGCTTTTGTGTGATGGGAGTTTCTTGATGACTTCTTCAATTTCCTTTGCTGATATTGGTCTGTTCAGGTTTTCTGCTTCTTCTTCATTCAGTTTTGGAAGATTATATTTTTCTAGAAATGTGTCCATTTCATCTAGGTTTTCAAATTTCTTAGCATACAGGTCTTCATAGTAATTTCTTACGATCCTTTGTATTTCTGTGGTATCAGTTGTAATCTCTCCACTTTCATTTCTAATTCTGTTTATTTGGATCCTCTCTCTTTTTTTCTTGATGAGCCTACTTAAAGGCTTGTCGATTTTGTTTATCTTTTCAAAGAACCAGCTCCTGGATTCATTGATCCTTACAATTGTGCTTTTAGTCTCTATGTCATTTAGTTCTGCTCTGATCTTGGTTATTTCCTTCCTTCTGCTTGCTCTGGGCTGTCTTTGTTGTTGTTCCTCCAGTTCTTGTAGGCGTAGGGTTAGGTTGTTTGTGTGAACTGTTTCTAACTTCTTAAGGTAGGCCTGTATTGCTATGAACTTCCCTCTCAGGACTGCCTTTGCTGTGTCCCATAGGTTTTGGGTTGTTGTGAGTTCGTTTTCATTTGTTTCCAGGAAGTTTTTGATTTCTTCCCTAATCTCATTCTTGACCCATTCATTGTTTAATAGCATGCTATTCAGTCTCCATGCTTTTGAGTGTTTTGGGTTTTTACCCTTGGGGTTGGTTTCTAGTTTCAGACCCTTGTGGTCAGAGAAGATGCTTGATATGATTTCAATTTTCTTGAATTTGTTGAGGCTTGCTTTGTGTCCTATCATGTGGTCTATCTTTGAAAAAGTTCCATGGACACTTGAAAAGAACGTGTATTTTGCTTCTTTGGGATGAAAAGCTCTGTATATATCAGTTAAGTCCATTTCCTCTAAGGTATTGTTAAGTGACACAATATCTTTGTTGATCTTTTGTTTGGAAGACCTGTCCATTTTTGATAGTGGGGTGTTAAAATCCCCTACTATAATTGTGTTGCTGTCAATATCTTTCTTGAAATCCTCCAAGATTTTCTTTATGTATTTGGGTGCTCCTATGTTGGGTGCATATATATTTACAATGTTTATGTCTTCTTGGTGGATTCTTCCTTTGAGTATTATGAAGTGACCTTCTGGGTCTCTCTTTATGGCCCTTCTTTGGAAGTCTATTTTGTCAGATATGAGTATTGCTACCCCTGCTTTTTTTTCCTGTCCATTTGCTTGGAAGATTTGTTTCCAGCCCTTCACTTTCAGTCTGTGTAAGTCTTTTGTCCTGAGATGGGTTTCTTGTAGGCAGCATATGTGTGGGTCACGTTTTCTTATCCATTCAGCTGTTCTATGTCTTTTGATTGGAGCATTTAATCCATTTACGTTTAAGGTTATTATCGATAGGTAGTTATTCATTGCCATTATTTCCTACCTGTGTTCCTCTGTCTTTCTCTTTTCCTTCCTTTCCTTAAAGCAGTCCCTTTAGCATCTCTTGCAGAGCTGGTTTGGTGGAGCTGTATTCTTTTAGACTTCTTTTGTCTGGGAAACTCTTTATTTGGTCTTCTATCTTGATTGAGAGCCTTGCTGGGTAAAGTAGTCTTGGTTGCAGGCCTCTGGTTCTCAGTACTTGGAATATTTTTTGCCATTCTCTTCTGGCTTGGAGCGTTTCCATTGAGAAGTCAGTTGCTAACCTTATTGGGGCTCCCTTGTATGTTACTTCCTTTTTCTCCCTTGCTGCCTTTAAGATCCTCTCTTTGTCTTGGAAATTTGCCATTTTAATTATGATGTGTCTTGCAGTGGGTCTCTTTGGGTTCCTCTTGTTTGGGACTCTCTGTGATTCCTGGATTTGGGTGACTTTTTCTCTTCTCAGATTAGGGAAATTTTCCATCATTACTTTTTCAAACAGGTTTTCTATCCCTTGCTCTTCTTCTTCTCCTTCTGGTATTCCTATTATACGGATATTGTTACGTTTCATGTTGTCCTGCATTTCCCTTATTGCCTCTTCATTCTTTCTGAGCCTCTTTTCCTTTTCTTGCTCCTTCTGGGTGTTTTTTTCTACTTTGTCCTCCAGCTCGCTGATCCGATCCTCTGCTCCGTCAAGTCTGCTTTTAATTCCTTCTACTGTGTTCTTCAATTCAGAAATTGTATTCTTCATTTCCTCTTGGCTCTTGTTGATATTTTCTATTTCCTTTTTCATGTTGATATAGTTTGCAGTGAGTTCATTGTAGTTTCCTTGTAGTTTCTGGTAGTTCTCTTTGAGCTCAGAGAGCTCAGTGAGTTTCCTGATGACCATTGCTTTGAACTCAGTATCTGATAGTTGACTTGCCTCTTTTTCGGTTAGTATTCTTTCTGAGGCTTCCTCCTTTCCTTTCATTTGGGAATTGTTTCTTTGTCTTCCCATTGTTTGTGAGGCTCTTCTTGTTGCCTCTGCGTCTTAAATTGCTTTGTTCTGACTCCCTGGATTTATGATATGAACTTCTATGGTAGAATGCCAATGGGATTCGGTGGTGCTGTCTCCTTACTCTCCTGTGCTCACTGGTCTTGAGCTGACGTTTATGTGTTTAACACGGTCTAACTCTAGTCTTTTCAGCACTCCAGGTTTTGTTGTCTCACCTGTGGGAAAAAGAGAAAGGGGGGGCAAAAGAAAAGAAAAAAAAAAAAACCACACACACACACAAAACAAACCAAAACAAAGATGGGAAGGAGGGAAAAAGGAAATAGGGAAGGAGGAAAGGAAGGAAGGAGGGAAGAAGGAATAAAGAAAGATCGGAGGCAAGATAAGAAGGAATTTTAGCAAAAATTAAAACATAGAAATAGATAAAAGAAGGCAGGAAGAAGACATAAAAATGGTAAAGGATGGGAGGAAGAAGGAATGAAAAAAAAGAAAAAAAGAGAGAGGAAGAAGGAATTCAGGGGGAAAGGAAAAAAAAGAAAAAGGATAAAAAAAAAAAAATCTTCTGTTGGCTTTAAACCGGTCAGGTTATTTCTGCTGGAGTCCTGTCTGTGCAACTGGAGGGGGTGGTTGGAAGGATTAGTTTCACTTTTCTCTCTTCCTGGGTCACACTCTTCGCTGTTTTGTAGGTGTGGTCACTGGCAGTCAATCAGTCTGTTGATCAGCCAATCCAGCCGCTTTGGCTTGTGACGCGTGCGTGCGCAGCAGGGGAATCCAGCCGCTTTGGGTCTGTGACGTTATTTTGTGCCCTGAGCGCGCAGCCGGCGGACCAATCGAGCCGCCAGGGCTTGGAACGCTGGCGCGCAGGTGGCGGATTCAGCCGCCTTGGGGTTAGGACACTCGCCAGCAGCTTTGTATTTGGAAAACAGGCACCCAGCCGGCCCTGTGCTTGGTGAGCGCGCGCAGCCCGCTGAGCCACAGGCTCTGTGCTTGGGGGCCCGATCCAGCTGCCCGGGGCTTGAGTTTCTCGGGCGGGCGGGGCTGCCCTGGGACTGAATCACGCGGCACTGGGTTCCGAGGTTTTGGGCCTGTGGGTGGAGCAGCTAGTCTCTGCTCCAAATTATCTCGGAGGTTTCAGGTGTGGGCGCCCCTCCGGGGTTTCAAGTGTGGGTCCCGTTCGCTAATCTGCTCGCGCGCGCGACCGGACCTCAGGTGAGCGTAGCAGTCCAGGGGTGGAGGGGGAGGGGCGCCAGGGGCCTCGGCTACTACCGAGAGTTCTCTAATTAGCCCCTGAGTGTCTCTATTTTCTTTTTCTTTTTGAGAAATTCCTCCTTTTCAAGCCCCCCTGGTCTAATCAAGCACCTGGCTGCTCACAGCGCAACCTGGCCCTCTCCCAAGACTCCTGCAGGAGCCCCTGCGCCAGGGCTGGCGCCTCTGCCGCCCTTGTACCGCGCGGTCCTGGGTCCCGTGGACCTTATTGTCCTTCAGCACTCTTCTTACCGTCAGATCTTTCAGTGTCCTCTATCTTTGGTCTCTGATCTTCGTATATGCTGGAATACTGTTGGCTGTTCGCTCTGCTCCTCAGATCAGCTAGGTATTTCCCTGGCGTTGAGGAGAAGTGGACTCCGCTCCCACCTATGTTGCCGCCATCTTGTCTCCCTCCTGCCTCTTTCTTTGTTTAGATTCATATGTAGTTTTAAAATAGACTCAAGACAATGAGTATGGAAAATATAACAATAGGAGTACAAGAAGACCATAAATGGCAAAAACTGCCAATGAAGCTACAGCTTTAAATTTAGAAGTGAGGCACAAGAATCAAAACAGAGGAGGTAGCATTATTTGCAAAACAATTTTACAGAGGAGACCCATTTTAAATATGATTTATAAACTGTTTCTGGTGAGATTGAGGTGTCTGCTTTCTTAACATCTCATCAGGAAGCCAATCTAAAATGTGATAAAGAAGGATGAGCTCTACATCCTTGGAAATTACATTAAGATGTAAGGCTGTAATGACCCCCAAAGCACTTTGTGGGCTAATAGGGGATATTAAAAACAAAGAGAAGGAAAGTAAAAAAAAAATGTGAGTCTTTAGCTAGCAGCACAGGCACTATGTATTTGGCAGATAGACACAAGAATTCCAGCTATTAGCAAGGTGTTCTTTGGACAGAGAAGGTATAAATCTTCTGACTTTTGCATAAATTATTCAAATACCCTCAGGCTTCATGCTTAAGAAAAATCTTGTAATTGTTATTTTGGGAAGAATGTATCTTAGCTACTAGACATGAGGATAAGTACTCTCTGAAGTAAGAACAGATTTACAAACAGCTGGTACCTGTGGAATATTTTCTCAATATTACTCACAGCCTCTCTTCCCAGATGTGATACCCCCACTAGTTGTTCTTCTATTGAAGGTCACATAAGTGAGGTACAGAGGTTGGGAATTAAATGATACAGGTGTCTAGAAGTACCAACCTAGTCTCCTATGTGACTGCTCCTATAGCAGTCTTCTTCTTCCCACCTCTCCTTCCCTAGACCCCTCTACTGTCTCTGCCATGGGAGGGGAAGTTTCAAGGAAAAGCTGCTACCACAAGATAAATGTATTCTTGGTATCTTCAGGTAAAATTCTGAATGTCTTTTTCTATATAAGTAATATTATAAACTGTGGCTAAATATAGTTGAAATAGTACAGAAAACATCATATTTAAGCATGTTTTGGGGTGGATCAGTCTTTTAGAGTTAGCCTGGGACTTCCAAGTACAATTGCAAAACATACTTCACACTTAAAAAAAAGTCTATGAGATTTTGGAAACAACCTGTTTCTGGATTTGGGAAATGTATTTGCTCTATCACTAGTATAAATTATTGCTCATCATTAATTTGTAATCACCCTGGCTTCAATATCTTCGAATTAAAACAAAGAGTGTAATAAGGAGACTGAACCTCCTCTGAGAGTTAGAGAAGACTAAAGAGAAGGTTAATCTGGGGCTTGAAAATGTGTAGGAGTGAGTCACAAAACAAATGGAGAACAAGTGTCCCTGTCAAAGGAACCAGTATCTGCAAATAACCTGAAGTGAGGAGGAGCTTAGGGTATTGGAGGAACTGAAAGGAGGCCAGTGTGGCTGCAACATAGTATCAGGAGTTACTGTTGGAGTGGTAAGCAAGGTCTAGATCAAGCTGGGATATTGATGACCATATCGCAGGTTTAGGAATTTACTCTAAGATCAATTAGAAGCCACTGCAGTATTTTAATAAGGAGGTTTAGATCCAGTCTTTAGCCTCTAGTGACCCCACTAGAAGGTGTGTAGCCTGTAGCAAATAGCTGCCTCAGTCCCCTATACCGCAGTCTGCAGAATTCCATATAATACATTTCTATACTGTAATCCATAGCATGGTATGTAATGCATTTCTAAGCCTATACTTAGACTGAGCCCTTAAAATATAGGATTACTCTGCCCCTCATTGTTTCCTAGAAAACTTGTCTTAAACTTCTCAGCCTAAGGAATAAATACAATGACTAATGGTTTCATTATTTCGTCTTCGATCTTTTAAAATCTAAATAATTTATCCATTTTTCTACTAGCTTCTAAGCTCCTTTCTAGAAGTTTGACAGAGTTCAGAATCTATGTCAACTCTTTTAAGCCACTAGGAATTCATTTAGGGAACTGAAGTGGCAATTTATTAGCAAACTGGAATGGAAGCTCCTTTCCTTATCTTGGTATTTATTTCTACATCTGGGCCATTCTGTAAAGTAGCAGTTACTTATGGCCCGAAAGAGTAAGTGCAGCATGCAGATTGCTTAATTTATGACTGGTGAGAGATTCTACAGGGAGAATTAGTTCATCACAAAATGTTCTATATTATAAACACATGTATAGACTCTTTGGCATCAGTCTCTTTTAAAAAATTTAAAAAATAAAAGTAACTAAATAAATTCAAACCTATCCCAGACTTGTGCTGTTGTCTTTTTCTTGAATGTGCAGAACTCTTCTGATTATCTGGAGAGCTCCGCCTGCAGAAGTGGTGTGTGTGGGGGCGGGGTGGGCAGCATGAGATTTTGGCCCTCCATTGCAAACTGCTGCCAGTTCAAATGATGCACACATGCTTAGTCCATCTGTCTTCAAAGACTCGGCAGAGTAGTCAGTAAAACTTTCTATTCAGTGTTTGAAGCTGCATTGCCAAATATTAGTAACTCATTTTATTTATAAGTGATTCTCCAAAGTAGGAAAAACAGGTGGTACTTATGAAGAACTCAATAGTAGCCAAATCTCAAAGGTCAGATGGTGCCAGTGTAGAATGAACTTCTCTCATTTTCTGTTCATATTCTTAATGTAAAAATCTTTTCCTGTGCCTCCTTTTCCCAATCACATTACTAGTACCTTAAGACTGCCCAGGACTGTTCTCAAGAGCTACTGCCACCCCCAAATCATCATTCTCCAGGAAGTTCCCCATGATGCACTTTTACAAATGTCCTCAGGGTCCTTCATTTCCTTTCCAGCCATCTTGGTCTGATAAATTACTGCTGTCTAATCTCACGACTTGATGACCGTTAGGTGTGAAACCCCTCCTGGAGATGATGACTACAGATGCTGTCTGTAAAGAAAGGCCAGCTGTGTTGGCGTGCCAGTAGAAAAGATAACTGGGCAGACAGCGTCCTTCTCGTGTCTGTCTCCCAACCTATGGGCATGAGAACTACAATAAACTTCTGAGAAACCAAAAATAGAGGAGATGCGGAGACAGATTAATAAAGTTCAAATTTTCAAGCAGAAAAAAAGGTTGCATTTTGGTTTCCGTTGTCCCGTTTTCAGTCCTTTCATAACAACACTGATTTTTCTTTTAGGAAATCACCTCCCTCCTCACTGGAATGGAATATTAGGGTGCTTGATGTCCCCTATCCACAGGGTGTGCATATGACTCAAGGTAGCCAATCAGTTCTCACCCCCTCAATGAACATCCAAAAGACTGAATTGGTGTGAATTTCAATTCACCCCAAAAGAGGCACCTTAAAGAGGTAATTCCTTTACTCTTACTATGGAGACACCCAGAACTTCTGTGGTTTTTTTATCTTTCTGAACCTGATTATTTAATGGTCTCTTTTTAGTCTTTCAATGATTTTCTTTTTATTGCTTAAGTTAGTTAGAGATGATTTTTCGTGTTTACAAAGAACTCTAATATTCCCAAATGTTAATTCTAAAATGATCAATATGGTATTTATCTTGTAAGATTCTAGGAATATGGGAAGTCTTTAGTATTATTCACCAGTGAAATATGATTGAAAACAATATGTAGCATTTCTAGGTGGAAACTTTAAAAAGCCAGTGTGTGATTTGTCACTGCTCTGGTGTCCAGATGAAGTCTGTTTGTGTGGGTTTCTGAGAGACCCTGAGGAGAGCTACTCTGGGATCTGCATGAGACTTGTAATATGACGTACATATAAACTGTTGTAAAGCTAGTGAGATTGGGGAGAATGTTAACTGACTAATACAGTAGTAACTTTAGAGCATGTAGAAAAAATGGGTAGTTTTATGGTTGCCAGCATGGAGCCATAAAGGACAAGATATGTTGGAAGTTTTACTTTCTTTTAAAATCAGAGTCATTAGTGACATATGAGGAAAATGGAAAAGATGGGTATTCCTTCAACTTCAGTAATAATTAAAGCCTATTAAGAGGAAAGAAGATAAAATATACCTAAATATTTTTATTTTAATGATAATTAAATATACACTATATACCAAGCTCATGTAAATGTTAATAAAGCTATAAAAATATTATTTAAATCTATCCTGTTAATTTCATATGATAGTTGACATTATTTAGATGAACTGAAATTGTTGTTCAGCAATGTGAAAGTGGTGCTGACTTCCATGGATTTGATCTTCCTATTCTTCCACATGCCGCATGATGGTTCTACCTCATGCTTGTCACCCATGTCTTTGCTTTATTTGAAACACTGCAAAATCATCACTTGTAGAGGACATAATGATTTTATCTGCCTTCTTTTTTATGTGCATGCATCATTTAAGTATTAAGGCATCCTCTGTTTTTTTAAATAATTAAAGTGAGCCAGGTGGTGAGGGACAAATACCATATGATCTCACCTTTAACTGGAACCTAATCAACAAAAGAAAAAAGCAAACAAAATATAACCAGAGACATTGAAGTTAAGAACAATCTAACAATAGCCAGAGGGGAGTGGGGAGGGGATAGTGGGGAGAGGGGTTTACAGGAGCTACTATAAAGGACACATGGACAAAATCAAGGGGGAGCGTGGAGGTGGGGGAGGGAGGTGGGTTAGGCTGGGGTGGGGTGGAGGGATGGGGAGAAAATGCAGACAACTGTAATTGAATAACAATAACAATAAAGAAAGAAAGAAAGAAAAGAAAAAATAAATAATTAAAGTAGTACTTCTTGGTACCAATGTGAGGATAAACATATACCCAGGAACAGAAGACATGTGGAAGTCCTCATTTATAAAGAGGTCATCCAAATTATATTGAATATATCTGTATTGATTTAAAAATATTTTGATTAAAATAAAAGGACAACATTGGAATAATTCCCCTATGGAAATTGAAGACCTTTAAGGGTATATCTATGGACTCCTTGGGGCAGCAAATACTAGTCTGAAAAACATTGCACTTGATATAAAATATCAAAATTTCAATGAAGCAAGACATGTCTCACAACACTGGACATCTTTACAAACAAGGTAATAAAATTATTAAACCATAGCATATTATGGGGACATTTATTAACAGGTCAGTATCAACCTGGAGGGAGGTTTCTAGTGTATCGTTCAGACCTCTATCCTTAGACTTGTTCTGTTCTGTAATTTCGTACCAGTCACAAAAGAAAATGTAGAATATACGTTAAACATATATATCAGTGATGAGCTGAAGGTGAAACCACGTATGTTGCATAAAGAACAAATATCTAAAACAACCTCTAAACTATCTCCCTCCCAAGATTTTGTTCTTACGTCATCAGATGGCTATTCCACCCACCCCCCACCTGTTTGCAGTCATGTACTGACCCCCAGAAAATCACTCCTCCTCATTGCTGTCACTTTTAGATAGTACAGCTGTCTTGATTCTTGTTTCTATACACATAGACAATCCTTCCAATTGCCCGATTTTTCAGTTTCTGAACCTCCTCTCTTCCAATGACCTCTTCCACATTCCCTCAGCCACTCTATATATAGATCGTGTATAAAACCTTGCATTTGTCAGTACTGAGACCCTGATTTCATTTTCAAGCTTTCTACACGGAGTACTCCTCCTCTAACCTTTCTAGCTTATTTCTTCCAATATCTCAATTCCAACAATCCTTTGAATGCACCAGGACCAATAAACTTATCAATCTTACTTTTTCACCATCTCATTGGTCATGTCTTCATATTCTTTGTTATTCAGCTTGAATTCTGTAGTCAGTCATTATACTAACTCCCTTGCCAATGCTCTCAGCCTCTTTCCACTTCCTTATTCTATTGTTTTCACTTGTCTTCAATCCCGGTTAAAATCAGTTTTATGTCTCTTGCATGCCTATATTTGTTCAGTTGACATGAATAGGGAAAAACACAAAACCATGCTGACTGGTCTCACTTTATGTTCGTGATCATTAACCTTAAGTGGGCCCTTGATGCTGCCTAGCAATTAAACTCCCACACTGTTAGATTTAATTATTTCATTCCTTCTCCTTTCTCCTTAAACCTCCAACACTTTCTCCCTCATCCTTCTTCTTAGCTTCTGATCTTTCTTCCCCTTTTCCCGAGGAAATAGAGCAGTTCTTAAAGAACTTTCAAAAGCAGTACCAACTTTTCTATTCACCCTAATGCATTTGTGGCCATATACTCTGCTTTCTCCCCTGTTATTATAGATAAACTCTATGCACTTTTAGATAAGGCCAGGCCCTCAACTTATGTTCTATATCTTTCTCTCCCACTCAAGGATATCTTCAATTATTCTCCCCATTTCTCACTTATCAATTCCCTTCTCGCTAATGGATATTTCCTAATCATAAAGAAATGTACAGTTTTTATTCTCCATCCAACAAAATAATCACCCTTTTGCAGATCTCACTTCCCTTCCAGCTATGTGCTATTTCTCTTCTCTCCTTTACAGCAAAACCCAAGGAAAAAGGTATTTGTATACTTGATATCCAATTCCTACATACATATGCTTTCTTTCTTTTGCTCTTGCCACTCTACAACCACTCTGTCAATATCATTCATGACCTCAAGTCCTCATCTTATTAGACTCCTAGCAGTGCTTGACCCAGAGGAGCACTTCCTCCCTTCACTGGGCCTGCAGAACACACCCTGTTGTTTTTTTTAAACTAAGTTATTGACTGCTCCTTTTAATTCTTATTTCTTGGTTATTACTCCCTTCTTTATGTCAGAATGCCCTAAGGGCTCGATCTTTGTACCTCTTCTCTTTTATATCTACACTCATTCCTTTGGTGGTCTCATCCAAAATCATGCCGTTAAGTGCCATCTAAATGCTGGTGACTCATACATTTATGCCTTTCTAACATTTATAGCTTCAGACCTCTTTCCTGAGTACCTGACTTAAATATTCAAATACTAACTAATGGGCACGAAAATATTAACAGTCCCAAACTAAGTTCTGATCTGTCCTCCCTGAAAAACTCGCTCCTTTCTAAGTTTTCTCCTGAAAAGTTAATGGCAACTCCATTCTTTTCATTGCTTAGACCTGGCACTATAAACTTCTGGTAATAGTGGACCATCATGTGCTAGTGAGTTATCATTTATTTAATGACTCGTCACATTAGTAATTTTTTTCAATTATTCATCAACTGCTTATCTCAGTCTTTAAAGTAAGACAACTTCTATTTGAAGGTATGAAGGATATATAAGGTAATCTCCATATCTCTGGCAACTGTAATTTAAACAGGACTAGATGTACCTAGAGAGTAATAGGAGGAAAGTGGCCAAGATATTGAGGGAAAGTAAAGGCATGTTTAATGAGGGATAGTTAAAGGAATTGAGGATATATTTAACCTAGAGAAGAAAGAAATCAAAGAAGTGATATCTGTTATTAAATATTTCCATAGTCCTTCATGTAGACAGGTGATTACCACACTATCCATTTTGGGTTCAGTTAGGCCATTAGAGATGCAACAGTGTTTTCTTCTTCTAAGAATGGATGGACTTGATAATCGGCCAATAGGGGGACATGACAGTATGATACTGCAAGACTTAGGCCATTTAGTCAAGATATTTTTATATATAATATATACTATGCATTATAAAAATATATACTACATACTATATAATATATACTATATATTAAATATAATATGTATAATAGTGAATTTCAACCTTTCTCATCTCATGATACACATAAACTTCTTACTAAAATTCTGTGGCACACCAAAAAGTATATTTTTTGCTGATCTGACAAAAAGATAGGTACAATTTTGATTCATTCACACTGGACAGTTATTTTTATGTTGGCTGTTGCCATTTTTTTTTTAAATTTAACGATCTAAGGGAAAAGAGGTCAGTGTCCATGACTAAATAGTCATGTATTGCATATTTTAAAAATTCTTGCAACACACTAGTGTGCTATGGCCTACCAGCATGCTAGAGCTGCCATTGAGAATCGAGTTGAAAATTACTGATATAATAAACGTAAACAAGACTTAGGCCATTTAGTTTCCAAGATATCATTATACAAGGGTGGGGAAAAGTAGATTAATAAAAATAAGTACTATAACAATTAGTAAATAATAATACAAGAATAAACTCTATGTTTGACATAAACCTACTTTTGCCCATATTTGTATATATAAACACAAAAGGAAGGGAACAATATCTTGAGATGTTTTATAGTCCGAATATCTTGCTATATATCCTCAGGACTTTTGCATGATTATAATTTTACAATATCTCTATTCAAGTATAGAGAAAGCCCATCATTCAGTGTCCTAAAAGCAAATGTTTACATGGATGTTATCATATCTTACATGAGAAAGAGGTGGGCAGGCATCTCCTGAATAGAGAAACAGTGACAGAATCATTCCATACAGCCAGAGTCTAGACGAAACTTTTTCCATTCAATTCCCCTTTGCTCAGATGTGTAGAAGTTTAAGAAAAGGGATATTTGCTTCAAGAGCCAAAAAAAAACCCAAGTGGGAGTTATATGTGATGGCTGTCACTTATAGTTCTAAACCTTTCACTTATGCTTTATAAAAATAACCAATTATTCAATTTTTGATCTGGCAAGGAGAAGAGTCTTTCCCTGAGTGTCAGCTGAGAATTCCCAAGAAAACTTCTTTTAGGACCAATAGGTCAAAGTTGCAGAGTGACTGATTTTGGCTTCCTAAAAAACAATTTTTTTCTAGGACATATTGACTTTTGAGAGGTGATTCTCAACCTTGGCTGGATTTGGAATCACTTGGAAAGTGTTAACAAATTTTAATTTCTGGATCTCAACCCCAGAGATTCTGATTTAGTTGTAGTCTCAGCATGGAGATTTTAAAAAGCTCTTAAGAATGTTCCACTGTACAGCCAAGGTTGAAAACATCTTCTCGAGAGGTATTTTACCCCTTCTTGCTACTTTGGGGGAGGGGTGAGGATAGGATGTTGGGGTAGGGGGAGGTGTTTAATATATATGCTAGATGACCGATTGGAACAAATGTTGAGATAAGTTAAATATAATTATTATAATAATATAATATAATATATAAATATTATAATATTATGATTGGAGTAGATGGCCTTTTATATCTTGCTCAACCTTGAAAGTCTACAACAATGCATATAGTGGAATCAAAGAAATATAGACAAAATTCTATTGAGCTGGATAAATCAGGATGATTTGGCCAGTGTAACTGTATTCCTAGTTGCTGCGTCTTTGGGTGGAGTAAACTATTCTTTTATTCTGACTACCTTTAAGTGCACATGACACAGTTTTATTAGATTACATTATTCACAGCATTATTGAGTCCAAGTGATGTTATTAGCCTGCTAGAAGAAGCATCTTAACCAGCTGTGAGGGCTCGTTAATATATTATGAAGTTAATGGTGCACATGCATATGTGTGAGTAGGTGGTAGAGGACAGAATTTTAAACCAAATAAAAAATGTGAGAGAGATTGCAGCATGTGGGACACAAATGCTTATTGCCACTAGTCTCAATTATTTTTCATTATCTTCAAGGTCAAGCTGGCAATTTTTCACAACTCCTACCTATAGATGCCCTTCCCAATTGATTGACTCTTAACAGCTAGTAGCTTTCCTTACACCCAGGAGGCAAGCCTTCTTTTTTATTGTATTAAAAAAATCCAAATGCCAAAGTGAAAGGAATACTAGGATTCTGGTTATTTTTATCTGAAAATCTAAACACTGTATCAAAATCTAAAGCAATTAAAGTATTAATCCTGATTTTTAAAAAAGTTTAAATGAACAGACAATGGTAATTGAATAACAATAAAAAGTTTTTTTAATAATAAAATAATAAAATAGTATTTTTATTTAAAAAGTTTAAATGGTTTAAAAATAATATACTGAGACAATTGTACATGAACAACAATAAAATAAAAAATAATATGCTGAGGAAACTGCTATTCTTTTTTTTTAATTTTGAGAGAGAGAAACATTGATTTGTTGTTCCACTTATTTATGCCTTTACAGGTTGATTCTTGTATGTGCCCAGACTGGGGATTGAACCCCACAATCCTGGTATATCAGTAGGATGCTCTAACCACTTAGGTACCCGGCCAGAGCTGAAACTGCGATTCTTACTGAATCTAAGCCTATTGTAACCCTGGTTGGAATCCTCTAGTCCTTCCCACTTGATAAAGCATGCTCTTTGGTTTGGCAAAAAAAAAAAAAAAATTACATATATATCTTTCCTTCACCATAACTTTACAATTTCTATTATAAGATGAATATCTCATGGTCATTTATAACTGTGTAGAACTTTTCTCATGGATATTTTTGTCCCCAAATTACCCATAACTTAAAATCAGAAAAATAATAACTTTGCATGTAGAGAAGGTGAGAGGTTCCCAGGGAGTCTTAATTGTCATACTGGTAAACAAAGAGACATATGAAGTTTGGGAGAATGTGGGAAGAAGGTGGGAGGTAGGGGCTGTTAGTAGGAGAAATTCCTTTTTAGTTGCCAAAAGGGTGGGGTGAAAGTGAGAAGGTATGAATGGGTGCTTATTATTGTCTTGAAGATTTGATAGTAGGAGGGCTAGGACATTTTCTTTTAATGGCTTCATTTTCTCTATTCTGGGCAAAGGCCATGAACCAGGGTTGCAATGGTAGAGAAGCTGGAGGGTTGGAAAAAGTGGGAAAATTATGAAATACTTGTTGCAACCAAAACCTTGTTTCATTGGTTATTTTATTTTACTCTTGAATCTTTATAGTTTGTTCTCTGCTCCTCCATATTATTCATTCTAGTCCCGTCCAGTCCCTTCAATTTCACATTTTCTCTGTTTTGTCCTTTTCTTTTACCATGAAATTCTTGAAATAGTAATTTATGATAACTACTAAGTCTTGCTCATATTGCATTTGCTTCTTAAATCCTTAGGGGTTTGGAAAAAGATGACCCAGTGAAGGAGGTGAAAGAGACCTCAAAGATGTAAAAGGGAAATCAGCATAGAGCTGTGTTGAGGAAGCTAAGTATAGGAAAGATTGAAGAAGAGCTAAAACCAACCTTCTCAATTTATTTACCTCTTTTTACTGAGGCATCTGGAAGAAATAATTGGCTCTTCTTTCAGGGCAATCACAGGGTTCTGCTTACAACATGTACATTACTTTCCTAACAGTGTTTTATTAACTGAAGCATTTTATCTAATTTGTGACTTGTTTATATATTCAAATTCAGTCCCGAAATTCTAGTGTGAAGCCTGGATATCATGTACTAGTATTCATTCATTCAGCATATTTATTGAATACCTGTCATGTGCCAGACACTACTGTGAGTGGTGGGGAAATACCCATGAACACAACAGACAAAAATTGGTATTTGCAAGCCATTTTGCAGGTTATAAAACTCACTCTTACATCTCTTCTTGGTACTTTCCCTTTTTCCTCATCCTGTATTATCAAAGCCTAAGAGTTTCATTAAGCTTGGCATGCATAAGGGAAATAAGGCTTCATCCTTGTCTTTGCTTCTCACATCCTGTGGAATGCCTGCTTTTGTAGCTGCTACTCTTGATTCTTAAAGCCTTCTTCTCTTCCTGTACTATGGAAGTCTCTATAAGAGTTGATGAATTATAAATATGGCTACCATATTTTAAAACTTGCAAATCAGGGCATTTATTCTTACAAAACATTTATTGTTTTCTATTTGTAAACTACTTTCATCAGAAGTCTTGCAGTGGTGTAAAATTTAAATCACTATATATATAAGTATATATATATATATAAATATACACACACATACACAATGAATAATCTTCATTAAAAAGCATACAGTTACATGAAAAGAAATAAAAAATTCAGCCAAGGTGTATATTAGCTAATACAATATTTGCATTGTCATTTTCATCATCTGCTGTTGAAATGATGGCACGTTAGTCTCCTCATACTTGTTTAAAGAACTCAACTTGCTTAATAATTGTTTTTTTCTTTCCAGTCTTTTTGCAGCATTTCTGGCAAGTCTTTGAGTACTTCATGTGGATTATCAAGAAAAATATCAGTGGCTGCCAATGGTTATTCCAATCTTCAAAAGTTGTTAATAAAGGAAAACAAAAACAGCAACAAAGAACAAAGAAGCAAACAAAAACAGCAACAACTCTCCTCCATACTGGAGGTTGGACAGAGAGAGACTGAGTTTACATGTTTTCTTTCTGTTTGGAAGAATAAGATTACCATGTTGAAAGTCTTTAAACATATTCAACCATCTTTGTTCTATGAATACCTTTTTCTTTGTCCCATTTTGCTAGCAAGTTCTTGTTAAGATATGACTTAAGAATACAATGTTTATTAAACTGATAATATGACTAAGTTAATTGCCTATTTTCTAAGGTTTACCATTTTTGGCCTTCCCATGTGAACTCTTCCAAACATAGTTTCTACAAAGATTTCCTTTCTAAAGGACTAGTTAATTATTAATCTACAAATACCCAGCTAAATAATTCCCAAGGTCCAAATCATAACAAACAGCATTTTAGTACTTTTCATGTTAGCATCTTTTACTTGAGTGGTAAAATTACATTTTTCTTATAATTCTTTTATGACCACCAATACTCATGTGAGACTTTGGTGCTGAAAAATCATTACAGCTAACATATGTGGAGGGTTTTCTATGTGCCAGGCAGAGTGTTGAGTGCCAGAATTCTCTCACTTAATTTTTACAACATCTTATGAGGTTGGTAATTTTATCTTTCTTTAATAGATAAGAAACTTGAAACACAGAGATGTTAAATAACTTGCCCAAGGTCACACACAGACAAGATCAGGCGCGTTCAGGGTGGTATGGCTGTAGACCAAGGTCACACACAATAAGTAACGGCCTCAGGTTTATCTGAAATCAGAGTTCCTGCTCTAAAAAACATGCTGTTGTGTATCTCCCTCCTCCATAGGTTTGCCATTCAAATTTTAAAAACAGCATCATGGAAAACAGTGATTTGCTGAGGAACTGGATAGTATTTTAAATGGTTTTGACGGTTTACGAGAGCAACGGTATAGAATTTTTAAAATAGAAACTGTCCCAGAAAATTCAAGAAATTTGGTCTCCATAATTAAAGCACATTAGACACAGACACACTTGAAAAACTATGCAAAATAAAGTAATATTTGCATTAAAAAGGGATTATGGCTAAAGACAACAGAGTGGGCATAGTGTAAAGAAAAGAATGAGGCAGAGAAATAATATCTGTTTTTCTGAGAAGACGTAGACGAAGCCATAAATCACTCTGGCTGTTACTGAAAAAAAATATTTGTGAAGTTTTTCAGCTTGGCCAAGGTTAAGAGAACAACAGTGTTTTGCCAGCCCAAGCTAGCCAAGGTACAGATTGAAATGGAAAGCTTATCCTGCACGGCCAGAGAGGACCCACTTAAAGGGTTTTCTCTTGTCTTAGTCTGCAATTGGGTCGGCAAGAGGTCATTCATCCTTCCACTCTCATGACTCTGTCTTGGAAGTTTTCTTGATAGTAAGGCAAAGTCATACCTGCATCCTGGATTATTCTCTAAAATTCTAGTGTGCCAATTTTAGCAGAGCTAATAATTAATATGAACATTTTCAGAATCTTCACATCCTAACCTTTTGTTAGCCATTTTCAAAGAGCAGTTCAGTAATAGCATTATTAAATTTTGTGATTGCCATCACAAAAACAAATGCACATTCCTGTTTAAAGTGGTGTAATCATCACAAGTCATGGTCAATCAAACCTTCAGGAAACTAGAGGCTGGGTCTAAAAGAAGCTGTTTCCATTTGTCTCCGTATTCCAAACCAAAGAAGACTGTCACACCTTGGTAGTTTTTATGGTCTAGATCAAGGTTAGAGAATCTATGATCTGTGGTCTGAATCCTGTTCTCATCTTCATTTGTTCAACGAATACCAAGTGTTCACATCTCTATTTAGTCTATAGTGGCAAACACCCAAATTGCTTTTAAAAGTCTTAAGTATTCTTTTAAGATTTGGTTGTCTTCCTAAAAATTATCCTTCCTTAGGTCTATATACAGGGACGGGCACATGTAGGTTTACAGTTGTAATACAAATAAATAATATAATAATAAATAATAATACAAGAACAAACTGTGTTTTGTGTACTCGCAACTGTAAATCTACTTTTGCTCCCTCCTGTATACTTCTTTCTCTACCCTTTAAGCTCTCTCTTTGCTGATTTTCTCATTTTTCCCTCAAATAATATAGCATATGATAAAATTGTACTTTTATTTATTTTTTTAAATATATTTACTGATTATGCTATTACAGTTGTCCCATTTCCCCCCCCTCACTCCACTCCATCCTGTCCACCCCCTCCCTCCCACATTCTCCCCCTATAGTTCATGTCCATGGGTCATACTTAAAAGTTCTTTGGCTTCTACATTTCCTACACTATTCTTACCCTCCCCCTGTCTATTTTCCACCTATCATCTGTGCTACTTATTCTCTGTACCTTTCCCCTCCTCTCCCCCTCCCACTCCCCTATTGACAACCCTCCATGTGATCTCCATCTCTATGGTTCTGTCCCTGTTCTAGTTGTTTGCCTAGTTTGCTCTTGTTTTTGTTTTAGGTGTGGTCGTTAATAACTGTGAGTTTGCTGTCATTTTTACTGTTCATATTTTTGATCTTCTTTTTCTTAGGTAAGTCCCTTTAACATTTCATAGAATAAGGGCTTGGTGATGATGAACTCCTTGAACTTGACCTTATCTGAGAAGCACTTTATCTTCTCTTCCATTCTAAATGATCGCTTTGCTGGATACAGTAATCTTGGATGTAGGTCCTTGCATTTAATCTTGGGTAATGTAATGATGATGTGCCTTGGTGTGTTCCTCCTTGGACCCAGCTTCTTTGGGACTCTCTGAGCTTCCTGGACTTCCTGGAAGTCTATTTCCTTTGCCAGATTAGGGAAGTTCTTCATTATTTGTTCAAATAAGTTTTCAATTTTTTGTTCTTCCTCTTCTCCTTCTGGCACCCCTATAATTCGGATGTTGAAACGTTTCAAGATGTCCTGGAGGTTCCTAAGCCTCTCCTCATTTTTCCGAATTCTTGTTTCTTCATTCTTTTCTGGTTGGATGTTTCTTTCTTCCTTCTGGTCCACACTGTTGATTTGACTCCCAGTTTCCTTCGCATCACTATTGGTTCCATGTACATTTTCCTTTGTTTCTCTTAGCATAGGCTTCATTTTTTCATCTGGTTTTTGAACAGATTCAACCAATTCTGTGAGCGTCTTGATAACCAGTGTTTTGAACTGTGCATCCCATAGGTTGGCTATCTCTTCCTCACTTAGTTGTATTTTTTCTGGAGCTTTGAAGTGTTCTGTCATTTGGGCCTTTTTTTTTTTTTTTGTCTTGGTGCTTCTGTTACTTTAAGGGGCGGAGCCTTAGGTGTTCACTGGGGCGGGGTAACTCTGGTCGCTGCACTGTGACGCTGTACGTGGGGGAGGGGCCGAGAGGGAGCAATGGTGCCCGCTTCACTCTCCTCTGGACCTCAATCTTTCACTCCGCTACCCACAATCAAACTGGGCCCCTCTGGTGCTGGTTCCCGAGTGGGTGGGCCTGTGCACACTCTAGGCCCCTGTGGGTCTCTCCAACGACCTCTCCTGCGAGGCTGGGAGTCTCTCCTGCTGCTGCCCCAACCCCCAAGGGTGTTTTCAATCAGAGGTCTGAGGCTTTATCTCCCGGCGCTGGAGCCCTGGGTTGCGTGGTCTGCTTCGATCCCCGCCGTTTGTCTGGTTTATCGGTGCACAAATGTGGGGCCGCAGGGTGCTACCCGCTGCTCTGCTTGCCCCTTTCTCCGCCACTCCAAGTCCAGCCCTCTCTGTTTATCTGCGCGAATGTGGGGCCGCAGGGTCTGCTAGTGGTCAGATTGCCTGCCCCGTTCATCCCACACTCCGCCAGTCTCAGTCCCGCCATGGCCACAGGAGTCCTCTCCGCCCTGGTGCCTGTCTCTGCCCCTCCTACCTGTCTGGATGAATGTTTATCCTTTATTTCCTTGGTGTCAGACTTCCTTGCCGCTTGATTTTCTGTCAGTTCTGGTTGTGTGAGGAGGCACAGTGTGTCTACCTACACCGTCATCTTAGTTCTCAAAATTGTACTTTTAATTTGTTGATATAATTGAATGGAGGTTTGTGTCACTAGTTTTTAAATTTAGAAATCAAACGTGAATTACTAAGTTTCTTTCTAACCTTGAAGTTCTGTAAAAACTTTTATATTTTCTTCCTTCAAACTGAAACGACAAGGTTTACTGAAATTACATGTTTTACCTTGCCATGTTTTCTTCTCAGTTTAACTGATTGTGCTTACTAATTCTTACTATCTTAAAACTCTCTTTGAATTTTTTTTAACATCTAAACAAAAAAGGCAATGGAGGTGGTATGGGACATCACTTTTAAAAGGTTCATTGTAACATGAGTCCTCTACAGAGACCTAAGGTCTTAAGGAGGGTATAAATTGGAACAATATTTTAAAAATAAGATTTAAAATTAATAAAATGTATTACTTTTGCATAGTAGTATCCCCTATAACAAAATCTGATTGAGGAGATCCTGTCTGAGGAATTACTTTTATAAAACTTTTAATAGGCAAGGCACATTTATGAACAAAAAGTTCATTATTATTTATATATATGAAAATTAGAAATAAATATCCAAGAATGTGGAAATGACTAAACACATTTATAAATGTCTTTATGATTGAATATAATATTGACATTCAAATGGTATTTCTGGAGAATATTTAATGAAATGGGGAAAGTTCATTACAAAAATGTTTGGTTAAAAATAAAACAGAAATGAAAATGATGTATACTGGACACTTCCAATTAATTTAAAAATGTCCTAAAGAGGACTAGAAATGAATGCTCAGATTTTCTAAAGTTTCTATAATAATCATACCTTATTTTTATAATCAGATACACATGCACATGCATGAAAATATTTTTAAAAATGTGATCTCTAATCGGTAGGTAGATCCTTCCTAGGATTCCTGTGTAGACTGCAGTTCATCTCTGTTGGCTGGTACCTACACAGATACTATAACAGGATACAGTCAAGTGGGGGCCCAAATGGGGATTTGTAATGGGATCCAGAACTTGGTGTCCAGGAAATATTAGAAAAGAATATATATATATATATATATATATAGGATGTCCTCACCCCCACAAGTCTGAGCTGGGGGATGAGATGAATGGAGCAGGGCCATTGAGAGTTGTTTTGAATAGCAACAGTTTTGCAGATAACCTCCAGAATGGTCATTTAACATGTCTGTAATCTTTGGCTGGTTTCATAGATATGTTAAACAGCTGTGGCCATGCTTTGAGCCAGGGGGATGGGAGTGACTTCATCTCATGATGTAACTGGGACTCTCCCTGGTTATAGAGCCTGGGTAAGAGCTTAGAGATGATTGGCTCCACACCACAGGGCCACGCATGACCAGACTTATTCTGGCAGCCCAGTAAAGCTGGAAAAATATGGGAACGATGGCAGCTGTGGCCAATTGTGGGAGGAGTCAGAAATGGTGTGGCAGAGGAAGATTGGCACTGGGATTTAAACCCAGGCATGCAGCCATGGCTTGGGCAAAGAAGAACTACAGACTTTTATTTCTTTTTCTGAGATATGGTACCCTGGACTGGGCAGAGAGGGAAGGAAGGACTGTGTGTTTATGGGTATTCTAAAGGACTTTGGGATCTCAAAGAAGACATTAAGTCATTAACTCTTTAGTTTGTATAACTCTCTAAATAAATAATCCCTTTCCTTTTCACCAATCTCTGGCATTGCGAGATGTCTTTCCCTGGTGGCGGGCAAGGTGAACCTAGTATGGGGTGGGGGACCCCCGGAGCACAAGGGTGGGTCCATTCGGTAATAGTATATCATTCGTACCCCCATGGGTCGTTCTGTAACAATACTCTTTTCTTTTTCATTTTTTAGTTAAATTTATTGAGGTGACATCAATTTGTAAAACCATACAGGTTTTAAGTGTATAGCTCAATAAAACACCATCTGTACACTGCAATGTGTGCCCATCATTGCAAGCAAAGTCTCTTTCCACCCCCACCCCACCCCCTTTGCCCACCTCCACCTATCACCCACCCTCCTTTCCCTCTGACTGTCACTACACTGTGTATGTGTATGTGTGTATTTATAATATATATGTATATATATATATACACACACACGTCATAATTCTTTCACCTTCTTTCATCCAGCTTCCCAACCCCCCTCACCCTGACAGCTGTCAGTCTGTTCTTTGTATCCATGCCTCTGTTTCTATTTTGTTCATCAGTTTATTTTGTTCATTAGATTCCACATATAAGTGAGAATGTATGTATTTGTCTTTCTCTGATTGGCTTATTAATTACCTTTTCAATGAAGCTTTGTGTATTTAAGAAGAGAATACAGCGAACTTTGATAAATAAATCATATAAAAGACAGAATTTTGGATTGGAAAGAACCTTAAAGTTCATCTAGCCCAAACCCTCTTCCTCCCCTTCAATTTCAGTTGATCCACAGATGCAAGCGACTTTTATATTAGTAATAGTCAGAAAATAAATTCAATTCTAAAGTCAATCCCTATAAACTATTTCACTAAGCGAAAAAAAATAGAGTAAAATAACAATATATTTATAAAGTGGTCTGCAAATCACTTTTATAGAAATCTCATTTGTTCCATATAATAGCCTGTCTAACAGCTTAGAGGCTAAAAGGGCATGTTAGTTCCCCAGCTAGAAAACTTGGTCTTGTCCCAACACCAAACCCCTTTCTCTTACCATATCTCAATGTAATGGATTGATATGTGAAAAATCTATTTTAAAAGATGCACAAAGAGCTGGTTTTAGTTACATGATTAATAGCAAATATTTTAGTTTTGTCCTAGAAGGGATAAGTTCTGTTTGCAGTTCTATCTTTGATTGTGCGCTGAGCCATGCTTTGTATGTTTTGGGTCTATCCTAATGACCCCTGACTGTTCATCTGAAACTCATGAGAGCTACGACATTATTTAATTAACCCTGTGATTTCTCCCATTGTGGGCTTGGAATAGGCTGAATAAGGTATTTTAATGGTCATTGCTATTTCCTGCCATATGACAGAAAGCTGATAATTATCAACCAGTACACCTCATGAAGAATGTATAAAAGGGTAAGAAAAAGTTTGGATGAAGATTGTGAAGGAAAGAGAATTCCTAATCCTCTTCAAAATTTTGCCAGAAAGGATAAAGGTGGAACCCATGTTTTGACTGTGTTCTCTCATAAAAATTCTAACTCCTAGACTGGCAAATAATAAAAGATGGTGCTATAACTTGATGGAGGAGTCAGAAGTAAATGATAAATTAGCTAGCTCAGTCCAAGACTTGGTACCTCATAGCAAGCAGATTGGAAATGTCTCCTCACTTGCTAATAATAGCCATCCTGGAGTTATAGTAAGCCTTGAGTCATCACCCTCCCTCTACCCAAATTCTCCTTCCAGATATTTTCATATTCTCTGACACTACAACCTCTCTGAGCAGTTTAGTACTGCCTTGCTACATCCAATTAGATATTGAATAACTGATTTATTCTGTACTAGTGGGATACTCCCTGGGACTCTTAATATATTTTAAAGTATACTCAGATTTCTTATGAGATAAGAACCTTCTATTAACTTGCCACTGCAAAAGTTCTCTGCTTCTAGTACTCACTCCCCATCTCTAAAATTCCTTTCTAGTTCTAGTATCCAAACTCCTTAGCAGCTTTCCTCTTTTTAAAATTCTGTGTTATCCTAATATTTAAATTTTGTAGTAATCCCCTTTTCTAATAACAAATAACTAAATAATAAGATTTCTTTGGTTTCTCCAAAGAAAGCTAGCAGCATGAGGAAAGAAATTTGGGATTATGTGAACCCCAATTCCTACTTTACAACCCACTAGATAGGTGATTTTCAACAGGTGTGCTGCAAGAATTTTTAAAACATGCAATACTTGACTAATTAGGAGCACTGAGGTCTTTTCCCTTAGATTATCAAATTAAAAAAAAAAGACAACAGCCAATACAACAATAGCTGTCTAGTATGAATGGATCAAAAATATACCCATTTTTTGGTCAGATTGGCAAAAAATATATTTTTGGTGCACCACAGAACTTTTGTAATTAGTTTACGTGTGCTGTGAGATGAAATAGGTTGAAAATCACTGCATTGAACTTATATTGGGCATACTGCTTAACCTTTCTTTGTTTCTGGTTTTTTTTCCTATAAAATAGTTTTCATGATTATTGTCAAAATTATATGAGAAACTAAATGTAAAACTGTTTACCCAGTTCCAACTTATTGTAGATGCTCTGCTCAAAGAATGTTGAATTTAATTGTCATTTGTTATGGTTTAATTGCATTTCTCCAGAATTCATATGTTACAGTCCTAACCCCAGTAGGTTTGGCTTTGTTTTCTCCAAGCCTAGGCAGTTTAGCAAATCTTCTTTGTGTGAAGTGCAAAAGATGTACATACTTTGTACATTTATCTGATTATTGTTAGAATGTGAAAAAGCAGCTTTTATTAGCTTTACTACTGGCTTGAATCCAAGATCACAGTCCCTTGAAGTGAGGTGTAATACATCTTTTACATATAACCTGAAAATCTTCCCAATGTATTAGGTTTGTTTGAATAATCTCATGATTTTGCTCCAAGAACCAAGCTTAGACTATTTTTTCTTTCTTACAGTTCTTCATACTTGTAATTTTAAGATGTCATGGCTTATCAGAAACTCCTCTCCATGAGGTGTTCTTCTAGTTTGCAGTGAAATGATCAAAGTTCTCCTTTACTATTATCTGACCCAATTCTAAAGTCCCCTGTATTATTTATCAGTTATATTTCATGGTCTGGTCTCATTCCCTTTACCAGGTGGTTTACACCTTACTTCTCTTTAATTTATTAAGAATGGAATTTGCTTCCATAGATATTTCAGTGTGCTGCTCTCACCTAGCAAGATTTTTAGGCTATATTTGTTTATCCTGTCCCCAGAGTATACAAAACGCACTCTGTTTCTTGCTCATTTGTATCCTTTGCTTACAGTTTTTGAACTGGCATCACAATATTCTCTGTGCACAGGTTTTCTCGCTCTATGATATTGAAATTATCTTAAGATTTTTACTTGCTATCATTTATTCAAATTAATTTGTACTGGGTAATTACTATATATAAGGCACTCTGCTATTCAATATCTATTGTGAAGGAATGAAGATATTTAAAATAGTTCCGGAGAGTCCACAGTGTCAGCATTCTAATCATTTTTTATTTTTAGGCTTCATATATTTGTTCATAAACACATATATTCTGACTTGGCCTTTTCTTTTATTCTTATTTGCTGTCCCATCTGAAAGGATATCTACTGTCACCTCCTCCTGAAGTCAAGTAGGCCAATAAATTCCCTTCGGGGTCCTCGAGCAGAATTTTTGTCAGTCTGTTTTGCGTACTAGTACTTCTTAATTCTCAGTTCTCCCCCTATTTTTAGAATAAAAACCACCACCTACTTTGCTATGATACTGCAGTGTTAGTGATGGGTGGTTTACGGGGTTTTTGTGCAAAAATTACGTCTCACTTTGCTGAATCAGGATGTCTGTTTTTCGTTTGTTTGTTTTCACTTTCATCAAAAGACCAAACCACCACTTGTTTTTATTTACTTGAAAATTAGAGTTGCCAGCAGACTTTCTGATGAAGGGAAAGAAGATATTTAAATCCATTATTTTAGACAACAATGCCTACTTCCCAAAGAGTTAGAGCAACCCTGTCCCCTCCCAACACCAGCCATTTAAAGAAAAGCCAGACATAAAAATGAGGAAAACAAACTAAAGCTCTTTAGCTTTAATATGCACCCATGCTTGGAGGTGAAATGGGCCAGACAGAAGAAAAGGAGAAAATGTAAAAAAATAATAAAGACAAAGATACATTTTGTTAGGAATCCAATATAGAATTTGGAACCCTCCCAAAAATCTAGTTAACATCACACATGGCATTTGTTTCCACCCTTACTTTTACCCCGCCCAAACAGGCTATTGGTACCGTCTCATAAATCTTTTACTAATAACCGGTAAACCAACTATTAACCTTTTAAGTGCCTATTCTATGTGAAACATTGTCCTAGCTGCTAAACAAGATAAGATAAATATAAAATTCTATGCCCACTTTCAAAAGTTTTGTCGTCACAACAAGAGACTGTCAGGCAGTATTGGGGGTCTTTGGGAGGTTTCGAAAGGACATTAAGCCCTGAAAAATTCAGAAGGAGAAGGTAAACGTTGAGCTGAGGATCTGAAAAATTGGGCTTTATTCCGTCTTTGCCATTTCCTTGATACCTTGAGCAATTAATTTCTCTTTCAGGTCTCCCTCTTTATCCCTCCCCCCACCCCCTCCCTCCTCTACACACACAAAGAAAGAAAAAATAAAGAAGACGTCATTCTAGATTTTTAAATGTGAGAATATTTGGGATGATTACTAATGAGTTCTGTTGTGTTGCCCACACTGAAGTCTAAAGCAGCTATGGCCCATTGAGCTGACCTTCATTTTCACAGACTAAGTAATCAGGTACTAATTTTTCCCAATTCAGTAGCTCATCAGGGTTTAGAACTGAATCTTCCTATCCTGATGCTGTTAAAAAAAAAATTTCCGGCACACAATAATGTATCTTTCAGTGATTATTGTGACTCAGAAAAAACTTAAAATATATTCTTGACACCGTCTACTGGAGAGAAATGCTTTTTAAAAAAATCTTTGAATGTATAGGTGAAATGAGGGGGGAAGGGGTAATTCTGCATATTAGAGGGGACACGGTGGATAATTAATTATTTAGTACCTCTAAAGCTATGCAGTATATCCCAAAATTCTATTGAAATACTATTCCTTCTGGCTGAGGTGACCCGTTAAGCCATTATGCAAGTAGCAGGGCAGAGAGGGGAGCCTAATAGATGCACCTGGAAAGCGGGAAGAGGCTCACAGGGGTGATAAACTGCAAAACGCTTGCCAATTCACAAAATTGTCCAGAGCCATACCTAAGGAAAGCCTTCCGAAACCCTCAGACTCAAGAGACCTAGTTCATTCGCTTCCTTGCATTCTATTGATTTACACTTGCGTCCTTCAACAGGTAGCGCCAATTACAACCCCGAAAGCACTGCCGCCCAGCATACTGGCCAATACTTCTGTCAATCAAATACTCCAGCTACCTTTCCAAATTCTCTCCTCCCCCTTTCATGGACTTTTCCTTCGGCCTATCCCCAAATTTCTTCCGCGTTTTGCAACCGTGGAACTTGACCCTATCGAGCCTAGGATTGGTGAGGAAACTACTCCCGCCCTTTGATGTCCGGGAGCTCTCCACCCCTTTCAGGGCTCTGGGCTGTCTGGGCAGGAGGGGGCGGGGGAACCGCGGGGCGGTTTGGAGGCAGAGCTTGCCTCCCACGGCGGGAGGGCGGAGCCTGTGGTGGAGCCTGTGGTGGAGCTTGCCTGCTCCGTTAGGACCTCGGAGAGCGCCGGGCGCCGAGACCAAACGGACTCGAGAAGCTGCCGGGACCGGGTCGGACTAACGCCGGCGAGCCCGCCTCCCTCCGCACCCTGAGCTTCCCGGGCTGACAGGCGGCCAGCGGCGGCTGTGGAAGGTGCTTAGGTCTGGAGTCAGATAGTCATCCCTCTGGGACGCGGACGCCGCCGTCCCGCCGCGGCTCCCTCACACCTGTGTGTGCGTCTGTGAGCGTGAGCGCCCGCGCGTGATGTCTGCGCGGCGGTGTCTCGGTTCGCGCGTCCAGCGCCTCTGCGCTCGGCCCGGGGAGGGACCGCGGGAGCCAGCCGGCAGAGGCAGGACTCGGGCCGCAGCCCTCGCCGCCACCGCTTCAGGTCCCGCCAGAGCCACTGCTGGGCTGCAGGTTGAGCGGACTGGCGGGCGAGCGCGGCGGCGGCCGCGGGCTGAGCGGGGCAGGAGGCCGCCGGAGACGCGGGAAGGGAAGGAGGGGTAGCGGCGGGAGAGGCGGAGGGAGAAGCGGGGGCCGCTGGCCCCGCCGCTCGCCCCTCCCATTAGCTGTTGCTGTAGGTCAGCCGCAGATGCTTGGGGGTCCGGGTTGTTGGAGGTAGGGAATGGAAAAAACGGCTCCCGCATTTCTTACTGAGCAAAAGAGAGCGTTGATGACGATGGGGGTACAGACAGGAAGGTGGTGGTACCGCCCCCCCAACATCATTTTTCTGAAAATAATGTATTCTGAGCTGAACCTTCAGTTGGAAAGCCCGCCCTTAAGAGAGAGACCGTCTTGGTCTGTTGAATTGTGGTTTGATTGTATAATAATGATGATACAATGCTAATGACGACGATGACACTGCCTTTTATTTTTACCCCACTGCTGATAAAGCGTAGCCACAGCTGGCGATAAAGCCCTTGAAAATTTGATGTATGAGGAGAATATACCGTTGTTTTCTGAGTTGTGTGTTTTTTCTAAGATATGCTTTTTAGAATTAAAATTTGACAATATGTAGCGCCCCCCCCCCCCAATCTCTCTCTTTAGTCCCTCATAGCCAATGCTAGTAAAATGGGGACTGGCTATTGCCTTGACTAATGAAAAGCCGAACACTTCTACCTGGGTATAATACCATGTGTTAAATCACCCTTTCCTTTGAATTTCTCAACAGTGTTTAAAATGAAGAAGTTTAATTTCCGAAAAGTTTTGGATGGCTTAACTGCGTCCTCCCCTGGCAGTGGTAGCAGCAGTGGCAGTAACAGTGGTGGTGGGGCTGGAAGTGCTTCCATGCACTCAGGAGGGACTGCGGGGGTTCTCAGAGAAGAGATACAGGAAACCCTGACTTCAGAGTATTTCCAGATCTGCAAGGTAAGTTTTGAATTGGTTTAAAGCCTATTTTTTTTTTAAATTTTACTGTTCTCAAGAAAGAAGTGTTCACACACACACACACACACACACACACACACACTCAGGACTGGAAATTGTTGAGATGCCAGCATCAGAGTCAGGTGTAGAGAACTGTGTGGATAGGTCAGTTTGAATTAATAAAGATATACCAGCATCAACTTAAAAAGCAATAGTAGTTTAAGGGGGAAATAAGCAAACATAAAAAGTAGAATTTGCAAATAATGTTAAGGCTCAATAATAGAGAAAAATTTTAATGTAATATTTATGTATAAGTTGTAAATTGAAGGAGAAAAATCATCATTCTGGTTAATCCTGTGATGTCATTCAGATAAACTAAGTTATTTTATTTCACTGTTCAGCTGTTAAGATGGTGTTAGAATCAGGTAGGTAACGTCTAGATGAATACATCCATTTTAAAAGAAATAATGGCATTATTTAAAATTATTTAAAATTATTTAAAATTATTGTTTAAATTCTGAATAAAAACACTTCCAGAGTCTTAAACTCTAAACAAACAAATGCCATGAGCTTAATAAGAACTTTTAATACTCATAAGAACTCAAAAATAGTGTTCAGGTTTATTGGGGAAACATTTTAGGCAATTATACTTTAATGTTGAACTTCTAATGAGCGTTTCTGAAGGGGAGAGATGAGAACTTACAAAATAAGTATTATGTTAATATATAGAGGTATTGCTATATTTTCTGAAATAAAGTGATTTGTAATTTTTATTGTCTTTTTTTATGGTGTCCTAGGAATGTGCTTTTGATCTGGCATGTGTAATAAAAAAGCTATTAAGTCATTCATATGAAATAGATAAATATATTTTTATAAATGTGTTCAATACATAAGAAGAAACAGTAAATTTTTGAAATTACAGAAATTAAGTATTAAATTTTTTCACACTTCAATAAGTGTTTTTAATTAAAATTAGTTTTGTAGTAAACAAATTATGTATAATAAAGTAAGCATCAATTACTGCATTAGTCTCCATTCCCAGTAGCATTATTATAAAACATTAACTTTATGGTTACTAAAATGTTGTAAATTAGTTTACATAAAAGTGATTTTATTTATAATTGGGTTACATAAATAGATTTAATTATAACCTACCCTGTGAGCATTGTATACAATACAATTTTGAATAAAAATATTATACAGTTTTTGTCCTCAATTTGAAATAATAGATATTTTGTCAGATAAGGGAGAGATTAAAGAGTGGTCATGAGATAAATATGTAAAAGGGTCCTAGAGATCAGAGATCAAATTTGGACTGCTAAGCAAGGGAATTATACCCTGATTCTCTAATCTTTGATGTATTAGTATTTCATTTCAAGATTTGAAAAAATTTCCAAATTCTCTCAGTTCATGAATGTGGTAGTGATGGAAGAGTTTTAGCAGATGTAAAACTGGTATAGAAAAAGTAGACTTATGAAACCAAGAGGCACTGTGCTGTTGAGGTTATAAAGCTGATAGAGAAGGTTTTAAATAAAAATATTCAGAAGAAATGAGTGAATGCAAGAGAGGAAAATGGGCTTATAGTCATGCCATTCATTCAGACAAGAGATAGTCATGGTGTAGTAGGAAAAGCAATGGCCTTGGAATCAGAAAATGTGTATTTTATTTACAGCTCTGCCATTTGCCAGCCATATAATGGCGAATACCTTTATCTGCCTTGAGCCTAGATTTTCTCATCTGTAGTGTGGTAATAAGTATTTCTGCCCTTCTTTCCTAACAAGGTTATCAAGAAGATGGAACGACAATTAGTTGAAGGCAATGTATAAATTGGAAAAGGCAATAAAATGTATATTTATATTATTGTAAAAGTTTCAAAATCACCTTGTTCTTGGTGGAATGAGTATCACCAGTGGGTTATAATAACGTTAGGTAACAATTTTCAAAGAAATTATAGGGATAGCTATGTAAGCAGAACACTAATAGTATTGAAATCTTACTAAATGGGGAAAGTGCTATGGCATCTTTGGATAGCAATATAGTTAATTTTAATAAGTGGTTATGTGATTGTGCTTTACATTACCCAGACTATAATAAGATATATAAAAATGGATGAAGGAAATTCCAAAATTAGAACTGTTACTAAATGGGGACTTCTTTTGTACTCACTGATTAAATGTGCAAAGAACATTCTATTCTGAGTACTAAGAAGCCGGCACCTTCTGGATACTTGTACCTTTTCAACATGGTCAAAATTAAAGTATAAATCTAGAATCTGCTTTTTTGAAAACCATCCTTCTCTCTATTATCTAAAGAGTCATTAAATTCTATTTTGTTTTGCCATCTCTGCTACTTGTCATTTCATCATATTTTCTTGCCTGGTCTCTTGAAATCACTTCCTAATTCATCTTCTCACCTCTCATTTCACCCTAGTTCAATTCATTTTTGTTGTTATAACTATTATTTCTGAATTATAATGTTAATTATGTCATTTCCCTCATAAAAATTCTGTTTCAGTCTTTCTAGACCAATGATGCTCTACAAAAAAGTCTAATGTGAAACTCCAGTAAATGATATTTGTTAAATAAATGTGGTAGTTAATTGGCATATATTTTAAAGTAAATAATAAATTATATCATCTCTGTAGGTATATACTTATTATATTATTATAATTATTGGTTCTTGTATAATTTTATCCACAGGCAGGTAGTAGGACATTTGCTAGCCTTAAAAAAGCAAATGTATAAAGCTACAGCTTTTATAATCAGTGATACATCTATAAGAAGTTAAAAAACACAGAAATGGTAGAAGAAATTTTGGTTCAAGGTCAGCCAAAAAACCTAAACAGGTTAACGCATTGGTTCACTACAATCTGTTTTAAGTTTAGTGTATATGCATTTAAATGAACATGTTCAGATATTTGTGAAATGCATGAAATGCCTTTTATGAATTTGAATTCTATGAAACAATTTGAAATCACTGCTTTATGCAATAAACTTTAAAGTACTTAACTTCATCTGTATGTAGTTCCCTTCAGAAATACAGATGAAGTTTACCTTTCCATCCTCATTTCTGTGATTCCCTAAGCATATTGTTTTCCCTGAAAGCACCAAACTTTCTCATATCCCAATGCCTTTTCTCAGTGTGTTGCTTCTGTCTAGAATATCTCTTCCAGCTTTATTATAATTGGAGAATTCCCAACTACCCTTTACGTCAAAGTTCAAACACCACCTTTATGAAACCAGCTGAGACCACTACTTTCCTTATCTACCTGCCCAGGCAGAGTTTTTTCCCCCTTCTCTGTTTTCCTATATCACCTGGCATATACCTGTAGAGTGAATTTAGCACCTTGTTATGATTAAAAATATTACTTCTGTTACTGTCATTATACTGTCAACTCTTTGAGAGGCAAATATATTTTGTTTCCTTATCACTGATAGGTTTTCATTACCTAACAGGCTAGTGGTTCTCAACTGTCGGTCTAAAAGAAAGATTTCTAGTTCCACCCTTGTTTTAGAGAATCAAAATCTCTAGGGACAGGGCCTAGGCACTTGCATTCTTTAAAGAGGCCTCACAGAAGATTCTGATGTACAGTTGGTATTGAGAACCATTATAGTAGACACTTAATATACTTTATGAATGAAGCAGCATGGTTGGTTCCTTAATTTACATGGTTGCTTAATTAATATACATGGATCATTGATTAATTTAAAATAAATTAATGCAGATGATATTTAATAATTATATATAATTCACATATATACATTCAATCCTATAGTTAACTGACTCGCACTTAATTAGGCTGGGAGCATGCGAATGTGAGTATTGTAGCTAGAGAGTTCCATCAGTATCAATCTATGTTTTACAAAGAGAATGGAGTTTTTCTTAATCTAGCAAATTGGTTAAATTAAAATTACAGAGCTTAATCTGTTAGATAGCTCATTTGACCTTCATAACAATCCTATAAGGAAGGCAAGGAAAGTGTTAATATTTTTATTTTACTGATAAGACATCTGAAGCCAGAGAATTAAAGTGGTATCCTTAAATCTGCAAATTAGTTGGTAAGAGACATAGCTAAGTTTAACATACTGTTCTTTGATTCTCAAATCCAGTACTTTTTTTTCTTCATCTTTGTTATTTAACAAAGCAACATGGTAAATTCCTCAGTAAACATAGAAACTTTGAGAAGATAAGACTATTTTATTGACTCTTCCTTCAAAATACATCCAAATAAAACCATATCTCTTCCACCATTACTCTTTTCTAGACTACTACTCGTAAGTATTTTCCTTGCTTTCTTTGCACTCAGGCCACACCACAGACTCATCTCATAATAGATAGAAAAATTACATCATCTCATGCAATGTTTGCTCAGAACTCTCATGGCTTTTCATTTCTCTTAAAAATAAAACTAAGTCCTACCTATTGTGCCTTCTAAAACTCTAAGATTTGGCTACTGACAAGATATCATTTTTGACTCTTTCTGTTACTTACTCTACCAACTACGTTACTACTTCTCAGACATGATTCCTGCACTGGGGTGGGGTAGAGGGGTGGGGAGAAAATGCAGACAACTGTAATTGAACAACAATAAAATAATTTTTTTAAAAAAGGAAAACAAACAAAAAGAGATTTTTGTATTTGCTCTCTCCTTTATATGTAGTATTCCTCCTCCCACCCCATGATTATATTACTTGTTCCCTTTGCATCATTCAGTTAAAAGAGAGACGGGGAAGGAGAAAGAGGAGAGAAACATCTATGAGTTGCCTCTCACTGGCTCCCAACCAGGGATCTGGCCTGCAACCCAGCCAGGCATGTGCTCTGACTGAGAATCAACCAGAGAACTTTCTTGTTGCGAGATGATGCCTAACCCACTAAGCCACACCAGTCAGGGTGTCATTCAGTTCTTAATTCAGCTGTTAACCTCTCAGAAAGATCTTTATTGACCATTGTTCACTCCCTTTATTCTCAACCCTCATCCTGCTTACTTTTTTCTTGATAACACTTATACCACTACCTGTTATTAAATTATATATTTATTTGCTTCTTCTATAATAATGTAATTCCATGAGGGTAGCACTTCATTTTGTTTACAACTGTCTCACCAATTTACAGAGCAGTGCTTGCCACATAGAAGGCAAATATTTGTTGAATGAATGAATGAGTAAATGAGAGCAAGGAAGTTGATAAAGCAACGAGTTTCAACAAGTGTGCCACAAGAATTTCTAAAACATGCGGTGCCTGATTGCTTAATCTGGCATAGTGACCTCTTTTCCCTTAGATTGTCAAATTTAAAAAATGACAACAGCCAGCACAACAATAGCCATCCAGTGTGAATGAATCAAAATTATACCTATTTTTGTGAGATTGGCAAAAAATGTAATATATTTTTTGGTGTGCTGCAGAATTTTAGTAATTAGTTTATGTGTGCCATGAGATGAAAAATACTGAAAATCACAGTGATGGAGTGATGTATTAAGAACAAACTAGATATTTTGAATGACTTTTTGAAAAACGTTTTTATTAAATAAATTTTTATTACATAAAAACAAGGAACCGTTCAGTGAAAGAGTATCACCACTTTAGGAACATGGTATATAATTTTCAAAAAGATATGGAGAAGGAGATTATAAAGAGATTCATTTAAATTTACTCTAATTTTTACTGAAGAAGGTATTAGGAACATTCTTGTTTTCCAATGATCTTTTTAGGGGAACAATTCAGAAGTATTAGATGGACAGTGACAACCACACAAAATATTCTAGGAATGTTCTAGACCTAATTGACGAAATAGACAAAAATAAATACATCACCAGGACCAGATGTCACAATCCCTAAAGTTTTGAATACACTCTTAAATTAGGCAATTCACTATTCATCATCACTTTTAAACTATTTCTTTTGTTATAAGTGGTTGTGGTGTCAGTGCCAACATTTAGATAACCAGTGTAATGTCTTCAGGGAAATGGATTTGTAATCATGATGTCATACCAGACATAATATCAGATATTGCCAGATAAATATGTATAATCAGAAACATAGGTGTCCACTGTGAAGAGTTGGGCTTCCCAGAACCCTGGAAAGATGAAGGGAGACTTAAGTACTTAGATATTCTTGACTATTATCTCTCCAGGTTTTTTATTGTCTCCACATTCTTCTTATTTTACATTATTTTACTTCAGGGTTTCTGTAAATGAAATTGGTACAAGACTATGAACATAATTCCTCATTTCCTCAATTTTCATTTGTTAAAAGAACTATACAGATTCCCTGACATGGGTGGACTTGTCTCATTGTGTACTTATAAACTGGTTGAATAAAAGCTAGTACAGTTGACACTGCAGGATAACTTATTATGGATAAAGCATTTGGCAATGACTTCATGCTCATGTTACTAAAATGAACAGCAGAGGAAGGGCATCTTTAACAGTAGTAATAGATGCAAACCGGAAAAAATAAGTTACCTTGTTATGATTGAGATGTTAACAAATTTAAAAACCAAATAGAATTAAAAAATAGATATATATTTTGGAACTGAAAATCAAAGTCAAATTATTCAGTACTCTAGGCTCTCTATTTTGCTTATCCTAGTATACAGGAGCAGACTTGAGTAAGGAATTATAGACTTGTAGGAAGTATGTTTGTAATTTTTTTAAGTTACCATAGAGAACAATCACATATTCTCACAAAAGGTCCTTTGATGCTAGTAAATTGGGTTATTAACTTTATTTAATATGGCAGTTCTTAATGTTCTTAAAAACAAACAGTGCTGTCATACTTCATGTCTCAGTGTAGAGCTAATTTAAAATCTTACATAATTTCCAGATTTATCTGTGGGATTATTTAAACCAAATTCCTATTTTTGAAGTTTAGTACATTTCTCTGCCTTCACTTGAAGATGTGCCTGCAAAAAATCATAGGGTTAAGTTCCATAATTTATTTTAATGATAGGATGATTGTATTGGTGTCCCACATTATAGTCTATAAATCATTTACATACTAGTTTAATAGCAATAACTTTGTATTCATTAAAGATTTCCAGTAGTAGCTCTACTTGTCAAATAGTGATCTTTATTAAAGATTTCAGCTATAATGATAGTTATATTTTTTGTATAGTTAAGTCTTTGATTCATTCCTTTTTATCTCCCAAGCAAGGAAATGCCTCTAAAATTCAGTTTTGATTAAATATTCATTTTTATTTTCTTTTATTTTTGTTTTTTTTATCTTTTATATTTTAACTTCTTTCAATCTAAACAGAATTTGTTTTGGTGTACAGTGTGGCTCTAAAGTGACTTTTTTTTTCAAGTAGCCAATTATTATACCATTTATTAACTGATTCTTTTTTCTGCTGGTTATGATACTCCTTTGTCATATATTAACTTTTGTTGTGTGCTAGGATTTGTATCTGGGTTAACAATGTTCTTCCATCTTTCTGCCTATTCTTATGCCAATATCATACTGATTTAATTTTCAGGTTAAAAAGACTGGTCAAAATAATGCATAGGGTGGGTTTTGGAATATTTGAAAGGAAATGCAGTGCCTATGCTCATCAACCAAATACTGCAGAAGCTGTATTTATTACAACAAGGGAGATTACACACCACAGGGAGCCATGAGACATCTCACTAAGAGGGTATTAGGGAGGCTTGTTACAGGATTTGGGCTTGTGTTAGGTGATTTTAGGAAAGTTCAAAGAAGCATGATTGACTGTTGTCAGAAAGTAGGGGACAATGCTATCGTCTTGTAACCTAAGAATATTTCTCTAGAATGCAAGAGAAACAGCATGGGCTAAAGATATAATTACTAAAGAAGCAGCAATTATATTACTTGGATGAGGGGAACATTCAGTCATTAGTGTGGTTTATGCAATGTTCTTACACTTACCAGTACCCAGACGTGATCCTGAAGTGGTTCTGTTTTTGTCTTGCTTCATCATGGTCATAGAGGGTCCTTGTTTGATGTTTTTTTTTTTTTTGTGGGATTGTTCATGTTCTGTGGTAGAACACCATGGCCTGTTAGTGCCAGGCAAGCTCAAGCTAATAACTGTTAGAGGCTACTTTTTTTCTCTTTTAGCAGTTTATTACTTCTAAAGTAGCTTTGTAGCTGAAGTTGCTACACTATGTTGCTAAACGGGCCTGCTTTATTACCTACATAAGAGAAATTTTTCTTGTTGATCAGCAGCCAACAATTCATATTGGATGATTTGAATTTGTTACATAATTGTTAATACAAAATGATTTGAAACTGCTATTATAATTATATATAATATGTAATATATAACAGCTACTGTTTAGTAAAATTATCTACTTGAAATAATATATTTGAAAACAACTGTACTAAGTATAACAATTTTTGTGCTAATTTTATTTGTACTGTTTCTCCATTTAGTCACAATTTATATTTTCTTTTCTTCACCTTTTTGAGAAAATACACAGATTTTATTTCCTCCACATAATATTCTCTAGCAGGCAGCTGTAACTCTAGCAGGTAAATAGAAGATTTGAAGTAGCTTTTGTTTTTTTGAGAGTTCAACCTGGCAAATGAATTTGGTATTTTTGTGTGAATATACAAAATTTTATTTGCTGCAGAAATAAAAACTATTTTTCAAAAATAAAATTATAGATAAAACTAATTTTCAAAAATCTTATAGGAAACTTTATTGTCTATGTATTAGGCTGAGTGATGCAAGCTTCCTACGTATAACACTCTGATTTTTTACCTGAACCATGTGACATCAGGTAAACCAGTATTTTAACTAAGTTCCAGAAGAGAAATTATTATCTGGTCTACATCATTGCAAATATTTTTACAAGGCTGGAGTAATCTTACTTCTATTTTCAAACCCTTTTTAGCCACTCCCATAGTGGCAAACAAAGATTATTTAATACAAGAAAAGTACGTGAGGTGAAATAAGATCCTTAGCAAATGTATATCTTGAGGAGAACATTGAATATGGTAGTAGGCCAGGCTGTTGAATGAATCATACTAAGAAACTTAACTGAGTCTGGAGAAGATTCAGGGTGGGAGTGTATAGGGCATAGTTACTGAAGGCAATTTCACTAAATGTTGTATTTGCTTGTTTTAGTGTGGTCAAATATAGGCAGAGATTAAGATTTAAGATGAAAGCTACAGAACCTGGAAGAATGGAGGCAAGAGTGATGCGGGAGAAACTGTGATATGGACAATAATTCGGATACTCAGGTTGATCACAAGGAACTAGGATAAAAGAACATTAAGGGATCAGCAACAAGCTAACTCAATACCAAGTCTATTGGTTGTTTTTCTTAATCCTCTTAATATAATGAAAGGATTATTTTTATAATTTTATTTATTTTATTTTTTAAATTAAATTTATTGCTGTGACAATGGTTAATAAGATTATGTAGGTTACAAGTGTACAAATTGTATGATACGTCGTCATCTGTATATTGCATTGTGTGCTTGCCACCCAAATCCAAATTTTCCACCACCATATATTTGACCTCCTTTATCCTCTACTATCCCAACCCCCTTCCCTCTGGTAACCACCATCCTGTTACGAGTTTGTTTGTTTTTCTTGTTTCTTCATGTGTTGCTTTCAGTTTTTCCTTTTTATTTAATTTCTTGGCGTGACACTAGTTAACAAAATTATACAGGTTTCAGGTGCACAATTCTACAATACATCATCTGTATGCTGTATTTTGTATTCACTACACCAAGTCAAATCTCTGTCCATCACCCTTTATCCCCCTTATACCCTCCCTTATCTCCCCCAAACCCAATTCTCCCTAGCAGTCACCATGCTGTTGTTTGTGTCCATGAGTTCTTCCTCTTATTTTTCTCTTTTGCTCAGTCCCTTCAGCCCCCTAAGTCACACCCCACAGCTGTCAGCCTGCTCTTATCTATGAGTCAGTCTCTCTTTTGCTAGTTAGTTCATTAGATTCCACATAGGAGTGAAATCATATGGTGCATGTCTTTCTCTGACTGGCTTGTTTCACGTAGCATAATGCTCTTTAGGACCATCCATGCTGTCACAAAAGATAAAATTTCCTTCTTTTTATTGCCAAGCAGTATTCCATTGTGTAAATGTACCACAGTTTTCTTTTTTTTTTTTTTGAATTTTTGTGTAGCCATTTTAATATTGAAGATGGAAGAAAATAAGCAACATTTTCAGAATATGCCTTATTATTTCTTTCTTTTTTTTCTGTTCCAATATTTGTGTTTTTATTTGGTTTTCTTCCTTCATTTCTTTTTTTAATTGTTTTTTAATAATTTTAATTTTTATTGTTATTCAATTACAGTTGTGTGCCTTTTCTCCCCATCGCTCCGCCCCACCCCAGTTGAACCCCCCTCCCTCCCCCACCCTCCCCCTTGATTTTGTCCATGTGTCCTTTATAGTAGTTCCTGTAGTCCCCTTTCCTCACTGTCCCCTCCCCACTCCCCCCGGCCCATTGTTAGATTGTTCTTAACTTCAATGTCTCTGGTTATATTTTGTTTCCTTTTTTCTTCTATTTATTATGTTCCAGTTAAAGGTGAGATCATATACCACAGCTTTCTTATCCACTCATCTACTGATGGGACACTTGGGCTGCTTCCAAATCTTGGCCATTGTAAATAATGCTGCAATGATCATAGTGGTACATAGATTCTTTTGAATTAGTGTTTTGGGTTTCTACAGATAAATTTCTAGAAGTAGAATTGCTGGGTCATAAGACAGTTCCATTTTTAAATTTTTTGAGGTATCTCCACACTGGTAATATATCTTTTTCTCTTGGAAATTTAAATTGTTTTTTTATATAATAAAAGATATTAAGAAGTCTTGTGGAATATAAAGCCACTTAAAGCCATTTACCTGTGTTTACTGACGATTTCCAAGCTTAGGTGACCAATGCCAAATTTTGTGATCAATTTTCAAACTTCTATGATTTATGTGGGTAGTTATGTGACCTTTTAGATATAATACCACTTAATATCCTACAACTATGCTTCAAAGGATATACTTTGGAAATAATGATTCAGTGTATTTTACCCATAACTAACTTCTTTATGCAATATATTATTGAGTATGTGAACATATAAATTGAGTTCAGGAGGATTCTGGCTTAAGCATATGGGGTGCAGCTTGAAGACTTCCAAATCTTGGGGAAACCATTGAATCCCTTGGAAATAATTTGAAATCCTCACAATACTTTAGACCTGGAAGAGAATTTAGAAATAATCAAATTAAATGTATCACTTTTACAAGTGCAGAAATCAAGCTCAAAGACATTAAGATTACATTAAGGTTAGATAATGTTAACTAATGTTATGTTTTTGTCAGGATTTTGCAAATAAAAATAACCCATTTTATGTTCTTGAATTAGAGATATAGCTTGAAGTCTATGTTAATAAATACCTCATAATGTTTGATTGAATAACAGTATACTTCCATATCCATCAGTGGCCTTCTGTTAATGTTAATCTCCTAAATGTCAATTCTATGCAAGTAAGGCTTTAATATGTCTCTTTGTCTTTAACAAGCTGTTTTACAAAACTGTTAATTATGTCATTTTTGTATTCAGCAAATTTATTTTTGAATAACTGCTATTATTTAATATTTTAAATAAAAAAACCTGTGGATGCTTTTCAAAATTCTGTGGACAGTATAAAGAGTTACTTTTTTCATTTACAATTACGTAATGTTGTGATAGTGTACTTACCTCACTACGTTGATAAAATGCCTGCTCCATACATATTGCATGTCATTAGAGTATAAAATGACAGGTTTCAAAGGAGAAAATTTTTGACTTAGAAATATTAACTAGACACCTAGTTTTTGATAGCTTGTATCAGGTAAGCTGTTTCCTTTCAGTGGGTGGTTCAGATAAATGGCATTTGTTTTATTTTTATTTATTTTATTTTTAGTCCTTTTGCTTTGCAGGACAACACCCAACCAACTGAGCCACACCAGCCAAGGCACCATCTTTTTTGTGGATTCTAAATTTTCTCTTGTTCTTCCTGTAAATAATGGTGTAGCCTTTGGGAGTCGCTACTTTACTTGGGTCTCCAACATCATAATCATGTTCCAGCCAGGGGACAGTCCTACATGTGACCATACAAATGAAGTTCCAGGTCATGGGGAATCGCCAAAAGCCCCTGCAGCCACTAAAATGGTTGTTTATTTGTTTGTTTGTTTATTTTTATTGTTGTTCAAGTACAGTTGTCTCCATTTTCCTACCACCTCTTTCCACCACCCCACCCACCCCCACCTCCCACCTCAATTTTGCCCCCCCCCCTTTGGCTTTGTCCATGAGTCCTTTATACATGTTCCTTGACAACCCTTCCCCCTTTTTCCCCCATTATCCCCCTGTCCCCTCCCCTCTGGTTACTGTCAGTTTGTTCTTTATTTCAATGTCTCTGGTTATATTTTGCTTACTTGTTTGTTTTGTTAATTAGGTTCCACTTACAGGTGAGATCATATGGTATTTGTCTTTCACCACCTGGCTTATTTCACTTAGCATAATGTTCTCCAGTTCCATCCATGCTGTCACAAAGGGTAGGAGTTCCTTCTTTCTTTCTTCTGCATATTATTCCATTGCATTAATGTTCCATAGTTTTTTGATCCACTCATTTACTGATGGGCACCTAGGTTACTTCTAGCACTTGGCTATTGTAAATTGTGCTGCTGTGAACATTGGGATGCAGATGTTCTTTTGTATTGGTGATTCAGGATTCTCAGGGTATAACCCAGGCAATGGAATTGCAGGGTCAAAAGGCTGGTCCATTTTTAGTTTTTCTGAGGAAATTCAATGCTGTTTTCCCAGTGGCTGCACGAGTCTGCATTCCCATCAACAGTGCACTAGGGTTCCCTTTTTTCCACACCCTCCCTAGCACTTGTTGTTTGTTGATTTGTTTATGATGGCCATTCTGACTGGTATAAAGTGGTATCACATTATGGTTTTAATTTGCATCTCTCTGATTACTAGTGATGCTGAGCATCCTTTCATATGTATCTGGGCCCTCTGTATGTCCTCCTGTTCAGGCCCTTTACCCATTTTTAAATTTTATTGTCTTCTTGGTGTGGAGTCATGTGAGTTCTCTATATATTTTGGAGATCAAACCCTTGTCTGAGGTATCATCGGCAGGTATATTTTCCCATATTGTTAGTTCCCTTTTCATGTTGCTGATGTTTTCTTTAGCTGTTCAGAACCTTTTTATTTTGACGAAGTCCCATTTGTTTATTCTTTCCTTTATGTCCCTTGCTCTAGGGCACATTTTGGTGAAAATATTGCTGTATGTAATATCTGAGATTGTCCTGCCTATGTTCTCCTCTAGAAATTTTATGGTGAAGAGGTTATTTTTACTCCATTTTATGCATCTGCCCCCTTTGTTGAATATTAATTGAACATAGATACTTAGGTTTATTTCTGGTCTCTATTCTGTTCCATTGATCCATGTGTCTGTTCTTATGCCAGTACCAGACTGTTTTGAATACAGTGGCCTTATAGTGCAGTTTGATATCACATATTGTGATCCTTCCTACTTTGTTCTTCTTTGTCAAAATTGCTGTGGCTATTTGGGGTTGTTTATGGTTCCATCTAAATTTTTGAAAGATTTGTTCTAGATCTGTGAAGTATGCTATTGGCATTTTAATGGGGATTGTGTCAAATCTATAAATTGCTTTGGGTAGTATGGACATTTTGATGATGTTAATTCTTCCCATTCATGAACACAGTATATGCTTCCATTTATTTGTGTCCTTCTTAATTTCCTTGTTCAGTGTTGTGTAGTTTTCTGAGTACAGGTCTTTTACCTCCGCAGTTAGGTTTATTCCCAGCAAATAGGATGTTTTTCTTGATTTCTGTTTCTGATATTTCATTGTTGGTGTGCAGAAAGGCCTTAGATTTCTGAATATTGACTTTGTATCCTGCTGTCTTGCCAAATTCATGTTTTAGGTCGAGTGGTTTTTTTTTGTGGAGTCTATAGGGTTTTCTATGTACACAATCATGTCATCAGCAAACAGTGACAGTTTTACTTCCTCCTTTCCAATTTGGATGCCTTTTATTTCTTTTTCTTGTCTGATCACTGTTACTAGGACTTCCAATACTATGTTGAATAGAAGTGGTGAAAACAGACACCCTTGTCTTGTTCCTGATCTTAGCGGGAAAGCTTTTAGTTTTTGCCTGTTGAGTATGATGTAGCCTGTAGGTTTCTCATACGTGGCCTTTATTATGTTGAGGCATGCCCCCTCTATTCCCACTTTGCTGAGTGTTTTTATAATAAATGGGTGCTGTACCAAAGGCTTTTTCCACATCTATTGATGTGATCATGTAATTTTTGTTTTTCCTTTTGTTTATGTGAGGTATTACATTTATTGATTTGTGAATATTGTACCATTCTTGTATCCCTGGGATGAATCCCACTTGATCATGGTGTATGATCTTTTTAATATATTGCTGGATGGGGTTTGCCAATATTTTGTTGAGGATTTTAGCATCTATGTTCATCAGCAATATCGGCCTGTAGTTTTCTTTCTTTTTTGTGTCTTTATCTGGTTTGGGGATTAGGATGATGCTGGCCTCATACAAAGAGTTTGGGATTTTTCCCTCTTCTTGGATGTTTTTGGAATAGTCTGAGAAGGATAGGGGTTAGGTATTCCTTAAATGTTTTGTAAAATTCTTCTGTGAAACCGTCTGTTCCAGGGCTTTTGTGTGCCGGGGGTTTTTTGATTACTGCTTCAGTTTCACCAGCTGTTATCAGTCTTTTCAGGCTTTTGCTTCTTCTTGATTCAGTTTTAGAAGATTATATTTTTGTAGATATTTGCCCATTCACCCAGTTTTCAAATTTCTTGGCATATAGTTGTTTATAGTAATTCTTAAAATTCTTTTTATTTCTGTAGTATCAGTTGTAATTTCTCCTCTTTCATTTCTCTTTATTTAGGTCCTCTCTCTTTTTTCCTTGATGAGTCTGGTTAAAGTCTTGTTGATTTTGTTTATCTTTCAATGAACCAGCTCCTGGACTTACTGATCCTTTGAATTGTTCTTTTAGTCTGTATGTCATTTAATTCTGCTTGATTTTGATTATTTCCTTCCTTCAACTCATTCTGGGCTTTGTTTGTTGTTGTTTCTCCATTTCTTATAGATGTAGGGTTAAGTTGTACATTTGAAATGTTTCTATCTTTTTTAGGTAGGCTTGTGTTGCTATGAACTTCCCTCTGTGGACTGCCTTCATTGTGTCCCATAGGTTTTAGACTGCTGTGTGTTCATTTTCACTTGTTTCCAGGAACTTTTTGATTTCTTCCTTGATCTCATTTTTTACCCATTCATTGTTTAATAGCATGCTATTCAAACGTCCTTGAATTTGAATGTTTTCAAGTTTTGTTTTGTTTTTAGAGGTTGGTTTCTAGTTCAGGCCCTTGTGTACCAAGTAAAAGCTGGATAAGATTTCAATTTTCTTGAATTTGTTGAGGCTTTTTTTTTGTCCTATCTTGTGGTTCAGCTTTGAAAATGTTTCATATGCATTTGAAAAGAATGTGTATTTTGCTTCTTTGGGATGAAAGTTTCTCTCTCTCTCTCAGAGAGAAAGAAATATAATTTCTTTCAATTTCTTAATTGAAATATATTTCAATTAAGCCCATTTGATCTAGTGTGTTGTTAAGTGCCCCAATATTCTTGTCGATATTGTGTTTGGAAAATCTTTCCACTGTTGACCGTGGGGTGTTAAAATCCCCTACTATAATTGTGTTGCTATCTATATCATTCTTGAAGTCCTCCAAGATTTTTCTTATATATTTGGGTGCTCCTATGTTGGGTGCAATAATGTTTACAATGTTTATGTCTTCTTGATGGATTCTTCCCTTGAATATTATGAAGTGCTTTCCTGTGTCTCTTTCTATGACCTTTGTTTTGAAGTTGATTTTTTCTGATATAAGTGTTGCTATTTCAGCTTTTTTTCCTGTCCATTTGCTTGGAATATTTTTTTCAACCCTTCACTTTCAGTCTGTGTAGGTCTTTTGTTCTAAGGTAGTTTTCTTGTAGGCAGCATATGTGCAGGTCATGTTTTCTTATCCATTCAGCTACCCTATGTCCTTTGATTGGAGCATTTAATCCATTTACATTTAAGGTTATTATTGATAGGTACTTATTCATTGCCATTTTACTCCCTTCGTACCTGTGCTTCTCTTTCTCTCTCTCTCTCACTGTTTTTCTTCCTCTTCTTAAAGCAGTCCCTTTAGCATATCTTTTAGTGCTGGTTTGGTGGAGGTATATTGTTTCAGCCTTCTTTTGTCCGGGAAGCTCCTTATTTGGCCTTCCATTTTAATTGAGAGCCTTGCCGGGTAGAGCAGTCTCAGTTGCAGGCCTGTGGGTTTCATTGCTTAGAATATTTCTTGCCATTCTCTTCTGGTTTGGAACGTTTCCATTGAGACATCAGCTGCTAGCCTTATCGGGGCTCCATTGTGTGTTGCTTCCTGTTTCTCCCTTGCCACCTTTAAGATTCTGTCTTTGTCTTTGAATTTTGCCATTTTAACTATGATGTGTCTTGGAGTAGGCCTCTTTGGGTTTCTCTTGATTGGGACCCTCTGTGCTTCCCGTACTTGTGTGATTTTTTTCTCTCATCAGATTAGGGAAATTTTTCCGTCATTACTTTTTCAAACTGATTTTCTATTCCCTGCTCCTCTTCTTCTCCTTTTGGCATCCCTATTATATAGATGTTATGACATTTATGTTGTCCTGCAGTTCCCTTAACTCCTGTTCATTCTTTTTGAGTCTTTTTCCTTTTCTTGGTCTTTGTGTGAGTTTTTTTCTACTTTTCCTCCAGCTTTCTGATTCAATTTTGTTGATTTCATTCTCTGCTTCAGATAGCCTGCTTTTTTTTTTTTTTAAAGATTTTAAAGATTTTATTTATTTTCAGAGAGAGGGAAAGTAAGGGAAAAAGAGAGGGAGAGAAACATCAATGTTTGGTTGCCTTTCATGCACCCCCAACTGGGGACCTTCCCACAACCCAGACATGTGACCTAACTGGGAATTGAACCAGAGACCCTTTGGTTCACAGGCCAACACTCAATCCACTGAACTACACCAGCCAGGCTAGCCTGCTTTTGATTCTTTCTACTGTGTTCTTCAATTCAGAAATGGTATTCTTTATTTCCTCTTGGCTCTTGTTGATAGTTTCTATGTCCTTTTTCATGCTGATATTTTTTTGCATGAACTATTAGTAAGTTCCTTGTAGTTTCTCTGTAGTTTTTTGTAATTCTCACTGAGCTCATTGAGCTTACTTATAACCATTGTTTTGAACTCCATATCTGATAGTTGACTTGTCTCTATTTCATTTAGCACTCTTTCTGAGGATTCCTCCTTTCCTTTCCATTGGGGGTTCTTTGTCTTCCCATTATTTGTGAGACTCTTATTGTTTGCTTCTGCTTATAAATTGATCTTTTTGACTTCCTGAGTTTGTAGTGTGAATTTCTATGGTAGGAGGCTTGTGAGATTCAGTGGGACAGTCTCCTGATCTCCTGAACTTGATGCTTTTTGGATGTCCTTTGTGCTGTTTGTGTTGGCTCTCTGGATACAATTGGGTTTTGATTGTTGTTGAGTCATTCTTTGGTGTGTGCTTCCCTCCTGTTGTTGACTAAGGATCTCTCCACCCACCATGTCTTATATGCTGTTGTGCAGGTGCCCTGTTTTGGTTTTTTTTTTTTCCTGGATCTGATTCTGGTGATGTGAGATGGTGACCCTGTCTGGCTCTTAGGCAGTCTGTTTGAGACTACCAGGGATCTACTGTCTGTGGCTGACTCCTTCGGTTGTTAATCTAGTCACTCTGCACTCAGCAGTTAGGCTTAAGCACCACAGAGCTGGGGCAGAGTTCCTCCTGGTGTCGGGGCTATTGTTTCTCCTCAGGCTACTGCCACTTGGGGAAGTGGTCTGCCTGAGCATGATGGCTGCTATTGTATGGAAGATGACTCAGCGCCTGGATCCCAGCATCTACTCTCTCAGTTCTCTCCCCAAAGCTCAGTCCCCAGTCTCTCCTCAAGCATCTCTAGTCCATTCTGCCCCTGCTTTTGCGAGAGCCCAGTATAAGTGGCTGCACATGCAAATTTATGTGTTGGCCCTTTAAACGGCTCTTTGGATCTCTAGCTATCTGTGTCTGACAGAGAGTAAATCTGCTGCTTTTTGCCACTGGTTGTTATCTGTGTACCTTTTGGGCTCTGGTGCTCCAGGCTGGGAATCCCAGCTTAGGGTTTAGACCCCACTCTTCTCAGGGGGATCCAACTGGCCACTTAATTATCCCTCCACTGCTGCTGCCCATGGGCTCCCGAACCAGCCTTCTCAAGTTTCCAGTGCACAAACTTCAGTCAGGTTGTGCTGAAGCTGATTCTTCTGTCTGTCTAAGGTTATAAGGCTTCTTTCTCATTATTGTTCAGTTGTTTGTTCTGGGTGATTTTTCTACAATTTAGTTGTAACTCCAGATTTGTCCTTGGAGGAGGTTAGTGTGACTTCCATTTCTGAGTTAAATGGCATTTAAAATGCCTTTTGATATGTTTGAAGTTAAGTCAAGTGAGGAAAACTAAGTTGAAAGTTATTATTGGTAGGTATACTATGTAAAGGTAAATCAGTTTAATATTCCTTTTACTGCTTTCTACCTTACCTTTCATAGTAAATTAGCAACTAATAATTGCTTTGCAAACAACTTAATTATTACTTGGTTTTTATATTTGGAATTGGCTCTGAAAGGAAAACTAGGTAGCCTTCTTTTCTTAGTCTTCTTAACAAAAAATAAAAAAATAAAAAGAATTTAAGACATAGGAATCAAGATTCAGCGAATATTTTGGTGAATGAACTCTACTGCATTTAATGAGCTAGAAATAGTAAGAGAAATTTATAGGCAAGCCCAGTCAACCCATATGGGCTTTGGGCAAGGGATTGGGAAACCTAACATTGTATTTTGGGGAAATATAGATGTGTTTGAACTCTTGATGTAAATTTTAACTGTTGTCTTGGAAGGATTCTTTGTTGTCTCTGTAACTAAGGCAATGCTCAAAAAGTGATGAGGGAATATGAGAGGGTTGCTGTTTTGGATGAAGGGGGCCTTGATTACTATGTGAAGCACTGTATGATAATAGGAAGCACTATGATACATAATATGCTAATTTACAAAGTAATTTGGGTGAGTTTTACTTGTTAGTGGTGGTGTTAAACCACAATTGCTAACCTAAACCAAACAATGCCATCTCCAGTTTTAGCTTCTGTTGGCATTGAGTTAAAACAATTTCTAAAAGCAAAACCCCTATAGTAAACCCCAAGACACATTGTAAAATAACATTGTAAAAAGTGTATATAAGGGGAAAAAACACCCCTGTTATGGGAACACCCTTTTGTACAATATCTTTCTTACCCCTACTTACTCGAAATATGATACATATACATTTGATGTTTTCCTTAGGAAAACTGATACTAATCAGAAGCTCAGTGAATCTTTTCTACATGGTATAGTATTGAACAGCTACTTTTAGTGAGGCTTTTGAAGTTTCTTTCAATTGTTAAAGATATTTTAATTTTATTTCTGATTTCTCTAGAGAATAGTACTAACTGGTAGAATAGTCTATATTCCAGAGGACCCTTGAAATAGATAAAGAAATTAAAAGATAGGGAAAGCCTATTTACCCTCTGAGCACCCATTTGGCCAACTGAATATTATTTAACCAAAACATTATATGGAAAATTTTAAACATGTAAAAAATAGAGAGGAGTATAAAAAATTGTATGTACGCCATCACCTGGTTTCAATAATTATGACATTTTGCTGGGGGTTTTTTCATCTATTTCTTCCCCATTTCTTCAAGTATATATGTTTTTTGGAGTATTTTATTAACTTTCATTATGAAATAACTTCAGACTTATAGGAAGTTTGAAAAGCAGTATGGATAATTCCATACTGTTTCACCCCAATTCCACAAATAATATTTTACCACATTTGAGGTACTATTCTTCCTCAATATGTGACCTGTTTGAAAGTTATAGACATGATATCCCTTGTCCCTAGAGGTTTTATTTCCTTAAAATAAGAGCCTTAAAAAAAAAGTAAAACCACAGTTCAGTTATCAAAATCAGGATATTTATATTGTTATAATATTATTATCTAATGCATAAACTTAATCCATATTTTGCAAGTCGTCTCACTAATGTCCTTCACAGCAAAATAAAATTTTTTTTCTGAGTCAGAATCCAATTCAAAATCACATGTTATATTTATCTGTCATGTCTTTTTAGTGTCCTTTAAAATATGACAATTAGTCAGTCTTTCTTTGAATTTTATCATCTTGATATTTTTTAAGAGTATTAGCTAGTTGTTATGTAGAATGCAGGAACAATTGGGGTTTAATAGTAAATTAAACTAAGTTCTATACATTTATTATTTTACCTAAAAATTACTTAATTATATATCAGTGCCCTGGCAGGTGTGGCTCAGTTGGTTGTAGCATTGTCTCATAGACCAAAGGGTTGTGGGTTTGGTTCCCAGTCAGGGAACATACCCAGGTTGTTGGTTCGACCCCCTGTTGGGGTGCATACAAGAAAGCAACCAATCAATGTTTCTCTCTCACGCTGATGTTTCTCCCTCTCTCTCTGTCTCTCCCTTCTTCTCTCTCTAAAAGCAATGAAGAAAATGTCCTCAGGTGAGGATATATATATATATGCACACACACATACATATACACATACACACACACTCACATATATATGTGTGCGTATATATATCTAATAATGTAAGGATTTAAAAGAAACAACCAGAGTGCTATTACCACTCAACAAAATTAATAAAAATTCCTAAATATTATTTAATATATAATCCTTATTTTTGGCATCTAATATCAATTTTCCCTGATTGTCAGGGAAAATTTGTTTGAATAATGACACGAAAGTATGTATTCTATTTCTTTGCATATATCCCTTAAGATTTTTAAAATTTATAATAGTTCCTTTTTCTTTTTTCCGACATGCTATTGATAGTTGAAGAAACTAGGTAATTTGTTTTCTAGAACTTCCTAGATTCTGTATTTGGCTAATAGTTTTTTACTTAATGCTTTTTAAAATAAGAGGCAGTGGCTTAAAAAGGAAATAATGGTGCAAATCATCTATTCTCCTTGATACACACCTTTGTTTCCAGGGCATGTTATCTTCATGATCGAGGCATTCTTCTTTACAATTGTGATAATGTTGATGATTCTTGAATCATGATTTGGCTTTGCTCTTTGGTGTCTGCCAAATGTACTTATTCTGGAGTCTGGCAAAGGTACCAAGTTCAGTCTAAAAATATCACTTGAACTAGCATGATAATTATTGTAACAATTTTAGTATATGGTCATAATGTAGTCTCATAATTATTCTCTTCCACTCCATGTAATACAAATGTGACCTGCTTTGTTCCTTGTCCTAAAGGTGTTATAAAAAATGAAGAATTATTTTTCATTAATGTATTCTCCTACAAATAATTTATATAGAAGCATAGGCTAATTATTATTGATTCATCTGCCTTATCTTGCTAAAGAAAGACAAGTGAATAAAGTAGAACATAAACAGGCTAAGCTCTCTCCTGTGTCTAGGATCAGCTGGTAGTTTGGCTGGTGGCTAGATGACCAAGCATGGCCTCACTCACACGTCAGTTGGCTTCTATTGGCTGTCATGCCTTGATTTTCCTCCCTCTCCTCTAGCAGGCTAGCTTGGGCTTGGATCACATGATGGTTTTGAGGTTTCCGAGTGTGTGTGTGCGTGTGCGTGTGTGCCATATTTTCTTCATTCATCCATCAGCAGATAGGTTGTTTCCATGTCTTTGTTACTGTGAATAATGCTGCAATGAACATTGGAGTGCATATAACTCTAATATAGTGATTTTATTTCCTTTGGATATACAGGTGGGGCAAGAGTAGGTTAACAGTTGTTCATATGGAAAACAATACAATAATTAATAAATAAAAACACAAGAATAAACTCTGTGGTTCACACTCTTACAACTGTAAACCTATTGGGTTGGTCAAAAAGTCCGTTTAGTTTTTTTCTGTAAAATAAAAAACACAGTTTTCATTTTCACCAATAACATTATTGATATGGATATTTTGAGCATGTCAGTTATCTCCCACATGGTATAACATTGATTGTTCTCAGTTAATGTCTCAGTTGGATCATTGTCAGCTTCAAGTGGTCTACCTGACCACGGGGCATTGTCCAGTGACAAATCTCCAGCCCGAAACTTCGCAAACCACTTTTGACACATTTGATCAGTCACAGCACCTTCTCCATACACTGCAAAAATCTTTTTTTGTGTTTCAGTTGTGTTTTTACCTTTTTGAAATAATAAAGCATAATATGTCAAAAATGTGTATTTTTTCCATCTTCAATATTAAATTGACTATACAAAAATTCACCAATTTTGACAAGTTTTTTAAATGCACATTAACATGGCAGCTGTCACAATACAATCTAACAAAATTATTTTGAATGAAGTTAAAGGCAACTAAGTGCTACTAGAGCCATCTTATGGGAAAAAAACCCCTGAATTTTTTGGCCATCCCAGTACTTTTGCCCCACCCTGAATGCCCAGAGTGGGATTGCAGGATCATATTGTAGTTCTATTGTTAATTTTGTTCAGAACCTCCATACTCTTTCCCATAATTGCTATATCAATTTACTTCCCATCAGCAGTGGATGAGGGTTCCCTTTTTTCCACATAGTCACCAACACTTGTTTTATTTTGACCTTTTAACGATAGCCTACCTGACAGGTGTGAAGTAAAACCTCATTTTGGTTTTGATTTTCATTTCCCCAATTAGTGATAGTGAGTATCCTTTTATATACCTGTTGTTACATTGTTGTCTTCTTTGGAAATAAAAAGGTCTATTCAGGTTTTTTGCTTTTTTTTTTTTTTTAAGCTGGGTTATTTTCTGTGTCTCTGTGTGTGTGTGTTTCGCTGTTGAGTTCTATGAGTTTTTTTTTAAATATATTTTGGTTATTAACCCCTTAACAGATAAATGGTTTGCAAATAGTTTCTCTCATTCCATAGGTTGCCTTTTCATTTTCTTGATGGTTTCTTTGCAGTGCAGATACTTTTAGTTTGATGTAGTCCCACTTGTTTATTTTTGCTTTTGTTGCCTGTGCTTTTGGTGTCAGTTCCAAAAATCATTGCCAAACCTGTGATAGGGAGCTCTTTTTGTATGTTTACTTCTGGGACTTTTATAGTTTCAGGTCTTATATTTGAGCCTTTAATCCATTTTGAGTTGATATTTGTATATGGTATAAGAGAAGAGTCTGAAGGGTCATTATTTTACATGTGGCTAACCAGTTTTCCCAATACATTTACTAAAGGGACTAATTATTCTTTCCAAACTGAATATTCTTGGCACCTTTGTTGAAAATTTATTGTATATGCGTAGGTTTATTCTGTTCCACTGGTCTGTGTATTTGTTTTTATGTCAGTACCATACTGTTTTGATTACTACATCTTTGTAATATAATTTAAAGTCAGGAAGTATGATGACTCCAGCTTTGTTCTTCTTGCTCAAGATTGCTTTGGTATTTCAGTTCTTTTGTGGTACTTTGTGAATTTTAAGATTTTTTTCTGTTATGTGAGAAATGTCATTGAAATTTTGATGGGGAATTTTTTTAAATCTGTAGATCACTTCATGTAGAATGGACTTTATAACAGTATTAATTCTTCCAATGCATGAACACAGGATATTTTTAAATTTATTTGTATTTTCTTTAATTTCTTTCATCAGTGTTTGAAAAAAAATTGTAAGCCAATGTCCCTGATTAACATAGATGTAAAGATCCTCAACAAAATAGTAGTAAACTGAATTCAACAATACATTAAAAGTATTACACACCCTGATCAAGTTGGATTTACCCCTGGATGCAAGGACGGTCCACATACACAAAGCAATAAATGTTATATACCACATTAACAAAAGATAAATATCATATGATCATTTCAGTAGAGTCAGAAAAAGCATTTGACAAAATTCAATATTTTTCATGATAAAAACTCTGAACAAGTTAGGTATGAAAGGAATGTACCTCAACGTGATAAAAACTATATTTGACAAGCCCACAGCTAACATCATATTAAATGGTGAAAAGCTAAAAGCTTTTCCTCTAAAATTAGAATAAGTGTGCCTACTCTTGCCACTCATATTCGCCATAGTACTGGAAATCCTAGCCAGAACAATTAGACAAGAGAAATTAAAAAAAGGTACCCAAGTTGGAGGGGAAGAAGTACAATTGTCTCTGTTTGCAGCTGACATGATCTTATATAAAGAAAACTCTAAAGACTGCTAAAACAAAACTGTTAAAACTAATGAACAAATTCAGTAAAGTTTTAGGATATAAAAATCAACACATATGCAAAAATCACTAGCATTTCTATACACTAATGAGTAAGTATCTGAAAAAGGCATTAAGAAAATCCCATTTACAATAATAGCAATACTAAATATAAAATAATTAGCAATAAATTTAACAAAGAAAGTGAAAGGTCTGTATACCAAAGGCTTTCTTGAGGTTTATTTTTCTTTAGTTTTCTGCTGCTACTACCCAGGGTATCAGGGATTACATATTTTTAAGTATTATGTTTGGGATTAGTGTTTTCCAACATGAAAAATGCCTCCATTCATAGTTTCTATTTCAGTAGGTAAGCTTGGTCTTCACCTTCCAGTATTCTATTTCTTAACTTTTCTCCCACCACTACATTAACACTTCTCCCCCTCTTTAGGAATAAAAGCACTGCTATTCATTATGATAGTACCATTATGAAAAGGTATTTAGTCAATACACTACATATGTTATAAAATGCCTCTCTAAGGTGTTTGTTTTTGAAATTTTTTCACTGCGGTATTGAAAATTTGTTATCCTTTGGAGAATTGAATTTCAGGCAACAGACTAAAATAATGGAAATAAAAGCCTATTATTTTTTTTAAGGAATTAACTTTCAGTAACGAATATGGAACAGCCTACCTTTCTATCCTGTGTCTCTAAGTTTACCATGGTTTTTAGTGCCAGTATTTGTATTAGGAATATGGTATGGAATTGGAAAAGACCTTAAAATAAGTTCCTTCTCCTTATTTTTTTCATTCTCTTTATTTTATAGATGAAGCTGAGTGCTTAAGTAATATGTCCAGGTTAGACAGTGAATGAAAGAGCTGGGAGTTGGACTAGGTCTCCTGACTCCTAGCACGATATTCCTCCACATCATTCTGTCTATAATTTTGCTTCACAAGATTTTCATTGTCTTTTCTATTAAAATGATTTTCTCCCCACAAAGTCAATTTATTTTTCTATCACTATACATTTTTAATTTTATTATATATCAATGAGAAAAGATTTTTAAATTTATAGAAATTTATTTGATAGCTTTATAGACACATAAATTAGTTAAAGATGTATGTAAGTTTTTCAAGTATGACATGAATTAAGTTAAAATGTACTGAGATGTTAAATAAGTTGGGAATAGAGGCTAGTGTAGCCAGAAAGAAAATAAAGATTTCGGATAGGTAGGAGGTTTAAGTGGAAGTAATAGGATAGTAGAAAAGATGGAATGGACTTCTGGCCAAGGTGGAGGTGTAAATAAATATGGCTCTGAGCCATATCTTTGCCTCCTTGCACAACCAAAAGAAGGACAACAACAAATTTGAAAACAAACAAACAAAATAAATAACCAGAACTGCCAGAAAATCAAACTATATGGAAGTCCAACAACCAGGAGTTAAAGAAGAAACATTCATCCACCGATAGGAGGGGTGGAGACTCAGGCAGCAGGGTGGAAAGGACTTGTGGCAAGGTGGTGCCTAGAGGACCAGGCAGGCAAGGTGGTGGCTGACCCACTGGGCAAGGCAGTGTCTGGCAGATGGGGTGAGGTGGTGGCTGGTAGAGTGGGAGGTTCCATATTTGCATGAAGATAAACTGGGAGGAGTAACTGGGCAGCGAGACAGACCACGGAACCCAGGGCTCTAGCACAGGGAAATTAAACCTCAAAACCTCTGACTGAAAAACCCTGTGGGTGTTGAGGCGGCAGGAGAAACTCCCACAGGGTCCTAGAATGTACACAAAACCACCCAGCAGGGAATCAGCACCAGAAGGGCCCAATTTGCTTGTGAGTAGCAGAGCAAGTGACTGAAAGCCAGCAGAGAGCTGAGCAAGCTGAGCAAGCAGCATTGTTCCCTCTTGGACCCCACCCCACATACAGCACCACAGCACAGCAGGGTGGGTTGCTCCACCCTGCTGAATACCTAAGCCTCTGCCCCTTAACTATGTAACAGGCATGCCAAGACAAAAAATTATGGCCCAAATGAAAGAACAGATCAAAGCTCCAGAAAAAACACAACTAAATGACAAAGAGATAGCCAACCTATCAAATGCACAGTTCAAAACACTGGTAATCAGGTTGCTCACAGAAATGGTTGAGTATGGTTGCAAAATAGAGGAAAAAGTGAAGGCTATGAAAAGTGAAATGAAGGAAAATGTACAGGGAACTAACAGTGATGGGAAGGAAACTGGGACTCAAATCAACAGTTTGGTGCAGAAGGAAGAAATAAACATTCAACTAGAACAGAATGAAGAAACAAGAATTCAAAATAATGAGGAGTAGGAACCTCCAGGACAACTTTGAACATTCCAACATCTGAATCATAGGGGTGCCAGAAGGAGAACAGGAAGAGCAAGAAATTGAAAACTTATTTGAAAACATAGTGAAGGAGAACTTCCCTAATCTGGCAAAGGAAATAGACCTCCAGGAAGTCCAGGAAGCTAGAGAGTCCCAGAAAATTTGGACCTAAAGAAGCACACACCAAGGCACATTGTAATTACATTAGCCAAGATTAAAGGTAAGGAGAGAATCTTAAAAGCAGCAAGAGAAAAGGAGACAGTTATCTACAAAGGAGTTCCCCTAAGACTATCAGCTGAGTTCTCAAAAGACACCTTGCAGGCAAGAAGGGGCTGGAAAGAACTACTCAGAGTCATGAAAGGCAAGGACCTACATCCAAGATTACTCTATCCATCAAAGCTTTCATTTAGAATGGAAGGGCAGATAAAGTGCTTCCCAGATAAGGTCAAGTTAAAGGAGTTCATCATCACCAAGCCCTTATATGAAATGTTAAAGGAACTTATCTAAGAAAAAGAAGATAAAAAATATGAACAGTGAAATGACAGCAAACTCACAATTGTTAACAACTGAACCTGAAAAAACAAAAATGAATGAAGGAAACAACTAGAACAGGAACAGATTCACATAAATGGAGATCACATGGAAGGTTATCAGCGGGGAGGAGGAGGGGGGAGAATGGGGGAAAAGGTATAGGGAATAAAAAGCAGAAATGGTAGGTCCAAAATAGACAGGGGGATGTTTAGAATAGTATGGGAAATGAAGAAGCCAAAGAACTTAGCTAAGTTCTTATGACCCACGGACATGAACTAAGATGGGGGAATGATGGTAGGAGGAAGGGTACAGGGCAGAGGGGAATAAAGGAGAGGAAAAAACGGGGACAACTGTAATAGCATGATCAATAAAATATATTTTAGAAATGGAATGGAAGTTATGACAGGAAAAGGTACTGTGAATGATTTGACAAAATGCCAAATTTAAGTTCTCGGAAGAGGCCTAGTAGTGTATGATGATAAGGCTATGTCGATTTGAGGCTGATGATAGTAATTGGTGATGATCCGTTGAATTGAAAGAGAGGGAAGAATGATGTAGTTGAGGTTTAGGATAGATTGAAGCAAGGATATTAAAGACATATGGCTGTTAATAAGGCTTAGAGTAGAGAGAAAAATATATAAGCCAGAATGTAAAATCACCTGAGAATATGAAAATGAATGTTTGGGGTGTATAAAAAAACTGGAAGTATTTTGGAGAGAAAAATCTGTCCACATTAGAGACTCTTCTGTCCTTAAGTTCTCTGTCCTTTAGTGAAGAATAAAGATGATAGAATTGATACTCTTTAAGGTATACTACTTCATGTTATTAGTGTGCTAGTATTCATATTATTGTCAGTGTTATTTATATATTACTGCAATATTACTGTACTTTTCGGTAGTGAAATTTTGGTTTACTTATATATTATGTGGCTTTTTGAAGGTTGTTTTAAATGATATTGTGAGACAAAATGATAGTATGAGAAATGATGGTATTAGAGAAGATAAATGGATCTAATTTGAACTTGATTTCCTCATTTAAAAAAATTTTTTATTTATTTATTTATTTTAGAGAGAGGGGAAGGAAGGGAGAAAGAGAAGGAGAGAAACATTGATGTGAGAGAGAAATATTGATCGGTTGTCCTCAACTGGGGACCTGGCCCACAAACCAGGCATGTGCCCTGACCAGGAATGGAACCAGCAACCTTTTGGCTCACAAGCTGACACTCAAAATCTATTGAGCCATACCAGCCAGGGTGATTTCCTCATATTTTGAAAGGACAGTTTTCTGTAAAGTTTAAATACTGTAAGCTTATGTTTACATAGTGTGCTCAATTTATAAAGCATATTTACATGGATTATCCCAATTATGTCTTAAATTTTTTGTAAGGTTAATAGTGTTAAGTATAGAATTATAATTACTCACCGTATGTGTTAATCTATTATCTACTAGATAATAGATGTAATTTTATCTATTTTATTGATTATGCTGTTACTGTTGTGATAATAGTCAGTAGTTTTTTGAGTGCGTATGAGGCTCTTAAGCTTTAAACAACAGAATCTTTGCCCTAATGTGATTTGTGATATAGCATGGTAGGAAGAAACACAACTAGGTAGTAAAGAATAATCTACTTTTACATTACACTTAGTGATATATTAATATCTATATCATATCCTGAATAAAATAACTATATCTATTTAAAATGTTATCTAAATGCAATTCTTATACTGTTCTAACACCTTAGAATTATCAATATTTAATATTAAATTGCATATGCTGATAGTAATCACAAAGGTGCTCAGAGGGAAAGGGTGAAAATGATAGCTATTGAAATTTTTTTTTTCCAATCTCAAATGTGCTTTCTTTACTATGGAAAGTTGAGACAAGAACTCCAAATACAGAAGTAATTATATGTTGATCTATAATTATTCTGAGTATTTTATTTCCACATACACAAAATATTTTGCGACAATCATTCAGCTTTCTTAAAAATATGAGAATAGTTTTAAAAGGAAATACTGTTTATATGCACAAATATTGATGAACTTTAAAGAACCTATTTAATCATAGCACTGAGCTAAGTGAAGGGGAAAAATTATTTTTTTAAAAGAACTTTAAAATTTTTAAATGACAGTTTATATTCATTATTATTTTGTATTAGTTTCAGGTGCACAGCATAGTGGTTAGACAATCCTATACTTTACAAAGTATATTTCCAGTATCCATTTGGAACTATATACAGTTATTGCAATATTACTGACTATGTTTCCTATGCTGTACTTTACACCCTGTAACTATTTTGTAACTACCAATTTGTACTTCTTTTTTGAAGTCTACTTTATTGATTATGCTGTTACAATTGTCCCAATTTTTTTCCCTTTGCCCACCTCTACCCAGTACCACCCTGCCCTCCAGAAATCCCCCACCTTAGTTCATGTCCATGGGTTGTGTGTATAAGTTCTTTTTGGCTTCTCCCTTTCCTATACTATTCTTAACACCCCCCACCCCATCTATTATGTTCCTACCAATTATGCTTCTTAATATCTGCACCATTTCCCCCTTTCTCCCCCTCCAAGGAGGACATACAGAGGGCTCATAAACATATGAAAGGATGCTCAACATCACTAGCCATCAGAAAGATGCAAATTAAAACCACAATGAGATACCACTTCACACTGGTCAGAATGGCCATCATAAACAAATAAACAAACAGCAAGTGTTGGAGAGGATGTGGAGAAAAGAGAACCCTAGTGCACTGTTGGTAGGAATGCAGACTCCTGCAATCACTGTGGAAAATAGTATGGAATTTCCTCAGAAAACTAAAAATAGAACTGCTGTTTGACACAGCAATTCCACTGCTGGGATTATACCCTAAGAATCCTGAATCACCAATTCAAAAGAACCTGTGCACCCCAATATTCATAGCAGTGTTATTTACAATAGCCAAGTGCTAGAAACAACCTAAGTGCCCATCAGTAAATGAGTGGATCAAAAAACTGTGGTACATTTGCACAGTAGAGCACTATAAAGCAGAGAGAAAGAAGGAGCTCCTGTCCTTCACAACAGCATGGATGAAACTGGAGAACATTTTATGTTAAATGAAATAAACCAGTTGGTGAAAGACAAATACCATATGATCTTACCTATAATCAGCAAAACAAACAAATGAGCAAAATGAACCAGAGACATGGAAATAAAGAACAAACTGACAGTGACCAGAGTAGTGGGGGAGACGGATAAGAGAAAGAAGGGGAAGGGGCAAGTCAAGGAACATGTATAAAAGGCCCATAGTCATGGACATCAGGATAGGGATTGACTGTGGGAGTGCAGGGTCTGGTGGGCAGGGCAGGGAAGAGTAACAGGGAAAAAGTGGGACAACTGTCATTGAACAACAATTACAAAAAATAAAAAGGTTGCTGAGACTATTTGGGGTCTTTTTCGGTTCCATATAAATTTTTGAAATAACTTGTTCTAGATCTGTAAAGTATGCTATTAGTATTTTAATAGGGATTGTGTTGAATCTGTAGATTGCTTTGGGTAGTATGGACATTTTAATGATGTTTATTCTTCCAATCCATGAACATGGTATATGCTTCCTTTTATTTATATCTTCCTTAATATCTTTCTTCAGTGTTGTGTGGTTTCTGAGTACATGTCTTTTACCTCCTTGGTTAGGTTTATTCTTAGGTACTTTATTTTGTTGTTTGCTGTACTCAATAGGATATTTTCCTTAGTTTCTCTTTCTGATAGTTCATTATTGGTGTACAAAAATGCCATCAATTTCTGAATATTGACATTGTATACCACTGTTTTGCCAAATTCACTTATTAGGCTGAGTATTTTTTTGGTGGAGACTATATTGTTTTCTATGTACACTGTCATGTTGTCTGCGAATAATGACAGTTTTATTTCATCCTTTTCAATTTGGGTGCCTTTTATTTCTTTTTCTTGTCTAATTGCTGTGGCTAGAATTATCCAGTAAGATGTTGAATAACAGTGGTACATTTGCATGATGGAATACTATGCAGAAGAAAGAAGGAAGGAGCTCCTACCCTTTGTCACAGCTTAGATTGATCTGGAGAGCATTATGCTAAGTGAAATAAGCCAGGTGGTGAAAGACAAATACCATAGGATCTCACCTATAAGTGGAACCTAATCAACAAAACAAACAAGCAAGAAAAATGTGATAAGAAGCATTGAAATTAAGAACAAACTGACAATAAGCAGAGGGTAGTGGGAGGGGACAATTGGGGGAAATGGGGTACGGGTTGTCAAGGAACATGTATAAAGGACACGTGGACAAAGCCAAAGGGGGTAGCATTGAAGGTGGGAGGTGGGGATGACTGGGGTGGGGAGGGCATGGTGTGGGAAAAATGGAGACAACTGTACTTGAACAACAATTAAAAAACAAAGAAAAAAAAGAGTGGTGAAAGTGGACTCCCTTGTCTTGTTCCTGATCTTATGGGGAAAGGTTTTAGGTTTTGTTCATTGAAGATGGTGTTGGATGTAGGTTTCTTGTATGTCTTTTATTATGTTGAGGTATGCTCCCTGTAGTTCCACTTTGCTTAGTGTTTATTATAGATGGGAGCTGGATTTTATCTAATGCTCATTCAACATCTGTTGATATGATCATGTGATTTTTGCTTCATTTTGTTTGCATGGTATATTGCTTTTATTGATTTGTGAATGTTTTACCATCCTTGCATTCCTGGGATGAATCTCACTTGATCATTGTGTGTGATCTTTTTAATTCATTGCTGGATCTGGATTGCCAATATTTTGTTGAGGATTTTAGCATCTCTGTTCATCAGATATATTGGCCTGTAGTTTTTTTCTTTGCTGTGTCTTTACCTGGTTTTAGAATTAGGATAATACTGGCCTAATAAAAATAGTTTGGGAGTCTTCCCTCTTGAATTTTTTGGAATAGTTTGAGAAGGGTAGGAGTTAGTTTTTCTTTAAATGTTTGCTAAAATTCACCTGTGAAGCCATCCTGTCCAGGGCTTTTGTGTGCTGGGAGTTTTTCAATTACTGCTTCAGTTTTACTGGTAGTTATCAGTCTACTCAGGCTTTCTGCTTCTTCTCGATTCAGTTTTGGAAGATTCTATGTTCTTAGAAATTTGTCCATTTCACCCCATTGTCCAATTTCTTGCTATATAGTTGTTCTTAGTAATTTCTTACAATCCTTTGTATTTCTGTGGTATTGGTTGTAAATTCTCTTCTTTTTTTTCTAGTTTTGTTTATTTGGGTGGTCTTTTTGTCTTGATGAGTGTGGTTAAAGGTTTGTCAATTTTGTTTATCTTTTTATAGAACCAGCTCCTGGATTAGTTGATTTTTTTTAAAAGATTTTATTTATTTATTTTTAGATAGAGGTAAAGGAAGGGAGAAAGAGAAAGAGAGAAGTTATCAATGTGTAGTTGCCTCTCACACACCCCCTACTGGGGACCTGGCCCACAATCCAGGCATATGCCCTGATTGGGAATTGAACTGTCAACCCTTTGTTTCGAAGGCTGGTGCTCAATCTGCTGAGCCACACCAGCCAGGGCTCTTCTTTTGAATTTTTTTTCATTTAATTGTCATTTAATTCTGCTCTGGTCTTGATTATTTCCTTCCTCCTGCTTGCTCTGGGTTTTCTTTACAGTTGTTCCTCTAGTTGTAGATTTAGGGTTAGCTGTTTATTTGAGATTTTTCTATCTTCTTTAGGTAGCTCTGCATAGCTATGAACTCCTCTCTCAGTACTGCCTTTGCTGTGTCCCATAGGTTTTGAATTGTTGCGTGTTCATTTTCATTTGTTTCCAGATATTTTTTTAATTCTTCCTTGTTCTCATTAACCCATTCATGATTTAATAACCTGTTATTCAGTCTCCATGTAGTTTAATGTGTTTGAGTTTTTTTCCTTCAGGTTGGTCTCTACTTTCAAGCCATTGTGATCCGAAGAGATGCTTGATAGGATTTCAATTTTTTTTAATTTTAATTTTTTATTGTTATTCAATTACAGTTGTGTGCCTTTTCTCCCCATCCCACCACCCCACCCCAGCCAAACCCCTCTCCCTCCCCCACCTCCACACTCCCCCTTGATTTTGTCCATGTGTCCGTTATAGTAGTTCCTGTAATCCCCTCTCCTCACTGTCCCCTCCCCACTCCCCCATGTCTATTGTAAGATTGTTCTTAACCTCAATGTCTCTGGTTATATTTTGTTTCCTTTTTTTTCTTCTATTGCTTATGTTCCAGTTAAAGGTGAGATCATATGGTATTTGTCCCTCACCATCTGGCTTATTTCACTTAGCATAATGCTCTCCAGTTCCATCCATGCTATTGCAAAGGGTATAAGCTCCTTCTTTCTCTCTGCTGCGTAGAATTCCATTGTGTAAATATACCACAGTTTTTGGATCCACTCCTTTGCTGATGGGCACTTAGGTTGCTTCCAGTACTTGGCTATTGTAAATTGTGCTGCTATGAACATTGGGGTGCACAGGTTGTTTTGGATTGGTGTTTCAGGGTTCTTAGGCTATAATCCCAGCAGTGGAATTGCTGGGTCAAAGGGCAGTTCCATTTTTACTTTTCTGAGGAAAGTTCATACTGCTTTCCACAGTGGCCTCACCAGTCTGCATTCCCACCAACAGTGCACTAGGGTTCCCTTTTCTCCGCATCCTCTCCAACATTTGTTTGTGGATTTGTTTATGTTGGCCACTCTGACTGGTGTGAGATGGTACCTCATTGTGGTTTTAATTTGCATCTCCCTGATGGCTAGTGATGCTGAGCAACTTTTCATATGTCCCTGAGCCCTCTGTTTGTCTTCCTTGGAGAAGTGTCTGTTCAAGTCCTTTGCCCATTTTTTAATTGGGTTGTTTGTCTTGCTGGAGTGGAGTCGTGTGAGTTCTTTATATATTTTGGAGATCAGGCCCTTGTCTGAGGTATCATTAGCAAATATGTTTTCCCATACTGTTGTTTCTCTTTGTAATTTGGTGCTGTTTTCTTTAGCCAGGCAGAAGCTTTTTATTTTGATGAGGTCCCATTTGTTTATTCTTTCCTTTATGTCCCTTGCTTTAGGGGATGTGTCTGTGAGGATGTTGCTGGATGGAATGTCTGAGATTTTCCTGCCAATGTTTTCCTCAAGGACTTTTATGGTGTTACAACTTATATTTAAGTCTTTTATCCATCTTGAGTTTATTTTCGAGTATGGCGTAAGTTGGTGATCGAGTTTCATTTTTTTGCACGTAGCTGTCCAGATCTGCCAACACCATCTGTTGAAGAGGCTGTTTTTGCTCCATTTTATGCTCCTGCCTCCTTTGTCAAATATTAATTGACCGTATAGACTTGAGTTTATTTCTGGGCTCTCTGTTCTGTTCCATTGGTCTATGTGCCTGTTTTTATGCCAGTACCAGGCTGTTTTGATTACCGTGGCCTTGTAATACAGTTTGATATCAGGTATTGTGATCCCTCCTGCTTTGTTCTTCTTTCTCAAAATTGCTGCAGCTATTCGGGGTCTTTTATGGTTCCATATGAATTTCTGAAATGTTTGTTCTATATCTGTGAAATATGTCATGGGTACTCTAATAGGGATTGCATTGAATCTATAAATTGCTTTGGGTAGTATGGCCATTTTGATGATGTTAATTCTTCCAATCCATGAGCATGGTACATGCTTCCATTTGTTTGTGTCTTCCTTAATTTCGTGCTTCAGTGTTGTGTAGTTTTCTGAGTACAGGTCTTTTACCTCCTTGGTTAGGTTGATTCCTAGGTACTTTATTTTTCTTGTTGCTATATCAAATGGGATTTTTTTCCTGATTTCTGTTTCTGCAGTTTCGTTGCTGGTGTACAGGAATGCCTTTGATTTCTGAGTATTGATTTTGTATCCAGCTGTTTTCCCAAATTCATTTATTAGGTCGAGTAGTTTTTTGGTGGAGTCTATAGGATTTTCCATGTACACTATCATGTCATCTGCAAACAGTGACAGTTTCATTTCCTCCTTTCCAATTTGGATGCCTTTTATTTCTTTTTCTTGTCTGATTGCTGTGGCTACGACTTCAAGTACTACGTTGAATGGGAGTGGTGAGAGAGGGCATCCTTGTCTTGTCCCTGATCTTAGCGGGAAAGCTCTAAGTTTTTGTCCATTGAGTATGATGTTGGCTGTAGGTCTCTCATATATGGCCTTTATTATGTTGAGGAATGCTCCCTCTATTCCCACTTTGCTGAGTGTTTTTATCAGAAATGGGTGCTGTATCTTATCAAATGCTTTTTCCACATCTATTAATATGATCATGTGATTTTTGTCTTTGCTGTTGTTGATGTGATGTATTATGTTTATTGATTTGCAAATATTGTACCATCCTTGCATCCCTGGGATGAATCCCACTTGGTCATGGTGGATGATCTTTTTAATGTGTTGCTGGATGCGGTTTGCCAGTATTTTGTTGAGGATTTTAGCATCTATGTTCATCAGCGATATTGGCCTGAAGTTTTCTTTCTTTGTTGTGTCTTATCTGGTTTCGGGATTAGGATGATGCTGGCTTCATAAAAAGAGTTTGGGAGTCTTCCATCAGTTTGGATTTTTTCGAATAGTCTGTGAAGGACAGGGGTTAGCTCTTCCTTAAATGCTTTGTAGAATTCTCCTGTGAAACCATCTGGTCCAGGGCTTTTGTGTGTTGGGAGTTTTTTGATGACTGCTTCAATTTCGTCTCCTGTTATTGGTCTGTTCAGGTTTTCTGCTTCTTCTTCATTCAGTTTTGGAAAATTATATTTTTCTAGAAATGTGTCCATTTCATCTAGGTTTTCAAATTTCTTGGCATACAGTTCTTCGTAGTAATTTCTTACAATCCTTTGTATTTCTGTGGTATCAGTTGTAATCTCTCCTCTTTCATTTCTAATTGTGTTTATTTGGATCCTCTCCCTTTTTTTTCTTGATGAGCCTACTTAAAGGCTTGTCGATTTTGTTTATCTTTTCAAAGAACCAGCCTCTGGTTTCACTGATCCTTAGAATTGTGCTTTTAGTCACTATGTCATTTAGTTCTGCTCTGATCTTGGTTATTTCCTTCCTTCTGCTTGCTCTGGGCTGTCTTTCTTGTTGTTCCTCAAGTTCTTGTAGGTGTAGGGTTAGGTTGTTTGTTTGAAATGTTTCTATCCTCTTAGAGTAGGCCTGTATTGCTATGAATGTCCCTCTCAGGACTGCCTTTGCTGTGTCCCATAGGTTTTGGGCTGTTGTGAGTTTATTTTCATTTGTTTCCAGAAAGTTTTTGATTTCTTCCCTAGTCTCGTTCTTGACCCATTCATTGTTTAATAGCATGCTATTCAGCCTCCATGATTTTGAGTGTTTTGGGTTTTTTCCTTTGGGGTTGGTTTCTAGTTTCAGTCCCTTGTGGTCAGAGAAATTGCTTGGTATGATTTCAATTTTCTTGAATTTGTTGAGGCTTGCTTTGTGTCCTATCATGTGGTCTATCTTTGAAAAAGTTCCATGTACACTTGAAAGGAATGTGTATTTTGCTTCTTTGGGATGAAAGCTCTATATATATCAGTTAAGTCCATTTCCTCCAGGGTGTTGTTAAGTGACACAATATCCTTGTTGATATTTTGTTTGGAAGACCTGTCCATTTTTGACAGTGGGGTGGTAAAGTTCCCTACTATAATTGTGTTTCTGTCAATATCTTTCTTGAAGTCTTCTAAGATTTTCTTTATGTATTTGGGTGCTCCTATGTTGGGTGCATATATATTTACAATGTTTATGTCTTCTTGGTGGATTCTTCCTTTGAGTATTATGAAGTGACCTTCTCGGTCTCTCTTTATGGCCCTTCTTTGGAAGTCTATTTTGTCTGATATGAGTATTGCTACCTCTTCTTTTTTTTCCTGTCCATTTGCTTGGAAAATTTGTTTCCAGCCCTTCACTTTCAGTCTGTGTAAGTCTTATGTCCTGAGTTGGGTCTCTTGTAGGCAGCATATGTGTGGGTCATGTTTTCTTATCCATTCAGCTATTCTATGTCTTTTGATTAGAGCATTTAATCCATTTACGTTTAAGGTTATTATCAATAGGTAGTTATTCATTGCCATTTTTTCCTACCTGTGTTCCTCTCTCTTTCTCTTTTCCTTCCTTTCCTTAAAGCAGTCCCTTTAGCATATCTTGCAGAGCTGGTTTGGTGGAAGTGTATTCTTTTAGACTTCTTTTGTCTGGGAAACTCTTTATTTGGCCTTCTATCTCGATTGAGAGCCTTGCCGGGTAAAGTAGTCTTGGTTGAAGGCCTCTGATTCTCATTACTTGGAATATTTTTTGCCATTGTCTTCTGGCTTGGAGCGTTTCCATTGAGAAGTCAGTTGCTAACCTTATTGGGGCTCCCTTGTATGTTACTTCCTGTTTCTCCCTTGCTGCCTTTAAGATCCTCTCTTTGTCTTGGAAATTTGCCATTTTAATTATGTGTCTTGCAGTGGGCCTCTTTTGGTTCCTCTTGCTTGTGACTCTGTGTTTCCTGGATTTGGGTGACTTTTTGTCTCCTCAGATTAGGGAAATTTTCCATGATTACTTTTTCAAACAGGTTTTCTATCCCTTGCTCTTCTTCTTCTCCTTCTGGTATTCCTATTATACGGACATTGTTACGTTTCATGTTGTCCTACATTTCCATTAATCCCTCTTCATTCTTTGTGAGCCTCTTTTCCTTTCCTTGCTCTTTCTGGGTGTTTTTTTCTACTTTGTCCTCCAGCTCGCTGATCCGATCCTCTGCTTCATCAAGTCTGCTTTTCATTCCTTCTACTGTGTTCTTCAATTCAGAAATTGTATTCTTCATTTCCTCTTGGCCCTGGTTGATAGTTTCTATTTCCTTTTTCATCTTGATATAGTTTGCAGTGAGTTCATTGTAGTTTCCCTGTAGTTCCTGGTAGTTCTCTGTGAGCTCAGAGAGCTCAGTGAGCTTCCTGATAACCATTCCTTTGAACTCGGTATCTGATAGTTGAGTTGCGTCTATTTCAGTTAGCATTCTTTCTGAGGCTCCCTCCTTTCCTTTCATTTGGGGATTGTTTCTTTGTCTTCCCATTGTTTGTGAGACTCTTCTTGTTAGCCTCTGCTTCTTAAATTGATCTATTCTGACTCCCTGGGTTTATGGTATGAACTTCTATGGTAGAATGCCAATGGGATTCATTGGTGCTGTCTCCTTTATCTCCTGTGCTCACTGGTCTTGAGCTGATGTTTATGGGTGTAACACAGTCTTACTCTGGTCTTTTCAGCACTCCGGGTTTTGTTGTCTCACCTGTGGGAAAAAGAGAAAGAGGGGGAAAAAGAAAAAGAAAAAAGAAGGGAAGGAGGGAAGGAGGGAATAGAGAGGGAAAGGAAGGAAGGAAGAAGGAATAAAGAAAGATTGGAGGCAAGATAAGAAGGAATTTTAACAAAAATTAAAACAAAAGAATAAATAAAAGAAGGCAGGAAGAAGGAATAAAAAAGGTAAAGGATGGAAGTAAGAAGGATTAAAAAAAAGACAGAAGGACAGAAAGGAAGAAGGAACTCAGGGGGAAAGGTGGAAAGAAAGAAAAAAAAGTCTTCTGCTGGCTTTAAACTGGTCAGGTTAGTTCTGCTGGTCTTCCTGTCTGTGGAACTGGAGGGGGTGGTTGCAAGGATTGGTTTCACCTTTTTCCCTTCCTGAGCCACACTCTTCACTGTTGTTCAGCCTTCAGTCCAGTTCCTCAGGGTCCTTCTGCTCCCCACTAGGCCTTTAGTTCACCAGTTGTGCTGTCCTTGAGTTGCACCAATTAGGGGCAACTCACACTCCCCCTTCTTGCTCTTTGCTCTCCAAGATGGTAGGGTCTCTCAGTGCTGCTATGGGGTTGTTCAGCCCACCTACTGGGTTGAGTCTTTCCGGGGTAAGCAGTCTCCCCCAGCCCTGCAGCTCCCCTCTGCTGGATGTTCTGTCTTTGTCCTAGAGAGCCAGTAGGCCCTGCAGGGCTCTGTGCACAGGGCCTCCATAGGAGTTGTAGGTGTGGTCCCTCGCAGGCAGCCAGGCAGGTGATCAGCGGATCTGCTGCTTTGGGACTGAGTCGAGCGCTGCCGGCCGGTCTAGCTGCTTTGGGTCTGAGTTGTGGGGGTCCTCGGGTCCGCCGCTTTGGGCCTGTGCGTTGGGCAGCTAGCCTCTGCTCCTGGTGCACACCCACCTGAGGTTTCAGGTGTGGGCCCCCAGTCCGCTAATCTGGGTGCACTCAACCGGGCTTCAGGTGAGCGCCGGGTCTGCTTATCCCATGTTCTCCGTCCAGGGGCTGAGGGGGGATGGGCGCCAGAGGCTGGGGCTGCTGTGGAAAGTTCTCTAATTAGCCGCTGAGTGCCTCTATTTTCTTTTTCTTTTTGAGAAATTCTTCCTATTCAAGCCCCCCTGGCCCAAACAAGTACCTGGCTGCTCACACAGCTCAGCCTGGCTCTCTCCCAAGAATCCTGCAGCAGACCCTGCGACAGGGCGGTCCCCTCGCAGGTCCTGGGGACCTTATTGTCCTTAAGCACTCTTCTTACCGTCAGATCTTTCAATGTCCTCTATCTTTGGTCTCCGATCTTCATATATGCTGGAATACTGTTGGCTGTTCGCTCTGCTCCTCAGATCAGCTAGGTATTTCACTGGTGTTGAGGGGAAGTGGACTCTGCTCCCACCTATCTCGCCACCATCTTCGCATTTTCCTGGATTTCAATTTTCTTGAAATATTTGAGGCTTGTTTTGTGTCCTACCATGTGATCTAACTTTGAAAATGTTCCATGTGTGTTTGAAAAGAATGTATGTTTTGCTTCTTTGGGTTAAAAGGTTCTGTACATATCAGTTAAGTTCATTTTATCTAGCATGGGTTTTCCTTTCTATATAAAATGCTTTCTTGGACTGACTCCTGACTTTCATCAAATGACTTTCCAAATCCTTTTAGTACAGTCAAGAGGTTTTATCTTTTACTTTGTTAACTTAATGAATGGCAATACATATCCTGATAGAAAACTGTCTCTGTGTGAAGTTAAATGAGATTAGATAGTGAAACTCTACCTAAATCAAACAGAGAGACATACCTTTAAATTTTATTTTCTTTCTTTCATCTGAGATAAAAAGAAAAGTACTAATGATCTTCTGGCTTTATAAAGGAAGCACACATGTACTTATGTTTTTCTGAAAATACTATGTCAATTTAAGTATTATTACCAGGGAACACATTATTAAGTAAAACAACTAATCAGGTTTATAGACTCCTTCGAGACTAAAGATTACATTCATAGCAGATAGCAGCAGTCTGTAAAATACAGCTATCTTATCTTTTCTAATCTGGGTGTCTTTCATTTATTTATTTTTCATCTAATTGCCCTCCATAAGACAAGAGCTGTGGTAAGAGCCTACTTGTCTCATTCCCGATCTTAGAAGGAAAGAATTATTTTTTTGGCTAATTAGTATGATATTAGGTGTAGCGTTTTCATTAATGTCATTTATCAGATTGAGGAAGTTTTATAGGATTCCACTTTTGAGTGCTTTTTAACATAAATGGGTATTGGATTTTCTGAAATTCTGCATCTACTGAAATAAGTCATGTGATTTTTGCCCAATATTCTATTGATATAGTATATAATATTAAGAAACTTCTTAAATCTTAAACCTACCTTACATTACTGAGGTAAATCCCACCAAGACATGTTGTGTGTCATTTTTATATGTTGCTGGGATCAGTTTGCAAGTATTTTATTGAAGATTTTTATATCTCTATTAATAAGAATTAGTGGTCTTTAGTTTTCTGTTTTTATGGATGTCTTTGTCAGTTTCTAGTATCAGAGTAATACTAGCCTCATAGAATGAGTTGGGAAGTATTCCCATCTCTTTTGGTTTTTTTTGGAGAGCATCTGTATTCTGATTTTCTTATCCACATTGCTCTGCAGGAAGATTAAGGCTACCTTTCTCTTGACAGTGTTATGTTTATAAGCCTAAATAAGGATGACAGTTTGGAATCAAGTGGGAAACATGACTAGAAAATGGGTTCTGTCTTTTGTTGCTTCTTTGTTTTATCAATTTAGTTGACACCTCTTTAGAGTTTATAGAACAGTAGTTGGTTGGTTAAGGATATCATGGTACTTTCATACTAATAAGCTCTGCAACTTCAAATAGTTTGGAGTATATTTACACACCTTTTTGTGAAACTATTTCCATATTATACTGTTGAATGAAAAAAACGATTATAGATCTGGGTATATGCTATATAATATGCATATGTGTATGGGCTCTTACATACTTTAAAAGAAAATGAGGAAGTTATGCAATGAACTCCTTATAGTGTTTTCTCTGGGGAATAAGAGTTTTAGATGAACTACATGCTGTGGTTGATCTTTCTTTTCATCTATTTACATTTGTAATTTACAAATGTAATTTTTTAATGAAAGTATTTCCATTAAAATAATTCTTGGGTCTCTAAATATCTGGTTGAAAAAGATATAGAACCTATTTTTTATTTTTACCTATGTGGTCCTCTATTTTTTTGAAAAGTTAGAGCACATTTTATATTGAATTAAAGTCCTTCCTTGCTTGTTTGTTTTGTTGATTAGGTTCCACTTATAGGTGAGATCATATGTTATTTGTCATTTACTGCCTGGCTTATTTCACTTAGCATAATGCTCTTCAGTTCCCACCTGTCCACCCATTTATTCATATTACTTTTTTTGATGCATTTTTAAAATAAGTTGTAGATGTCAGTACACTTTACCTCTTAAAAGTTCAATATGCATATCATAAACTGAGAGTTCAATATTTGTTTATAATTATTTTGTCTTATCTTTTTTGAGATATAATTTCATACAGAGAAATCACAAATTTTATCGAACCATTTGATGAACTTTGACTAATGTATACATTTGTGTAATCCAAACCCCTACCAAGATATAGAATATTACCTTCACTCTAAAGTTTCTTCAAACCCCTTCCCATTCAGTTCTGCTGAGGTCCACCACTGATCTGATCTTTTTCATCATTTTTAGTTTTGCTTGTTCAGAATTTAATACAAATGTAATTATACTGTATGCACTCTTTTGCATATTGCTTCTTTTACCTAACATAATGATTTTGAGAATTGTCCCTGTTGTTGCATCTGTCAGTAGTTTTTGATTGTTTAGTAATTTTTCATTGTATGCATATATCACTTTTTTTTAAATTTTTTGTTGGATATCTGGGCTGTTGTGTATAAAGTTATTGGGTTATACATATACAAATTATTATGTTGGCCATACGGTCTTTATTTTCTTGGGTACATACACACATGAGTGGAATTTCCAGGTCATAGTTCAGTATTTATTTAGTTTTACAAGAAGCTGCAAGACATTTTTCCAAAGTGGCTGTGTCATTTTATACTCCTACCAACATTTGGTAGTTGTTTTTTTCTTTTTAAGCAAAAACAAAATTATTTTAGTCATTCTGGTGGTTGGATAGTGGTATTTTGTGATTTTAATTTTAACTTTCCTGATGACTATTTTACTATTTGCTCTCTTTCAGACAGTACGTCATGGTTTTCCTCATCAACCCACAACATTAGCCTTTGATCCAGTTCAGAAAATCTTGGCTATCGGGACAAGAACAGGTGCTATAAGAATGTATCCTTAATTTTTGATCCATTATTTGCTATATTAATAGCAATTACATTTTAAAATTCTCAGGTGAGTGAATATATTAGTGACCAAATAAAGTTTATTGTTTCTTTAGATGCAAGTAATGATTGTGAAAACCCTCATTGTCAAATTTATTGGCATATTTTTAATGTCTGTGAGATAAGTATTGCTTTCCTTTCTTTACTTCCTAATATTGGTAATCTGTGTATTCTCTTTTATCCTGATCAATGTGGCTAAAAGCTTACCAGCTGTATTGGTTTTCAGAAGACCCAAGTTTTGGTCTCATTGCTTTCCTGTACTGTTTTGCTATATTCTGTTTATTGATTTCACTTTTGTCTTTTTTTTATTTCCTTATTTTGCAAAACTTTGGGTTTAATTTTACCTTTTTCTGATTTCTTAAAGTGGAAACTGAAGTAATTGATTTAACTGTCTTCTTTTCTTTAATATGCTTGTAGTACTATAAATTTCCTCCCAAATTTTGCTTTAGTGTCATCCCATTTTTTAAATTAAACTTTCCATTTTTAGATGGTTACAGATTTAATTGTAGTTGTAAGAAGTAATACAGAGAAATCCTATGTACTCTTTACCGAATTTCCAACATCTTATAAAACTATAGTGTAGTATCACAAGGTTATTGATATTGATACACTCAAGGTACAGAATATTTCTATCATCACAATGATTCCTCATGTTGCCCTTTATAGTTACACCCTATCTCTCCAATTCTCCCACCCCCACACATAACTCCTGACAATCACTAACTTGTTCTTTATTTTAATAATTTTACCACTTTAACAATGGAATCATACAATATATAACATTTGGGATTGGCTTTGTTCACTCAGCATAATTATGTGAAGATTCATCCAAATTGTTGTATATATCAATATTTCATATTTTTATTGTTGAGTAATATTCCAGGGCATGGCTATATCAGTTTGTTTAACCATTCACTTCTTGAAGGACATCTGCTTTCCAGTTTCTTGGCTATTATGATTAAAGCAGCTATGAGCATTTGTGTGCACGTTTTTGTGTAAACATAAGTTTTCATTTCTTTATCATAAATGCCCAGGAGGGCAGTTGGGGGTTGTATGGTAACAGCATGTTTAATTTTATGAGATGATGCCAAACTATTTTTCAGAGTGGTTGCAACATTTTACATCCCCACCATCAGTGTTTGAGTGATCCTGTATCCCTACATCATTTGCTACATTTTTATGTTACTATTTTTTTATTTTAGCCATTCTGATAATTTTGTAGCAATATTTCATTATGTTATTCTAACATTGGGTTGGCCAAAATGTTCATTTGGTTTTTTTCATATGTTGGTGCTGGTAGTGCTTAGTTGTCTTTAACTTCATCCAAAACAATTTTGTTAGATTGTATTGTGACAACTGTCATATCGGCATGCATTTAAACAAAACTTATCAAAACCGGTGAATTTTTGTGTAGCCATTTAAATATTGAAGATGGAAGAAAATAAGCAACATTTTTGGCATATAATGCTTTATTATTTTAAGAAAGGTAAAAATGCAACTGAAACACACAAAAAGGATTTGTACAGTGTATGGAGAAGGTGCTGTGACTGATCAAACATGTCAGAAGTGGTTTGTGAAGTTTCATGCTGGAGATTTTTTGTTGTATGATGCTCCATGGTTGTGTAGACCAGTTGAAGTTGATAGCAATCAAATCAATACATTAGTTGAGAACAGTCAATGTTCTATCACACAGGAGAAGCTGACATACTCAAAATATCCAAATCAATAAATTTACTGGTGAAAAATGAAAAAATTCGTCTTTTATTTAATGGAAAAAAACACACAAATTTTTTGACCAATCCAATGTATAGGGTGGGGCAAAAGTAGGTTTACAGTTGTGAGTAAGTGAAACACATTTTATTCTTGTATTATTATTTATTATCGTATTTTTTTCATGTGAACAACTGCAAATGTACTTTTGCCCCACCCTCTATTCTAGATACTAGTCTTTTTTCAGATATATGGTTTGTGGTTATTTTTTTTCCAATCTTTATTAAATTGTCTTTTCACCCTCTTAACAGGCTCTCTCTGAGACCAGTTTTTCAGTTTTTCCTATATAGATGTGCTTTTGGTATCACCTCTTAAAGCTCTTTTGCTAACCATGGATGTTCATTATTTAATTTTTTTCTTAAAATTTTATAATTTTACATTTCATATTTGAATACAGTTTTCATGTTGAGTTAACTTTTTATTTGTATTGCCTTTGTCTAATTTTGATATTGGGGTAATACCAGCCTCAGAAAATGAATTGAGAAGCCTTACCTCCTCTTCTGTTTTCTGTAAATAAAATTCGTGTTAATTCTTTAAGTGTTTGGTAGAATTCTATAGTTAAGGTACCTGGCCCTGGTGATTATTTTAGGAGAGATTTTTTATTACAAAGTCAACTTATTTAAAAGTTAAAAGACTATTTTGGTTTTCTGTCGTAACTTACTTGAATTTTGGTAGTTTGTAGTTATTCTTACTAGTGGTTTATAAATTTTATTGATTTTTTTTTTGAGGAGCCAGCATTTCTTTAATCGATTTTCTCTATTTTCTTGTTTTCAGTATTTTTATGGCTTATCTTTTTTTAAAAATTGAGTTATAATTTACATACAGCATTGTATTAGCTTAAGGATGACTTTCTTTTCTTTCTTTGCTTGTGTCTGACTTTATTTTGTTCTTTTTTCTAGTTTCTTGAAGTAGGAACTTAGATTATTGATTTGATATCCTTTCTCTTCTCAAAGGTGTGCACTTAGTGTTATTAATTCCCCTCTCAGCACTGCTTCAGTGGATACTACAAGTTTTAATATGTGTGTTTTCATTTCCATTCAGTTAGATGTAGGTTTAAAATTGTCTTCAAGACTACTTTTTTGAACCATGAATTTCTTAGAAGTGTATTAATTGGTGTTTGGACATTTTCTTGTCTTTTGTTATTGATTTCCAGTATGATTTTATTGTGGTCTAAAAACACTCTGTACGATTTCAGTTTTTTTAAATTTTTTAAGGTTTGTTTTGTGGCCTAGGATATGGTCTGTCTTGGTGAATACTCTGTGGACTCTGGAAAAACGTCCATTCCTTTCATATTGAGTAGAATGTTCTGTATTTTTTAACTAGATCGTTGGTTGATTGTGTTGGTCAGTTCTATATCTTTGCTGATTTTATCTGTTAATTCTGTCAAATCCTGAGATTGGAGTAAATTTGGTTCTCCAAATCTGTTTCTGTATATATTTATTTTTCTTTCCAGCCCTATTAGTTTTTGCCTTCAGTTTTTGGGGGTTCTGATGTTTATTGTGAACACAAGTAGAATTGTTATGTCTTCGTAGTGGATTGACCCCTCTATCATTATGTAATGTCTTTATTTGTCTCTAGTAATTTTCTTTGCTCTGAAATCAACTTTATTTGATATTAATCTAGCCACTCCTGCTTTTAAAAAACTTAATGTTTACATAGTATATCTACTTTAGTTCCTTTACATTGAACTTACTTATGTCATTGTATGTGAAGTGATTTTATTATAGACAACGTATTGTTGGATCATTTTGTTTTTTTGAGGCATAATTGACATAACATTATGTTCATTTCAGGTATACCACATAATGATATGATATTTGTGGATACTGTGAAATGATCACCCCAATAAATCTACTTAACAGGCATCACCACACATAGTTACAAATTTTTTTTCTTGTTTTGTCTACTATCTTAGCAACATTCAAATATACAGTATTATTAACTATAGTTAGTATGCTGTGCATTATATCCCCAGTTCTTACTTATTTTATAACTGGAAGTTTGTACCTTTTGATGACCTTTATTGATTTGGCCCATGTCTCAAATTTAATTCTGGTAACCACCCATCTGTACTCTGTATCTGACATTTTGGTATTTTTGCTTGTTTATTTGTTTTTTGTAGATTCAACAAGTGTGAGGCAATATAGTATCTGTATTTCTTTGTCTGACATTTCACTCAGCATGATGCCTTCAGTGTCTATCCATGTTGTCACAAATGGCACAATATCTTTCTTTTTTTATGGCTGAGTAAGATTACACTGTATGTATATATATAGCACATTTTCTGTATCCATTAGTTCATCAGTGGACACTTCAGTTGTTTCCATATCTTGGCTATTGTAAGTAATGCTGCAGTGACTATGAGGGTGCACATTTCTCTTTGAGAGCGTGGTTTCATTTTCTAGGATTCATATCCAGAAGTGGAATTGCTGGATCACACAGTAGCTCTCAACTTCATCTTTTGAGGAACCTCTATACTGTTTCCCATACTTGCTGTCCCAATTTGCAGTCCTACAAGCAGTATGAGGGTTCCCTTTTCTCCACATCCTCAGCAACATTTGCTTTTTCTTGTCCTTTTAATGACAACCCTTATAACAGATGTGAGGTCTCGATTTGCATTTTTCTGTTGATCAATGAAGTTGAGTTTCTTTTTATGTATCACTGGCCATTTATGTGTTTTCTTGGAAAAATGTTCATTCAGATCCTCTGCCAATTTTTTCCCTTACACAGTTGTATGTTTCCTATATATTTTCATATTAACCTCATATGTGATAGATGGTTTGCAAACATTTTTTCCCATTCCATAGGTTGCTTCTTTATTTTGTTGTTTATACGTTTATTTGAGTACTCTCCCTTTTTTCTTGGTTAGTCTAGTTAAAGGTTTGTCAGTTTTGTGTATTCTTTGAAAAAAATAGCTCTTAGTTTTGTTTTTTTTCTCTTTCTAGTCTCTATTTTACTTACTTCCATTCTGATATTTATTATTTTCTTTCCTCTGCTAATTTTCAGCTTAGTTTTTTCTAATTTCTTGAAGTATAAAGTTAGATTGTTTATTTGAGATATTTCTTTTTCTTAATGTAGGCATTTATCGCTATAAACTTTCTTCTTTGAACTGCTTTCCTGAATTCCTTAAGTTTTTGTATGTTTTATTTCCATTTTCATTTGTTTGAAAATGCTTTATGGTTTCCCTTTTGCTTTCTTATTTGACTTATTGGTTGTTCAGGATTATACTGTTTAATTTTCACATATATGTACATTTTTCACTTTCTTCTGGTTGTTGATTTCTAGATTAATACTGTTGTGGTCAGAAAAGATGCAAGTTATGTTTTTTTTTTTTTTGCTTCATATGTATCCAAACATATGATATATCCTGGAAAATTTTTCATGTGCACTTGAGAAGAAAGTATATTGCTGGCACTGTTGGATGGAATGTTCTGTATATGTCTGTTAGCTCTATTTGATGCATAGTGTTATTTATAATTGATTCACTCATTCCTTATTAATTCTTTAAGGATGATCTCTCCAGTGTTAAAAGTTGGATATAAGTCCCGTACTATTATTGTATGCTGTTTATTTCTCCCTCCAGTTCTGTTAATATTTGCTTTAAACATTTATGTTCTCCAATGTTGGGTGAATATTATGTGTAATTGTTATATCTTCTTGATGAATTGACCCCTTTCTCTATCATGATGTTTTTTCTCTTGTGACTGATTTGACTAAAAACCTGTTTTATCTAAGAAAAATATAGGTATGCCTATTCTCTTTGGGTTACTATTTTCATGAAATATCTTTTTCCATCTCTCCACTTTCAGCCTGCATGTGTCTGTAAAGCTAAAATGAGTCTCTTATAAGTAGCATATTGTTGAATCTTTTTTCTTAAATCCATTCAGCTACTTTGTATCTTTTGATTGTAGAATTAGTCCATTTATATTAGTAATTATTGATAGGTAAATATTGGGTTGGCCCAAAATTTCATTTGTTTTTTTCCATAAGATGGCTCTAGGAGCACTTAGTTGTCTTTAACTTCATTCAAAGCAATTTTGTTAGATTGTATTGTGACAGCTGTCATATCAGTGAGCATTTAAAAAAAACATCAAAATTGGTAAATTTTTGGGTAGCCATTTTAATATTGGAAGAAAATACACAACATTTTTGGTATATTATGCTTTATTATTTTAAGAAAGGTAAAATGCAACTGAAAAGCAAAAAAAGATTTCTTCAGTGTATGGAAAAGGTGCTGTGACTGGTGTATCAAAAATGGTTTGTGTCAATGTGTCAAAAGTGGTTTGCAAAGTTTAGTGCTGGAGATTTCTTGCTAGATGATGCTCCATGGTCAGGTAGACCAGTTGAAGTTGATAGCATTCAAATCAATACATTAGTTGAGAACAATCAATGTTCTATCATACAGGAGATAGCTGACACACTCAAAATATCCAAATCAATAAAGTTATTGGTGAAAATGAAAAATGTCTTTTACTTTAATGAAAAAACTAAATGGACTTTTTAGCCAACCCAGTGCTTACTATTGCCACTTCTTTGTTTTCTGAAAGTTTTTAGTTTCTTTGTCCCTTTCTTTTTCTCTTATTATCTTCATTTGTGATTTACGTTTTGTATTTGTTTTTTGTGTGATTTAATTGCTTTCTTTTTATCTTATTTAACTACTGTTGATTTTTTTCTCTGTGTTAAACTTCTTACAGACATAACAATCTACTTTAAGCTACTAACAACTTACTTTCAACCACATAAAAACAACACTTTTGCTTCTCCTTCTCCAACATTGTATGGTATTTTCGTCACACTTTATATGTTTTTATATTGTACCTCCATTAACAAATGATTATTGCTATGGTTGTTTTTAATATTATCTTTACCTTTTATAGTAGAGGTAAAAGTAATTAATATACCACCATTATAATATTAGGATATTCTGAGTTCAACTATGTATTTACTCTTACCAGTGAGTTTTATATTATTGGGTTGGCCAAAAAGTTCATTTGGTTTTTTCCTGTAAGATGGCTCTAGTAGCACTTAGCTGTCTTTGACTTCATTCAAACAATTTTATTAGATTGTATTATGACAGCTGTCTTATCATTCTGTATTTTTTTTAAACTTATCAAAATTGGTGAATTTTTGTGTAGCCATTTTAATATTGAAGGTGGAAGAAAATAAGTAACATTTTCAGCATATTCTGCTTTATTATTTCAAGAAAGGTAAAAATGCCGCTGAAGTGCAAGCAAAGATTTGTGCTATAGAGAAGGTTGTGTGACTGATGGAATGCATCAAAAGTGGTATGTGAAGTTTTGTGGGAGATTTCTCACTGGATGATACTCCACGGTCATGTAGACCAGTTGAAGTTGATAGCAATCAAATTGAGACATTGATTGAGTGATCAACATTGTACCACACAAGATAGTCGACATACTCAAAATATCCAAATCAATAAAGTTATTGGTGAAAATAAAAAATGAGTTTTTTATTTTATGGAAAAAACCATACAAACTTTTTGGCTAACCCAATATTATGTGTTTATGTCATTATATAGTATCCTTCTATTTCAATATGAAGAACTTCCTTTAGCATTTCTTGTAATGGCAGATTTAGTGGTAATGAACTCCCTCAACTTTTGTTTGTCTCAAACTGTCTTTATCTCTCCTTCATTTCTTAAGGACGGTTTTGCTGGGTATAGTATTCTTGGTTGTCAGTTTTTTTTTCTTTCACCACTTTGAATATATCAGCACACTGCATCCTGGCCTGCAATGTTTCTGCAGAAAAATCCACTTATAAGCTAATGGAAATTGCTTTGTATGTGACAAGTTGTTTTTCTCTTGCTGCTTTGAAAATTCTCCTCTTGTCTTTGATCTTTAACATTTTGATTATAATGTGTATTTGGGTGTCCATTTCTCTCCCAAAATTTGAGAAGTTTTTCACTATTATATCTTTAAATAATTTTTCTGCCCCCTTTTCTCTTCTGGAACTCTCATGATGAAATGTTTGTGTAATGGTATGCCATAATTCACTTAGGCTTTCTTCAGTATTTTATTTTCTTTTTGTTTCTCTGGCTAATTTCAAGTCTTTGAGTTTTCTGATTCTTTCTTCTGCATCATTGGGCTGTTGAAACTCTCTACTGGGGTTTCAGTTCTGTCATTGTATTCTTCGGCTCTTGGATATCTATTTGGTTCTATTTTGTTGTTTCTATTTCTTTGTTAAATGCAATTTGTTATGAATTATTTTACTGACTTTGTTTATTTGTCTATCTGCATTCTCTTGCATTTTATTTGTTCTCATTAAATAATTGCTTTAAATTTTTTGTTCAAGGCAAATCATAGAACTGCATTTCTTTGCAGTCACTTACCAGAGTTATTTTAGTTTCCATTGGTTGTGTCATATTTCTTCATGAACCATGTAGCCTTGCATTGGTGCCTGTACATTTGTTAGAACAAACACTTCCTCTAGTTGTTACAGACTGGTTTCAGAATATGAAGACCTTCGTATGTTTGTTTGCTGGGCTGATAAGATTACCTGTGGAATGCAGTTGTGCTGCATTGGAGCTAGTTATAAGGCTGTTGCTAGGTCTGTTGTTTGTGGGCTCACCACCAGGGCACAAGCTGGTGTGAATTCCTTCTGGTTCCTGGGTGAGTGTGACTGCCTCCAGTACCTTGTTCATTAGGCTGCCACTTATACAAGGGTCCATATTTGGGTCCTCAGAGAGTGGATTTCCAGGTATGGCATCCATCAGGTTCCTGGGAGAACTGCTGCCTGGTCACTGGATAAGTCCCTGGGTGGGCAGGACTGACCCTGAACAGTGGCTGTCAGGGCTCTTTCAGATTCCACAGCCAAGGTTAAGGTTTGAAGACCTAGCTCTACAGGCACAGATGGGCATGTCTCCTAGTGGGTTACTGGATGGACAGGATTGGTCCCCGACCATGGCTAGAGGGGTTGGAATGGCCTATAGGGTTCTTGCAGGATCTCCTGAAGTTCAGTCATATCTCCTGCCAGGGCCCTGTGCTGGTAGAACTGCTTGTGGATTATAGCTGGGAGGGGCTGAAACCAAGTATAGAGTCCTTCCAAGTATAGAGGATCTCCAGGAATGCAGACAGGAGTGGTTCCTGCTAATTCCCTGTGGCAGCAGGACTATTCACAAACTGCAGTTAGGTGGGTCTGAAAATAAGTATAGGGACATCTTAGAGTCTCTAGGTTTTCAGACAGGAGTGTTTCCCACAGGAACTCTGGACCATCAGTACTGCTGACTGACTAGGGCTGTGAGGTGGCTGGGGCTGTATATAGGGAGGGTCCTTCCAGTTTCTCCAGGGGTACAGATGGGAGTGTTTTTTGCTTGGTATTCCATGCCAGTAGGCTTGCTCATGGACTGGCTATAAGGGGTCTGGAGAAGAGTATAGGACTCATTTAGACTCTTCAGATGGGAATGTCTACTTCTGGTACCCTGGACCCTCAAGTCTTCTGGAAGACTGGCAAACTGTGGCTATGAGGAAGCTAGAACCAAGTATAGGGCCCTTTCAGGATTTCAGGGCATGGACAGAAACTTATCTGTTTGGCACCTGTGTCAGAAGGCCTGTTTGGCACAGCAACTCAGTATAGACTGAGAGAAGGGGCTGCCTATTATAGGTCCCTTTAAGGATATCTGGGGGTACAGACAAGAGGGCCCATGTGCCAGTGAGGCTGTTTATGAAATATGGGTTGGATGGGCTGAAGCTGAGTTACAGGGCCATTTCAGAATCTATAATCTGATCAAATTTGGCAGTTTTACCTCCAGGAGCTTCTGCAATGCAACTGAGAGGGGCTGGAGCTGGCTCAAAGGCCATTTCTGAGTCCACAACCAGGACCAAGGTCTCTATATCTATTACCTGATTCATGTGTGGGCTTGCCTCCTATGGGTCCCCCGATGGCATTTGCTGGTGACAAATGCAAACCCAAAAAGAGCTGAAGCCAAGTTCTCAGGGGTACAGAGCTATTTCCGTATCAGCCATCTGGGTGTGAGCCCGCCTTCTCAAAATGGCTTTATTCATTCTGGGACTGCACCAGGGTTTCACAATCTCCTACTTGAATCTGGAAGCTCCCATGAAGACCATTTTGTCTGTATATGATGCCAAATTATTAAGGGGGAATACATACAAGGGACATCTTATTTGGCCATTTTGCTGATATGCTGTGTATATAATGCAATTTACATCACCAAAGACTAAGATTTTTCAACCTCTATTTACAAAAATTAAGATAGATAAAAAGCAAACATCAGCTATTAAACATCAGCTATTAAGTTTATTTTTACTCATTAATATTAGAGCTAATTAAAATGTTAGAATCCTTGACTTTTATTCATATTAGACTCGGGAGGCCAGGAGTTGATTGTTATTGCCAACACGAAAGTGGTGCAGCGGTCCTGCAGCTCCAGTTCTTAATCAACGAGGTAAGGATTTCCTTGACTATTTGTCACGCACACACTGCATTCATTGATGTAATCTTTTTTCTGTTTTGATTCTAAATGCTTAAAGATATATAGATATATATATATGCATGCAGTATTGTTCATGGTCAAATTTTTCATAAAAGTCTCTACTGCAGTATTTGTCAATTTATTAAATTTTAAAAGAAAAAGTGGCATGTATCAGAAAATCCTGTTATTGTGATTGTGTAGAATAAGTTGGATTATTTAAATGTTTTTTTAAATATTACTAAAATTCTTTGATTGCTTTACTACCCATAAAACTTTTCTGCTGTGCACTCTCCACCCACCAACTTGAATTTTATAATTCAGCACTAATTTAATGTTTTGACTTTATCTTCCACGAAATAATCTTTTCATTTATTTACTTATAGGCTCTTTTATTTGTGTATATCTCCATATGCATTTGTTGGTATGTGTATGAATTTGTATTTATGTATGCATTCATAGCTATTATGACAATTAGCTACCTACCCTATCCCTATCTTTATAAACCTTTGGTGGTTAGGAACTCCCTAAAGATAAAATATGTATTTACAAAGCTCAGAAAGGTTGATAATCTTCCATTAGTTGAGGGCTACTTCAGGCCATCTTGAGTCAGATTTTTTTTTTTTTGGATTGGGAAGATGTTTTATTTGGTTTGAATGGCCATCTCATAGACCTTCTTGTTTAAAAAAAATTTCAATTATAATTGAGATGCAATATATTACTTTCAGGTGTACAATATAGTGATCAAACATTTATATAACTTACAAAGTGATCACCCCAATAAGTCCAGCACCCACCTGACACCATACATAGTTATTCTAATGTTATTGACTATATTTCCTACATTGTACTTCACATTCCTGTGCATGTTTTTCTAACTGGCAATTTGTAAATCTTAATCCCTTCCCCCTTTTCACTTATACTCTCAACCCTCTTTCCATCTAGCAACCATCAAAATGTTCTGTGTCTCTATGAGTTTTCTTCTTTTTTGGTCATTTATTTTGTTTTTTAGATTTAACATATAAATGAAATCATATGGTATTTCGTTGTCTATGTCTGACTTATTTCACTTAGCATAATACCCTCTAGGTCCATTCATGTTGTTGCAAATGGCAACATTTCAATTTTATAGCCAAGTAAAAATGGAATACCATTGTACATATGTACCACATCTTGATCCATTCATCTATCCATGGACACTTAGGTAGCAACTAAGCAATAGCTTAGGTTGGCTATTATAAATAATGCTGCAATAAACATAGGGATCCTTTCTGTCATTTTGAGTTAATGGTTTGGATTTCTTTGGATAAATAACCCAAAAGTGGAATTGCTGGATCATATGGGAGTTCTATTTTTAATTTTTTTAGGAAGCTCCATACTGTTTTCCATAGTGACTTTACCAATTTACAATCACCAACAGTGCACAAGGCCTTTTTTCCACATCATTGCCAACACTTACTGTTTGTTGATTTATTGATAGCCATTCTGACAGGTGTCTCAGAGTGTTTTTAATTTGCATTTCCCTGATGATTAGTGATATTGAGTATCTTTTAATACATCTGTTGGTCATCTGTATGTCTTTGTTGAAGTAATATCTATGCAGGTCCTTTGCCCATTTTAAAACAAATATTTTGGTGTTAAATTGTATGAGTTACTTATAAATTTTGGATATAAACCCCTTATCAGATGTATCATTAGCAAATACCTTCTTACACTCAGTAGGTTGTCATTTTATTGATGGTTTCCTTAGCTGTGCAAAAGCTCTTTTTAGTTTGATGTAGTTTTAGTTCTTCATTTACTTTTTTTTTGTTTCCCTTGCCTAAAGAGACATATCCAAAAAAATATTACTAAGAGTGATATCGGATAGTTTATTGCCTATGTTTTCTTCTAGGAGTTTTATAATTTGGGGTCTTACATATAAGACTTTAATCCATTTTGAGTTTATTCTTTTTTTAATATTTATTGATTATGCTATTATAGTTGTCCCATTTCCCCCCCCACTACACTCCATCCTGCCCACCCCCTCCCTCCCACATTCCCCCCCTATAGTTCATGTCCATGGGTCATACTTATAAGCTCTTTGGCTTCTACATTTCCTACACTATTCTTACCCTCCCCCTGTCTATTTTGCACCTATCATCTATGCTACTTATTCTCTGTACCTTTCCCCCCCTCTCCCCCTCCCACTCCCCTATTGACAACCCTCCATCTCTATGGTTCTGTTCCTGTTCTAGTTGTTTGCCTAGTTTGCTCTTGTTTTTGTTTTAAGTGTGGTCGTTAATAACTGTGAGTTTGCTGTCATTTTTACTGTTCCTATTTTTGATCTTCTTTTTCTTAGGTAACTCCCTTTAACATTTCATATAATAAGGGCTTGGTGATGATGAACTTCTTTAACTTGACCTTATCTGAGGAGCACTTTATCTTTCCTTCCATTCTAAATGATAGCTTTGCTGGATCCAGTAATCTTGGATATAGGCCCTTGCCTTTCATGACTTGGAATACTTCTTGCCAGTCCCTTCTTGCCTGTAAGGTCTCTTTGGAGAAATCAGCTGACAGTCTTATGGGAACTCCTTTGTAGGTAACTGTCTCCTTTTCTCTTGCTGCTTCTAAGATTCTCTCCTTATCTTTAATCTTAGGTAATGTAATGATGATGTGCCTTGGTGTGTTCCTCCTTGGGTCCAGCTTCTTTGGGACTCTCTGAGCTTCCTGGACTTCCTGGAAGTCTATTTCCTTTGCCAGATGAGGGATGTTCTCCTTCATTATTTGTTCAAATAAGTTTTTAATTTTTTTTTCTTCGTCTTCTCCTTCTGGCACCCCTATAATTCGGATGTTGGAACGTTTCAAGATGTCCTGGAGGTTCCTAAGCCTCTCCTCATTTTTCCGAGTTCTTGTTTCTTCATTCTTTTCTGGTTGGATGTTTCTTTCTTCCTTCTGGTCCACACCGTTGATTTGAGTCCCAGTTTCCTTCGCATCACTATTGGTTCCCTGTACATTTTCCTTTGTTTCTCTTAGCATAGGCTTCATTTTTTGATCTGGTTTTTGAACAGATTCAACCAATTCTGTGAGCATCTTGATAACCAGTGTTTTGAACTGTGCATCCGATAGGTTGGCCATCTCTTCCTCGCTTAGTTGTATTTTTTCTGGAGCTTTGAAGTGTTCTGTCATTTGGGCCATTTTTTTTTTTTTTTGGTCTTGGTGCGTCTGTTACTTTAAAGGGGCGGAGCCTTAGGTGTTCACTGGGGCAGGGTAACGCTGGTCGCTGCGATGTCATGCTATATGTGGGGGAGGGGCTGAGAGGGAGCAATGGCGCCCGCTCCACTCTCCACTGTACTTCAGTCACTGCCTCCGCTACCCACAATCAAACTGGGCCCCTCTGGTGCTGGTTCCCGAGTGGGTGGGCTTGTGCAAGCCCTAGGCCCCTGTGGGTCTCTTCAGCGACCTCTGCTGTGAGGCTGGGAGTCTCTCCTGCTGCCACCCCAACCCCCACGGGCGCTTTCAATCTGAGGTTTGAGGCTTTATTTCCCTGTGCTGGAGCCCTGGGTTGCATGGTCTGCTTTGCTCCCCTGCCGTTAGTCCAGTTTATCTGTGCATGAGTGTGGGGCTGCAAGGTCTGCTAGTGGTCAGACTGCCTGCCCCGTTCCTCCCATACTCTGCCAGTCTCGGTCCCGCCACGGCCACGCAAGTCCTCTCCACCCCAGCTGCCCGTCTCCGCTCCTCCTACCGGTCTGGATGAATGTTTATTTTTTATTTCCTTGGTGTCGGACTTCCTTGCCATTCGATTTTCTGTCAGTTCTGGTTGTGTGAGGAGGCACAGTGTGTCTACCTACGCCGCCATCTTGGTTCTCCGAGTTTATTCTTTTATATGGTATAAGAAAGTGATGCAGTTTCATTTCCTTGTATCTCTCTGTCCAGTTTTTCTAACACCATATTTGGAAGGAGACTGTTTTTACACCATTATAATTTCTTGCCTCCAATTAGTCGTAGAATAATTGACCGTATAAGCCTGGATTTATTTCTGGGTTCTCTATTCAGCTCCATTGATCTATGCCAGTATCATGCTGTTTTGATTACTGTAGCCTTTTCGTGCAATTTTATATCAGGTAGCATGATTCCTCCAACTTTGTTCTTCTCAAGATTGCTTTGGCTGTTTGGAGTATTTTTGTGATTCCATATAAACTTTAGGATTATTTGTTCTAGTTCTGTGAAAAATGACATTGGTATTTTGATAAGGATTGCATTGAATCTATAGATTGCTTTGGGTAGTATTGACATTTTAAGTATTTTAACTCTTCCTAACTATGAGTATGGTTCATGCTTCCATTTATTTGTATGTTTTTAAATTTCTTTCTTCAGTGTCTCACAGTTTTTCAAATAGTCTTTTACCTCCTTGGTTAAATTTATACCTAGGGTTTATTTTTTATTTTTTTAATTTTTGTTATTATTCAATTATAGTTGTCTGCATATTTTCCCCATCCCTCCGCCCCACCCCAGCCAATCCCACCTCCCTCCCCCACCTTTACCCTCCCCCTTGATTTTGTCCATGTGTCCTTTGTAGTAGTTCCTGTAAACCCCTCTCCCTACTCTCCCCTCCCCACTCCCCTCTGGCTATTGTTACATTGTTCTTAATTTCAGTGTCTCTGGTTTTATTTTGTTTGCTTTTTTTCTTTTGTTCATTATGTTCCAGTTAGAGGTGAGATCATATGGTATTTGTCCCTCACCGCCTGGCTTATTTCACTTAGCATAATGCTCTCCAGTTCCATCCATGCTGTTGCAAAGGGTATAAGCTCCTTCTATACCTAGGGTTTTTTAATGCAATTATAAATGGGATCGTTTCTTTAAAATACCTCTTTCCGATAATTCTTTTATTTTTATTTTTATTTATTTTATTTATTTATTTTTTTTTATTGTTCAATTACAGTTGTCTGCATTTTCTCCCCACCCCTCCAGCCAAACACACCTCCCTCCCCTGCCTCCACCCTCCCCCTTGGTTTTGTGCATGTGTCCTTTATAGTAGTTCCTGAAAACCCCTCTCCACTCCCCTCCCCTCCCCTCCCCTCTCCTCCCCACTCCCCTCTGGCTATTGTTAGATTTTTCTTAATTTCCATGTCTCTGGTAATATTTTGTTTGCCTCTTTCTTTTGTTGATTATGTTCCAGTTAGAGGTGAGATCATATGGTTCTTGTCTCAAATTTTTACAGTGGATCCTTCAGTCTTCTGGAGCTCTTTTATGTTAAGTGAGCTAGTTAATGCAAAAATGCTTTAAGAGTTTGTGACATGTCAAATCTGCTACAGCACACAGCAGATTGAACTCAGTGTCTTGAGAAAAAATGAGGTACTATTGCTTGCTCTCTTACGACATGAACAATGATTTTTAATTCAGTGTCTTTATATATTTGTGTATGTACCTCTTTCTAAGCATTTATAATCAATCATAAACATGAATACAATGTTTCATGGAACTTCATATCAGAGACATCTGACTCATGAAGAATTTGTGATATTGGCAGATGTCCACTTTTTACTTCTCTTGGCTCAAAATCTTTCTCATAAGGTTGTGAGATTCTCTGTATTGACAAATCTAGGATATTTCACTTTATAGACATACTTGCTGTTGGATACCAAAATGAGAGAGAGAGATGAGGAATAAAGGGAAAACATTTTTAAAAAATATTTTATAGCAGCTAGTCATTCGTATTTATAATGATAGCCTTTTTAAAGTCTCAGTGTTACTAGTTGAGAGATCTCAGCCTTTTGTCTTCTGCATGGATGTGTACTGGCAGACATAAATTGTTTCCCAGTATTTCCCCTGAGTACAATTTTCTGAGAATTGTCTTCGAGGCCCTATGTTTTCCTCTGTGCTACATGACTGAGAATATATAAAGACAAGCCTTTAACATCTTTCCATTGTTCATCCTAAACCACTTACCTTGATCTACTTCATATTCAGTTTCTGTACTTTTTTTCCAAAATTCCTAGTTTTGACTTTATGACTGGTGTTTTAATCTTTTCATAGATCTTCTTTAGTAGTGTTTCTTGTAGATTCACTTTGCTTGTAAATGAGCACTAGACACACTGATGATGTCCTTACTGTCATGTGTCCTATCTCTATTCATGCTGTTATGCTCAGAGATCCTATTTACTTCCCTTCAATGATAAGTTACCTTTTAGTTTTTTCATAGAATTAATAATACTGATTTTCTCCTTAGATTTATTCAGGTATTACATTAAATATTATTGATATATGTCGTTTTAATTCTATTGCCTTTGGCATATTATATCTTTGTATGGCACATAACTTATGTACTGTGGAGAATGTTTTATTAATTTCCTATATTACATTTTATCTTCACCCTATCCCAAGTGAATTTCCACTTTCCTGAGAAATGATATCAGTATTTTATATCTCAAAAAAATAATTGTACCTCCTTAAGCACTTGCAAGCAATCCTAATAATTTTATAGTTTGTGTATATGAAACATTTTTACAAATAAAACAGCCAAATAAACATAAAAATCCTCAAGGCAAGTATAGGTACATTTTATTGGAATGTAGTTACCTGTGAGTTCTTGTTAGAGTATATATATCAATGTACCTCTTTGAACATGTGTATTTACATATTTATGTACAAATATAAAAATTATACAAATTTTTTAACATTTTAATGGTTATGCCATGATTATGATTGGTGTTTTAAAAGTTATTCTCCTTGAGGCTAAAATCACAGGTACAGAATATTAAGGGAACCATCATAGGATACATGAATATTTTTGTTTAGGAATTGTTTTGGAAGGGCATTTAGATTCCCATCTTCTTCTCTAATTCCTAAAGAAGAAATAGATTTTAGGGATTTCAACATAGTTCTTCCTAGCATCTAAATGGGATTATGATTTTGAATCTGTAATTGGTATTATAAACTAAGAAAGGTTACTTGTAACAGAGTACTTTGGAAAATATGAAAGCAATTTTAAGTATCTCGGGATCACCATGATTCTGCAAGATCACTTTTAAAGGACACGTTTCCGTACTCTAGAGTAGCTTCAGGCTCTGTCATAGGGAAAGCGCTGACATGTTTAGCTGGGAAACTCATGATTGTAAAAGTTCTGGCATTGTTTACAATGATATTACTGAACTCAGTGAAATAAATAGTTTAACTGTGTTTGTGTGTATCATACATGGCAGCTAGTTATCTGCCCATATGGTGTCTGCCATATTAAGAAATAGAAAAACTTGCATTTGAAATAGGATTTATTTGTATTTGGAGGTGTTGTATAAACATAATCTTAACAATATTTTTGAAGTTATACTGAGTTCTATTTGGAGAAATGTTTTCTTTTATTATAGATGGTTTCTTTTATCAGAGATGAAGTTTCTTGAATATAAAAAATTAAACAATACCAAATATACTTTTTTAGGAAGAATATATACTTCCCAACTGTGATATATAGACAAAATTCTTACAAGTGGAGAATTTTTATGTAACTAGATTAAATTTTAAAACTAGGTTGGATTTTTGCTTCTCTGCAAATCTATATATAGTATAGGTGTCAATGGTAGAAACAAAAAAATTAAAGTAAGTTTTTCCCAAAGACAATAGAAACAAATCCTTAATAGTCACAATGATGCTTACAATAATTTTTCCTCTATATTAGTATATGCATATTTCTTGAGCTAGTCATCCTGACCAATCCCTATGCTGTAGTTTACTTGCTTCTTCCACTTCAGTATTCTTAGGTTTCCTGATTGGAGTATATGCAGTTGACTGTCCATGTATTTCTAGGTTATATAGATACAAATAGTTCTTTAAGCAGTGAAAAATTCAGTAAATTAGCTTGTTGTTTTTGCTTCACAATAAACCCTAAATTAAGTAAACCACTTGCTAAATTTGTTGTCTTTTTGTTCCAGGGTGCTTTGGTCAGTGCAGGTTCAGATGATACTCTTCATTTGTGGAACCTTAGGCAAAAAAGACCAGCTATTCTTCATTCTCTTAAATTTAACCGAGAACGGTAAGAATTTATGAGTTAAACAATTTACTAAGGTACAATAAAATTACTTCCTGAGCAAGTTACAGGTTAACTTTTGGAAGATTTTTTCCATAATCTTAATAGCTGGAAATAATGTAATGTTTATGGTTGCTTTTATAATAATTAATTTTCATAGCAAATTCATAATTTATATAGATTTAGCCATCATCTGCTAATGAAAAGTATCTAACATTTCTCTCCTCCTTGCTATGAAGCAGCACTTCAGCAATGAAGTATTCTTTTCCCGAAGCAGGGTGCTGCAAGCCCTGATCTAAAATCTGAGGCAGGTAAATAGTAAATGTATTTTTACACCTTTGATCATGGCAGTTACTTTTTACACTTACATCCTTTTGCTTAAATAATTTTTAGCATTAAAAAAATTGTGAGATAAAAGTTTTAGATATCAAAAAATGTTGGTACTAACTGGTGAGCAATACCATATTATTCAAGATTCATGTTTAAGATGGTAATTTGATCAAAATTTCAAGTCCCCATTTTAGAATGAAATATTAATAATCAGAAAGAGAAAATTATATGAATGGATATAAAATGTTATTAGATTTTATGTGTAACAAGTTGTACCAAATTTTAATGATTCTAATATTAGATTCAACCAGGCCTGGAACATAACACACATCCACTTAACTAATAATATACTTTGAAGTAAAATTACATTTTATTCTGTGTTTGTACTTTAACTATAAAATATTCTAATATTTGTTTATTATTTGGAGAGCAGTCATATAATTTGCAGTGAATGGGAAGAGTCATCACAGGAAAACTCGATGTTCATGAAAGAAAAAGAAACCTCTGAGAAATAAATTTACACAGATTAGTAAGCATTGTTCAAACTGATGTAGGTGAATAATAGAGGCAGGCAGCCATTTCTGAGCACTTAATATTATTGAATGGTCATAGTTCATAGGGAAATATCACTATAGGCAGTTCTCAATTAAGTAAACCTGTTTTTTTGTAGGAATAATGAGAAAAAAAGGATGGCAGCTATACAGATAGTCTTTTCTGAAGCTTTTTCTTTTTCTTCTCATATACATACTATACTATTTAAATTATTAACCCTCAATATTTTGAGTAGTATTCATGAATATTATGTCTTAAGTATTTTAGGATTCAGCATCAATGGAAATTTTTAGTGTGTCCAATATCTTTTTTTAAAGATTGTATTTATTATTTTTTAGAGAGAGGGGAAGGGAGGGAGAAAGAGAGGGAGAGAAGCATCAATTTGTAGCTGCCTCTCACCTGCCCCCTACTGGGCACCTGGTCTGCAACCCAGGCATGTGCTCTGACTGGGAATCAAACCAGTGACATTTTGATTCGCAGGCCGGCACTCAATCCACTGAGCCACATCAGCCATGACCAATATCTTTTCAGATGAAAATATTTATATTTTAGATATTTGCTAAAATTAGATAGGAATTCTTTTTTTTTTTTTTTTTTTGCTGTTTACTTCATTTATTTGTGTATTTATCACCATGATATTACTAGCTTAAGATGGTGGTTCTGTTGCCAAACCAACTAAAATGGTTAACTCCACTTGTTACAGCCTGTACTGAGTTCTTAGCTATGCTCATTTGTTAAATTTTTTTTAAATTAAAGAATGAAATCCATTCCTTGTTTCACATATTTTTTTCTCTTGCTGATTATTTTGTCACCAAGATATCCTTCTCACTTTCATTCAAGTACTATATGGTTTCTCCTGCATGCATCAAGTTATTTGCTTTTAATTGTACTTGCTTACCTAGATGCCTTTTGTTTCCTCCTACACCATAGATATTCTTTTGGATCATTATTTCTCACCCACAAATAAACACAGACTGTTTGTATTTAAGGGATCTATAAAAGAAGAAGAGCAAGAAATGTGGAACGAGAAGTTCTTTAGTTTAGATATAATTTTGGTTATTTTTAAAACTTTAAAACAATATAACAGAAATTTTAGGATATTAATATTAAAGGTCAGTCAAGAGATGTTATACTATTTCTGTTTCTTTGCACTGAATATATTACCTACTCAGATATTGCCATCCTAATATTTTGTTTGTTTAAATGGTTTGAATATTTTGGCCATACACTTTTGTACAGATGGAGAGAATGGGTAATTTTTCCCTCACAATTGGAATATTGAAGGAAATGTTCTGGCCCCTTTTTACGGCCCGTTTCGGGGGGAAAGGACTGATTGGTGGTGATTGCCAATTCTAATTTTATTTTTTCAGTTGCGGTGGATTTAATTGGAAACAACATAAAAATGTAAACTGACAGATTTTGGACAAGTTTAAATTATAGGAACCTTGCAAGCATTGCCTATATTAATGCCTACAAAAATGTGATATATATCTTTTTTCCCCACAGTATTTTATTTATTTATATATTTATTTATTTCTTTGGGTGAATAATGGGGAGGCATTGATGAACCTGCAGAGTCTATGAATAGGAAGTCCATTAATGAAACTATCAATGTCAGTGGTTGCCAGAAAACACTTGAAGGGAGAAACGGGAACGGATAGATTAGCACACTGAGTAATGGAAGGCAGGGACTCCCTCTACTCCACCAGCCCTTCACCACTTTTGCCTTGGCGTCCCTGACCCTTTCTCCAGTTGACCTGGTGCCCCAAAGGAAGATTTAGTTCCCACCTCTTGCAATCCTCTTACTCCCAGCAGGTGCAGGCATGGGAGTTCAAGAGGGTCCACCCACCTTTGTGGGCTGCAACAGACAGAGGTCCTGGGACTTAGGAGTCTGCTCGGCCTCCAGTTTTCAACTCATCTCAGGGCCTAAGCTCCCTGCCACCTCTCCCCTCCACCCATACGAGGGAGCCGCTTTTCCTCATTGATTTGGGGGCATGTCTAATTACAGCGCCTCTGGCTGGGAATCTGATATAAAGAAAAAGAAATTCATTATCTTAAAATTGAAAATAATCATTAATACTTAACTGGAGAATAATCATTAACTATTGCAGTTTATTGTGGAGGAGGAAAACATTTTAAATGTATGGTGAACGAGAGGATTAGATCTATAAAGGAAAATTTAACCAAGCATCTTTTGAAACTTTTAAGTCCTCTTAAATTAGCTATTAATTTAATCATGTAAATTTCTGTATATGCTTATGCCATATATATAGTTTATGCTGTACATTTTAGTGTTTTTTGAAGGCACCTTGAGACTTTGATCCTACAATCTTTAAAGACAGCAACCAGCCTTAGATTTTTGAGAATTAGGTTTAGATATTTCAGCTGCTTTTTAAAAAAATTTTATTGTTATTCAATTACAGTTGTCTGCATTTTCTCCCCATCCCTCCACCCCACCCCAGCCAATCCCACCTCCCTCTCCCACCTCCACCCTCCCCCTTGATTTTGTCCTTGTGTCCTTTATAGTAGCTCCTGTAAACCCCTCTCCCTACTATCCTCTCCCCACTCCCCTCAAACTAAAAATGGAACTGCCCTTTGACCCAGCAATTCTGCTGCTGGGATTATATCCTAAGAACCCTGAAACACCAATCCAAAAGAACCTGTGTGCCCCAATGTTCATAGCAGCACAATTTACAATAGCCAAGTCCTGGAAGCAACCTAAGTGCCCATCAGCAAACGAGTGGATCCAAAAACTATGGTACATTTACACAATGGAATTCAGCTGCTTTTTAAAACCTAATTGTGGAAGAAAAACTGTTTTGATTTCTATAATACATGATCTGAAAAATGAACAAAATCAAACATTCACATTTTAGGCATATTAATAGCCCTTGCTATCACTGATCATAAATTGTATTATATAATGTTGGGGAAAGCATAGATTGATTTTTCAAGTAAAATTCTATATGTAGACTATGATATACAGACCTTAAATTACTTGTATATATTATAGCAGGGTTTTGGGTTTTTTTTTTCTATTTGTGGTGTTCTGCTTCAAATTTCTCTAGTGCCCTTGATTTTGTCTCCTTTTGATTTTTGGTTTCATAAGAACTTTCTATATAGAGATTTTGGATTGTAGTTTTTCCTGAGGCTTCAATGAAGGCAATGATTTTCAGTTTATTAGGCCTTTCTCTTCTTTTTTTAACCATTCAGTTCTGAGAATTTTAGTATTTATTCTAAATAAATTTTCTAGTCCTTTGTTAAATATGTGGTTTGCAAATATTTTCTCCCAGTCAATTGTTTGTTAAGACCCTATTAATAGGGTCTTTCGTAGAGAAAATATTTGAAATTTTTATGAAGCCCAGTATATTAATTCTTTCATTATGGGTCATACTTTTCATAAAATCTAAGAAATTGTTGCTTAGTCCTAGATCCCAAGAATTTTCTCCTATTTTTTTAAAGTTTTATATTTTACATATAAATGTATGCTCTGTTTTAAGTTACTTTTTGTATAAGATTTGAAGGTTAGCTGGAGATTCTTTTTTTCTCAGTAGATGTCCAGTTTTCCGGTACCATTTGTTGACCTCTTTCATTGTATTGCCTCTCAAATTTGTCAAAAGTATGTTGAACTTATTAAGTGGGCTTATTTTTCTGTGTTCTCTATTCTGTTCCATTAATCTATGTGTCTATCCCTCTACCAATGCTACACAGTCTTGATTACTGTAGGTGTATATTAGGTCTTAAAACTGGGTAGACATATTCCTCCTACTTTATTATTCTTTTTCACAATTGCTTTAGCTATTCTAATTTCCTTGCCCTTTCATGTGATTTCAGAATAATCATATCTACAAAATCTACAAAAATATCTTTCCAGAGTTTTATAAAAGTGTGATTTGATGTTTTTATTATATTGAGTATTAAAATCTATGAACATAGTATGTTTATTGACTTAGATCTTTTATTTATTTCATCTGGGTTTTGTAGTTTTTAGCATATAAGTTCTGTAATTGCTTTTTACATTCTCGGTATATCATATTTTGAATGATTTTAAATGGTACTGCACTTTAAATTTCAGCTTCCACATGTTCATTGCTAATATATAGAAATATAGTTGAGTTTTATATGTTTATCTTATATGATGTAATGTGGATGAATTCATATTAGTTCTGAGAGTTTCTTTGTAGATTCTTTGGGATTTTCTAAGTAGACCATCATGTTATCTGCAAATAGGGGAGCTTTATTTGTTCCTTTCTCATCTACATGCCTTTATTTCCTTTTCTTCCTTTCTTGCACTGTCTAGAACTTCGAATAATATGTTGAAGAAGAGTGATTAGAGCAGCCATTTTTGCCTGTTCTTAATCTTAGAAACAGGGAAGGATTCAGGCATTTCAGTATTAATATAGTGTTAATTGTAGGTTTTCTTGTAGCTGTTCTTTGTGAGGTTGACCCAATACCCTCTAACATGATTTTCGATAGTTTTTATCATGAATTAGTGTTGAATTTTGTCAAATGCTACTTCTATATCAATTGATATGATCACTTTATTTTTCTTACTTTCTTTTTAACATTAGGTATATTTCCTTTTTTACTTTTTAATTGCATTTTTCCATTACCATTTATACCCCTTATAACCCCCTAACTCCTGCAGTCACCACACTGTTCTTCATGTTCATGAGGGCTTTCTCCTCTTTGCTCAATCCCTGTACCCCCTAATGCCCCCACCACAGATGTCATCCTGCTCTCTCTGAGTTTTTCTCTATTGTTCTTGTTGGTTCAGTTTGTTCATTAGATTCCACATATGAGTGAAATCATAAGGTAGTTGTCTTTCTCTGACTGGCTTATTTCACTTAGCATAATTGTTCTCTAGATCCATCTATTCTGTCAAAAAGGGTAAAGTTTTCTTTTTTATGTCTGAGTAGTATTCCATTGTGCAAATGTACCACAGTTTTTTGATCCACTCATCTACTGATGGGCATTTAGGCTGTTTCCAGCACTTGGCTATTGTAAATAACGCTGCTATGAACATTAGGGTGCATAGGTTCTTTTGATTTGGTGATTCCGTATTCTTTGGGTATAATCCCAGCAGTAGGATTGCTGGATTGAAAGGTAGTTCCATCTTTAGTTTTTTGAGGAAATCCCATACTGTTTTCCACAGTGGCTGCATCAGTCTGCATTCCCATCAACAGTGTACTAGGGTTCCCTTTTCTCTGCAACCTCACCAGCAGTTGTTTGTTGATTTATGATAGTCACTGTGATGATGTGAAGTGGTATCTCATTGTGGTTTTAATTTGCATCTTGCTAATGGCTAGTGATGTTGAGCATTTTTTAATGTGTCTATGGGCCCTCTGCATGTTCTCCTTGGAGAACTGTCTGTTCAGGTCTTTTGCCCATTTTTAAAATGGATTGTTTGTCTTCCTGATGTGGAGTCATGTGAATTCTTTATATATTTTGGAGATCAAACCCTTGTCTGAGGTATCATTGGCAAATGTTCTTGTGATGATGACTTCTTAGACCCATTATTTAGGTGTGTTGCTTAGTTCCAAATATTTGGAGATTTTTGCATCTTTAAAAAAAAATCCTCACCAGAGGATATATTAATTGATTTTAGAGAGAGAGGAAGAGAGAGAAAGAGATCATGACCAGACATCACACCTGCAACCTAGGTATGTGCTGTGACCAAGAATTGAGCCCACAACTTTTGGTGTGTGGGATGATGCTCCAACCAACTGAGCCACCTGGCCAGGGCCCAGGTATTTGAAGATTTTTTCTATTATGTTTTTTGTAAATTGATTTCTATGTTGATTCTACTGTCTTTAGAGAACATATGCTACATGACTTGAATTATTTTAAAATTGCTGATGTTTGTTTTTTAGCTCATGATATGGTCTATTTTGGTATACATTTGTGGATGCTACAAAAGTATACCTATTTCAACCTTATTTGTCAGGTTATTCTGTAAATGTTGATTATTTCCTGTTGGTAAATAGTTGTTTTGGGTCCTTTTGTATCCTTACTGATTTGCTAGAGATAGGTGTTGAAATTTCCTCCTAGAATCTGAGATTTCCTTTTTTTAGTTCTATCATTTTGTGTTTTACATATTTTGTAACCTGTTGTTTGGTTGTATACCCATTTAGAATTGGTATGTGTCCTTGATGGATTGACCGATGGATTGACCTTTTAATATTTACATAATCTCTCTCTCTCTCTGATCATTGTCTTTCCAGTGAATTTTTAAAAATCTAATATCAATATAGCCACTCCTGCTTTCTTTTTATTAATGTTTGCATGATATATCTTTGTCCTTCCTATTACTTTCAGCCTACTCATGTCAGTATATTCAGAGTTTCTTCTACACAGTGTATAATTAAGTGATTTTTGCCAATATGTTAATGTTTTTTTATTGTTGTTCAATTATAGTAGTCCTCATTTTCCTCCCACCACTCTCCCCCTGCCCTACCCACCCCTCACCTCCCACATTCAGTCTTCTTCCCCCTGTTGTCTTTGTCTATGGGTCCTTTATACCTGTTCCTTGATGACCCTTCCCCTCTTTCTCCCATTATCCCCTGTCCCCTCCTCTCTGTTTACGCCAGTTTGTTCTTTATTTCCATGTATCTGGTTGTTTTCTGTACACCGGTTTTGTTGATTAGGTTCCACTTATAGGTGAGATCATATGGTATTTGTCTTTCACCGACTGGCTTATTTCACTTAGCATAATGTTGTCCAGTTCCAACCATGCTGTCGCAAAGGGAAGGATTTCCTTCTTTCTTTCTGCTGTGTAGTATTCCATTGTGTAAATGTACCATAGTTTTTTGATCTACTCATTTACTCACTCTTCCTGTATATTTTAATTGTTTACATGTCATGTAATTATTTATATTTTAGGGCTTAAGTTCTTATTTTATTTTTTGTCTGCTTGTTCTATTTTTATTTGTTTTTTTTTTTTCTTCATGTGGTTTAATTGAACATTTTTTTAGAATTCCATTTTTGGTTTTTTGGGTTTTTTTTAATTATTTTATTGTTGTTCAATTATAGTTGTCTGCATTTTCTCCCCACCCCTCTACCCCACCCCAGCCAAATTCCATTTTGATTTGTCTATAGTTTAATTTTAGTGTCTCTTTTAAAAAATTAATTAATTTACATATAAATTTAAAATTTTCAGTGTATCTTTTTGTATCACTACACTTTTTCTACTGGTTGCTGTAGACATCTTATTATATGTATAAACAATGTATCACAGTCTACTGTTGTTGCATTTTTCCAGTTTGAATTAATATTTCCTTTTTCACTTCCCTTATTTACAGGGTGGGGCAAAATAGGTTTACAGTTGTTTGTATGGAAATAATATAATAATTAATAAATAATAATATAAGAATAAACTGTATTTCATGTACTCACAACTGTAAACCTACTCTTGCCCCACCCTTTATAGTAAATTTTCCTCCAAATATATTCAGAACTACATCAGAATGTGTAATAATTTTTACTTCAGCCACCAAACTTAATTTAAAAAACTTTGGAGGAAAAGGAAAATATATTATATTTATTCACATTTTTACTCTTTTTTTCTTCACACTTGATAGTAAACATTTCTTCTTTTATCATTTCCTTTTGGGTTAGTGAACTTTTTAACCATTTTTATAGAGTGGGTCTTCTAATGACAAATTTTTAGTATAGCTTCACCTAATGTTATGATTTCTCCTTTGTTCCTGGGATATTTTTGGTGGATATAGAATTCTGGATTAAGAGTTATTTTGTTTAATCACTTGAATAGTGTTCTACTTCCTCCTGGCCTTCTGTTTTCTGATGAGAAATCTGCAATCATTGCCATTTTTCCCTATATAAATAAAGTGTTTCTCTTTCTTGCTGCTTAGAAGATTTTTCTTTTCTTTTCTTTTCTTAGTTTTCAGATGTTTGGCTTTCACCTATCTCAGTTTTATTTCTTTGGGTTTTTCCTGTATAGTTATTCTCAGTGTTTTAAATACTATTTGTTTGTCATTTGCCAAATTTGGGAATTTTTAGACATTCTTTCTTGGACTACTTTTTTGAGCCCATTCTCTTTTCCTTTCCTTCTGGGACTTTAATATATAATTGTATCTTTTGTTTTTGTCCCACAGGTTTCTGAATCTTTGTCACTTTATTACATCTATTTTATGTTTCTTCAGATTGGATAATTTTCATTGTTTTATCTTTGAGTTCACAGACTCTTTTTTCTATCTCCTCCATTCTGCCATTGAGAATATACCTATTTATAACATAGGTTTTAAATTTTTCATTGTATTTTCGGTAGTAAAATTTGCGTTTGGTTCTGTTTTTTCTCCTGTTTCTTTGCTGAGACTTTCTAGTTTTTTCATTTCATTTTATTCATAATTGCTTGTACTTTTGTGATAGCTTATTTTAAATATTTATTAGTGAATTGTAACATTTTTATTATCTTGGTGTTGGTATAGTCTTTTTTTATCCATGTTGAAATATTCCTATTTCTTGGTACCATGAGTGATTTTTTAAAAAACTAAAATGACATTTTAGCCCTGGCTGGTGTGGCTCAGTTGGTTGGAACATTGTCCCATATACTGAAAGGTCATGGGATCCATTTCCAGTTAGGGAATGTCCTCAGGTTGCAGGTTTATCCCTGGTGAAGGTGCATACAGGCGGCAGGCAACCATTTGGCATTTCTCCCTCACATTGATGTTTCTTTCTCCCTTTCTTTTCTTTTGTCAAATTTCTTTCTCTCTCTCTCCCTCTCCCTCTCCCTCTCTCTCTCTCTCTCTCTCCCTCACTCTCCCTCCCCCAAACCCCCCTCCCTCCCTCCTCTTTTCTTCCTTCACTCTCTAAAAAGCAATGAAAAAAAAAAGTCCTCAGGCGAGGACAATTAAAACTAAACATTTTGGATATTGTGTTATGATACCCTAAGTCTTCTGTTTGGGTTGTTTTGACATTGCTTTGGCAGGGGAATGACAGATGTCCTCTTGTTATTAACATGTGGAAGTTATCAATAGAAGTTTAGTTTCCCTAGTTGTCCTTCACTAACACCTGAGATAGAGGCATTTTGTTACTGATGGGTGGGATGGGATTATGGCTCCCCACCATTATACTTCTATTTTTATCACACTGACCAGGAGACCAGTGACTCATTCCTGCTCTCCGCATTGCCTCCACCAATACAATTCTCTCATTCAAAAATTGAAATATTCTATGAATTTAAGTAAAGGTAGAAAATATTATTTATTTTGCTGTAGGAGAATGAGAATAAGCTTCTCAGGGTTGCATTTGTTAGAAATTATGATCTTATTCCCTATGGAACTCCAGAGATGAGACTTATTTTTAAAACTTGACTTATGTTTGATAGTTTTCCAACTAACTATAGACAGTAAAATTGACCAAGTTTTATACTGTCTGGTTAATTGATGAATAGCCCATTAAGACTGTGAATGAAATTCAACTAAATTTTTACTTATCTGTTTAATTTTGTCTATTGTATGATAATTCTAGTTAGGTATAGATTATTCAAAATTATCAGATTCTTTTCTTCAAGAAATTTTAATTCTTTATCTTTTCTTTCATAATTTTGAAATTCCCTATAAAAATTCCCAAGTATCAGTCTTTGACTTAAGATGCTTAGGAAATCTTAGGGTAGCTATGTTGTTGTGGTTCTTATTATCATCATTATAATTATCATTAGCTGTTCAGGGGAACTACATAGTAACAAGACTTTCTCCTCACTGTTAATGTAGCAATTTAGGTTCTTATCCTAAAACTTAAGGGTAAGTAAGCAGCATTCAACCATAGAACAGTGTTCCTTACAAAGTAGTTCATAGATTATTTGTATCAGAATCACCTGGAGAAGTGCTTCCTGAACTGTAATGTGCATACAGCTCCCCAGAAGGTTCTTCATAAATGCAGTTTCTGATTCTGGGGTAGAACCTGAGATTCTAAATTCTACTAAGTTTCCAGATGATGTCCATGCTGCTGGTCTATGGACTTAATTTTCAATAGCAAGTACTGAGGATACTTGTTAAAATATCAGTCATATATTACATCCCACGGAGTCCATTTGTGTAGCTGAAATCTGGGAATATATATTTTAATGACATATTTATTTATATCAAAATTAAAGAATTGTTGGTAGAATTTAATGGTTCTTTTTAAAATTTTATTTTTCAGTTGACATGCATTATATTAGTTTTAGTTATACAACATAGTGTTTAGACATTTGTATACCTTGTGAGGATCACCCTGAAAAGTCTAACACCTATTTGACACCATATAGTTAGTACAATAAGAGGTCTGTCTGGAAAAAAGTCCAACCCTGTTAATATAATAACAATGGTTTGCACAATATTGATGTAGTCTGGCAGCCAAAGAGAGTGGACTGGAATGCATATACATGAGCAATAACGACTTCACTGTACTAGTCAGTAGGGGTGGTAGATGCTGTTGAGTGAGCATGTGGACTGTATGGCCATTGCCATACAAAATGAATGAGCGAGTAGAGCAGTTAACCTACATCAAATTTTGCATTAAACCTGAGTATCCCTCCCCGAAAACTATTCAGGTAATTCAGAAGGCGGCAGATATAGGCAACTGGTGATTGATAGCTTCATCACAACAATGCACCTGGTCATACATCACATCTCAGGCAGAGTTCTGTGGCGAAACATCAAATCATCCAGGTAACTCAGGCTCAATACAGCTCAGATTTGGTGCCCTTAGACCTCTGGCTTTTTCCAAAACTAAAATAACCTTTGAAAGGGAAGAGATTTCAGACCATCAGTGAGATTCAGGAAAATAGGACAGGGCAGCTGATGGGGAATGGAAGAACTGTGTGAGGTCCCATGGTGCTTACTTTGAAGAGGACTGAGGCATCATTGTCTTAAGTACAATGTTTCTTGTACCTTGTATCTTCTTCAAGAAATGTCTCTATTTTTCATTTTATATGTTTGGATACATTCTGGGCAGATTGCAGTATGTTTATCAAATTACAGGGTTATTTGATCAGTAATACCCCAACTCAAATACAGTTTTCTACATTAGCTTTCCTTGATTTTCATTACTGGAATTAATTCTTCCCTCCTTTGGAATCTTCATAGTAATTAACAATTTAACTTTTATTTTTCTTGTCTGTTTGTCTTATCTTTTCCATTACATGGTATGTCTTTAAGAGGAAAAAGAGTAGATATGTTATAATAAAAGAACAGTGCTTTTATAAAGAATTATTCAGTGAAGTTTGGATAAATGAATGAAGACCATATTAGATGATTTATTAGAGAAGAATAATAGTGAATATGGATATACGAACAAGATTATTTTTCCAAGGCTCACATATAACAGAAAATTCTTCATCTTGTACGAGGTAGTGGTTGAAATACATTACAAATGAAAGTGTGACTACTAAATACAATTAGTTAAGTTCTCTAAGGGCATAGGTTTAGTCATTTATGGTCATCACATATACAGCAAATGTGTAATGCCCTCTCCTTCATCTATGTCAATCATCTTAAATATTTCACATTACTCTTTTGATGTTCAGATAAAGTCTGGGATGTTTCTTAATTGGTGGTTTAACCACTACCCATCATTTGGACATTGAACATAGATGAAACAATTTTATCATCAACTGTCTAGTTTCTAGTCAGTAAGAATGACAGAAAAAGTGGTATTGGTTCAAGGAATAGTTCTAATGCTATTTGGATCTTCTTTGTGTATTCCATTGTTATTGTACTACACAACCTGCTGCTTCAGGACTTACTACAGAAACCTGGAAGTTCTTGGAATTTTCTCTTTCATCATAGAAATTACTATGTTGAACATTATTCTTTTTCTACCTGAACTTCTATACTTGTGTCTACTCTTATAGGATAAGTGGTTTTTTTACTCTTCTTGTAATTCAAAAAGGGTGACCTTAAATCCTCTTTAACACAAGTCCCCTCTTTCTTACTTAGATTGAATTGAAAACTGATGGCCTAGAAACATGAACATCAATTTATTTCCTGTAGGATGTTATTAAATATGTTTTGGCAACAGCATTTTTAGCATTTGGGTTTTAATCATAATAACCCAATGTCATATAGTTTTGTTAAACTTTAATTAGTTTGTCAATTAACTCTGTAATAGCATGGCTTCTAATTTTTTAGACATAGTGTACAAGGTACTTTAAGCCAAATACTTTTAAATAGATGAAGACAGGTTTAAAGAAGTAGGGTGTTAGGTGATTTAATTTATCATTCTCAAAATGTAAATTTGGGGGGGTAGGTGACTGCAGAAACATTATATTATATCTATTTTTATTGTTGTTCAAGTACAGTTGTTTCCATTTACACCCCACCTCAGCCTCCCGCACTACCCTTCCCCTCCTCCACCCATGAACCTACCACCTTTGGCTTTGTCCATGTGTCCTTTATACATGTTTCTTGATGGACCTTCCCTGTTTTCCCCCATTATCCCTCTCCCTCCTCCCTTCTGGTTACTGTCAGTTTGTTCTTAATTTCAATGTCTCTGGTTATATTTTGCTTGATTCTTTTGTTGATTAGGTTCCACTTATAGGTGAAATCATGGTATTTGTCTTTCACCAACTGGCTTATTTCACTTAGCAAAATGCTCTCCAGTTTCATCCATGCTGTCATGAAGGGTAGGAGCTCCTTCTTTCTTTCTTCTGCATAGTATTCCTTTGTATAAATGTACCATAGTTTTTTGATCCACTCATTTGCTGATGGGCATTTAGGTTGTTTCCAGCACTTGGCTCTTGTAAATTATGCTGCTATGAACATTGTGGTACAGAGGTTCTTTTCAACTGGTGTTTCAGTATTCTTAGGGTATAATCCCAGCAGTGGTACTGCTGGGTCAAAAGGCTGGTCCATTTTTAGTTTCTTAAAAATTCCATACTGTTTTCCACAGTGGCTGAACCAGTCTGCATTCCCACTAGTAGTGCATTAGGGGTCCCTTTCCTCCACATCCTCACCAGCACTTGTTTGCTGATTTGTTAATGATGGCTATTCTGACAGGTGTGAAGTGGTATCTCATGTGGTTTTAATTTGCATCTCTCTGATGGCTAGTGATGCTGAGCATCCTTTGATATGTCTCTGGGACCTCTGTATGTCCTCCTTGGAGAAGTGAGTTAAACAAACACTTCTGTTTAAGTTCTTTGCCCATTTTTTAATTGGGTTGTTTGTCTTCCTGGAATGAAGTTGTGTGAGTTCTTTATATGTTTTGGAGATTACACCCTTGTCCAAGGTATCATTGGGAAGTATATTTTCCATACGGTTGGTTCCCTTTTCAATTTACTGCTGTCTTCATTAGCCATGCAGAAGCTTTTTATTTTGATTAAGTCCCATTTGTTTATTCTTTCCTTTGTGTCCCTTACTCTAGGGGACATATCAGTGAAAATATTGCTGCATGGAATATCATAGCTTTTCCTGTCTATCTTCTCCTCTAGGACTTTTATGGTGTCACGACTTATATTTAAGTCTTTCATCCACCTTGAATTTATTTTTGTGTATGGTGTAAGTTGATCATTTTCTTTTTTTTTTCATGGAGCTGTCCAGATCTCCCAACACCATTTGTTGAAGAGACTATTTTTACTCCATTTAATGCTTCTGCACCCTTTGTTGAATATTAATTGAGCATAGAGACTTGGATTTATTTCTGGGCTCTCTATTCTGTTCCATTGATCTATGTGTCTGTTCCTATGCCATTACCAGACTGTTTTGAATACTGTGGCCTTGTAATATAGTTTGATGTCAGGTATTATGATCCCTCCTACTTTGGTCTGCTTTCTCAAAATTGCTGTGGCTATTCAGGCTCAGTTATGGCTCCATATAAATTTTTGAAATGTTCTATATCTGTGAAATATGTCATTGGTATTATAATAGGGATTATGTTGAATCTATAAATTGCTTTGGATATTATGGACATTCTGATGATGTTAATTTTTCATGTTCATGAACTTGGTATATACTTCCATTAATTTGTGTCTTCCTTAGTTTCTTTCTTCAGTGTTGTGTAGTTTTCTGAGTACAGGTCTTTTATCTTGTTGGGTAGGTTTATTCCTACATACTTTATTTTTCTTGTTGTTATATCAATGGGATTTTTTTCCTGATTTATGTTTCTGATATTTCATGATTGGTGTACAAAAATGCCTTTGATTTCTGAATACTGACTTTGTAGCCTGCTGTTTTGCCAAATTCAGTTATTAGATCAAGTAATTTTTTGGTGGAGTTTTTGGGATTTTCAGTGTACACTATCATGTCATATGCAAACAGTGACAGTTTTACTTCCTCCTTTGCAATTTGGATGCCTTTTATTTCTTTTTCTTGTCTGATTGCTGTTGAATAGAAGTGGTGAAAGCAGACACCCTTGTCTTGTTCCTGATCTTAGTGAGAAAGCTTTTACTTTTTGCCCATTGAGTGTGAACTGGCTCTAGGTTTCTCGTATATGGTCTTTATTATGTTGAGGTATGCTCCCTCTATTCCCACTTTGCTGAGTGTTTTTATCATAAATGGGTGCTGTACCTTATGAATTCCTTTTTCTGCATCTTTTGATATGATCCTGTGATTTTTGTCTTTCCTTTTGTTTATATGATGTATTACATTTATTGATTTGCAAATATACCATCCTTGCATCACTGGGATGAACCCCACTTGATTGTGGTGTATGATCTTTTTTAATGTATTGTTGGATGCGGTTTGCCAATCTTTTGTTGAGGATTTTAGTGTCTATGTTCATCAGAGATATTGGCCTGTAATTTTCTTCTTTGTTGTGTCTTTATCTGGTTTTGGGATTAGGATGATGCTGGCTTCATAAAATGAATTTAGGAGCTTCCCTCTTCCTGGATTTTTTTTTTTTTTGAATAGTCTCAGAAGGATAGGGGTTAACTCTTCCTTAAATGTTTTATGAAATTCTCCTGTGTAAACATTCAGTCCAGGGCTTTTGTATGCTGAGAGTCTTTTCATTAGTGCTTGGATTTCACTAGCTGTTATAGATCTATTCAGGCTTTCTGCTTCTTTTTCATTCAGTTTTAGGGCATTATATTTTTCTAGAAAATTTTCCATTTCACCCAGTTTTCAAATTTCTTGTCATGTAGTTCTTCGTAGTAATTTCTTACAATCCTTTGTATTTCTGTGGTATCAGTTGTAATTTTTCTTCTTTCATTTCTGATATTATTAATTTGTGTCCTCTCTTTTTTCTTGATGAATCTACTTAAAGGCTTGTCTATTTTGTTTATCTTTTCAAAGAACCAGCACCTGGTTTTACTGACCCTTTGAATTATTCTTTTAGTCTCTATGTCATTTAATTCTGCTCTGATCTTGGTTATGTCCTTCCTTCTACTTGCTCTGGGCTTTGTTTGTTGTTGTTACTCCAGTTCCTGTACATGTAGGATTAGGTTGTACATTTGAAATGTTTATATCTTTATTAGGTAGACCTGTATCGTTATGAACTTCTGTCTCAGAATTGCCTTTGCTGTGTTCCATAAGTTTTGGACTGTAGTGTTTCATTTTCATTTGTTTCCAAAAACTTTTTGATTTCTTCCTTGATCTCATTATTGACCCATTCATTGTTTAATAGCATGCTAGTCAATCTCCACAAATTTGAGTGTTTTTAGTTTTTTCCTTGAGGTTGGTTTCTTGTTTCAGGCCCTGGTGGTCTGAGAAAATGCTCTATAAGATTTCAGTTTTCTTGACTTTTTTGAGGCTTGTTTTGTGTCTTGTCATGTAGTCTATCTTTGAAAATGTGCATTTGAAAAGAATGTGTATTTTGCTTCTATGAGATGAAAGGCTCTATATATATCAGTGAAGTCCTTTTGATCTAGGGCATTGTTCAACACTGCAATATCTTTGTTGATATTTTGTTTGGAAGATCTATCCATTTTGACAGTGGGGTGTTAACATACCCTGTATTTGTGTTTTGGTGTCTATATCTTTCTTGAATTCCTCCAAGGTTTTCCTTGTAGGAATTAGGATGCTCTGATAGGTGCTCTTATGTTGGGTGCAATAATGTTTACAATGTTTATGTCTTCTTGCTAGATTCTTCCCTTGAGTATTATGAAGTGTCCTTCAATGTCTGTTTTTATGGCCCTTGTTTTGAAGTCTATTTTGCCTGATATAAATATTGCTACCCTAGCTTTTATTTCCTGTCCATTTTCTTGGAATATTTTTTTCCAACCCATTACTTTCAGTCTGTTTTAAGTCTTTTTTTCTGAGTGGGTCTCTTGTAGGCAGCATGTGTGCAGGTCATGTGTTCTTATCCATTCAGCTACCCTATGACTTTTGATTGGAGCATTTAATCCATCAACATTTAAGGTTATTATTGGTAGCTACTTATTCATTTTTTCTCCTTTGTACCTGTGTTCCTCTCTCTCTCACTCTTGTTCTTCCTCTTCTTATAGCAGTCCCTTTAGCATATCTTGCCGTGCTGGTTTGGTGGAGGTATATTCTTTCTGCCTTCTTTTGTTTGGGAATCTCCTTATTTTGCCTTCCATTATAATTGAGATCCTCACTGGGTAGAGTAGTCTTGGTTGTAGGCCTTTGCTTTTCTTTACTTGGAATATTTCTTGCCACTGCCTCATGGCTGCACTGTTTGTATTGAGAAATCAGCTGCTCGCCTTATTGGATCTCCCTTGTATGATATTTCTTGTTTCTCCCTTGCTTCTTTTAAGATTCTCTCTTTGTCCTTAAAAATTCGCATTTTAATTATGATGTGTCTTGGAGTAGGCCTCTTTGGGTTCATCTTGATTGGGACCTTCTGTGCTTCCTAAACTTTTGTGTTTTTTCCGCTCTCCAAATTCAGAAAGTTTTCTGTCATAATTTTTTCAAACTGGGTTTCTATCCCTGGCCCCTTTTCTTCTACTTCTGATATTCTTATGATTCAAATGTTGTTGCATTTCATGTTGTCTTGCAGTTCCCTTAAGGTATCTTCATGTTTTTTGAGTCTGTTTTCATGATGCAGCTGCTCTACCTGGGTATTTCTTTCTACCTTGTCTTCCAGCTCACTAATTCGGTCCTCTGCTTCATCCAGCCTGCTTGTAATTCCTTCCATTGTATTTTTTTATATCAGAAATTGTATTCTTCATTTCTTCCTGGTTATTGTTTGTAGTTTCTATTTCCTTTTTCATACTGTTGTAGTTCCCACCCACTGCTTTGTAGTTCTCTGTGTGTTCCTTGAGCCATCCTTATAACCATTCTTTAGAATTCTGTTCTTTTGAATTCTATATCTTTTGAATTCTTGCCTCCATATCATTTAGCTGTTGTTGTGGGGAATCTGCCATTTCTTTAAATTGCAGGTTCTTTCTTTTTCTCCCCATTTTAGGCAACTCTTTTTGTTTGTTTCTGTGATTCCTGATGCTCTGCTTTCCTAGCTGTCCTTGTTTGGTGAACATCTATGGTAGGAGTTTTGTTGGCCTCGGTGGTGTTGTCTCTTTGATTTCCTTGTCTGGATGCTCTAGGGTTGCTTTTTTGTTTGTTTGTTTGAATAGTCTTTTTTGTTGTACTTTGTTTTTACACGTTGGTGGCTCCTTTGTTGGTTTGTTCTCCCCTTTAGCAGGTTTACTGATATCCACAACTCCCACCTTATCTTGTATGTGATCTGGGACAGGATGAAGATGGTGTGGATTAGGCAATGGTGGAGTATTCTATGGGATATAATGTACCAACAAGTGGAGAACAGATAAGAGATCCTTTGGAGAAGTATAGCAATAACCATGATATTTCATCCAACTAGCCCCTTTTTTTAAAAGGTGAAAAAGAAATAAGATTCTTGTTAGAGGGGGAAAAGAATGTGAGCTGACTCCAGAAAGCAGTGCACTTAGATGGTGGGATATAGTAAGAATAAGGGGTAGAAACTTGGCATAGTATGCAAAAGAATGACGTTAACCACAACAGTAATAAAGCTCAGGGAGATAGTAAAATGGACCAAGATCAGAGAAGGGTGCTGTGTGGGAATGGGGACCACAATAATATTAAAGGAACTATATGATCTGAATAAAATAATAAAAAGTAAAACACCAAGAGTTGTGTATTATAGGAATATAAATAAAGTGAAGGAAGAGACATTAAAATGCAATATGAAAGGGAGAACAAAGAAAACCAGTCAAACAATGAAATCAGACAAAGAAAACTACGTGGAAAGAAAAATAAAATAATAAAAAATATTAACAAAATAATAAAATACAATAAAATATAAACAACAAAAATAATAAAATAATAACAAAATAATAAAAATAAACATACAAAGTAAGGAGTGAAATGCAAGTTCTGTAGGATAGTGAAGTGAATTTTGTCTCAGTTGTTGATGTTAGTCTTCTGATCTCTCTCTGGATCTGTCTTTGATTCTTTCATAGCTCCAAGTCTTATTGTCTTACACTTGAAAGAAAAAAGAAAAAAAAAATGCCTCCTGCCCCAAAACATGAACCCACCAAACAGGTTCTGCTGGTCTTCCTGGATGCTTCAGGCAGAGTGGGGCTGGGCTCCATTTTTTGTTTTTTGTTTTTCCTTTCCTGTGGTTCTGCATTGGGGGCTAGGTCTGGGCTCCAATATTCACAGGTGTCCAGCCTCCAGCCCTAGCCCTCAGAGCCCTGTGTGACCTCTACTGTCCATATGTGCCAGGAAAGCCCCATTTATCCACCTTTTTGTGCCACCCTTTGATTAGTCTGTGAGGTGCACTGAGTGGGAGAAACTCGCATCCCTCCTCCCTCTTTACTGGTGTGGGCACTGTGCACTTGCAGAGTCCCTTCAGGGCAGTTTAGTTCCCCTATTAAATGAAAATCTCTCTGGGGACTGCTACTCTCTGAGCCCCTGCTGCCCCACTTTGATCAGTCTGTGAGGCACCCTGACATGGAGCAAATCGTGCCCCTCCTCCTCCCTCTTTGCTGGCCTGGCCATGGCCTGAGAGTTGCTTATACAGTGGCTGAGAGCCTTTTTTTTTTTTAAGTAAATTCCGCTTCTTTGCACCCGCTGTTGTTAATGAGCACCCAGCTTTTTACATACCCCAACTCTCTGACCAGTCCAGAGTCTATCTAGGTCAGAGTCCATTGTGGCCCAACTCTTCTCCTGTCTCCAGGTGTCACCAGGCTCCCTGAGAATGTAAATTTGATGGACCAGATATTCATGCTTATATAAAGAGACACAGAGGTAGATCCAAGATGTTGGCATAAAAGGGGAAGAGTAGGTAGAAGCAAAACTAATCTTCTCCCAGGAATAAACTGGATTACAACTAAATTATAGAAAAATCATCCTGAATAACCAACTGAACACTACCTGGAGGGAAGCCTTATAACCGAGTACTTATGGAAGAAACTACATCACCACATTCAGACTGGTAGGAGATGTAGAGGCACGAGAAAGCTGGTTGATCTCCCATCAGTGACAGCTGATGTTCTGAGGGATTATTTCAGTGGCCATGGGGGTTCCCCCTGAGAAGTGTGGGGTCTAAACCCCAAGCCTGGCTCCCCAGCAGGGAGCACCAGAATCAGGAAAGGTGCCCATGTAACATTCAGCTGTGAAAATCAGCGGGGTTTCTGCCTACCAGGAAAAGGCAGCTGGAGACTCAGAGACACTCTTAAAGGGCCAACACACAAAATTTCTTCTGAAGCCACTTACCCTGGCTTTGGTGGAGGAAGGGCAGGGTTGACTAGAGCAGGATAAGGAAAGTCTGGAGTTGATGGCTCAGGGGAAAGAGCTGAAGTGTCAGCTGCCAAATTCCTAGTGCTCACTCATGCTCAATATTTCAGAAGCCATCTGGCTCAGGGACAGCACTCCCCTCCATTCAATATCAGCCTGGGGGAAGCAATAGCCTGACCCAACCCAGTTGCTGAAGAGTACAGCTGGAGGCACTTCCTGTGATTAACCATAACAGAGAGTCTGCAGGTGGAGGCAGATGTCTGAGGGTTTAAGACTTTAGCAGACCCTCTCCTGGGCCCAGTGCTGATAAAAGCTAAACTTGGTGTGCAGTCTGGTTCATTCTGCATGCACCCAGTCCCAGCAGAGGGAGCCACAAACTGTGGATCTCTGATAGCTCCAAACACATTGCCCAGGGCCAGTCATAGACAGTGTCTGACATAGGACTGCAAAAACAGTTTTTGAGATCTACCTAATATGTAGAAAAAAACACAAGGGGGGCAGCCAAAATTGGAAGACAAAGAAGCAGGCCCAAAACGAAAGAATGAGAACATTTTCCAGAAAAAGAACTAAATGAAAAAGAGGCAAGCAATTTGTCAGATATAGAGTTCAAAGAAATGATTTAAGGATGCTTAAAGGCATGATAAAAGACATAGAAATGATATAAAAGTACCAGTCAGAAATGAAGAATGCAATATCTGAAGAAAATAATACACTGGAAGGAATAAACAGTAGGTTAGATGAAGCAGAGGATAGAACCAGCGATTTGGAAGACAAGTTAGAAAACAAACATGCAAACTGAGTAGCAAAAGGAAAAAAATAAATAAAAATGAGGATAGTTTAAGGGACCTTTGGACAACATGAAGCATAACAACCTCCTCATCATAGGGATACCAGAAGGAGAAGGGAAAGAATGAACAAGTGATTGATAATGTATTTGAAGACATAATGACCAAAAACTTCCCTAACATGGTGAAGGAAAAAGACACACAAGTCCAGGAAACTCAGAGAGTCCCAAATAAAATAGACCCAAAGAGGTCCACATGAAGACACATAATTAAAATGGCAAAGTTTAAAGAAAAGGAGAGCCCTGGCTAGGGTGGCTAAGTGGATTGGGCACCAGCCTGCAAACCAAAAGGTCACTGGTTTGAGGCCCTGTCAGGGCATATGCCTCAGTTGCAGGCAAGTCCCCCAGTTGGGGGTGTGCAAGAGGCAACCAATTGACATCTCTCATACCAATGTTTCTCTCCTTCTCTGCCTCCCTCACTTCCCCTCTCTAAAAATAAATAAATGAAATCTTTTAAAAAAGAATATTTGCATTAAAAATGTAATTACAAGGAGAGAATCTTAGAAGACATAAGAGAAAAGTAGTTAGTTACGTACAAAATAGCTCACATAAGACTGTCATCTGATTTTCAACAGTAACATTTCAGGACAGAAGAGATTGGCATGAAATATTCAAAGTGAGGAAAACCAAGAACCTACACCTAAGGCTACTTTACACAACAAGGCTATCACTTAAAATTGAAAGAGAAATAAAGAGGTTCCTAGACAAGAAAAAGCTAAGTGATTTTGTTACCACCAAACTAGTATAGCAACATTTATTAAAGGGCTTGCTTTAACAAGAAGAAGAAAGAAAAAAAAAAACAGAGGAAAATTGTTAAAAATAATGGCAATAATGACTTTAAATGTAAAAAACTTAAATGTTCAAATCAAAGACATAGAATAGCTGAATGGATAAAAAACAACACCCACATATATGCTATCTTGAGGAGAGCAGCCTCAGAACAAATGATACACACAGACTAAAAGTAAAGTGATGTAAAAAGATATTTCATGCAAATAGAAAGGGAATAAAAAGATGGGGGCAGCAATACTTGTATCTAACAAAATAGACTTTGAAACCAAGGCTAAAGTTAGAGACAAAGAAGGACACTACATAATGATAAAGGGAACAATCCAACAAGAGGATATAACCCTAGTAAACTTTTATGTACCCAAAATAGGAGCACCTAAATATGTAAAGCAAATCTTTATGGACATAAAGGGGGAGGCTGACAGAAATATAGTCAAAGTTGGGGGTTTCAACACCCCATTAACTTCAATGGGTAGGTCCTCCAGACAGAAAATCAACAAGGAGCTGGTGATCTTCAATGACACTCTAGATCAAATGGATTTAATTGATATCTTAGAACATTTTATCCCAAAGCAGCAGAAATTACATTCTTTTCAAGTGCACATGGAACATATTCTAGATAGACCACATGTTGGATAGGAAATAAGTCTCAGTTAATTTAAGAAGATTGAAATCATATCAATCATTTTCTCAGACCACAATGCTATGAAACTAGAAATCACAAGATGAAAACAAAAAAAATACACAAAGACACGGAAGCTAAATAACATGTTATTAAACAATGAAGAGGTCAACAATGAGATCAAAGAAGAAATCAAAAGATACCTTGAAACAAATGAAAATGAAAACACAATAACCCTAAATGTGTGGGACACAGCTTAAGCAGTCCTAAGAGGAAACGTCAACATATTACAGGTCTATCGTAAGAAACAAGAAAAACTCAAATAAACATCATAACCCTACATCTAAGTGACTAGAAGAAGAACAACAAACAAAGCCCAGAGTGGGTAGAAGGGAGGAAATAATCAGGTTTAGATCAGAAATAAATGCCACAGAGACTGAAAAAAAAACCAAACAAACCAATTTAAAGGATAAATGAATCCAGGAGCTGCTTCATTGAAAAGATAAACAAAATTGATGAACCTTTGACCAGACTCATCCAGAATAAAAAAGAGAGAACCCAAATAAAATTAGAAATGAAACAGGGGAAGTAACAACTGATATCAAAGAGATACAGTAGACTGTAAGAAAATGTTACAAAAAGCTGTATACCAACAAATTGGACATCTGGACAAAATGAATAAATTCCTGAAAATACACAATATTCAAGACTAAATCAGGAAGAATAAGAGAATCTGAGTAGACAGATTACACCTAGTGAAATTGAAGCAGTAATCAAAAAACTCCCAACAAGCAATAGCCCCGGACCAGATGGCTTCACAGGAGAATTTTACTAAACATTCCAAGAAGAAATAGCACATCTCCTTCTCAAACTATCCAAAAAATTCAAGAGGAAGGAAGACTCCCAAGTTCATCTTATGAGGCCAGCATACCCTTAATTCCAAAACCATATAAAAACACTGCAAAAAAGAAAATTATAAGCCAATACCCCTGATGAACATCATCAACAAAATATTAGCAAACTGGATACAGCAATACATCAAAAAGATCACACACCAAATTGGGTTTATTCTGGCCATGCAAGTTTGCTACACTACTCACAAATCAGTAAATGTGATATACCACATAAACAAAATGAAGGATAAAACCCACCTGATTATGTTAATAGAGAAAAAAGATTTGATAAAATCTAGTACCCATTTATGATAAAAACTCTCAACAAAGTGGGAATTGAGGAAATATACCTAAAAGTAATAAAGGCCATGAATGACAAACCCATTGCCTGCATCATACTTAATTGGCAAAAACTACAAGCATTTGCCTTAATATTGGGAACAAAACAGGGATGTCCATGTTCACCTCTCTTATTCAGCATAGTACTGAAAGTCCTATCCAGAGCAATCAGACAGAAGAAATAAAAGGTATCCAAATTAGAAAGGTAGAAGTAACAGTGTCTTTATGTGCAGATGACATGACACTGTTCATGGAGAACCCCAAATATTCCACCATGAAACTACTGGAACTGATAGATGAATTCAAAAAAGTAGCAGGATACAAAATTAATATCCTGAAATCAGTTGGACCTTTATATGTCAAAAACGAACTATCAGAAAGGGAAATTGAGAAAATAATCCCATTCACAATTGCTTCAAAAAGAATAAAATACCTAGGAATAAATCTAACCAAGGACATAAAAGACCTGTCCTTGGAAAATTACAAGACACTGAAGAAAGAAATAGAAGAAGATACAAGTAAGTGGAAGCACATACCATGTTCATGGATAGGAAGAATTAGCATCATTAAAATGCCCATACTACCCAAATTAATCTATAGATTCAGTGCAATTCCTATCAAGATACCAATCACAGAAATAGAACAAAAATTTAAAAAACTATATATGGAACCACAAAAGGTTGTGCTGTATAGCAACAGCAATCTTGAGAAAGAACAAAATTGGAGTAATCATGCTGCCTAATATCAAACTATACCATACAGCCATAGTAATCAAAACAGCATGGTACTGGTGTAACATTGACGCATAAATCAGTGGAACAGAATAGAGAGCCCAGAGATAAACCCACACCTTTATAGTCAATTAATATTGACAGCAGAAGCAAGCACATACAACGGGCTAAAGATAGTTTATTCAATAAATGGTTTGGGGAAAATTGGACAGATACATGCAGAAAAATGAAACTAGACCACCTTCTTATGCCACACTTAAGAATAAATTCAACAATAAAAAATGAAAAATAAACAGGTACATGATGAAATCTTGTTGGGAGTTGACCATTTGCATTTCTTCTTTTGAATTGGTCTGTTCCTCTGGCATCAGAATTACATCTAGCTCTTTCAACAGTTTACTTGCTCCTTTTCTTAGTAAACTTTAGGAAATACTATGATTCAATAACAAGTTTGGCAAGGGATTACTGTGAATTTATTCCTGCTTTTTTTTTTTTTAACGGTGATTAAAGAGCATATGTAGGCCAACCTAGTAAGAGTGATGATGCTATGAAGAGAAGACTTAAATTTCCAGATTTCATATATAGTAGTCATGGTTGCTCTGGCTATGGAATAGGCTCCCAGAGTTGGTCAGAGAGCCCACTGTGAAGATGAGGCAGAACAACAGCAAAAAAAGTCATATTATAGTGGATCTCTGACCTTATAAGTTTTCTTTATACTACTTAGATGCCAAGCATCTGAATAAACAGTAGATAATTTGTCATAAGCAGACAGAGCTACAAACTCTATGGCAACTCTGAAATTTTTGTTTCAAATTTACCTAAGTTTTATTTGAACTGAAGATTACTGAAAAAATAAGAAGCAAACAATGAAGCTTCATAGAAAGATCGTAATTTTGCAACTAAACAAGAATAGATGTTAATTGCAGTTTTGCCACTTATTTGCTGCCAGCATTGAAAATAAAAATTAAATTTTTAGAATTTTTATTATAAGTAAAAAATAAAAATTCTTTTTAAAGTATATTTTATTGATTATGCTATTATAATTGTCCCATTTTTTTCTACCCTTTATTCCCCTCCACCCTGCACCACCCCCACACTGCCCGTCAGCATTCCCCCCACCACTTAGTTCATGTCCGTGGATCTTACATATATATTCTTGGGTTCTCCATTTGCTATACTATTCTTAACTGCCCCCTTAATCTTTAATCTTGGGGAATTTAATTGTGATGTGTCTTGGTGTGTTCCTCCTTGGCTCCTCAATTTGTTTGGGACTCTGAGCTTCCTGAACTTGCATGTCTATTTCCTTTGCCAGATTGGGGAAGTTTTTCTTCATTATTTTTTCAAACAAATTTTCAATTTCTTGCTCTTCCTCTTCTGGCACTCCTATGATTCAGATGTTGGAATGTTTAAAGTTGTCCCAGATGTTCCTAAGGCTCTGTTCATTTTTTTGAATTCTTGTTTGTTCATTCTCTTCCATTTGAATATTTATTTCTTCCTTTTGTTCCAAATCATTGATTTGAGTCCCAGTTTCCTTCCCTTCACCGTTGGTTCCCTGTATATTTTTCTTTATTTAACTTTGTATAGCCTTCACTTCTTCCTTTATTTTGCATCTGTATTCAATCATTTCTGTGGGCATCTTGGTTATCAGTGTTTTGAACTGTGCATGTGGTAGGTTGTCTATCTCCTTGTTGCTTAGTCCTTTTTCTGGTGCTTTGGTCTATTCTTTCATTTGTGCCATATTTCTTTGCCTTGGTACACCTGTTACATTGTAAGGGGTGGAGCCTTAGGTATTCACCAGGACAGTGCAACCCATGTTGCTGGGTTGTGGTGCTGTATATGGGGGAGGGGTCAGAGAGGGGACAATGCTGCTTGCTCAGCTCTCACCCCGCTTTCAGTCACTTCCCCCATTACCCACAAGTGAATTGGGCCCTTCTGGTGCTGATTCCCAGGTGGGTGGGTTTGTGTACATTCTACGATCCCATGGGCCCATCTAACAGACTGTGAGACTAGGAGTTTCTCCCAGCACCACAACCCCCATAGGTTTTTACAGCCAGAGGTTTTGAGGCTTTATTTCCCTGTTGTGGAACCCCAGGTTGTGCGGTCTGTCTCTCTCCCCAGTTGTTCCTCCCAGTTTATCTACATGTGTATGTGGACTGTCCTGTCTGCCAACCACCACCTTGCTGTGAGTCCTCTCCATCCGCTCTGCCTGTCTCTGCCCCTCCTACCAGTGTGGATAAATATTTCTTCTTTAACTCCTTGGTTATTGGACTTCCATACAGTTCAATATTTTGGCAGTTCTCATTGTTTTTTTGTTTTTGAATTGGTGGTCATCCTTATTTTGGTTGTGCAAGATAGCAAAGCATATCTTCCTGTGCCTCCATCTTGGCTGGAAAAAATTAAAATTCTTTACCTCTGTGTCCTCTTTGCAAAACAGAAGTATGTATCTGTCTTGTAGTGCTGTTTTCAGAAAGAAATATTAGTGCCTATGTTAGATACTTATTTTTTTAAGACTTTATTTATTTATTTTTAGAGTGAGGAGAAGGGAGGGACAAAAAGGGGGAGAGAAACATCAGTGTGTGGTTGCCTCTCACACAGCCCCTACTGGGGACCTGGCTAGCAACCCAGGCATGTGCTGTGACTGGGAATTGAACCAGTGACCCTTTGATTCACAGGCTGGCACTCAATCCACTGAGCCACACCAGCCAGGGCATAGATACTTATTTAATAATGGGTATTATCATTATGGTTTTTAATAATATATTGTTATTTATCCTATGTCCTTGCTAATAACTAAATTATGCTACTTGAGTACATAGTAAATTTTATTGTTTATTTAGCTGTCACTACATAATAAGTGTAAAGAAAATATACTGCTGCTCAGACATAAATTTAGATATTTTAATTGTAATTTTCTTTCTTTCAGAATTACTTACTGTCATCTACCTTTCCAGAGTAAATGGCTCTATGTTGGAACAGAAAGAGGAAATACACATATTGTAAATATTGAATCTTTCATTCTTTCTGGATATGTTATCATGTGGAACAAGGCAATTGAACTGTAAGTGTAAACTTGAATATCACTTATTTAGCTTAAATATTTCTTATGGTTTGTAACATATATAAAATTGCAGTTATTTGAAACTTTAAAACTAATTTATGATTAATATGAGTGAAAAGTTCAGCCAAAATAATTTGAAACCATAAAGGCTTTTAAAAATATATATTGTGGTATTAACACATGCAAATAAGATTTTCCAAATACTATAAGTAATTAAGGATATGTGTGCCCAATTTGATGATAAAATATTAATTCTAAAAGTTGCACATGGCAATATCATCACATTCTTTATAGTCAAATTTAGTATAGCTACTTCCATTGAGAATGACAAGTGGATTGTGGCTACAGTTATTTTTATGTAAAAATAATCATGATCTGTTCACATACAGGGTGGGACAAAGGTAGGTGTACAGTTGTGAGTATGTAAAGCAGTTTATTCTTGAATTATTTATTAATTATTATATTATTTTCCATATTAACAACTGTAAACCTACTTTTTAATATTGATAGCTTATTCTTCATTTGCCTCATTGACATATATTTCTGGGCTCAAAGTAGAATCAATTTATTAATATTTTTATGTTGTGATCTATACAGCTATCTGGATATGTGGTTGATGGCAATTACCACTTTGATACTGATATTTACATTTCTGCTGGTATAAAATATGAAATCCCCCACATATGAAACTTCATGGAATTCTAAGCCATCTATTTATAGTATATATACAGACAGTTCTCCTGGTTAATCAGAGAAACAATTTTTCTTTAATAAATGTTTATGCTCTATACATTATTAGTTCCTTTATAAGATAAAGTTTTGACTTGAATCTGGCCCATTCTCTCATATTGTCTCATAAGTACATAAATTATTCTTCCCCCAAACTCTGATTAAAACAGACTATTTTCATAAAGTTTGACTCTTGACTGTTCCATACTCCCAATGTTTCAATGTACACGTATATTACTTAATAGGGAAGGTTGTTACTAGTTATATTGTTGTTACAGTATTTTGTATTATGTCTTAATGGGTTTTTTATTAATGACAATTTTTTCTCTGTCATTAGATTAAGAGGTGCTCCAGGGCAGAATTTTTGTTTATTGCTCTTTTCTTTTTCTTCATACTTGGTTTATTTTGGCACTTTCCACAGAGTGGCTACTAAATGACTGACATTACTGAAGAGTTGGTATGATAGTTACACACTACTATTGACTTACAGTTTTCATTTGTAATTATATTTGTTATAGCTATTTTGATTACATATATTTTACCATTCTGTATATGTATTTTTAAAGACATTTATCCGATAAACAATTATGTCTCCACCAAAAAGATACTTACTTTTTTTAGATATTTGGTAATGGCTTTTCCCCCTATAATCTTAGTCCTATAATAGCAATAAACAGGCTGAATAACAAACATTAAATAAAAAAAAAGGATTTCAAGTGAGGACTTTAAAGTAATTTCACATATCTCTTAAATATCTCCTATTTATTATTAATGCTTGTTTTCATAGTATTGTTTTAGGATATGATAAAAACACAAGTAAACTTGAGAGATCCAATTATAGAACTGCTATAAAATTTAATAGTAGTATAAATCATAATAGATGTATTATTTGTGTTCAGTTGAACGATGCTAAAATAATTAAGAAGAGTTTATTATCTGAACAGGTAAAATATTTTACCATTTTTTCAGTGTTGTTTCCACATTCATTTACTTAACAAATCCTTTCCTTAATCCAAATTCGTACTACCTGAAATAGTGACTTACACTTTAGCTATTTATAGTTATATAATCTATACTTTATGATTGTAGGACTAATGAAGAGGTTTAAAATGTGTATTATAAAGGAGGGAAAATTTAGGAAAAGTTAAAGTAAAATAAAATACTTTTATTTTTCATAATATGATCCTACACATGTAATTTGGCATCAGAATAGAATCTAACATCTATACTATATGAATCCAGTGTTTTATAGAGTTGTACATGCCTCTGAAAATGTCCATGAAATATTAACGTCCAAATTGTTTTTTGGTTTTCTCACTAGATTTCCAAAAGTATATTTTCATTGTTATAGATATAATTTTATTTTATTTTTTTAGACTCCTAGAGATTTTTATATAAGCTCTAGAACATTCATTTTAATAATAAAATACAATAATATTAAAGTCTATTTGTGTATACAAATGGATTTTATCTATAATAAAACAATAATAATAAAATCTATTTGTGTATGCAAATAGAACATAGTTATTATTTCTTTATTTGACAAAGCTTCCCATGTACTTTAAGCATATCAAATAAGCCTAATTAGTTCAAAATTTCTCCTTCATAAGGAGAAAGAACAAATCCCCAAGGCATTTCAAGGACCCTTTGGAATGACTCAAAGCCAATTTCAGGTCAAGAAAAGTCTCTTAAAAGTTAAACCCTGGGAAAGTTGTCAAACATATTTGACCAAAAGACTATATATCATTATGAAATAATAATATTTATTTATCCAAAGTAACAATAAAGGTATCAAACATAAACACAGGCTAGCAAAACTTTAGTTCTTAGGATAAAGAATATGAGTTTTTAATCAAGTACCTGATTTTACAATGTAATACATAACTATTTTTTTTAAATATAGAATCTTTGCTTTCTAGGCAGATACAGGAACACCTAGATATAATTTTATTTATTTTTAATTTTTAAATTTTTTAAATTTATTTATTTTTATTCAGTTACAATTGTCTGCATCTTCTCCCCATCCCTCCGCCCCACCCCAGAGAGTCCCACCTCCCTCCCCCACCTCTACCCTCCCACTTGATTTTGTCCTTGTGTCCTTTATAATAGCTCCTATAGACCCCTCTCCCCATTATCCCCTCCCCACTCCCCTGTGGCTACTGTTACAATGTTCTTAATTTTAATGTCTCTGGTTATATTTTGTTTGCTTTTTTTCTTTTGTTCATTATGTTCCAGTTAAAAGTGAGATCATATGGTATTTGTCCCTCACCGCCTGGCTTATTTCACTTAGCATAATGCTCTCCAGTTCCATCCATGCCATTGCAAAGGGTATAAGCTCCTTCTTTCTCTCTGCTGCGTAGAACTCCATTGTGTAAATGTACCATAATTTTTTGATCCACTCATTTGCTGATGGGCACTTAGGAGATGCAAATTAAAACCACAGTGAGGTACCATCTCATACCAGTCAGAGTGGCCAACATAAACAAATCCACAAACAAATGCTGGAGAGGATGTGGAGAAAAGGGAACCCTAGTCCATTGTTGGTGGGAATGCAGACTGGTGCGGCCACTGTGGAAAACAGTATGGAATTTCCTCAGAAAACTAAAAATGGAACTGCCCTTTGAACCAGCAATTCTAGTGCTGGGATTATACCCTAAGAACCCTGAAACACCAATCAAAAAGAACCTGTGCACCCCAATGTTCATAGCAGCACAATTTACAACAGCCAAGTACTAGATATAATTTTGAATGCCAACTTCCAATCTCCCAGAGTCTTTTAAATGCTCTCTACCTCTTGAGATACAGAAGAAAATGCATGCTACTTACTGTTAATATGTCAAGTATATGGGACAATAAAAATATGCATTTAATTAAAAATTCATTTTACAATAGAATTTTAGACACAAATTTTAACAATGCATTTTCTAAGTATGACAAATGCAGAATTGCCTTTAAGAGATATGTGAAATTATTTCAAAGTCCTTACTTGAATTCCTTTTTTATTTAATGTTTGTTATTCAGCCTGTTTCTATTTTTGTGAAGTCCCCTAATTGTAATTATATTCAATTCTCAAAAAAAGAAAATATATTGATGATTTGGAAACTGGAAAACATTTTCCATATAAACAGTGATGTTTGTAGAATATTTCATCTACGGCCATACCACCCTGAATGTGCCTGATCTCATCTGTAGAACATCTCATAAAATAGTTTTATAGAACAAAACTAACATTAATATTTTTGTGGGAAAATATATTCTAGTTTATAGCACAGAAATAGCTGTTCCTGTACGGTAGCCCTAGCTCTTTAAAAAATGTAACCTATTTTTTCTACATATTAAAATGTGAACATGAAATTCTGAATTAATATTAATATTTAACTACTGCTCATTCAAACATATTTATTGAGCGGTATGATATGGTAAATACATAATTTCTGCTTTCTTGGGGGCTTCCATTTTAGTAAGGATGAGATTATGTAAAAAGGCAATTACAATGTATTAGAAATATAGTGTGGCAGTTCCATGAGGACACCTAGTAAAGACATGGGGTCTCAGAGAAGTATCTGTGAAGTCAGATACATCTATGCTGAGATCTGAAGGATGAGTTTCAGTCAGATGAGTGAAGAACTGAGGAGAGGTGAAAGGGTATTGCAGGAAGTGGGAACAGAGGCTTAAAGGATGGAAATGTGAGAGAGTTTTTGTTCCATGCCCAGTTTTAAGTAGTTTAGTTGGTTGAAATGGCTGGGGAAGAGGATAGCAAAAGATAAAACCGAGGAAGTAATCTGGGTATATAACATGACAGGCCTTATAAGACAATTTGAGAAGTTTGGACTTTTTCGAAGGCCAGGAGCTAGATTTTGAAGAGTTTTAAGCAGAGAACTGACTGGATCAAATTTGCATTTTGGAAGATTACCCTGAATGCAGGTATAGAGAAATGAGAAAAGACTGTATTTTCGGTAAAAATTATGATGGTGAATTTTGGAGTGGAGATAAGCTGACATAGTAAAGAAGTAAGAGATAGAAGCTGTAAGACTTGGGTATTATGGGAAGATGTGAAGATAATAGGGAAGAATTAAAAGTGACCCCCAGGTGTTTGGGTTAAGCAACTGTGTAGGTTAGGGTGCCACTTAGAGAAAGAATGCAAAAGATTGAATAGGTTGGAAATAAAATAATGAGTTCAGTTTTAGGTTGGTAGATTGTATGTGTTTATAAAGCATTCACCTGGAATTGGTATGGGAGAATGGTAGGATGTGGTAAACAGGGTGGGGCAAAAGTAGGTTTACAGTTGTGAGTATGTGAAATAGAGTTTATTCTTGTATTATTAGCTATTGTATTGTTAATGAGAACAGAATTTTCATTCTCAATGAAACCATGAGAAGAGATGAGATTGTTTGTGATGAGTTAATAGAAAAGAGGTAGCAAACTAGTAGACAATGAATCAATTCACAGATATATTTTACTTGGCTGTCAGAATATTTAAATATGTCTGAATTATTAATTTGTAACATTTAAAAATTTGTAGACATAAAAATTCAGATTTTCAGCTTTTCATTAAAAAGATTCATAATGAGACAATTCCAGTCCAGCATTCTTGCATGGCAGTCAGTGATTAACTGGAAATGAGTTACATCTATTGTTTAATAGATGGGTCATGTGCTATCCAGTTTAGTACAGTTCTTATTCAGCCTATTTAACTCATTTGAAATACCTGCCTGGCTCCTGTGGGCCCTTGAATTTATGACTGCATCTAATAGGGGAATAGATGGCAGTCTAGGACAGAAGACAAAAGCAGACCAATATTTAAGATATAGAAACAGAAAGTTCATGAAGGAAACTATCAAGAGCCATTGCAGTGAGTGGGAGAAAGAGAAATAAATAGGGATACTTAGAAGAATTACTGGGCATTATTTGATAGGTATATATGAATTTAAGTTTATTGATAATTTTACCTGACATAATTCTTGTGGGATTTACAGAATCTGGATGTACAGATGCTATTCTTATTTTTAAAGTCAACTTTTAATGGTCATAAGTTTTGCCAGGAATGCTTGGTGATTTTTTGGAAGTTTAATGTTAGGAAAGAGGTCAGAAACAATACATCAAAATGTCAGTCATTATATCTAGGCAGTGAAATAATGAGAGATTTTTCCTTTAAACTTTTGGTATTTTCTGAGTTTTACTTTTTACAATAAATTATATTTCTTATATCATTATAAAAATCATTACAAACTGGAGATTTAATGCTAGATTATTTTCTGAACTTGAGTGTTTTCTAGAGTCTGAGAACTTGAATGGAAGTCTTGCAAATGGTCTAACTAGTGTTTCTCAAAGTATATTTCAGTGATTTTCTTAACATAATCAACAAAAAAGGATTCTGTTGATCCATAATTTTGGAAAATATTGAACATTTTCAATGCTCATTTGCATATGATAGCCCTAAGAAGTTCTTTAGAAAAAGAAAATATTTAATTGCCCCATGCAGGGCTTCCCAAACTTTTTTTGATATGAAACACTGTGAAATGCCTTATATGTTCACTAGTGTATCATGGAGTACACTTTGGTATTTGTTGCTCCAATCAAACCCAAGAGAGAGATAGGAGTTTATGATTTGTTGGATATTATTAGTTCTTCAAGGATAATCGAGGCACATTGTCCCTTCTTAGAAGCATTTATACTATAATAAAACACTACATTTACGTGTAAGTGATATAACTGCTAAAAGCTTTGTAAACTTTTTATAAAGCCTTGTTTAGTTTCTTTCTGCCTGCATGTATTCCAGACTGCAAATAGTAACTCTGATTTCCAGTTATTCCAATGATTTACAACAATCATAATACATAGTATTTATTGAGTACTTACTATGTTTTGGCATTATATTAAATGCTACATGTATCCTTTAATCCTCACAATCCTTCACTAGGGTTAGTACTACTACCTCCATTTTTAGATGAGAAAATTTAAGATAAAACCACTAACAAAATATCTAATAACTTTGTATTTATTCCTTTCAGTCACTCAGGGGAGTCAGTATCTGGGGAACCTGGAGCTACATAATTTGTTACTTTTCTCTGATGCCAAAGAGTTTCTAAAATTTAAATCTTTATTGCTTTGTAGAGAATCTTTGATGATTTTTATGTTTTTTAAAAATAAGTTATACTATGTCAGTATAATCATAATAGAATTAATCTGGTACACTTAAGTCACTGAAGAAAGAATGTGGAGATTTGTGAAATTGGTGGTCATATCAGGTCATGTCATATTTAGTCATGATACAATCACATTTAACAATGATCTAAGTTAAAGTAGGAAATATAAAATAAACATGCCAGATATCATAGTAGAATAAATTTAAAGTCATATTGACAGAATACATCTCTCTTTATCAATATGCTCTTGAACTCATAAAGATCTGTTACTGATTACCCTAGAAACCAGATAAATGAGACATAACCAACAAACTTTGTTTCCCTAGTTGGTCAGTGTTCTGTATGCTGGTTATCACTAGAGAGGGAATTTTCTTTTAAATAGAAGGAACCTATGTACTTTTTACAGGCACAAATCAGAGATTTTATGTCAAAATGAAATTTTAAATCAAGTATGAACTTTTTAATTCGGTTGAAACAGGTTTACAACATCAACCTTGTGGCTGTGTAAGTTTTCCTTTGTTTGGATAAGTATGTGTTTAATTTCAAATTTTCAGAGGCCCTGATTTGGCAACAAACGTATAAGATAATAAAGAATCCTATTGTTATGTGGATCTAAGTTTTTAAACCTGATTTTTAAAAAATCACACCTACTTTAATAACGTTAATAGGAAAGACAAAAGTAATCTTAAAGAAAAACAACACAAAAGTCAAATGAATCTAAGCTAAACCCCAGAATATTGGAAGTGTATTCCAGTATAATCTTAGTTTTTTTTGTTCCTGTCTCTAGTGGTAAGGTGTTTTAATGTTTATTTTTTAATTACTTTTTTAAATTGATTTAACAGATCCACAAAGACTCATCCAGGTCCAGTTGTACATTTAAGTGATAGCCCAAGAGATGAAGGGAAAGTGAGTATTCTAATACCATTATTCTTGCATTTATTTTCTTCATTCTTGAATAAAGGTATTTCTTATTATTATTTGATACCTAACATCTTTAGCACAGTTCACAACATTCAGTGTCATTTAAGATTAAAATATGTTGAATGAATGAGCAAATATTAATAAATGAATGAATGAATTATTCACTCTAATAATGGTACCAAATTAAGTCTTTAGTTTTACCTAAAGGTAAAGTTGATATTTAATTGTAGAATTTTGAGGGAGGCATGTAACACGTGGAACAATTTTAATTTTCAGATAGTTTGTGCTTGAACTTAACAATATAATTTTTAGTATTGTTAATCATTGGCCTCTGCTATTCAGTCTTGATAATGATAAGTAACCAATATTGAATAATTATAAATTAGCCAATCTTGATTTTTATAAATAGGTGATAATATAGAAAATGTTCTTAGATTACAGAAATAATCCTATTAACCTTGATTATTCATAATTTTCTTTTGATGATAAGGAAACAAAGTTAATAACAAAAAGATCTGAAGTATCACTTTCATGTAAATACTATTTCTTCAAGTATATAATTTTGGCTATGTAGTGTAAAAACACTTGAATAAATTATTTAGTTTAGGTTTGGTTCTTTGTTTATTTTTAAATGATAGAAACTGAATTAGCCTAATAAATATTGAACCTGAAAAACAAATTGGCCCCATGGCCATAGAAAGAATATTGGATTTCTTCAAATTGATCCATAAATATGGTATAATTCCATCAGATGTTATCAGAATTTACTTATTTTTTAAAGAACTCAAAAGCTGATTCTAAAATTCATAAGAAAAAGAAAATGTTTAAGAATAGTCAAAACATTTTTGAAAAAGAAATACATTGTGATAGTCATACAAGGGTATAAAGAAGACCAATAGATATTCAGAAATGGTTCAGGCATTTGGGGGAATTTTGCACATTTTAGAGATGTTTTAGAACATGATATACTGTTGAGTGAATGGTGTTGGACAATTGGCTATTTGTTTTAAATCAAATGGTATGACCTGTACCTCATACCACTCAGAAATAAATTCTAGATGGAGAAAACACATAAATATTAAAATCACAACTCAGGGAGTTTTAAAAGAAACTGTAGGAAATGGGTTGTTACTGTGCAATAAGGATATCCTGAGGCAAGATACAAAGCCCAAAAGCTTTAAGGACTATAGCATAACAAGACAATCATGGTAAGAGACAAGCATCAAAGTAGGGGGCAGTGTTTGCTACATATACAGCAGGGAAATAATGAACATGCAAAATATGTAAAGAACTTTACTAAATCCTTTTATTTCATAATAGGAAATAAATAATGTCTAATTAATAAAACAAGAAGTGGCAATATACATACATTTAGAAACATGGAAGAATAAGTCTACTAGAAAAGATAGTTTTAAGAGTTGAAGGAGTGGTTGCCTTTTACCTTTAAGAGAGCAGGGTTTGGCAGTGAGGAGGAAACAACTTCACTAGTATTCACTAAGGAAATGCAATGTACCATTTTCTTCCTAATCAGAGTGGCAAAATATTAAAAATTAAACATATTCATAATATTAAGTAATGGAAAAGGCATTGAGAAATGGGCATCTAGAATCAGCAATATGGGCAATTTGGCATTATCAACATTTAAAACATGTATTTATTATGACCTAGAAAATCCATTTCAGATATCTAACCTAGTTATATGACCAAGGGGCAAGATTTTGAAAACAACCTAAAAGTCTATTAATAGGGAGTAAATGAATGCTTATATATCCATACTATAGAATACTGTGTTAATATGGGAAGTTCTTTAAGCCACATTTTTTAAAACCACAATTTTTAAAAATTGTTCAATAATGGTTGTCCCCATTCCCCCCCATTATTCTCCTCTGCCCTACCCATGCCCACCTCCCACATTCAACCCTCCCCACCCTCCCCCCACCTCCGTGTCTTTGTCTGTGGGTCCTTTATACATGTTCTGTGATGACCTTTCCCATTCTTTTTTCCATTATCCCCCTCCCCCCTCCCCTCTGGTTACTGTCAGTTTATTCTTTTTTTCCATGTCTCTGGTTCTGTTTTGCCTGCCTGTTTGTTTTATTGATTGGGTTCTACTTACAGGTGAGATCATATGGTATTTGTCTTTTACCACCTGGATTACTTCACTTAGCATAATGCTACATTTTTTTTTTACAAGTTGCAGAACCATAAATGCAATGTAAAACCACTTAAATAATGCATTTGTATTTTTACTTGTACATTCAAATACCCAAGGGGAAAAGCCTGAAAGTATATGTATAAATCTGGGGAGGATACTGGAGATTGGAAAATGGTCAAAATTATCCTTATTTTACTTGTGGTGTTCAAAGTTTTATGAAGGAATAAAATTTGTGTTAATCATATAATTTAAAAAATTAGTATTAGAGTCAGAAACTATGTGTTTGAATTATGGCTCTACTACTTATTAGCATACATCCTTGAATAAATCCTTGACTTCTTGTAGATTAGTTTTTTTATCAGTAGCCTTTTGTCACAAAAAGTTTTTATTTTAATTACTTATTTTTATCAGTTTTAATTTGATTCCTGCATTTTGTTTCTTAGTAATGTTTCCTTTTCTGAGGGAAAATATAATCCTATTTTTTCTATTAGTTTTAAGGCTTTCCATTTTAAAATTAGATTTTAATCTATATATATATAGTTTATTTTGGTTTGTGATAAGGGCATACCTTTATTTATATGTATAAATAATCAATTTATTAAAATAAACAGTTCGATTTCCACTGATGTATAAGGACATCTCACTCATATATCAAGTTCCCATACTGGGGTGGGTCTTTTTCTGGGCTTTTTACTCTGTTGCACTGCTATATTTATTGTTTTACTAATAGCACATTTTAATAACTTCACAAAATATCTTGATATCTTGGAGGTCCTCCTCCTCCTCCCTTTCCTATCTTAGCTTTTACTTACCATTTATTCTACTCTATGAAATTTAGCATCAGTTTATCAAGCTCTGTATATCCCTGTTGTATATCCCTGCTGGGATTTTGTTTGCAACTTGGACATGCCAAATAATTTAGAGAAAATTTACATCATTAAGATATAAACATAGGAGACTTTTTGGGGGAAAGATGGCAGCGAGATAGGTGGGAGCAGAGTCCACTTCCCCTCAACACCAGTGAAATACCTAGCTGATCTGAGGAGCAGAGCGAACAGCCAACAGTATTCCAGCATATATGAAGATCGGAGACCAAAGATAGAGGACATCGAAAGATCAGACGGTAAGAAGAGTGCTTAAGGACAATAAGATCCCCGGGACCCGCGGGAGAGGGCAACTGAAGCCCCACCCGGGCACAGGGTCGGCTGCAGGATTCCTGGGAGAGAGCCAGGCTGGGCTGTGTAAGCAGCCAGGTGCTTGTTTGGACCAGGGGGGCTTGAATAGGAAGAACTTCTCAAAAAGGAAAAGAAAATAGAGGCACGTAGTTGCTAGTTAGAAAACTCTCTGCAGCAGCTGCAGAAGCCCCGGCCTCTGGCGCCCCTCCTCCCTCAGCCCTGGACTGTGAGCGCAGAAAAGCAGCCCCGGCGCTCACCTGAAGCCGGGCTGACGCACTCGCGTCTAGGGGCCCACACCTGAAACCCCGGGTGGGCGAGCACCCTGATAAGCTCCGGCTGCCTGGGAGCACAAACAAAAAGCTCCTGGGTGAGCGCAACTGGATCAGTGGCTGGCTGCCCCCGTCACGGACCCAAAGCAGGGGATCAGCAACCAACTGAAGTCCAAACACAACCCTATCAATGGCCTGGCTGCCTGCTGGCGACCACAGCCGAAAAAAGCACTGGTTCTGAAAACTCCTACGTAGCCCCTGCTCACACAACTCTGCAGGGCCTACTGGCTCTCTAGGAGGAAGGCAGAACGCCCAGCAGAGGGGAGCTGCAGGGTTGGAGAGACTGCATTCCCCGGAAAGACTCGACCCAATAGGGGGCTGAACTACCCCATAGCAGCACCGAAAGCCCCTAGCATCTAAGACAGCAAAGAGCAAGAAGGTGGAATGTGAGTTGCCCCTAATTGGTGCAACTCAAGGACAGCCACAGCTGGTGAACTAAAGGCCTAGTGGGGAGCAGAAGGACCCAGAGGAACTAGACTGAAGGCTGAACAACAGCGAAAAGTGTGGCTCAGGAAGGGAGAAAAGTGAAACCAATCCTTCCAACCACCCCTTCCTGTTCCACAGACAGGACGACCACCAGAACTAACCTGACCAGTTTAAAGCCAGCAGAAGACCCTTTTTTTTTTTCCTTCTTCTTTTTTCTCTCCTTCTTCCTCCCTGAATTCCTTCTTCCTTTCTGTCCTTCTTTCTTTTTTATTCCTTCTTCCTTCCATCCTTTACCTTTTTTATTCCTTCTTCCTGCCTTCTTTTATTTATTCTGTTGTTTTAATTTTTGTCAAAAAATTCCTTCTTATCTTGCTTCCGATCTTTCTTTATTACTACTCCCTTCCATCCTTTCCTTTTCTATTCCCTTTACGCCTCCTTCCGGTTTTTTTTTTTTTTTTTGCCCCCATTCCTCCTTTTTCCCACAGGTGAGACAATAAAACCTGGAGTGCTGAAAAGACCAGAGTAAGACTGTGTTATACCCATAAATGTCAGCTCAAGACCAGTGAGCACAGGAGATTAAGGAGACAGCACCACTGAATCCCATTGGCATTCTACCATAGAAGTTCATACCATAAACCCAGGGAGTCAGAATACATCAATTTAAGAAGCAGAGGCTAACAAGAAGAGTCTCACAAACAATGGGAAGACAAAGAAACAATCCCCAAATGAAAGGAAAGGAGGAAGCCTCAGAAAGAATGCTAACTGAAAAAGAGGCAAGTCAACTATCAGATACTGAGTTCAAAGCAATGGTCATCAGGAAGCTCACTGAGCTCTCTGAGCTCAAAGAGAACTACCAGAAACTACAAGGAAACTACAATGAACTCACTGCAAACTATATCAACATGAAAAAGGAAATAGAAACTATCAACAAGAGCCAAGAGGAAATGAAGAATACAATTTCTGAATTGAAGAACACAGTAGAAAGAATGAAAAGCAGACTTGATGAAGCAGAGGATTGGATTAGCGAGCTGGAGGACAAAGTAGAAAAAAACACCCCGAAAGAGCAAGAAAAGGAAAAGAGGCTCAGAAAGAATGAAGAGGCAATAAGGGAAATGCAGGACAACATGAAACGTAACAATATCCGTATAATAGGAATACCAGAAGGAGAAGAAGAAGAGCAAGGAATAGAAAACGTGTTTGAAAAAGTAATGATGGAAAATTTCCCTAATCTGAGGAGAGAAAAAGTCACCCAAATCCAGGAATCACAGAGAGTCCCAAGCAAGAGGAACCCAAAGAGACCCACTGCAAGACACATCATAATTAAAATGGCAAATTTCCAAGACAAAGATAGGATCTTAAAGGCAGCAAGGGAAAAAAAGGAAGTAACATACAAGGGAGCCCCAATAAGGTTAGCAACTGACTTCTCAATGGAAACGCTCCAAGCCAGAAGAGAATGGCAAAAAATATTCCAAGTCATGAGAACCAGAGGCCTGCAACCAAGACTACTTTACCCAGCAAGGCTCTCAATCAAGATAGAAGGCCAAAGAAAGAGTTTCCCAGACAAAAGAAGTCTACAAGAATACAGCTCCACCAAACCAGCTCTGCAAGAGATGCTAAAGGGACTGCTTTAAGGAAAGGAAGGAAAAGAGAAAGACAGAGGAACACAGGTAGGAAAAAATGGCAATGAATAACTACCTATCGATAATAACCTTAAATGTAAATGGATTAAATGCTCCAATCAAAAGACATAGAATAGCTGAATGGATAAGAAAACATGACCCACACATATGCTGCCTACAAGAGACCCATCTCAGGACAAAAGACCCACACAGACTGAAAGTGAAGGGCTGGAAACAAATTTTCCAAGCAAACAGACAGGAAAACAAAGCAGGGGTAGCAATACTCATATCAGACAAAATAGACTTCCAAAGAAGGGCCATAAAGAGAGACCCAGAAGGTCACTTCATAATACTCAAAGGAAGAATCCATCAAGAAGACATAAACATTGTAAATATATATGCACCCAACATAGGAGCACCCAAATACATAAAGAAAATCTTGGAGGATTTCAAGAAAGATATTGACAGCAACACAATTATAGTAGGGGACTTTACCACCCCACTATCAAAAATGGTCAGGTCTTCCAAACAAAATATCAACAAAGATATTGTGTCACTTAACAATACCCTAGAGGAAATGGACTTAACTGATATCTATAGAGCTTTTCATCCCAAAGAAGCAAAATACACATTCTTTTCAAGTGTCCATGGAACTTTTTCAAAGATAGACCACATGATAGGACACAAAGCAAGCCTCAACTAATTCAAGAAAATTGAAATCATATCAAGCATTTTCTCTGACCACAAGGGACTGAAATTAGAAACCAACCCCAAAGGAAAAAACCCAAAACACTCAAAATCATGGAGACTGAATAGCATGCTATTAAACAATGAATGGGTCAAGAATGAGATTAGGGAAGAAATCAAAAACTTTCTGGAAACACATGAAAATGAACTCACAACCACCTAAAACCTATGGGACACAGCAAAGGCAGTCCTGAGAGGGAAGTTCATAGCAATACAGGCCTACCTTAAGAAGATAGAAACATTTCAAACAAACAACCTAACCCTACGCCTACAAGAACTGGAGGAACAACAAGAAAGACAGCCCAGAGCAAGCAGAAGGAAGGAAATAACCAAGATCAGAGCAGAGTTGAATGACATAGAGACTAAAAGCACAATTCTAAGGATCAGTGAATCCAGGAGCTGGTTCTTTGAAAAGATAACCAAAATTGACAAGCCTTTAAGTAGGCTCATCAAGAAGAAAAGAGAGAGGATCCAAATAAACAGAATTAGAAATGAAAGAGGGGAGATCACAACTGATACCACAGAAATACAAAGGATTGTAAGAAATTACTACGAAGAACTGTATGCTAAGAAACTTGAAAACCTAGATGAAATGGACACATTTCTAGAAAAGTATAATCTTCCAAAACTGAATGAAGAAGAAGCAGAAAACCTGAACAGACCAATAACAGCAGACAAAATTGAAGCAGTCATCAAAAAACTCCCATCACACAAAAGCCCTGGACCAGATGGTTTCACAGGAGAATTCTACAAAGCATTTAAGGAAGAGCTAACCCCTATCCTTCACAGACTATTCGAAAAAATCCAAACTGATGGAAGACTCCCAAACTCTTTTTATGAAGCCAGCATCATCCTAATCCCAAAACCAGATAAAGACACAACGAAGAAAGAAAACTTCAGGCCAATATCGCTGATTAACATAGACGCTAAAATCCTCAACAAAATATTAGCAAACCGCATCCAGCAATACATTAAAAAGATCATCCACCATGACCAAGTGGGATTCATCCCAGGGATGCAAGGATGCTACAATATTTGCAAATGAATAAACATAATTCATCACATCAACAACAGCAAAGACAAAAATCACATGATCATATCAATAGATGAGGAAAAAGCATTTGATAAGATACAGCACCCATTTCTGATAAAAACACTCAGCAAAGTGGGAATAAAGGGAGCATTCCTCAAAATAATAAAGGCTATATATGAGAGACCTACAGCCAACATCACACTCAATGGACAAAATCTTAGAGCTTTCCCACTAAGATCAGGAACAAGACAAGGATGCCCTCTCTCACCACTCCTATTCAACATAGTATTGGAAGTCCTAGCCTCAGCAATCAGAGAAGAAAAAGCAATAAAAGGCATCCAAATTGGAAAGGAGGAAATGAAACTGTCACTGTTTGCAGACGACATGATAGTGTACATGGAAAACCCTATAGACTCCACCAAAAAACTACTCGACCTAATAAATGAATTTGGCAAAACAGCTGGATAAAAAATCAATACTCAGAAATCAAAGGCATTCCTGTACACCAGCAACGAAACTGCAGAAACAGAAATCAGGAAAAAAATCCCATTTGATATAGCAACAAGAAAAATAAAGTACCTAGGAATCAACCTAACCAAGGAGGTAAAAGACCTGTACTCAGAAAACTACACAACACTGAAGAAAGAAATTAAGGAAGACACAAACAAATGGAAGCATGTACCATGCTCATGGATTGGAAGAATTAACATCACCAAAATGGCCATACTACCCAAAGCAATTTATAGATTCAATACAATCCCTATTAGAGTACCCATGACATATTTCACAGATATAGAACAAACATTTCAGAAATTCATATAGAACCATAAACGACCCCGAATAGCTGCAGCAATTTTGAGAAAGAAGAACAAAGCAGGAGGGATCACAATACCTGATATCAAACTGTATTACAAGGCCATGGTAATCAAAACAGCTTGGTACTGGCATAAAAACAGGCACTTAGACCAATGGAACAGAACAGAGAGCCCAGAAATAAACTCAAGTCTATATGGTCAATTAATATTTGACAAAGGAGGCAGGAGCATAAAATGGAGCAAAAACAGCCTCTTCAACAGATGGTGTTGGCAGATCTGGACAGCTAGGTGCAAAGAAATGAAACTCGATCACCAACTTACGCCATACTCGAAAATAAACTCAAGATGGATAAAAGACTTAAATATAAGTTGTAACACCATAAAAGTCCTTGAGGAAAACATTGGCAGGAAAATCTCAGACATTCCATCCAGCAACATCCTCACAGACACATCCCCTAAAGCAAGGGACATAAAGGAAAGAATAAACAAATGGGACCTCATCAAAATAAAAAGCTTCTGCCTGGCTAAAGAAAACAGCACCAAATTACAAAGAGAAACAACAGTATGGGAAAACATATTTGCTAATGATACCTCAGACAAGGGCCTGATCTCCAAAATATATAAAGAACTCACACGACTCCACTCCAGCAAGACAAACAACCCAATTAAAAAATGGGCAAAGGACTTGAACAGATACTTCTCCAAGGAAGACATACAGAGGGCCCAGAGACATATGAAAAGATGCTCAGCATCACTAGCCATCAGAGAGATGCAAATTAAAACCACAATGAGGTACCATCTCACACCAGTCAGAGTGGCCAACATAAACAAATCCACAAACAAATGTTGGAAAGGATGCGGAGAAAAGGGAACCCTAGTGCACTGTTGGTGGGAATGCAGACTGGTGAAGCCACTGTGGAAAACAGTATGGAATTTCCTCAGAAAAGTAAAAATGGAACTGCCCTTTGACCCAGCAATTCCGCTGCTGGGATTATAGCCTAAGAACCCTGAAACACCAATCCAAAACAACCTGTGCACCCCAGTGTTCATAGCAGCACAATTTACAATAGCCAAGTACTGGAAGCAACCTAAGTGCCCATCAGCAAAGGAGTGGATCCAAAAACTGTGGTATATTTACACAATGGAATTCTACGCAGCAGAGAGAAAGAAGGAGCTTTTACCCTTTGCAATAGCATGGATGGAACTGGAGAGCATTATGCTAAGTGAAATAAGCCAGATGGTGAGGGACGTATACCATATGATCTCACCTTTAACTGGAACATAATCAACAAAAGAAAAAAGCAAACAAAATATAACCAGAGACATTGAAGTTAAGAACAATCTAACAATAGCCAGGGCAGGGGTGGGGGGACAGTGGGAAGAGGGGATTACAGGAACTACTATAAAGGACACATGTACAGAACCAAGGGGGAAGGTGGAGGTGGGGGAGGGAGGTGGGTTCAGCTGGGGTGGGGTGGAGGGATGGGGAGAAAAGGCATACAACTGTAATTGAATAACAATAAAAATTTTTTAAAAAAAGATATAAACATAGTATACAGGGTGGGGCAAAAGTAGTTTTACAGTTATTAGTATGGAAAATAATACAAAAATTAATAAATAATACAAAAATAAACTATTTTGTACACTCACAACTTGTCCTACTCTGTACTTACCTTGGCTTTTATGTTTTTCTATATACCTTTATAACATTTTTTCACAGAAGTCATATATCTTTTGCTACCTTAATTCTAAGTGCCGTATAGATTTTGTTGTTCCTGTTATTAATGTTTTAAAAATCAATTTTATACTTGAATTTTAGCATATAAAATATTGATTTTGTTATTTTGTATTAAACTACATCACTGAATGTTTTGTTTTTAAAGCTATCCTTAGATTTTCAGGAATATTCTCTATATAAAAGTATAGCAAATAGAGACAAATCTTATTTCTTCCTTTTGATATTTATAGTTTTTATGTATGTATTTGTTTTGCTGCATATGAACTCAGTGCAGTGTTGATTATAAATGGTTTTAATGGGAACTTTATTTTGTTTCAAACCACAGAAGGAAATGCCTCCAAGATTTTAACATTAAGTAAGATGTTTGCCTCAGATCTTTGGTTGATTGCTTTTATGAAGTTAAAAAGTTTTCATTTATTTTTAATATCCTAAGAGTTTTAAATTATTAATGGTTTCAAATGTTTTTCCACATATATTGAGATGTGATTTCTGCTGGTCTCAGCCTATTGACAGAGATGCTATTGGCTAGAAATGCCCGGGGGCAAACATCTGAGTCTGAGGTGAGACCCCACAGACATACCTCTTTGGAGTCAATATTGTGGCTGGACTGGCCCTCATGGTTTTTTTATGATTGCAAAACACACCTCAGCAACAACCACCAGGGAACTTTGACAAGCAAGGTTTATTATTCACAGGTCCTGGAGAGCAAAGGGCATGCCTGGTGCAATAAAAGTGAAGTCGGGTAAGGAGAGCAACCCTCTGGACCTGGGGTTCTGCTTTTCTAGGGGTTGAGTGTGGGGACCCTAGGGCTCAGCTGTTTCACTCTTTATTGGAAAATTTAAAATGTAAGAGCAGTAAAATACAGAAAGGGAAAAGCAAACCATCAGTCAAATTGTCAGTTATTTAAATCAACCTAAGCTTTTTAAAAAACAGGGGAATAGGGGGAAGTACAAGAGGGTAAAGGTGGAATAAATGGTGATGGAAGTAGACTTGAGTTGGGGTGAGTGGTAACCATACAATACAATACACAGGTGATGTATTTATTATAGAATTGTATACCTGAAACCTATATAATTTTATTAACCAACATCACCCCAATAAATTCAATTTTTAAAAAAGCTAAAAATAAGGGAACTCATGGGTGGTGCAGGTCTTTATCTAATCTTGTAGCTGACAGTGAATTTATTGGAGGTGGATGTCCTTTAAGTGGATGCCTTGGCAATTAAAAGCTTATGTCAGGCACTTAGAATACAATAAAACAGCTAACTGTCAGGCTACAAGATGATTATTCCTTATTATGTTATTTTGTTGAAATATGTTAATAGGTCTTCTTAATTTTAAACATTTTGCATTTCTGGGATAATTCAACCTAGAAGGGGAAAGCTTCCATTGAGGCTTGTTGGTGAAGTGAAAGAAGGAACAAATTACTTGAGTTAAGTCTCCTACTGAAACAAGATTGTGTTATAAAATCAGAAAATAGACCACTGTCTCCCTAAGATAACGTTTACTAAAGAAACTTCATACTAGTTTATCAAATAGAAGAGGGTGCTCTTGAAATGAGAGATGTCTGTATTATACATGGTATAGTGTATGTCTCCTCAAAGTCACTCAGCCTTGCTTCTACCCTAGCCCCTTGGCTGTTTGCTTCACCTCAGTTTTGGCAGGTTTAGTCAGTTTCAGGTAGTACTACTTCCTGAAGTTGAGTGGCTATGCTCTGAGTCTCTGTCTCCTCCCTTTAATTCTGAATGCAGATAATGTGTCATACTACAAAGCATGAGCTCTGGCTTCCCTAATAGCTGACAAAGGGGACAAAGGACACAACTCTGAAGTGAAGGGGTGTTTAACTTCTCATGGAGAAAACCTTGACCTATATTAGACAAGATACATAAAATAATTCCCACTCCCTCCCTTCCTATGGTTGGGCTATTCTGAATCATGATTTTTCCATATAAAGTGTTAGAGACATCCTGCAACACCAAATAGATACACTTGCAAAGTAATTGTCTCTTCTGCTTCTTTCAATGAAATAGTGGTTAGTGTGATAATAAATTTTCTTTTACTTACTTACCTTACTTTTCCTTATTATTACAGCCCTGAGGTTGTACTTCTCAGTGAAACATTAGCATTTAAGATTTGCCTCAGGCTGTTTTCTACAGGACCCTGGTTAAGACAATAGTTGTCAAAACTCTTCTAGATTGAGGATTGGAAACTACAACCCATGGGACAAATCTAGCATGCTGTCTGTTTTTGTAAGTGTTTTATTGGAACACAGCCATACTTACCCATTAACGTATTGTCTGTGGCTGCTCTCTTACTACAAGATCAAGTCTGAGCAGTTGTGACTGTGCTATATGGCCTGTGATGCCTAAAATACTTATTATCTAGCCCCTTATGTTAAGTTTGCTGACCCCTGTTATAGATTGCAGACCCACAGGATGGGATTGTACAGTTGGATTGTCTCCTATCTAAAGTCAAAGAACCCACTGAAGGTGCCAAGTGAAGAGTATTAAACCCTTTCATGCAGTGCCATCACAATTTTCCTATAATTAATTGGGATGAGGGGCTGATAGAAAGGTAAAACAATGGGAGATCAGGTACTTGTAGTGCTTAACTGATAAAAAGCAATGATAATTATAATCATGATGAAATAAAATAGCTTTCTTTGATGCCATTTATGTTATTTTCTATTCCAACAAACATTATTGGAAATATAGTAGTTTGAAACAATGTAAATATATTATCTTACCGTTCTGTCGGCCAGAAGTCCAACATAGGTTTTACTGGGCTACAACAGAGATATCACCAGGGTTGCATTCCTTTCTGGTAGCTCTGAAGGAGAATCTGTTTTCTTGCCTTTTTCATCTTTTATGACTATACACATTCCTAGGTTTATAGCCCCCTTCTTTCCTCTTCAGAGACAACATATCTCTCTGATCTTCTTCCATCATAACATCTCTTTCTAACCACAGCTAGAAACGGTTCTCCACTCTTAAGGATTCATGTGATTGATTAGATTGGGAGCATTTGGATAATCCATGATGCTCTCCCCACTTCCACAGACCATGTTTCTGAAAAGTCTACCTTTTCCTTTTTTTGTCAAATAAGGTAACATTTATAGCTGGGGATAAGGCACAGACATCTTTGTGGGGCTATTATTTTGCCTACCAAAGCACTGGACACTGTGTGAAAATAAGATAACTCAGAAAAGTTGATTACTGATTTAGGACATGCCAGAGGCCCCCTAAGGCAACTTTAAAGGAAGTCTTACCTCCTGATGCTCTAAGGAAGACTATGCTAAAAATAGGCCCACGATATATATATAATATTTTATTAATTATGCTATTAAAATTGTTCCAATTTCCCCTTTTCCTCCCTCCCCCAGCACCCCTTACTCCCTCAAGGAATCCTCACACAATTGTTCATGTCCAAGGATCATGTTTATAAGTTCTTCGTCTACTCCATTTCCTACACTGTACTTTATATCCCCATGGCTATTCTGTAACTACCAATTTGTACTTCTTAATGCCCTCACCTACCTCTTCACTCATTCCCACAAATCCCTCCCATCTGACAACCATCAACATGCTCTCTGTAGCCGTGATTCTGTCTCCATTCTTGTTTCCTTAGCTTTTTAGATTCAGTTATCCATAGATATGTATTTATTTCCATTTTATTGCTCACAGTTTCAATCTTCTTTTCCTTATATAAGTCCCTTTAACATTTCATATAATAATGGTTTGGTAATGATGAACTCCTTTAGTTTCTTCTTGTCTGGGAAGCTCTTTATCTGCTGTTTGATTCTTAAAGATAGCTTTGTAGGGTAGAGCAATCTTGCCTGTAGGTCCCTGCTATTTATGATTTTGGATATTTCTTACTAATCCCATTCTAGCCTGTAAAGTTTCTTTTGAGAAATTAGCTGACATTCTTATGGGAACTCCTGTGTAGATAAGTAACTGCTTCTCTCTTGCTGCTTTTAATGTTCTGTTTATCTTTAAAATTTGGCATTTTAATTATGATTTGTCTTGGTGTGGGCCTCTTTGCACCCATTTTGTTTGGGACTCTTTGGGCTTCCTGGATTTGCATGTGTATTTCCTTCACCAAATTAGGGAAGTTTTCTTCCATTATTTTTTCAAAAACAGATTTCTAATTTCTTGCTCTTTCTCTTCTCCTGGCACCCCTATGTTACAAATGTTGGAATGCTTGAAGTTGTCCCAGAGGCTCCTTACACTACTTACACTTTTCTCACTTCCTTTTTTCTTTTTAAGATTTTATTTATTTATTTTTAGAGGGAGGGTAAGGGAGGGAGGAAGAGGGAGAGAGAAACATCAATGTGTGGTTGCCTCTTGTGTGCCCCTGCTGGGGACCTGGTCCACAACCCAGGCATGTGCTGTGACTGGGAATCCAACTGGCAACCTTTGGTTCACAGGCCAGCACTCAATTTACTGAGCCTCACTAGCCAGGGCCATCCTCATTTCTTTTTAGATTCTTTTTTCTTCTTGATGTTCTGATTGGTTGTTTTTTGCTTCCTTATGTTCCAAATCATAGATTTGATTATTGGTTTCATCCACTGTACTGTTGATTTCCTGTAAATTGTTCTTTATTTCAATTAGTGTATCTTTCATTTCTGATTGAACCTTTTTTATTCTGTTGAGGTCCTCACTAAGTTCCTTGAGAATTCTTATAACTAGTGTTTTGAACTCTGCATCTGATAGATTATCTCCATTTTGTGTAGTTCTTTTTCTGGAGTTTTGATCTGTTCTTTCATCTGTGCCATGTTTCTTTGTCTCCTCATTTTGGCAATCTCCCTGTGTCTGTTTCTATGTATTAGGTAGAGCTGCTATGACTTCCTGTCTTGGTAGTGTGGCCTAATATAGTAGGTATTCTATAGGGTCCAGTGGTACAGCCTCCCCTATTACCCAAGCTGGGTACTTGAAGTGTGCCCTCCATGTGGGCTGAGTATACCTCCCTCGAGTAGTTGAGTCTTAATTGCTGTCAGCAGGTCAATGGGAGGGATTTTCCCAGGCCAATCAGATGCAAAGATTGGTTGTGACCACTGATCACCAACCTCCACCCTCCATAAAGGATTGGCTGGCAGGGGCAGGGTGGTGGTACTCTGACGTGGTCTGTAGCTGTCTACTGGGTGCACAGGCTCTGGAGTTTCCTGGGTGGTACAGGCCAATGTCAGCCTCCACCTGCGTTCTACCCCAGGCTGCCCAGTATGAGCTACAAAGCAATCTCTAGGTGGCTGCTGCTTGTACTGGGCTTAGAGGTTCCCAGGTGGAGCCAATCTGTGAACTTAGGCTGGCTGCTGCTAGTGCCAGGCCTGAGGCCACTTAGGAAGAGTTATGGGGGCTAGGGGCTAGCTGAGGCTCGCTGTTACTTGTTTGAGATGACTTAGGAAGATGTGAAGCATCAGTGAAGACAAGTCATTCATATGGAAAAACTACTGTTAATAGCTTGACTTGGCCTATAAGTTGGGTGGGGAAGAGCCTCAGGGAATCACTAGGGTGGAGCAAACAGTGTTAGCCAGGTTGATGGAGTCTCAGATATGGCACCCTCCTGCCAGCTCTGTGGCTCTGTGGGGGGATGATTCAGTAAAGGAACGATAGCCTCTGCTCGCAGTTCTGTTTGGGAGAAAGCTGTCCTGTAGCTCTCACCCTGAAGCCAGACTCTTCAGTTCCTTCCCATATGCCACTGGTACCTTTCAAGCTGCTACTCCCTCTGCTAGAGCTCAGAAGACACAAGTCTGAATAAGTCTGTGTATACCTAATTCCTTTGGGACTCCAGAAATTTCTTCCACTGACTCAATCTCTGCTGTTTTTTACAGCCAGAATTTATGGGGGGGGATTTATCTTCCTAGCACCAGGACCCTGGGCTGGGGGTCCTGGTATAGAGCTGGGACCCCTTGCTCCAGAAATACTGCTCCCAAATTTTTATCCACCATATGTGGGTGTAGGCCCAGCCTGTCTGTTTCTTCTCTACTCCTACCATTCTTGATGGATGTGGTTTCTTTAATTTCATAGTTGTCAGACTTCTATTCAATTTGATTTCTAATTGAAGTTATTGAGGTGAAATTCATTCACAAAACCATACAGGTTGCAAGTGTACAATTCAATAAAACATTATCTGGGCACTGCATCTTGCACCCATCACCCCAAGCAAAGTCTCTTCCTGGTGAGTTAAAACAGGAAGAAAAGGGGGTACTTAAAATAACAGAAATTTATTATTTTATAGTTTGGAAGCCAGAAATCCTAAATCATCAAGATCTTTAGGCCATGATCCTTCTGAACGCTCTAGGAGAAAATCCTCCTTTTCCTCTTCTACCTTCTGATGGTCCTGATGTTCCTTGATTGGTGGCAGAATTCCAGTTTCTTTCTCTGTCTTTACATAGCCTTCTTCTCTGTCTTCTTTTTTTCTTTTAAAAGGGCCAGGAGTCACTGGGTTTAGGGACCACCCCAAATCAAGAAAAATTTCATCTGGAAATTCTTAACTAATTATATCTGCAAAGATCCTATTTTCTAATAAAGAACATTCTGAGGTTCTGGGTAGGCATTAATTTGGGGAGATGTTGTGCAATCACTAGTATACCTGAGAATATTGTAAAGTCCACCTCCTTCAATTTCTTCGAACTCCTGTTTAGCAGAAGTACCTTTTTCACTGTTTCCAGAGAAGTTTACCTCTTCTAGGACACTGTGCAATGACCTCACCTGAGGTATATTTTTTGCCTAGCGGTGTTTATCCTTATAAGACCAACCACTAATCTCATTACCTTCAGGACAATAAACAGGTTACATCTCAGATCTCAGTACAACTTGACATAGCATAAATATTCCTCTAGGAAGAAATAGACCACATATGAAAGTAATAGAATATCTATCCCCCGACCCCAACTGTGTCAGAGTGATTTTTAAGGATTTGAACTTGGGCAGCTACTTGGAGGAGAGTTCATTTATCGAGCATCACTGAACAATGATTTGAGAGTTAATGCTTTGAGAATACTGGAATCTGGTCTTAATCATTTGCTGGAGCGGCTCCTTGAAGCTTGAACTCAACAAAGGCATATGGTTAATAAAGGAAAGATGCCAGAGCCTTTTGGTATAGCATTGAGGAGGGGTCAGAGGACAATGAAAGGGACTGTTAAAATGGATATATTTGTCCTGGCAACTTACTTCTAGACTGTATTCCCTAGGTGTCTCCTAAGGATACTGTCTTCACTTAACCTACCTAATAAGGAATACTCTGAAAAGATGAGTATCAGCATATTTGAGAAGTTTGTCACTTGTAAACAGTTTTTTAAAAAATATATTTTATTGATTATGCTATTACAGTTGTCCCATTTTTTTCTCCCCTTTATTCCCCTCTACCCTTTACCCCACCGCCCACCATCGTTCCCCCACCATAGTTCATGTCCATGGGTCATACATAGAAGTTCTTGGCTTCTCCATTTCCCATACTATTCTTAACCTCCCTCCTGTCTATTTTGTACCTACCTTTTATACTTCTTATTCCCTGTACCTTTTTCCCGCTTTGTCCCCCCACTCCCTCCCTGCTGATAACCCTCCATGTAATCTCCATTTATGTGAATCTGTACCTATTCTAGTTTTCGCTTAGTTGATTTTGGTTTTGTTTTGTTTTGTTTTGTTTTGTTTTTTAGGTTCAGTTGTTGATAGTTGTGAGTTTGTTTTCATTTTGTTGTTCATATTTTTTATCATCTTTTTCTTTCATAAGTTCCTTTAACATTTCATATAATACGGGCTTGGTGATTATGAACACCTTTAACTTGACCTTATCTGGGAAGCACTTTATCTGCCCTTCCTTCTAAATTACGGGGTTTGCTAGATAGAGTAATCTTGGATGTAGGTCCTTGCCTTTCATGACTCTGAATAGTTTTTTCCAGCCCCTTCTTGCCTGCAAGATTTCTTTTGAGAAATCAGCTGATAGTCTTATGGGAACTCCATTGTAGGTAACTGTGTCCTTTTCTCTTGCTGTTTTTAAGATTCTCTCCTTATCTTTAATCTTGTGTAATGTAATTATGATGTGCCTTGGTGTGTGCTTCCTTGGGTCCAAGTTCTTTGGTACTCTTGAAGCTTCCTGGACTTCCTGGTAGTCTATTTCCTTTGCCAGATTAGGGAAGTTCTTCATTGTGTTTTCAAATAAGTTTTCAATTTCTTGCTCTTCCTCTTCTCCTTCTGGCACCCCTGTGATTCGGATGTTGGAGCGCTTAAAGTTGTCCCAGAGGTTCCTAAGTCTCCTCATTTTTCTGAATTCTTGTTTCTTCATTCTATTTTGGTTGAATGTTTATTTCTACCTTCTGCTCCAGACTGTTGATTTGAGTCCTGGTTTCCTTCCCTTCACTGTGGTTCCCTTTATTTCACTTTTCATAGCCTTCACTTTTTCCTCTATTTTCCAACCATACTCAACCATTTCTGTAAGCATCCTGATTACCGGTGTTTTGAACTGTGCATCTGATAGGTTGGCTATCTCTTCATCACCTAGTTCTGTTTTTTCTGGAACTTTGATCTGTTCTTTCACTTGGGCCATTTTTTTTTTTTTTGTCTTGGCGTACCTGTTACATAGCAAGGGGTCCAGCCTTGTGTATTTGCCAGGTCAGGACAACCCATGTTGCTGCATTGTGGTGCTGTACATGGGGTGGGGGGGAGGTCTGAGAGGGAACAATGCCACTGGCTTAGCTCCTTGCTGGCTTTTAGTCACTTCCTCTGCTACCCACAAGCAAATCGGGCCCTTCTGGTATTGATTCCCAGGTGGGTGGTTTTATGTATGTTCTAGGAATCTTTGGGTCTCTCCTGTGAAGCTGGGAGTTTCTCCTGCCACCTCAATCCCCACAGGTGTTTTCAGTCAGAGGTTTTGAGGCTTTATTTCCCTGCCCTGGAACCCTGGGTTGCAGAGTCTGTCTTACTCCACAGTTGTTCTTTCCGGTTTATTCCCCAACAAATGTGGGACTGCCTGCTCCGCCAGCTGCTGCCTCACCTGTCCCAGTCCTCTAGCACCACCTTGCCACATGTCCTCTCCACCCTGGCTGCCTGTCTCCACCCCTCCTACCGGTCTAGATGAATGCTTCTTCTTTAACTCTTTGGTTGTCAGACTTCCATAAGTTCAGTTTTCTGGCAGTTCTGGTTATTTTGTTTTCAAATTTGTTGTTGTCCTTTTGGCTGTGCGAGGAGGCAAAGTGTATCTACCTATGCCTCCATCTTGGCCAGCTGCAATCAGTTATTTATTTAGTGAATTCAGTATCCATCAGCAGGACGGATCAAATGCAGCTTGCTTTTATAGAAAGGAAAGCATATAACTTCACAGTCTTTTCCTAGGCCTATTATTTTTCTTCTCTGTCATAACATATCCTTCAGGAACCTTGATTTTCTTGGCATTCTTTAGAAAGGATACCAATTCACTTTCTTTGCTATATGATATTAATTGGATCTGGTCAGCAGAAGTGGCAAGTACCTATATAACTCATAAGACTCATGTGTCAGAGGGTGGGAAGAAAATCCTTCAAAGGTCTAGGACCTTGCTCTGTATGTGATGGTATTGAGGGTCTGAGGGTATGGGGTATGCAGGGGCATCTCTTCTACAGTAAAGCATAAGTTTTTGTACTTTTCTAAGAAAGTGTCATATCACTTGGTGAACCTTTTTGGATTTGGATAATACTATGTAATACCCCTTGAAATTACTATTCAAATAAATTTTTTCCAGACTGTGCAAAAGTCTGACAGTTTTGAATGGGGCTTAGGAAAACAACAACAACAAAAACCAGGGCTTTTCACTAAGTACAAGCCAGTTTGCAAGGTACTTTACCACTTGGTATCTATGATCTAGTAAATCTGATGGAGATTAATATATCTAGCAGATAAGAATGCTCTATTGGAAAGCCCAGTAACAGAGTCACAACACTACTCTCTATTTTCAAATCAAGTCCTAGCATGCTGATGAGCTTTTGTAAAGACTGAATACCTAACCATGGGATACCAGTTGACTATGAAACTTGAGCTGTCCATCATGAGTTAGATGTTACCATATTCATTGAGTCATACCATTTGGTGAGGGAAGTGACAATCCATTTTACAATGGAAGTGGCATATTCAGGAAATCAGGCTGGAGCTGTTCAAAAGGTATAAATAAATTGGATAAATGGAAATCCCAGAAGTTAATCTGTCATAATGCCTTTCTATCAACCAACATATATGGCATTATGGAATTGGAGGGGAGTAGCTAAAACTCATAAAAGAGGACATAATTCAAGTCTGGTTCATAGATGCCACATGATTGCTTGGTGCAATCTGGACACAGACTACTCAATTACATTTCCACTTAGAGGGGACCTTGATGAAGAAAAATCCTTAAAATGGATTGGTCCACAAGCATATACATGATTGTGCATTTCATATGAATAGCGAAACACAATAATAAAAAAATTTTAAAAAATTACTTTCTACTTGGAAATTTAAAAACTATTAAACAGCTATTAGGTCTAATAGAAAACACAGAATAAAAATGAATATATAAAAATTAATAGTGATATAATACTACATATAAGAATCTATGAAATATAATTAAACCAGTTATCGTAAAATAATTCATACCCTTTAATACTTATGAATAAAAATTAGAAAGTTAAATAAATTTAATAAATCAATTCAACATAAAGCTAGAAAAAGAACAAGAAAATAAGCAAAAGGAAGCTGAAGAGGCAAAGATAAAAAGTTAGTTCTCCTGATTTTAAGTAATCTTAAAAATTAATTAACATGCTGGTTCTTTTGTTTTATTTTTAATTTTTTATTGTTATTCAATTACAGTTGTGTGCCTTTTCTCCCCATCCCTCCACCCCACCCCAGTTGAACCCCCTCCCTCCCCCACCTCTACCCTCACCCTTGATTTTGTCCATGTGTCCTTTATAGTAGTTGCTATAATCCCCTTTCCTCACTGTCCACTCCCCAATCCCCCCTGCCCATTGTTACACTGTTCTTAACTTCAGTATCTCTGGTTATATTTTGTTTCCTTTTTTCTTCTATTTTTTATGTTCCAGTTAAAGGTGAGATCATATGGTATACGTCCCTCACCGCCTGGCTTATTTCACTTAGCATAATGCTCTCCAGTTCCATCCATGCTGTTGCAAAGGGTATAAGCTCCTTCTTTCTCTCTGCTGCGTAGAATTCCATTGTGTAAATATACCACAGTTTTTCAATCCACTCTTTTGCTGATGGGCACTTAGGTTGCTTCCAGTACTTGGCTATTGTAAATTGTGCTGCTATGAACATTGGGGTGCACAGGTTCTTTTGGATTGGTGTTTCAGGGTTCGTAGGCTATAATCCCAGCAGCGGAATTGCTGGGTCAAAGGGCAGTTCCATTTTTAGTTTTCTGAGGAAATTCCATACTGTTTTCCACAGTGGCCTCACCAGTCTGCATTCCCACCAACAGTGCACTAGGATTCCCTTTTCTCTGCATCCTCTCCAACATTTGTTTGTGGATTTGTTTATGTTGGCCACTCTGACTGGTGTGAGATGGTACCTCATTGTGGTTTTAATTTGCATCTCTCTGATGGCTAGTGATGCTGAGCATCTTTTCATATGTCTCTGGGCCCTCTGTATGTCTTCCTTGGAGAAGTGTCTGTTCAAGTCCTTTGCCCATTTTTAATTGGGTTGTTTGTCTTGCTGGAGTGGAGTCGTGTGAGTTCTTTATATATTTTGGAGATCAGGCCCTTGTCTAGGGATCATTGGCAAATATGTTTTCCCATACTGTTGGTTCTCTTTGTAATTTAGTGCTGTTTTCTTTAGCCATGAAGAAGCTTTTTATTTTGATGAGGTCCCATGTGTTTATTCTTTCCTTTATGTCACTTGCTTTAGGGGACATGTCTGTGAGGATGTTGCTGCATGGAATGTCTGAGATTTTCCTGCCAATGTTTTCCTCAAGGACTTTTATGGTGTTACAACTTATATTTAAGTCTTTTATCCATCTTGAGTTTATTTTTGTGTATGGCGTAACTTGGTGATCAAGTTTCATTTCTTTGCATGTAGCTGTCCAGATCTGCCAACACCATCTGTTGAAGAGGCTGTCTTTGCTCCATTTTATGCTCCTGCCTCCTTTGTCAATTATTAATTGACCATAAAGACTTGAGTTTATTTCTGGACTCTCTGTTCTGTTCCACTGGTCTATGTGCCTGTTTTTATGCCAGTACCAGGCTGTTTTGATGACAGTGGCCTTGTAATACAGTTTGATATCGGGTATTGTGATCCCTCCTGCTTTGTTCTTCTTTCTCAAAATTGCTGCAGCTATTCGGGGTCATTTATGGTTCCATATAAATTTCTGAAATGTTTGTTCTATATCTGTGAAATATGTCATGGGTACTCTAATAGGGATTGCATTGAATCTATAAATTGCTTTGGGTAGTATGGCCATTGATGATGTTAATTCTTCCAATCCATGAGCATGGTACATGCTTCCATTTGTTTGTGTCTTCCTTAATTTCTTTCTTCAGTGTTGTGTAGTTTTCTGAGTACAGGTCTTTCACATCCTTGGTTAGGTTGATTCCCAGGTACTTTATTTTTCTTGTTGCTATATCAAATGGGATTTTTTTCCTGATTTCTGTTTCTGCAGTTTCATTTTTGCTATACAGGAATGCCTTTGATTTCTGAGTATTGACTTTGCATCCAGCTGTTTTGCCAAATTCATTTATTAGGTCGAGTAGTTTTTTGGTGGAGTCTATAGGGTTTTCCATGTACACTATCATGTCGTCTGCAAACAATGACAGTTTCATTTCCTCCTTTCCAATTTGGATGCCTTTTATTTCTTTTTCTTGTCTGATTGCTGTGGCTAGGACTTCCAGTACTACGTTGAATAGGAATGGTGAGAGAGGGCATCCTTGTCTTGTTCCTGATCTTAGTGGGAAAGTTCTAAGATTTTGTCCAGTGAGTATGATGTTGGCTGTAGGTATCTCATATATGGCCTTTATTATTTTGAGGAATGCTCCCTTTATTCCCACTTTGCTCAGTGTTTTTATCAGAAATGGGTGCTGTATCTTATCAAATGCTTTTTCCGCATCTCTTGATATGATCATGTGATTTTGTCTTTGCTGTTGTTGATGTGATGAATTATGTTTATTCATTTGCAAATATTGTAGCATCCTTGCATCCCTGGGATGAATCCCACTTGGTCATGGTGTATTATCTTCTTAATGTGTTGCTGGATGTGGTTTGCCAATATTTTGTTGAGAATTTTAGCATCTATGTTAATCAGCGATATTGGCCTGAAGTTTTCTTTCTTTGTTGTGTCTTTATCTGGTTTTGGGATTAGGATGATGCTGGCTTCATAAAAAGAGTTTGGGAGTCTTCCATTAGTTTGGATTTTTTTCAAATATTCTGTGAAGGACAGGGGTTAGCTCTTCCTTAAATGCTTTGTAGAATTCTCCTGTGAAACCATCTGGTCCAGGGCTTTTGTGTGTTGGGAGTTTTTTGATGACTGCTTCAATTTCGTCTGCTGTTATTGGTCTGTTCAGGTTTTCTGCTTCTTCATTCAGTTTTGGAAGATTATGTCTTTCTAGAAATGTGTCCATTTCACCTAGGTTTTCAAATTTCTTGGCATACAGTTCTTCGTAGTAATTTCTTACAATCCTTTGTATTTCTGTGGTATCAGTTGTAATCTCTCCTCTTTCATTTCTAATTGTGTTTATTTGGATCCTCTCCCTTTTTTTTTTCTTGATGAGCCTACTTAAAGGCTTGTCAATTTTGGTTATCTTTTCAAAGAACCAGCTCCTGGATTCACTGATCCTTAGAATTGTGCTTTTAGTCTCTATGTCATTCAACTCTGCTCTGATCTTGGTTATTTCCTTCCTTCTGCTTGCTCTGGGCTCTTTCTTGTTGTTCCTCCAGTTCTTGTAGGCGTAGGGTTAGGTTGTTTGTTTGAAATGTTTCTATCTTTTTAAGGTAGGCCTGTATGCTATGAACTTCCCTCTCAGGACTTCCTTTGCTGTGTTCCATAGGTTTTGGGCTGTTGTGAGTTCATTTTCATGTGTTTCCAGAAAGTTTTTGATTTCTTCCCTAATCTCATTCTTGACCCATTCATTGTTTAATAGCATGCTATTCAGTCTCCATGATTTTGAGTGTTTTGGGTTTTTTCCTTTGGGGTTGGTTTCTAATTTCAGTCCCTTGTGGTCAGAGAAAATGCTTGGTATGATTTCAATTTTCTTGAATTTGGTGAGGCTTGTTTTGTGCCCTATCATGTGGTCTCTCTTTGAAAATGTTCCATGTACACTTGAAAAGAATGTGTATTTTGCTTCTTTGGGATGAAAAGCTCTATAGACATCAGTTAAGTCCATTTCCTCTAGGGTATTGTTAAGTGACACAATATCCTTCTTGATATTTTGTTTGAAAGACCTGTACATTTTTGACAGTGGGGTGTTAAATTCCCCTACTATAATTGTGTTGCTGTCAATATCTTTCCGAAGTTCTCCAAGATTTTCTTTATGTATTTGGGTGCTCCTATGTTGTGTGCATATATATTTACAATGTTTATGTCTTCTTGATGGATTCTTCCTTTGAGTATTATGAAGTGACCTTCTGGGTCTCTCTTTATGGCCCTTCTTTGGAAGTCTATTTTGTCTGATATGAGTATTGCTACCCCTGCTTTGTTTTCCTGTCTGTTTGCTTGGAAAATTTGTTTCCAGCCCTTCACTTTCAGTCTGTGTGGGTCTTTTGTCCTGAGATGGGTCTCTTGTAGGCAGCATATGTGTGGGTCATGTTTTCTTATCCATTCAGCTATTCTATGTCTTTTGATTGGAGCATTTAATCCATTTACATTTAAGGTTATTATCGATAGGTAGTTATTCATTGCCATTTTTCTTACCTGTGTTCCTCTCTCCTTCTCTTTTCCTTCCTTTCCTTAAAGCAGTCCCTTTAGCATCTCTTGCAGAGCTGGTCTGGTGGAGCTGTATTCTTTTAGACTTCTTTTGTCTGGGAAACTCTTTCTTTGGCCTTCTATCTTGATTGAGAGCCTTGCTGGGTAAAGTAGTCTTGGTTGCAGGCCTCTGGTTCTCATGACTTGGAATATTTTTTGCCATTGTCTTCTGGCTTGGAGCGTTTCCATTGAGAAGTCAGTTGCTAACCTTATTGGGGCTCCCTTGTATGTTACTTCCTTTTTCTCCCTTGCTGCCTTTAAGATCTTATCTTTGTCTTGGAATTTTACCATTTTAATTATGATGTGTCTTGCAGTGGGCCTCTTTTGGTTCCTCTTGCTTGGGAATCTCTGTGTTTCCTGGATTTCGGTGACTCTTTCTCTCCTCAGATTAGGAACATTTTCCATCATTACTTTTTCAAACAGGTTTTCTATCCCTTGCTCTTCTTCTTCTCCTTCTGGTATTCCTATTATACGGATATTGTTGCGTTTCATGTAGTCCTGCATTTCCCTTATTACCTCTTCATTCTTTCTGAGCCTCTTTTCCTTTCCTTGCTCTTTCTGGGTGTTTTTTTCTACTTTGTCCTCTAGTTCGCTGATCCGATCATCTGCTTCATCAAGTCTGCTTTTCATTCCTTCTACTGTGTTCTTCAATTCAGAAATTGTATTCTTCATTTCCTCTTGGCCCTGGTTGATAGTTTCTATTTCCTTTTTCATCTTGATATAGTTTGCAGTGAGTTCATTGTAGTTTCCCTGTAGTTCCTGGTAGTTCTCTGTGAGCTCAGAGAGCTCAGTGAGCTTCCTGATAACCATTCCTTTGAACTCGGTATCTGATAGTTGAGTTGCGTCTATTTCAGTTAGCATTCTTTCTGAGGCTCCCTCCTTTCCTTTCATTTGGGGATTGTTTCTTTGTCTTCCCATTGTTTGTGAGACTCTTCTTGTTAGCCTCTGCTTCTTAAATTGATCTGTTCTGACCCCCTGGGTTTATGGTATGAATTTCTATGGTAGAATGCCAATGGGATTCAGTGGTGCTGTCTCCTTAATCTCCTGTGCTCACTGATCTTGAGCTGACATTTATGGGTCTAACACGGTCTAAGTGTGGTGTTTTCAGTACTCCAGGTTTTATTGTCTCACCTGTGGGAAAAAGAGAAAGGGGGTGAGGAAAAAAAAGGAGAAGGGAAGGAGGGAAAAAGGGAATAGAAAAGGAAAGGAAGGAAGGAAGAAGTAATAAAGAAAGATCGGAGGTAAGATAAGAAGGAATTTTAACAAAAATTAAAACAAAAGAATAAATAAAAGAAGGCAGAAAGAAGGAATAAAAAGGTAAAGGTTGGAAGGAAGAAGGAATAAAAAAAGACAGAAGGACAGAAAGGAAGAAGGAATCAGGGGGAAAGGAAGAAAGAAAAAAAAGAGAAAGTCTTCTGCTGGTTTTACACTGATCAAGTTCGTTCTGCTGGTCTTCTTGTCTGTGGAACTGGAGGGGGTGGTTGGAAGGATTGGTTTCACTTTTCTCCCTTCCTGAGCCACACTCTTTGCTGTTGTTCAGCCTCCAGTCCAGTTCCTCAGGGTCCTTCTGCTCCCCACTAGGCCTTTAGTTCACCAGCTGTGGCTGTCCTTGAGTTGCACCAATTAGGGGCAACTCACACTCCCCCTTCTTGCTCTTTGCTCTCTTAGATGCTAGGGGCTCTCGGTGCTGCTTTGGGGTAGTTCAGCCCCCTACTGGGTTGAGTCTTTCTGGGGAATGCAGTCTCCCCTAGCCCTGCAGCTCCCCTCTGCTGGATGTTCTGTCTTTGTCCTAGAGAGCCAGTAGGCCCTGCAGGGCTCTGTGCGCCGGGGCTAGGTAGGAGTTTTTCAGAACTAGTGCTTTTAGGTGTGGTCCCTCGCAGGCAACCAGGCCGTTGATCAGCTGATCTGCTGCTTTGGGCCTGGTTGGTGGCAGGTCCACTGCTTTGGGCCTGAGTCGCTGGGCCAGTGGGTCCACCCCCTTAGGCCTGTGCATGGGGCAGCTAGCCTCTGCTCCCGGTGCGCACCCACCCAAGGTTTTAGGTGTGGGCGTCCCGCCTGGGTTTCAGAAGTGCGCGGCCAGCTGGGGTTTCAGTTGTAGGCCCCCAGTCCGCCGATCTGGGTGCATGCAACCGGGCTTCAGGTGAGTGCTGGGGCTGCTTTTCCCGAGTTCACTGTCCAGGGGCTGAGGGTGGAGGGGCACCAGAGGCCGCGGCTAATGCGGAGAGTTCTCTAACTAGCTGATGAGTGCCTCTATTTTCTTTTTCTTTTTGAGAAATTCTTCCTATTCAAGCCCCCCTGGTCCAAACAAGCACGTGGCTGCTCATACAGCCCAGACTGGCTCTCTCCCAAGAATCCTGCAGCAGCCCCTGCACCTGGGCTGGGGCTTCAGCCGCCCAGGTCCCTGCGCAGGTCCCAGGGACCTTATTGTCCTTAAGCACTCTTCTTACCGTCTGATCTTTCAATGTCCTGTATCTTTGGTCTCTGATCTTCATATATGCTGGAATACCATTGGCTATTCCCTGTGCTCCTCAGATCAGCTAGGTGTTTCACTGGTGCTGAGGGGAAGTGGGCTCCGCTCCCACCTATCTCGCCGCCATCTGCCCCCGATCCCCAACATGCTGATTCTTTGAATAGAATAAATAAAATATGCAAACTGCCTTCTGACCTTATAAAAAAATAGGGAGAGAACAAAGAAGCACAAACAATACTTGAAACAAAGAGGAAGCACTCTAAAGATAAGGAAAATTTTATGCATTCACATTAAATTATTTTACACAACTTTTAGCAGGTACATTTAAAAGCCTAGGTAAATGGGTAATTTCCTAGGGAAAATAAATTTGTCACCAGTGACACAAATGGAGACAGAAATTTTAAGGAAATGAGAAAGTTATTGAATGAGTATTCCCAAACAAAAGTGCCAGGCCCAGATGGTATTGCAGAGAAATTTTGCTAAATTTTCAAATAGTATATAATTCCAATGCTGCACAGATTCTAAAGCAGTGGTTTCTACTCTGGCCAGTGGGACAGTCTGGCCCAACTACTCTCAATATAAATAAAGTTTTATTGGAGACCATGTATGGTCTGGAGAGCTTAAAATATTTACTATCTAGCCCTTTACAGAAAAAAATTCCCCTTTTTCTAAATGTAGTTTAAAACAAGAAAAATATACAAATTGTTTTTATGAGTCACCTGGTAAAGATTACAGAAAAAGAAAAACATGCATTTATTGCACTTATTCATATCAATGGAAAAATCTTAAATATCAATAGATACTGATAACATATTTAAAAATAACACACTGTGGTGTGCATTGTTTCATCCCAAGGGTGTAAGTATGGATACCATGAGAAAATTCATTAATATACTTTACATTGTTAACAGATATAAGAAAAAAAATTGTTATTACCTCTATAGAGGCTGAAGATGTCTTTAAATAAAATTTAACACCTGAGGTATTTATACTTTTGATAATGGTAGACTGCCTTATTTCAGATCAGTCCTCTCACTGTGAGAATTAGAAAATCTAATGTTTTTTAAAATCTGTTTGAGGGCATTAGAAAATGACAAAGGCAATGAAGACTTGTGGGTCCTAGATCCGAGAGAGAGAAACCCAGGGAATTGACCCAAACATAAATACCACCTTTCCCCTCTAGGCATTTTCGAATTTGAAAATAATGGCTAAAATATTAATTATATAAAAACAAAAGTTATTAGCTGAGAGGCTAAGCAGAATTTTCTGCAGTTTCTCATGGCAGGAGAGAAGTGGGGATAGATATATACATAAAAAAGGAGTTCATGACAAGTCAAAAATAAGGGTCTCTTGTAATTACTCCACACTTACATTGTGACCTCAAAAGGATATGCCCTACAAGTAAGATTTAACAGGAAATATATAAACCCTTTACATGACTCAAATCAATGTTAACATTATCTCAGTTGGTTTGGTATTAATTTGATCTTCCATAGTCTGCCTGAAAAAAAATAAAGATGAAAGAAGAAAATATTACTCAGAGCTTTTGTCTCACTCTACATTTCTCTCACAGTTAGCCTCAATGTGTCAAGTAAAAATAACATGGTTTATACACAGATCAGAAAGAGGAGAATTCACCAAAAACTAATGGGACAAAAAGAAATAGATGAACAAAAGGTTCAAATACTAGTCATTAAACATGGACTTTAAAATAAGCGTGATTGAAATGTTACTAAAAATGATAGAGATTTCATCAGATAAATAAAAATATAACAGAATAACTGATTGTAAAAAGGTGAAAAGAGAATTAATGACATTGAAGATAGAAGAAGAAAATATCCAGACTAAAGGACGTTGAGATAAAAGGATAAAGAATATTTGAGATATGTTAAAAATGTGTAATTATGGTCACAGAAGAACAGAGATAATGTGACAGCAGCAGTATATGAAGAAGGAATCAATGATAATTTTCTAAAGCCAATGACAGATATTTAAATCCAAGATATACTACAGACACAAACAGACTTTAATAAAACAAAGTTCACCTAGGCATATCAAAGACAAGGAGAAAAATCTTAAAAGCAGTCATAGTGTAGAAAAACAAAAGAGCAATAAAACTAACAGCACACATCTCAACAGGAAAATGAGATATGACACAATTGAGTGATAATGTCAAAGTTTTGGGAAAAAAGAAACTGCTTACACAGAATTCTATAGTATACAAAAAATATCCTTAGAAATGTTATGAAATTATTGCAACTTAAAATAATTTGCAAGAATTCATTAATAGAAAATGTACTCTAATGAAAAAAACTAAAGGAATTCTCTCAGAAAATGAAACTGATCCCTTTTAAATGAACAGGGAAGAAATAGGAATAAAGAACAACAAACATGAAAAAATATAAGGAACTATTTGATACAAATAATAGTAACAAGTTCTGAGAGTGTAACATACTGAGAATTAAAACACAAGGTAAAAATAGGTCAAAAGTTGGTATGAAATCCAATGAATTAAAGTTCTAAGGTCCTTATAACTTCCAGATAGTAATACAAATACTAATTTACTTTATAGTTTGATGAGTCATGGAAACATTTTGTATTGTTGTGGTAACAATAAAAGGTTAATAATGTATGTCTAATGGATAACTTAATAGAGTAGGGCACTGCAATCATAGATAATTATTAACCCAAAAGAAAACAGTAACATTAAACAGATGGCACAAATATAAAAGAAGTAGGTAGGTTTGTTCAAAAGTATGTCAGCAGTTATATTAAATATAAACATTAAATAGGCTAAAAGACAGTAATATGCAGATGTGTCAAAACAACAATATGTTATTATAAGAGACACACTTTAAACTTAAGGACATAGAAAATTTAATGTAAAAGAATGGGAAAAGATATAACCCTAAGCAAAGAAAACTGGTGTAGCTATACTAATATCAGACAAAGTAGACATCTTAGTTCAGGCTGCTGTAACTAAAAAGACTGTAGAATGGGTGGCTTAAACAACAAAAATTTATTTCTCATAGTTTTTGAAGCTGGAAACTCCAATATCAAGGCAGCAGACTAGGTGTCTGTTGAGAGCCTGGTTCCTAGGCGGCCATCTTCTCACTGTGTCCTCATATGGTAGAAAGGACAAGAGAGCTGTTAAGTCTTTTTTATAAGACCACTAATCCCATTCATAAAGATTTTACTCTCATGGGCTATATCATAATCTCCCAAAGGCCCACTTCCTAATCCGTAACATTCAGAATTAAGATTTCAGTTTTTGAATTTTAAGAGGACACACTTTCTCTAAGGGGAAGATTTTGAAATAGTCAATTCAGCAGGAGACGTAATCCTCAATTTGTATATGTCTAATAATATAGCTTCGTATTGTATAGGCAGTGCTTGCTTTACATGATACCATGTTAGCTGAAACATGCATATCTGAACAATGTTTTTGTTTTCCATGATTCCTTGGTGTGTGTGCATAGAAACTGACAGAACTAAGAAATATAAAGCAAATTTGACAGAACTAAAATGAAAAATACGCAAATCCACAATTGTAGTTGGAGATTTCAATACATTTCTCTGAGTAAGGAGAGAGAGAAAGAGTCAGAGAAGAAAGGACAAAGAAAATTTGAACAACATGATTAACTAATTCAACCTAATTGACATGTGTAGTACATTACACCCAATACCTGTAGACTACACATTATTTTCTAAGTGTACCTGGAATATTTACTGAAGTTATACATTTGTTGAGCCATAAAACATATTTGAACAAATTTCAGAGGATTAAAATAATACACAATATATTCTGTTAACCACAGCATGATTTAGCAGGATTATCAATCAAAGATAAATAGGAAATCTCCTAAATCAGGGGAATCAAACTCATTTTCACCAGAGGCCACATCAGCCTCACGGTTGTCTTCAAAGGGCCGAATGTATAGGACTGCATAAATGTAACTACTCCTTAACTAGGGGCAAGGAGCTCGGTGCTGCCACCAGGTAGAAACAAGGTGCCAGGCCAGATAAAACAAGGTGGAGGGCCAGATTCAGCCTTGTGTTTGCCACCTGTGTCCTAAATGCTTAGAAATTAAGCACTGTACTTATGAATAACTAATATGTCAAAGAAATCAGAATTGAAATTAGAATATATATATTAAATTAGACATGTGATGTGTCAAAACTTGTGGACTATAGCTAAAACCAAACTTAAAGGGAAATTTATAGATTTTCATTGCACTCATTAAAAAGTGAAGAAAAGCTGAAAATCAATTATCTTAGTGTGAATATTGAAATATAGTAAATTAAACTCAAAGGAAGTAGAAGAAAGATAATAATAAAGATGTGATTGTTAATATTGTGTTAATACAACTGAGCCATGGGGTTCCCAGAGATCTGGTCAGATATTATTTTGATTGTTTCTGTGGTGGTGTTTTTGAATGAGATTAACATTTAAATCAGTAGTCTAGGTAAAGCAGATCGGCCTCTCTAATGTGGGTGGGCCTCCTCCAGTTTGTTGCCTGAATACAGCAAGAAGGCTGACCCTCCTCCTCCTCCGGGGAAAGACAATCCCTCTTGCCTGACTGCTTTCCAACTGGGACATCAGCTTTTTTTTCCTGCCTTTTTACTTGATTTAAAACATCAGCTCTTCCTGAATCTGAAGTCTGCTGGCCTTCAGGTTGGAATTACACCATCGGTTCTCTTGGTTCTCAAGCCTTCAGACTCAGATGTACCTCTGTCATTGGCTCTCTGGGTCTCCAGTTTGCCAACTCACCCTGTAGGTCTTGGGAGTAGTTGGCCTCCCTAAACATATGAGCCAATTCCTTATACTAATCTCTTTCTACATATACATCCCATAGGTCCTTCTCCTCTGGAGAATGCTGATTAATACAAAATGTGAGAGCAGAAATTAAAATAAATAGAAAAAATGTAGTACATTAGCAAAGTCAAAAGTTGATTTGATTTTGTGAAAATACTAATAAAATTGATGCATCTGGGGCAAGCTGATTTAAAATTTTAAGAGAAAAGCCACAAAATAATACAACCAATTTTCATTCATCTCAGGAATACAGAGTTGTTTTAACTTTTTAAAATCAATCAATATACTTTTTTAAATTTATTTATTTATGTATTTTTATTCAGTTACAATTGTCTGCGTTTTCTCCCCTTCCCTCCACCCCACCCCAGCCAGTCCCACCTCCCTCCCCCACCTCTACCCTCCCCCTTGATTTTGTCCTTGTGTCCTTTATAGTAGCTCCTATAGACCCCTCTCCCCACTATCCCTTCCCCACTCCCCTGTGGCTATTGTTACAATGTTCTTAATTTCAATGTCTCTGGTTATATTTTGTTTGCTTTTTTCTTTTGTTGATTATGTTCCAGTTAAAGGTGAGATCATATGGTATTTGTCCCTCACCACCTGGCTTATGTCACTTAGCATAAGGTACTTTTTTTATATTAACAGAAATAAGGAGAAAAATATGAGACAATAAAATGATACATAAGAAGCATTTGATCAACTTCTCTTCATGATAAATAAAAATCTCTTGTTACATTAGGAAAAGAAAGGAATTTACTTAATCTGTACTTTGCTGATTTACCCAAAACTATGAAAATATCCTCCTTAATGGCGAATTAATGTTTTCTTCCTACAGTACAAAATTAAATAAAGATGCCAACTATGTACATCTTCTATTTAACATTATATGGCTATTGATAATATTAGTTGTTAAAGAAAATGAGAAGGAACTGAAGCTCTCGTGTGCAGCTTGTAGAAATGAAAACTGGTACAATTAACTTAGAAAATTGCTTGGCAGTATTGATTAAAGTTAAACATACTCTTACCCCATGGATAAGTATGAATAAGTATATACCTGACAGAAATGTATATATGTGTTTACCAAGAGACATACAAGATTGTTCAGAGAAACATTTGTATACATTACTTGTAAAATGAATGAACTTTGGTCATGTCATACCCAAACAATGGACTATTATAGTAATGAAAGTGAATGGGATGATAACTAAATTTCTGGTGGTGATCACTTTGTAGTGTATACAGATGTCGAATTATACTTGATATTTAATCAATTAAAAAAGAGAGAAAAGGGAGAAAATGAATGAGCTACTCCTACAAATGTCATGTTTAGAAATAGGAGCCAGCTTCCCAATGACTGCCTGCCAGCTGCTCCAAGTCTTGTGCCACTACTTCCCATTGTACCTCACATCCTCTCGTAGGTGGTAGAGGCATGTGTGGTCATTGCCGCTGTGTACCTGGGGTTGCATCACCCAGGGTTGCATTACTGGAAGACATGTTGCCAGTCAGTGGTGGGTCAGCACCCAGCAACCCACCTGAGTGAGCTGGGCTGGGACCAGAGTGCCTCCCTGAGGCCTGGTCAGAACATGACAGCCTCCTGGGTGCATCTTTTGAGGGCCCAGGCTCTGCTACCCACTTTCAGAGATTAAGGATGTCCCTGGCCATTCGTGGGCCAAAGAACCTCTGCTAAATAGTCCTGAGATTTATCAACACCTATACAACAGCATACAAGGTGTGGCAGAAGTTGTGACTCCCAGTCAGCCAGCATTGGTGGGAGAACCCACCAATGAATGAGCCACCAATATTCAAAGCCAAACTACAACAAGAGAGCCTACATAAAGTGAATAAAGGCCAACCCTAGAACCTCCGGATCAGGAAATCAAAGAGACTGTACCACTGCAGTCCCACAGAACTCCTACCACAGAAGTCCATCCCACAAAGAGAGGAAGGCAAAGCAGAGCAACCTGAGTTGCAGAAACAAACAAAAAAGAATCACCTAAAATGGGAGTACAAAGAAAGAACCCCCCATTGAAAGGAATGGAGGAATCCCCAGAAAAAGAGCTAAATAAAATTGAGGTAAGCATTCTATCAAACAAATAATTCAAAATAGTGGTTATAAGGATGCTCAAGGAACTCAGTGGGAAGGAACTACAGCAATATGAAAAAAGAACATAGAAACTATGAACAGGAACCAGGAAGAAATGAAGAATATAATATCTGAAATGAAAAATACACTAGAAGGAATTAAAAGAAGGCTGGATGAAGCAGTGGATCAAATCAGTGAGCTGGAAGACATGGTAGAAAGAAATGCCCAGTCAGAGCAACAAAACAAAAAAAGACTCAAAAAGAAATAGGATAGTTTAAGGGAGCTCCAGGTCAACATGAAACATAACATTCACATCATAGGGATATCAGAAGGAGAAGAAAAGGAGCAAGGGATAGAAAACATGTTTGAAAAAATAATGACAGAAAACTTCTCTGACTTTGTGAGGTAAAAAATCACATAAGTTCAGGAAGCCCAGAGGGTCCCAATCAAGATGAACCCAAAGAGGCCTACTTCAAGACACATCATAATAAAATGCCAAATTTTAAAGACAAAAAGAGAATTTTAAAGGCAGCAGAGAGAAACAGCAAGTAACATAGAAGGGACCTCCCATAAGGATATCAGCTGATTCCTCAATAGAAACAAAACAAGCCAGAGGGTCTTGACATAAAATATTACAGGTAATGAAAAGCAAGGACTCACAACCAAGACTCTTCTATTCAGCAAGGCTGTCATTTAAAATGGGTGGTGAAATAAAGAGCTCCCCAGACAAAAGAAGGCTAAAAGAGTACATCTCCACCAAGTCAGCACTGCAAAAGGTGTTAAACGGACTGCTATAAAAAGGAGAAGAGAGAGAGAGATGGAAAAAAAGGCAATGAATAAATACCTATCAATAATAACCTTAAATATAAATGGATTACATGCTCCAATCAAAAGACATAGGGTAGCAGCTGAATGGATAAGAAAACATGACTCGCATATATGCTGTCTACAAGACACCCACCTAGGAACAAAAGTTATACACAGGTTGAAAGTGAAGGGATGGAAAAAAATATTCTAAGCAAACAGACAGGAAAAGAAAGCTGGGGTGGCAATAGAATTAAAGAATAGCTAGAATAGACTTCAAAACAAAAGCCATAAAAAGGGATAAAGAAAGTCACTACATAATACTTGAAGGAACAATCCAACAGCAGGATATAAGCACTCAATATAGGAGCACCTAAATATATAAAGAAAATCTTGAAGGACTTCAAGAAACATATTGACAACAACACAGTCATCATAGGGGATTTTAAACACCCCACTGTCAACAATGGATAGACCTTCCAAACAAAGGATCAGCAAGGATATTGTGGAACTGAATGACACCCTAGATCAAATAGATTTAATTGATACATACAGAACCTTTCACTCCAAAGAAGCAAAATATATATTATTTTCAAAGGCACAAGGAACACTTTCAAAAATAGACCACATGGTAGGACACAAAACAAGCCTCAGCAAATTCAAGAAAATGGAAATCATATCAAGCATGTGCTCAAATCACAATGGATAAAAAGTAGAGGTAAATTCAACCTCAAGGTAAATTCAAAAACGCTCAAATACATGAACCAAAAAGACCCTGAAAAGCCTCAGTAATCTTAAGAAAGAACAAAGTGGGAGGAATCACAACACCCCATATCAAACTCTAGAACAAGGCCACTGTAATCAAACAGTCTGGTACTGGCATAAGAACAGACACATATATCAATGGAACAGAGTTGAGAGCCTAGAAACAAACCCATGTCTGTATGATCAATTAATATTTGACAAAGAGGTCATAAGCATAAAATAGAGTAAAGATAGCCTCTTCAATAAATGGTGCTGGAGAACTGGACTGATACATGCAAAAAAAGAAAAAAGAAAAACAGAAACTAGACCACCAATTTACACCATGCACCAGAATAAACTGAAAATGGATAAAAGACTTAGTTATAAGTCATGACACCATAGAAGTCCTATAGGAAGACATAAGCAGGAAAATTTCACATATCCCACATAGCAATATTTTTGACAATATATGTCCTCAGGCAAAGAAAATAAAGGAAAAAATAAATGGGACTACATCAAACTAAAAATCTGCATGGCTAAAGAAATCATCATCCAAATGAAAAGGGAACTGACTGTATAGGAGAACATATTTGCCAATGACACATTGGACAAGAGTTTGATCTCCAAAATATATAAAGAACTCATACAACTCAACATCGGGAAGACAAACAATCCAATTAAAAAGTGGGCAAAAATTTGAATAGACACTTCTCCTATGAGGACATACAAATGGCCCATAAACATATGAAAAGATGCTCAACATCACTAGTCATCAGTGAGATGCAAATTAAGACCACAATGAGATACCACATCATACCTGTCAGAACAGCCTTCATTAATAAATCAACAAAAACAAGTGCTGGACAGGATGTGGAGAAAAGGGAACCCTAGTGCACTGCTGGTAGGAATGCAGACAGTTGCAGCCACTGTGGAAAACAGAATGGAATTTTCTCAAATAATGAAAAATGGAACTGCCTTTTGACCCAGTGATTCCACTGCTGGGAATACATCCTAAGTATCCCAGAACACCAATTCAAAAACCTTACGCACCTGTATGTTTAAAGTGGCACTATTTACAATAGCCAAGTGCTAGAAATGGCCCAAGTGCCCACAGGTAAATGAATGGATTGAAAAAATCTGTGGTACATTTACACGATCGAATACTATGCAGCAGAAAGAAAGAAGAAACTCCTACCTTTTGCATTAGCATGGATGGAACTGGAAAATATTATGCTAAGTGAAATAAGCCAGTTGCTGAAAGACAAATACCATATGATCTCACTTACAAGAGGAATATAATGAACAAAATAAACTAATAAGCAAAATAGAACCATATGCATGGAAACATGCAGCAGTCTGAAAGTGACCAGAGGGCAAGGGCAAGGGGGACAATTGTGGAAAAAGGGAAAGGGACTAGACAACATGTATGAATGACCCATGAACATGGACAACAGTGTGGGTAAAGAAAGAAAAAATAGGAGCCAAACAAAAGAATGTATAAGGTATAATTCCACTTATATAAAATTTGGAAACAGATAATAGTGACTTATAGTGTTATAGAAGTCAGGATAGTAGGTATCTTTAGAGAGGATGAGGATATTGACTGGGTAAGGGTGTGAAATAAGCTTCTGAGTATCTTGTGTTTTTTTTCTGTTATTGTTTTTCTACTTTCTTGATTTATGTATCATTTCTTATGTTTCTTTCATCATAATTCATTAAAAACACATCTATAATTGGTCAATACTTTCCTCAATACTTTAATAAAAATATTTATTAAAATACTAAACACCTATTACTGACAAAAGAAAGTTATTTTTTTTTATTTTTTATTGTTGTTCAATTACAGTTGTCCTCATTTTCCCCCATTACCCTCCCCTGCCGTACCCACTCTCACCTCCCACATCCAATCCTTCTCCCCCCATTGTCTTTATCCATGGGTCCTTTGTACATGTTCTTTGATAACCCTTCTCCTTCTTGAAAAAAAATGAATTAATTCATACTTATTTAACTAAATATATGTGAAAATACATAGAATCCAGGAGCTCATTTAATGGGGAGACACTACAGGCATTGGCACTAAAGTCAGGAGGAAAGCAATGCTCTAAAGTCAGGAAGAAAGGATGCTCACCCACTATTTTTAATGCCATAGTATTTTTAGTAATGTAGTTATACATGTACAAAAAAAGGAATATGTGTTGGAAAGGAAGAAGTAAAATAGTCTCTCATAGATTATATGATATTATATCTGAAATGCCTACCAAAATCAACATTGAAATAAATACAAATAGTAAAAGAATTTAGAAAGTAGCATACTAAAATCCAACCATAGAAACAATACCCTGTAGAAGAGACAATGAAGAGAAGATCCCATATAAAATAGCAACCAGTAGCAAAAATTTGTCTTGATTTTGAAGCCCTGGCATTCAGATACATAGATACATTCTGACTTCTAGTTTTAGAATGTGAATCACTACATACTTGTATTAAAATCAAAAACAGAAAAAAAATAGCAACCAAAAAGTCAATTAGCTATAAAATTTACAAGAAAATCTATGTATGGAAGACTTTGCAAATACAAAAGTATACTTAAATAAGTGAAAGGTATTCTTTGCTCTTGGATAAGATGACTCATTATTTTTTCTTCTGTTTCCTGAACTTTGCTTTTTAAAATTTTTTCTAAAGTCAAATGAGCTAGTAGAGCAACAAATCTGCATCAAATTTCATGTTAAGCTTGAACATTCCTCCACAGAAACTATTTGGAGGATTCAGAAGGCTTTTAGGGACAATTTAATGAGTAGAGCACAAACAGAAGTGTGGCACAAATGCTTCAAAGATGGTCGAGAATCTGTTGAAAGTGATCCACATTCTGGAAGACCTGCAACAAGCAGAACACCTGAGAATGTTGAACATGCACAGGCTGCAATCAACAAAGATCAACTGACAGTGTGAGAACTGGAGGCTGATCTAGGGATTCCAAAAACTACTGTGGCCGAGATTTTGACATAGGATCTTGACAAAATTCATTCCACGGCTTTTGCTACTAGAGCACAGGGAACATCGTGCTGCAGTTGGGGGAACTTGTGAGTAGGCATCCCAGGATGCCTACTTTGAAGGGAACTGAGGCGTCATTGTCCTAAGTATAATGTTTCTTGTTTCTTGTATCTTCTTCAATAAGTGTCTCTATTTTTCATATTACATGGCTGTATACTTTCTGGACAGACTGTGTACGTATGAAACTATAAATTTGTCTGTTGACAAATGTTCATCTATATCCTACTAGTTTCAATATAAGATATTTTTGTTCAGGTTTATATCTTATATTTCATTATGATTTCTTCTTTACCATGAGCTATTTATGAGTATATTTTTCAGTTTTCAAAATACTTTGGCAGTGACTTCAAATTTTATTTTGCTGTTAGAGAACATAGCATCTATGATTTTGATTCTTTGGTGTTTAATAATTAATTTAACAGATATTTATCAGACAACCTATTTTCCCCAAATAGTGTTCCAGGTTCTGATGAAATAGTAGTGAAGAAGTCACCCTACTTCTGTGCCTTTATGGTACTTACATTCTATTATGGGAGGTGTTTTTTAGAATTAAATATATATATAACTTAAATATATAATATGTAATACTGTATATTTGTGGTTTGGGTGATGTTCATGTTTTGGTCAGACATGATTTCAGAGTGATCTTGTCTTTGACTTGATCCATCATGGTCACAGAATGACCTTGTCTGATATCTCCTTGGTATCAGGGGCTGCTTTTCTCTGTCTCAATTCTCAAGTGATTCTCATCTCTTTATAGTTCCTGTACTATAATCTTATAATTATCTCAATAATTTATGACATTTTGAGGTTCAGTATTTTATATTTTGTTATTTTACCAAGGCTATTGCTAATAATGTTTTACAACCTCTACTTTTCAGATATTTACTTTTAAAAAATAGCATTTTAGTATACTATTTTATAAAATTTTGGGGCTCAGATTATGAAAGGTTATATTATTCATTTTTTCACTTAAGTCAGATTTTCCAAATTGTTTAGATTTACAAATCTAGTTTCCATACATGCTGTATGAATTGTTTTCATAACTACATAGGAGTTGATTTTATTACTCATTATTTTCTCTGGTACATAAAAAGAATTGATTTGAAGTTAAAACATCTTAATACAGTATGTATGACTTTATGTAAATTTTTAAAGAAATATTCTTTTTTAATTCTTTTTTATTGTTATTCTATTACAATTGTTTCAATTTTCCCTCCTTTGCTCTCCTCTACCCAGCCTAACCTCGAGTCTCACAGTTAATCCATGGGTCATTCATACATGTTCTTTTACTAGTCCCTTCCCCTTCTTTACACCTTTATCTCCTCCCCCATGCCCTCTGGCTGCTATCAGTCTGTTCTATAGTTCCATGTCTCTGGTTCTATTTTGCTTATTAGTTTATTTTGTTCATTATATTCCTCTTATAAGTGAGATCATATAGTATTTGTCTTTCACTGACTGGCTTATTTCACTTAGCATAATATTCTCCATTTCCATGCTGACACATAAGGCAGGAGCTCCTTCTTTCTTTCTGCTGCATAGTATTCCATCGTGTAAATGTACCACAGATTTTTGATCCACTCATCTACTGATGAGCACTTAGACTGTTTCTAGCACTTGGCTACTGTAAATAGCATGGCTGTGAAAATGAGGGTGCACAAGTTCTTTGAATTGGTGTTTAGGGATTCTTAGGGTGTAGTCCCAGCAGTGGAATCACTGGGTCAAAAGGCAGTTCCATTTTTCATTATCTGAGAAAATTCCATACTGTTTTCCACAGTGGCTGCAACTGTCTGCATTCCCACCAGCAGTGCACTAGGGTTCCCTTTTCTCCACATCCTGTCCAGCACTTGTTTTTGTTGATTTATTAATGAAGGCTGTTCTGACAGTTGTGAAGTGGTATCTCATTGTGGTTTTAATTTGCATCTCTCTGATGGCTAGTGATGTTGAGCATCTTTTCATATGTTTATGGGCCATTTGTATGTCCTCATAGGAGAAGTGTCTATTCAAATTTTTGCCCACTTTTTAATTGGATTGTTTGTCTTCCCGATGTTGAGTTGTATGAGTTCCTTATATATTTTGGAGATCAAACTCTTGTCCAATGTATCATTGGCAAATATGTTCTCCCATACAGTCGGTTCCCTTTTCATTTGGATGATGATTTCTTTAGTCATGCAGAAGTTTTCTAAGTTGATGTAGATATACTGTGTTCATGAATTGGAAGAATTAATATCATTAAAATGTTCATACTACCCAAAGCAATCTATAGGTTCAATGCAATTCCTATTAAAATCCCAATGGTATATTTCTCTGATCTAGAACAAATACTCCAAAAATTTATATGGAACCAGAAAGACCCTGAATAGCCTCAGCAATCTTGAGAAAGAAGTATAAAGTTGGAAGGATCACAATACCTCATATAAAACTATACTACAAAGCCAGTGTCATTAAAACAGCCTGATACTGGCATAAGGTATTGCCAGGTAGATTAACAAAATAGAATAGAGAGTCCAGAAATAAACCCAAGTCTCTATGGTCAATTAATATTTAACAAAGCATGCAATGGAACAAAAATAGTATCTTCAATATATGGTGTTGGGAGAACTGGATTGCTACATGCAAAAAAAAAAAAAAAGATGAAGCTAGACTGCAACTTACACCATACACCAACATAAACTCATTATGGATAGAAGACTTAAATAGAAGTCATGATACCAGTATGTTTACTGCCAGAAAACATAGGCAGTAAAATTTCAGACATCCCACATAGCAATATTTTTGCCAATATATCTCCTTGGGCAAGGAAATTAAAGGAAAAAATAATCAAATGGGACTATTTTAAGAAGTACTCTTTAAATTTACACTTAATTTTGTCTCTTTAATTTAGTGAGTCATTATGCCACTTACTTTATTTTAATTTAGTTTGTAAAGAGCTCAATTATTTTTCAAAACATTTAAATATTATTATAGCTTAAAAAATAAATATACATAGTTTTCCTGACCCGATATTTGAAATTTTATTTCTTGTTAAAATTACTAGCTGGTTTGTTATATTTTGTGTTCTGTTATTAAATGTTGAGGTAAGTGATTAAATCTCAGGATGCTATATAGGAGTAGCTGATAATCACCACAGTATTTTCTGTTTTACCACTGTTCTTTTTTTTTAAAATATAGAAACATCACACTGTACAATTTTCATTGGGGAAGCACTACTACTAAGTTTCTAGAAAGTCAGCCTAAGGCAAATCCATGGGAAATATTATCATTTGAACATTGGGCTATTTTTATCCTTTCTGTTTTTTTAACCAATATGTATTTTTAAAGCAATGAAACATAGAATCAGAATCACAGCAGAAATCATCAGCATGGCTAGCACTGATTGAGCCTTTTTAAAGTTTATTTTTATTGTTTACACTATTAAGCAATATTCTCTTCACTTTGCCCCCCTCCACTTAGCCCCTGTCCTCTCATTCCCTTGAGACTTGAATATGATCTTCCAATCATCTGTTCTCAAATTCTTTTATTTTAAAATGAAGAACATATTATAACATATTATATGAAGAACATATATTAAATATATTTTAATAGTCTTATTGATTTATAAACAAATGTTAAGCATTTTAAATTATCTGAATCTGGAGAACACCTTTGTGAACTTCTGAGTGTTCATACATTTGAATTTAAAATGCTGCTATAAATCAAGTAATAAATAGGATTTAATGTAAAGAAACTTGTCAAATTTGTGGCCACATGTTTGAAGTGCATAGGATTGAATGGCATTATACGTAATATATTAAACTTACCTCATTTCATCCTTTATTTCATCCTCAGTTTTCTATCCCTTTTTCTTTTGTTTCAGTTTTCTTATTTTGATGTTGTCATGTATTTTTATATATTTCCTCAATTTCTCTTTGGAATGAGGCAGATTTAATTGGTAGATGTTTATATTGAAGTAGGTTATTTGCCAATTTTTAAAAATGTAGGTAGCCTATATTCAGGATCTGGAAAAACTGATATTCTAAATAAAGTTGTATTATGTAGTATTATTTTACTTTGTTGTATTAACATTAAACTTTATTTGGAACAAGTTAAAATTAATGTTAGAATTACAAAATGATTGTTCTAATGTTTTCCAGCTGCTAATAGGTTATGAAAATGGTACTGTGGTATTCTGGGACTTGAAATCCAAAAGAGCTGAACTGAGAGTTTATTATGATGAGGTAAGTGATTTCTGCTGAAATATTTGAAACAGTGTTGTGACTTCGTGTCAGTTTTTTACTTTTAATCTTTGTATATTACCAATATTCTTATCATTTGAACATGCCTAGTTCTAACTCAGTGACTCAAAATGCCTGTCAATTCTTGCACCAGTTCCAACTCTGGATTGTTTTCCTGAGTGGGAATTCTGCCTTAACTGCCCATTTCGGGGCCCTTTATGACATCTTACATACTTTGGTGCCTGTTAACTATATTGTATAGCCACCTTCATCTGAACTTCTTTTCCTTTCTTTAGGCTCTGTACTTTTTGTCTTGACTCATTGTCCTTAGGGTCTCTAAAGACACTATTCACACTTTCCTTAGAAAATTCTTTTTTTATGACATAAAGTTTAAGTGGTCAAGTTGAACAGTCTTATCTTCTGTTGCCCTAGAATACTTGCTGCCCTAGAATAAAGAGAAATTTTGTAAATAGTAATACTTAATAATGAGTCAGTAAGATCTTGAAGTTTTATTTTACATATTTGAGACTGATAAGGGTTTCATTTAGAGAAAGCAATGAACTCCTATTTACCAAGGAATAGTCTCTGAGTTGATACTTCAGGTGTTCAGAAATTGATGTGGCCCCTACCAGAAAAGACTAAGATGAAAACAGTGAGGCTGGGGACAAAAGGTGAGAAAGGGGAACTGCCTCTTGTAGCTGTGAAAATAAAGGTGATCAATTAAATTTTAAAAATGGTAGAATGGAGCTCTGGCTAGTGTGGCTTAGTTGGTTAGAGCATCATTCCATAGACCAAAAAGATGCAGGTACAATTCCTGGTCAGGGCATATGCCTGGGTTGTGGCTTTGTCCCCAGTTGAGGTGTATTAGAGAGGCAACCGATTGATTTGTCTCTCTCACATTGATATTTCTCTTGCTCTCTCTCTCTCTCCCTCCCTTCCCCTCTCTATAAAATCAATAAGCATGTCTTTGGGTTAGTAATAAATAGATAGATAGATAAGAATGGTAAAGTGGGGAAAGACATTAGGAATATACAGGTCAAAAATCACTGTCTGGTATCACCCATGCATATACTGGAAGAGTATGGAAGAATGTAAGGTAACACTGATAGAAATAGAAAAATAAACATAAAAAATAAAATTTTACAATACTTTCTTTGTTACTCCCTCCCATCTCTGCTGAACAGTTTAATTTTTAAGTTTTAATGCTTAAAGATAGCTGAAGGTTTATAGGTAATATGCTTATGATTGGTGAAAAATACTCTGGTGATATACAAATATGCTCTTTATAATCAACTTTAGAGGCAGCTTAAATCATAAGAAAAGATATTTCCTTTGTTAAATACACAAAATATAAAGATGTGGTTGGAGACTGCTCGCTCTCTCAAGACTAGCAGCTAGATGAGAGTCCAAATACCACCTGGGAATGTAGCCATTTGAAACTAGAGTAGAGCAGGTAAAAAGGAAATCCAGAGAAAGATGCTGAATCAGATGGTTTTCCTATGGCCTTAAACAGAAGTGTTTAAATAAGGATTAACCATGGTTAAGTGTCAATGGAATACTTCCCTATACCTATATTATATGTAGAAATCATTTTAAATATTGATTTATATGATATGTGTATAATATCCTTTGGTATTTTACCTTTTTAAATATGTATTTTACTATCAAGTTTAACATTTTAAGACATAGTCAGATCTGTAATTCTTTACCTCTGAACTTTCAAAGGGCTCCCAATTTGTCAACAATACAAAGTCTTTATTTCTTGATATAAGATTCAAGGCCCCAATGCCATTTTTTCCCTTTAGTTTAATTTACTGCATCCTTCTAATGCTCTTCACATTTCAGATATATTAGTCTCCTACACATATCATTTATTAGCATCTCCAAATATTCGCCCCTACTAATTTCTTATCCCAGATTCCCCTTTCCTCCTCTGCATATCAAAATCTTATTAATTCTTTAGCCATTTTAAAACTACTCGGACTAGCTAACTAGTACCTTGGTTAATAGTCATTAATGAATGGAAGGTTATCTTTTGTCAATCCCAGCTTATTTTCAGAAATAGCTGTGTGGATTTTATATCTCCATTAGCTGTAAAAATTTAATTTTATTACATTAATATTTCTAGAATTATCTCTCACAGAGAAATCCCTCAGAGTTTGACATGAAGCTAACCTTTTAATTTCTTGAGTAACTACCTTTTCTCCTTTTTCATATTGTTACCCAGATATTTGAGTTTTTCCTTTTTGTTCAAGAAATTCAATCATGGCCACTGAGCTGATATTACCTAGTGTTTAACTTCCATATTCTGTTTTCTATCTTTTAAAATTCTTTTTGAATTAGCTGTATTACATTTTGCTTTTCAGTAGACCTGTAAAGTCCTTTTTAAGAAAAGAGTAGGGTATAAACAAATAAGTAGAAATTGCATATTTATTCATTAAAGTCAGTTCAAATGACAGGTCTTTAATAATGCACTATTTGAAATTCTCCTCTCTAATAACAAGTTGGTTTCATATGCATACTCTTCTGTAGAATAAGTATATTACTCCTTTTATAGTACTTACTTGTTTTGGTTTTGTGTTGTAGCTATTACTTTGTTATCTATCTTCTCCAGTGAGTAGAAATTCACTGGATAGGAAGAAGAGCTGCAACTGGAGACAGTTTCTCTGCCCCCACCATATGCAGAAAAACTGTCTGAGAGAACCTTAAATTAATTGAGGTTCATCCAAGTTAACATGTATAGGCGTTATATGTGAACATATATCAAGAAGACTTGGCATTTCCCTTGAGCCATCTGCAAAAGTAAAAAGAAATAAGCAAAGGAGAGGAAAAATAAGAGTGGGATTTTCCCCCTGTCCTTCTCAGACTGTTCCAAAAAATCCAAGAAGAGTGAAGACTCCCAAACTCTTCTTATGAAGTCAGCATCATCCTACTCCCCAAACCAGATAAAGACACAACAAAGAAAGAAAATTATAGGCTGATATCACTGATAAATGTAGACAATAAAATCCTCAACAAAATATTGGCAAACTGCATCCAGCAATACATTAAAAAGATCATACACCATGATCAAGTGGGATTCATGCCAGAGATGCAAGGATAATACAATACTCGCAAATTATCACATAAACAAAAGGAAATGTAATACATCACATAAACAAAAGGAAAGAACAAAATCACATGATCATATTAATAGGTATGGGAAAAGCACCTGATAAGATACAGCACACATTTATGATAAAAACACTCAGCAAAGTGGGAGTATAGGGAGGATGCCTCAAAATAATAAAGGGCATACACAAGAAAATTACAGCCAACATCATACTCAACTGGGAAAAACTAAAAGCTTTCCCACTAAAATCAGGAACAAAACAAGGGTGTCTGTTTTCACCACTTCCATTCAACGTGGTATTGGAAGTCCTAGCAACAGCAGTCAGACAAGAAAAAGAAATAAAAGGCATCCAAATTGCAAAGGAGGAAGTAAAACTGTCACTATTTGCATATGGCATGATAGTGTACATAGAAAACCCTATAGACACCACCAAAAAACTACTCAACCTAATATGTGAATTTGGCAAAACAAGCAGGATACGAAGTCAATATTCAGAAACCAAAGGCATTTTTGTACACCAACAATGAAATATCAGAAACAGAAATCAGGAAAAAATCCCTTTTGATAATAGCAACAAGAGAAATAAAGTACCTGGGAATAAACCTAACCAAGGAGGTAAACAACCTGTACTCAGAAACTATACAACACTGAAGAAAGAAATTAAGGAAGACGCCAATAAATGGAAGCATATACTGTTTTTAAGGATTGTCCATACTACTCAAAACAATTTATAGATTCAACACAATCCTTATTAAAATACCAGTGGCATATATCACAGGTATAGAACAAACATTTCAAAAAATTGTATGGAACTTAAACTGACCCCAAATAGCTGCATCAATTTTGAGAAAAAAGAACAAAATAGGAGGGATCACAATACCTGATGTCAAACTATATTACAAGGCCACAGTAATCAAAACAGCCTAGTACTGGCATAAGAACAGACACAGATCAATGAAACAGAATAGAGAGCCCAGAAATAAACCCAAGTCTCTGTGGTCAATTAATACTTGACAAAGGGGCTGAAGCATAAAATGGAGTGAAAAATAGCCTTTTCAACAAATGGTATAAGAAAATCTGGACAGCTACATGCAAAAAAGTGAAACTTGATCACCAACTTATACCATACACAAAAATAAACTCAAGATGGATAAAAGACTTAAGTATAAGTTGTGACACCATAAAAATCCTAGAAGAGAACATATGGAGGAAATGTTAGATATTCCACGCAGCAATATTTTCATGGATATGTGCCCTAGAGCAAGGGGCATAAAGGAAAGAATAAACCAATGGGACTTCATCAAGTTGAAATCTTCTGCATGGCTAAAGAAAACATTAGCAAAATGAAAAGGGAACCAACTCTATGGGAAACCACATTCGCAAATGATATGTCAGATAAGGGTTTGACCTCCAAAATATATATAGAATTCACACAACAACATTCCAGGAAGACAAACAACTCAATTTAAACATGGGCAAAGTACCTGAACAGACACTTCTCCAAGGAAGACATACAGAAGGCCCAGAGACATATGAAAGGATGCTCAGCATCACTAGCTATCAGAGGAATGCAAATTAAAACTACAATAGATACCACTTCACACTAGTCAGAATGGCCATCATAAACAAATCAACAAACAATAAGTGCTGGCAAGGATGTGGAGAAAAGGGAACCCTAGTGCACTGTTGGTGGGAATGCAGACTGCTGCAGCCACTGTGGAAAACAGTATGGAAATTCCTGAGAAAACTAAAAATGGACTGCCTTTTGACCCAGCAATTCCACTGCTGGGATTATACCCTGAAAATCCTGAATCACCAATTCAAAAGAACCCGTGCACCCCAATGTTCATAGCAGCGTTATTTACAATAGCCAAGTGCTGGAAGCAACCTAAGTTCCCATCAGTAAATGAATGGATCAGAAAACTGTGGTACTTTTGCACAATGGAATAATATGCAGCAGAAAGAAAGGAGGAGCTCCTACCTTTTGCGACAGCATGGATAGAACTAGAGAGCATTATGCTAAGTGAAATAAGCCAGGCAGTGAGGGACAAATACCATATGATCTCACCTATAAGTGGAACCTAATCAACAAAACAAGCAAGCAAAATATAACCAGAGACATTGAAATTAAGAACAATCTGACAGTAACCAGAGGGGTGGTGGGAAGGGATAATGGAGGAAAGTGGGGGAAGGGTTCTCAGGAACAACTATAAAGGACACATGGACAAAACCAAGGAGGTGTGGAAGCAAGGGAGGGAGGTGGGGATGGCTGGGATGAGTGGGGAAGTGGTGGGAGTTAAATGCAGACAACTGTAATTGAACAACAATAAAATAATTTTTTAAAAAACATGGTACATTTACACAATGGAATACTATGTAGCAGAAAGAAAGAAGGAGCTCATACCCTTCGTGACAGCATGGATGTTTCTGGAGAGCATTATGCTAAGTGAAATAAGGCAGTTGGTAAAAGACAAATACCATATGATCTCACCTGTAAGTGGAATCTAATCAACAAGACAATCAAGCAAGCAAAATACAACCAGAGACATTGAAATTAAGAACAAACTGACAGTAACCAGAGGTGAGGGAATAACAGGGATAATGGGGGGAAGTGTCATCAAGGAACTTGTATAAAGGACTTACGTACAAAGCCAAAGGGCTGTGCGGTGCTGATGGCTGGGGTGGGGGCGAGTGGTGAGGGTAAAATGGAGACAACTGTACTTGAACAATAATAATAAAAAAAAGAGTGGGGTTGTGTTTTTGTTCCCATCTAACTGCCTCCTCTGAACCTTGGCAAAAGAGAAGTGTTCTCTACCTAGTAGTAAAGACCAGGGTAAGGGAAAAACATAAGTCCAGGGTTTCATGTTAACTTTTCCACTTATTCAAATCTTACTTATCTTTTTATGTATAACTTATATCCTATTTTCTTTATGATATGTCTAATGATTACCATAGCTGTCAGTTATCTTTAACTTTACAATACTTACTGTTTGGAAGTTCATTTATATCAGTCTTTCCTCTCTCACTGTTTTCTGAATTTCTTTAAGGAAAGGATCATGTTGTTTATATCTATTCAGCTTTTATGTCTCCTAGAGCAGTGGTCCCCAACCTTTTTGGCACCAGGCACCATATTTGTAGAAGACAATTTTTCCACAGACAGGGCGGTGGGGGAGAGACAGAAGGCGGAGCTCAGGCAGTAATGAAAGCAAAGCTTCCCTCCCTTGTCTGAAGCTCACCTCCTGCTGTGGGGCCCAAGGTGGGTTGGGCAGTTGGGGACCCCTGTACCAGAGCACTTACTTGATGGAAGACACTATGCTACCACTAGGAATAAATTTAAGAAACTGGAATAATACTTGTTAATTTTATCTAATAATTCACAACTACAGAGTGAACCTGTACATACAAAAACGAAAAGAACCTCATTGCTTCACATCAATTTAAATCATTTATGTTAGAGGCAATATAATACAGTGATGGAGAATATAGGTTTCGTAGTTAGGTAGAACTTGGCTTTCAGTTGTGTGACCTGATGAAGTATCTCAATCTCTTTAGGCCAATTTTGCCACAAGTAAATTGGAAAAACTAATAACTGTTTTATAGGATTAATGAAGTAATGTACGTAAAGTGCTTACCATCAGGCTGGCATATTGTAAGCCCTCTGATGATGGCTGTTATGTAAATTATTTTTTATTAGCTGCTTTAAGTGGAACTAGGCCATTACCTTATCAGAAATTATCTTCTGATAACCTTGCTTTTACTTCTATGTAAATAATGTTTCAAAGAAGGGTTATATGATACAGAGAGGATAGGGAATTTATGACAGAAAGTTCTGGGATCTAATGATGTCAACATTTTACTTAACTTTTCTTTATTTTCAGGAATTGAGTTTTTGTAGCCTTTTGTAAGCCCATAGAAGGATGAACCAAAGACAGTATGATATGGCTCAGAAAAATTACATATGTTTATGAGAGAATATTTTATTTTGGAACATAGAATGATGTCACATATTAACTCCCCCCTACTTGTTTCTAATTGTTATTTCATTAGGCTATTCATTCAATTGATTGGCATCATGAGGGCAAACAGTTCATGTGCAGCCATTCAGATGGAAGCTTGACTTTATGGAACCTGAAAAACCCAAGCCGTCCTTTCCAGACCACAGTGCCACATGGTAAGATGTATTCTTTCAAAAGAAATAAACCATAGAGTTACAGTGTCTCGGTTTAAAGTATACGAGGTGGTTTCAATGTGTTTGATAGAAAGAGGAGATAGTACATAGTTTCTGATTCTAAATACCTCTTTTATACCTCTTTCAGATCCCCCACAATGCTCCCAACTTCCTGTCTATCCACTTTCCTACTTTCTAAGTGATATTTATATAGACCTTTCCAACCAAAAATTAGATAATGGATGGTTGCTCTATCTGAAACAGAGGAGATAACAAAGGATATTTGACCAGTTTTAAGCATTAAGGTACTAGTGAGAGAATGGCTTTACCTAAATCTGACTTTCAGATCTAATTCTTATACTGCTTTATAGTCTGTTGTGTTCTAGTTCTGTTGTATTTCCATTGGCTCCACTAAATTATGAGGACTGTGGAACTATTATAGGTTGTATTTATCTTATCTTCCTCATGCTATAGACCTGTTTAGCATTTATGTTGGACCTATCTACCTAACTGGGCAGAATAAAAACTTCAAATGTGTGAATATCTTTTATTCAGATGTCCATATTATTTCCAAGGATATTAGTGATGATCTGAATTCCATGTTTATCTCAAACTGTTATTTCTTCAAATAGAGAGGTCAAAACCTACATTCTATTTTTATAGTTTCTGAGCATTTATTATAATGTACCATTTAGAAAATAGTATTTTTTTTATAATGGGTGTGTTATAAATCACAAGATGGAATTATTTAATCTTTTGTTGGTCTGCTGTTTTGTGTACCACAGTTGCATGTTCCATTTGCAAATGGTTAATACAATTAACATAAACTGCCTTACTTAGAGATTATTTTGCATTTAGACACTTACTTGAGATGCTTTATTTAAAGATTGCTATTATGGGGAGAACCAAGATAGCGGCGTAGGTAGACACACTGCGCCTCCTTGCACAACCAGAACTGACAGAAAATCGAAGGGCAAGGAAGTCCGACACCAAGGAGATAAAAAAGAAACATTCATCCAGACCGGTAGGAGGGGCAGAGACAGGCAGCCGGGGCGGAGAGGACTCCCATTGCCCTGCGGGACTGAGACTGGCAATCAAGACTGGCGGAGTGTGGGACAAACGGGGCAGGCAGTCTGACTGCTAGCAGACCCTGCGACCTCACATGCCTGCACAGATAAACCAAGAGGGCCGGACTCACAGTGGTAGAGAACTGGGCAGGCAGAGCGGTGGGTAGCACCACATGGCCCCACATTCGTGCCCAGATAAACCCAGACGAACGGTGGGGAGCGAAGCAGACCGCGAAAGCCAGGGCTCCAGTGCAGGGAAATAAAACCCCAAACCTCTGAGTGAAAACACCCGCGGGGGATGGGGCGGCAGCGGGAGAAACTCCCAGCCTCTCAGGAGAGTTCGTTGGAGAGACCCACAGGGGCCTAGAGCGTGCACAAGCCCACCCACTCAGGAACCAGCACCAGAGGGGACCAACTTAATTGTGGATAGCGGAGAGAGTGACTGAATGAAGTCCAGCAGAAAGTGGAGCGGGCGCCATTACTCCCTCTCAGCCCCTCTCCCACAACAGCGTCACAGCACAGCGACCAGCGTTACCCCACCCCAGGGAACACCTAAGGCTCCGCCCCTTTAAGTAACAGAAGCACCAAGACAAAAAAAAAAAATGGCCCAAATGACAGAACACTTCAAAGCTCCCGAAAAAATACAACTAAGCGAGGAAGAGATAGCCAACCTATCGGATGCACAGTTCAAAACACTGGTTATCAAGACGCTCACAGAATTGGTTGAATCTGTTCGAAAACCAGATGAAAAAATGAAGGCTATGCTAAGAGAAACAAAGGAAAATGTACAGGGAACCAATAGTGATGCAAAGGAAACTGGGACTCAAATCAACAGTGTGGACCAGAAGGAAGAAAGAAACATCCAACCAGAAAAGAATGAAGAAACAAGAACTCGGAAAAATGAGGAGAGGCTTAGGAACCTCCAGGACATCTTGAAACGTTCCAACATCCAAATTATAGGGGTGCCAGAAGGAGAAGAGGAAGAACAAAAAATTGAAAACTTATTGGAGCAAATAATGAAGGAGAACTTCCCCAATCTGGCGAAGGAAATAGACTTCCAGGAAGTCCAGGAAGCTCAGAGAGTCCCAAAGAAGCTGGACCCAAGGAGGAACACACCAAGGCACATCATCATTACATTACCCAAGATTAACAGAAGGAAAGAATCTTAGAAGCAGCAAGAGCAAAGGAGACAGTTACCTACAATGGAGTTCCCATAAGACTGTCAGGTGATTTCTCCAAAGAGACCTTACAGGCAAGAAGGGGCTGGCAAGAAGTATTCCAAGTCATGAAAGGCAAGGTCCTACATCCAAGATTACTGTATCCAGCAAAGCTATCATTTAGAATGGAAGGGGAGATAAAGTGCTTCTCAGATAAGGTCAAGTTAAAGGAGTTCATCATCACCAAGCCCTTATTATAGGAAATGTTAAAGGGACTTATCTAAGAAAAAGAAGATAAAAAATATGAATAGTAAGAATGATACCAAACTCACAGTTATTAACAACCACACCTAAAACAAAAACAAAAGCAAACTAAGCCAACAACTAGAACAGGAACAGAACCACAGAAATGGGGATCACAAGGAGGGTTATCAACAGAGGAGTGGGAGGTGGAGAGAGGGGGGAAAGGTACAGAGAATAAGTAGCATAAATGGTAGGTAGAAAATAGACAGGGGGAGGGTAAGAATAGTGTAGGAAATGTAGAAGCCAAAGAACTTATAAGTATGACCCATGGACATGAACTATAGGGGGAGAATATGGGAGGGAGGGTGTGGGCAGGATGGAGTGGAGTGAGGGGGGGAAATGGGACAACTGTAATAGCATAATCAATAAATATATTAAAAAATAACTAAAAAAGAATATTGACATGGGTAGATTATCCTGGTAGACTACAAATCCAGTCCCATGTATCATGGGAGGAGATCACAGACAGAAAAGAAGGCACTGTGAGCACAGAAGCAGAGATGTGGCCACAAACCAAGGCATCCTAGCAGTCCCCAGAAGCTGGGAAAGTCAAGGAGTGGATTCTCACTAGATCCCTTGGGGGGAGCACAGCCCCGCTGACACCTTGATTCTGACCCACTGAAACTAGACTCTAGAACTGTGATTGAACAAGTTTCTGTTGTTTTAAGCCACCGAGTTTGTGACAGTACATTACAGCAGCCATAGGAAACTAAATACTACTTATACACTACTGTGATTGAACAAGTTTCTGTTGTTTTAAGCCACCGAGTTTGTGACAGTACATTACAGCAGCCATAGGAAACTAAATACTACTTATACACTACATAATGCCATGTAGTAAAATAAAGGAGAACCAAAACCAAAACCAAAAAAAAAAAAAGAAAGAGAATATATGCATGTTTATGCTTGATACACACACCATATTACTAGAGGTACACATGTAAAAGTCATAACAGTAGCAGCCTTAGCAGGGGAACTATGGGCCTAGGGGACTCAAGAGGTCTGTAAAAATAAAAAGTAAAATAAAAATAAAAAACAAACAACTTTCTGCTGTACACTCATTTGTACCATTTTAATTTCCTGTCTTGTGCTGATAATACTTTCCATTTTAAAATCATAAACTATGGCTGGTATAAAATCTATTAAAATAAATGAAAAAAAAGAAAAAAGAAAATAAAGATTGCTATTATGGAAATTTGGATAGGTGTTTGCTATACATCTACTCAAGTTAAATTTGTTTCTATGGTGGGTATTCCTACCCTCCAAGGCCCTTCCCCTCGATCCTTATAACTTTTATTTGGAAATGTGTAATATGATTTATTAATAAATTTTCTATTCTGTTCCTCTCAACAGTCAACTTCTATATAAGATTTCTGACTTGACTGAATAATTGATACTTCCATATGTCTTACCATTTTTATGTTTACTTTATCAGTTAGGTGATTTTCTACAATTCTGTGAGATGAAGTTCTGTTCACATGTTGTTGAAAACATCAGCATCCGTATCTCTCATAACATATCAATTAAATTAAATTGCTGCTGCTTAACCATGATACAGTTAAGCCAGTGTCTATGATTTTGACAATAGAGGCATTCATTATTATATCTACATATATTATTTGGAATAATTTTGTGTTTTGTTTCAGCTATTTTTATTTTCTAAAATTAAAAATTTTCTCTAAGTACCACTTCAGCTGCATCCTATAAATTTTATATGTGATTTCACTAATAATATGTAATTTTATTAGTATTCAGTTTGAGGCATTTTCTTATCCCTATTATAATTCTCCTATTTTACCTATGTGTTAGACATGTGATTTCTGACTTTTTTTTAAATCTATTTTATTGATTATGTTATTACAGTTGTCCCATTTTTCCCCCTTTATTCCCCTCCACCCTGCACACCCCTTTCCACCTGCATTCCCCCTCTTTAGCTCATGTACATGGGTCCTACATATAACTTCTTTGGCTGCTACATTTCCTATACTATTCTTACCCTCCCCCTGTCTATTTTCTACCTACCATTTATGCTACTTTTTTTCTGTACCTTTTCCGCCCTCTCTCCCCCTCCCACTCCCCTATTGATAACCCTCCATGTGAGCTCCATTTCTGTGGTTCTGTTCCTGTTCTAGTTGTTTGCTTAGTTTGCTTTTGTTTTTGTTTTAGGTGTGGTTGTTAATAACTGTGAGTTTGGTGTCATTCTTACTGTTCATATTTTTTATCTTCTTTTTCTTAGATAAGTCCCTTTAACATTTCCTATAATAAGGGCTTGGTGATGATGAACTCCTTTAACTTGACCTTATCTGAGAAGCACTTTATCTCCCCTTCCATTCTAAATGATAGCTTTGCTGGATACAGTAATCTTGGATGTAGGACCTTGCCTTTCATGACTTGGAATACTTCTTGCCAGCCCCTTCTTGCCTGTAAGGTCTCTTTGGAGAAATCACCTGACAGTCTTATGGGAACTCCATTGTAGGTAACTGTCTCCTTTGCTCTTGCTGCTTCTAAGATTCTTTCCTTCTGTTAATCTTGGGTAATGTAATGATGATGTGCCTTGGTGTGTTCCTCCTTGGGTCCAGCTTCTTTGGGACTCTCTGAGCTTCCTGGACTTCCTGGAAGTCTATTTCCTTCGCCAGATTGGGGAAGTTCTCCTTCATTATTTGTTCCAATAAGTTTTCAATTTTTTGTTCTTCCTCTTCTCCTTCTGGCACCCCTATAATTCGGATGTTGGAACGTTTCAAGATGTCCTGGAGGTTCCTAAGCCTCTCCTCATTTTTCCGAGTTCTTGTTTCTTCATTCTTTTCTAGTTGGATGTTTTTCTTCCTTCTGGTCCACACTGTTGATTTGAGTCCCAGTTTCCTTCGCATCACTGTTGGTTCCCTGTACACTTTCCTTTATTTCACTTAGCATAGCTTTCATTTTTTCATCTAATTTGCAACCAAATTCAGCCAACTCTGTGAGCATCCTGATTACCAGTGTTTTGAACTGTGCATCTGATAGGTTGGCTATCTCTTTGTCACTTAGTTGTATTTTTTCTGGAGCTTTGATCTGTTCTTTCATTTGGGCCACTTTTCTTGTCTGGGCGGGCCTGTTACATAGTAAGGGGTGGAGCTTTAGGTGTTCACCAAGGCAGGGTAATGCTCCTCACTGTGGTGTGACGCTGTTGTGGGGGAGGGGTCGGATAGGGAACAATGGTGCTTTCTCTGCTCTCTGCTGGATTTCAGTCACGTCCCCCACTACCACAAGCAAAGTGGGCCCTTCTGGTGCTGATTCCAGGGTGGGTGGGCTTTCGTATGCTCTAGGCCCCTGTTGGTCTCTCCAACGAACTCTCCTGTGAGGCTGGGAGTTTCTCCCGCTGCCGCCTCAACCTCCACAGGTGTTTTCAATCAGAGGTTTGAGGCTTTTTTTCCCCACACTGGTTTGCGCCATCTGTCTGGTTCCCCAGTTGTTCCTCCCAGTTTATCTGCACGTGAATGAGGGACCACCCGGTCCACCAGCCAGCCACTGCTTCACTGGGTCCGCCAGCCACAGCCTTGCTGCTAGTCCTCTCTGCTTGGTGCCTGTCTCCGCCCCTCCTACCGGTCTGGATGAATGTGTCTTCTTTAAATCCTTGGTTGTCAGACTTCAATACAGTTTGATTTTCTGTCAGTTCTGGTTGTTTTTTGTTTTTAAATTGTCCTTCTTTTGGTTGCGCGAGGAGGCATAGTGTGTCTACCTATGCCTCCATCTTGGCCAGAAGTTCGAGATTTCTGACTTCTAAAAATGTTTTAATATAGATTTTAAAATTGTAGTCAGAGAATATGGCATGATACTAGTCCTACAAAACTTACTGAGATATGCTTTATTATTAGAGATATACAATTAATTACTATAAAGTTTCAAGTGTGCTTAAGAAGAATGCATTTTCTGTTACTCAGAGGTCAAATTCAAAATTATGATTTTTACTTTGTACTGTCTAAATCCTTACTTAAGTTTTTGTTGTTTGATTTTTCAATTCTGAGAGAAGTGAGTTAAAATCTCTAGCATTATGGATTTTTCCTTGAAATTATGTTCATTTCTGCTTTATAAACTTTGAAATAAATAGATCAAGGTGGTTAGTAGCATTAATCAGATCATTTGTTATTTTACTTATATTTGACTAGTGCTACCAATTCCTGAGAGAGTGGTATTTAAACTTCCTAAGAAGATAATAGAATTGTCTACTTTATACTTTAATTCTACCTTTGTTTGTTTTATATATTTTTGAGGTTTTATTATTAGGCATTCATTTTATGTACTGTAGAGAGCATATAGTTGGGTCTTGCTTTTTTAACCAGTCTTATATCATTTAGTTGGAGTGTTTAGTTCATTAATATTAAATTTAGTGGTTTCGGATTAGGTACACCAACTTATTTTTGTTTTCAATTGGTCCTATCATTTTTGGTTACTCTTTTCTCCCCCTTTGCCTTCCTTTGGATTATTTTAACATTTTTATTAGAATTCCATTTCATTTTACATATAAGCACTTTATATTCACATATTTTTTAATCAGTTGTCTTAGGGATTACAAGGTACTTTCTTAACTTTTCACAGTCTGTTAGAGTTGTTACACTCTTCATAAAATGTAGAAATCTCACAACCATATAGATTTGTTTACCTTTACCCACTATCCTTTATGCAATAGTTTAATGTAGTATACCTAAATACATTATCATATTTTTTACTTTAAGTAGCCTTAAGTATTTTTAATTAAGAGAAAAATTTTGTATTTTTCTCTTATTGTTTTCAGTGCTTTTTATTTGTTCCTGAAAATACAAAATGGTTTAGCATTTCTCATAGTGAAAATTAATTTATACATCTTTTCTTTATCTAAAAATACCCTTTTGTGCTTCCATCCTTAAAGTACACTTTTTACTAAATATAGATTTCTGGGTTGATTCGCTATGTTGTTTTCAAGTTGTTTAAAGTTGTTGTTCCACTTTCTTCTGTCTTTCATGGTTTCCGAAGAAATGTGTAGTGTTTTGCTTTTTGGTTCCTCTCTGTATAATGTGTCAGTTTTTTTCTCCGGCTATTTTTTTGTTTGTATCTTTTATATTCAACAATTTGACTATAATGTGCCTAGGCTTATTTCAAATTTATTCAAGTAGGATTCTAGAGAAGGATAAGAGTTAAGTCTTTCTTAAATATTTTATAAAATTATCCTTTGAAACCATCCTGTCCAGGGCTTTTGTCTGCTGGTAGGTTTTTGATTACTGCTTCAATTTCACTAGCTATTATTGGTCTTTTCAGGTCTCTGCTTCTTCTTCACTCAGTTTTGGGAGATTATATTTTTCTAGAAATTTTTCCATTTCACTCAGGTTTTCAAACTTCTTGCCATATAGTTCTTTGTATTAATTTCTTACAATCCTTTGTATTTCTGTGGTATCTGTTGTAATTTCTCATCTTGCATTTTTTATTTTATTTATTTGGGTCCTCTCTTTTTTTCCTAATGAGTCTGCTTAACGTCTTGTCAATTTTGTTTATCTTTTCACCAAACTAGCTCCTGGATTTATTGATCCTTTGGGTTGTTCTTTTATTCTATGCCATTTAATTCTGCTCTGATCCTGGTTATGTCCTTCCTTCTACTTGCTTGGGCTTTGTTTGTTGTTGTTACTCCAGTTCCTGTACATGTAGGGTTAAGTTGTGGATTTGAAATGTTTATATCTTTATTAGGTAGACCTGTATCGCTATGAACTTCTGTCTCAGAACTGCCTTTGCTGTGTTCCATAAGTTTTGGGCTGTTGTGTTTTCATTTTCATTTGTTTCCAGAAAGTTTTCGATTTCTTCCTTGATCTCATTATTGACCCATTCATTGTTTAATAGCATGCTAGTCAATCTCCACAAATTTGAGTGTTTTTAGTTTTTTCCTTGAGGTTGGTTTCTTGTTTCAGGCCCTGGTGGTCTGAGAAAATGCTCTATAAGATTTCAGTTTTCTTGACTTTTTTGAGGCTTGTTTTGTGTCTTGTCATGTAGTCTATCTTTGAAAATGTGCATTTGAAAAGAATGTGTATTTTGCTTCTATGAGATGAAAGGCTCTATATATATCAGTGAAGTCCTTTTGATCTAGGGCATTGTTCAACACTGCAATATCTTTGTTGATATTTTGTTTGGAAGATCTATCCATTTTGACAGTGGGGTGTTAACATACCCTGTATTTGTGTTTTGGTGTCTATATCTTTCTTGAATTCCTCCAAGGTTTTCCTTGTAGGAATTAGGATGCTCTGATAGGTGCTCTTATGTTGGGTGCAATAATGTTTACAATGTTTATGTCTTCTTGCTAGATTCTTCCCTTGAGTATTATGAAGTGTCCTTCAATGTCTGTTTTTATGGCCCTTGTTTTGAAGTCTATTTTGCCTGATATAAATATTGCTACCCTAGCTTTTATTTCCTGTCCATTTTCTTGGAATATTTTTTTCCAACCCATTACTTTCAGTCTGTTTAAGTCTTTTTTTCTGAGTGGGTCTCTTGTAGGCAGCATGTGTGCAGGTCATGCGTTCTTATCCATTCAGCTACCCTATGACTTTTGATTGGAGCATTTAATCCATCAACATTTAAGGTTATTATTGGTAGCTACTTATTCATTTTTTCTCCTTTGTACCTGTGTTCCTCTCTCTCTCACTCTTGTTCTTCCTCTTCTTATAGCAGTCCCTTTAGCATATCTTGCCGTGCTGGTTTGGTGGAGGTATATTCTTTCTGCCTTCTTTTGTTTGGGAATCTCCTTATTTTGCCTTCCATTATAATTGAGATCCTCACTGGGTAGAGTAGTCTTGGTTGTAGGCCTTTGCTTTTCTTTACTTGGAATATTTCTTGCCACTGCCTCATGGCTGCACTGTTTGTATTGAGAAATCAGCTGCTCGCCTTATTGGATCTCCCTTGTATGATATTTCTTGTTTCTCCCTTGCTTCTTTTAAGATTCTCTCTTTGTCCTTAAAAATTCGCATTTTAATTATGATGTGTCTTGGAGTAGGCCTCTTTGGGTTCATCTTGATTGGGACCTTCTGTGCTTCCTAAACTTTTGTGTTTTTTCCGCTCTCCAAATTCAGAAAGTTTTCTGTCATAATTTTTTCAAACTGGGTTTCTATCCCTGGCCCCTTTTCTTCTACTTCTGATATTCTTATGATTCAAATGTTGTTGCATTTCATGTTGTCTTGCAGTTCCCTTAAGGTATCTTCATGTTTTTTGAGTCTGTTTTCATGATGCAGCTGCTCTACCTGGGTATTTCTTTCTACCTTGTCTTCCAGCTCACTAATTCGGTCCTCTGCTTCATCCAGCCTGTTTGTAATTCCTTCCATTGTATTTTTTTTATATCAGAAATTGTATTCTTCATTTCTTCCGGGTTCCTATTTACAGTTTCTCTTTCATTTTTCATGGTGTCATAGTACCCACTCAGTTCTTTGTAGTTGTCTGTGTGTTCCTTGAGCATCCTTATAACCATTGTTTTGAATTCTATATCTGATACTTTGCTTGTCTCCATATCATTTAGCCGTTGTAGTGGGGAGTCTTCCATTCCTTTCAATTGCAGGTTCTTTGTCTCCCCATTTTAGGTGACTCTTTTTGTTTGTTTCTGTGATTCCCGATGCTCTGCTTTCCTAGGTGTCTTTGTTGGGTGAACATCTATGGTAGGAGTTCTGTCGGCCTCGGTGGTGTCATCTCTTTGATCTCCTTGTCTGGGTGATCTAGGGTAGCCCTTCCTTCTGTTTTTTAGGGCTCTCTTGTTGTACTTGGTTTTTACATGTTGGTTGCTCCTTTGTTGGTTAGTTCTCTCCTCCAGGGGATTTACTGATATTCACAATTCCCACCTTCCCTTGTATGTGATCTGGGGCAGGGCAAAGGTGAAGTGTATTAAGACAGCAGGGGAGTATTCTATGGGATTTAAAGTACCAACAAGTAGAGAACAGATAATTGATGCTTTGGAGACATACAGCATTAATCATGTTATTTCACCCAACTAGCCACTTTTTATAAAAGGTGAAAAAGAGGTAAGACTCTTATTAGAGGGGAAAAGAATGTGAGCTGACTCCAGAGAACAGAGTACTTATGCTGGGTTAGATGATGAGATATAGTGAGAGTAAGGGATAGAAACTTTGCATAGCATATGAGAGAATAAAGTTAACCACAACAGTAATAAAGCTCAGGAAGATAGTGAAAAGGGCCAAGACCAAGGAAGGGTGTTGTGTGGGTTTTGGGACAATAATAATATGACAAGAAATATATGATCTGAATAATAAGAATAAATAGTAAAAGACCAAGAGTAGTGTATTACTGGAATATGAGTAAAGTGAAAGAAGAAAAATTAAAATGCAGTATGAAAGGGAGAATGAAAAAAAACAGTCAATGAAATCAAACAAACACAACAAAGAAAAGTAGATGGAAAGAAGAGAAATTTAAAAAATAAAATAAAAAGTAAGAAAAATAAAAAATCAAATACAAGTTCTGTAGGATAGCAAATTTAAATTAGTCCCAGTTGTTGACTTTAGCCTTCTAATCTCTCTCTGGTTCAGTCTTTGGTCCTTTCACAGCTCCAGGTCTTACTGTCTCACATTGGGGGTAAAAAAAAAAGAAAGCCTCCTGTTGACTTTAAACCCACCAAGCAGGTTTTGCTCGTCTTCCTGGATGCTGCAGGCAGATGGGGGCTGGGCTCTGTTTTGTTTTTGTTCTTTTTTTTTTTCTGTGTTTTTTTGAGGATGGGGCCAAAGTCGGGGCTACCATATTCACAGGTTCCCAGCTTGTAGTACAAGCCCCCAGAGCACTGGGTGTCTCCCACTGTCCATATACACCAAGCTGGAGCCTTTAATCCACCTCATTGTGCCACCGTTTGATGAGTCCATGAGGAGCAGGAGTGGGAGCAACTCATACCCAACCTCCTCCCTCTTTGCTGGCCCAAGGCACTGTGCATGTGCAAAATCCCTTCAGGGCAGTTTAGTTACCCTATTAAAGTAAGTCTCTCTGGGGACTGCTACCTCTCTGAGCCCCTGCTGCCCTACTTTGATCAGTCCCTGAGGTGCCCTGATTTGGAGCAAATCACGCCCCTCCTCCCTCTTCGCTGGCCAGGCCACTGTGCAGTGGCTGAGAGCCTTTTTTTTTTTTTGGAGAAATTCCCCTTGTTTTTAATAAAAGCCTTACTTTTTACACAGCCCAAGTCTCTAACCAGTCCGGAGACTATCTGGGTCACAATCAGTCACGGCCCAACTCTTCTCCCATCGCCAAGTCTCACCTGACTCCCCAATTTCTCTGGTACTGTCCCAGCCAGTCCCAGCTGGGGAAGCCACCCTGCTGTGCGTCTCCCACTGTGTCTTTATCCCCCCAGAGACTTCAAGCATCCAGGTCTCTCCTGGTGTGGGTCTAGCTTTCCTGATCTGGGAGGAGATGGAACTGGGAGGTTACATTTGCCGACCTTGTTCTCCTTCAAAGCTCCTGTGACAGCTGTGGACCCTGGTGCAGGGCCCAGCAACATTCCCATTGGCCTACAAAGTCTCCTTGCCGTCTGTTTTTAAATGTCCTCTGCAGTCTTTGGCTTCCAAACTTCATATAAGCTGGGATTCTGTTGGTTGTTCTCGCTGTTCTTCAGAAGATCAGCTAGGTGTCCCAGTTGGGTACATGAGCAAGTGGGTTCAGCTCCCATCTACCTCGCCACCATCTTCCAGAATCTTAGTACTTTTTTATATCTTGTGTTTCTCTGCTGAATTTTCATTCACTATGTGCATTTTCTTTTCCTTTCCTTTTAACATTGAGCTTAGTTATAACAGCTTTTAAATTTTCATCTGTTAATACCAACCTCTGCTTCCCCTTGAAGTTGGCTTCTGTTAATGAGAATGGCTTACATTTTCCTGTTTCTTCATATGTCTGATAATTTGGACTGTATCACACATATTGTGGACATTATGTTGTACTCACTATAGAATATAGTTTTGTTGTCCCTTTCCTCCTTAGCCATGTGCCTTCTAAGAAGAGAAACTCTATCTAGATTGATTATTTTTCTACAAATCAAAATTAATGCAGACATTAATTTTCTTTCTCAATAAGTTGTAATAATTTCAAATATATATTATTCAATCACAATGCCCTCAGCTAAAGACACACACAGGCGTGCACATTTACATAATCTTAAACCAAATCCCACCAAATACTTAATAGTGCAGTTCATCAAAAACAGGACAGAAGTGTCCACTGTTATTTAAATTTTTCCTGAAAATACTATCCAATGAAATTAGACTTGAGAAAAGAAATATAATATTTAAAAAATTAGGAAGAGTTTAAAACTATAATTGTTTTTTTGATAATGTAATTGCACACTTAAAAAGCAAAAACTTATTAGTAATACTATTAAGTATGACATAAGAATCCTCTATACAAAACAAAGTAGAGTCAGGCACTTAAAGATGTTTTGGTCAACTATGGACTATATATACAATGGTGGTCCCATAAAATTATAATGATGCTGAAAAATTCCTACCACCTAGTGACATGGCCATTGTAACATTGTAGCTCAATGCATTATTCACATGGGATGATGCTGCTGTAAGCAAGCCTACCTGATTGCCACTCATATAAAAGTATGGCACATACAATTATGTATATAATGTAATAATAATAAATATGTTAATAATTTATATATTTGCAATACTTTTTGTTATTTTAGAGTGTACTCTTTCTACTTATGAAAAAATTTGCTATACAACTGTATGCCATGTTATACTAGCAGTGGCTTCCTACACTTCATGTTTACAGTTTTTCTTGATTGCATCATTTTCTGTTGTGCTTGATTTAATGTCGCGTTTTTTAAAAAAAATATTTTATTGTTCAATTACAGTTGTCTGCGTTACCCCCCCACCAATCCCCCCCACCCCAGTAATCTCATGTTGTTTTGTTTATCATGGTCTCTAAGCATACAAAATCCACCACTTATGTTGTCACAAGAGGCTCTGTTGAATGATTGACCTGGTAATGAAATTTAAAATGATTAGGGATTACAAAGTTAGGAAATCAGGGATAGTTACTGCTTGCCAGTCAGGTATGTCCCATTCCATCAAAGCTATAATCTTGAAGAATAACAACGTGACAGAAACTGTTATTGGTCTGCTGCTTTAAAGACAATGAGACCAACAAACATTCTAGAAAGGCCTATAACAGACATGGAGAATTTTCTAATGACCTGGATTGAAGACTAGACACCAAAGCATATCCCTCTCAGCACCATGATGATCACAAAGTAAATAGTTTGTTTCCAACGTTGAAAGAAAAGTCTGAACCTGACTATGATATTGAATTTACTGGGTGGTTTAAACTATTCAAGAATCATTATTCATTACATATATATAATGTGAAAGTGAGTGAGAAGTTTGCAAGTGCTGATGTGAAGCCTGCTGGAGAATTTTTGGAAACTCTAGATAAGTTGATTTTGGAAGGAAATTACTTGATAGACCAAATCTTCAATATAGAGGAAACCTTTCTATTTTGGAAACAGATTCCAGGAAGGACTTCTCATCCATAAGGAGGCCAAGTAAAACGTCAGATTTTAAGACTACTAAGGACAGAGTAACAGTTTTGCTTGGGGACAATGTTTCAAGCTACATATTGAAACCCTTTGTGATCTGGCAGACACTATGAAAAGCCCAGGACCTTCAAGCATATGAATAAGTGCACACTGCCAGTATACTGCAGGAGTAATAAGAAGTCATGGATGACCCAGATCCTTTCGCAGGATGCCTTCTTGAACTGTTATGTGAGAAAAATGAAAAAGTTTTATTGGGAGAATATCATACCTTTTATGATTTGGCTCATTGCTGGTAATGTTCCCAGGCATCCTGCTTTTATTGGTGATCTTTATCCTGATATCAACGTAGTATTTCTCTCTCTAAATACCATTCCTTGGATCCAGCCAATGGATCAAGGTGTTATAGCAGGTATTAAGGCCTACAACCTGAGGAGGGCATTTGCCTAGGCTATTGCTGCAGCTGAGGAAGATGCTGAGAAGACACTGATGCATTGCTGAAAAGATTACATCTATGACAGCATCAAGAACCATTCTTGGCTTGGGATGTTATCACCATGGAGTGTATGAATGGCTTCTGGAAGAAGACACTCAAGAGGTCCATCCATGACTTCAAAGAACTAGCCAAGGATGAGGTTACAAAACTCAACAAGGCTGTGATTGAGATGACAAACAACTTTAACATGGGTGTTGGTGAGGATGACAATGAGGAGCTTCTAGAAGTGGTTCCTGAGTAAATGATTAAGGAGGAGTTCTTGGAACTAGAATGCATAGCTGAAGAAAAGGCAAGAGAAAATGGAAACTGTGGGGGAAAAAAGCTGAAGAACCCCTCCCAAAAATACACAGTGACTGCTTCAGCAGGAGTTTTTCAGACCTCAACAAGCTCCTTAAAAAGTTTGAAAACATGAACCCCATCAGCAAAAGGTTTGAATTAATAGAGAGGAATGTTCATGGTTCATTATCTGCTTACCAGCAAACCTATGATGAAAAAAAACAAAGCAAACCATCATGGACATGTTTCTGAAAAGAGAAACTCCTCCTCAAGAGCCTCAGGCAGGTCCTTCAGGAGGTGTTCCAGAAGAAGGCATTATAATCCTAGGAGACGACAGCTACAGCTCCTAGTATGTTGCTGCCCTTGAAGACCTTCCAGAGGAACAAAATGTGGAGATGGAAGATGATACTGATGATCCTGACCCTGTGTAGGCCTAGGCTAATGTATGTGTTTGTATCTTAGTTTTTGACAAAAAGTTTAAAAAGTTAAAATAATTCAGAAATGTAAAAATAGAAAAAAGCTTATAGCATAAGGTATAAAGAAGGAAAATATGTACAGCTGAACGTGTTTGTGTTTTGTGCTAAGAGTTATAATAGTCAAAAAGTTTTTAAAAATTAAAATGTTTTAAGGTAAAAATTATAATAAGCTAAGGTTCATTACTTATGTGATAAATAAAATATTTTTATAAATTTAGTGTAGACTCAGTTTATAAAGCCTACAGTAGTGTACAGTAATGGCCCTTCACTTTCACTTACCAGTCACTCACTGACTCACTGACTCACTCAGAGCAACTTCCAGTCCTGCAAGCTCCATTTATCGTAAGTGTCCTACACAGGTACCTGTACACATTTACCATTTTTTATCTTTTATACTGTATTTTAACTGTATCTTTTTCTGTGTTTAAATATGTTTAGATACACAAATACCATTGCATTATAATTACTTATAGTATTAGCACATAAACATGCTGTACAGGTTTGTGGCCTTGGAACAATAGGCTTTATTGCCTATGTGTGTAGTAGGCTATACCATCTAAGTTTGTGTAAGTAGACTCTATGATGTTTGCACAATGACAAAATCACCTAAAGATGCATTTCTTAGAATGTATACATGTTGTTAAGCAATGCATGACTGTACCATTTTAAATAACAGCACCTACAAAAATACCTGGGAGTAACCCTTAACATAATAATGAGATATTATTTCAACTAATGGACATAAAAAACTTGAATAAATAAAAAACATATGCTAGTCCTGGCTGGTGTGGCTTAGTAGGTTAGAGCATGATGCCATAACCAAAAGGTTAAGGGTTTGATTCCCAGTCAAGGCACATACCTAAATTGCAGGTTTGATCCCTAATCCAGGCATGTATGATCCCTGGTCCAGCTAGTACAGGAGGCAACCAATTGATGTTTCTCTCTCATATCGATGTTTTTCTCTCTTCCTTCCTCTCTCTCTAATAAGCAATGAAAAAATGTCCTCAGTGAGCATAAAAAAATTTTTTATAAACATACTCTATGTGTGCATAGGTATGTAGAGCCAATATTATAAATATGTTAGCTCCCCACATATTAATTAAAAATCAGTGTTTCCACAAGGAAAATAATTACAAGACTTATAAAAATTAGATGTTGTAAAAGTAAACACAAACAGGAAAATTATTTAAACAAGGAATAACGGTCAGTTACAGCTAGTTTGGAATGTTAGACACCCTAAACAATTCTTATTAAAGTTCTGAATATATATTTATATTTAATTTTCAAAAATGTCATTGAGCTAATAAGCATAAAAATAAGGTAGACATAAAGGTCTCAAAAGACATTGTTAAACTGAAAACCCTGAGGGCTAAGCAAATGGTAAAGAAGATTTCCTTCTGAGGTTTTGTGCTACAATTTGAAGAAATTAAACTTCTTTTTTTAAAATACAGATTTATTGAGATACAATTCACAATTCACTAGTTTAAAAAATAAAATTCAATGGATTCTTTTTATATATTCAGGGTTACACAACTTTCAAAACAATCTCATTTTAAAGTACTTTTGTCACCTCCAAAGAAACCCTGCGTCCATTAGCAGTTGTGTCATCCCCATTCCTCCAGCTTTAAGCAACTACTGATCTTCAGTGTGTAGATTTGCCTGCTCTGGATATTTTATATATAGACTCATACTATATGTGGTCTCTTATGACTGGATTTTTTTCACTTAGAATAATGTTTTCAAGCTTTACCCATGTTATTACAGAAAATCTATTTTATTCCTTTTCATTGTATGGCTATATCCACTTTTACTTATCCATTCATCACTTGATGGACATTTCTGTTGTTTCCATGTTGAGTATTCTCAATAATTCCCCTATGAATGTTTATGTAACTTTTAATGTGGAAATATGTTTTCCTTTCTCCTGGATTGCATGGAACTGATAGGTCATATAATAATTCTATACTTAACATTTTAAGGGACTTGCCAAATTGTGTTCAAAAGAGTCCTCATGCTTTTTTTACGTTTGTACCAGCAATGCATAGTGTTTCCAACTTCATATCCTCATCAACCTTGTTAATATCTATATTTTTATGATAACCATCCTAGTAGATGTGCAGTGATATTTCAATGTGTTTTTATTGGTATATCATACATTTTGGCTAAAATCCTTTGTCAGATGTGTCTTTAGCAAATATTTCTCACCATCTGTGACTTTTCTCGTTCTTTTGACATTGTCTTCCACAGTCAGAAGTTTTTAATGAAATCAAGCTTATCCATTAATTCTTTCAGGGACTGTGTCTTTGGTGTTGTCTTTCATGTATTTCCCCTTTGTTGTTGTGTCATAGGTTTTATCCTATGTTATCTTCTAGGACTTTTATAGTTTTATGTTTTAAATTTAGCTCTGATCCATTTATGAGTTCATTTTTATGAAAGATATAAGGTCTGTATCTAGATTCTTTTTTTTTTTTTTGCATATGGATGTCTAGTTGTTACAGCATCATTTGTTGAAAAGACTGTGCGCCATTTTATTGCTTTTACTCCTTTGTCAAAAATCTATTGTCCATATTTATGGGGGTCTATTTCTGGGATACCTATTCTGTTGCATTGATATATTTGTCTATATTTCCTTAATGCCACATTGTTTTCATTATTATAGCTTTATAGAAGTCTTAAAGTCCCCATAGGTTCATTCCTCCTGCTTTGTTCTTTTTTAATTTAATCTTTATTGTATTTTTGCCATTACCATTTACACCCCTTATACCCCACTCCCTCCAGCAATCCCCACACTGTTGTCCATGTCCATGAGTTCTTTTTCCTCAATCCTTCCATTCCCTAAACTACCCCCCTTAACTGTCATCCCGCTCTGTATCTATGAGTCTGTCCCCATTTCCCTTGTTAGTTCAGTTGGTTCATTAGATTCCACATATTACTGAAATCATATGGGATTTGTTTTTTCTCTGGCTTATTTCACTTAGCATAATGTTTTCCTGGTCCATCCATACTGTTGCAAAGGGTAAATTTTCTTCTTTTTTCTGGCCGAACAGTATTCCATTGTGTAAATGTCCCATACTTGTTCTATCCACTCATTTACTGATGAACACCTGGGCTTCTTCCATATCTTGGTCATTGTAAATAATGCTGCAATGAACATAGTGGTGCTTATGTTCTTTATCTTTAGTGTTTTGGGTTACCATGGATAAATTCCCAGAAGTGGAATTACTGGGTCATAGGCAGTTCATTTTTAATTATTTGAGGTATCTCCATACTGTTTTCTACAGTGGCTGCACAAATCTCCATTCCCACCAACAGTGCAAAAGGGTTCTCCTTTCTCACATCCTCACTAGATCTTGTTGTGTGTTGACTTATTATGATAGCCATTCTGATAGGTGTGAGGTGATACCTCATTGTGGTTTTAATTTGCATTTCTCTGATGATTAATGGCATTGAGCATCTTTTCATATGCCTATGGCCATCTGTATGTCCTCCTTGTAGAAGTGTCTGTTCAGGTCCTTTGTCCATTTTTTAATTGGGTTATTTGGTTTTTTTGGTGTTGAGTTTTCTAAGATCTTTATAAATTTTGGATATTAACCCCTTATCAGATGTATTGGCAAATATGTTCTCCCAATTAGTGAATTGTCTTTTTATTTTGTTGATGATTTCCTTTGTTGTGCAAAAGCTAGAGCTCTAGAAACATTTTGGACAACATGAAGCATAACAACATCCACATCAGGAGAATACCAGGAAAAGAGAGCAAGCAAGGGATGGAAAACCTATTTGAAGAAATACTGACTGAAAACTTCCCTAATTTGGAGAAAGAAAAAGACACACAAGTCCAGGAAGCTCAGAGAATCCCAAACAAGTTAGACCCAAAGAGGCCTACCACCCAGACACATCATAATTAAAATGACAAGGCTTAAAGACAAGGAGAGAATCCTGAAAGCTGCAAGAGGAAAGCAGGTAGTTACCTACAGGGGAGCACCAATTAGATTGTCATCTGATTACTCAACAGGTCAGAAGGGAGTGATGTGAAATATCCAAGGTGATGAAAAGCAAGGACATACAACCAAGGGCTACTTTACCTAGCAAGCCTATAATTTAAAATCGAAGGAGAATTAAGGAACTTCCCTGACAAAAAAAGCTAAAGCTTTTTCTTCTTCAGTAAAGGTTTGCTCTTCTTCAGTATTGTTTTGGCTATACTGGATCTTTTGCCTCTGCATATAATATTTAAAATCATTTTGTCAATATCCACAAAATAGCATGCTAGGATTTTGATTGGGATGTCATTGAAGCTAGATTAAGTGAGGATGAACTGACATCTTGACAGTATTTAGTCTTCCTATCCATGAACATGAAATATCTCTCCATTTATATAGTTCTTTGATTTCAATTATCAGAGCTTTCTTGTTTGCCTCATAAAGATCTTATATTTTTTAGACTTATTCCTAAGTATTTTTTTTGGATGCTAATGTAAACGGTATTGTTTTTTACTTCAAATTCCACTTATTTTTGTTGGTATGTGGGAAGGCAATTGACTTTCATGTACTAACATTGTATAACATTGTATCCTGTAACCTTGCAGTAATGACTTCTTAGTTCTATATTTGTTACTGGTTCTTTCAGATTTTCTACATAAGTGATCATGTCATCTGCTAATAGTTTTTTTCTTTCTTCGCAATCTTTATACCTTCATTTTTTGTTGTCCTATTTTATTAGCTAGAACTCTAGTACAATGTTGTAAAAGAGTAGTAAGAGGGGACATTATTGCCTTGTTCCTAATCTTGGTGGAAAAGATTTGAGTTTCATCATTAGGTATGATGTCACCTGTAGGTTTTTTGTACATATTTATTCTCAAGTTGACTACATGTCCACCTATTCTTAGATTACTGAGAACTTTTGAATATTTCTTTTTCAAATTTATTTTTATTGTATATTTTCCATTACTACTTAAACCCCTATACCCTCTTCCAACTCCACCCATCCCTCCCCACAGTAATCATTACACTGTTGTCCATGTCAATGAGTCCTTTTTCTTCTTTGCTTGGTCCCTTTACTCCCTAACCCCACTGGCCCAGCACTGTCAGCCTGCTCTTTATCTATGAGTCTGTCTCTGTTTTGCTTGTTCAGTTTGTTCATTAGATTCCACATGTGAGTGCAATCATACTGTATTTGTCTTTTCTTTGACTGGCCTATTTTACTTATCATAATGTTCTCCAGGTCCATCATGTTGACACAAGGGTAAATTTTTCTTTTTTTTCTTTTTTTTTTTTACAGCTGAGCAGTATTCCACTGTGTAAATGTACCAGATTTGTTTTATCCACTCGTCTACTTATAGACACTTGGGTTGCTTCCAAATATTGGTCATTATAAATAATGCTGCAATGAACATAGGGGTGCTTATATTCTTTAGAACCAGTGTTTCTGGTGTCTTTGGATAAATTCCCAGAAGTGTAATCGCTGGGTGAAAGGGCAGATCCATTTTTATTTTTTAGAGGTATCTTCATACTGCTTTCCACAGTGGCTGCACCAATCTGCATTCCCACCAACAGTGCAAAAATTTCTCAACATCCTCACCAGCACTTGTTGTGTGTTGAATTATTGATGACAATCATTCTGACAGGTGTGAGATGGTATCTCATTGTGCTTTTAATTTGCATTTCCCTGAGGATTGGTGATGTTGAGCATCTTTTCATGTGCCTATTAGTCATCTGTATGTCCTCTTGGGAGGAGTGTCTATTCAGGTCCTTTGCCCATTTTTTAATTGAATTGTTTGTTCGTTTTTTTGCTGTTGAGTTTTCTAAGTTCTTTATAAATTTTGGATATTAACCCTTTATCAAATGTATTGGCATGTATGTTCTCCCAATTAGTGGATTGTCTTTTTATTTTGTTGGTTTTCCTTTGCTGTGCAAATGCTTTTTAGTTTGATGTAGTCCAATTTGTTTTTTTTTCTATTGTTTCCCTCACCTGAGAAAATACATCAAAAAAATATTGCTATGAGCAATATCTGAGTTTTATTGCCTATGTTTTCTTTCAGGATTTATATGGTTTCGGGTCAAACATTTAAGTCTTTAATCCATTTTGATTTTATTATTGGGTGTGGTGTAAGAATGTGATCTAGTTTCATTTTTCTGCATGTATCTGTCCAATTTTACCAACACCATTTATTGAATAAACTATCTTTAGCCCATTTTATGTGCTTGCTTCCTCTGTCGAATATTAATTGACCAAAGGTGTGAGTTTATTTCTGGGCTTTCTATTCTGTTCCAATGATTTACATATCTGTGTTTATGCTAGTACCATGCTGTTTTGATTACTAGGACCATATGGTATAGTTTGATATTAGATAGCATGATTCCTCCAACTTTGTTCTCCCTTCTCAAGGTCACTGTTGCTATTCCAGGCATATTGTGGTTCCATATAAATTTTAGAAATATTTATTCTAGTTCTGTGAAACACACCATTGATATCTTGATATGAATTGCATCAAATCTATAGATTGCTTTGGGTAGTATGGACATTTTAATGAAGTTAATTCTTCCTGTCCATAGACCTAGTAATGTGCTTCCACTTATTTGTATCTTCTTTTATTTCTTTCTTCAGTGTTTTGTAAGTTTCCAAGTTCAGGTCTTCTATGGCCTTAGTTAGATTTATTCCTAGGTATTTTATTCTTTTTGAAGCAATTGTGAATGGGATTGTTCTCTTAATTTCCCTTTCTGATAGTTCATATTAGCAGATAAAAATGCAACTGATTTCTGGATATTAATTTTGTACCCTGCTACTTTGCTGAATTCATTTATCAGTTCTAGAAATTTCTTGCTGGAATCTTTAGAGTTCTGTATGTACAGTATTATATAATCTGCTAATAATGACATTTTTACTTCCTCCTTTCACATTTGGATGCCTTTTATTTCTTCTTCTTGTCTGATTGCTGTGGCTAGAACTTCCAGTACTTTTTGAATAAGCGTGGTAAAAGCAGACATCCCTGTCTTGTTCCCAATCTTAAGGGGAATGTTTGTAGTTTTTGCCCATTTAGTGTGATGCTGGCAGTGGGTTTGTCACATATGGCCTTTATTATGTTTAGGTACATTTCAATTTACTGAGAGTTTTTATCATGCATGGGTGTTGGGTTTTTTCAAATGCTTTTCTGCACCTATTTGTATAATAATGATTTTTTTTCTTTTTCAGCCTGTTGATGTGATATTAATTGGTTTTTGTAATTTGAACCAGCCTTGCACACTTGGGATAAAGCTCCCTTAGTCATGGTGTAGAATTCCTTTTATACATTGTTGGACTTGATTTGCTAATATTTTCTTAAAGATCTTTATATTAATATTCTTGAGAGGTATTGGTCTGTACTTTTGTAATTTTTTTCTTTTTTTGGTTTAAGAGTAGTGCTGTCCTTATAGAATGAGTTAAGAAGTATCCCCCCTGCTTCTATACTCTGAAAGAGATTGTAGGCAATTGGTATAATTTATTACTTAAACGTTAGGTAGAGTTCAGCATCTGGGACTGATGCTTTATTTTGGAAGGTTATTGATTATTGATTCAATTTCTTTAATTGATATAGGCATATTCAGGTTATCTATTTTTTCTTGTGTGAGTTTTGGCAAATAGTGTCTTTTGAAGAATTAGTTCATTTCATATAGATTATCAAATTTGTGGGCATAGTGTTATCCTTTTCATGTTCATGGGATCTGCAGTGATGTCCTCTTGTTTATTTCTGTTATTATCAGTTGTGCCCTCTCTATTTTCTTCTTCATTAGCCTGGCTAAAAGCTTACCTATTTTATTGAACTTTTTCAAGAATCAGCTTTATATCTCCTTGATATTCTCTGTTGGTTTCTTGCTTTTAACTTCACTTATTTCTACTCTAATTGTTATTATTTCTTTTTTCTGCTTACTTTAGATTTAATTTGCTCTTTTTTAAAAGATTTTATTTATTTTTAGAGAGAGGGGAAGAAGGGAAGGAGAAAGAGAGGCAGAGAAGCATCACTGTGTAGTTGCTTCTCACATACCCCCTACTGGGGACCTGGCCCACAACCCAGGCATGTGCCCTGACTGGGAATCAAACCAGTGACCCTTTGGTTCACAGACTGACGCTCAATTCACTGAACCACACCAACCAGGGCATAATTTGCTTTTCTTTTTCCAATGTTTTAAAGTGGAAACTTATATGATTGATATTATTATATTTTTCTTCTTTTGTAACATATGCATTCAATGCTATAAATTTCTCTGCAGGCACTGCTTTTGCTTCATTCCATAAATTTTGATAAGTTGCTTATTCATTTTCATTTAGTTCAAGATATTTTAAAATTTCTTTTAATATTACTTCTTTATAGGTCCTGTGTTATTTGGAAGTGTGTTTTTATATCTCCACATAGATATAAAAAACTGTGAGGAGTGTCATTACCACTCATACAACAATGAAAAGCTGGAGAAACTGCAAATTAATAACTTTTATTGAACTCATTAGAGAAGTAAGGTGGCAGAGCAAACAATTAACTTAAAATCTGGGGAGGAAAAAGGTACCTGCAGGGAGGGACAAGATATGAGCTTTTGCTTGTCTAGGGCAGATACCATTGGTTACCACTAGCACCAGTAGAAAGGTTTAGCAAATGTTCTTTTCTGATGACTTGCTAAAGGATGAATATGGTCTAATGTGAAAGTATGAAGTCATTTGGGACTACAGACATAGGTCTGTGCACTGTCTTGCAGCATTTTCCTCCATGAATCCTACCAAGTAACCACACAGAAGATCAGGGAGAACCATAAGAAAGCTTCCCTTAGGGTTCTCACTGGAGAAGGGAAAGAGCAGCAGAAGCCAAATCCCCCCTATTTCTTCTTCTGACATTACATCTATGTGTTACAAACACAACAATACATTGTTATAATTATTACTTTATATATTTAAATGTCTTTTTAAAGAAACTGACAAAGGAAAATAGATCAAATATATATTTATAGAATCCACTAGATTAAACTTTTTGCTTATTGTTTATGGTTCTCTTCATTTGTTCCTGTGGATTCAAGTTACTATTTGTTGTCATTTTCTCGTTCTAGTATAACTTTGTTCCCATTCACCTCTTTTGTGTTGTTATTGTCAAATATACTATATATTCCACATAATAATTGTATACATATTATTCACACAATTATATTTTAAGTCAGTTAAGAGAAGATTGGAGAAGAAATATGCAATTATAATGTCCATTATTCCATTAGTCCCTCAACACATTAGGCACATTCTGCCTCCATGTCTTTTTTATTGCTCTCCTACTCAAATTCTATCTGTTGAAGGTCAATCTTCAGGAAGTTTTTTAAATAGAACTCTAGAAAGTCTTCTCTTATAATAAGGAAACCACTGTTTCATTCTCAACTCTTACAACACTTTATGTCTATCTCTCATTTGTCTATGATACCTCATATTGTCATTTTTATATTTGTTTTGTTTAATATAGGAAATTTTAAGCTTCTTGATAGTTATTTCTTAGTGCTCTGACAATTAATATAGCATTCTGAACATAAGGAATATCAATAAATGCACTTTATGATTTACACAATATGACATTTAAGACATAAATGGAGCAGATAAGGCATGTTGTATGCAGATACCCTACCATTTAAATAGAATAAATGCAACTATCTTGACATCCTATTTTGATTTCGATGTGCCATTCCAAAGCTATCCTGAATATTTAAACATAATAGGTATTTGTCTACAAACAACTGTGGCAATCTGAGAATAAATAAGGGTACTTACTAAAATATAAAAAAATATTGTCTAAAAATATCAATTTTATTAAAATGAGTCAGAATATAAGGAAAAGCATAAATAGAAAGATAAGTATGTTAGATACAGAGTAAGTAACTTCGTTTCCATTTCATACTTTTTGATTCCTTATTTAAAATCTTAAGGAATCTAAATAATACAACCTTTCCCATACAGGAAAGTATTATTTTCGTTATATGTAAATGGAATAATACATCATTAAACTTAATTTTTAAAATCATGAAATGTACCATCTTCATTTATAGTCTAATGGACTTTTCTTTATTTTTCTTTTCATTTTCACCCAAAACTTTATTGATTTGGATATTTTGAGTCTGTCGGCTATCTTCCACATGGTATAACATTGATTGTTCTCAATTAATGTTTTGATTTGATCACTATCAACTTCAATTTGTCTGCCTGACCTCACTGCATCGTCCAGTAAGAAATCTCCAGCACAAAACTTTGCAGACCACTTTTGCCACATTCGATCAGTCAGAACACCTTCTCTATACACAGCACAAATCTTTTGTTTCTTTTGCGTTTCAGTTGTATTTTTACCTTTCTTGAAATACTAAAGCATTATACACTAAAAATGTTGCTTATTTTCTTCCACCTTTTTTAACATTTCATTTAACTCTCTATATCCAAATATAATCTTATTTTATTTTATATTTTATTGTTGTTCAAGTACAGTTGTCTCCATTTTTACCCCACCTTGGCCTCTCACCTCACCTATCCCTGCCTTCACCCTTGAACCTACCCCCTTTGGCTTTGTCCACATGTCCTTTATACATGTTCCTTGATGCACTTTTCTTTAGATGAACTTAATGAAATGACAATGATTTTGATAGTCTTATCAGACGCTTTGAATAGCATGTTTTTCTACATATGAATGGGGTTTGCTTGTATTATAGATAAAATGTTGAGTCTAGTATGGATTTTCATAATAATACAATTCATTATGTACATAAATATGTATGTGTGTATATTCAACTCAAAAATTATTTATTTTATCTCAAAAGTTAATTAAAATAATCTTATATAAGACTATATACATGGAGAATGTAAAGCAATATAGGTTTGGTAAATTTACATATAACTTTATTGATTAGATAGCAATCAATTGTTAGGATTCAATAAATTGTGTACAAATTCAACAAAAATATTAGGCTGCATAGATGTGTTTATCCCACTAGTAAAAACACAATTACATTATTTTTTTGTATTTCTTTAGTCCAACTTCTTAATTCTCATGTATGAGTAGAATTTAAATCAGATTTAATAAAATTCTTTTTCTTTCTTTAGGAAAAAGTCAAAGAGAAGGAAGAAAATCTGAATCTTGCAAACCAATTCTTAAAGTAGAATACAAGACCTGTAGAAACAGGTATGCTTTTTTACTTTGGGGAACATGGGGAAATATGTAATAAACAGACACAAGAAAGGCAGATAATTTTTAATGTTTATGGCTTTGTTTATTTTTACATAATTATATTACCAAACTGAATCCTTTACATTAACAATAACAGATTTCTATTATTTGATAAACATCTATGATGATCATTATTATGAATATTACAAATAGCAACTGAATTATTTTAAATTTCCTATTAATATTCAGATGAGTATTATATATATTAATTTTTACAATGTAGGACTTTTTGTCCAAGCACATTACAATTAGCAATCATTTAGCATTATCAAGCAGAGCTATTTACCTATTGGTATTGTACATAAAAGAATTAAATACATAACCAGGCCTTTGTACTTTAGGTTTTATATTCTGAAATTGAAAAGGTTATAGTTAGTTTGCCCTAGCCAGGTGTTTCAGTTGGTTGGAGCGTTATCCTGTACACCAGAAGGTTGTGGGTTCAATCCCCAGTTAGGGCACGTGCCTGTGTTGCAGGTTGGAACCAGTTGGGGTATGTATGGGAGGCAATCCATCAATGTTTAAAAAAAGAAAGAAATAAAGGATTATAGTTAGTTTGAAAGATAAACAGTTATGTATATTGACATAAAAATAGTACTAAATTTTAATATATAGAAAATTGAAGAAAAAATATTTAATAAAATTCTAGCCTGTATATATAGCAGCCATATCCTATATATCAACAATATCCTTTTTATTTGCAATAATTAGTGGAAATACCATTCCAATTGCCATTCCAATATTTGGAATTACCATAATTCCAAATATTGCTTAAACTTTAATTTTTTTTATTCTAAATTGGATCATCCTAATTTGTATTACTTGTATGCTCACACTAGAATGTTTTCTTGGCATGATAGGTACATTTAATGTTTGTTTATATCTGCTATTATAAGGACTTAATAGTATAAAATTATGGTCAATTTAAGCAGTTAGTTTATGTATATATAATTTATTTAAATATAAAATTTGTATAAAATATATATGTGTGTATCATTTGTTTCATGTCCTAAAATGAAAGAGAATATTGCCTGATTATGAATCCATTATTGTCTAGTAGCAGAAGTAAGACCACAAACTTATGGTTTCCATATTTGTGAGGTGCTTATATAGAGATGTGCTATGAGAGCACAGCAAAAGGCTATTTAAATCAGCCAAGAGGGAGCGGAGAGAACAGTGAGGAGAGAAATCAGTAAATTTCATCTTGGCTTTCCTCTTGAGATTCCTGAGATGGTATGAAAGTGATGGTAGGATGGTAACAGGCAAAGGGAGGAAAAGAGTGAAGGTGGAGAGAAGGTATTTCAGGAATTAAGACTTCCAGTCAAGGTAGTATAAATTAATGGTTATGATTATGGGCTTATAGAGTAAGACATCTATATGACCTTGAAATTGTTTTTAAAAGATTTTATTTTTATTTGTTTTTAAAGAGAAGGGAAGAGAGGGAGAGAGAAAGAGAAAAAAACATCAATTGGTTGCCTCTTGCATGCCCACAACTGGGGAGCCAGTGTCCAACCCAGGCATTTGCCCCAGTTGAAAATTGAACCTGGAGCCTTTTGGTTTGCAGGCTGATGCTCAATCCACTGAGCCACACCAGCTAGGACTGACCTTGAAATTTTTAATTAACTCTTTTAAACTTTAATTTACTCATTTGTGATGTTTATGAGGATTAATGAAATTATGTATGAAGTTTGTAATGTTATAAGTTTTATGAATGGCACATAGTGGATTTCTTAATAAAAAGAAATTATTATTGTCATCATCATAGACATCACATTGTTAAAATTATAAAAACTGCTCCTAAATTAACAATTTGTTAAGGTAATGGTAATCCAACTTTGTGTAGAAGTAATTCTTCAGATTTCTAATGTGAAATAATTATATACATATTATTAATCATAATTACTATCACCCCCTTTACTGTATACTTTAGTACATTGTGTTTATTTGCTGTAATTACTACTGTATTAGAAAAGGAGAGTAAAGACAGAGGGGCACTGACATTAAGTGTTCTGAAAGGTATTGCAACAGCAAAATGGGCCGTAGTGTAGAAGTGGGAATAAATAACTATATTTCCAGTTCATTCTAATATAAAGTCAAAACTTTGTGAAATCAAAAATCGGGATAGCTATGACAAGAGCAGGAACTTCACAAAGAACTCTACTACTTATGTTGCAGCAATAGGAGTTTTAAAGGACTGCATAGGTAGAAGATGTAAGAGGTATATTTCCTCTCAATTTTATCAAAGAGCAGCCATGCACAGACTTGCTTTGCATTTCTAGGGATGAGTGATCATTCTGCTCAGAAACCGTTGGTCCCCAGTTGCCAATTTGCCTACTGGCACTCCAGCCACAATGGCCTCTGAGCATAATAATTTTATCCTGTTCAAAATTAGGAATTTACATCTCTCTACTTGCTACCACTACCATCATTAGGTTCCCTGTGGTTAAATAAAAGTTACTTTCTGCTACTGTTTCAATCCATTCCTATTATGGCCACCTACTGATAGAATTCCTGTGTAGTTACTAAGTTTTCCAAGCCTCAGTATACATACCTGTTAAGTAAGAATAATAATAGTTCTCTCATTTGGATATCATAAGGATTAAATAATAAAATACATGTCAAGTTCTTCACATAATACCTGGAACATCATAAATACTTAACAAATGTTATCATTTAATAAATATTATATTATATTACACAATAAATTGTTTAATCCTGTTGCCTTCATTGAGACAAAATGCTAGTACTGTTTCTTAATTATGTTTCATGTATTTTACAAAATAAACAGTTAAATAGACTTTTTTCCTTTGGTATACAATTCTATGGATTTTAACACATGTATAAATTCTCAAAATCACCATTGCAATAAGAACACAGAGCATTTCCACACTCCTAAAACCATCCCGTGCTATCCCTTGTAGTCAAACCTTTCCCTGACTCCTAACCTCTGGCAACCACTGATCTGTTCTCCATCACTATGATTTTAGCTTTTTGAGATGTCATATAAATTGTTATATGTTATTTATTTATTTATTTATTTATTTATTTATTTAATTTATTTAAATACATTTATTTATTAGGTAACTTTATGAGACTAGTTTCTTTCACCAACGTACTATCTTTGAGATTTATCCAAGTTGTGTGCATTGATAACTTTAAATTTTATTAATATTTTCCTTATGTATGAAAACACATTGTAAATTATATGGTTATTTATTTCTTTTATAATCACCTGATAAGTAACCTAAGATACATTTGCATTAGGTAATCAAGAAGATGGTTTTTATGGTACAGCATTTACCAAATTGTGTCCTTTTAATCACTAATTGTATTCATGGGAAAAAAAAAGAGTCGTAATCAAATAAATTTGAGAAATCTGAGAAATTCTTGGTTGAACAAAAGTAAATTGGATTTTTTAATGATTTCTCAGAATCTTTAATATATGGTATGAATTACAAATTTTCAAAGGGGAGATATAGTTTGCAAGTATCACATTAATAAAACCATTTTTATTTTTATTTTTGCAAAATACCTGTTAAGTTGTACTCCACAGTTTGAGAAACATTATACTAGAAATTAAAAACACGGACTCTGGAGTCTAGATTTGAATCTTTGTCCAGCCACTCACTAGCTGTTTGACCCTGAATAAATTATTTAATCTGCATTAATCCCAGACTCCTCAGCTACAAAATAGGCTAATAATACTTTCCCCATCAGGGTTGAAGATTACAGGATTTTGAAGATTACATGAAATTTACTTTATATACACACATAGCACAGTATATGCCAATATATTACCAATATGTATGGTATTCAGTACATTGTAGCTATTTATTACTACAGGCAGTATAGACCACTGTTCAGGAGAGTAGGCTTTGAAGTCTGATCTCAACTTTTCTGCTTAGTTGTTATTTAATCTCATTAATAAAATGAGGACAATACTTATGAGGATTTACTGTGATAATTAAATATCTAATGCAATTATCTGTGAGTGGTTCCCTGAGCATTTTCCTGAGTAAATAACTTTTTATTCAATCATTCAGTAATTTACGAGGAGGTGCATATATAATTAAGTTTACATGCAGCATTTTCTGAAGCAGAGTCATAATGAGAGCAAAAAAGATTTGCTTTCTCTTAATATTAGAAAGGATATATTTTTCAATGTGCCTACAAAAAAGAGAGTAAATTGCTTCTCATTAGTGTTTAGTACTAAGAGATGAGAGTGAATTCACTCACTGTTACATGGAAAAAATAGTTATGGCCTTCATTAATATTTGGAGCAGATATTAAGGTTAGTATGTATGAAAAGATTCTATGTTCTCTAAGTCATGACCCCTGTTGCAAAACAAAGCAACAAAGGTACAAAAACCCATACTCGTTTCATTAGAAGTGATTTTTAAATCTGGATAAATCTTCTTATAAGCATATAGTTTATAGAAAGAACAAAAATGTTTTTTGATACCACCATTAGGTTAATGGTTTATATATCAAATTACTGGAGAAAGATTAACTGATACAGAATCTAAGGAAAATAAATTAGAGCATTTTTACTTATGTAGCTTACAACTCAAATGTTTATGTCAAAATATTAACAGAATTATAAATGAAACTTAGTACAGGCATTTTATATGTAGGTATTGATGGCACTTTTGAAGTTTTATTTGTTTGATTGTTTATAGCCGGCATAAAATTAGCAAATGCCCCATTGGTAATGTTTGGTACTATGTACAGTACAAAATGGAAGAGACGGGGAAGTCTTATAGAGTGATTCCTAGAAATAAGTAGATACTTCAGTTTAACAAATTAATGGAAGTAAATTATTTAGAGAAGTAGATATCCTCAAAGAATTTGGTACAGTAAAAGTTCTAGTTCTTTTAAAACATTTTGGAGAAGGGCATTTGCATTTTGGTCCCACATGCCAGCTGGTTAATATGATAAACTAACATAGCCTATATTCTGATGGTAGTAATTTAAAGTTTGGGGAACCAACCAATAGTATATGTGAAGATATATTTTGGAGTCAGTAAGCACCTCCACCTCCCTCCAAACTCACTGCTTTTCCCTCCCCTCACCTCAGCACCTTAATACTGATCCATTAATAATGTTAATGGTGAAAGTGTGCTTCCAGAAAAAAAGGAAATGGTAAAATAGTAAGTTGTCAGGTGAGATATTTTGGGCCAGGAAAGACTTTTGTTCCACTGCGTAATTATGTTGTATAAACTCTCCACCAAGCCTGTTTATTGGCTCAGTCCTATAACAGTGTGTTTGTTATCTGAAAAGATTTATTGACTTTTTTTTCCTGTGTAGTGAACCATTTATAATATTTTCTGGTGGACTGTCCTATGACAAAGCTTGCAGAAGACCAAGTTTAACCATCATGCATGGAAAAGCAATTACAGTACTTGAAATGGATCATCCTATTGTTGAATTTCTAACTTTATGTGAAACACCCTATCCAAATGGTAAGTAACTAAAAATGAAACAATTAATGTTGAAAAATTAATTTTGAAATAAATTCCTAGCAAAATTAAGCTTAAATATTTTTAGTTTTGGCAGCTGACATCTACTGTGATACAACACTGTGAGCTACAGGTGTTGAAGCAGGTTCTGCAACTGTACCTACTTGATGAACTGGAAGTAGAACAGATATAGTGCAGCAATGCTGGAGTTTCAGGTTCAATATCAGGTAAGTGCTTTAAACTTTGATAAGGATGGTGGAAGCTGAGCTGGGAGGGTCCTATAGGGGTCTAGGGTAAAATCACTTGGGGAAACTGAGGTCTCCTAATAGCCTCTCCTAGACCAGCTCCACCTATTCCATTCTAATGCTAATCAAAGTTAAAGCACTTACCTAATGTCAGTGATCTGTAACTCTGGTGGTGCTACATCTATTTCACATCTGGCTTTGTGTCAGATGCAACTGCAGCACCTCTGATTACTCTGGGATTGCTGATATGTGGTTAGTGATTTATTTCAGTTTTGAGAATAATTGTTAGAAGGGTCTTTGGGAGGAAAATGCCTTTATATTTTTATCATCCCAAATATAAAGACTTTTCGTAAACGTAAAAAGTATACACAAATTGTATAATGGAATCTAATGATAATGAAATATTTTAACAATGAAATCTTAACATTTAAAAGCGTGAAATATACAAAGGGAATTATGAGTTTATTATTAAAGCACCATACTGTATATATACATTACCACATTTTCAAGAAGGAGCATATGGGGAAAGAGCACTGGATTAAGTACTTGGACGTGGAGAATATTTGGGTTTATGATTTAGCTCTGCCATTTACTAGCTAGCTATGTGACCTTGGGTAAGTCACTTTACATTTATGAGTTTTATTTATCATTTGTAGACAGATAATAATAATAATGATAGCAAATGGTTATTGGAAGACTAAAGTGGATGTACTCTATAAACTATGTGAATTTGATTATATATTAATGTGTTTTAATTCTTGAATTTCATATTTAAAAGATGGATTAAGTTGGTAGGAGATAACAGTCAATGTGACACTTTATTTCTAGAGTTGCTGGGGACAGACTACTGTCCTCTGTTGTCAATCAACAAATACTTATTGGATGTTTCTATGGCCTCAGTACAATAAGAACTTGTTGAGAATATAGATGAAGTATGAAACTGAGCTCTGATGTCAAATTATATGAAGTCTAGTCAGACGAGGGAGATAATTATGACTTCAGTTTAAAAAATATGGCATCTTAAGTGCTGAGTTATATAAGTCAAGAGTTTTTTAAATGTCCTAATTTAAGGCTAGTCAGAAAGTTGATGACTGAAATATACATGCTGAGCTTTGTGGAAAAGGAGAATTTAGATAAGGGTTTTGAAGAATGACTTCAGCCTTGATAAAGGATATTAAGTAAAGGTTTTAGAAATTGTGAGTTTTGTTAGTGTGAGGTCAATTTAGAGAAAAAATTGAAAACCTTTTGGAAGTATTTGGAAATAGGGAGATACAGAGGAATTCTAAGGAAATACTAAGATGGAAAAGCAATATTTTAGTAAGATTCACCCAAAAGGAGTGATGTGGGTTTGAAGAGAGAAACACTGAAGTCTAAAAAATTCCAGATTCCAGCTGGGAGACTTTTGTGCTAATGTGCTTTAAAATGGTCAAGATCTGAAACAGAGTACTGCCTGTAGGAATGGAAAGAGAAAAAACCACTGAATTTGGTCAAGAATTGGATTAGGAGTGACATGTTAGGTGAGTCAAAGATAACATATTTTAAGAATAGTGATTTCATATACAGTAATAACAGTTTTTTTGAAGGAGAGAAAGATAAATCTGATTTGGAGTTGTTTAGAGAACAGAAAAAGGAAAGGTTTTTAATATTTATTTGTGAACATCAGAATATAGATGTTCTCTGAAGTTATGACAACCAATTATAAACAAAGGAAGAAAGAATTAACAGAGGACCAAAAGCTGAGCTTTTGAAAATTCCTCCAATCAAAGAGCCTAGAGAAAGATATGTGTGCTAATAGTAAAAACTCAAAGTGTGTGGTTGCAAAGGTCAAACAGTATGTGTGTGTTTGTATATGAATTTTTGTACATCAGTAGAAATGTTAGGACAGTTTCTAGTAATGTTAAATAAATTATACATGTATTGTAACCAAGTTAATCAATTCCCAGCCACATACATGTCTTTTTTTGAGAAGCAGTAATGAGGATGGAGCTTTTTATTTGTCAGGGACTAGGAGAAATAGTTTAACTTTACTCAGCAAAATATAAATGTACTTTATTAACTAGTTCTAATTAAAATAATACCTGAAAATGCCAGAAAAGTACCCTATGATACACAATAGTATATAATGAAAGCTTTCTCTCTGCCCTTCCAGAAGTGACCACTATTATTAAATTTCTTACGTATCCCCCCCAAATAATCTATGCTTACCAACAGATAATATTTCTAAAGAAGGGGAGAGAAGAAAAAGAGGAAACCAGTAGTATCAAACCACAGTCTTCTTCAACTGAAAAAACAAAAACAACCTAGAAGTATTGAAACAATGTCAAAAAACAGCTCTAACATATATGGAAGAAGGGGGGGAAGAGCCTCATTTTGAGAACAGTTTGAGTAGCAAACAATATGACTGCTTACCGTCACAGATATGCACCCAAACAATGGCATGCTCCTTCTGAGTTTTGGGGTTTTGGGTTTTAGTTTTTCTCTCATAGCATGTGATCTCTGAATAGGCTCTATAGCTTCTCAGGACTGGAAGGACTGTGAAAGCCATCTGTTTTAGTTTACCATCCAAGACTATACTGTGAACAAAATTACTGCCAAGTGATTGTTGAATTTACGATTAAATACCTCTTAAACTGGCCAGTAGAAACTACTGGCATAAGGAAAGCAGGATGGAATTTAGAGTTAGAAATTCTTGGTTAAAATTTCAGCTATGTCACTTACTAGCTTAGTAGACTTGTGCCAATCTTGTAACCTTTTTGGACCTCAATATTCCCTATGAAATAGAAATACAGTAATACCTGCTATAGCTACTAAGAATCAAATACCATGTATATAAAATGCTTTTGTAAATACATTTTCTTTAAATTGAGGATAACACTTTAATTTTGGCTTTCCCTTATTAGTCTTTTATTATAGATGAAAAGCAATGTCTTCCCTGACCACTACAACTAAATTAGTGCTCCCAACCCAACCATGTCATTTCTTATACCACTACTAACAGTATTTTTCATAGCTCACATTACTTTCTGAATTAATTTTATTTGTTTTGTCCATGGTTTGTCTACATCCCTAGAATATAAACCCTATGAGTCCATCTTATTCTCCATATTCCCTTTGTTCTTACAAAGTTTGAAACACACTGAAGAAAGGAAAGGAGAAAGGGAGAGTTGAATTTTAAGAACTTGAAAATCCTAGACTATCCTTAGATTCTCTGCTTTTTTGAGGTGTGCACCATTGGGAACATTATAGGCAATCTTTAATTACATGTTAAGTCGCATTAAATTGAAAGTAAATTGCTTAGTAGGAGTGTTGCTCTCATAGGGAGATGAGTAGGTATCAGACATCAGAGAAGCAGAACTACTGTTTCCTTAGTATATTTCCTTGTAGACATGAAATTAAATCTAAAATGTAAGGTATGGAAAAATAAGATAGATGCTTGTGAGATGGAGATGACTGACTCAGTCTCCTCAAATAATCTACCATCATCACTTCATATTTTTAGGTATATTTAGTCTATGCTATGCAACTTATTTTCCCTCCTTCCCTGTGATGGTCATGAACATTAAATTTGAGAAATGTAACACATTTCTTTAAAAATGCTCTCAATACTTCTTTCTTTGGCTCATATTTCGGTCTTCTCAAATTATGTGAATAAAATTTATACAGCAGATAAAGGAAATGTAAATTTGCTGACTTTATGAAGTGTGAAATATGAAAACTGTTTCATTTTTTTTAACTTGTAGAATTTCAAGAACCCTATGCAGTTGTAGTACTTCTGGAGAAAGATCTCATTGTAGTTGATCTGACACAGAGCAAGTAAGTTATCCATGTTTAGAATAAAGCTAACTATTTTAAAAATCTATTCATTTAGTTAAAATACTGGAGGACATTATTAATAATTGACATTATGACTGGATTGGGCAAAAAATCCATTTAGTTTTTTCCATAAAATAAAAGGCCCATTTTTCATATTCATCAATGACTTTATTGATTTGAATATTTTGAGTATGTTGGCTACCTCTACTATTGGCTTCTAGTGGGGAGAGGCCAGGGGTGCTGCTAAACATCTTCCAATGCATAAGACAGACCCACAGCAAAGAATTATTTGGCCAAAATGTCAATATATCAAGAAACTTCTTTTTGACACATTTGATCAGTCACAGCACCTTCTCCATACACTGCACAAATCTCTCTTTTTTGCATTTCAATTGTGTTTTTACCTTTCTTGAAATAATAAAGCATAATATGCTGAAAATGTTGTGTATCTTCTTTCACCTTCGATATTAAAATGGCTGCACAAAAGTTCACCAATTTTGACAAGTTTTTTAAAAAATGCATGCTGATATGACAGCTGTCACAATACAATCCAATAAAATTGTTTTGAATGAAGTTAAAGACAAGTAAGTGCTACAGAGCTATCATATGGAAAAAAACTAAACGAAATTTTTGGCCAAGCTAATATTATTAGGTTATAAATAGTCTTTATGTGGACTATTGTTTTGCTAAAATTACAGAAATGTAATTTGGTTCAACAGTGAAAACTAGAACAGTTAAGAGAACACTGAGAAAATCATAGATTTTAAAGGCGCACATAATGTTTAGAAAATCAGGACAAACAAAATGCATCACATTCCTGCTGTTTCCCTAAACAAAAGCAGTGGTTATGAAAACTTGTACAATGTACTGTGTGGCTGTATGCTAGTCTATTGACTGAAGGAAAATGGCATATTTGGAGAGCTGATAAGATAAAGTCCCTCTTTTACTTATTTCTTTCCATTATATTACGGGCAACAGGAACAAACAGAAAATACTACTGTAAGAATGGTGCTCTCCATTCCTTTATATGGACAATAAAACATGTGATGAACACTGTCTCCCCTGCTAGACATATTTATTATAAATGATGATACAATCAACCAAACAAACAAATGAGCAAAACAGAACTAAAGACATGGAAATACAGAGGTTTCTTCTTAAAGAACAAACCTATCTTTAGTGGTGGTGGCTCTCTTAGTAGCTGTATCTACATAGGACTGATAACCAATCACTATCTTTGGAGAAAGTGTAACCTTTCTTTGTGTACCCTCCTTGTATACGTAACAGCTTCTCTGTTTTCACATTCAGTAGTCCATATTGCTATCTTATCACCTTTAGCTCTAACATTGACAACAACTCCACAGATATCATCACTGTAGTCACCAAATATTCTCCAATAAGGCACCTCGGTGTCTTTAGCCAACAGCATTTGAGGTCACTTGTCTCTGCCGTTTGTTCAATGCTCTTAGCCATCATTCTCCTTGTTTGTTTTTCTCATCTTCCCCCATAGGCTCAATACCAACCTTAAAAAGTGAGTAGTCACAGCCAGGCATTAAATTACTAGGCAACCAGATTTGGGTGTACAGAGCTCAAAAGTCTTCACCAGTATCAGACTTAGAGGCATTGTCTAGGGCTAGTTGTAATTTTGACTTGGTTGTGGGAGGAGGCAAATACTGTCTTTATATACTTGGCCATCATGGCTGGCCATCTTAACCATTTTTTTCTTTCTTTTTATTTAATTCTACAGTATACTTTTATTTATTAATTAATTTCTTGAGATTAATTTTAATTTTTATTTTTCAGTTACACCTTACTTTCAGTATTATTTATATTAGTTTCTGGTGTACAGCATAGTGGTTAGGCAATCATATACTTTACAAAATGATTTCCCTGATATTTCCAGTGCCCATTGTCACCAAACATAGTTATTGCAATATTGATAACTATATTTCCTATGCTGTATTTTATATCCTCATGACTATTTTATAACTACCAGTTTGTATGACTTAATCCCCTCACTGTTTTAACCCTTCCCCTCAAACCCCTCCTATCTAGCAGCCAACAATTTGTTCTCTGTATCTAGGAATCTGTTTCTATTTTGTTCGATTATTTTTCCTTTAGATTTCACTTATAAGTGCAATCATATGATATTTGTCTTTCTCTGTCTGACTTTTTTGAGGACCCTCAATACTGTTTTCCACAGGGGCTGCACCAATCTGCATTCCCACCAACAGTGCAGCACTAGGCTTCCTTTTTCATCATATTGATTTATTGATAATAGCCATTCTGCTAGATGTGAGGTGATATCACTCTGTGGTTTTAATTCTCATTTGTTTTATGATTAGTAATATAGAGCATCTTTTCATATGTATATTGGCAATCTGTACGTCCTCATTTGAGAAGTGTCTATTCATGTTCTCTGTCCATTTTTTAAATATATATAATTTCTATAATAGTTTTTCCATTACCATTTCGTCCCCTTACTGCCCCCCTCCAGCCAACCCCTGTCCCCACCAGCAATCACCACCCTGTTGTCCATATCCAGGAGTCCTTTTTCTTTTTTGCCTAATCCCTCTACACTCTAACCCCCCACCCCACTAGCTGTCCTCTATTTTCCACTTATGAGTCTGTCTCTGTTTCCTTGTTAGTTCAGTTTGTTCATCAGATTCCATGTATAAGTGAAATCATATGGTATTTGTCTTTCTCTGACTGGCTTATTTCACTTAGGATAATGTTCTCCAGGTCCATCCATACTTTTGCAAAGGATAAAATTTTCTTCTTTTTTTGCATCTGAGTAGAATTCCATTGTGAAATTGTCCCATTGTTGTCTTATCCACTCATCAATAGTTGTTTCATCTACTCATTTATTGATGGAAACTTGGGCTGCTTCCATATCTTGGTGATTGTAAATAATGGTGCAGTGAACATAGGGGTGTGTGTGTTCTTTTGAATTAGTGTTTTGGGTTCCTTTGGATATATTCCCAGAACTGGGATTGCTGGGTCAAAAGGCAGATCCATTTTTAATTTTTTGAGGTATCTCCATACTGCCTTCCACAGTGGTTACACCAGTCTGCATTCCAACCAACAGTGCAAAAAGGTCACCTTTTCTCCACATCCTCTCTAGCACTTGTTGTTTGTTGATTTATTGATGATAGCCATTCTGACAGGTGTGGTGTGATATCTCCTTGTGGTTTTAGTTTGCATTTCTCTGAGGATTAGTGATGTTGAGCATCTTTCATATGTCTATTGGCCATCCATATGTCCTCCTTGTAGAAGTGTCTGTTCAGGTCCTTTGCCCATTTTTTAATTGGGTTGTTTATTTTTTTGGTGTTGAGTTTTGTAAGTTCTTTGTAAATTTTGGGTATTATCCCCTTATCAGATGTATTAGCAAATATGTTCTCATATTCTGTGGGTTGTCATTTTATCTTGTTGATTTCCTTTGCTGTTCAAAAACTTTTTAGTTTGGTGTAGTTTCATTTGTTTAGTTTTTTTCTTTTGATTCCCTTCCCTGGGGAGATATATCCACTAAAAAATTTCTACAAGCAATGTCTGAGATTTTGCTGCCAATGTTTTCTTCTAGGATTTTTATGTTTTTTGGGTCTAACATTTAAGTCTTTAATCCATTTTGAATTTATTCTTGTGTGTGATGTGAGAAGGTGGTCTAGTTTCATTTTTCTGACCAGTTTTCCCATCACCATTTATTGAATAACCTATCTTTAGCCTATTGTAGGTACTTGCTTCCTCTGTTGAATATTAATTGACTACAAATGTCTGGGTCTATTTCTGGGCTGTCTATTCTGTTCCATTGATCTCTGTGTCTGTTTTTATGCCAGTGCCAGGCTGTTTTGATTACTATGGCCTTGTAGTACAGTTTTATGTAGGTAACATGATTCCTCCAACTTGGTTCTTCTTTTACAGAATTGCTGTTGTTATGTGGGGCCTTTTGTGTTTCCATATAAATTTTTGAAATATTTGTTCTAGTTCTGTGAAATGTGTCATTGGAATCTTGATAGTAATTGCATTGAATCTATAGATAGCTTTGGGTAGTATGGACATTTTAATGATGTGAATTCATCCTATCCATGAACATAGTTAGTGCACTTCCATCATTTGTATCTTCTTCAATTTCTTTCTTCAGGGACTTATAATTTTCCGAGGACAGATCTTTTACATCTTTGGTTAGGTTTATTTCTAGGTGTTTTATTATTTCTGAAGCAATTGTGAATGGGATTTTCTTAATTTCCATTTCTTTTATTTCATTATTGGCAAATAAACTGCAACTGTTTTCTGGATATAAATTTTGTATCCTCCTACTTTGCTGAATTCATTTATCAGTTCTAGTAGTTTCTTGGTGGAACCTTGGACTTCTCTATGTACAGTATCATGGTCATATGTAAATAAAGACAGTTTTACTTCTTCCTTTCCAATTTGGATGCCTTTTATTTCTTCTCCTTGTCTGATTGCTGTGGCTAGAATTTCTAGTACTATGGTGAATATGAGAGGTGAAAGCAGATATCCCTGTTTTGTTCCCCATCTTGAAGGGAATGCTTGTAGTTTTTGCATGCTGAGTATGATGCTGGCAGAGGGTTTGTCATACATGGCCTTTATTATGTTAGGTATATTCCCTCTATTCCCACTTCACTATGCGTTTGATCATAAATCAGTGCTAGATTTTATCAAAAGCTTTTTCTCTATCTATTTATATGATCATGTGTTTTTTATCCTTCATTTTGTTTATGAGGTGAATTACATTTATTGATTTGCCAGTGTTGTGCCATCTTTACATTCCCAGAATAAATCCCACATGATCATGGTGTATGATCTTTTTAATGCATTGATATATTCTGTTTGCTAATATTTTCTTGAGGATTTTAGCATCTGTAATCATCAGTGGTATCAGCCTATAATTTTCTTTCTTTGTAGTGTCTTTATCTGGTTTTGGAATTAGGATAATACTGGCCTCATAAAATGACTTTGGGAGCCTTCTTTCCTCTTGAATTTTATGAAATAGTTTGAGAAGGAGAGGTGTTAGTTCTCCTCAGAATGTTTGGTAAAATTCACCTGTGAAGCCATCTGATCCAGGGCTTTTGTTTTTTGGGAGTTTTTTTTATTACTTTTTCAATTTCATTAGGTGTAATCTGTCTATTCAGATAATCTGATTCTTCCTGATTTATTTTGGGAAGATTGTATGTTTTTAGGAATTTATCCATGTTGTCCAGGTTATCCAGTTTGTTGGCATATAATTTTTCCTAATGTTTTCTCATAATCCTTTGTGTTTCTTTGGTGTCAGTTGTTATTTCTCCCCTTTTATTTCTGATTTTATACATTTGGGCCCTTTTCTTTTTTCTTGATGACTCTGGTTAAATCTTTGTCGATCATGTTTACCTTGTTATCAAAGAACCAACTCTTGGAGTCATTGATCATTAGTATCATTTTTTTATACTCTATTTCATTTATTTCTGCTCTGACCCTAATTATGTCCTTCCTTCTACTCATGTTGGGCTTTGTTTGTTATCCCTTTTCAAGTTCCTTTAAATGTGAAGTTAGATTGCTTATTTGAGCTTTTCTTGTTTTTTGAAATGGGCCTGTAATACTATGAATTTCTCCCTTAGGATTGCTTTCCCATGTCCTATAGATTTTGAATCATTGTGTCCTTATTTTCATTTGTTTCAAGGTATCTTTTGATTTCTTCCTTGATCTCATTGTTGACTTACTCATTATTTAATAACATGTTATTTAGCTTCCATGTCTTTGCATGTATTTCAGAGTTCCTTTTGTGGTTGATCTCTAGTTTCATACCATTGCAGTCAGAGAAGATGCTTGGTATGATTTCAGTCATCTTAAGTTTACTGAGACTTGTTTTGTGTCCTAACATATGGTCTATCCTAGAAAATGTTCCAGGTACACTTGAAAAAAATGTATATTCTGCTGCTTTGTGGTGCAATGCTCTGAAGATATCAATTAAATCCATTTGTTCTAGGGTATAATTTAAGTCCTCTCTCTCCTTCTTGACTTTCTGCCTGGAAGATCTACCCATTGAAGTCAATGGGGTGTTAAAATCCCCAACTATAACTGTATTTCTGTTGATGTCCCCTTTTATGTCCATCAACATCTGCTTTATATGTTTAGGTGCTCCTATATTGGGTGCATAAATGTTTACTAGGGTTATATCCTCTTGTTGGATTGTTCCCTTTATCATTATGTAATATCCTTCTTTGTCTCTTACTATAGCCTTATTTATAAAGTCTATGTTGTCAGATGTAAATACTGCTACCACAGCCTTTTTTCCCTGGCCATTTGCATGAAATATCCTTTTCCCACCCTTTAGTCTGTGTGTATCTTTCGGTCTGTGATGGGTCTCTTGGAGACAGCATGTATGTATATGGGTGTTGTTTTCTTATCCATTCAGCTACCCTCTGTCTTTTGGTTGAAGAATTTAAGCCATTTATCTTTAAAGTGATTATTGATAGATGTATATGTAATGCCATTTAATTGTTAGAGTGTTTTCCTTTGGGTTTTTTTTTTTCCTTTGTCTTTTTCTTCATCTTCTTAAAGCAAACCCTTTAACATTTGTTGCAGTATTGGTTTGGTAAGTCCTTTAGCTTTTTCTCATTATTTCTCCTTTGATTTTAAATGATAGCCTTACTGGACAAAGTAGCCTTAGCAGTAGGTCCTTGCATTTCATTACCTTGAATATTTCACACCACTCCCTTCTAGTTTGAAATGTTTCTAATGAGTAATCAGATGACAATCTAATTGGTGCTCCTTTGTAGATAATTGCATGCCTTTCTTTTGCAGCTGTTTGGATTCTCTCCTTATTTTGAAGACTTGTCATTTTAATTATGTGTCTCAGTGTAGACCTCTTTGAGTCCAGTTTATTTGGGACTCTCTGATCTTCTTGTACTTGTGTGACTTTTTCCTTCACCAGATTAAGGAAGTTTTTGGGTTTTATTTCTTCAAATAGGTTCTCAATCCCTTGCTCACTCTCTTCTCCTGTTATTCCCATGATGTAGATGTTGTTATGCTTCATGTTGTCCAAGATGTTTCTTAAGCTGTCATTTTTTAAAATTCTTTTTTCACTTTTCCACTCTGCCTGATTGTTTTTTTCTACCTGTCTTCCAAAACACTGATTTGATCCTATGCTTCGTCTAAACTACTCTTTATTCCTTCCAGTGTACTATTTATCTCAGATATTGCATTCTTTATTTCTCACTGATACCTTTTTGTTTTCCATGACTTTTTTCATGCTGTTGAGTATCTTCATAATCATTACTCTAAACTCTCTATATGATAAATTGGTTACTTCCATGTTATCTCGTGCTTCTGGAAAATTCTCTTGTTCTTTCATTCAGGGTCTATTTCTTTGTCTTCCTATTTTGCCTGTTTCTTTTTATTTTCCACCTTAGATTTTAAACTAATCAGCTGTTAATGTGATTGGTTTCTTTAATCTAACCAATCTGTTATCAGAAGTCAGGTTTAAGCACTACGGGGTAGGAAAGAGGAATTCCTGCAGGCATTACCCTCAGGCTGGTGCCATTCAGAGAGGAGTGCTCAGTCTGACAGAGATGGCTCCTGTAGTATGGGGGTTGACTCAGCATGCAGATCTTGGTGGCTGTTCCCTTAGTTCTCCCCTCAGAGCCACCAATCCCAAACTTTCAAGCATCTCTAGTCCACTCTGCCCTCCCTTTCCTGGCACCCTTTGCTGGCTGCAAATGAAATTTTGTGCTTTGGCCCTTTAAAAGGCCCTCTGCATCTCATATGACTTCCCTGGGAGATATAACCCCTTCTGTTTTTCATAGCTGGATGTTATCTGGGTTCCTTCCTGCCTCAGGTGCTATAGGCTGGGGAACCCACCTTGGGATTTAGACTCCACACTCTCAGCAGAACACCCTAACCACTGACATATTGCACTGGCACTTCTTCTGTCACCCGTGGGAGTCCAGTCAGCCCTGTTGAGTCTCCTCCACACTCCCTACCAGTCACATAGTGCTGAAGTGTTTTTTCTCCTATCTGTCCATTGTCGTAAGGCTTATCTCCAGCTAGTGTTCAGTTGGTTATTCAAGATGATTTCTCTACAATTTAGTTGTAATTCCAGATTGGTCCTGGGAGGAGGTTAGTGTAGCTTTCACTTACTCCTCTGCCATCTTGGATCTCTCTTCTCACTGCACATATTTTTAATTGGATTTCTTTTTAATGTTGACTTGTATGAGTTCATAAATTTTATTAACCCCTTATCAGATGTATCATTGGCAAATATTTTCTCCCTTCACTAAGTTGTCTTTTAATTTTGTTGATGATTTCCTTTGCTAGGCAAAACCTTTTTTGTTTGATGTAGTTTCATTTGTTTACTATTATTTTTTGTTTCCTTTGCCTGAGGAGATATATCATAAAAAAATACTGCTAAGACAACTATCAGTGTTTACTTCTGTTTTCTTCTAGGAGTTTTATGGTTTCAAGTCTTACATTTTTAATCCATTTTGATATTTTTTTTATTTTTAAAATAATAAGTTTTTCCTTTTATTATTGTTGTTTAATTACAGTTTCCCCACATTTTTCATCATTGCTCTTCCCTGACCCGCTCCCTGCTCCTCAACCCCTGCTCCCACAGTCAGTCTCCATCCCCTTGTTGTATATGACATAAGAAGGTAGTCTAGTTTCATTTTTGCATGTATCTATCTGGTATTCCCAATACCATTTATTGAATAGACTGTCTTTACCCTACTGTATGTTTTTGTCTCCTTTGTCATATATTAATTGACCATATAAGCATGTGTTTGTATCTGGGCTCTCTATTTTTTCCATTGATCTATATGCCTGCTCTTATGCCAGTACCATGATGTTTTGATTACTATGGCTTTGTAGTATAGTTTGATATCAGACAATATGATTTCTCCAACTTTGTCCTTCTTTTACAAGATTGCTGTGGCTATTTGGGTCTTTTGTGGTCCCATGTACATTTTTGAAATATTTGTTATAGTTGTATGAAAAATGTTATTCATATCTTGATAGGAATTTTGTTGACTCTGTAAATTGCTTTTGGCAGTATGGACATTTTAATGATGTTAATTCTTCCTATCCATGAGCATGGTATATGCTTCCACTTATTTCCTTTTTTCAGTGTCTTATAATTTACCCAATACAGGTGTTTTACATCCTTGGGTAAATTTATTCTATGTATTTTAATTTTTATGATGCAGTTGTAAATGGGATTGTTTTCTTAATTTCATTTTCTGATAGTTCATTATTGGTGTATAAAATATTTTTTATTTTTCCTAAAGAAGTTCTCAACATTTCTTTTACTGCTTTGGTGGTGGTGATTTTTTTTTTTTAGCTTTTTCATTTCTAGGAAGCTTTATCTCTTTTTCAATTTTAAATTATAGCCTTGCTGGGTAGAGTAGTCTTGGTTGTAGGTCCTTGCTTTTCATCACTTTGAATATTTTGTGCTAATGCCTTCTGGCATGAAAAGTTTCTGTTGAGAAACCGGCTCACTGTCTTATGGGAGTTTCTTGGTAAGTAGCTGTTCTTCTCTTGCTGTTTTTAAGACTCTTAATTTGTCTTTAACTCCTACCATTTTAATTATGATGTGTCTTGCTGTGGGCCTTTTTGGGTTCATCTTGTTTGGGACTCTCTGCACTTCCTGGATTTTGGGGTCTTTTTCCTTTATTGGGTTAAGGAAGTTTTCAGTTATTATTTCCTCAAATAGGGTCTCAGTCCCTTGCTCTCTCTTTTCATCTCTTGATATTCCATGATATAAATGTTGTTACATTTGACATTGTCTCAGATGTTCCTCAAACTATCCTCATTTTTTAAAAAATATTGTATTTGTCCCTCACTGCCTGGCTTATTTCACTTAGCATAATGCTCTCCAATTCCATCCACGCTATTGCAAAGGGTATAAGCTCCTTCTTTCTCTCTGCTGCGTAGAATTCCATTGTGTAACATAATCAACAAGAGAAAAAAACAAACAAAATATAACCAGAGACATTGAAGTTAAGAACAATCTAACAATAGCCAGAGGGGAGTGGGGAGGGGACAGTGGGAAGAGGGGTTTACAGGAACTACTGTGAAGGAAGGACACATGGACAAACTCAAGGGGGAGGGTGGAGGTGGGGGAGGGAGGTGGGTTCGGCTGGGGTGGAGAGGAGGGATGGGGAGAAAACACAGACAACTGTAATTGAATAACAATAAAAAATACATATTGTTGCTGTGATTGTGTGTTTTTTGCTACTTTATCTTTCAGATCTGATTCATCCTCTGCTTCACCTAATCTGCTGTTGATTCCTTCTAGTGTATTCTTCATTTCAGTTACTCTAGTCTTCATTTCTGACTAGTTCTTTTTTTGTTTCTGTTTTATTTAATGCTTGCTATCTCTTTGTTGAAGTTCTCACTTTCTTGACAATCCTTATAATCACTACTGTGAACTTGACTCCATTTTATTTCGTTGATTTTTCTATAGATTTTTCCTGTTCTTTTATTTGGGACATGTTTCTTTTTCTCCTAATTTTGGGTGCCACTCTGTGTTTCTATGTTAGGTGGACCTTCTATGTTTCCCAATCTTGGTGTGGTGGCCTTATGTAGTAGGTGTCCTGTGGGGCCCCGTGGCACAGTTTTCTTGATCACCTGATCTGGCTGCCCCAGGAGTGTCCCTGTGTCAGTTATGTGTTCCCTTTTGTTGTATTTGAGTGTTGATTGCTATTGGCTTGTTACGTGTGGGGTTTACCCTCATGCTGGCTGGCTGTGAGTAGTATGAGGTCCTATGTAGGTACTAACACCATGAATTACAATTTTTTCCAGCTGGTACTGGTGCCTGCCAAAACCTCTTTTTGAGGGTGCATCTTGTGGAGCCAATCATGTGGTGCTCTGTTGTAGGCCAGCCACTGGGTATATTTGTGCTGTGGCTTCTTGAGAGGGACTGCAGCATAGGTCAATGCTAAACACTGCCTGGTACCGGCCTGGAACTACCTGTTGGGAGCTACAGTATAATACCAGATAAGTAGCTGCCTTTGCTGAAACTGGATGGGTGTGGGAGGGGCGAAGCTGCAAGCTGAGGTCAACAGCCACCACTACCAGGCCTGGGGCAAATCAGTAAAAGGCCCAAGACAACCTAAGACCATCCGGCTGCCTGCGTGTCTCAACCACTGAGAGAACCTCGGTGGTACATGACTTTTATGAGGGTCTCAGGGAGCCACCAGTGTGCAGCAAGTGGTATTCACCAGGTTAATACAGATTCAAACTTGGTACCAGTGCTGGGTCTAAGTCCCGTCAGCCAAAGTCTCAGGGTACAATGAAGCCAGCTGCCACCCACCTGGGGCCTGCAGACCTTTGAAGTGAAATGGTCTTAGGAATTGACAGGGTAGAGCTAATAGAATTTATAAGGATAATGCAGATTAAGATTTGGATGTGTAGGGGGAGGGCTTAACACAGGAAATGTGGCACCTATTGACATTGTAGGAAGCTGCCCCTCGCCCTGAAGATACACAACTCAGTTTCTCCCTGTGTATCTGTAGCACTCTCTGAGTTTAACTGAAATTCCTCAAGAGTTTTTATTTTTTTAATTGTTCAAGTACAGTTGTCTTCCATTTCCCCCCCATCTCTCTCTCTTGCCCCACCAATCCCCACCTTCCACCCTCAATCCTACCTGCCTTTGGTTTGTCCATGGGTCCTTTATACATGTTCCTTGATGACCCTTTTCCTTCTTTTCCCCATTATCCCCCTCCTCCCTCCCCTCTGGTTACACCTGAAACCCAATTCAAAAGAACCTATGCACCCCAATGTTCATAATAGCATGATATACAATAGCCAAGTGCTGGAAGCAACCTAAGTACCCATCAGTAAATGAGTGGATAAAAAAACTATTGTACATTTACATGATGGAATACTACATAGCAGAAAGAAAGAAGGAATTCCTACCTTTCGCAACAGCATGGATGGAACTGGAGAACATTATGCTAAGTGAAGTAAGCCAGGTGGTCAAGAGTTTTTTAAGACAGATCAAAATGCAGGCCCAGGCTGGTTGCCAATGATAATGGCCTCAAGCTGTGTGTGCATTGAATAGGTCAGAGTCTCAGAGAGTTATCAGGGTGGAGCTAGTATAGTTCATCGAGCTAATGCCATGTGGGGGGAAGGCCCAGCCCAGGAAAGATGGTGCTCATGGGACATGTTGAAGGAAGACTCAACACAGGTACATTGGCAACTGTTCCTTCAGCCTTCACCCCAAACCACACAACTCAGTTTCTCCCTGTATGACTCTGGGGCCCTTAAAGCTCTTGTCCCTCCACCTGAGTCCAGGGTTGAGTGCCTGTGAGTGAGTTTTTAGTGCGTTATCCCTTTAAGAGGATACCTGTGTTTCCAATAGTCTCCTTCCTGTCTTATGTAAACAAGTGGAAGCCTTGCTGATTTTCACTGCCAAATGTTCTGTGGGCTCTTCTTCCTGGCATTGGTATTCCAGGCTGAGTAGGGGCTAAAACCTCTCACTCCTTAGGGGGAACCTCTGCAACTGAAATATCTCTCTGGATTATCCATTGCCACATTTAGGAGTGGGGCCAGTTCATTATGTGTCTCCACCCATTCTACCAGCTTCTATGTGTCTTTTCTGTATATCTTAAGTTATAGGACTTCTGTTAAGCCAGTCTTCAGATGGTTATTCAGGTTGATTATTCTATAATTTAATTATAATTTTTATGTGGTAATGGGAGGAGATGAGTGCAGCTTCTGCCTTCTCCATCATCTTGACTAGAACCTGTGGATTCCTTTTCAAACTCACTCCTTCCTTCCTTCCTTCCTCCCTCCGTCCCTTCTTCCCTCCCCCCCTCCCTCCCTTCCTTCCTTCCTTCTCCCCCATTCAATCCTCTACATAAAAGCAAGCATTAGGGCTTAAATTTTTTTCTTTTCTTGATTTCTTGGATTTATATCTTTGTTTATATTTCCACAGCAACCAATTTACACTTTTACATCTAAATTCCCATAATAAATTTTTAGTTATTATTTCTTTTTAAGTATATCTTTCCATAGTCTTTGCCAATATACTAAAATACCTTTCTCCAAGCATTTTTACTATATTGTTCACCTTGTCTGGAGTCTATCATTGCAACCACTTGGCTATTATCAAATTCCAAGTTGTAGATCTGGTCTTTAACCTGATATATTTATTTTACTGGCAATTCTTCAATCTAAGAAATGTTGATAATTTCTACCCTGAAACAGGGGACCTCTCATCCATCCATTTTAACCTACTTGCCATTTTTTAAACACAACTTTGTTCTTCCCTCCTGATTTTGCATATACTACTATTCCTATCTGGGAAACCATCTGTAGCATATACACACTCACTCACATATACCATACTCTGAAGATTGGACTAAATTACTAATTAAATTCCTAACAGTATGGGAAAGAAATTATTTTTAGTAGCCCTTCTCTACCCATGCCCCGACAAAAACATACATTGTTTCAGAAGTAACATGATCACACAAATCTGGAACTGATGGAACATACGGTAATATTCTGTTTCTTTAGTGGTACGTCTGGTAACTAAGAACTGCACAATATATTGTGGATGTAAGAATTATTAATTTGATTCTATACTTTTATATGCCTGTTTGAAATTATAGTAAGCTTGAGGATATGAAATTTACTGCATCCATAATTCTGCATGCCCACTATGTTCTCTAGTTTACATAGGAAATTATCTCAAGCATGATACAATCACACACATCTTTAAATTACTCCTGCAGAAAACAAAAAAAACATTTACTTATATATTATCTCCCATGGAAAAAATGTCAAATTTACTAAGATATTTTAATACTTATAGTATGTTATATAAATATTTAGATAAAAATAGTATCATTGTGGAATTTTTGAACTATAGAAAAATTTACTTATACAAGTAAAATTCTACCAATATTCATATTATATTTTATAGATAAGTACTTTCAAAAAAGTATGTTTGTTCATATGACTCTTATGATGCATAAAAGCAATTAAGTGAATGTATAATTAATATATAGAAGGTTTTGGGATTTGCTTTATAAGTTATTTTATTTTTTATCATTGCAAAATGAACCTAATATATTGTATTTATCTATTAGTTTTCCAATCTTTGAAAATCCATATCCCATGGACATTCATGAATCACCAGTTACTTGCACAGCCTACTTTGCTGACTGCCCTCCAGATTTGATTCTAGTACTCTATGCTATAGGAGTTAAGCATAAAAAACAAGGATACAGTAATAAGGTAAAAGTAACAGTTAAAAATAAATCGTGTTAGATTCATATTCATATCATGTGATTACACTTTTTTGTCATACTATTTTCTTACTTTCTATGAAAGAATACTTGAACTAAATTCTTTTTTGAAATCAGAAGCTGGAATCAATAAAAAACATAACCTCTGGAATTCAAATTTACTAAATGGTACATAGCTTTAAACCTATAGAAATATAAATTTCTTATATAATATGTATATATTATATACTGGTATGCTTATCTATATGTATATTTATATACTAAAAATACATTTAAAGTAACAAATTTGAATTATAAATTGTAACTTTTAATTATTTTGGATGAAGGATTGTATTTTAATAAATTCAAGTTACCTCTAATCATTTCTTATCAATGTTTAAGACATAATTATCAAATTATGAAATTATCAAATTATCAATAAGACGTAATTATCAAAAGTCACTTATTAAATAACTTTCTGGAATTCCATTTTATTGAACTTACTATAGGATTCAAATACTTACAGTTGTATTAGGCCAACTATTATGATTTCTGTTATTTGTACAGGGCTATTGGGATGGATAATTCTGGGGATGAGAGTGGGGGCACAGTTAACATAGTATTCTGTGTTAAATGGCACCACAATAGTTTGGTAGTACATAGATCATGTGGCAAATGTAGCAACACTGTATTTGTATGATTGAAAATATTTCTTTGACTTTTTAATATGAATGGTAATCTTTGTTAATATTGATATTTTTATGGATGATGGAATTATACATTTGGAATATTTTGCTGAATGAAAGAATTAAAAGATAGCCACATACTTTATCCTCCACTACTTTATAGCTATTGACTTCTAAGAAAATCTTTCACCATTATTTTAAAATATTGTCACTTTAAATTTTTAAGTTATTTAAAATTAAAAATAAACTTACAAATTTTTCCTGGATAATATATTTAGGAGTGGCCAATCACTGGAGGAGCTTGGAACCTTGGAACACAAACATACCCAGAAATTATTATTACTGGGTAAGTGGGATGTGATTTTTAAATTTATCAATTCATCATCAAAAATGTTTCATTGAGCTTTTATAATTTCTCATAATTATGCTCTAGGCAGACTGACAATTTAAGTAAAAGTAAAAATTTAAGACACGTACATGCATAGCCTGGGGACAGACAACAGTGTGGTGAAGGCCAGAGGGAGGGGAGGGCAGGATCTTGGTGGAGATGGGAAAAGGTGAGGGGAATGGGGGACATCTGTAATAGTGTCAACAATAAAAATGAGACAAATTTTGTGCAAAGATTATAACATAACCTTGGTGGAAGATAGAATGAAACTACTGAAAACTTAGACATATAACAAAAATAATTAAGTGTACATTATAACAGTGGGAGAAAGTCGAAGTATGAAAAATCATGAGAGGCTAGTCAAGGAAGAACTCCTGTGAAAATCATAGATTATTAGCCTAAGAAAGTCCCTTACCAACATCTCTTGATTCCTGCCAAATGACTGTTCTATCAGGTAGTTATTTAAAGTATGCTTCAAAACTTAAAGCACCAGAAAAGTCACTATGTTCTGTAGCCGCCTACTCTAATAGTAGGAATAAAAATAGAGACATACCAACAGATAAAGGTGAGATTTAAAAGATAATAAGTTATTCTGCGTATGGGACAATATACTAGATGAAATTTTCCCTGTTTTTCCCACTGAATACAACTAAAACCCCTAAATAGTATATATTAAACAAACATAAGATGACTGGAAAAGATGGAGAGAAGTCGGACTGGCGAGGCCCCCAAGTCCCATGGAATAACATGGTGGCAAGTTTCTTGGGTTTTTTTGTTTTTGTTTTTGTTTTTGTTTTGCCTCATATATCCCAGAATTGGAGCTGAAGAAGCTGGCAACCTGCATCTGTCAATGTGTACAAACAAACAAAACACAAACAAAAATTAGTTCTCTGTAGCCAAATGACATGAAAAAGGGTAGCCTATCAAGACAGAAAACTTTTAGAAAATAGTCTCTCTAGCTAACTGCCAGAGGAAAAAAAACCATGGCCCCGCCCCAACCCACTCAAACAAAGGCAGATTGAGGACCCTAGATTTTTACCTTCATTAGGCTGTAAAAATGGTGCCTCAACTTCCTTCTGAGAGGAGTATCATTTCTGACCCTAAACAAAGGCTGAATAAGAAGCTGTGACTTTTAACTCTGCTGGATGCTGATGAAACCCATCACCTGTGCTGTTGGAGGAGATCATGTGGGGAAAAAAATTTCCATCACAGCCAAGCAGCAATGAGCCACACACCCTCTACCTTTTGTATCAGTGGAAATCCAGTAAATAAAGAGAGAAGAAAAAGAATAGGGCTGAAAAAAGTATATCAGGAAATAATGCCTGAAAACTTTCCAAATTTGGCAGAAGACATCAACCTATAGATTCCAGAAACTGAGTGAACCACAAGAAATCCATAATAAGTCACATCATAGTCAAACCTCTGAATACTAATCACCAAGAAAAAACCCATGAAAACAGCAAGAGAGAAATGACATCTTACCTATAGGGCAAAACAAATGTGAATGATGGTGAATTTCTCATTAAAAACTGTGGAGACCAGACAGAAAAGACTTTTCAAATGTTGGTAGAAAAGAACTGGCAACCCAGAATGCTATACCCAGCAAAAATGTTTGGGAATTAAGGAAAAATCAACACATTGGTAGAAGAAGGAAACAAAGAATTTTGTCAACATCAGTCCTACTCTAAAAGAGTGGCCAGAGTAAGTTCTCTAAACATAAAGCAAATGATAAAAGAAGGGACCTTGGAATATCAAGAGGGAAGGAAAAACACAGTAAGCAAAATGTGGGTAAATACAGCTTTTCTTCTTCTGAGTTTTTGAAATTATATTTGATGGTTGAGTAAACGTTACATTGTCAGGTGTGGTTTTATGTACATCTAAGGGGAATATTTAGACAATTATAAAAGGGAGAAGGTAAGGTAATGGAAAGGGAGGTAAGGTTTTTATACTTTCCTCGAAATGGTAGTATGATGACACCAGTAGACTGTGACAAATTGTTATACTTCAAGCAACCATTTTTTAAAAGCCAAATGCAAACAGATACACTAAAAAAATACACATTGAAATGGATGTACTTGTTGGGAACCGCCCTGCCTGGTTTCAGAAGCTGTAACCCCCATAGTTAAGGCTGAGTCAGAGACCTTGGGACCATAAGCCATTAAGGAGACAAAGTTTATCTCCCTGGCAGAGGTGCCATCTCTGCCCACTTTACCCTGCTTGGCCCTGAGCCTGACCAGTTAGCCAATGACGGGTAAGATTCCTCAAGGGAGGAACAGCCTAAGACAGGCATGGTCATGAAAAAGGCCCACAGGGAAGGACTCGGGGGGCTATAGAAAAAGGGGGTGATGGACTCTAGCCCCTCGGCTTTGACATAGGCTGAGTCCTCATTATGCCTGCAAGAAATCTCCTAATCTCTTGGCTACCTTACTTCCCCTGCCTGACTTAAACCTGAAACAATGACAGAGGTGGGTGTGGCCCTGTGCTGGAAAGGGCAGATTCCCTGGGGAATCAGGCCTAAGAAAGAATGCATACAATCCTGTGAAACCCACTTTGTTTATACCCTCAGCTTAAATGATAAGGGTCCAGACTGGAAATGAGTTTGTTTCCCAAAGTATTATAGCCCTTTAACTAACACCCTAACCCAGAATAAACCCTCAAAGTTCTCTATATGTTATCTATTGTTTGACCCTTACTGCCTGACAATGATTGATGAGCTTTATCTGTATTCCTGTGTAAAATGAACCTAACGAAAGCCCATGGAGGGAAAGGCTCTTGGCCCTTCTCCTTTGAGAGACTGGCCACTTCTCCTCCCCAAGCAGATCATGTCTTGGTAGACTTATTCTCATCCATGGCGGACGGGGGGGGGGGCGGGCTTCGGTAAAGCTCCACGACATGTACTAAAATAATTCAATTAACCCATAGGAAGGCAGGAAAAAACAGGAAAGAAAAAAGTGACAGACTAAAGCCCTAACACATCAATGATTAAGTTAAGTGCAAATGCTCTAAATACTCTAATTCAAATTCACAGCTTGGCAGAGTGGATTGAAAATTATGGCCCTACTTCACGTAAAAGAGTACAGTGAGGTTGAGAGAAAAGTAATTGAAAAATACTCTATAAAAATTTGGTGGAGAATGACATTGGCAAGATATCAGAACAGATGCTGTTCTCCCACAGCTGATGTAACAATATATGGTTGAGGAACCAGTAAAAAGTTGTACCGAGGCAAGCTTAAAGCCAAGAACAGCCAAATTGAAATGGGTTTAAATAGCCATTTAATTTCACTTTGACTACGTCAGCCCCTCCAGAAAATTGGCATAGCTTGTGTTCAGGAGGAAAGCTCAACTTGCACTTTCTCTCATTGGAGGGAAAGAGAGGAGAAGAATGTACATCAAATATTCCTGCTTTTCAGGGGGCTTCCCAAGAGATTAGTTTCTGTCTCACCTGAACCTGAGTGATGATGGAACTTGGATGCCTGGGAGATGCAGAGAGCAAAACAGAACTCAACAGTTGTTGAACTTCCCCCAAAACCTGCAGTACTAAAGATAGACAATAGTGGGAGCATGAGACTACAAGCTCATGGAGAAAACCAGCAAACCTCTTTAATAGGGAAATTCCATACAGAGGCCCAGAGGAGATACATCTCCATTAAAGGTTTGAGGCCCAAAGATTTCTACTTAGGCAGATTGGTGAAGGTCTTCCCCTGTACAAAGCCAGTTCATAAGCAGTAGTTTTATTTTCAAATGACAAATTCCCAACAAGAAATAACAAGGCACACAAATAAATAAATAATTAAAGGGACAAAATAGACTTACAGAAATTAATCTCTAGTCCTATTAAGAAATAGAGATCTGTGAATAACCTAACAAACAATTCAAAATAATTGTCTTTAAAAAGCTCAGGGCACTAAGAATACAGATAAACAAATAAACAAAATTTAAAAAATAAAGCATGAGCAAAATGAAAACAAAGAGATAAAAACTATAATAAAGAAAAAGACATTTTGGAGTAGAAGAATAACTGAATTGAAAAATATACTAGTAAGGTTCAACTTCAGACTTAATCAGAAGAAAGAATCAGTGAACCAGTAGATAGGTAATAGGAAATTATAGAGTCAGAGGAAAAAAGAAAAAAAAAGAATAAAGTGTTATATCTGATAATGGATTAATATCAAAAGTATGTGAAGAACTCATACAACTCAACAGAAAAAAAAACAATTAAAAAAAATACAGAGGACCTGAATAGACATTTCTGCAAAGAAGACTCACAGATGACCAACAGACACATGAAAAGATGCTCATCACCACTAATCATCAAATTCAAATCAAAACTATAATAAGATATCACTTCATATCTGTCAGAATAGCTATTATAAAAAGATTGTCAATAAGGGCTGGCAAAGATGTTGAGAAAAGGGATTGTAAATTAGTGAGCTACTATGGAAAACAGTATGGATATTTTTCAAAAATTAAAGCTAGAACTATCATATATGTGATCCAGCAACTCCACTTCTGCATATTTATCCCAAAAATGAAAACAATAATTTGGGAAGATATATAGCACCCCTATGTTCATTGCAGCATTATTTATAATAGCCAAGATATGGAAGCAACCTAGGTGCCTATCAATAGATTAATGGATAAAGACCATGTAGCACATATAAACAATGGAATATTACTCCTCCATACGAAACAATGAAATCTTGCCATTTGCAGCAACATAGATGGACCTAAAGAATAATATGTTAAGGGAAATAAGTCAGACAGAGAAAGACAGATACTGTATGATTTCACTTACATGTGGAATCTGTAGGTTGTTCCTAGATGCCCATTAGCAGATTTAAGAAGTTTCCTGTTCCTAGATTGTTGAGGTTTTATTTTTCATGAATGGATGGTAAATTTTTGTCAACTGTTTATTCTTCATTTATTGAGATGATCATGTGGTATTTAATCTTTCAGTATGGTAAATTACAATATGATGATTGAGTTTTTTTAATTTTAACTGGCCTTACATCCCTGAGATAAATCCCACCTAGTTATGATGTGTATGAATGACAGAATCTTCCTTTGATTTGCTAATATTTTGTTGACAGTTTTTATGCCCATGCTCAAAGAATATTGGTTTGTAATTTTCTTGTAATGTTTTTTTCTGGTTTTGATTGAAAATAAAGCTGCCTCAGAAAATGTATTGGGAAGTATTTTATCCAATTTTATTTTTTTAGTGAGTTCTTATAGAACTACCATTATGTTATTACCAAATAATGATAAAACTCTAGATAGGTTTAAGGATTTGATTTTTGTAATTTGAAGCTTGATTTTAATTTCTCCATGATATTCATTGCAAAATTATTTTAATATCTAAATTGCCTTGGGTATCTTTTTATTTAGTGTAAACAATTTTACATTAAAAGTATTGTTTTTTCCAATAGGTAGGTTTTAATTGCTCTCTATTACAAAATAAAATCCTAGAGTAAAATTTAAGTAATTATTGTTCTCTTTTAAGTTTAGATTTTACTGTATTATTTTATATTTAAACTATTGTGCTTAGAAATGACTTAGTGTATACTTGTTTTCATTGGAACAGTACTTTTTAATTGAATTTAACATTACCCCAAGTTTTACACTTTTAGAATGATAATTTTTTATTTAATATACTTTAATTTATCTAATTTGTTTTTTGCCTAGTCATGCAGATGGATCAATAAAATTTTGGGATGCTTCTGCAAGTAAGTTTTAACTTCCTCCTTTTATAACAGAAAACACTTGGTTAATATACTCCCAGCCAATTACCACTTTTTAGTTTAGACAATTAACATTTCATTTACATTTTCAGCATATGTGCATGGTTGTGTTACAAAAACCCATTTCCTATATTATTAGATCAATTTAAACTATCTCTACTGTACTTCTATAATATAAACTGGACTGAAGTCACTTTTTACCACCAACCATTATATTTATAAAAGGCAAATTGTAAAGGCAAAGTGCATTGGAAAAAGAACCAAACTTTGTCAGATTAGCTCTGTTCAAGGAATGTCCTTTTACCTCCTAACTCTGTGGTATTGGAAAAATGTCTTTATCCCATTAGTATTCACTTTTCTTGCTCCTCTATATATTTACATATACACATAACTTTTTGTAACCACTCAAGAGTAAGTTGCAAATATGCTGCTCCTCTGAGACTGAATGCCCTTGAATACTTAATGTGTATTTCCTACAAATACATCCTTTTACATAAATTATAGTTATTAAGGTCAGGAGATTAATATTTATACAAAACTATTATCTAACCTCCAGATTTTTTTCAGTTTTTGCCAATTGTTCCAATAATATCTTTTATAAGAAAAGAAAATCTAGGCTCATTTATGGCATTTAGTTATCATATCTTTTGAGTTTTATTTAATCTGGAACAGTTCCCAAGTTTTTATTTCATGAAAAAGACATTCATGATGAGTTCAGCTGACTTATTTTGTAAAACCTCCAATTTCAGTTCTACTCATGTTTCTCATGATTAGATTCAGATCATACACTTTTGGCAAGAACTCCCAAATTTTTAGAATTTTTCTCAGGAATCCTTTGCCTTAATTAGAGCTTTCTCATAGACAAGTCATTGTCAGGGTCTAAAATGGAAGAATATTCTCCCAAATAAACATTTCTGAAATTTCACAAACCCAGAGTTAACTAAAATTATAACTGACCATTTCCTAACACCTAGCCATTTGGAAAAGATTCTTCCCAAATAAATATTCCTGGAAATTCACAAACCCAGGGTTTCCTAAAATTGTAACTCACTCTTTCATAACACAGCCATTCAGAAAAGATTCTTCCTAACATAATTACAGCATATTGGATTCCCAGTATTGCTGGCTTGTATATTATAAGTGTTTCTCATCTGAAAGAGTGTCTAAAAATTTGTTGAGAGGAGTACACCCTCTAAGAATACTATCAATTTCTCATCTAGTAATCCAAGAGGAAAATTAGGGAAAAAGTTGAGGGGCCTCCCTTAGAATTAGGTTCAGTATTTCCATCGTAAACTTACTGAACTCCTGTGTTTCTGTTGAATAAATGAGGATAATACTTCATGGGACTTTTTAAAAAAAGATTGTATTTATTTATTTTTAGAGAGGGGGGACGGGAGGAGGGAGAAAGGGAGAGAGTAAACATTGATGTGAGTGAGAAATGTCAATCGGGGACTGAACCTAAAACCCAGGCATGTACCCTAACCAAAAATGGAACTGGGAACCTTTTACTTTGTGGGATGACACCCAAATAACTGAGCCACACCAGTCAGGGCTCACTGGACTTGTTCTAAGGATAACATGAGACTGTGCATACAAAGGATCTACAGATTCCTTGGTATATAGTGTATGTTCAATAAATGTTTATTTTTCCTTGTAGTCTTCCTTCAAGAAAACTGTACTGATAAAAAAGCATGACATTGAATGCTTACTAGTTAAAATATAATTTATTTTATCTAGATGTTTTACTTTTGTCTTTTAATAAATATATTGAAAAAAACTTCAACAACATTTAAGAATTAAGTTCAAAAAAAGAATTGAGTTCAAATTAGAAAGTAATTAGCCTTCAATATCTTATAGTAACTCTACAGATGCTGTACAAGCTAAAAACTTCAAAAGTGTTTGAAAAACAGAAGATAGGAGAAGGAAAACAAACATGTGAAATTGTAGAGGAAGATCCATATGCCATTCAGATGATTTACTGGTGTCCAGAGAGCAGAATATTTTGCGTTTCAGGAGTCTCTGCATATGTCATAATTTATAAATTCAGCAAACATGAAGTAACAACAGAAATAGTGGTAAGTCATTCAAAATTTAAACTTTACACTTAATTAAAGGAAAGCAATTTCATATATTTCGGTTAATACTGGGTATGGTTTTAAACCATTAACACTGCAGTCTGTGGCTAATAATCCAATTTATAGGATTTTTAATTAGACTTCTTATATAGTATAACATTTTTAAAAGTTTGACTTAAAATGACAAAATACAGTTTTCTGTAAAACCTTGGCATTATTAAATGGGATGCATTATGCCTATAGGTTTTATACAGATTTGTTATTGATTTATTTTATGTATAAATTTCCAATTAATTCAGGCTGTGTTCTATACCTTTATTAATTTTTTAAATGTATCTTTTTTGTCAATTTGATTGTCTCAATTATAATAAGATTATTTTTAATGATTTCCTATATATTAACATTTTTTATAGAGTGGAAATAATTATGGGGTTGATTTACCTAATCTTAATTTTTAAACTTATGAAATAACTTATTTAAAATAATGACACTCTCATGAAATAAATAAAATCTAACTTAAGACACCTATAGGTAATGGACCTTCTCTACCCAGGCCATTTTACCATTTTATCAGAAAATAGAGATTGTCTACTAAAGGCCTATAAAGATTATCTATCTACTCCAGGCATGTACATAACGTTTTTTACCTCAACAACTAAAGTATTACCATTTTCAAGTATATTAGTTAAAACTCCAGGCTTTGGAGTCAGATAAGCCTAGGTTTTATTTTAACTCTGGCTTTACCAGTGAATACCTATGTGACTCTGAGCAAGTCACAGACTCTATTAGTCAATAGTAGACCTGGGTAAGGTTTAATTTCATCATCTATATAATTTCCCATGTAAATGAAATGGAAGGTAATAATAAACTAGAAGTGGAAGTATCAATTTTATAGGGTTATTATGATGATTATTATATAAAATTATTAACATAGTGTCAAAGTATAGTAAGCATCCAATAATTAACAATTATTTTTGTCACTGGAGGTTTTTTATAAATTTTAAAATAATTATGACAATCATTTTGATAACATTGCTATTTTTACCACCTCATATGACATTTGTGTAAACCATTATTTTCAATATCAAAAATGCTGATTTTTACATTGTAAAGCAAATGTTTGTTTTAAAATCTATTTTAATAAAGCATTAAATGCAATAATAAATTACCTAAATTAAAAACATTTTAGTTTTAAAAAGAGATTTTGGGATCACATTTTTATTTTAATATAAATTACCATATTTTTTTCATTAAGTAACTCTGACCAAGCTAATGAAATTAAATAAGGAAGAGCTAGGCTAATGAAACAAATATATAGAAATATGAAATTTATTTTGGAAAATAATTACTGAGTTGAAGTCAAAATTAAAGGAAGCTTTTTTTAAATTAAAAGTCTTATACAAATAACAATTTATGAATTTTGGGTGAAAGGTGGGGGTGGGAGGGGTGGGGGGAGAGTGGTGGGGAGAAAATGGAGACAATTGTACTCAAAGAACCACATACACACATCAGTTTAATCTTTTCCACTGGAGTAAACATGACCAATATTTACCTTTATTTTATTATATATGGAATTGTAATTTATACTTTATCTTAAGGAATATTTATTATATAAATACTTTATCTCCACTGGTAGGCATTTTTCTTAAAATTCTGGAGAATTAAAAAGTATTTCACACTTTTTGTGAGTGCTATTTAATATTTCTTATAATTATTTAATTCAGTTTGGGATATCTCAGCTTTACTATAAATAGAAATTGAACTTATTAATCAGAAAAAAATAATGCTTACCAAAACTATCAACTATTTTAATGTGATTATTTGTTATCATGACTTAGATTAATTTAAACTTGTTCTTTTTAAGTCATTAGAGGTTCGACTTCAGTATGATGTTGAAGACATTATTACCCCAGAACCAGAAACAAGTCCTCCATTTCCAGATCTCTCATCTCAGCTTCCTTCTTCAAGGAGTCTTTCTGGGAGCACCAACACTGTGTCTAGTGAGGGAGTAACAAAGGACAGTATCCCGTGCCTCAAGTAAGAGTTGCTACCACATTTTAAAACAATTTTACATATTAATCATACAATTATTTTAAACTGTGCCAAATAAAATCATCCTTCTCTCTTATTAAGTTGTTGTTAAGTGATCTACAATCTCCCATAGGGTGTTATCTTTGTTATCTTTGGTACCTGGTGTTATCTTTGAATATCCCTGAAGAGGACACAGTATTTTCATCCTTCACTTGCTAATTCCTATATTTCCTTCCCAGAAAGACTCTAAAGAAAACATGGCTATGATAAAATGGGAAAACTTTTGTCCAGACACAAACATGGCTACTTACTTGTTACTTCCAAAATGGAAATGTATGTTAAGGGAATTTCTTTAGCCTTCTTAGAATTGAAAAGAAACCAAGTTTATTATCTACTGTCATAATACTATATTAGAAAAAAGAATTTTTCTCTCTTGTTTGGTAGGATACTGTATATGTCTTTCTCTTTTTTAGCTGATGCTATTTGGTAGTAAACTATGTTCTCTCAGTATATCTAAATAAACTTTAGTGTCATACTCAAAGAAAACTTAAAGTTAGTCAAGCCCATAGTAATATTTATTGTATTATTTTCATGCTTTTTAATAAGCAAATATAAAAAAATGTACTTTCCTTAAATCATTACTCACTGCTTCTTCATCATCAAACGAAATGTATTAGCTGGTTGTTTGTATTAGCTGGTTGGAGAACTGGGCCTAAGCAAAGAATTTTTACTAATCTCATATAAAAATATCTGAATCTGCTACTTAAAGGAACTTTAGGCACTTCTTATGAAAACACTTATGGAAAATTTAAAGATAAGATTTTTAGAAGCAAAATCTGTTTACCACACAATTAGCAGTTGCTATTCTTTTGTAATCATCATTTTTCCTCCAAAAAAATTTTCCTGTTTAGTACAAAATGCAAATAAAAGCAGGATTTACAGGGAGAAAAATCCACGAAGAGGAAACATCATCATAAAATTTCAGCAAATGGAAAACATCATAATGTTTTAATGCTATATATTTAATTTTCCCTTCGTAGCACTTTGCTTCATTTAATTGATTTCTATTAAAATGAAAACCAGAAACAGAACAAAAAGCTCAGCAAAGCTCAAGAAAGTACTGTTTACTAACTAACATGACCTATCATTAAAGTGTGGGTCTTCCAGTGATCTAAATATTTTTATATAAAATTTTTAAAAAATAAAAGGTAGAGATAAGAGAAAAACAGTTAAAACAATAAAAATTTGGTCATGGAGATGAAGTAAGCAATACATTAAAGCATAATAAAAGAATTTAATGTTGACTTGAAAAATCTTAAGGATAATCAAGAGAATCAAAGTGAAAAAAAATCAGGATAGTCCTATATTATGTATATAGTAAGGTCCTAAGAACCAAGTAGCAGAACTGATCTAAGAATATTATTCTGTGAATTACATTATATTACAAGTGGTTTTTGAGTTGCATATAATCTATGCTTTGATAAATTGTATGTTAGCATCGGTCCCTAAATCACTTTTCCTTTGCTGGATTTAGATTACCATATACATTAGCTGATAAATAAGCATTTGAACAAGCCAAGTCTTCATTTTTAGCAAAGTTACAATTTTTATCAAAATACACATATTTGTGCAATTATTGACTTTTTTTTTTTGCCTTTGTACTTCCTAGTATGTAAAATGGGTAGTTACCCTATCTCTCACTAAGAGGGTGAGATTCGAACAAAAAGTAGATAAGGGAGTTAGCTGAAGAATACATGATGGAAAAGTGTTCTAGGCAGAAGGAACAGCTAGAGCAAAGGCCTTAACAAAGGGAGCAAGGTTAGTGGAGAAGGTAGTTAGGAGATGAAGTCAGATAGGCACTAGTGACATTGACTTTTATTCCTAATTAAATGGGGAGTCATTATAGGGTTTTGAAGAGAGAAGTGAATTTTAAATTGATCAGTTTTGGTGGCTATGTTGAAAATGGATTTTGAGATGAAAAAGAGTAGAAGCCAGGAGACCAGTAAGGAGGATGTTTGCGCCTAACTAGAGATGATGTCGAGGGCTTGCAGATTTAGCAATTAAAAATAAAGAACATTCATTTAAATCTGAATTTCAGATAAACAATGAGCATTTTTTAGTTTCAGCATATCCCAAATATTGCATGGGACATACATACAGTAAAAAAAATCTTATTTATTGTTTATTTGAAATTCATGTATTAATGGATAGTCAGTATTTTTATTTGTCAAATGTAATTAGGATATTAGCAGTAAGGAAATAAAAGGGGATAATATTCTAAATATATTTTTAAGATAACACCATCAGCATTTATTTGATAATTTATTGGCCGTGAGGTATGAGAGAAGGGTATCAGTCAAGAATGATTTTAAGGCTTTTTTTTTTTAACTGAATAACTGGAAAAATAAGAGTTACTATTAACTAGAATAGAGAAGGGTGCAGGTGGAGCAAATTTAAAGGGAGAGAGCAGGATCGTACAATGAGTAGTAGATTAATAGTTATTCTTTTTTATTTTTATGCATTTTAACTTTAAAATAGATAACAAATATTTCATAAGAAAAATAATAATTAAAAAGACTATTCCCAAAGAAAAAAAAAGAAAGTGATAAAGACCAGTGGAAGTCGTGGGCCTGACTGACAAAACAGCTACTTAAAGAAAAGACTAAGCAACCACAAGTAGCTTGTTGTATTTTGAGAAATCTAGAAGACATTGTCCACCTGCATAATGTCCTTCATGCCTGGTGTTGTATATTTCTGTAGGAAGTTCTATGTAAATTATGAAGATAAGCATAAACATAGTTATTTAAACTGTATTAACAGAATTACTTTTTCTCCTTTTCCTAGTGTTAAGACACGGCCAGTGCGGATGCCTCCAGGGTATCAAGCAGAACTCGTTATTCAGTTGGTGTGGGTGGATGGTGAACCCCCTCAACAGATTACTAGTCTTGCTGTAAACTCAGCATATGGAATGTAAGTAGCTAAACATTCTTTCTAATTGTTATCATTTATCTAACATGTTTGATATATTTAGATATTTCCTTTAAAATACTTAAATATAGAAAGAAGCCCTTACCTGGATTTTTATTAGATAAAAATGGTATAAGAAAAATAATCATTTAAACATAAACTATGATTATTTGTTCTTTCTTGATGTCAAACTTGTGATAGTATTTCCACTTTTAATGTTAGCAAGTTGTTAGGATGTTACTACACTTACAACTTGTTTGTATACTCCTACACGTACACCTTTTTGTTGGTTTTGTTTGTATTTCTATTGTTTTTCTCCTTGTGTTTCATTTTGAATGCTAGAGTCAGATTCTTTGGGATTCAAATCCTCTTTCTGCTTCTTTCTAATTGTGGGATCTTAGGAAAGTTACTTAAATTTCTGTGCTTTGTTTCCTTATCTGTAAAATGAGGATAAGATGTTGAGAGGGTTAAATGTATTAGTACATATAAAATGTATCTTTTATGTTCAGAGTAGGATACACATGACGTATTCAAGATAGGATAATTTGAGTTTTAATAAATGAATTATTTATCTAGGATCTAGAGAAACAACACAAGATAGTGGGGTATGCCAGGGCTAGAAAGAACAGTACTTTATTAGCATCTGTTAAAGAATAACTTGAACACATAGTTAATTATTACCATGTTATTTACTTGAATACTAAGTGAAGCAATAATAGGTTGATCTTATGTAACAAATACAAAAACAGAATTTATGTGTGAGAAAAAGAAAAAATTAAAGAAAGAAAAACCACAGACACTATATAAATAATGAATTTGGTATTTTATTTTCATTGTGTAAGATGTAATGAGACCAGTCAGGGTGTTTGCTCTTGGGCATCTTTATGAATTACCAAGTAAGTCAGTTTTGGTTATTTATGGCTTCTCCAGAAGACCTTAGCTTTTTAATTTGTGATATATATGACATTTTTTGTATTATCATTTTTTGGGGAATACTTCTAATTGATTATTCCAGGTCTGTACCATTTTTTTCTTGTTAGAATTTATTAATTCCACCTTTTTGGTCAAACTCAGCCCCCAAGCAGACTGACCTTGAGTGCCTCAGCCTCCTTATGAAGCAGATTATAATTTGAATAGTGCCCCAGTATAATGGCTTTGTGACAACATTTAAATACATGCATATTAGATGTCAAAGAAAGGGGAAAAGGTAAAGACAATCACAATTATTATTTTAAAAATCTTTGGAAACTACTTTGCTGCCCCAATATCCTAGTCTGCCTAAGTCTAAACTAAGAGAACAAGTAAGTCCCAAGGATCAGTGAAATAAAGTTTAGCTAGCTGAGTAGCACTATTTTCTCATGTTTATTGATTGTTCTACTCTTTTGAAGAATTTACCAAGGGGCAACTATTTAAATCAGAAACTGCGTAGTGTCTGAGATTATTCACCTCTTATAAGCCAGTTGCCCGCCACACTTGTGTGTGTGTGTGTGTGTGTGTGTGTGTGTGTAGACAGAAAACTGGCCTCTGGGTAAGGAACAAAGATAGTTAACTATTGAAAGCAAAACAACAGCTAGAGCAACATCTTGCATCAGTTCCCTGAGCCTCAGACCCAACAGAGTAACATGTTGAGGAACAGATGGTACCTGCACATGCAGTGGTATTACAAAAGAAGAACTCTGAGTTTAAAAAACTCAGGAATGAAAATAGGTCTGCTACTGATCCCGCCTATCCTCTCATCTGGGAGAGACCACATCTTTACTCTGGAGTATAAGCAAATCTTCTCTGGGGAAGAAAAGGAGAGGCCTTTATCTTTTTAAAAGATTATTCTTACATTGTTTTTGTTGAAGTATGTTTTTTTTAATTACAGTTTATATTAAACATTATATCAGGTTGAGGTGTAAAACAGTGATTAGGTATTTATGTAACTTATAAAGTGATCACCTCAATAAATCTATTGCCCATCTAACACCATACATAGTTATTACAATTTTATTGGCTATATTTCCTGTACTATACTTTGCATCTCTGTGATGTTTTTATTACTGGCAATTTGTATTTCTTAATCCTTTTACCTTTTAGATCCATGTCCTATACACCTCTACCATCAATTTGTTCTCTTTATCTATGTTTGTTTCTGTTTGGTTGGTTGGTAGGTTTTTAGACTCCACATGTAAGTGAAATCATTTGGTATTTGTCTTTCTCTGCCTGACTTATTTCACTTAGCATAATATCCTCAAGGTCTAGCCATGTTGTCACAAATGGTTAGATTTCATTCTTTTTATGGCTGAATAATATTCCATTGTATATATGTACAACTTCTCCTATGTCAGTGATCTATGGATGAACACTTAGGTTGCTTCCATATCTTCGCTATTGTAAATAATGCTGCAGTAAACATAGTGTTCTAGATTTCTTTGGATAAATACCCAGCAGTGGAGTTCCTGGGTCATATGATAGCTCTACTTTTAATTTTTTGAGGATCATCCTTACTGGTTTTTATGGTGGTTTCATCAGTTTGCATTCCCACCAAAACTGCCCGAGGGTTCCCTTTTCTCTACATTCTTGCCAACATGTTGTTGATTTATTGATGATTGTCATTCTGACAAGTGTGAAGTAATACCTCACTGTGATTTTAACTTGCATTTCCCTAATGACTAGTGATGTTGAGCATCTTATCTTTTCATATGTCTATTGGCCATCTTTGTCCTCTTTGGAGAGATGTCTACTCAGGACTTCTGCCCATTTTTCAATTGGATTGTGTGTGCGTGTGTGTGTGTTTCATTGTATAAATTCCCTATATGTTTTGGATATTAACTATTTATTGATGAGTCATTGGCAAATATCTTCTTCCAGTAGGTTGTCTTTTCGTTTTGTTGATGGTTTCCTTTGCTGTGCAAAAACCTTTTAATTTGATGTAATCCCATTTGTTTATTCTTTTTCTTTTCTTTCCCTTCCCAAGGAGATATATCCGCCAAAATATTACTAAGTGTGATATCAAGAGCTTACTGCCTATCTTTTATTTATGGTTTTAGTTCTCACATTTAAATCAATTCATTTTAAATTTATTCTTGTACATGGTTTTAAGAAAATGGTCCAGTTTTATTGTTTTGCATGTATCTCTCCAGATTTTCCAACACTGTATTAAAAAGATAGTCTTTACCCCATTAAATATTCTTGCTTTCCTTTTGATAGATTACTGTATTTTGCCATGTATGATGTGTACTTTTTTTACCCAAATTTTTTAGGGGAAAATAAGGATACCCATTATATACAGGTAGTTCTAATTGTATATCTATATGTTTTAATTCTTTTATTTATGTTTATGCATTAAAAGTGCAGCTCTAGAAAACAATAACAATATGTATGCAAAATAATACTGTGGAATATGATAATTGGTTTTGTTTCTAAATATAAGTAAATAATTGAATTAAGATGAAAGATTTTTTCCTGAAAGTTTGGACCAAAAACGTGAGTGCACATTATACATGGCAAAATACAGTATTTGACCACATAGGCATGTGTTTATTTCTTGGGTCTCTATCCTGTTCCACTGATCTATGTGGTTTTTTTTTTCATGCCAATACCATGCTGTTTTGATTGCTATACCCTTGTAGTACAGTTTGATATTAGGTAGCATGATACTGCCAACTTTGTCTCTCTTGACATTGCTTGGCTTTTTGGAGTCTTTTGTGTTTCCATATAAATTTTAGGGTTTTTTTTCTGGTTATGTGAAAAATCCATTGGTACTTAAATAGGGATTGCATTGAAACCTGTAGATTTCTTTGAGTAGTATGGAATTTTTAATGATGTCAATTCTTCCTCACCATGAGCCCAGTATAGCCTTCCATTTATTTGTATCTTCTTTAATTTCTTTCTTTGGTGTCTTTTCTGAGTACAGGGCTCTTACCTCCTTGATAAAACTTATCCCTAAGTACTTTATTTATTCTTTTTGATGCAATTATAAATGAAATGGTTTTCTTAATTTCTTTTCCAAATAATTCATTACCAGTGTATAAAAATGCAACCAGTTTCTAAATACTAATTTTGTATCCTGCTACTTTAATGAATTAGAATTATTAGTTCCATTAGTTTTCTGGTAGAATCTTCAGGATTCTTTATATGTAGAATCATGTCATCTGTACATAATGAAGGTTTCACTTCTTCCTTTCCAATTCCAATGCCCTTTTTTTTCCTTGTCTAATTGCTGTGAGTAGGACTTCCAATACCATGTTGAATAAAAATGGTGAAAGTGGACATCCTTCTCTCATTCCTCATCTTAAAGAAAAAGCTTTCAGCTTTTCACCATTGAGTCTCCTGTTAGCTGTGGTGGTGTTATATAAGGCCTTTATTATGTTGAGATGTGTTTCATCTATTCCCACTTTGTTGAGTTTTTGTCATGAATGGATGCTAGATTTTGTCAAATGCTTTTTCTGCATCTATCAATATGAACATATGGTTTTTATCCTTCATTTTTTGTGTGTGGTATAACACATTAACTGCTTTGAAGATATTTAAACAGCTTTGCATCTTGGGAATAAATCCCACTTGATTATGGTGCATGATCTTTTAAAAGTATTGTTGAATTTGGTTTGCTAATATTTTGTTGAGGATTTTTACATCTATGTTCATCAACATTATTGGCCTATAATTTTTTTGTATTGTTTATGTCTGGTTTTGTTAAGAGGGCGATACTAGCCTCATAAAAAGAGTTTGAGAGCCTTACCTCCCCTTCAATTTTTTGTAATAATTTAAGAATAATAGGTATTAATTGTTCTTTGAATGTTTGGTAAAATTCACCTGTGAAACCATCTGATCCAGGGGTTTTGGTTGGTTGTTGGGAATTTTTTGATAATTGATTCAATTTTATTAGTACTTTTAGTTTTGTTCAGATTTTCTGTTTGTTCTCAATTCCTTGGAAATTTCTATTTGTAGAAATTTAGCCATTTTTTCCAGGGTATCCAATTTGAAAGCTTACAATTGTTTGTAGTATTTTCTTATTATCCTTTATATTTCTCTGGTGTTGGTTGTCACTTCTATGCTTTAATTTTCTGATTTTCTTTGATTGGGCCATCTCACATTTTTTCTTGGTGAGCCTGGATAAAGGTTCATCAATTTTGTTTATCTTTTTAAAGACCAGCTCTTGGTTTCATTGATCTTTTCTGTTGTTTTTTAAGACTCTATTTTGTTTATTTCTACTCTGATTGTTATTGTTTCCTTCCCTCTACTCACTTTGGGCTTTGTTTTTAATTTTATCTAGTTCTTTTAAGTATAAGGTTAGATTTTTTAAAGGTAGGACTGAATTGCTATAAATTTACCTTTTTGAATGCTTTCTTGGGGTAGTCCTACATTGGTCTAAATTTACCTCTTAGAACTACTTTGGCTGTGTACCATAGATTTTTGGATCATATTTTCATTTGTCTAAAGATATTTTTTTTATTTTTCTCCTTGATTACTGTTTACCATTTATTTTCTAGTTGCATATTATTTAGCCTTTACATGTTTGTGTGTTTTTCAGTTTTTTTCTTGTAATTGATCTAGTTTCATATCATTGTGGTCATAAAAGATACTTGATATGCTTTCAGTCTTTTTTAATGTATTGAGACTTGTTTTGTGGCCTAACATGTGGTCTATCCTGGAAAATGCTTCATGAGCATATGAAATAATGTATACTCTGCTGCTTTTGGGTGAAATATTCTAGTAATATTAATTAATTTGATGTGGTCTAATGTGTAATTTAAAGCTACTGTTTCTTCATTAATTTTCTGTCTGAAGGATGTACTATATGATGTCAATGGGGTGTTAAGTCACTATTATGACTGTATTACTGTCAATTGATCCCTTTATATCCATTGATATTTGCTTTATATATTTAGGTGCTTCTACATAGAGTATGTAGATGTTTACAAGAGTTATACCCTTTAGTTGGATTGATTCCATTATCATTATGAAATGCCCTTTTTTGTCTCTTGTTGCAGTTCTTGTTTTAAAGTCTATTTTGTCATATGTAAGTATAGTCACCCCAGCATTTTTTTATTTCCATTTGCATGAAATACCTTTCCCCAGCGCTTTACTTTAAGTTTAGTTGTGTCTTTCTATCTGAGGTGGATCTTTGTAGGCAGTTCTTATTTTTTTATTCATTCAACTACCCTATGCCTTTGACTGGAACATTTAGTTTATTTACACTTAAAGTACTTATTGATAGGTATGTAGAATCACCATTTTACTGTTTTCAATTACTTTTGTAGTTTTTTTCTTTTTTATTCTCTTCCACTCACATCTTGTATGTTGATGACTTTCTAGAGTGCTATGTTTGGATTCCTTTTTCTTTATATCTTGAATATCTCTCCTAGCATTTTCATTTGTGTTAACCATATGCTTCATATATACTAAGCTATGTTTATAACAGGCTATTTTAAGTTGATGGTTCCTTCAGTCAAACACATTCTTTTTTTATATTGTTTTTCAATTACAGTTTTCCCTATTTTCCCCCCAATCCTCTCCCCTGCCCTACCCAACCCCACCTCTCACATTCTAAGTCACAACACCGTAAAAGTCCTAGAGGAGAACATAAGCAGGAAAATCTCAGATATCCCACACCGGAATATTTTCATCAATATGTCCCCTAGAGCAAGGGACATAAAGGAAAGAAACAAATGGCACCCTGGCTGGTGTAGCTCAGTGGATTGAATGCGAGCCTGCAAACCAAAGGGTCACTGGTTGCATTCCTAGTCAGGGTACATGCCTGGGTTGTGGACCAAGTCCCCAGTAGGGGGCACGCGAGAAGCAACCACATATTGATGTTTCACTCCCTCTCTTTCTCCTTTCCTTCCCCTCTCTCTAAAAGGAATATATATATATATATATATATATATATTCATTCTTTTAAATATATATATATATTTATATTTAAAATATATTTATATTTTAATGTAATAAATATATTTAATATATTTATTAATATATATAAATATATAATATATATTATATTAATATATTATTATATATTAATATATATTAATATATAATATATTATATATAATATATATTATATATTAATATATATTAATATATAATATCATATATTATATATAATATTATATATAATAATATATATTAATAATATATATAATATTATAATTAATATATTAATATAATAATATAATATATTAATATATTATATATTTATATATATTATATATATAATATATAATATATATAATAAATATATTATATATATAATATATTTAATAAATATATTATAAATATATTTATATTTAAAATATATATATACATTCTTTTAAAAAATGGGATTTAATCAATTTAAAAAGCTTCTGCATGGCTAAAGAAAACATCTGCAAAATGAAAAAGGAACCAACCATATGGAAAAATATATTTGCCAATGATACCTCAGACAAGTATTTGATCTCCAAAATATATTAAGAACTCACATGACTCCACACCAGGAAGACAAACAATGCAATTAAAAAATGGGCAAAGGGCCTGAACAGACACTTCTCCAAGGAGGACATACAGAGGGCCCAGAGACACATTCTAAAATGACTACAATTTTTATTCACCCTTTCCACATTTGTGTATTTATTTTTAAAATTTCTTTTTTGTGTGTATGTATCTTTTAATTTAGTATTGTTTTCTTAGACTAAATTATGCATGATCTTCCTGCTTTGCCCTTTAACATTTCAACTAGTTTTATAGTTGGTTGATCCACCAATTTTACTGTGTCTTTGTCAGTGAGAATTTCTTTATTTCCTATTTTCTTGTTAATATTTTTTATATTTTCTTTTCTACTTAAAGAAGACCCATTGGCATTTCTTATAATACTGGCTCAATGGTGATGAACTCCTTTAGCTTTTTCTTGTCTGGGAAAATCTTTCTCTCTCTAAATGATTGCTAAATCATTGCTAAAACCATTCTAAATGATTGCTTTGCTGAGTAATCTTGATTGTAGGGCTTTGCTTTTTATCACTTTGGATGTTTCATCCTCCACTGTTTTGACCTGCAAAGTTTCTCTGTAGAAATCTCCTGATAATCCTCATTTTAGAGGATCCAAGTTGGCGGCAGTGTAGGTGGAAGCTACACTAACCTCTTCAAAGGACCAAACTGGAAGTACAACTGAATTATTAAAAAATCATCCTGAATAACCAACTGAAAACTAGCTGTAGAGAATCCTAATAACCAAGGACTTACAGAAGAAACCATACAACCACAAGTGGACTGGTAGAAAGTGTGGAGGCATGAGAGGGCTGCCATGGGTGGCAGCTGAAGTTCTGCAGGGATATTCAGTGGTGCAGAGAGGTCCCCCTGAGAAGTGTGGGATCTACCTCAGCTGGGCTCCCAAACCTAGAGCACCACAACCAGGAAAATAAACCAAATGAAATCTGTATGTGCAAAGCAGCAGAGCTTCTGTTGGCCATGGGAGAGATGACTAGAGATGCATAGAGCCTCTTAAAGGACCAATGCACAAAATTTCACTTGCAGCCACTTACCCGGGGCCCCAAAGAGGAAGAGCAGAGCAGACTGGAGCCACATGAGGAGAGAGCCTGGGGTTGGTGGCTCAGGGGAGAGACCTGAAGGTCATCCACTGGGATCCCTGTCTGTGTCATTCCCCACACTGCAGAAGCCATCTTTCTTGGGCAGAGCACTGCCATCCATGCAGCATCAGCCTGAGCGGAAGCAAAAGCCTCATCTGTAGGAATCCCTCTTGCCCCACCCCGTGGAGCTTAAACCTGGCTGTTAAGGAATACAGCTGGAGGCACTTTATATGATTAAGCCTAACAGAAAGCCTGTAGGCAGAGGTGGATCTCTGGGAGCTTTAAATCTTTAACTGATCCTCCCCAGGCCTGGTAGTGGTAAAAGCTGACCTGGTGTACTGCTTTGTTCTTTCTGCATGCAGTCAGGTCCAGCAGAGGGACCCACAAGCTATGGATCACTAATTGCTCCAAACAGATTGCCCCGGGCCAGTAACATGCAGTGTCTGATATAGACTTGCAACGAAGTCTTTGCAGATCCACTTAGTACATAGAAACAAACACAAAGAGGCGACCACAAAGGGAAGACAAAGAAACAGGCCCCAAATGAAAGAACAAGAGAATTCTCCATAAGAAGAGATAAATTAAATAGTGGCAAGCAATTTATCACATATACAATTCAAAGGATTGATTGTAAAGATACTCAACACATGAAAAAAAATATAGAAACCACAAAAGAGGAACAGTCAAAAAATAAAGTATGCAATATCTGAAATAAATAATACACTGGAAGGAATAAACAGCAGGTTAGATGAGTCAGTGGACCAAATCAGCAATTTGGAAGACAAGGAAGGAAAAAACACCCAAGCAGAGCAGCAGAAATAAAGAATTTTAAAAATGAGGAGAGTTTAAGGAAACTTTGGGACAACATGTAGCATGATAACATTCATATCAGGGGATACCAGAAGGAGAACACAGTGAGCAAGGAATCGAGAATCTATTTGAAGAAATAATGACTGAAAACCTCCCTAACCTGGTGAAGGAAAAAGACACGCAAGTTCAGGAAATGAAGAGAGTCACAAATAAGGTGGTCCCAAAGAAACCCACACCAAACACATCACAATTAAAATGGCATAGTTTAAGACAGCATGGATGAAACTGGAGAGCATTATGCTAAGTGAAATAAGCCAGGAGGTGAGGGACAAATACCATATGATCTCACCTTTAACTGGAACATAATCAATAGAAGAAAAAAAGCAAACAAAATATAACCAGAGACATTGAAGTTAAGAACAATCTAACAATAGCCAGGGCAGGGGGGGGGGGGTGGGGGCGGGGACAGTGGGAAGAGGGGATTACAGGAACTACTATAAAGGACACATGGACAAAACCAAGGGGGAGGGTGGAGGTGGGGGAGGGAGGTGGGTTCACCTGGGGTGGGGTGGAGGGATGGGGAGAAAAGGCATACAACTGTAATTGAATAACAATAAAAATTAAAAAAAAAAAAAAAAAAAAGATGAGACAATCTTAGAAGCCACAAGAGAAAAGCAATTAATTACCTACTTGGGAGCAGCAATTAGACTGTCAACTGATTTCTCAATAGAAATGTTTTAGGCCAAAAGGATTAGCATGAAATATTCAATGTGATGAAAAGCAAGGACCTGCAACCGAAGCTAATTTCCTCAGCAAGTCTGTCATTTAAAATCAAAGGAAAAATAAAGATCTTCCCATATAAGAAAAAACTAAAGGAGTTTGTTACCACCAAACCAGTTTTGCAACAAATGTTAAAGGGCTTGCTTAAAGAATAAGAATAAGAAGAATAAGAGTAAAAAGAATAAGAAGGAGGAGGAGGAGAAGGAAAAGGAAATAAAGAGGAAAATAGTTAAAAATAAAATGACAATAAATATGAATCTATTAATAATCACTTAAGTGTAAATGGTTGAAATGCACCAATCAAAAGACATTATGTTAGGTGAATGGATAAGAAAACAAGACCCACTTTCAGATTTTGACTCAGAGGGGGCAAATGTGCAACTTTCTTCAGTCATCCCAAATCCAGATTCATCCAACACCAGCTGCCTCCACCATGCTGCTAAAGTTCAACCCCAATGAGAACAAAGTCATATATCCAACATGCACGTGAGTGGAAGTCAGTGCTATGTTTGCTCTGGGCCCCAAGTTCAGCCCTGTGGATCTGTTCCAAAAACAGTTGGTGATGACATCACCAAAGCAACTGGTAATTGGAAGGTTCTGAGGATTACAGTGAAAATGACCATTCAGGAGAGAAAGTCCCAGATTGAACTAGTAGTGTCTTCTGCCTCTGCTGTGATGATCAAACCCCTAAAAGAACCACAAGAAGCCACAAGAAGCAAAAAAAAAACCCCAAACAAACAAACAAAAAAAAACCCCACCATTAAGCACAGTGGAAATATCACTTTTGATGAGATTGTCAACATTGCCTGACAGAAGCAGCACCAATCTTCAGCTAGAGAATACTCTGGAACCATTACAGAGATTCTGGGGACTGCTCAGTCTGTGGGCTGCAATGTTGATGCCCACCACCCTCATGACATAGATGACATCAACAGTTGTACAGGGGAATGCCCAGCTGGTTAACAACTACAAAGGAAAATACTTCAATTAAAGATTATTTGACAACCAATTTTAAAAAAGAAAAGACCCATATATATGCTATCCCCAGGAGACCCACCTCAGGATGAAAGATACACAGACTAAAAGTAAAGGGATACAAAAAAATATTTATGCAAATGGAAAGAAAAAATATATGGGCAAGCAATACTCATTTGTGACAAAATGGAGTTTAAAACTAAGGCTATAATCAGAGACAAATTTCCTTACACAATGATAAAGGGAACAATCTAACAAGAGGATATAATCCTAGTAAACATGTATACACTTAACATAGGAGCACCTAAATGTCTGAAGCAAATCTTGATAGACATAAAGGGAGAGATTGGCAGAAATACACACATAGTAGGGGATTTTAACACCCCATTCATTTCAGTGGATAGACCTTCCAGAGAGAAAATCAACTAAGAGACATTGGCCTTAAATGATACACTAGAGCAAATGAATTTAATTGATATCTTCAGAGCATTTCACCCCCAAACAGCAGAATATGCATACTTTTCAAGTGCACATGGAACATATCCTAAGATAGACCACATGTTAAGACACAAAACAAGTCTCAATAAATTTGAGATGATTGAAATCATATCAAGCATCTTCTCTGACCACAATGCTATGAAAATAGAAATCAATCACAAGATGAAAACTGAAAAATACACAAAGACATAGAAGCTAAATAACATGTTATTAAACAATAAAGAGGTCAACATGGCATTTAGAAAGAAAACAAATGATACCTTGAAACAAATGAAAATTTGAACACAAACCCAAAACCTGAGGGACACAGGGAAAAGTAGGCCTTAGAGGGAAACTCAGAGCATCATATGCCTATCTCAAGAAGCAAGAAAAAGCTCAAATAAACTATCTAACTTACACTTAAAGGAATTTGAAAGGGTGATGTGTAAGATGGCGGAGGCTAAGTGGAAACAACACTAATCTCCTCCCAGGACCAATATAGAATTACAATTAAATTGTAGAGAAATCATCCTGAATAACCAATTGAACACTAGCTGGAGAGAAGCCTTATAACTAAGGACAGAAAGAAGAAACCACTTCACCACAACAAGACTGGTAGGGAGTGTGGAGGAGGAGCAACAGTGGTGGTTGGGCTCCCATGGGCAGCAGCTGAAGTTCTGGAGGGACATTTCAGCAGCCAGGGGGTTCACCTGGGAAGTGTGGGGTCTAAATCCCAAGCTGGGCTCCCCAGCCAAAGCAACAGAGTAGGAAAGTAACTCAGATAACATCCAGCTGTGAAAAACAGCAGGGTTTCTCTATGCCAGGGAGAGATGGAGGGAGATGCAGAAAGCCTCTTACAGGGCCAATGAAAAAAATTCCTTTGAAACCACTTACCCTGGGCTCCAGCAGAGGGAAGGCAGAGTGGACTGGAGATGCTTGAGGAGAATCTGGGCTTGGTGGCTCTGGGGAGAGAACTGGAGGACAGCCCACAGGATCCCTGTGCTGAGTATTTCCCCATACTGCAGAATCCATCTTTCTCAGGCAAAGCACCACTCTCTTAACATCATCAGCCTGAGGAGAAGCAATAGCCCTGCCCACAGGAATTGCTCTGCCCCACCCTGTGGAGCTTAAGCTAGGCTGCTGATTAAAGCTGGATTAGTTTAAAAACGTAATAGTTTGTCAGCTAAAGTGAAGAATACAAAGAAGCAGACAAAAAGGAAAGGCAAAGAAACAGATGCCAAATGTAAGAACAAGAAAAGTCTCCAGGAGAAGAACCAGATGAAATGGAGGCAAGCAATTTATCAGATAGAGCGTTTAGAGTAAGGATTATAAGGACACTCAACAGCATGAAGACATAGAAAACAAAAAAAGGACCAGTCAGAAATAAAGAATATCAGAAATAAATAACACACAAGAAGGAATAAACAGTAGGTTACATGAAGCAGAGGATCGAATAAATGATTTGGAAGACAAGGTAGTAAAAAACACCCAGGCAGAGCAAAAAGAAAAAAAAAAGAAGTTAAAAAAATGAGGAGAGCTTAAGAAACATTTTAGAAAACATGAAGCATAACAACATCTGTGTCATAGGAATATGAAAAAGAAGAGAGTGAGCAAGGTATCGAGAACGTTTTTGAAGGAGTAATGACCAAAAATTTCCCCAATATTTTGGAGGAAAAAGACACATAAGTCCAGGAAGCTCAGAGAATCCCAAACAAGTTGGACTCAAAGAAGCCTATATACCAAGACACATCATAATTAAAATGAAAAGATTTCAAGATAAGATCAAATGGATTTAATTGATATCTTCAGAGCATTTAACCCCAAAACAGCTGAATATACATACTTTTCAAGTGTACCTGGAACATTTTCTAGCCACATATTAGGACACAAAACAAGTCTCAATAAATGGAGACAACTGTACTAGAACAACAATTTAAAAAAGTAAAAAAAAATTAAGAAGGAAATCTCATCAAACATCTTCTGTCACAACAATCCTATGAAACTAGAATTCAGTCACAAGAACACTGAAAAACATGCAAAGACATGGAAGCTAAATAACATGTTATTAAATAATGAATGAGTCAACAACAAGATCAAAGAAGAAATCAAAAGATACCTTAAAACAAATAAAAATGAGGACCAAAACCTAAAACCCATCTGTGGGACACTTGGAAAGCAATCTTAAGAGGGAAATTCATATCATCAGAGCCTGATTTAAAAAAAATCTCAAATAAACAATCTAACTTTACACTTCAAGGAACTTGAAAAGTAATAACAAACAAAGCCTAAAGTGAGGAGAAGGAAAGAAATAATAAACATCAGAACAGAGATAAACAAAAGAGAGTCTTAAAAAATGCAAAATATCAATGAATCCAAGAGCTGACTCTTTCATAACAAGATAAAGAAAATGAACAAGAATGACAAACTTTTAACCAGACTCATCAAAAAAAAAAAACCAAAAAAACACAGAGGACCCAAATTAAAAAATCAAAAATGAAAGAAGAGAGATAGCAACTGCCACCAAAGAAATACAAAGGATTTTAAGAATATAATGTGAATAATTACATGCCAACATACTGAAAAACCTGGAAGGAATGAACAAATTCCTAGAAACATACCATCTTCCAAAACTAAATCAGCAAGAATCAGAGAATCTGAATAGACAGATTACACCTAGTGAAATTGAAGCAGTAATCAAAAAACTCCCAACAAACAAAATCCCTAGACTGGATGGCTTCACAGGTGAATTTTATCAAACATTTTCAGAAGAACTAACACCTTTCCTTCTCAAACTATTTCATAATATTCAAGAAGAGGATAGGTTCCCAAACTCAGTTTACAAGGCCAACATTATCCTAATTCCAAAACTAGGTAAAGACACTAAAAACAAATAAAATTTAGGCCAATATCCCTGATGAAACTGTATGCTAAAATACTCAACAAAATATTAGCAAACTAAATACAGCAATGCATCAAAAAGATCCTACACCATAAGCAAGTAGAATTTATCCAGGAATGCAAGGATGGTACATTATTCACAAATCAATAAATGTAATTCACCACATAAACAAAATGAAGGATAAAATATTATTATATCAATAGATACAGAAGAAGCATTTGATAAACCCAGTACCCATTTATGATAAAAACTATCAGCAATGTGGGAACTGTGGGAACATACCTAAATGGAGTAAAGGCGATATATGACAAACCCACTGCCGACATCATACTCAACAGAAAAAAAGCTACAAGCATCCCCCTTAAGATAAGGAACAAGCTATGGATGTCTGCTTTCACCTCCCTTATTCCAAAAGTACTGGAAGACCTCGCCATAACAGTCACACAAGAAGAAGAAATAAAAGGCAACCAAATGGGAAAGGCAATAGTAAAACTATCTTTTTTGAATATGACATGATACTGTACAGAGAGAACCCCAAATATTCCACCATGAAACTACTAGAACTGATAGATGAATTCAAAAAAGTAGCAGGATACAAAATTAATATACAGAAATCAGTTGCATTTTTATGCCAATAACAAACTAACAGAAAGGGAAATTTAGAAAATAATCACATCATAATTGCTTCAAAAAGAATCAAATACCTAGAAATAAACCTAACGAAGGATGTAAAAGACCTGTACTTGGAAAATTATAACACTGTGAAGAAAGAAATAGAAGATACAAATAAGTGGAAGCATATACCATGTTCATGGATAGGCAGAGTTAACACCATTAAAATGTCCATACTACCCAAAGCAATCTATAGATTCAACACAATTCCTATCAAGATTCCAGTGACATATTTTACAGAACTACAATGAATATTTCAAACAGTTATATGGAACCACAAAAGGTACTCCATAGCAATAGCAATCCTCAGAAAGAGGAACAAATTTGAAGAAATCATGCTACCTAATATCAAACTACACTATAAGACCACAGTAATCAAGACAGTATGGTACCAGCACAAAAATAGACACATGCTCAGTGGAACAGAATAGAGAGCCATGAAATAAACCCACATGTTTATAGTCAGTTAATATTCTACAGAGAAAGGAAACACATACCATGGGCTAAAGATAGTTTATTAAGTAAATGGTGTTGGTGATGGAATACTATACAGCACAAAGAAAAAAGGAGCTCCTACCCTTTTTGACACCGTGGATGGATCTGGAAAGCATTATGTTAAGTGAAAGGCACATGCCTGGGTTGCGGGCCAGGTCCCCAGTTGGGGACACGTAAGTGGCAACCACACATTAATGTTTTTCTTCTTCTCCTTCTCCTTTCCCCATCTCTATAAATAAATAAATAAAATCTTTTAAATAAATAAATAAACACTTAAAAAATTAAATAAAACACTAGGAGATATCACACCACACCTGTCAGAGAGGCTATTGATAAATCAACAAACAAAAAGTGCTGATGAGGATGTGAAGTAAAGGCAACCGTTTTGCACTGTTGGTCTGAATGCAGACTGGTTGGTGCAACCACTGGGAAAAGCTGTATGGAGATAACTCAAAAAATTAAAAATGGATCTGCCTTTTGATCCAGCAACCCCACATAAGCAACCTTATGTTCATTGCAGTGTTATTTACAATCGGCAAGATAAGGAAGCAGCCCAAGTGTCCATCATTAGATGAATGGATATAACAACTATGGAACATTTACAGAATGGAATTCTGCTTGGCCATAAAGAAGAAAGTTCTACCCTTTGGACCTGGAGAACATGATGCTAAGTGAAATAAGCCAGTCAGAGAAAGACAAATACCATATGTTTTCACTCATGTGGAAATTAATGAACAAACTGAACTAATAAGCAAAATGGAGGCAGATTCATAGAGAGAGGGAAGGCTGATAGCTCTGGGTGGGGGATTAGGGGTGAAGGGATCAAGCAAAAAAGAAAAAGGACTAACGGACACAGACAACAGTGTGATTGCAGTGGGCGGGGGAAGGAAGGTGGATGGAGGTGGAAGAGGGTATAAGGGGTTAAGAGATAATGAAGAAAAGAATTAAAATTTTAAAAAGAAAAAGAAAATAAAAATCTGATAGTGTCATGATAGATCCCTTTTATGCAACTAACTGCTTTTCTCTTGTGGCTCTAAAAATTCGCTCTTTGTCTTTAACTTTGGCATTTTAATTATGATGTATCATAGTGCGGACCTCTTTAGGTTCATTGTGTTTCGGAGCGTTTTGTGCACTTTGTGCACTTGTATCTCTATTTCCTTCACCAAGTTAGGGAAGGTTTTTTGTCATTTCTTCAAATAGGTTTTTAATACTTTACTCTCTCTGTCTTTTCCTTCTGGTACCCTTTGCTGTGAATGTTCTTACACTTGTCTCAGTGGTCCCTTAAACTATCCTCACTTTTGTTTGGATTCCTTATGTTTTTTGCTGTTCTGATTCATTGTTCTCGGTTATCTTATCTTCCAGATAGATGATTTGATCGTCTGCTTCCTGTACTCTGCTGTTGAGTTCCTGTAATGTAGTCTTTTTTTTTAATTTTTTTATTGTTATTCTATTACAGTTGTGTGCCTTTCCTCTCCATCCCTCCACCCCACCCCAGCTGAACCCCTCTCCCTCCCCCACCTTCACACTCCCCCTTGATTTTGTCCATGTGTCCTTCATAGTAGTTCCTGTAATCCCCTCTTCCCACTCTCCCCCCCCCGACCCAGGCTATTGTTAGATTGTTCTTAACTTCAGTGTCTCTGGTTATATTTTGTTTCCTTTTTTCTTCTATTTTTTATGTTCCAGTTAAAGGTGAGATCATATGGTATTTGTCCCTCACCGCCTGGCTTATTTCACTTAGCATAATGCTCTCCAGTTTCATCCATGCTGTTGCAAAGGGTATAAGCTCCTTCTTTCTCTCTGCTGCATAGAAGTCCACTGTGTAAATGTACCATAGTTTCTGGATCCATTCGTTTGCTGATGAGCACTTGGGTTGCTTCCAGTACTTGGCTATTGTAAATTGTGCTGCTATGAACATGGGGGTGCACAGGTTGTTTTGGATTGGTGTTTCAGGGTACTTAGGGTATAATCCCAGCAGCAGAATTGCTGGGTCAAAGGGAAGTTCCATTTTTAGTTTTCTGAGGAAATTCCATATTGTTTTCCACAGTGGCCTCACCAGTCTGCATTCCTACCAACAGTGCACTAGGGTTCCCTTTTCTCTGCATCCTCTCCAACATTTGTTTGTGGATTTGTTTATTCTGGCAACTCTGACCAGAGTGAAGTGGTATCTCATTGTGGTTTTAATCTACATCTCTCTGATGGCTAGTGATACTGAGCATCTTTTCATATGTTTCTAGGCCCTCTGTATGTCTTCCTTGGAGAAGTGTCTGTTCAAGTCCTTTGCCCATTTTTTAATTGGGTTGTTTGTCTTCCTGGAGTGGAGTCGTGTGAGTTCTTTGTATATTTTGGAGATCAGGTCCTTGTCTGAGGTATCATTAGGAAAAACGTTTTCCCATACTGTTGGTTCTCTTTGTAATTTGGTGCTGTTTTCTTTAGCCATGCAGAAGATTTTTATTTTGATGAGGTCCCATTTGTTTATTCTTTCCTTTATGTCACTTGCTTTAGGGGATGTGTCTGTGAGGATATTGCTGCATGGAATGTCTGAGATTTTCGGGCCAATGTTTTCATCTAGGGCTTTTATGGTGTTACGACTTATATTTAAGTCTTTTATCCATCTTGAGTTTATTTTTGTGTATGGCGTAAGTTGGTGATCGAGTTTCATTTTTTTGAATGTAGCTGTCCAGATCTCCCAACACCATCTGTTGAAGAGGCTGTTTTTGCTCCATTTTATGCTCCTTCCTCCTTTGTCAAATATTAATTGACCATATAGACTTGAGTTTATTTCTGGGCTCTCTGTTCTGTTCCATTGGTCTATGTGCCTGTTTTTATGCCAGTACCAGGCTGTTCTGATTACCGTGGCCTTGTAATACAGTTTGATATCAGGTATTGTGATCCCTCCTGCTTTGTTCTTCTTTCTCAGAATTGCTGCAGCTATTCGGGGTCATTTATGGTTCCATATGAATTTCTGAAATGTTTGTTCTATATCTGTGAAATATGTCATGGGTACTCTAATAGGGATTGCATTGAATCTATAAATTGCTTTGGGTAGTATGGCCATTTTGATGATGTTAATTCTTCCAATCCATGAGCATGGTACATGCTTCCATTTGTTTGTGTCTTCCTTAATTTCTTTCTTCAGTGTTGTGTAGTTTTCTGAGTACAGGTCTTTTACCTCCTTGGTTAGGTTTATTCCTAGGTACTTTAGTTTTCTTGTTGCTATATCAAATGGGATTTTTTTCCTGATTACTGTTTCTGCAGTTTTGTTGTTGGTGTACAGGAATGCCTTTGATTTCTGAGTATTGACTTTGTATCCAGCTGTTTTGCCAAATTCATTTATTAGGTCAAGTAGTTTTTTGGTGGAGTCTGTAGGATTTTCCATGTACACTATCATGTCATCTGCAAACAGTGACAGTTTCATTTCCTCCTTTCCAATTTGGATGTCTTTTATTGCTTTTTCTTGTCTGATTGCTGAGGCTAGGACTTCCAATACTATGTTGAATAGGAGTGGTGAGAGAGGGCATCCTTGTCTTGTTCCTGATCTTAGTGGGAAAGCTCTAAGTTTTAGTCCATTGAGTGTGATGTTGGCTGTAGGTATCTCATATATGGCCTTTATGATGTTGAGGACTTCTCCCTTTATTCCCACTTTGCTGAGTGTTTTTATCAGAAATGGGTGCTGTATCTTATCAAATGCTTTTTCCGCATCTCTTGATATGATCATGTGATTTTTGTCTTTGCAGTTATTGATGTGATGTATTATGTTTATTGATTTGTGAATATTGTAGCATCCTTGCATCCCTGGGATGAATCCCACTTGGTCATGGTGGATGATCTTTTTAATGTATTGCTGGATGCGGTTTGCCAATGTTTTGTTGAGAATTTTGGCGTCTATGTTCATCAGTGATATTGGCCTGAAGTTTTCTTTCTTCGTTGTGTCATTATCTGGTTTTGGGGTTAGGATGATGCTGGCTTCATAAAAAGAGTTTGGGAGTCTTCCATCAGTTTGGATTTTTTCAAATATTCTGTGAAGGACAGGGGTTAGCTCTTCCTTAAATGCTTTGTAGAATTCTCCTGTGAAACCATCTGGTCCAGGGCTTTTGTGTGTTGGGAGTTTTTTGATGACTGCTTCAATTTTGTCTGCTGTTATTGGTCTGTTCAGGTTTTCTGCTGCTTCTTCATTCAGTTTTGGAAGATTATATTTTTCTAGAAATGTGTCCATTTCATCTAGGTTTTCAAATTTCTTGGCATACAGTTCTTCGTAGTAATTTCTTACAATCCTTTGTAATTCTGTGGTATCAGTTGTAATCTCTCCTCTTTCATTTTTAATTGTCTTTCTTTGGATCCTCTCTCTTTTCTTCTTGATAAGCCAACTTAAAGGCTTGTCGATTTTGTTTATCTTTTCAAAGAACCAGCTCCTGGATTCATTGATCCTTAGAATTGTGCTTTTAGTCTCTATGTCATTTAACTCTGCTCTGATCTTGGTTATTTCCTTCCTTCTGCTTGCTCTGGGCTGTCTTTGTTGTTGTTCCTTGAGTTCTTGTAGGTGTAGGGTTAGGTTGTTTGTTTGAACTGTTTCTATCTTTTTAAGGTAGGCCTGTATTGCTACGAACTTCCCTCTCAGGACTGCCTTTGCTGTGTCCCATAGGTTTTGGGTTGTTGTGAGTTCGTTTTCATTTGTTTCCAGGAAGTTTTTGATTTCTTCCCTAATCTCGTTCTTGACCCATTCATTGTTTAATAGCATGCTATTCAGTCTCCATGATTTTGAGTGTTTTGGGTTTTTTCCTTTGGGGTTGGTTTCTGGTTTCAGTCCCTTGTGGTCAGAGAAAATGCTTGATATGATTTCAATTTTCTTGAATTTGTTGAGGCTTGCTTTGTGTCCTATCATGTCGTCTATCTTGGAAAAAGTTCCATGGACACTTGAAAAGAATGTGTATTTTGCTTCTTTGGGATGAAAAGCTCTCTATATATCAGTTAAGTCCATTTCCTCTAGGGTATTGTTAAGTGACACAATATCCTTGTTGATATTTTGTTTGGAAGACCTGTCCATTTTTGATAGTGGGGTGTTAAAATCCCCTACTATAATTGTGTTGCTGTCAATATCTTTCTTGAAGTCCTCCAAGATTTTCTTTATGTATTTGGATGCTCCTATGTTGGGTGCATATATATTTACAATGTTTATGTCTTCTTGGTGGATTCTTCCTTTGAGTATTATGAAGTGACCTTCTGGGTCTCTCTTTATGGCCCTTCTTTGGAAGTCTATTTTGTCTGATATGAGTATTGCTACCCCTGCTTTGTTTTTTCCTGTCCGTTTGCTTGGAAAATTTGTTTCCAGCCCTTCACTTTCAGTCTGTGTAAGTCTTTTGTCCTGAGATGGGTCTCTTGTAGGCAGCATATGTGTGGGTCATGTTTTCTTATCCATTCAGCTATTCTATGTCTTTTGATTAGAGCATTTAATCCGTTTACATTTAAGGTTATTATCGATAGGTAGTTACTCATTGCCATTTTTTCCTACCTGTGTTCCTCTGTCTTTCTCTTTTCCTTCCTTTCCTTAAAGCAGTCCCTTTAGCATCTCTTGCAGAGCTGGTTTGGTGGAGCTGTATCCTTTTAGACTTCTTTTGTCTGGGAAACTCTTTATTTGGTCTTCTATCTTGATTGAGAGCCTTGCTGGGTAAAGTAATCTTGGTTGCAGGCCTCTGGTTCTCAGTACTTGGAATATTTTTTGCCATTCTCTTCTGGCTTGGAGCGTTTCCATTGAGAAGTCAGTTGCTAACCTTATTGGGGCTCCCTTGCATGTTACTTCCTTTTTCTCCCTTGCTGCCTTTAAGATCCTATCTTTGTCTTGGAAATTTGCCATTTTAATTATGATTTGTCTTGCAGTGGGTTTCTTAGGGTTCCTCTTGCTTGGGACTCTCTGTGTTTCCTGGATTTTGGTGACTTTTTCTCTCCTCAGATTAGGGAAATTTTCCATCATTACTTTTTCAAACAGGTTTTCTATCCCTTGCTCTTCTTCTTCTCCTTCTGGTATTCCTATTATACGGATATTGTTACGTTTCATGTTGTCCTGCATTTCCCTTATTGCCTCTTCATTCTTTCTGAGCCTCTTTTCCTTTTCTTGCTCTTTCTGGGTGTTTTTTTCTACTTTGTCCTCCAGCTTGCTGATCCGATCCTCTGCTTCATCAAGTCTGCATTTCATTCCTTCTACTGTGTTCTTCAATTCAGAAATTGTATTCTTCATTTCCTCTTGGCCATTGTTGATAGTTTCTATTTCTTTTTTCATGTTGATATAGTTTGCAGTGAGTTCACTGTAGTTTCCTTGTAGTTTCTGGTAGTTCTCTTTGAGCTCAGAGAGCTCAGTGAGCTTCCTGATGACCATTGCTTTGAACTCAGTATCTGATAGTTGACTTGCCTCTTTTTCAGCTAGCATTCTTTCTGAAGCTTCCTCCTTTCCTTTCATTTGGGGATTGTTTCTTTGTCTTCCCATTGTTTGTGAGACTCTTCTTGTTGGCCTCTGCTTCTTAAATTGATCTATTCTGACTCCCTGGGTTTATGGTATGAACTTCTATGGTAGAATGCCCATGGGATTCAGTGGTGCTGTCTCCTTAATCTCCTGTGCTCACTGGTCTTGAGCTGACGTTTATGGGTGTAACACAGTCTTACTCTGGTCTTTTCAGCACTCCAGGTTTTATTGTCTCACCTGTGGGAAAAAGAGGGATGGGGTGAGGAAAAAAAAACATGGAAGGAGGGAAAAGGGGAATAGAAAAGGAAAGGAAGGAAGGGAGTAGGAATAAAGAAAGATCAGAGGCAAGATAAGAAGGAATTTTTTAACAAAAATTAAAACAACAGAATAAATAAGAGAAGGCAGGAAGAAGGAATAAAAAAGGTAAAGCATGGAAGGAAGAAGGAATAAAAAAAGAAAGAAGTACAGAAAGGAAGAAGGAATTCAGTGGGAAAGAAGAAAAAAAAAAAGAAGGTCTTCTGCTGGCTTTAACTGGTCAGGTTAGTTCTGGTGGTCGTCCTGTCTGTGGAACAGGAGGGTGTGGTTGGAAGGAATTGTTTCACTTTTCTCCCTTCCTGAGCCACACTCTTCGCTGTTGTTCAGCCTTCAGTCTAGTTCCTCCGGGTCCTTCTGCTCCCCACTAGGACTTTAGTTCACCAGCTGTGCTGTCCTTGATTTGCACCAATTAGGGGCAACTCACATTCCACCTTCTTGCTCTTTGCTGTCTTAGATGCTAGGGGCTCTCGGTGCTGCTTTGGGGTAGTTCAGCCTCCTACTGGGTCGAGTTTTTCCGAGGAATGCAGTCTCTCCTAACCCTGCAGCTCCCCTCTGCTGGGCGTTCTGCCTTCCTCCTAGAGAGCCAGTAGGCCCTGCAGAGTTCTGTGGGCAGGGGCTACGTAGGAGTTTTTTTAGAACCAGTGCTTTTGGCTGTGGTCGCCTGCACGCAGCCTGGCCGTAGATCAGGTTGTGTGGCCAATGTCTGCTTTGGACTTTGGTTGGTTGCCAATCCCCTGCTTTGGGTCTGTGCGCTGGGGCATCCAGCCACTGATCCGGTTGCGAGCTCACCCAGGAGCTTTTTGTCTGTGCTCTCAGGCGGCTGGGCGCTTATCAGGGCACCCGCCCACCGGGGTTTCAGGTGTGGGCCCCAGGCCACTGACTGGGGTACGCACCCACTGGGGCACTTTGGGTCTGGCGCCCAGGCAGCTGGGCCGCTTATCAGGGCTCGGGCTCACCCGGGGTTTCAGGTGTGGGCCCCTAATCCACTAATTTGAGTGCACGCCAGCCGGGCTTCAGGTGAGCGCCGGGGCTGCTTATCCCATTCACAGTCCAGGGCTGAGGGGGGAGGGGCGCCAGAGGCCAAGGCTGCTGCGGAGAGTTCTCTAACTAGCTACTACGTGCCTCTATTTTCTTTTCCTTTTTGAGAAATTCTTCCTATTCAAGCCCCCCTGGTCCAAACAAGTACCTGGCTGCTCACACAGCCCAGCCTGGCCCTCTCCCAAGAATCCTGCAGCAGACCCTGCGCCTGGGTCGCGACTTCCGTCGCCCTCGTCCCGCGCTTGTCCCGGGGATCTTATTGTCCTTAAGCACTCTTCTTACCGTCTGATCTTTCGATGTCCTCTATCTTTGGTCTCCGATCTTCATATATGCTGGAATACTGTTGGCTGTTCGCTCTGCTCCTTAGATCAGCTAGGTATTTCACTGGCATTGAGGGGAAGTGGACTCTGCTCCCACCTATCTCCCCGCCATCTTCCAAGTCCATACTTTTAGTTTTTGCCCATTGAGTATGAGTTCGGCAGTAGGTTTCTTGTATATGGCCCTTATTATGTTTTGGTATGCTCCCTCTATTTGCACTGATGATTTTTATCATAAATGGGTGCTGGATTTTGTCAAATGTTTTTTCTGCTCCTGTGTTTTTTATCTTCCATTTTGTTTATGTGGTATATCAATTTATTAATTTGTGAATACTGTACCAATCTTGCAACCCTGGATAACTCCCACTTGATCATGGTGTATGATTTTTTTATATATTACTGGATCCTGTTTGATAATAATTTTTTTTGAGAATCTTAGCATCTATGTTTGTCAGGGATATTGACCTGTAATTTTCTTTCTTTGTTGTGTCTTTACCTGGTTTTGGAATTAGGATAATACCAGCCTCATAAAAATAGTTTGGAAGTCTTCCCTCTTCTTGAATATTTTGGAATAATTTGAGAAGGATAGGGTTAGTTCTTCTTTGAATGATTGATAAAATTCACTGTGAAGCCTTCTGAGCCATCCAGTCCATGACTTTTGTTTGCTGAGAGTTTTTTGATTATCATTTCAATCTCACTAGTTGTTATAGGTCTATTTAGGTTTTCTGCTTCTCCTGATTCAGTTGTGGAAGATTGTGTGTTCTTAGAAATCTATCCATTTTGCCCAGGTTCTCCAATTTCTTGCCATATAGTTTATAGTATTTTATGACAGTCCTTTGTAATTACAGCCTTGCACTGCTTCTTGTTAGTACAATATTTCTGTGGTATCAGTTGTTACTTCTGCTCCTTCATTTCTCATTTATTTGCATCCTCTCTCTTTTTTTCCTGATGAGTGTGGTTAAAAGTTCATCAATTTTGTTTATCTTTTCAAAGTACCAGCTCCTGGTTTCATAATCTTTTGAATTGTTTTTTAGTCTCTATTATAAGAGGTAAAAAGGAAGAGAACTAATTTGAGTAATCAATAGAAAGAGGACAATGGGAAAATGGGGCAAAGAAAGAGAAAGAATAACAAAAATAAGAAAAGAACGGGAAAATGGAGTAAGCAAAGATAAGAGTAAAATAAGAGATATAAAAGAAACATAGAGCAACAAAAATAGAAAGAGAAAAATAATAATGTCTATAAAAAAGAAAAAATAACAAAAATAATGAAAAAGAACAAAGTGGAATTTGTCTCAGCAGAGTTTAGTGCCTGCCTGCTGGGTTCTCCCTTTGGATATAGCTCTGATGTCTGAAGCTGGTATAAGCCAATGTCAGGTGCTATCCACGTCTAGCCCTCAACAGCCTATATGAAGCTACAAGCAACCCACAATTTGTAGCTGTTTCCTCTGGGATTGGCTGCACACAGGTTAGGCCATACTGTGCTGCAAAGCTGGCTTTTATCAGCATTGGGTTCAGGAGTGGGTCAATAAATGTCCCAAGGCACCACATGCTTCACCCCTGCCTGCCAGCCTGCTGTGAGTCTTAGACTAGTTGATGACCAGACTCCTTCTGAGAGGTCTTCTGGTGGATTCGGGGGAGGGGGTTGGATCTCCGATGAGAGGTGCATTTCAGACTTCAGTGAAGATGGTGGGTGTATTCCTGAGCCTCTTGTCTGAGTCTGTCCCAGATTATTGCCTTGAGCTTGGCTGGGTAGAGCCCCTAGTAGGCTGGTGGGTGGGGCCTCCAGAGCCCAGAGTTTTGGTCTGCAGGAAACCAGGAGGGTGTTTCTATGTCTCTACTGTGAGGGGTACCTGCCAGTCTGGTTCCTGGGTAAGTGTATGGAATATCTATGCGCTAAAGCCAGTCTCTGACAACCCATGCATCTGCATATGTTGCTCTCTCCTCAGCAGGGGTAAAATGCAGGATGGGAGAAAAAAAAGAAGAAAACAAAACAAAACAAGACAACACAACACAAAACAAACAGACAAAGAGAAAGAGATGCAGGCTGGGCAAAGCAGTATCCCACAGGGTAGGGTAATTGTTTTTTTCCCTGAGGGCGCCTTTCTCTTCTCAGGAAAGATGGCTGCTATGGCATTGAGGTATATCCTGGCACAGAAACCCCTACAGCCTTTCCCTCACGTCTCTCCCCAACGCCTCCCACTCCAGACTCTCCCCACGTTGCTCATGTCCACATTGCCCTCCCTTCACTGGAGCCCAAAGTAAGTGGCTGCAAATTCAAAACCTGTGCCTTGGTCCCTTTAAGAAAAAAATATACTGGCTTTGTCTCCAGCAGGCTCTGTCTCCCCAGCAGAAACAAACCCTGTGGCCTTTCACCACTGGATACTGCATGGGCAGCTGATCCCAGCACTGTTGCTGCATGCTTGGGAGCCTAGTATGAGATTCAGGTTTCTCTCTTTTCAGGGGGAAGCTCTAACAGCTGTGTCATAAGCTTACCCCCTTTCACATACCAATTTCTCATTGGTCTCTAGTTGGTTTCTGGCTTTTCTTTGATAGAAGTCTCTTTTTCACATAGCCTTTGGTTATTTATTTTGGGTGTCTGTCCCCCTCTTTAGTTTTATTTCCTGTTTGGTTCTGGGAGGATGTGCGAGAAAGATCCTCCTACTCTGCAACATCTTGCGACCATCTTCCTAAATGCCATTTTTTAGGAGTATCATTTTCTACCCTTTCATTTTGAATCTATGTTTGTCTCTTAGCTGAAGTGGTGACTTAAAGGCAACATGTAAGTGGTTTTTGTCTTTTATTTTTTTAATAAAGCTGGTTTGAACCTTAATTTTTTCCCTGTTTTATTTTTTTAAATATATTTATTGATTATGCCATTACAGTTGTCCCATTTCCCCACCTTTATTCCCCTCCACCCTGCACACACACCCCCCACCTGCATTCCCCCCCTTTAGCTCATGTCCATGGGTCATACATATAAGTTCTTTGGCTACTACATTTCCTATACTATTCTTAACCTCCCCCTGTCTATTTTCTACCTACCATTTATGCTACTTATTCTCTGTACCTTTCTCCCCTCTCTCCCCCTCCCACTCCCCTGCTGATAACGCTCCATGTCATCTCCATTTCTATGGTTCTGTTCCTGTTCTAGTTGTTTGCTTAGTTTGCTTTTGTTTTTGTTTTAGGTGTGGTTGTTAATAACTGAGTTTGCTGTCATTTTACTGTTCCTCATTTTTATCTTCTTTTTCTTAGATAAATCCCTTCAACATTTCATAGAATAAGGGCTTGGTGATGATGAACTCCTTTAACTTGACCTTATCTGAGAAGCACTTCATCTGCCCTTCCATTCTAAATGATAGCTTTGCTGGATAGAGTAATCTTGGATGTAGGTCCTTGCCTTTCATGACTTGGAATACTTCTTTCCAGCCCCTTCTTGCCTGTAAGGTCTCTTTGGAGAAATCAGCTGACAGTCTTATGGGAACTCCTTTGTAGGTAACTGTGTCCTTTTCTCTTGCTGCTTCTAAGATTCTCTCCTTATCTTTAATCTTAGGTAATGTAATGATGATGTGCCTTGGTGTGTTCCTCCTTGGGTCCAGCTTCTTTGGGACTCTCTGGGCTTCCTGGACTTCCTGGAAGTCTATTTCCTTTGCCAGATTAGGGAAGTTCTCCTTCATTATTTGTTCAAATAAGTTTTCAATTTGTTGCTGTTCCTCTTCTCCTTCTGGAACCCCTATGATTTGGATGTTGGAATGTTTCAAGATGTCCTGGAGGTTCCTAAGCCTCTCCTCATGTTTTTGAATTCTTGTTTCTTCATTCTTTTCTGGGTGAATGTTTCTTCCTTCTGGTCCACACCGTTGATTTGAGTTCCAGTTTCCTTTCCCATCACTATTAGTTCCCTGTACCTTTTCCTTTGTTTCTCTTAGCATAGCCTTCAGTTTTTCATCTAATTTGTGACCAAATTCAACCAATTCTGTGAGCTTCCTGATTACCAGTGTTTTAAACTGTGCATCTGATAGGTTGGCTATCTCTTCATTGCTTAGTTGTATTTTTTCTGGAGCTTTGATTGTTCTTTCATTTGGGACATTTTTTTTTGTCTTGGCACACCTGTTACATAAAGGAGCAGAGCCTTAGGTGTTCACGGGTGGGGGGGAGTAACACTGGTAGCTGTGCTGTGACACTGTATGTGGGGGAGGGGCTGAGAGGGAGCAATGGCACTTGCTCCATTCTCTACTGGTTTTCAGTCACTCCCTCCATTACCCACAATCAAACTGGGCCCCTCTGGTGCTGATTCCCAACTGGGTGGGCTTGTGCCCTCTCTAGGCCCCTGTGTGTCTCTCTGACGAACTCTCCTGTGAGGCTGGGAGTTTCTCCTGCTGCTGCCTCAACCCCCACGGGTGTTTTCAATCAGAGGTTTGAGGCTTTATTTCCCTGCACTGAGCCCCGGGTTGTGAGGTCTGTCTTGCTCCGTAGTTGTTCCTCCCAGTTTATCTGCATTCGAACGAGGGACCACCTGTTCCACAATCCACAGCTGGGTCTGCCACCTGTGGCCTTGCCATGAGTCCTCTCCAGCCAGTTGCCGGTCTCTGCCCCTCCTACAGGTCTGGATGAATGTTTCTTCGTTAAGTCCTTGATTGTCAGACTTATATACAGTTCGATTTTCTGTCAGTTCTGGTTGTTTTTTGTTTTTAAATTGTTGTTGTCCTTCTTTTAGTTGTGTGAGGAGGCACAGTGTTTCTACCTATGCCTCCATCTTTGGTTTTTGTCTTTTAATCCATCCCACTACTCTCTGCCTTTTTATTGGTGAGTTCAGTTCATGAGGACTTAATACAGCTATTTTATCTTGTGTGTGTGTGTTTGTGGTTGCTCTGTATCTCCATTGTTTTCCTTTCTCTATGTTTTGTCTGCTATTTTAGTTTGGTGGTAGTCTATGATTTTTATTCTCTGTTTTTTTAATATATATGTGCCTTTGTTCTAGATTTTTGTTTTACAATTACCATTAGGTCTACATAATGGATAGTTTTATACATACAATAGTCCCTCTTCATCTGAGTGCACCTTAACTCCAGTCACCTGTGCAAGTTCATTGCTTTTTTTTTTTTTCCTCTACTCCTTTTTATGTTTTTCTTGTCACAAATTATCTCTTTTTATGCTGTTTATTCTTTTCTGAATTGCAGAAGATACAGTCTTTTAAAAATGCTTTTTCTCCCTTTAATCTTTATGTTATACCTGTTTAACACTCTATTCTGAAATAGTTGCAATTTCCTGATTCTGTCTGTCTGTTATCATATAGTTTTATATTCTTTTGCCATTATATTCAGTTTTATTTTTTTTTTGTTTTTTGTTTGTTTCAGGTAAAATAGCTTCTTTCAACATTTCTTGTAATGAAGGTCTTGTGGTGGTAAATTCTCTCAGCTTTTGTCTGGAAAAGGCTTTATTTCTCCTTCGTATCTAAAGGATAACTTTGCCAGATATATTATTTTTGGATGTTGATTTCTTTCTTTAAATGCTTACATATTTGATTTCATGTTTCTCTAGCTTGTAAGGTTTCTGCTGAAAAATTCAATGATAATCCACTGGGCTTTTCTTTATAAGTTACAGTCCCCTCTGCCCCACACCCCTAGATGCCTTGAGAATATTTTTGTCACTAACTTTTGACAGTTTTTATATAATGTATCTTAGAGAAGATCTCTTTGCATTCAGGTAACTAAGTGTTCTATGAGCTTCTTGGATTCAAAGTTCCAACTCTTTTCAATGGTTTGGGAAGTTCTCATCAATTATTTGTTTGAATAGGCTTTCTGTTTTCCTCTCCTTGTGGTATATCCATTATATTGCTTTCCAATGGAGAAAGTGTAAATTGCTCTTTCCAATTATATTGCTCTTTCCAATGGAGTCAATGCTGTACTATCTGAGGTGTCCCAGCTGCCATGATGGTGAGGAAAGAGTTGGGCAGGGAGGGGTGGATTCACATGATGCAGCTTAGTTTCTTCCACTGCAACTAGCTGGAATGATGTTTCTGTCCCTCCAGTCCTTTCCAGGCTGTTGAGAGAGGGCTGCAACTCAATACCTCCACTGCTACTGTATCACCTGCAGCTGGGTGGGTGGCAGGAATGTGGTGGCATTTGTGCATATGCGTTATTTTTTGGGGGGTAATGGGAGCTGCCAGACTGAGGCTGCCAGACCTTTTAACTGTATATCCTCCCCTATCAGTAGGCTCAGCCACAATGTGTGCTAGCCACTCAGGCCAAAATGCTGCCTCTGTTCCTCTCTGGGCTGCTAATAAGGGCTTCACCCTGAGTGAGGGCTTCACCCTGACCCTTCACTGGTACTGCATCAGGTGGGGCCATAGTGAGTCCAGGACTGTGTCTGTGGCCTTTGTCTCCATCCTTTCCCTGCTTACTTCAACAGACCTACATTTAGATGCCTCAATATGCAGATCTCTCAAATTGTGTATTGTTGAGCATGGAATCATTTGTTGAATTATAGTTATCCAACTTGTAACTTCAAAGGGAGAAACCAAGAAGTTTTCTCACTCTGCCATAATGCTGACATCACTCCAGTATTTTTATTTTTAATTCATAGATAAAAATAATTATTTTGGCCCTGGATGGATGGCTCAGTTGGTCAGAGGGCCGTCTCATACACCAAAAGGTAGTGGGTTTGATTCCTGGTCAGAGGACGTATAGGAGGCAACTAATTGATGTTTCTCTCTTGCTCTCCCTTCCTCTCTCTCTAAAATCAATAAACATATCCTTGGATAAGGATTAAAAAATAATAATTATTATTATTTTGGTTGGGATCATACATTCTAATTGCCTTTTTTTCCCCTGTCAGTATTACTACATTTGGGAACTATATCATACCTGTAAGCAGAAGTAATTAACTACATTTTAACATAAAAGTATAAACATATTGACTTGCTATAATATGTAATATATATAACATTGCATTTAGTTAATATTGAGATCAATTCTGTGCGGAAAATTTTCAAAGTACATTAACAAATTGCTGATTTGATGTTTGTAAAGGTCCTATGAACTAGATAAATCTAGTATTATAATTCTCATTATAAAGAAACTTAAACAAGCCTAGCAAGATTCATTAATTTTTCTCAAAGTCAAACAGCTATGAAATAATTGATATGGGGTACTTTGTCTTTTATAACAATACTTTTTCCAGTTTCCAAAATCCGTCTTACTGGGAGATGTAAAACTCTGTGTGAAATAGCAAAACATCTACTCAATAGTATCCTAGAACTTTTAATTTGTTGTAAGGAAGGTAGTGTAATGGAGTGGAAAGAACTAGATCCAGAATAAGCAGATGATTTGCCAACCAGATTTAATCTAAGAAATAAAGCAACGTGGAACTTATATAAAATAAGCAAAACAGCATTCATACAACTAGTGTATATGTAACATAGGAAGCAAAAAACACAGATTTACAATTGTTCAGCTGGAAGTCATGCTGTAAATTCAGAGAAAATGGAGTTATTGTATGCCTAATGGTTGAAGTGATCAAAATGACTGCATAAGAGAACAGTTTTAATTTCTCAGGAGATTTAGTTATACAATTAGTCAATGGTCTTTGTCTTTTAATAAATGGGACAAAATAAAGAGCAAAGAAGTAAGAACATTTTAATCTTTTGTAAATGAAAGTTATATCTTTATAACTATGACAGTGTCAAAACTTTAGAGATACAAATTTTTATATAATATTTTCTGTTAAAATATCCTTGGTTTAAAAAGATAACTAATTTGGAGCCTAATAATTATAATTTTATTTCAAAAATGCACCTAATTACATATCTAAGCAACTGTAGCTTTTAAAAGTGTGACATTTCTTGACCTGTTTCCCATTGCATGGCAAAAAGATGCTACATGATTCTTCTGCAAAAATATAAGACAAAGTTAAAGAGCAGAATGGCACTACTTACATGATAAAATGGAAGTACAGGTCATTCCTGTCTTTTGTAGTGGTCATAATCATATTGGGATCAATTATATTTTTATGTGAAAAATTATACTATGGCTATTATATAAGGTCAACCAATCCTGTGTAAAGGCACAATATCCTTTGATTTGCTCCAGTTACTGCCTGACAGCCCCAACCCTATAGCATTACTTTCCAGTAATCTTATTTTTAATTGAAAGGCAAAAATAATAATGGTTGGTGTGATACATTCTAGCTGCATTTTTTTTTTCTCTTAGAGTTGCATTTGGGAACTGCAATGGGTTGGCTGTGGTGGATTTTATACAGAAGACAGTACTGTTAAGCATGGGGACCATTGACCTATATAGATCAAGTGACCTATACCAACGACAACCACGGTCTCCTCGAAAAAACAAGCAGTTCATTGCAGGTAGGAGATAAAAGAAGATGATTATAAACTTGATTAGTTCATCTGCTTTCTTACCTTTAGATTTCTTCTTTCTTCTATGATGCTATTAAAGTGCATGGCAATATTAAGTGAATATAATTTACAATACCATGTAAGTAAAAACAGACAGAAACATAGTAAGAATCTTGGAAAGAGTAAATGATGTGTTTAAACTTCAAGTTGATGTTAAAATTAGGAAGCATATCAAGTTTATTAGGTTGAAGTCCTAGGAAATAATAGAAAATAAGCTATTAAATATAAAAATGTTATGAAAATCTGGCTCTCTAGTTGAAAATGCTGCTTTCAATGGTTGTGTTAAAGAGGATACTTTTCTTCTGGTATATCTGGCCCCTTTAAAAATATAATTGTTAAAAGTTGTAAGTTAAAAGTAGTCATTCATTTAGGTGAAAGTTAAACATAATTATTACTTCTTTTAATTTTTTAAATTACCTCCATATTTTAGCTGTTGTCTTGCCTTGTTGGGTGATGACTTTCTAGGAGTATTTTAACAAATGCATTATTAATTAAGATTTAAAATGTTACAAAAGATAACATTTTTCTTGACAGGATCAATAAGTTGATTAATTTAACTATAAAAAGAATAAAAAATGAGTAATTAGGATTTAAACAGAAATACTTCCTACATAATGTCAAACTTATCCAAATCATACAAGATATGCCAAATCATCCAAATTTTTACTAAAATTTCAATATATATTTATGTAGTTGACTTTGTACACATTGTCAAACTTTTGTATATTTTCAGTCCACTGACATCATTCAGTTAAAAAGTTAGGTAAAAAATTAGGTTGAAAGGTTCATACATGGAAATATATTTATAGTATTATGTCAGTGGATGGAAAATATACAGTTTTAAAAAGTTTTTAGACAGTTTTTAATTGAATTTATTGGAGTGATGCTGGTTAACAAGATAGTTCTTTTAAAATTTTTTAATCAATTGAATATTGAAGACTTTACTAAATATACTCATGCAAGAATATTTTAAAATAAAAACAGTGAATGATGGTAGGTGTTCTAAATAGCACGTGTGCCAAATTTAACATCTGAATGTGATACTAAAGTTTCACTTTTCTAATGAAAAAAGTACTTGATATACTGAAATCTTTTTGTTTGTTTTTCTTTTGGAAACTTCAGCCCTTTTCAAAATGCTAGTTTTGACCCTTTGCAGGAGCACAGAAGTTCTCTTTCAAAACCTGGATTTTTTGGTTTTTTATTTGTTAGGAATCTCAACTTTTAGTGATATTTTTGGAGCGCTGGAAATTTCAAATTTTATAGGTTCTACTTCGACCACTACTCGCTTTTGAAAGGAGGACAAAATAAGAGAAATTGCACATGAGTGTATCATAAGATTCCCTTGTGACTTGGAAAAAGAAGGTTGATTTTTGAAAGTTCATGGAGTCTAGAATATGAAGATGCTAGGAGATAGCAGGCACTGTTTGCATACTCAAAGCACCAATTCAATCAGAAAACCTTTGTATTCTCTGACAGTATCTAAGTTACTGCTGCATATACACAGTAGGGTAACAGGTAATACAACTGTTATTTAATTTCATCTTGGTAAGCCTTAACATTTATGATTAGAGCTTAGAATTTTGGTGGTTTTTAAATTAGGAAAAACTGTAATGAAGTCATAAATTTTGTATTTAGTGTAAAAATGAGTACTCACTTTGTTATAAAAATAAAATATTACAGACTAAACTCCCTAAGCTTTCTTTTTAATACTGCAAATTAAAGACAACAATTTTGATATTTGTGAGGTAACATACATATTATTTGCAAGACAAATAAGTTTACTACATGAAAGAACATGAGAAATATGCCATCCATTTTTACAACATATTTGATTAAATAAAATTACTACAGCATTCTCATCATTCATCTACCACATTTTACTTTCTAATTGATTTATCTTTTTTTAATATCTTCTCTCTAATTTGATTACCTAAACTTGCTGCAATTTCTTCATCTTGGCTGTTCTAGATTCTGGTATGATATCACTTCCTTTCACTTTAGACTCTTTCTCTCTCTTTCCCCTGCCTGCTGCTGGTGCTGGTGTTCTGGCATGTTCCAAAGACAACTTTTGCATGCGTGGCCTGTCTAACTTTTATCCTGATTTAACGAAACGGATCCGTACCTCCTATCAGAGTAAGTTCTATCAAGATTAGGCAAATAGCACTTTTAAGTCATAATGCTTGAGTTAAATCCATACATCTGGACTCAGTAATGTGTTTTTAAAACACATTCAGCATGCATGCAAATTTTTGTTTTATTATTGAAGTGCAGCTTGATAACTTTAATTAAAATTATAAAAATATTTTAAAGTTATTGTCATAGATCCATTTACTCATATCCATTGTTTCAGTGTTTATTTCAAACCATGCAGACCACATCCTATTGGTCCGAAGTTGCTGTCTTTAGTTTTGAGGAAGCAGAACCATGGTGTCCTTATAAATAAAATCCGGATATACCAGTATTAACAACAATTGAATGATTTCTTATTTTGGAAACCTTGTGCCTTTGGCCATTTTATAAAATTGTTCTAACCATAGCCACAATATTTCCTTTTAATAAGTAATGGGATTTCTTAGAGATAACTATATATTCCTAATTTCTGATGGTTTTTATTAAAATAAAATACCCAGTTGGGGAATTAAGGTCACAAATAAAAGAGTCAATACTATCATTATTTACCATGCTAGCAAATGCAAATCTGAAGATGGTGGAGTGAGCAATTCCAAAAATTGATACAGAAAGAGGGGGGAATGAGGGTATAATTAGAAGTGCAAATGACACTAGTGATATTTTAGGTGAATATTTATTGATGTGAGAAGATATTTATGATAAGTAGATCAATGTTATATTTAAAAGCATGTGTCTTAAGAACATATACAAGAGGGTTCATATTTGTCTAAAATACACATACACATGTATGTTGTTTGTACAGTATCTAAAATTTCTTCAGACCTCACCTCATCAGCTTGTAGATCCTAATGAAATCACATCACTTATAAAAACCTAAAACTTTGTTTCTCTGCCTAAAGTCTGTCTCTGTGAAATCCCTAACTTTTTTCTGGGAGTACCCAGAGGATGACTTATTTTTTGTTCAAAAGTATTCTCTAGTTGTCTAGTCTAGCAGAGCACCCCCTTTTGGAGTGCTTCCCACTGCCTCTGCCCCTGGTGTCTTGTGACCAGAACACTGATATCTCTGTTGTCTCTGCTGCTTTCCGTTATGCCACTTCCTTTATTTAGATGCCTCCAGCATATAGGCTTGTACACAGTAGTATCTGAACCATTTACTTGGTACTTAGCCTACATTTGTTTACACTCACTTGTATGCATAGTCTCTACCTTTCCAAATACATGACAAGAACCCAAAGAACATATCTAAAATTTTTATATTCTCTATCCCCAGCACAAGTATGAGCTCAGTAAGATAGTAGTGGGATAGAGAATAACAAAAGACAATTTTTACTCACCTGTAGAGTCAGGGGATTTCTCAAATTTGACAAATTAGAGCAGAAATAGCTTCTATAACTACTGGGGTCACTGGAATTTTGCAAAAGAAATCATACTTTTTCTAAACAAAGTTCTAAAGTGTCAAGACAGATGTAAAATCAAATCCTTACAAGGCCATAAAGAGATCTTCCATGTCTCCACTAGTAGGCTCCATAGAGGCTCAGAAAAGCTTGAGGTTTAAAAACAGATTTCTTAAAAGTTTTCTCTTGATAATCCACATCATATATTTTAATAAGAGACTGATTCTTTAATGCCTTGAATGTATATCCTGAAATTTGCTTTAAAAAAATAAATTTAATGACAATTTAGCTTTAACTCTTAGATAATATAACCTAGTTACATTTCTACAGTTTTGTTTTATTATAATAGAGTCTGTACAGCCTTTTCATGAATTGTTTTTTAGCTTTCAGAAAAACATGTCTTCATTGACCCTCTTTGGGGGAAATTTAACCCAATTTCATTGAGTGTCTATTGTGTTCTGGGATTGTGCTTGGCAGTTTGATTGGATGTTATATTATTTAATGGTCATTATAGCCCTTCAAGGAAGATAGATATTTATTAGTAGGTTCCTTTACAGATGAGAAAATTGAAATTAAAAAAGATGAAATTAGTTTCTCATAGTCACACAGAATAAGTAGGACCAAACTTAGAGCTGTCTGATGCAAAAGTGATTTAATATGCTTTTCATTGTATTATCCTCTGTCTTCAGGTGTCTCTTCAAGTTTCAGACATATTGTAAGCCAAGTTCATTATTCTGTAATCAGAAACTACTTCTTCTTAGTTTTTGCCCATGTTTGATGAAATCATATATTCAAAAATGAAACAATTTAAAATTATTTTTCACAATTGAAGAGATTGGACAAGTTCTCAAAAATCCATTTTTACATTTTATTATATCAGTTTGGCTCTCAAAGTAATATCATATTCTATTTAGAACCTTATACTTTTCATTTTAAGAAGCATCTCAATTGCAATCTTTCTTGGGCTTTTTCACTGGTCATCTTGTAACACAGATTAGGCCTCAAGGAGTTGACTTCCCTAAACCTCTAAATTCTGATCCGCAAATCTTTACGTCATAGAATAATAAAACTTTGTAGTTCCAAGGAAACCTCTGTATTTTCCAGGTTCTGATTTGTAGAAGCATTGAAATGCTCCACCCTGAGATTGATCCAGCAGGTATGGTAGGATGCTGCTTTGTGCATCCACTGGAATGTGCAAGCAGGGCTCTTCCACTAGAGAGATTGTGAAACTAGCAAAATGTTCTAGTACCCACATGCAGGTGGGTCTGCCCTACCCTGAGAAGGTGTAGAACTAGCAAAGTGCTATGGTGCATGCACACAGGGCTGCCCAAACAAGAAAAAGTATAAGACTAGAGGAGTGCTTCTATGAGTGAATGCAGAGCTACCCCACTTGGAGTGGGTACAGAACACTGATTGGGCACTACTGCATGAGCACATAGGACTTTCCTGCCTGGAGAAAGTGTAGAACTTGCAAAATGTTGTGGTACATGTTACTTAAACCAAGCATGCGTAACAAGTATTTAAAGCAGTAGGTCATGCTGCACACATACTAGACAACACAACCCAAATCAGAAGTGCAAGAAAACATGCACACATTAGGCTGCCCTACCCAGACTCCTTTCTGGCCATGGGAGTTACTACACACCCATGTACACCAGACTGCTCCATCAGGAAGCCACTCTTTCTGTCCAGGTGGCACACCAGTCATTGCACACACCCTCCCTGACTACTAACATCATCTGGCACACAGTCTATGCAGAAACCACTTTTTCAAGATTGGTAGAGACAGCCATTTCATCTAACTCAAAGGAATAAACAAAGCCAAACAAAATGGGAAGGAAGAAGAATATGACCCAAGTGAAGGAATGAGAAAAAATTCTGGAGAAAAACCCTAGTGAAACAGAGATAACTAATTTGCTTGATAAAGAAGTCAAAGAAATGGTCATAAGGATGCTCAACCAAATAGAGAATAGAATAGAGGGACTCAGAGAGAACTTTACAAGGTAGTTAGAAAATCTAATAAAGAACCAATTAGAAAGGAATAATACACTATCTGAAATGAAAAAATATTAGAAGGAATCAACATCATATTAGTTAATACAGAAGAATGGATTAGGAACCTAGAAGAGAGAATAGTGGAAAGCACTTAGCCAGAACATCAAAATGAAAATATAATTTTAAAAGCAGTACAGTCATCAGTTTTGGAGAGATATCAAGCACTGTAACATTTGTATAATAGAAATTTCAGAATAAGAGTAAAAAAGGGGGAGAGGGAGTATATTTGAAGGTATAATGGGTGAAACTTTGCTAATCTGGGGAAATAAACAGACACCCAGGCCCATGAAGCACAGAGAGTTCCAAACTAGATGAACCTACAATAATACACAAATAATAAAGAGAAAAGAATCCAAACAAAGCACTGAAGAAAACAAGCAGATCAAAAGGGAAAAGATCAACATATCTGGTCAAAATGGTGGAGTATGTAAATGCTGTGCCTGCCTCCTCCCATGATGACATTAAAATCACAACTAAATTATAAAACAAGAACCATTGAGAACCACCTGAAAAGTATCTCAACAGAGTCCTATAACTAAGGGTATAAAGAAGAAGCTAAAATGAGACTGATAGAAGGGGATGTATATGAGAAACTGGCAGGTCTCACACTCACAGTGAGATGATTAAAAATCAGAAGGGATATTTCAGCTTTGGAGGTTTCCTGTGAGGAGTGAGGGATCCTGCCCCACCCCTAAATCCCCAGCCTAGGACACCAATGCTAGGAAGAGGAGTCCCCATAACATCTGGCTGTGAAAACCAGTGTGGATTGCATCTGGGGGAGAAGGAAGGCTGCCAGAATCCTCTTGATCTAGAGGAAAAGGTGTTCCGATTTAAGGGCCTGAACATGGACTCACTGTCTCACAAAATCACTCACACTGGGCTCCAGTGCAGGGGCATGAGCTTGACAAGAGCCATGGATAAATGGGAAAGAACTGAATTTACTTGCTTCAGGGTGAGGGCTGAGGAGCAAGGGTCAGGACAGCTCTCTCCAGGAACAGAAGCACTAGCAGGTGCAATTGCTCCTTTGTTGAGCCCTCCCCTACCCAGCCAGTAGACTCAAGTAGGTGCCAAATATGAGCTCTCAATTAACATTGCTAATACTGTTCACTGCATCCTGGCAATGCCCTGAGACACTGCCCCACCAAACTTGTGTGCCTGGCCTTACTGCTTCCAGTGGCTTTTCTACACTAATGGCCTGCCTTGGGTCACTCTGTGGACTTTCCAGAAATCTATCAAAGATCCACAAAATCCCAACAGGCAACATCTGTCCATAGCATGATCTGCACCTATTGATAAATAGTCCCAAGCCTGACTCAGCAGTGACCAGTCTCAACTGGCATTGTAACTCCCATCAGGGGGCCCCAAGCTTGGCAGAAGTAGCAACTAAGCTCAGCACATTGTGGTAACAATCAAAGGGTCTCAAACTCAGCACTAGTGATGGCCGGACTAGTTCACGGCATAACCTTTCCCAAGCACCCCCAAGTCAAGCACTATCAACAGCCAACTGCAGATCACTTTGTAGTGCCCACCTGGCAACCCCAAGCTAGGCACAAATGGCATATTACCTTGATCTGCAGTATAATCACTCCCCAAAAGCTCCAGAACCAGCACACCTGGGGGCCAGCTTCAGAACACACAGGAGTCCCACACAACCACCTACACAAACATCACAACTGAAAGGTGGACTTGACTGTCACCAGAGCCCCAGTAAAGTGACTCCTGCTTTGCTTTGTGGGGGTCAGCCACTGCATTATGGCTTATCTGCTGTAGCCATGGCCAAATCTCACTGAGAGTTAGCCTGAGGGCCAATCCCAGCTACTAACATGCCAACAGCAATCAAGACTCAACTATAAGAGGAAGACACACACAGTCCAAACAAATGACATTCCTGGAGCACCTGGCTCAGGTAAACAGAGAGACTGCACCACTAGGCCTCACGGTACTTCTACATAAGTCCACTCTGCCAAGACTGGGAGATTTAGCATATCTTTGTACTACATAGAAATGAACACAGGGAGTCAACCAAAATGAGGAGACAAAAGAAATACGTCCCAAATGAAAGAACAGGACAAAACTCCAGAAAAAGATCTAAATGAAATAGAAACAAGCAATCTACCAGATGTAAAGTTAAAAGAAAAAATTGGGTGTAAGTATTCTCAGTGAACTTAGGGGAAGAATAGATGAACTCTCTGAGAACCTCATTAGATAGTTATAAACTATAAAAAAGAATCAGTCAGAAATGAAGAATATATTAGAGGGAAATAATATCCAATTAAATGAAACAGAGGATGAAATAAGCAATCTGGAAGTCAAGATAGTAGAGAACACCCAATCAGAATTCAAAAAAGCAAAGGAATTAAAAAAATGAGGATGGTTTAAGGTACCTCTAGGACAATATCAAGCATACCAACATTCCCATCACAGTGATACCAGAAGACACAGCAAGAGATTGAAAATTTATTAGAAACAAAACAAACAAGCAAAATATAACCAGAAACATTGAAATAAGAACAAACAGTAACCAGAGGGGAGGAGGGAGAAGGATAATGGGGGAAAGTGGGGGAAGGTCCATCAAGGAACATGTATAAAGGACACACTGACAAAGCCAAAGGGGGTAGGTTCCAGGGTGGGAGATGGGGATGGGTAGGGCAGGAGCCATGGTGGGGTAAAAATGGAGACAACTGTACTTGAACAACAATAAAAAAAGAAAGAAAGAAAATTTATTAGAAGAAATAACAGGTAAAAACTTCCCTAACCTGGCAAGAGAAATAAATGCAAGTCCAGGAAGTGCAAAGAGATCCAAACAACATGAACCCATAGAAGCCCAAACCAAGACACATCAGAATTAAAATACCAAAAGTCAGCCCTGACTGGTAAGGTTCAGGTGATTGGGTATTATCCTGCAAACCAAATGATTGCCAGCTCAATTCCTGCTAAGGGCACATGCCTAGGTTGTAGGCCAGGTCCCTAGTTGGGGGGCATGTGAGAGACAACCAATTGATGTTTTTCTCCATCTCTTTCTCCCTCCCTTCCCCTCTCTCAAGTATATAGATAGATAAATTAATTAATTTTTAAAATGCCAAAGGTTAAAGACAAAGAGAAAATTTTTTAAGTAGTTTAAAAAAAAAAAAGCACTGAGTTACATACAGGGCTTTCCCATTAGGCTGTCAGATGATTTTTCAAAAGAAACTTTGCAGACCAGAAAAGAGTGGCAAGAAATATTCAAAATAGTGAAAAGCAAACACCTACAACCAAGACTGCTCTATCCAGCAAGGCTATAATTTAGAATTGAAAGAGAGGTAAAGATTTCCCCAGATAAGAAAAACTTAAAAGTATTTATCACCATTAAAGCAGTTTTACAAGAAATGTTAAAGTAATTTTTAAGGAGAAAAAAAGATTAAAAATATGACTGAGAAAATAGGACAGGAAAATATTTTCACTAACAAAGGCAAACAGTTTAAGCAGTGTATTAACCAACTATAAAGCTCTAATAAAAAGACTAAAAGCAAAAGTAGGTAGATCATGTGTAATAACAATAAATTAAGGGGATACACACAAATGTAGAAAAATAACAAAAACATAAGGTGGAGGGGTAACTAAAAGTTGTAGTGATTTTAGAATGCTTCAGAACTTGACTGTCAACTTAAAATAGACTGCTATTAATGTATCTTGGTACATATGAAGCACACACTAACCACAAACTGAAAAATCCATGATATATTAAAGAAATAAAGAGAAAGGGATCCAAACATGACTGTATAGAAAATCATCAACATAAAGTAGAAGAGAGTATGAGAATAAGAAACAGAATAATTTCAAAACAATGAGAAATCAATCACACTCCAATACATGTACAACTGTCAATAATTACTTTAAATATAAATGGACCAAATACTCCCATCATAGGACATAGGATGGCTGAATGGATAAGAAATGAAGACTCATACATATGCTGCCTATAAGAGACCCACTTCTTATTCAAAGACACACAAAGATGAGTAAAGGGATGTAAAAAGATATTTCATGCCCAAAGGCAATTGGGGAAAAGGCTGGGTTAGCAAAACTTATGTCAGAGAAAATAGATTTTAAAACAGTTGCTGTAATAAGAGCCAAGAAGGGCATTTCATAATGCTACAGGATCAATCCAACAAGAGGACATAACTCTCATAAACATATACACATCCAAAATAGGATTACCTAAATATATAAGGCAAATATTGATCGACATAAAGGGAGAGATTAATAGTAATACAGTAATAATGGGGACTTAAACACCCCATTGACATCAATAGATAGATCAGACAGAAATCAACAGAGAAACAATAATCTTAAATGACACATTAAACCAGAAGAACTTAATTGATATTTTTAGAACACTTCATCCCACAGCAGCACAATATACATTATTTCAAGTGTCCATGGAATATTTTCCAGAACAGAGAGTGTTAGGCCCCAAAACAAGAACAAGAAAAAAAAAATCAAGATACTTCAAGACAAATGAAAATGTAGACACAATGACCCCCAAAACTATTGGACACAGACAAAGCAATTCTAAGAGAGAAATTTATAGCAATACAGACCTACATCAAGAAACCAGAAAAATCTTAAATAATCAATGTAACCTTATACCTACAGGAACTTGAAGAAGGAGAACAGACAAAGCATAAAGTGGGTAGAAGGAAGGAAATAACAAAGATCAGAGCAAAAGTAGACAATGCAATCTAAAAAAAAAAAAAGAATAGGTAAGTGAAACCAAGAGTTGGTTCTTTGAAAAAAATAAAATCGATAAAACTTTATAGAGACTCATCAAGAAGAAAGAGAGGGCTAAAATTTCAAAAAATAAAGAGGAGAAGTGACAAAGAATACCGCAGAAATACAAAGCATTATAACAAAATACTATAAACAACTATATACCAAAAAATTGGATGACCTGGAAGAAATAGATACATTCCTAGGAACATACAATGTCCCAAGGCTGAATCAGGAAAAAAATAGAAGTCTGAATAGAGCTAATGTACTAACAAAATATAATCAGTAATAAAAAAAACTACCATCAACAACAACAAAAACCCTGGAGAAAATGGCTTCACAGTTGAATTTTACAAAACATTCAAACAACAATTACTACCTATCCTTCTGAAACTATTCCAAAAATTGAAGAGAAGGGAAGGCTTCCAAACTCATTTTATGAAGCCAGCATTACACTGATACCAAAAAAAAAACACACTAAAAACAAATTATAGGCCAATATCCTTGATGAACACAGATGCAAAAATCCTCAACAAAATATTAGTAGACAGAATTCAGCAATACATTAAAAAGATTATCCACCATGATCAAGTGAAATTTATTACCAGGATTCAAGGCTGGTTGAATATTCATAAATTAATGGATGTGATAAACCACACAAAGAAAATGAAGACTAAAACTCACATGATTATATCAACATATACAGAAAAAGCATTTGCAAATTCCAACATCTGTTTATGATAAAAATTCTCAGCAAGGTGAGGATGGAGGGAACATGACACAAGATTATAAAGGCTGTATATGACAACCTCATACAAAATGGTGAAAAGCAGAAAGCTTTTTCTTTGAGATCATGAACAAGACAAGATGTCCACTTTTGCAACTTTTATTTAACATAATATTGAAAATCCTAGCCACAACAATCATACAGGAAAATAAAAATTGGAAAGAGAGAAGTAAAACTGTGTTTTTTGACAAATGACATGATACTGTATGTAAAGAGAACCCTAATTTTCACCAAAAACTATTAGAATAAATGAATGCAGTAAAGTAGGAAGATACAAAATTAGTATTCAGAAAATGATTGCATTTTTATACATCAAAAATGAACAGAATGAGAAATTATGAAAACAATCTTCATCAGAAGAATAAAACACCAAGAAATAAAAACTTTGATTAATATATAAATTGATGAAAGGAAATGATGAAGATACAAATAAATAAAAAGCTATATAAGGCTCATATATAGGAAGGATTGACTTGGTTAAAATTCTCATACTACCCAAGTAATCTCCAGATTCAATGCAATCTCTATTAAAATGCCAGTGGCATTTTTTTGTTGTTTTTAAAATAGACTTTATTTGGTAGAGTAGTTTGAGGTCCACAGCAAAACTGAGGAAGAATATATTGAGATTTCCCATATACCCCACACCCTCACACATACAAAGCTTCCCCCCTTGTCAGCATCTCCTACCGGAGTGATATATTAGTTACAACTGATGAACCTTCAAGGGCACATCATTTTCACCCAAAGTCCGTAATTCACATTAGGGTTCACTCTTGGTGTTGCACATTCTATGGGTTTGGACAACTGTATAATGACATGTATCTGTGATTACAGTATCATACAGAGTAGTTTCAGTGCCATAAACATCCTGTGTTTTTCACATTTTTATTCCTTCTTCCCTCTTAATCCCTGGAAACCACTGATATTTTAACTGTCTCCATAGTTTTCCTTTTTCCCGAATGTCATCCAGTTGGGATCATACAGTATGTAGCCATTTCAGATTAGCTTCTTCACTTAGAAATATGCATTTATCCTTCCTCATGGCTTGATAAATAAACAGTGGCATTTTTTAAAAAAAACTAGGATAAGTAATTCAAAAATTTATATAGAACCACAAAAGACTCAAAATATCCAAAGCAGTCTTAAGAAACAAAAACAAAGTGGAGGTATCACTCTACCTGATATCAAACTATACTAAAGGCTATAGTAATCAAAACAGCACAGTACTGGCATAAAAACTGACTCATAGATCAGTAGGACAGAATAGAAAGCCCAGATAAACCCATGTCTACATGGTCAATTAATCTACCACAAAGAGTACAAGAACATACAATGGATAAAGAAAGTCTCTTCTATAAGTGGTGCTGGGAAATATGGATAGAACATGAAAAACAATGAAACTGGATCACTTTCTTACACCATATACAAGAATAAACTAAAAATGGATTAAAAACTTAGAAAACTACATTGAAGAAAGGAAATAATGAAGATATAAATAAATAAAAGGTTATACCAGGCTTATGTATAGGAAGGATTAACTTAGTTAAAATTTCCATACTACTGAGGTTATCTACAGATTTGATGCAATCTCTATCAAAATACCAATGGCATTTTTACAAAACTAGGACAAATAATTCAAAAATTTATGTAACACTTGAAACCATAAAACCCCTAGAAGAAAACATAGGCAGTAAACTCTTTGACACACTTAGTAATATTTGGGGGGTGGAGAAGATATGTCTCCTCAGGTGAGGGAAACAAAGTATAAAAGAAACAGTTGGGACTACATCAGTCTGAAAATTGAAAACATTCTGCACAGAGAAGGAAACCATCAACAAAACTAAAAGACAGCCTACTGAATGACAGAAGATATTCACCAATGATATGTCCATTAAAGGGCTAGTATCTAAAACATATTTAAAAACTCATACAACTTAACACTATGGAAAATAATATGGAGTTTTCTTAAAAATTAAAAATAGAACTATCATATAACCCAGCCATTCCACTTTTGGGTATAGATAGTATATAATGGCATGGAAGTAAATAAAATTGCATAGGTGGGGAGAGGAGGAAAGATGGGGTAAGAAGGACATTATGGATAGAGACATTAGGAATTTCAACAAATAAATTACAGAGGATTTGCAAAGAGGACTTGCCATTCTAGAGAAGAGAAAAAAATGAGAAAAAGCCAAAATAAAGACAATTGTTTCAGAACGTAGTCAGCTACATCAAATACTACAGATAGGATAAGTAAATAAACTCAGAGAAGTGACTAGTGGGTCTTGCCCTGTGAAGGTTATTAGTGATCCTTTGGAAAAATATTGGGATAGAAGTCAAAATTTTATTACACTGATTAGAGGCAAATGAAGAAAGAACACAAATTGTAACTCTTTGAGAATGTTAGATTATAAAGGGATACACAAAATAGGTCAGTACCTGGATTGGAATAAATTAAGAGGAGCAATGTTTTTTAATTTTAGATAAGGACCATCTTTTAAAGTTAATGGGCTCCTTTATGACCCATAGGAAAAAGAGATATTAGTGACAGGAGACAGAGGGGATAACTGAACGAGCAAAAAGCCTTAGGAAGATAGAGAGAATGGTAATCAGCACATACAAAGATTGATATTTAATAGGAGGTTTTCTCTATTGTAATAGGCAGGTACAGAGAAGAAACTGAGAAAGCTAAAGAATGAGAAGGATAAATTGAAAATGAATTATTTGGTTTCAAAATAAAACAAGTGATTTTTATATCACTGATTTTCAGCTTTGTATTTCAGTGGGGTTTTTTAAATTGGTTTTACAATGTAAATTTTTTTATTCTAAAACTTTGCATTGAAAAGCAACTACATCCAAGTATAATTAGCAGGTAAAATATAAGGTTCTTTCTTTGAGTTAAAGGGTGGTGGGAAAATGGAGACAACTGTATTCGAACATTAGTAAAAAAATAATAAAAAATGAACTTAAAAAGTAAGGGAGATAGTACTTAGCAATATGTCTGAGTTTTCTAGAGTTTGATTAGTAAGTCAAACAAATAAAACAGACTTATTTAACTGAGTGGCTCTCAACCAGGGATGACTTTTTTCCTAAGGGACATTTGGCAATGTCAGGACATTGTTTGTTGTCACAGTTGGGTGAAGGGGAGCTCCACTGGCATCTAGTGTGCAGAAGGCACAGAGGCTGCTACACAGCCTATGTTATACCACATATAACAAAAATCAGGCCAAAGTGTCAATCAAATTGGAAAATATTGAGATCAGAACATTTTATATGGTAAATGGTAGTTTGGTAAGAAATATGCCTTATAGACTATTTATATGCATGGAGACATACTCACTGGGTGTTATTCTCCAAATGAATATTGATATTTTAACATTCACAATTAAGATAAATTATACATATATAACCTTAGATTTTTTCAAAGTTGGTATAATTCACTCTACCCAATAAGATTTTGTCTTCTGACATTTAATTGTTTATTTACCATAAATTTTCTATATCTGTTCTGAACCAGGATTTATTATATATTTTCTAATGAATCACTATACAAATCTTCCAAGTTTAATAGTCAACTTGCTTTACTTTATTTACTTTATTTATATATTTATAACTTTCTCCACATAATCTTGGGGAAATTTCATCATTTATTAGGAAAATCACAATTATTTAACTTGCACTCTGATTATTTTAATGGATACCTATTAGTGTCAGTAATGGATTAAACCATTTAACTGGTTTCTATTTCTTAAGTCCTCATGTCTTCAATCCAGCTTTCACAGTAATTCCAAAATAAAAAAGTGACTGAGGGGCTTTCTGTTTCCAGATAGAATGTTGAAAGACAGGAAAGTTCTTCACCCCCATGAAAATGACAGTAATGGCAACAATAATAATACTGTGATAATAATAATGATAAAATTAAAATAATAATCTTCTTTGGGGCTACTGAAGAGTGCTGGATTCAAAGAACCATTGATTAGCTGAATTACAGAGAGAGAAAAGTGAGCCATACATAGATGAGCAGAAAGCTGCAGCAGATTTGATACCTGGGCAAGTGACTAATCTAGGCACAAGTAGGGAAGGAGTGGGCCTTCCATAAGTAGTCAGACTGCCAAGAACAGGAAAATCAGTGAGGTTTAATGGAAATCTGAAATAGGTCTAAACACAAAAATACATATACAACTTGGCAATTCTCCCACCTAACCCCCACCAATTCCATGAATTTTTCCAAGAAGGTGATGGTGTAAGTGAGACTGGAAAGCAGAAGGAACTAATGCAGTGTCAAAGTGCTTGTATTTGGGGATTACTATAAAATTTGTCCCAAAGTAAACTAAAATATCCAAAACTGCATTCTAAACATCTCCCTACACAAAAACTAAGATTAAAAATAAGCCCCTTGGCAAAGGGAGTGTGGATATTAGAGTGTTGGACTGAAGAGCAAAGAGAGACTTTCTTAATCTAGTTATAAAGTGAAACAATCTAATTAAAGCCACAGTCCAGCCCTACCTCAGTTCGGTACTTTGTAGAATCTGAATACGTGGTTAGCACTTCTTTTGAACTGACAAAAGAAATGAGGGGAAAAAAAGTAGATATATATATCTATAAGAAATTGAAAAACATGCAAAAAAGCAGAAAATTGGGGGCAGGGTGAGTCAATCTAAGGTGACCTATAGATGACCCAAATTCAAATTAGCAGAGAAGAACTTCTAAATACTTATTATAGGAATTCACAATAAACAATGGATTAAAATGAATGAATTTCAGGAGAGAAAATGAAACTGTAAAAAGGAACCAAATACAAATTCTATAAAAGAAAAATAAAATATCTGAAATGAAAGTCCCTAGTATTGCTTTAACAGTATATTGGACTGCCATGGAAAGTATCATTGAACTTGAATACAGGTCAACAAAAATGATCTAAATGAAAGGAGAGAGATTAAAAAAAAAAAATCCCACAAGTTAAAAGCTAAATGATTGTCAGTAACTTGTGGCTGAATTTTTTTCTGAATTTGGTGAAAAATCAAAACTCTAAGATCCAAGCAATTCAGAAAACACTAAACTAGAAAAATACAAAAGAATCATACTTACAACTTCATAGTAAAACTAAAATTAACATGAAAGAAAACCTTAAAAGTAGTTAATATATACATACATACACACAGTAGCATATCAATGAGTAATGAATGATTTCTTATCAGAAATAATTGAAGACAGTAGACAACAGAATCACATCTTTTAAGTAGTAGAGAAAAATAACTGTAGATTTGATATTTTATATATAGCAAAAATATTTTAAAACAAAGGTCAATAAACATCATCAGCAGACCTACACTACAAAAAGTGGTAAAGGAGGTTTTTAAGGCTGAAAAAAAGTAACACTACACATATATGTGTGTGTGCATGTATGTATACATATACATATATATACTGAGTGAAGGGCACTAAAAATGAATATGTAGATAAATATAAAAGATTATGTTTTCTTAAAATCTTTCAAAGTTAATTTCAACAAAACAAGCAAATAAAATATAAGCAGAGGTGTTAAAGAACAAACTGACAGTAACCACAGGGGAGGCGGTGGGGGGGTAATAGAGGAAAGAAGGGAAAGGGTCATCAAGGAAGATGTATAAAGGACCACTGGACAAAGCCAAAGCAGGGGTAGGATTGAGGGTGGGAGGTCAGGGTGGGTGGGTGGGTGGTTAGACTGGTGGTGGGGAAATGGAGACTACTGTACTTGAACAACAATAAAAAAAGTTAATTTACTCTTTAAATTAAAAACTAACAGTGTAACCAGAGACACTGAAATAAAGAACAAACTGACAGGAACCAGAGGGGTGGGGGGACAGGGATAATGTGGGAAAATAGAGGAAGGTCCATCAAGGAACATGTATAAAGGACACATTGACAAAGCCAAAGGGGGTAGGTTCAAGGATGGGAGGTGGGGATGGATGGGGCAGGGGGCCGTGTTGGGATAAAAATGGAGACAACTGTATTTGAACAACAATGAAAAAAACTTAACAATGTATTTGGGGTTTATAAAGAAGAAAAATATATGACAAGAATAACAGGAATGGGGGGGAGGTAAACAGGATTATACTGGTGTAAATTTCTTTCATCATAAGAAATGATACAATAATAATTAAAGGTAGATTGTGATGAATTGTAGATGCATATTATAATCCCTAGAATAATTACTTAAAAAAGAAAGAGCTGTAGTTAAGTAGCCAAAGAATACTAGAAAATAATTGAATTTTCTCAAAAGAGAGAAAAGAGGAACAGTGAAAAAAGAACAGAGGGAACAAACTGAAAACAAATAGGAAGACAATAGACATAAACCTAACTCCATCAATGATTATATTAAATGCAAATGAAACGAACAAAAAAATGGCAGAGATTGTGAGACAGAGTGAAAACAAAACAAGTAAAAGTAACTATGTGCTATTTATAAAAGATGCACTTTAATTATAAAAACACACAAATAAATTGAAAATTAAAAAAGGGAAAAAGAATTCCATTAAAACACTAATCCCAAGAAAGCTGATGTGGCTGTATAATGAGATGAAGTTGATTTCAAGACAATGGGGCAGAACAGTTGTATAAAGTTATAAAAATATAGGTTTATCTGGAAGGTACAAAAATTCTGTACTGTGTAGACCTAATAAGAAATGTTGAAAATATATAAAGCAAAAATTGTCAAAACTAAAAAGAAATCAACCAACCTACAATCTTAGGTAGGGAGTCATCATTTTTGTTCAGTAACTGATAGAATAGACATGGGATATTTACAAATACTGATATTTTATAATGAATTGTATATTTTATAATTAATTATAAGGGGCTGATTCCAAGCAAAATATGTTCTCTGATCACAAAATAAATTAAAACTATGTCTTAATATTCACAAACATATTTGGCAGTTAAGAATAGGTCATGCTTAAAAAAGAAATCATAAGGAAAATACTAAAATATTTTTAATTGAGTGAAAGTATAAATAATAAATATCAAAATTTATGATATGTTGCTAAAGTAGTGCTTAAAGGAAAATTTAGAACATCAGATGCTTATGTTACAAAAATAGAAAGATCTCAAATTAATACATCTAAACTTCTTTGTTAAGACACTAAAAGAAGAAGAATATAACCAAAGTAAACAGCAAAAAGGAAATATGGATGAAAAATCAGTGAAATAGAAGGCAAACATTACAGTAGACCAATAAAACCACAAAATATTCTTCCAAAAGTTTACAAAGGTATACCATATATCCTAGGTATGTAGTAGTCTATCCTATCTAGCAAGACAGGTCAAGAAATAAGAAAAAAACATAACCAATACCAGGAATGAAAAGGGGAGCATCGGAGAACCAAGATGGCGGCATAGGTAGACACACTGCGCCTCCTCACACAACCAGAACTCACAGAAAATCCAACAGCAAGGAAGTCCGATACCAAGGAAATAAAGGATAAACATTCATCCCGACACGTAGGAGGGGCGGAGATGGACACCAGGGCAGAGAGGACTCACGTGGCCATGGCGGGACTGAGACTGGCGGAGTGTGGGATGAACGGGGCAGGCAGTCTGACCACTAGCAGACCCTGCGACCCCACATTCGCGCCGATAAACAGAGAGGGCTGGACTCAGAGTGGTGGAGAAAGGGGCAAGCAGAGCAGCGGGTAGCACCCTGCGGCCCCACATTTGCGCACAGATAAACCAGACAAACGGCGGGGATCGAAGCAGACCACGCAACCCAGGGCTCCAGCGCCAGGAAATAAAGCCTCAGACCTCCCATTGAAAACGCCCTTGGGGGTTGGGGCAGCAGCAGGAGAGGCTCCCAGCCTCACAGGAGAGGTTGGTGGAGAGACCCACAGGGGCCTAGGGCTTGCACAAGCCCACCCACTTGGGAACCAGCACCAGAGGGGCCCAGTTTGATTGTGGGTAGCAGAGTGAAAGATTGAGGTCTGGTCGAGAGTGGAACGGGCGCCATTGCTCCCTCTCGGCCCCTCCCCCATGTACAGTGTCACAGCACAGCGACCAGCTTTACCCCGCCCAGGTGAACACCTAAGGCTCCGCCCCTTTAAAGTAACAGACGCGCCAAGACAAAAAAAAAAAAAAAAAAAAAAAATGGCCCAAATGACAGAACACTTCAAAGCTCCAGAAAAAATACAACTAAGCAACGAAGAGATAGCCAACCTATCAGATGCACAGTTCAAAACACTAGTAATCAGGAAGCTCACAGAATTGGTTGAATTTGGTCAAAAACTAGATGAAAAAACGAAGGCTATGCTAAGAAAGACAAAGGAGAATGTACAGGGAACCAATAGTGATGGGAAAGGAAACTGGAACTCAAATCAGCGGTGTGGACCAGAAGGAAGAAAGAAACATCCAAGCAGAAAAGAATGAAGAAACAAGAACTTGGAAAAATGAGGAGAGGCTTAGGAACCTCCAGGACATCTTGAAACGTTCCAACATCCGAATTATAGGGGTGCCAGAAGGAGAAGAGGAAGAACAAAAAATTGAAAACTTATTGGAACAAATAATGAAGGAGAACTTCCCCAGTCTGGCAAAGGAAATAGACTTCCAGAAGTCCAGGAAGCTCAGAGAGTCCCAAAGAAGCTGGACCCAAGGAGGAACACACCAAGGCACATCATAATTACATTACCTAAGATTAAACAGGAGAGAATCTTAGAAGCATCAAGAGAAAAGAACATAGTTACCTACAAAGGGGTTCCCATATGACTGTCAGCTGATTTCTCCAAAGAGACCTTACAGGCAAGAAGGGGCTGGCAAGAAGTATTCCAAGTCATGAAAGGCAAGGACCTACATCCAAGATTACTCTATCCAGCAAAGCTATCATTTAGAATGGAAGGGCAGATAAAGTGCTTCTCAGATAAGGTCAAGTTCAAGGAGTTCATCATCACCAAGCCCTTATTCTATGAAATGTTAAAGGGACTTACCTAAGAAAAAGAAGATCAAAAATATGAACAGTAAAAATGACAGCAAACTCACAGTTATTAACGACCACACCTAAAACAAAAACAAGAGCAAACTAGGCAAACAACTAGAATGGGAACAGAACCATAGAGATGGAGATCATATGGAGGGTTGTCAGTAGGGGAGTGGGAGGGGGAGAGGGGGGGAAAGGTACAGAGAATAAGTAGCATAGATGATAGGTGGAAAATAGACAGGGGCAGGGTAAGAATAGTGTAGGAAATGTAGAAGCCGAAGAACTTATAAGTATGATCCATGGACATGAACTATAGGGGGGGAATGTGGGAGGGAGGAGGTGGGCAGGATAGAGTGGAGTGAGGGGGGTGGGAAATGGGACAACTGTAATACCATAATCAATATATATATTTTTTAAAATGTTTAAAAAAAAAGAAAAGGGGAGCATCACTATGGATTCTACAGACATTAAAAAAATAAAGTAAGTTTATGAAAAACTGTATGCCTATAAATTGACAATATAGATAAATCGAGATTTCTTAAAAGAAAAAATTACAAAAACTGACATTAAGCACACTGGAAAATGTAAATAGCCTTCTATCTTTTAAAAATTTTTTCAATTTAAAATTAAATACCCAGAGAAAAGAAAATTGCAGGACTCAAATGCCTTTGCTGATTACTTCCATCAGACATTTAAGGAAGAAATAAACAGGGGAAAGAAGGGGAAGGGACAAGCAAAGGAATACGAATAGAGGACTCAATGGGTATGGACAATGTTGTGGGGATTGACTGTGGGTATGGGTAGGATGAGGTAGGAGTGAGCAATGGGGAAAAAGGCGGGACAACTGTAACTTATTGAACAACAATAAGTTTAAAAAAAAGAAATAACATTAATCTTATACAAACAATTTCCATGAATTAGAAACAAGATAAAATTCTTCCTAACTGGTTATCTGAGGCCAGCACAATGCTGAAAAACAAAACTTGTCAAAGATTTTAACATAAAAGTACAGGCTAGTCTCAATCATGAACATAGATGTAAAATTCATAAATAGAATATTAGCAAATGGAAGACAGACATACATAAGAATAATAACCAAGGTGGATTTATCGAGGAATATGAATTTAATATTTGAATATCAATCAGTGCAAAATGTCTATTAACATAATAAAGGAGAAAATAATATGATCATCTCAATACAGTCATGTACTACATAACCACATTTTGGTCAATGACCACATATTCAAAGTAGTATACCGTATATCTTAGGTATGTACTAGTCTATGCTATCTAGATTTGTATAAGTACACTCTATTATGTTCACATGACAAAAGTGCCTAATGACACATTTCTCATATCCTTATAACTAAGTGATATATGACTACATACAAAAAATTTATCATAATTTGACATGTATTTATGATTTAAAAATCCTGAGAAAACCAGGAATAGAATAATACTTCCTCAACTGAATAAAGTCCATCAGTGAAAAACCTACAAATAACATCATACTTGATTGTGAAATTCTGACTGTTTCTCTACTAAAATTGGTAGCAAGAAAATTATATCCAGCCTCATCAACTTTGGTACTGTACTTAATAAACTAGTAAGGGCAAAAAGGAAAATTAAATATAATGTGCCTAAAGTTTAGATAGAAAATATTAAAGCTCTTTTTATTTGCCAATGATATTATGGTATATGTAGGAAATTCAAAGTAATCTACAAAAAAATTAGAAAAACAATATGTGAACTTAGCAACATTGAAGAATACTAGTTAGTATTAAAAAATCAATCATATTTTTATGTAGTAGCAACAAAACAATTAAGAACTATAACCAAGTAGACTTCCAGATGGCAACCTGACAGCACTATGGAAACATTCTCCAGAGAAAAGTCATAACAGGTGAAAGCTATTCTTATTTTTTAAATTAAATTTATTGAATGTTGGAGGTGGGGGTGGGTAGGGCAGGGGAGAGTAATAGGGGCAAATGGGGACAATTAATTGAACAACAATAAAAAAATTTTTTTAAATAAAGTTGGTTATAAAGGGCGACATTCATGCAATGTGTAACTCTGAGAGTCTAAACATAAAAAATTATTGAGGTGAGTCTGGTTAGTAAGATTATATGTTTCAAGTATGCATTTCTATGATACATGATCTGTATATTGCATTGTGTGTCCACCACCCAAAATCAAATGATCTTTCATTACCATTTATTTGGCCCCTTTTACCCTCTACTAGCTCCAACCCCCTTCCCTCTGGTAAGTACCATACTGGTGTCTGTGTCTATGAGTTTCAGTTTTTTTTTTTTTTAAAAAAGATCACTTAAGTTCTCTGAAAAGTGTTCCTAAGAGGGTAAAGAAAATGAAGAAACATTTATTTTTTAAAGTCCACTGAAACTTGGTAAAAAGTAGAGAGTCTATGGCACTAAGCCACAATTTGCTCTATACTTCTCCTGCCTTCAGGTTGCCAGCATTTCTCATTCCCTTCAACTAAGTTGAAAAGGCCAAATTCCTAGAGAGTGTGGCCAAGAGGTTAAAGGCTCCCTTCTCCTGCCAATCCCCCACTCATAGGACAGAAGGTCTACTCCTGGCATGGCAAACCAAAAATAGATTCCCTGATTGCTCCCACCCTTGCTTGCTCAGAGGGCAGAGGTTTCATGCCAGAAAAGTCCAGCTGAGACCAGAGGTTTCCACCCCTGCTAGATATCCTGTCTTGTTCCTAGCCCCTCCTTCCATCATCCTGCCCTCCCACTCCCTCCAGTCACTCTCAGTCCACTCCATGTTCCCATGCCTGTGATTCTATTTCTTTCATTAGTTTATTTTATTCATTAGATTTCTCTTATAGGTGAGATCATATGGTATTTGTCTTTCACTGCCTGGTTATTTCACTTAGCATAATACTGTCCAGTTCCATACATGCTGTGATGAAAGGTAGGAGTTCCTCCTTTCTTTCTGCTACATAGTATTCCATTGTGCAAATGTACCACAGTTTTTAATCCACTCATTTACTGATGGGTGCTTACACTGTTTCTACCACTTGGCTATTATAAATAGCACCTCTATAAACATAAGGGTCCATAAGTTATTTAATTTGAATTTCAAAAGGGCAGATGATCTGAATAGACATTTTCTCCTAAGAAGACATACCAATAGCTGACAGGTACATGAAAAGATGCTCAATATCACTAATCATCAGTGAAATACAAATAAAAACCACAATGAGAAACCACCTCACATCTGTTAAAATGGCTATTATCAAAAAGATACAACATAACAAATGGTGTTGAGGATGTAAAGAAAGGGGAACTCTTGTGCACTGTTGATATAAATGTAGATTGGTTCAGACACTATAGAAAACAGAATGGAGGTTCCTCAAAAAATTAAAAATAGAACGACCACATGATTCAGCAATGCACTTTTGGGTATCTATTGAAAAAAACAACACTAACTCAAAAAGATATATGCATGCCTATTCACTCTCCTTTCTTATAATAGTTTTAATCTCTTTACACCCTTATGAATACTAGTTCATTTGCTGTTGATAGTGGATTGCAAGTGGGAGTTATTTTTGCAGGTGTAGGTTTGTTTCCTGGGCTTTTTGGTTTCCTGGCAGCAGCATATACAGCATACGAGATGTGGTGGGTAGAGTGATCCTCAGTCAACCAGCTGGAGGAAAGGACTTGCCAAAGAATGACCCAACAAGATCAAAACACAATTACATCCAGAAAACCAACATAAATGGCCTAAAGGGCATCACAAGAGCATCAACTTCAGGAGATCAAGGAGATTGCACCACTGAATTGCACAGTTCTCCTACCATAGAAGTTCACACCACAAAGTCAGGGAGTCAAAACAGATCAATTTAAGAAGCAGAAGCTAACGAGAAGAGTCTCCAAAAAAATAGGAAGTCAAAGAAACAACCTTGAATCAAAAAGAAAGGAGGAATCCCCAGAAAGAGTGCTAAATGAAATACTAGCAAGTAAACTATTAGTGAGTTCAAAACATGGTTATAAGAAAGCTCACTGTGCTCAGTGAGAATAACAAAAAACTACAGGGAAGCCACAAGGAACTTACTGTGAACTATATCAGCATGAAAAAGGACATAGAAACTATCAACAAGAACAGAAGAAAATGAAGGATAAAATTTGTGAATTGAAGAATACAGTAGAAGGAATCAAAAGCAGGCCAGATGAAGCAGAGGATTGAATCAGCGAGCTGGAGGACAAGGTAGAAAAAAAATTCCCACAAGGAGCAACAAAAGGAAAAAAGATTCAAAAAGAATGAAGAGGGGTTAAGGGAACTGCAGGACATGAAATGTAATAATATCCATATAATAAGGATACCAGAAGGATAAGAGGAACAAGGGATAGAACACCTGTTTGAAAAAGCAATGATGGAAAACTTCCTTAACTTGATCAGAGAGAAAGTCACACAACTCCAGGAAGCACAGTCCCAATCAAGAAGAACCTAAAGAGGCCCACTCCAAGACACATCATAGTTAAAATGGCAAAATGCAAAGACAAAGAGAGAATCTTAAAGGCCGCAAGGAACAAACTGGAAGTAACATACAAGGGAGCTCTGATGAGGCTAGCAGCTGACTTCTCAACAGAAACACTACAAGCCAGAAAGGAATGGCAACAAATATTCCAAGTAATGAAAAGCAAAGACCTGCAACCAAGAGTACTCTACCAAGCAAGGCTCTCCTTTAAAATGGAAGGCAAAATATGGAGTTTCCCAGAAAAAGAAGGCTAAAGGAATATACCTCCACCAAACCAGCACTGCAAGATATCCTAAAGGGACCACTTTAAGAAGATGAAGAAAAAGAGTGAGAGAGGAACACAGGTACAAAAGGGGAAAATGTCAATGAATAAGTACCTATCAATAATAACCTTAAATGTAAATGGATTCAATGCTCCAATCAAAAGACATAAGATAGCTGAATGGATAAGAAAACATGACTCTCACATATGCTGCCTACAAGAGCCCCACCTCAAAACAAAAGACCTACACAGACTAAAAGTGAAGTGTAGAGAAAATATATTCCAAGCATATGGACAAGGAAAAAAAGCCAGGGTAGCAATACTTATATCAGACAAAATAGACTTCAAAACAAACGCCATATAAAAAAAGACACTTCCTAAGTGTCTTCATAACACAAATATTCAAGGGGAGAATTCATCAAGAAGACATAAACATTATAAATATACATGCACCCAACATAGGAGTACCCAAATGTATAAGAAAAATATTGGAGGACTTCAAGAAAGATATAGAGAACAACACACTTATATAGGGGATTTTAACACCCCATTGTCAACAATGGATATATCTTCCAAACAAAATATCAACAAGGACATAGGGTCACTGAACAATACTAGATCAAATAAACTTAACTAATATGTATAGAATCTTTCATCACAAAGAAGCAAAATACACATTCTTTTCAAATGCATATGAAACATTTTCAAAACTATACCTCATGATAGTTCACAAAACAAGCCTCAACAAATTCAAGAAAAACAAAAACTTATCAAGCTTTTTCTTGGACCACAGGGCCTGAATCTAGAAACCAACCTCAAGGAAAAAATATGAACATTCCAATTCATGGAGACTGAATAGCATACTGTTAAACAGTGAATGGGTTAATATTGAGATCAAAGAAGAAATCAAAAAGTTTCTGGAAATAAATGAAAATGAACACACAACAGTCCAAAACCTATAGGACATAGCGAAGGCAGTCCAGAGGGGGGAACTCATAGCAACACAGGACTACCTAAAAAAGATAGAAACATTTCAAATAAATAACCCTATATCTATAAGAACTGGAGAAACAACAACAAAGCCCAGAGCGAGTAGAAGGAAGGAAATAATCAAAATCAGAGCAGAATTAAATGACATAGGGACTAAAAGAACAATTCAAAGGATCAATATATCCAAGAGCTAGTTCTTTGAAAACATAAACAAAATCAATAAGCCTTCAACCAGACTCATCAAGAGAAAGAGAGGGCTGAAATAAATAAAATCAAGTGAAAGAGAAGAAATTAAAACTGACACCACAGTAATACAAAGGATTGTAAGAAATTTCTACAAACAAATATATGCCAAGAAACTTGGAAACCTGGCTGAAATGTGCAAATTTGTAGAAACATATAATCTTACAAAACTGGTAAAGAAGAAGCAGAAAACCTGAAGAGACTGATAACAGGTAGTGAAAATGACACCACAATCAAAAAATTCCTAGCACACAGAAGCCCTGGCCCAGAAGGTTTCACAGGACAATTTTACAAAACATTTAAGGGAGAGCTAACCCCTATCCTTCTCAGACTATTCCATAAATCCCAAGAAGAGGGAAAACTCCGAAACTTCTTTTCATGAGATCAGCATCCTCCTAATCTCAAAACTAAATAAAGACACAACAAAGAAAGAAAACCACAGGCCAATATCACTGATACAGAAAGATGCTAAAGTCCTTAATAACATACTGGAAAACTGCATCCAGCAATACCTTAAAAAGACCATACACACTGATTAAGTGGGATTCATCCAAGGGATCCAAGGCTGGTAAAATATTCACAAATCAATAAATGTAAATAAGTACATCACATAACAAAAGGAAAGACAAAAATCACATGATCACATCAATAGATGCAGAAAAAGCATTTGGTACAACACCCATTTATAACAAAAACACTCAGCTAAGTGGGAGTAGACGGGGCATATCTCAACATAATAAAGGCCATATATGAGAAACCTATAGCCAACATCATACTCAACAGACAAAAACTGAAAGCTTTCCCACTAACATCAGGAAAAAGACAAGGATGACCACTTTTATTACTACTTCTATTCAACATAGTATTGGAAGTTCTAGCCACAGCAATCAGACAAAAAAGAAATAAAAGGCATCCAAATTAGAAAGGAGGAAGTAAAGCTCTCACTGTTTGCTGATGACATGATAGTGTACATAGAAAGCCCTGTAGACTCCACCAAAAAAAATCTACTCCACCTAATACATGAATTCGGCAAGACAGCAGGATACAAAGTCAATATTCAGAAATCAAAGGCATTCTTGTACACCGATGATAAAATATCAGAATCAGAAATTAGGAAAAAATCCCATTTGCTATAGCAACAAGAAAAATAAAGTACCTGGGAATAAACCTAACCAAGGAAGTAAAAGACTTGTACTCAGAAAACTACACAACCCTGAAGAAAGAAATTAAGGGAGACACAAATAAATGGCAGCATATACCATGCTCATGGATTGGAATAATTAACATCATCAAAAAGTCCATACTACCCAAAGCAATTTATAGATTCAACACAATCCCTATTAAAATGCCAATAGCATAATTCGCAGATCTGGAACAAATCTTTCAAAAATTTAGATGCAACCTTAAATGACCCCAAATAGCCACAGCAATTTTGAGAAAGAAAAACAATGCAGGAGGGATCATGATACCTGATGTGAAACTATATTACAAGGCCACTGTAATCAAAAGAATCTGGTACTGGCATAAGAAGACACACACACAGATTAATGGAACAGAATAGAGAGCCCAGAAATAAACCCATGTCTCTATAGGCAATTACTATTTAACAAAGGGGACAGATGTATAAAATGGAGTAAAAATAACCTGTTCAACAAATGGTGTCAGGAGATCTGGACAGCTACATGCAAAAAATGCAACTTGATCACCAACTTACACCATGCACAAAAATAAACTTAAGGTGGATAAAAGACTTAAATATAAGTTGTGAAACCATAGAAGTCCTAGAGGAGAACATAGGCAGGAAAATCTCAGATATTCCACGCAGCAATATTTTCACTGATATGTCCCCTAGAGCAAGAGACATAAAGGAAAATAAACAAATGGGACCTCATCAAAATAAAAATCTTCTGCATGGCTAAAGAAAACAGCAAAATGAAGAAGGAACCAACCATATGGGAAAACATATTTGCAAATGATACTTCAGATAAGGGTTTGATCTCCAAAATATATAAAGAACTCATACAACTCCACTCTAGGAAGACAAACAACACAATTAAAAAATGGGCAAAGGACTTGAACAGACACTTCTCCAAAGAGGACATACAGAGAGCCCAGGGACATATGAAAAGATGCTCAGCATCATTAGCCATCAGAGATGCAAATTAAAACCACAATGAGATACCACTTCACACTGGTCAGAATGGCCATCGTAAACAAATCAACAAACAACAAGTGCTAGAGAGGTTGTGGAGAAAAGGGAACCCTAGCACACTGTTGGTGGGAATGCAAAGTGGTGTAGCTGCTGTGGAAAACAGTATGGAATTTCCTCAAAAAAAGATAAAATTGAACTGCCTTTTGACCCAGCAATTCCACTGCTCCAATTATACAATAAGAATCCTAAAACACCAATTCAAAATAACCTCTGCACCCCAATGTTCACAGCAGCACTATTTACAAAAGCCAAGTGCTGGAAACAGCCTAGTGCCCATCAGTAAATGAGTGTATTAAAAAACTGTGGTGCATTTACACAATGGAATACTACACAGCAGAAAGAAATAAGGAACTCCTACCCTTCATGACAGCATGCATGGAACTGGAGAGTATTACACTAAGTGAAATAAGCCAGGCAGTGAAAGAAATACCATATGACCTTACCTATAAGTGGAACCTATTCAACAACAACAACAACAGAAAAGCAAAATAGATCCAGAGACATGGAAATAGAGAACAAACTGACAGTGACCACAGGGGAAGGTGGAAGAGAATAAAGGGGGAAAGAAGGGGAAGGGTCAAAAAACATGCACAAAGGACCCATGGACAAAGACAATGGGGGTGGGGTGAGGATTGAATGTGGGAGGTGGAGTGTGGGTAGGGTAGGGCAGGGGAGAGTAATTGGGTTGGGGGAATGGGGATAACTGTAATTGAACAATAAAAACTTTTTAAAAAGAAGATATATGCATCCTCATGTTCACTGAAGCATTATAGTAGGCAACACATGGAAACAATTTATGTCTATCAACAGACAAGTGGATAATGAAAATGTGGTATATACACATAATTGAATATAATTCATCCATAAAAAATGAGAAATATTGTCATTTTAAAAACATGGACCTTGAGAGCATTATCGTAAGTGAAATAAGTCATACAAAGAAAGACAAATACCACAAGATATCATTTCAGTGTGGAATCTGATAACAGGGACAAAATCTCCAGCCTATAGATACAAAGAACAGATTGGTGGTTGCCCAAGTTGGCAGTTGGAGGTAGGTGGGTGAGATGAATGAAGGGGGTTTGTCAAGGGAAAATTGGAAATTCTGGTGTTGAAAAGTACAATAAGTGAAAAGAAAAATTTGCTAGAGGGATTGAACAGTAGATTTGAACTGGCAGAAATAAGAATCATGAAACTTAAAGGTAGGTTGATAGAGACTATGCATTATAAACAGAAAAATAAAGAAGAAAAATGAACAACCCTCAGAGAAGAAGGATACATTAAGTGCACTAACATGTCCAAATAAGAGCAAAAGGAAGAGAAAGAAGTAGGAAATAAAGAGATAATGGCTGGAAACTTTCAAAATTTAATGGAAGATATGAATGTACACATCCAAGAAGCTCAGTGAATTCCAAGTAGGGTAACTATAAAGATATCCACACCAGTACATATCACAGTAAAAATGCTGAAAGACAATGAGAATATTTTGAAAGCAGTAAGAGGAAATTGATCATGTACAAGGGAACTCCAATAGGATTAACAGCTTATCAGAAACAATGGAGACCAGAAGGTAGTTGAATAACCTATTATTCAAAGTGCACAAAGGAAAATACTTTCAATCAAGAATCTTAAATCCAGTAAAACTATCTGTCAAAAATGTACATGAAATAAAGACATTCCAAGATAAACAAAAACTAAATTTGTTGCAAGCAGAACCATCTTACAAGAAATACTAAAGGAAATTCTTCAGACTAAAAGAAAGTGACCTCAGATGGTAATTTGAATCCACACAAAGAAAAAAAGAACACTGTTCATGTAATAATATAATTATAAAAGAATACTTTAAATGCATATTTTTTCTCAACTGATTTAAAAAGCAATTTGTAAAACAATGTGTATAAAATTTGGGGGTCTATATATAACATATAAAACCAATATATTTTTTTCCAATAACAGCACAAAGGAGAGGGAGGGTGGGAGCAACATTGTATTTGAGTAAGCAGATGACTCCAGATGGATATACTGGAACAAATGAAGAGAGCCAGAAATGTTAAATCAGAAGCTAATACACAAACATTATAAATATATGTTTTTCTTTCTTCTCTCAGCTTATAAAAACATAAAATTATGTAAAATAATAATTATAACAATATATTGTTGGGTTCTGAACACATACCGATGTAATATATATACCAGAAATAGCACATAGAGGGGAAAGAGGAAATAGAGCTATAAAAGAGTAGCATTTCTATAACTCACTGAAATGAAGTTAGTATACATCTGAAGTACATTCTGATAAGATGTTTATTTTAAGTTAGCGTAATGACAAAAACCTCCATAAAAATGAAAAATTCATTAAAGAAATTAGAGTTACACTAGAAAATATTACTTGATACCAAACCAAGCAGAAAAGGAGGATTAGAGGAATAATAATGAAATGAGACATACAGAAAACTAAAAGTAAAATGACAAATGCAATCCAACTATATCATTAATATCATTAAATGTGGATAGATTAAACAATCCTATAAAAAATTAGAGGTTGTCAAACCAGATTTTTTTTTAATTAAGATCCATCACTATGCTTACTGAAGTTGACACAAAAAGATACAAATTGGTTGTGAAAGAATAAAAAAAGATCATGCAAACAGCAACCATAAGAAAGCTGGAGTAGCTATATTAATATCAGACAAAACAGATTTTAAAGCAAAATAGTTACTAGAAATAAGGACATTTAAAATGATAAAATGTTCAATCCATCAAGAAGATGTAACAATTATAGATAAATATGTACCTAACAACAGAGTACACAAAGCAATACATGATAGTCAAATGGAATAACAGACATTTCAGCAATAGCCATTGTAAATTTTAATACTGCACTTTCAATGATACAAAAAGTAGGCAGAAGGCCAAAAGGAAAATACAAATCTTGAAAAATGCCATGCACAAGATCTCTATATTGAAATCTACAAAAGAGTGCAGAAACAAAAAAAAATTTAATCATTTAAATGGATAAATACCATATGTATGGGTCAGAAGACTGAAGATACTTAGTCTATCAAATTTATCTATACATTTATCCCAATTCTATAAACATATATCTTTTTGTAGAAATTGGCAGATTGATTCTAAATTTTATATAGAAATACCAAGAATCTAGAATGACTGAAACACTCTTGGAGAATAATAAAGTTGGAGGATTTCACTACCTGATTTCAAGGTGTATAAAAACCTACAGTAATTAGAGAATGTGGTAGTTGAAAAACAAAGATAGACAAATACACCAATGATTACAGAATAGAGAATCCAGTAATAGACCCACCCATATATGGCCAATTTAATTTCGACTAAAGCACTAATGACAATAAATGAAGGGAACCAACAGTGAAAGGAGGGAAACCAGGACTCAACTGAACAGTTTGGAGCAGAAGGAAGAAATATACATTCAACCAGAACAGAATGAAGAAACAAGAATTCAAAAAAAAAATGAGGAGTGGCTTAGGAACCTCCAGGACCTTTAAATGTTCCAACATCCAAATCATAGGGTGCCAGAAGAAGAGGAAGAGCAAGAAATTGAAAAATTATATGAAAACATAATGAAAGAGAACTTCCCTAATCTGGCAAAGGAAACAGACCTCCAGGAAGTCCAGGAAGTTCAGTGAGTCCCAAAGAAGTTGAACTCAAGGAAGCACACACCAAGGCACATTATAATTAAGTTTCCCGAGATTAAAGATAAGGAGAAAATGTTAAAAGCAGCAAGAGAAAAGGAGAGACTTACCTACAATGGAGTTCCCATAAGACTATCAGCTGATTTCTCAAAACCTCGCAGGCAAGAATGGGCTGTAAAGAAAAGTATTTGAAGTCATGAAAGGCAAGGACCTACATCCAAGATTACTCTATCCAGCAAAGCCATCATTTAGAATGGAAGGGCAGATAAAGTGCTTCCCGGATAAGGTCAAGTTAAAGGAGTCCATTATCGCCAGGCCCTTATTATATAAAATGTTAAAGGGACTTATCTAAGAAAAAGAAGGAGATCAAAAATACGAACAATAAAATGACAACAAACTTACAACTATCAACAACTGAACCTAAAAAAACAAAAACAAATGTACTAAGCATTCCATTGTGTAAATGTACTATAAGATGGAACTGGAGAACATTATACTAAGTGAAATAAGCTAGGTGGTGAGGGACAAATACCATACAATCTCACCTTTAACTGGAACATAATCAACAAAAGAAAAAAGCAAGCAAAATATAACCAGAGACATTGAAATTAAGAACAATCGGACAGTAATCAGAGGGGAGGAGGGAGGGGATAATGGGGGGAAGGGTTTTCAGGAACAACTATGAAGGACACATAGACAAAACCAAGGGGGAGGGTGGAAGCAAGGGAGGGTGGTGGGTTTTGCTGGGATGGAGAGGAATGGTATGGAGAAAATGCAGACAACTGTAATTAAACAACAATAAAATAATTAAAAATAAATAAAATAATAAAATTAAAAAATGAACTAAAACAACTAGAACAGGAACAGATTCACAGAAATAGAGATCACATGGAGGGTTATTAGTGGGGAGTGGGTAGGGGGAGATTGAGGGGAAAGGTACAGGGAATAAGAAGCATAAATGGTACATACAAACTGGACAGGGGAAGGTTAAGAATAGTACGGGAAATGGAGAAGCCAAAGAATTTATATGTGTGACCCATGGACGTGAACTAAGGTGGAGGGATGCTCAGGGGGCTGGGGGGGGACAGGTCAGAGGGGAATAAAGAGGAGAAAAAATGGGACAACTGTAATAGCATAATCAATAAAATGTATTTAAAAATCTATTAACTAATCAACAAAACAAACATGTAAGCAAAATAAAACCAGAGACATGGAAATAAAGGACAAACTGACTGTAACCAGAAGTGGGGGGAGGGGAATAACAGGGCAAAGGGGGAAAGGGTCCAGTCAAGGAACATGTATAAAAGACCCATGGACAAAGACAATGGGTTTTGGGGAGAGGATTGAATGTGGGAGGTGGGGCTGGGTAGGGTTGGGGAGAGTATTGGGGAGGGAAATGGGGACAACTGTAATTTAACAATAAAAAATAAAAATTTCAAAAATTAAGAAAAAAATCTGTTAGCAAATAATGATAGAACTGGGCCAATGTATAGGGAAAAAATGGACCTCATCTCTACCTCATACCATGATCCCAAATTAACTTGAGATAAATTATATCCTAAAAAATGAAATCTAAAATTAAAATTGCTTTTGAGGAAAACAAAGAATATCTTTATGACCATGAAGAAGACAATGATTACTTACACAGGAATCAAAAAAAATTATATCACAGTAAAAGAAAAATTTAATAAATTGTTTTTCAAGTAAATTAATCTTCTGCTCACCAAAAGACATTTCATTCTTTTTTTCTTATTTTATTTTTGTATTTATTGTTCAATTACAGTTGTCCTGCCTTTTCCCATTGCTCTCCCTGCCCCATCCCCCCACTCCCAAAATGAAATGTCACATACTAAAAGAAAAATATTCACAATACCTACTTCTGACAAAAGACTTAACAAAATATAAGAATTTAATTCATTCTTTGGTATACTAACTTAGTTCTATGACCCTAAATAAATAGCTTAAAACTCTTGTTTTTCTTTTTCTTCTTTTTTAAATATTTTTTTATTGTTGTTCACGTACAGTTTTCTGCCTTTTCCTCTCACCCCTTCCTACCACCTCCCTCCCCTTTTTCCACCCCCCTTGTTATTGTCCATGTGTCTTTTAAATAGTTCCTGCAAACCCTTCACCCTTTTCCCCTATAATCTCCTCCCCTCTCCCCTCTGGTCACTGTCAGCCTGTTCTCAATTTCAGTGTCTTTGGTTATATTTTGCTTGTTTGTTTGTTTTGTTGATCACTTCTCAGCCTTTTGGCTAAGATCAAGTGTAGTATCTGTTCCTAACAGTTTAAAACTCTTTAAACTTACTTTTTCTTACCTATAAAACATAAGGGTTAGGTAGAGTATTACAATGCTCCTTTCTAAAATTCTGTGATTTCTTTTTTAACCTACAGCAAATTTATTGGTACAAATTATGTAAATGGGATGGTGGAAAGGAACATGAACAAAGATGGTTTGGTAATTGAAAATAATGCTTAAGTACCTCTGGATATGGGAATTTACATTAAAGTAGAAACTCAGAATATTTACTTACAAAGAAAAAATATTCAAGACCCTCCAACAATGATAAGAAAACCATAGTTAAGGGTATTTTATGAATGCCATAGGAAGGCAGAATGGCAGACAGTGAGAATTACAAAATGTTTATTGATCTAGTGTGCCTATCCTTGTATATGTCAGGAAAGTAACAACAGAAAATAAAAAGTACTAATAGTGTGAAGAATAAAAATAAAATTAAAAACAATACTAAAAATAAAAATGTAGTGCTTATTATGAGTAATTTGATACTATTGAACAAACCACTTAGTATGCACTATACAATACTGCAAAAATTGTAGCAAAATACTTAAAAATACTTAAAAATTGTAGCATCTCCTTAAAGGTCTTTTTAAAAGCCAATAACCATTTCTCTTGAAAGAGCAAGCTTTGATTCGATCTTTAAAAAAAATAACCTAATTTGTTTTATTCTTGATATGTTTTCAGATGAAGCCACATTATTTAGTAAAATAGATATTTCATGTGAAAAAAATTTTAAAGGGTTTATATTTTTCACCATCATGTTCAATTACCCTTTGGTATATAAACTAGTTACTGCTCCTTATTTTTTTCAGTATCACTTGTTAAAATAAAGGGATGGGGAGTAAAGGAATGGATGAAAAGGTGAAGGAAATATAGTCAATATTAGTGATCTAACTTTGCAGGGTTACAGATGGTTCCTAGACTTAGTATGGTGATCACGTTGTAGATATATAAATGTCAATCACTGTGTTGTACACCTGAAACTAATATGTCAACTATATTTTAACTTAAAAAGATTAACACAAATTGTAGTAATATGAGCATAGGAAAGTAGTTTTCACAGGTTAAAAAAAAAACCTGTAAAACTCATAGGAATTAAGAAATAAGAATTATCTACAAAGTGTTAGAGAAATTTACTCATTTTTTGTCATTTCATATTCAGGTTTAACTGAGTTGAATGACAGTCCAGTTCCCCTGGAACTTGAGCGCTGCAAGTCTCCCACTTCAGGTAAACAATAGTGCTATTTTTCAGGCTTCTGGTAACTCACTGCCCTAATCTACTGCTTTATTTTCTTAATCCTTATAATGTAAAATCTTTTATTTTAGTAAAGGGTTAATTCCATTTCTGAAATTTAACTGTAAGCAAAATTTTTTTCAATTTGATTCCAAAATCAATTAGAAATATGACTTTAAAAATATTTTTGTCCTCTTAAAAATTAAGATCAGAGGTATAAGTGCAATGCTTTTAAAAACATTTTAAAGAAGGTTTGTTCAGCAAGTATATTAATAATTTTAAGTAATAATGGGAAACTTTATATAGAAACTCTCTCTTCTTATAGCTAGAACTGAGTCAGTGGGAAATATATGCCACAAATGCAGTAGCATGTGATACTATCCCTTTGGACTGTAGCTTGGAGGCATGCATATTCATTGATGAAACAAAGCATGTAATGAAATATGTTGGAAGTAAAACAGGATAAAATATGAGGCCATTAAAATGTATTTTAAAATGTGAATATAAAGATTCCTAGGAATAATTATTTTAAATATGTAAAGAAAATGTTAACAGTACAAATTGTTGAGTAGTGGAATTATGAATGGTTTGCATATTTTTCTCATTTTTATTTACATGTCTTTTCTATAATGAATGTAGAGCAATGTGTAAATTTCTAAGCCCCCAAAATATTAGGTATATCTTTGACATTGAGCTGTAGATCTGTTTTCACACAGTATAAAAGAACTTTTTATTTAAATTATTTTTAATTTCATGCAAATGTATAAACATTTAATAATGTCTTTTTTATATTTTTTATTAAATACTTTTGAATTTTATTGTTGTTCAAGTACAGTTTTCTGCCTTTTCTCCCCAGTTCTCCCCGCCACCCCAGCCATTCCCACCTCCCTCCCCTGTTTCCACTCTCCCCTTGTTATTGACCATGTGTCCTTTATAATTGTTCCTGTAAACCCTTCACCCCTCCCCCATTATCCCCTCCCATCTCCCCCCTGGCTACTGTCAGTTTGTTCTTAATTTCAGTGTCTCTGGTTATATTTTGCTTGCTTGTTTGTTTTGTTGATTAGGTTCCACTTAAAGGTGAGATCATATGATATTTGTATTTCATCGCCTGGCTTATTTCACTTAGCATAATGCTCTCCAGTTCTGTCCATGCTGTTGCAAAGGGTAGGAGCTCCTTCTTTCTTTCTGCTGCATAGAATTCCACTGTGTAGATGCACCATAGTTTTTTGATCCATTCAATAATGTCTTTGTAAAGCAATATTTTTTTCTCCTTTTTATTGAAGTTATTGACTTTTAGATATTTATTTGGAATTATGACATCTTCAATTTGTTTCATCCCTGATTCACATTTAAGTTCAGGTTCCATTTGGCATGTGTTTCTGTGTATGATGTGAGCAAGAAGTCAAGGTTCAATTAAATAACAATAAAAAATTTTTTTAAAAAAGTAATCATGGAAAATTTCCCTAATTTGATGAGAGAAAAAATCAAACAAATCCAGGAATCACAGAGAGTCCCAATCAAGAGGAACCAAAAGAGGCCCACTTCAAGACACATCATAATTAAAATGGCAAAATTCAAAAACAAAGGGAGAATTTTAAAGGCAGAAAAAAAAAAAAGAAGTCAAGGTTCCTTCCATTTAGTTATCCAGTTGATAAGCACCATTTATGGGAAAACTATCATTTCTCCCACTGCACTAAAGTGAATTTTTGCCACAAATTAGTGTATTTTACTGTTCGTGTGTGTGTGTTTCTAGATGATGTTCTATTTCATTAGCATGTTCATCTGCCATTTATCCAATTCCACTCTGTTTTACTTACTGTAGTTTTATAGTATTGTTGATAGTGTAGGTTCTTCAATTTTGTTTTTGTGGTTCTTTTCCAAGAATGTTATAACTATTCTCAGTCTTTTGTATTAAATTGTTCAGTTTGCACACAAATATGCTTGAGTAGTGATTGCCGTTTCATTGGATGTATAGATTAATTGTGCAGAATTAACATATTCAGTAACATTGAATTTTCTATTTGGTATCTCTCCATTTATGTGTGCCTCCTTTACTCTCAGAAATACTTTTAATCATCTTTTTAGAGGTCTCGCACACCTTTCACTGGATTATGTTTAATACGTTTCCTTTATGTTTACTTTGGGGGGGGATAAATTGTAGAATTTTTAATCAATGAAATACTATACTGCAATAGAAAATAATTACAGGTAGCCCCATTAACATGGATAAATCTTTTTAAAAAGTATAAAACTAAGCAAAACCACTTTTTCTTATTGTTTGCAGCTAGAATATAAAATACAATTAATTTTTATGTTAAACTTATATCTAGAAAACTTGATAAATTTATTTAATTCCAATAATTTATAAATTCTTTTGAATTACCTGTGTATCCAATCATGCCCTCCTGTTAAAATATCATTTCTATTTTTTCTAAGGAAAGAAATTATCTAGGACCTCCATACAAAGTTGAACAGATGTGTTAGCAGACCCTTTTCCTTATTCCCAATCTCAGAGATAAGTCTTTCAGTATTTCATAATTATGGTAATTGCTGTAAGTTTCTAGTAACATCTTGCTTTTAGCCATCTGCCTATGATTTTTCTTCTTTTATTAATATTAGAGCAGTTCTGGAAACACTATCACTTTTTTTTTTTTTGACAGACTGAGAGAACTTGGCATACAATCAACTAGATTGCTTCAAAGCAGGAAGGTTTTGAATACATTTGTATTCTGTTATTTGGGACAGCACTGATTGACTGTGATAAAATTCCTTTATCGATTCAGTGGCTTATTTGGGACTGCTTTACTGGGCAGGTCCTGTTCTTCGTTGGTAGCAATTTTAAAATATAAGTAATTACAATTGAGGAATAAGAGATTATTTCTTTTAACAGGTTTTCAATCATTATATATTGTTAAAATATGTAAATTTTTTTTTTCTGGGGAAAGGGCTAACAGTTTAATTTATCTTAAGAATATTGGACAACAACTATACTTGAACAACAATAAAAAAGAATATTAGAAATAATCAATATTTGCTTATTTAATTCATTTCCCATGAAAAAGAAAAATAAGTAATTTTGTGTAGTAAGGGGTCTTTTTAAGCCCAAAAAGGAGAATGTGTCTAATATATTTCCAGCAGTCTAATGCTATTTCCAGCATACTATAGCAACACATATACATAAAACTACATACTACAGTCTCTTGCTATTGTTATTGGAATTGCTGCATCCAATCTAGATTCTCAGGAAAGGAATAGTTAGGATAAATGCAGACTTTTTAAGCCCCATCTCATAAAACTAAAATGTAACTATGAAGAAAGTAAATTTAAGACTTTTATCAATAGTTCAAAAAACCCATGAAGCTTATTGTCTCTAGAGGTAGAAAAGAATGAAAATATAAATAATTAAATTGTTTAGATAACTTATGAATGACAGGATCAATATATTGTTAAGAGATACTAGAATATTTGTAATACATTCTAACTTTTGAAAAATTAAGAAAAGCAGCCATGCCACCTAACAAGTCTCCTTGATTTATAACACTCAGAAACAGTTCATTAGGTCTGACTAATAATGGCAGTTTTATGCTTGTATCTGGGTATATCTCCCCTTTTTATGCATACAAAATACTTAAAAGCCAGTACTTTTCTTGTCTTTTTTTTTTTCTTTAGTGCAGTGATCCTGAAAACTTAGGTCTGTATCAAAATCATGTGAAGAGTTTGTTAAAACTCGGATTGCTGGTTGCCAGAGCTAGATTTTAATTCAGTAAGTCTAGAGTGGGGCCTGAGATTTTGCCTTTCTATCAAGTTCTCAGGTGATGCCAATCCTCTGGTCTCCAGACTGCTTGAGAACCATGGCTCTGTGAAACTTTTTTAAATATTCTTTTCAGTAGTTACTTCATTTCTCAGTATCTATTTTGGGATCTCAGACGCTCATCTCTTTAAAGTCTGCTAAAAACAGATTAAAATATTGACACAAATATCGCTGAGCAAGAGAGGTTGGGAATTACAGAAGCTGGAGAACAGTAATCATTTTATAACTCTGATTTTCTACATGGACCTCAAACCCCCTTTTAGCCCAATAAACTACAGGTAAAATAGAGTTAAGTTTTGGACTATAAATATATCCTTTAGGATAATGAGAGAGGACAGAGTAGGATTTAGGAGCTGAAAGAATCCCAATGAACCAAAGAGAATACTGATGTTCTTAGCTTCTAGGATAATATAATCATTTAATATTTAATTATTCATAAACTATTCAACAAATAATTTTAAATACCTACAATTAGGTAGATAAATTGCTATCCACTAAGAATAAACTAGTGAACAAGATAAACATACTCCATGCCAAATGCAACTGGCAGTCTACCTACAGAAACCAACGTTAAACTAATAATTTTACAAATTGCTAATGTTTTTTTCTTAAAACCCTGTAACCCTTTTCTGCTTAGCAGGTAAGGTCGTGTGCACTTTGTGTACTACATAAACATACCTCCCACCCAAGGGGGTGAGCAGGAGCTAACATTCAGTCCTAGTTCCACTAGGTCCTGGCACAGTACTGCAAGCCCCTAGGAAACAGCACCTTTTTCTTTGAACAAAGAGTTGAAAACTAACCAAGCCTTCAACTGTAGGGTTATGTCTGCTCACAGATATGCATTTTCTACTTTGTCCTCCTTGAAACTGTGCCTTTAAAAGTCGTTTTCTCAGATGAATATCTTTTTCTAGACTGGCATTAGGTCCTAATATTGTTGCTACCTATATGGCCATCCATCCTCATGAGTCTCACTATCCACAATATACAATAAACTTACTATGCTATTAAGTTCAGCTGAGGGCTATGGTGATAGAAATATTCATCTTTATTAAAAATACTTATTTAGGCATCTTTAGTAAACATATCTTTATTAAAATATCATAGAGGTAAATGTCACAAAATACTAACAAGGAAGTAACCAGCTCTGTCCTCAAATCTGGGTTTCACCTGCGTCTAATAGCCTATTCTGAATGCTCTTCCTGTTTGATTCTGTGTACCCAGAACCTCACTACATCCTTCAAAGAAGTCGTTTTCCCTCCAAACAGTGTTCTGTTGGGTCCATATCAAAATGCACAGATAAAGGCATCAACTAATGACCCTTCTAAGTAGTTATCATGAAATTCTCCTCTAAGGTAAAAATTCTTGGTTCACTTGGACTAGGAAATTACATGTCAATTGTTTTTTATTCCTTTTCTTTAGGACTTCCTACCAGAACTCCTGAGGCAGCACCAGGCTTTTATAGGAATGAGATACCAGCTGTGAGACAGAGGAATCAAGTACATCACTTGCCAGGTGAAAGTGAAAATGTCTTGTATAAACAAACAAGTTATTGATACCTTCACAACTTTCTAGACTTCACAATTTGTATCAAAAGCTTTATTCTTATTTGTTTTGCTGAAAACACAGGTCCCTCATAATGAATGAAGACAAATTTCCCTGAAGCAATGGTTAAAACCAGAGACACTGACTTCGTTAGAAGGAAAGCAGAAATTCCTAAGGGTTTTGTGAACAATTTTGAAATGTTCCATAGAATTTTGATAGTGTTATTTTCCTGCTCTGTATCTGAGTTATTTTATCAGGCTGGTAAGAAAATATGGAAAGACCAACAGACAATTCAGGGAAAACTTAAGAGTCAAAAAGTAAAGTGGTTTTGTAAAAATTCTCCATAATTCTTCCTAACATAATTAAATATGTTCTGTGATCAGAAACAACTATAATGATCATGGAAACTCCATGAAATAATGGCCTCAAAGGAGCAATGTTCTCTCAAAAATAGTGAGCAGAAAGTAGTAAGATCCTATAGTCTAAATTTTATGCAGTCATTGAATATTTGATGAAGCTCATAGGGACCAACTCATAATCAAACACAAGTTACACAGCTTCCTTAGATTAGGAAACCATTACAAAATGGTTGTGACCAGATCTGCAACTTTAAAAAACTTGAATTACTGCCCTGGCCAGTGTGGCTCTCAGTTGGTTGGGCGTTGTTATACAAGGCAAAAGGTTGCTGGTTCAATTCCTGGTCAAGGCATATATACCTGGGGTGTGGGTTCAGTCCCCAAGTTGGGCTGCATATGAGAGGCAACCGATCAATGTTTCTCTCTCACATCAATATTTCTCTCCTTCTCTTTCTCCTGCTCTCTAGAAATGAATAAATAAAATATTTTAAAAACATGAATTACCAATGTTCTAGACACCAAATAAATTCATCAGCCAAGAAACCTAAAGATAATTGCAACCAACACTTTTTAGTAGTAGTTTTTTTTCTTATGTACTACAGCAATTCTGTCATATGCCTTTCTCTGTGGAGAATTCCAGCTTAGTTACATTTAGTTGTAAAGCCTATGACTTTTTCCTGATTTTATTAATAAAATGAAAAACATGAGTTATAAAAAATAATCAAAATTAAAATTATGTAACATCCAAGCGATGAAAAAGTGAGAAGCTGCTGAGTCATGAGCAGACAATATTTTAACCAAGAAATTCAAAAGAACTTAAGAAATATACTTTGCATTAAACATCAGAAACACAGCTTAAGTTTCATTTAAGTTCCAGGAAAAACTGAATTTGAAAATAATTTTTAGTTTTTAGAGGTCATAAAAATCAACAAATTGTCACCACCTTTTGTATTATTAAGCCTTGTTTGCTAAAAATGGTAAAATCAACATTACTATAGCACTTTAAAACAAACGTGTATTATTTAATCCTACAGCAACCCTGTCATTGGTATTATTCTCAGGAGAAATTATGGCCAAGAAAAAAATTCTGTAATTTGTCCAAGCTTACCCTACTAGTAAATGATTTAGTTTGAACCAACCCAATTCTCCTGACTTCAGGGTTCTCTAACCTTGAATTATTTGATATCCTATTTGTACTTTAAAGAAAGTCTGTGTAACAACCTAGTTCTCTCTGGGAGTTTATAATTCAAGATAGAAAAGAACAGAAATAAAATTTCATAATTCTTTAATAATTGTTCATATGATACTAATAAAGAGTCCCTGATTCATTAACATCTAGATAGAAATAATACATATTTTAAGGTAGTAATAAAAGTAGAGTCATAACATTGAACATTTTTGTGCTGGAGAAAGTTCTAATAAAGATACCTCTTAGCCTGGCTATATCTTAGCCACTTCTGAAGAATGCAAAAAGGGAAAATGGCAACAAAATTACAGTCATGTATGCCTTTCAGGATTCCACCATGGCATAATGGCCCCAAAATGTTTGTGTACGTGTGTGTGTGTATAACTACACCTGTATACATACTAGGTGTTTGGGTTTTTTTTATCTTAGTTTCTGGCATAGGGAAGATAGAGACAAATGAAATTCATTACTATATTTCAACCAGCCAAGTTAATCTCCAGATAAACTTTATAAACATTTTAATTTAAACCACTTCTATTTTAACTGTGTTAGATGCATTTATTTTACAGAAGATAACTAGGCCACACAGATGACATCTAAATCAGGAAGACTGTGTTGCTTAGTGGAAAGGACTTAGCTTTGGAATCAGAGAAATTTGACTTTACCCTGCCACTTTCTACCATTAAAACTTTAGCCAAGTTAGAACATAGATCCTCAATAATATATAGTAGTAGTTATTAATAAAAGCAGTAATGAACATCCATGGCCTAAAGACACTGAATTTGGTCTCTTTTACCATTTTAAATTTCTAAACATTAGTTATAGCTTATTCGTAACAAAGTAGAAATCCTTCATGGAAACGAAAAAATCAATCTAGTTGTTTCTAATCAAGAAACAACTAATAAGAAGCTTTATATTTGAAACCTTTGAACACAACTCTTTATATTATTTCTGTAGCCATATTCTGACTTATTCAGGGTTCATTCTGGTCCCAAAATTTTGATTCAAACATGGAAACAAGGATCTGACTGAGACTTATTTGAAGCCAGTATAAAATGTCTGTTGAGCCAGGCTGCACTATGTATCCATTGACTTCGAATTGAACTAAGAGTCAGAAAAAGGGCATATGAATCTACAGTTGACTGATGAGATGATACAAACAAGATACGTGAAGTCCCCTAGGCAAAAACGTTTTGTAATGCCTGAACTTCTGTCGCTATTTAGGGCTAAGATCAAAGACAGGGCTGAGCATATGACCTCATCCTGGCGTAGCTATCATAAGCCACCAGACTACGCTACCTCTTTACTGTAACAACCTGAGTTTGGGAGGCAGAAGAATCTAGGAGTGGAGGTAAATAGTCCTGCAAAGGTTTGTAATCTGGTGCTATTGTAGCTTGGCCATCACCTGATCTTTAGGCTTGAGTTCATAGATAGATATTAATATGTTTTTGCCATCAGTCAGTCCTTTCACTTATTTGCATCATCTTTGGTCTCTTAGGCTATCCTTCCTAAAAATTTCTAGGTAAGCCAGAAGCTGATAGATGTGATTAGGTAAGTGACTAACCCTATCTTTGGGGATGCTTTCCTTCACACTTTTTAAAACTCAGATTTATTAAGAAATATTTATAAAGGATAAAATTCACCTTTTTAGTATACGGTTATGAATTATTTTGTCTGCTTTTAATTTTGCTTTTCTTTCTAAAAATGTATTCCACAACATGTTAAAGTACCAAGAATTTTTCTGACAATTTGCCCAGAAACTAACAGGACTAGGATCATAAAGAACAGCACCTGCTGCAGCTCTATTCCCTGCCTCACAGCTGAGGACCTGTGGTACAAGTTGTCGTGTTATTGTCTGTGAGTCAAGACAGGCAGTTTTTCAAGGTGTGAAGGATTAAAGATATTATTCTGTGTGATGATGCACAACATGACAAAGAGATTTTTATAGCCAATGAGATATTTTTATAGAGAATAAGCCCATTATGAATCAAGTGTGGGATGTCATCATTCTTAAAAACATGGTAGATTCTTAGGAAGTACTATTATGCAGAGCAAGTAAATAATAGTACTAGATACAATTGGAGGCCTTATCAAGTGTGCTATGTTTAATCCTATGCACTCTATTTTAAGTAGGGCATGTTGCTCAGATAAATCATTTTTTTGGTATAGAATACCATAGAAAACAATCTTTTCTTGCCAGCTAAGTTTGATAATGAAAACAATAGCTAATACTGGATGGTCGTTACAAACCACACCATGCTAAGAACTTTACACATATTCCCTTAATTAATACTGATAAGATTCCTATGAAGTGGGGATTATCATTATTCCCCTTTTTACAGAGGAAGAGAAACATAATCTTCCTGAGATTAAGAAACTACTAGTCCAGGGTCACTAAGCTGGCAAATACTTGAGTCACGATTTGAATCCAATTTACTTGTGTTCTTGATCACTGGGCTTCACTTCATCAAATATCGGGAAACATGCCTTGGAGAAAAGCAAAAGTTTTTGTGGAGCTTTATAGAGGGAACAAAAAGGCATCTAACCTCTTCTAATAGGGGCATTACTATCATTGTAACTACCAACGTTCTATTCCTTATTAGAAAATAGAAGATCAAATACTAATATGATGAAAAAAACCTTAATTATTAAAGCAGTACCTGATAACTTAATAGTATATATCTAACTAAGCATAATGACCTTGTGCTCAGTAAAGTGATATCTATATCTGTATCTATAGCTAATATAACAACAAGGACAATATGGCACATCTTGTATGGCAAATTTGAGATGCATCTCAGGAAGTACCTTTTGTGGAACAGTCCTGAATAAAAATCCCATAAGTTGCTTAATGTTCGTAAAACCATAAAACATTTCTCCAAATGTGATCTGCTAGCCTCTTTGCATCAGTATCACCTGCAAAACTTTTTAAATACAAATTTCTGCTGATCTACTGAGAGTACCTGGAGGTGCCCCTTAGTCTCTTCAGGTACTTTATGATCTGGCATGTGAGCGCCTGAATCAGTTACTCCTTATGGCTCCAGAGGTTAGAACTGGGACAAATTAGTAAATGATAATGGCAAGTAGTTTGAGCTCAAGAGAAAGAAATCCTGTAGCAATTATAGCAAACCCTAAATTGGATTTTTTAAAAAATACCTTTGAAGGTTTCTATTGTGGATGTCAAGAATGTTGTAGGAGAATACTTGCATTGAGAGTACTAGAGACTAGATGATCTCTAACATTCCTTTGAGCCAGGATTCTCATCTTCCTTTTCTGTGCAGTGTGCTAAGCCAGTGTAGAGAGCCAGAGTAGAGAGAAGTCTGTATTTCCCATTTTCTCCCCTTTGGCTAAGAATATGAAATGATAGTGATGTGTTTGCTTTAGTGTAGAGAACAGTAAAAAGAAGAAATTCAGAGCTGCACTCACAGGGGTACATTGCAAATGTTAACATGTATTGTTTTCATTCTATACATTTCCAAGACTACTTGCCTCTTACTCCCTTTTGCCTCATACATCTTCCAACCCAAATTTCTCAAACGTTAATGTGTAACATATTACTCTATCACTTGAACATACTTTCTCAGTTTCTTAGACCTCTTCAGAGTAACCTTTCACCCCTGCCTTCTGGCTTTACTGTTTTTTTTCCCAACACTCATTGAAGAAATATTTATTATATACCTACTCTACATCAATACTTTATTAGGTATTGAGAATATAATCCCTATCTTTGGAGAACTCCAAGTTTCAGGATGTTAGTGGATAGTGGACAGAGTGAAAAACACCAAGTACAATAAAATGCGTTAAGTATAATGGAGATGTGCACAGGTGCTATGAACATTAAGATAATAGCACAAGATAAGCCTTAAGTTTGAGGCTGTCATCAGAAATGATTTTTTTTTTTAGCTGTCTTGAAGGGTAAGTAGGAGTTTATTAGTTGAACAAGGAAAGAGGAGGATCATTCTATTCATAAATAACAGAAAACTGTTATTAACATTGTTATTAAAGAAGTTCCCTAATTAACCCCATTACAGTATAATGAGTGGCCTGAGGGGAAATAAAGGCAGGGCTCTCACCATTGCAATCTAACTAGAACTTAATACAGGAGGCTAAAAGCAAAAGGCCACCCACTGACCCAGTCGTCCTGAGCCTGGTTCAATAACGTTGCCAGGCACTCTGAACACCAAGACAGTGTAGGAGGTGGAGAAGAAGCCCTTGAAAGTCTGTGTGTATCATCTCCACTAGCTGGGAAAAGGAAAACCTTGAAACTGTGTATTCATCCCAAGGCCTGGAAGGGAGAAGGAGAGGGGGACTATAGTGCCCAAAGAAAGACCTATAAACAACTTTGGTTAACTGTCTGCCTCCTATCATGTGTACAAAATGAACAAAAAGAGTCTAGAACAAAATAAGGATTCAGGTTAACATCTCCACTTATACCTACATTTGGGTAGTCACGTCTCCCTGAGGGAAGCTGGAACCACGTTTACCCATCAATCAATATCTAACTTCTTTACCCCCACACCATGAACTATATAAGTCCTCAGAACAAAGGACTTTCTCTCTTTTGGCCACCTGTCTTCTTGCCACCTGGCCTCTGCTTTTGCTTTCCTATTAAAACTGAGAATTAATAAACTTTACTTGCATGCTAATAGGCTCTCTGACCTGTAACTCTTTATTGCGTTGGTGAGAAGAACCAGATTTCTGGGAGTTTCTCCCGTGACAATCCCACCATCTAATCATTCCCCTTCTCTCCCTGGTACACAACTGAGGATGGGTTTGTTTTCAGGTAGGAAGTAGTATGTAGGAAGCCAAAAAGGTAAGTGGCAAAGTAGAGAAAGGAATCCCCAAAAGTGGAGCAGATTTGAGAGCCAGTGTAAGGAGGAGTACAGGAGGTAAGTTTTCCATTTAAATAGTGGGTAGTGGGAGGTGAATTTTCCATTTAAACAATGGGGAGTGTGGTCACTGTCCTGCTGTATGTATCTGGGCTTATTGACCAATAGGCAGGGACTGTTAGCCCTCTTTTTAAAAGCATCTTTGTAATCCATTTTTGAAATAATTAATACTATATAGATATGTTGAAGCACCCTATTTAAAAACAAAGTGGAAACAAAAGTTATAAAACATATCTTTAAATTATAAAAAATTACTTCATATTTTAAAAATTAAGTGAAATTCCCTGGCTGAGTAGTTCGGTTGGTTAGAGCATCGTCCTGATATGCCAAGGTTGCAGGTTCTATTCCCAGTCAGGACACATACAAGAATCAACCAATGAATGCGTGAATAAGTGGAACAACAAATCGATCTCTCTAAAAACAAAAAATTACTTTAAATAGTAAGTGTCCCACTTCTTTAAGTTCATCTGAATTATGGATCAATTTTTAAAATATCCCCCTAATTTATTTTCCCTATTGCATTGCTCTATATGATAACATGCATTCCAGTTAAATATTTTTATGGGATGCCCAATTTTTATTAACAGATAAATAATGAGTAATGTTTTTGAATAAATTACAGGACTTTTCTTGGTTTACTCAAACACTTTCTGGTAGCTTGATTTCTATAATGTAATTAAAATTATTTTAAAATTTTGTATTTTCAAGATTTTATCTACTGAAATTAACATTAGTGTTCAATAATGAAGTCATTTCACCTGCAATAGGCATAGTAAAGTTTCCTTGACTACTTCATATATATCTGTAATAGAATATTCTTTCTATTTCAAAAAATTATCGACAAAGTTTATCAGGTTTTGCCCTTATCATTATTTATGATATAACCTAGTACATTTATTGCAATGCTTCCTTACCTATTAGAGATCAGCTGGTTAGAGTGTCATTCTGATACACTAGTAGTAGGTTCAATTCCCAGTTCGGGCACAAACAAGAATCAACCAATGAATGCATAAATAAGTGGAACAACAAATCTGTGTCTGTCTGTTTCTCTCTCTCTTTCTCTCTCTCTCTCCTGCTCCCTAAAATCAGTAAAAAAAAAAGAACCCCATACTACATATGAAAAAAAAAAACATGCAAAGAAACACTTAAAATATTTACTGTAAGAACAATTACTTTTCTCATGTTTCTGTTTGCATATTAAATAATTACTCGGTGGCAGTAAACTAACATTGAACAATATTTCTGCTCCCATACATGCTCACTCAGTGTAATGTTTATCAGGACTTTAATAATTATATTGTAAGACATACTGTTCCCCCACATTCCTCTTTAATTTTATATAATTAACAACTGCCTTTTTCCTTTTTCTGTTGTTTCAGTTAAAGGATCAAGAAAGTTAAGTCTGCCAACAGATCTTAAGGCTGATCTTGGTACGGTAGGCAAAAGCCAACAATTTTAAGTTTTCTTATATTCATTTGGCTGAACATTTTTACTAACCAGTCCATGAATAACACAAGTTTCCTAGATGGCAATGTTTGATGTCTTTTCAAAAGGCTTTTAAAAAATCACCATACAGTTCTGTTGGCAGCATTCAACATTGTGTTTAATAATCATTTTACAAAATTATGTTTTATAAATCATTACACACCAAGGTATATAATTTTTTGTTTTCTTTTTATCATGTGAATGTTTTTAAACATTAAATAGTCACACATATGGGTCCTTGTGACTGTTATCATGTAAATGGGCATCATTTTTTTCTGGAATTATTTTTCTTATTTTTATATTAGTATCATTTAGAAGTAATGCTACTTTTAAAAAGTCTGATATATAAAGGAATGGAGTTTTGGTCATTTTTTTATTCTAGGGAAGTTATAGAAAATTTGATTCACTTTTAGTTTGTTCTTTGTGGTGGTCACAGCCTTATTCATGATTCTAATGTTGAAGCAAATAAGGCATCATTAAAGAAGCCTTCATATAGCTATGTTTCAGAACTTTTATCTGCTTATTCCAACATGGTTTTTCTTTTTCAAAAAAATTTTTTTGGAAGTCTTTAATGAACACTTTATTTTTTAAAACTTATTTTTATTTTTATTTTTCTTCAGTTACAATTTAATTGAATTACTTTTTTTCCCATCTCCCTTATTCTCATTCAAAGTCATAGTATTAAATCCTACTAATGTCATAGTTAAAAATAACAAAAATATAATAATTGGTCTTTGCATTATCCTTAAGTATTTACAAAGCTGTTACACATATGCCATTAACAAATGGTAGATTTAAGATCTGAACTTGGAACATGGTACCAAAAGTTTGTGGAGCATAGTCACATACTTCATCTCATTGTATTAAATAACTGTTAGATAAATACTTCATTAAATTGAAAATCTAATTACATATAGACCCCCAGCCAAGATGGAGGCATAGGTAGATATACTTTGCCTCCTTGCACAACCAAAAAAAGGACAACAAAAAATTTAAAAACAAAAAACAACCAGAACTGCCAGAAAATAGAGCTGTATGGAAGTCCAACAACCAAGGAGTTAAAGAAGAAACATTCATTCAGACTGATAAAAGGGGCAGAGACAGGCAGCCAGGGAGGAGAGGATACATGGCAAGGCAGCACCTGGCTTCCCCAATCTGGCAAAGGAAATAGACTTCCAGGAAGTCCAGAAAGCTCAGAGAGTCCGGGCAGGTGAGGCAGCAGCTGGCGATCCCACATTTGTGTACGGATAAACCCAGAGAAACAATTGAGGGGTGAGACAGAACACATGACCCAGGGCTCCAGCACAGGAAAAGAAAGCTTCAAAACCTCTGACTGTAAATATCTGTGGGAATTGCAGCAGTAGGAGAAACTCCCAGCCTCACAGGAGAGTTCGTTGGAAAGACCCACATGATCCTAGAATGTACACAAACCCACCCGGCAGGGAATCGGCACCAGAAGGGCCCAATTTGCTTGTGGGTAGTGGGGGAAGTGACTGAAAGTGGGGCAGGAGCCAAACATGAGGCATTATTCCCTCTATGACCCCTCCCCTACATCACCACAAAGAAGCAAAGTGGGTTGCCCTGCCCTTGCAAATACCTAAGGCCCTATCACTTACAATGTAACAGGTATGCCAAGACAAAGAAATATGCCCAAATGAAAGAACCAATCAAACCTCCAGAAAAATAGCTAGGTGACAAAGAGATAGCCAACCTATCAGATGCAGATATCAAAACACTGGTAATCAGGATGCTCACAGAATTGGTTGAGTAAGGTCGTAAAATAGAGGAAAAAGTGAAGGCTATGCAAAGTGAAATAATGAAAAATATACAGGGAACCAACAATGAAGAGAAGGGAATGGGGACTCAAATCAACAGTGTGGAGCAGAACAAAGAAATAAACATTCAGTTGGAACAGAATGAAGAAACAAGAATTCAAAAACATGAGGAGAGGCTTAGGAACCTCTGGGACAACTTTAAATGTTCCAACATCCAAATCATAGGAGTGCCAGAAGGAGAACAGGAAGAGCAAGAAATTGAAAACTTATTAGAAAACATAATGATGGAGAACTTCCCCAATCTGGCAAAGGAAATAGACTTCCAGGAAGTCCAGGAAGCTCAGAGAGTCCAAAAAAAGTTGAACCCAAGGAAGCACACACCAAAGCACATCATAATTAAGTTACCCAAGATTAAAGATTAGGAGAGAATCTTAAAAGCAGCAAGAGAAAAGGAGAGACTTACCTACAATGGAGTTCCCATAAGACTATCAGCTGATTTCTCAAATGAAACCTCAAAGGCAAGAATGAGCTATAAAGAAGAAGTATTTGAAGTCATGAAAGGTGAGGACCTACATCCAAGATTACTGTATCCAGCAAAGCTGTCATTTAGAATGGAAGGGCAAACAAAGTGCTTCCCAGGTAAAGTTAAGTTAAAGGAGTTCATCATCACCAAGCCCTTATTATATGAAATGTTAAGGGGACTTAATTAAGAAAAAGAAGAAGATCAAAAATACGAACAGAAAATGACAACAAACCCACAACTGTCAATAATTGAACCTAAAAAACAAAAATAAAAACAAACTAAGCAAACAACTAGAATAGGAACAGAATCACAGAAATGGAGATCACATGGAGGATTATCACTGGGTGGGGGGGAATGGGGGAAAAGTTACAGGGAATAAGAAGCATAACTGGTGGGTACAAAATAGACAGGGGGTGGTTAAGAATAGTATAGGAAATGGCAAAGCCAAGAACTTATATATACAACCCATGCACATGAACTAAGGTGGGGGAATGCTAGTTGGAGGCAGGGTGCAGGGTAGAGGGGAATAAAGAGGAGGAAAAAAATGGGACAACTGTAATAGCATAATCAATTAAATATATTAATAAAATAAAATGAAATGGGCAGAGAAACTGAAGTCTTCAAAGAAGACATACATGTACAAATGGCCAACAGGTACATGAAAGATACTCAGTATCACTGATCATTAAAAAATGGATATCAAAACCACAATGAGATATCATTTCACACTTGTTAGAATGGATATTATCAAAAAGCAATATGTTGGTGAAGACATGGAGAAAAGGAAACTCTTGTACACTATTGGTGGGAATGTAAACTGGTATAGTCACATGAAAAACAGTATGGAGTTTCCTCAAAAAATTAAAAATAGAACTATATGATCCAGCATCCAATTCTGTGTATCTATCCAGAAGAAATAAAAACAGGGTATCAAAGAATATCTGCACTCCCATGATCATTTCAGCATTATTCACAATAGCCAAGCTATGGGAACAACCTAAGAGTCCATGTCCATCAACAGATGAATGGGTAAAGAAGATGTGGTATATACTCATATATGTATATATTACACAATGGGTAATATATACAACATTAGTCTCCCGTGAGAGAGAAGGAAATCTTGCCATTTGCAACAATACTGATGGACCTTGAGGGCATTTTGCAAAGTGAAATAAGCTAGACAGAAAAAAAGTACTGCATGATATCACTTATATGCAGAACCTAAAGAAACAAAAATGAAACTCAGAAACAGAGTAGAAAATGGCTGCCAGGGGTGGGTGTAGGAAAAATAGGGAGAGGTTTGTAAAAGGCTACAAGCTTTCAGTTATAAGGTGAAGAAGGTCTGAGGATCTGAAGTATAACATGGTGACTATAGTTGAGAACACTGTAATGTATAATGGAAACTTGCTAATTAGTAGAACTTAAATGTTCTCACCAATAAGTAAATTAATAAATAAGTGAGGTGATGGGTACGTTAATTAATTAGATGATGGGAATCTTTTCACAATGTATACATATATCAAATCACCACAATGTATACTTTAAATATTTTACATTTTCATATGTCAGCTATACTTTGATGAAGCTGAAATTTTTTAATTAAATATTGTTATCCAAGATAAAAATTCTATTCATCAATGACAAACCTGTGGCAGTGTTTTCAGTCAAAGATTATTTTTCTGAAGACTATAACTTTGGTCTCAAATAGTTTTTTATAACCCACTTAAATGGATATTTAAATGCAATAGAAATTAAACTTGAAAAAATGACAAATTATTGATAAATAAAAAGGAAAAAGCTCTTTGAATGTGTGAGTTTCAGACTAAACATTAAATTCAGAGAATATAAACCTGTACTCATTTAAGGCATTTTAACTTTGACAGCAAAGTCATAATCATAACTTTGCTATAGAAGAATTAAAGCCAGGAATAAAAATTAAGCTGACTTCATGGGAAAGTCTGTGGTTCAGAAAAAGATGCCCTAAAAGTAGAAGCTTAAAAACCTCAGAAGTGTCAGCAAAATAGTACAGAAATGTATAGCCTATTAATTCCTTGTTTGGCAGTCAAAAATCCTGAAACAAAGACAAATTAAAAATTATGTAAACTTCAGTTTTGGTGGGTATGATGACAGAGATGTCTGCCTGTACCAGGCCAGTGGTGGTAACATTCAGGCCCCAGCATCATCAGTGCTGAGCCACTGACAGAGTAGTATCTTAACTAAAAATAACTCAACTCCAGTGTGGTTTGGCATTGATTTTGGCTATAGTTTCTGAGTATGCCTTGAAGGTTCTTTCTGAGAGTTTGAGCTGCCTAATAACCTTTAATAAGTTATTTTCCTGCTTCAGAAAACTAATCAGCAAGCAACCATCATTGAATCAACCAACAAACCAACCTGTCCTCCAACTAGGGTTACATAATTATTACAAAGAGAGGGGAGGGAGACAAGAGTTACCGCTTAACTATAAAACTAAACATGGATGGAACTGGAGAGCATTATGTGAAGTGATATAAGCCAGGCAGTGAAGGACAGATACTATATGATCTCACCTGTAAATGGAAACTAACCAACAAAACAAACAAGCAAGCAAAATATAACCAGAGACATTGAAATTAAGAACAACTGACAGTAACGAGAGGGGTTTGGGGAGAGAGATAATGAGGGAAAATAGAGGAAGGGCCATCAAGGAACATGTATAAAGGACATATGGACAAAGCCAAAGGGGATAGGTTCAAGTGTGGGAGGCGGGGATGGGTGAGGGGGTGGGGTGAAAATGGAGACAACTGTACTTGAACAACAATAAAAAGCAAATAGGAATTCCGGCCAAGATGGAGGTGTAGGTAGAAACCCTTCACTTCCTCACACAACCAAAGGAGGATAACAACCAATCTAAAATCAATAAACAACCAAAAGTGCCAGAAAATCAAACCTCATGGAACTCCAACAACCAAGGTATTAAAGAAACAGTCCAACAGAAAAACCAGACAGATATGCCAAGACAAATAGGAGCAATCTAACAATAACCAGAGGGGAGTGGGGAGGGGATAGTGGGAAGAGGGATTTTCAGGAACTACTATCAAGGACACATGGACAAAACCAAGGGGAGGGTGGAGGCAGGGGAGGGAGGTGGGTTTCTCTGGGGTGGGGTGAAAATGCAGACAACTGTAATTGAACAGCAATAAAAAAAATGTTTCAAAAAATGAAAATAATTTAAAAATGTAAAATTAAATAATAAAAAATAAAAAAAAAGAAATACAGCCCAAATGAAAGAACAGAGCAAAGCTTCAGAAAGAGAGCTAAGTGATGAGGAGATAGCCAACCTATCTCATGGAGAATTTAAAGCCCTGGTAATCAAAATGCTCACAGAACTGATAGAGCTTGGTCGAAAAATGAAAAAACAAATGAAAGATACCCCAAATGAAATAAAACAAAATATCCAGGGAACCAACAGTGACAGGAAGGAAACCAGAACTCAAAGCAATGATTTGGAACAAAAGGAAAAAAATAAACATCCATCCAGAACAGAATGAAGAAACAAGAATTAAAAAAAAAAATGAAGAGAGGCTGAGGAATCTCGGGGACAACCTGACACCTTCCAATGTCCAAATCATATGGGTGCCAGAAGGAGAAGAACAACAGCAAGACTTATTTGAACAAATAATGAAAGAAAACGTCCCCAATCTGCTGAAGGAAATAGACATCCAGGAAGCCCAGAGAGTCCCAAAGAAGTTGGACCCAAAGAAGAACACACCAGGGTATATCATCATCGTTACCCAAGATTAAAGATAAAGAGAGAATCTTAAAAGCAGCAAGAGGAAAGGAGAGAGTTACTTACAAAGGAGTGCCCATAAGGCTATCAGCTAATTTCTCAAAGGAAACCTTTCAGGCAAGAAGTGTCTGTAAAGAAAAAGTATTTGGTAGGTAGACACACTGTGCCTCCTTGCAAAACCAAAAGAAGGACAACAATTTAAAAACAAAAAGCAATCAGAACTGACAGAAAATCAAACTATATGGAAGTCTGACAACCAAGGAGATAAAGATGAAACATTCATCCAGTAGGAGGGGCGGAGACGGGCAGCTGGCTGGAGAGACACACAGCAAGGCGGCAGCTGGCAGACTGAGCAAGGCGGTGGAGTGTGGAGCGGGCTGGGCAAAGCTGCACCTGGCCAGCAAGGCAGCAGCTGGTGGACCTGGTGACAGACCATGTAACCCAGAGTTCCAGCATGGGGAAATAAAGCCTCAAACCACTGATTGAAAACACCTGTGGGGGTTGAGGTGGCAGCAGGAGAAACTCCCAGCCTCACAGGAGAGTTCGTTGGAGAGACCCCCAGGGGCCTAAAATGTACACAAACCCACCCACTCAGGAAGGAGCACCAGAAGGGCCCAATTTGATTGTGGGTAATGGAGGGAGTGACTGAAATCTGGCAGAGAGTGGAGCAAGTGCCATTGCTCCCTGTTGGACCCTCCCCCACATACAGCATCACAGTGCAGTGACGAGTGTTACCCCGCCCTGGTGAACACCTAAGGTTCCACCCCTTTATGTAACAGGTGTGCCAAGACAAAAAAAAAAATGTCCCAAATGAAAGAACAATCAAAGCTCCAGAAAAAATACAACTAAGCAACGAAGAGATAGCCAACCTATCAGATGCACAGTTCAAAACACTAGTAATCAGGAAGCTCACAGAATTGGTTGAATTTGGTCAAAAACTAGATGAAAAAACGAAGGCTATGCTAAGAAAGACAAAGGAGAATGTACAGGGAACCAATAGTGATGGGAAAGGAAACTGGAACTCAAATCAGCGGTGTGGACCAGAAGGAAGAAAGAAACATCCAACCAGAAAAGAATGAAGAAACAAGAATTCAAAAAAATGAGGAGAGGCTTAGGAACCTCCAGGACATCTTGAAACGTTCCAACATCCGAATTATAGGGGTACGAGAAGGAAAAGAGGAAGAGCAAGAAATTGAAAACTTATTTGAACAAATAATGAAGGAGAACTTCCCCAATCTGGCAAAGGAAACAGACTTCCAGGAAGTCCAGGAAGCCCAGAGAGTCCCAAAGAAGCTGGACCCAAGGAGGAACACACCAAGGCACATCATCATTACATTATCCAGGATTAAAGATAAGGAGAGAATCTTAGAAGCAGCAAGAGAAAAGGACACAGTTACCTACAAAAGGGTTCCCATAAGACTGTCAGCTGATTTCTCCAAAGAGACCTTACAGGCAAGAAGGGGCTGACAAGAAGTATTCCAAGTCATGAAAGTCAAGGACCTACATCCAAGATTACTCTATCCAGCAAAGCTTTCATTTAGAATGAAAGGCCAGATAAAGTGCTTCTCAGATAAAGTCAAGTTAAAGGAGTTCATCATCACCAAGCCCTTATTATATGAAATGTTAAATGGACCTATCTAAGAAAAAGAAGATAAAAATATGAACAGTAAAATGACAATAGATTCACAACTACCAACAAATGAACCTAAAAGAAAACACGAACAACCAAAACAAAAACTAAGGAAACAACTAGAACAGGAACAGAATCAGAGAAATGAACATCACATGGAGAGATTTCAGTGGGGAAGGGGAGGGGAGGAATAGGAGAGAAAAGGTACATGGCAGAAGAAGCATAATTAGTAGGCATAAAATTGATGGGGGGAGATCAAAAATGGTATAGGAAACAGAGAACTCAAAGAACTTATATGTACAACCCATGGACATGAATTAAGTGATGGAATGCTGGAGGTTTGGGGGGTGCAGAGTGAAGAGGGGGTAAAGGGGGAGAAATTGGGAAAACTCTAATAGCATAATCAGTAAAATATACTTTAAAAAACAATAAAAAGTAAATAAATCAAAGTATGCAAAAGTAAAATGTGGTTTTTCAAACATTTAAACCAATTACTTTATATTGGCTGTATTTTATGTGGCTAAATGCAGCCTTTTTATTTCATTTATTTTCATAGTTTTTAAAAACCTAGCCCTTATTTTTATTTAGCATTATGTTGAACATTTATTTCACCATATAATCACCCTCTACGGCACAGGCTTAATCTACTTTGTACTTCCTAGTATTTGCATGGTGTATTAAAAACTTTGTTTAACTAGACTAGTTTATTAAGTATTCAATTAAATTTTCATTTATATTCTATTAAGCTTTGGCAAGAACTATGTTAAAAAATAATTTCAATGGTATTCAATAAGCCATTTCTCAGTAAATCATTGTTGTAACTTTATACAATTAAATACATTAAATCAGGGTAGAGACTTCCAGCCAAGATGGAGGTGTAGGTGAACACAATTTGCCTCCTTGCACAACCAAAAAAAGGACAACAGCAAATTTAAAAACAAACAAACAAAAATAACTGTAACTGCCAGAAAATCAAACTGTATAGAGGTCTGAGAACCAAGGAGTTAAAGAAATATTCATCCAGACCACTAGGAAGGGCGGAAACTGGCAGCCGGGGCAGAGAGGACTCAAGGCAAGGCAGTGGCTGTAGGACCCAGGTGGGCAAGGTGGTGGCTGGCAGAGTGGGCAGTCCCACATTTGTGTGCTGATAAACTGGGAGGAATAGATGGGGGAGCAAAACAAACCACGCAACCCAGAGTTCCAGCACAGGCAAAGAAAATCTCAAAACCTCTGGCTGAAAAAACCTGTGGGGGTTAAGGTGGTAAGAGAAATGCCCAACCTCACAGGAGAGTTTGTTGGAGAGACCCAGAGGGTCCTAGAATGTACACAAGCCCACCCACCTGGGAATCAGCACCAGAAGGGCCCAATTTGCTTGTGGGTAGTGGAGGAAGTGACTGAAAGTTGGCCAAAAGCTGAGCAAGTGGCATTGTTCCCCCTCGGACCATGCCCCCACAATATAGCACCACAAGGCACCAACATGCATTGCCCAGCCCTGATGAATACCTAAAGCCCCACCCTTCACTATGTAAGAGGTGCACCAAAACAAAAAAATATGGCCCAAACAAAAGAACAGATCAAAGCTCTAGATAAAATACAACTAAGTGATGAAGAGATAGTCAACCTATCAGATGCACAGTTCAAAACATTGGTAATCAGGATGCTCACAAAATTGGTTGAGTATGGTCACAAAATAGAGGAAAAAGTGAAAACTATCCAAAGTGAAATAAAGGAAAATGTACAGGGAACCAACAGTGAAGGGAAGGAAACTGGGACTCACATCGACAGTTTGGAGCACAAGGAAGAAATAAACATTCAACCAAAACAGAATGAAGAAACAAGAATTCAAAAACATGAGGAGAGGCTTAGGAACCTCTGGGACAACTTTAAACATTCCAACCTGAATCATAGGAGTGCCAGAAGAAGAGGAAAAGCAAGAAATTGAAAACTTACTTGAAAAAATAATGGAGAACTTTCCCAATCTAGCAAAGGAAATAGACTTCCAAGAAATCCAGGAAGCTCAGTGAGTCCCAAAGAAGTTGGACCCAAGGAAGCACATGCCAAGGCATATCTTCATTACATTACCCTAGATTAAAGATAAGGAGAGATCTTAAAAGCATCAAGAGAAAAGGAGAGACTTACCTACAGTGGAGTTCCCATAAACCAGGGGTGTCAAACTCATTTTCACCTGGGGCCACATCAGCCTCACCGTTGCCTTCAAAGGGCCAAATATAATTTTAGGGCTGTATAAATGTAACTAGTCCTTAACTAGGGACAAGGAGCTCAGCACTGCTGCCAGGTAGAAACAAGGTGCCAGGGCTGATGAAACAAGCTGGAGGGCCAGATTTCCAGCCCAAGGGCCTTGTGTTTGCCACCTGTGCATAAGACTATGACCTGATTTCTCAAACAAAACCTGGCAGGCAAGAACAGGCTGTAAAGAAAAGTATTCGAAGTCATGAAGGGCAAGGACCTACATCCAGGATTACTGTATCCAGCAAAGCTATCATTTAGAATGGAAGGGCAGATAAAGTGCTTCTCAGATAAGGTGAAGGTCAAGGAGTTCATTATCACCAAGCCCTTATTATATGAAATGTTAAACGGACATTTTAAGAAATGTTATCTAAGAAAAAGATCAAAAATATGAACATAAAAATGACAGCAACCTTACAACTATCAACTGAACCTAAAAAAAACAGAAACAAAAATGAACTAAGCAAACACTAGAACAGGAACAGATTCACAGAAATAGAGATCACATGGAGGATTATTAGCAGGAAAGGGGGTAGGGGGAGAATTGGGGGAAAGATGCAGAGAATAAGAAGCATAAATGGTAGGTACAAAATGGGGGGAGGTTAAGAATACTATGGAAAATGGAGAAGCCAAAGAACTTTTATGTACGACCCATGGACATGAACTAAGATAGGGGAATGCTGGTGGGAGGGGGTGCAGGGTAGAGGGGAATAAAGAGGAAAAAGAAATGGCACATCTGAAATAGGTATAATCGATAAAATATATTAAAACAAAGAACAGAGGTAGGACTAATAACAGCATTGTATTAGAGGATAAACTAGGTGATTTCTAAGATTTTTCAAAACCTAAAGGACTCTGGTTCTTTAAAATAATATGGAATGCAAACACGTGTGTTTTTTTTTTCCTAGTTGCCATATTGACAATGTTAAGATTTATTTTTTAATATATTTATTGATTATGCTATTACAGTTGTCCCATCCCCCCCCCACTCCACTCCATCCTGCCCACCCCCATCCCTCCCACATTCCCCCGCTATAGTTCATGTCCATGAGTCATACTTATAAGTTCTTTGGCTTCTACATTTCCTACACTATTTTTACCCTCCCCCTGTCTATTTTCCACCTTTCATCTATGCTACTTATTCTATGTACCTTTCCCCCCTCTCCCCCTCCCACTCCCTTAATGACAACCCTCATGTTCTAGTTGTTTGCCTAGTTTGCTCTCCTTTTTGTTTTATGTGTGGCCGTTAATAACTGAGTTTGCTGTCATTTTTACTGTTCCTATTTTTGATCTTCTTTTTCTTAGGTAACTCCCTTTAACATTTCATATAATAAGGGCTTGGTGATGATGAACTTCTTTAACTTGACCTTATCTGAGAAGCACTTTATCTTCCCTTCCATTCTAAGTGATAGCTTTGCTGGATACAGTAATCTTGGATGTAGGTCCTTGCGTTTAATCTTGGGTAATGTAATTATGATGTGCCTTGGCGTGTTCCTCCTTGGGTCCAGCTTCTTTGGGACTCCCTGAGCTTCCTGGACTTCCCGGAAGTCTATTTCCTTTGCCAGATTAGGGAAGTTCTCCTTCATTATTTGTTCAAATAAGTTTTCAATTTTTTGTTCTTCCTCTTCTCCTTCTGGCACCCCTATAATTCGGATGTTGGAACATTTCAAGATGTCCTGGAGGTTCCTAAGCCTCTCCTCATTTTTTTGAATTCTTGTTTCTTCATTCTTTTCTGGTTGGATGTTTCTTTCTTCCTTCTGGTCCACACCATTGAGCTGAGTCCCAGTTTCCTTCTCATCACTATTGGTTCCCTGTACATTTTCCTTTATTTCTCTTAGCATAGGCTTCATTTTTTCATCTGGTTTTCGAACAGATTCAACCAAGTCTGTGAGCATATTGATAACCAGTGCTTTGAACTGTGCATCCGATAGGTTGGCTATCTCTTCCTCGCTTAGTTGTATTTTTTCTGGAGCTTTGAAGTGTTCTGTCATTTGGGCCATTTTTTTGTTTGTTTGTTTGTTTGTCTTGGCGCATCTGTTACTTTAAGGGGCGGAGCCTTAGGTGTTCACCGGGGCGGGGTAATGCTGGTCGCTGCGCTGTGACACTGTACATGGAGGAGTGGCCGAGTGGGAGCAATGGCGCCCGCCTCACTCTCCTCCGGATTTCAATCTTTCACTCCGCTACCCACAATCAAACTGGGCCCCTCTGGTGCTGGTTCCCGAGTGGGTGGGCTTGTGCACACTGTAGGCCCCTGTGGGTCTCTCCAAAGACCTCTCCTGTGAGGCTGGGAGTCTCTCCTGCTGCCGCCCCAACCCCCACAGGCGTTTTCAATCAGAGGTTTGAGGCTTTATTTCCCCCATGCTGGAGTCCTGGGTTGCGTGGTCTGCTTCACTCCCCGCTGTTCGTCCGGATTATCTGTGGGCGAATGTGGTGCCGCGGGGTTCTACCCGCTGCTCTGCCTGCCCCGTTCTCCACCACTCTGAGTCCAGCCCTCTGGATTTATCTGTGCAAATGTGGGGCCGCAGGGTCTGCTAGTGCTCGGACTGCCTGCACCATTTGTCCCACACTCCGCCAGTCTCAGTCCCGCCACAGCCACGAGAGTCCTCTCCACCCCGGTGCCCATCTCCGCCCCTCCTACCGGTCTGGATGAATGTTTATTTTCTATTTCCTTGGTGTCAGTCCCCCTTGCTGTTCGATTCTCTGTCAGTTCTGGTTGCGCGAGGAGGCGCAGTGTGTCTACCTACGCCGCCATCTTGGTTCAAGTGTGTTGTTTTTAATGCATTTGGCTTATTTCTTATTTTTTTTTACAATAGGTTGACATTTTAAGCAATACACTTATTTTTGCAACAAAACACTAATTTACTTATGAATGATAACAGATGCATTTCATCATTTTAGGTATAACTGTGAATATTTTAGAGGATTCATGTATTTCCTTTTCCAGACAAAGACTTTATGCAACTTTTTTAGTTCATTTCAATAATTGAAAAAATTAAATGAAAAAACAGGACTGGGAGGTAAAACTAAAAAAAAAGTGTTTATTTCTTTACAACATTGGTTATTCTAGTATGGTTGCATCATTTAAAAATAGAGGGGTAATATCCAAATATATTGTTATTTAGGAGCCATGGGGAATCAGTCAGATAGAAACTTATCAACTAAGATCCAGAATTGGATTCTGTAATAGTAATAATTAGAAATATTAAACCTCCACGTTAGAATGGTAGTATAATAAAGAACTGATTTGCCCTTCTTAACCTTTGACTAGAATACTAATAAAAACATAAAGAAAAACCTACATGGTTTATTGACTTTAAATCATCCTGATCTGCACAATTTTTCTTCGTAAGATTAAATGCTCTTTTTAAAAATGTGTCAATGAAAATAAAGTTAAAAAGGTAAAAAAAATAAATTTTTTTACTCAAAAAATACATTAAATCAAATCTTGATTTAAAGACACAATAGAATTAGCTTGTAAATTTTTAAAATTTGGGAATCTTTCTGTAAAATAAAGAAGAACAATTTCCCCTCAGCTTTAATATGCTTATTGTTTTACAATTGAATTTTTTACAATGTTGAACTTTCTGTACATGGTGCAGAGCTCCACAACTGGCTAAAGCACCCTTGTAATCAGGGAGCAGTTCTAGAAAATTGAAACCATTCTAGTTGTGTTAATGCTCAAAGTGATTTAATACAAGAAACTAGGTGCTTATCAAATCATGGAAAGATTGGAGAAATGAACTCCTAAGCTTCACCTATAACTTTCAGAATAAGGCCACCAAGCAGATATCAGGGTAGCAGGCACTTTTTCTACTATTAAAAGCAAAGAATCAGAAGACTACTGCCAACCAATTGTTGAACCAAAGAGCATGTTGTTATAAGATCAGGAATCTACTACAACCGTCTCTTGATATACAGAAAGATTGTGACTGGACACTGGAAGGTTGCTTTCAAAGCAAAACAAAATAAAACAAAGTCTCCATTGCAATAACACCAAAGCAGTGGAAATATGGCTTCCATTCCACTTTCCAATTAATTGCCAGACTTTTGAAGCTCTGAAAGGTCACCATGCTATGAAGAAATCCAAGCTTCCTAAAGAAGCCACAATTGGCAGTCCTATCTGAACTCAATCTTTGGGGCACTAGCCCAGGCATGTGAGTAAAGAAGCCTCCAAAGAGTTCCAATCCTCCAGCTGTTCAAGTAGTTTCAACTAAGGCCCCAGACATCATGGATATAATATCCCCACATTGTGTTAGCCTACTTAAACCGTGGCCCACAGAATCTGTGAACGTAATCAAATGATTGTTACTGACATCAATTACATTTGTAGTGGTTTTTTATGGAACAAGAGCTTACCAAAACACATCATAGATATTTCATGTTTCAATTTATTTAGCGTTTCAGAGACATTTTTAAAGGTTATCATATTATTATGTGATTATTACCACAATTTGCCTAAAATTTTATGCTCAATTTTAAATGATAGCTGGTATGTAACTTTTATCTATAAGAACTAAAACTATAGTGAAAATTTAATTATAGTGGTTTTGCATTTCTTTTATACTTAGCATTATTTCTTTATCATAAACCTCCAGAATGACTCTGTCGGGGTTATGAACAAATTTTTTTTATAAATGCTTTGTATCAATTCATATCTATCTTATATATTCAGCATGGTAAAAAAATATTTTAAAAATTTAAGTACAAAAATGAATCCTTTAAGTTAATCAGTCCTATTGAAAACAGAAATATAAGACCATAATCCCTGGGCTGCCCATATATGGTAATGTAAACTAGACCTTGGGAGTCAAACCTGAGAACCTGAGGAAAATGTGGTCTCTACATTATGGGGTTAGGCTGGGGGGGTTGTGGTGCCAGGGAGACTAGCACATTGAGAATCTAATGGTTTTTCCCTGTTATGAGCTGAAATGAATATTCACATAAGACAGCCACCAGGAGATAGTAATAGCTAGGCAGCAGCTTTGGCTTAGCAAGTGCAAGGGGTTCTAGCCAAGTAAACAAATTTTACTATTCCCAGGACTTTACTGTTCCCAGGGCTTTACCTATTTACCATATACTCTTGTACCTGGCTAAGAAGATTGTGAGTCCTCTCACATTCCCCAGGACAAGCAGTGAGCCGCAAAACAAAGCATCGCATCTGAGGAAGGGGCAACTTCTCCTAACTTACATACCCAGAGCGGGGCTTATTTTTGCAATTTGTATCCCCAAAGTAGTTGCCATTTTCTAATTCCTTCTAAGTCCTTGTTAGTGCCAACTTTTGCCCTCAGAGTTCTTCCTATTTATCAGACTAAATGTGATACTGAAGGAGGAGTAGAGCTCCCGACTTCAGCCTTCCAGTGGTTAACTCTTACTGGGATATTTCTGCCTTTCCAACTGGGAAATCTGGGATTTCTGAGATATGTGTTAGTATGGAAGAAGACTGGCCCTAAAGGGTTTGGATCTCAATATGCATTACACAATATGCTAAACGCTACCAAATAATTTATATGAGCCTGTATCCCAGTTTTTAAGCATAAGACAATGAGAAAATCATGATTAGAATCCTGCCTCCACGAATACTACTTATGTAATTTGGATAGTTATCTGAATCATTTTTCCCCAAGTTTTAGTTTCCTCATCTCCAACGTCAGAATAATAAAGCATATACCTTGCAGGGTTGTTGTAAAGATTAAATGAACAATGTGTATAAAATGCCTGGCATTTAAAATATTCAATACATGTTAAATCTCATTTTAAAAAATAGTATAACGCACTAGTGCATTTAAATAATGAAACCTAATTTTCATCTTTGCAAGAGCTGCAAGGAAATCTAGGAAATGTATGATCTTATCAAAGTATAATACAGAAAGGCTGAAATAGAGTGCCAGTGACACATGTCCAACATGGATATTAAACATGAACTCCCCGTTGAATTCTACTGTACTTAGAATGACCAAACAAGAACATTTAAATGCATTCTGTATATTGCAGAACTATTAGATGCTAGTTTAAATATTCATGTTTAGCATTAATAAAAATGAGACATTTTTGTACATGTATTTCCAAGTTTTTTAATTATATCAAAATAGAGCTAAACTCTCACGCTCTAAATAAACAATATTGTTTGTCTTAGAAATGGGCACTTTTAATACTCTAAAACAACAGTGACAATAATAATTTTTGTTAAGAGTTTACCGCATACCGGCAGGCAGTCTGACCACTGGCAGACCCTGCAGCCCCACATTCGCACAGATAAACCAAGAGGGCTGGACTCAGAGTGGCGGAGAACGGGGCAGGCAGAGCGGTGCACCCTGTGGCCCCACATTCGTGCACACATAAACCAGACAAACGGCGGGGAGCGAAGCAGACTGTGCAACCCAGGACTCCAGCATGGGGGAAATAAAGCCTCAAACCTCTGATTGAAAACGCCTGTGGGGGTTTGGGCAGCAGCAGGAGAGACTCCCAGCCTCACAGGAGAGGTCTTTGGAGAGACCCACAGGGGCCTACAGTGTGCACAAGCCCACCCACTCGGGAACCAGCACCAGAGGGGCCCAGTTTGATTGTGGGTAGCAGAGTGAAAGATTGGAGTCCGGTGGAGAGGGGAGCAGGCGCCATTGCGCCCTCTCGGCCCCTCCCCCACGTACAGCATCACAGGGCAACAACCAGTGTTACCCCGCCCCGGGGAATACCTAAGGCTCCACCCCTTAAAGTAACAGAAGCACTAAGACAAAAAGAAAAAAAAATGGCCCAAATGACAGAACACTTCAAAGCTCCAGAAAAAATACAACTACGTGAGGAAGAGATAGCCAACCTATCAGATGCACAGTTCAAAACACTGGTAATCAGGAAGCTCACAGAATTGGTTGAATCTGTTCGAAAACCAGATGAAAAAATGAAGCCTATGCTAAGAGAAATAAAGGAAAATGTACAGGGAACCAATAGTGATGAGAAGGAAACTGGGACTCAGCTCAATGGTGTGGACCAGAAGGAAGAAAGAAACATCCAACCAGAAAAGAATGAAGAAACAAGAATTTGGAAAAATGAGGAGAGGCTTAGGAACCTCCAGGACATCTTGAAATGTTCCAACATCCGAATTATAGGGGTGCCAGAAGGAGAAGAGGAAGAACAAAAAATTGAAAACTTATTTGAACAAATAATGAAGGAGAACTTCCCTAATCTGGCAAAGGAAACAGACTTCCAGGAAGTCCAGGAAGCTCAGAGAGTCCCAAAGAAGCTAGACCCAAGGAGGAACACACCAAGGCACATCATAATTACATTACCCAAGATTAAATGCAAGGACCTACATCCAAGATTACTGTATCCAGCAAAGCTATCACTTAGAATGGAAGGGAAGATAAAGTGCTTCTCAGATAAGGTCAAGTTAAAGAAGTTCATCATCACCAAGCCCTTATTCTATGAAATGTTAAAGGGACTTACCTGAGAAATAGAAGATAAAAAATAGGAACAGTAAAAATGACAGCAAACTCACAGTTATTAACGACCACACCTAAAACAAAAACAAGAGCAAACTAGGCAAACAACTAGAACAGGAACAGAACCATACAGATGGAGATCACATGGAGGGTTGTCAGTAGGGGAGTGGGAGGGGGAGAGGGGGGAAAGGTACAGAGAATAAGTAGCATAGATGATAGGTGGAAAATAGACAGGGGGAGGGTAAGAATAGTGTAGGAAATGTAGTAGCCAAAGAACTTATAAGTATGACCTGTGGACATGAACTATGGGGGGGGGGGAATGTGGGAGGGAGGGGGTGGGCAGGATGGAGTGGAGTGGGGGGGGAATGGGACAACTGTAATAACATAATGAATAAATATATATATTTTTTAAAAGTTTACCGCATACCAGAAAGTATCCCTGCATGTGACATCTATTATCACAAAAACTCCACAAAGTAGATAATAATATTCCCAATTTACAGAGAAGGAAAATAAAGCATAAACACTTCAATAATTTGTAAAACTAGTAGAATTTGGATTTGAGCCCAGGCAGTCTAGCTCTAGAATGAACATTCTGGGTTTTGTTTTTTTTTTTCAAATTATTATTGTATTTTTCTCCATTACCATTTAGTCCCCTTAATCTCCCTACCCCAGCAATCACCACACTGTTCTCCATATCTGTGAGTCCTTCTTTTTACTCAATCCTGCCACTAGCTGCCATCTGCTCTCCATCTATGAGTCTGTCTCTGTTTTGCATGTTAGTTCAGTTTGTTCTTTAGAATCCACATATGAGTGAGATCATGTGGTTTGTCTTTCTCAGACTGGCTTATTTCACTAAGCATAATGTTCTCCAGGTCTATCCATTCTACGCAAAGGGTAAAATTTTCTTTTTTACAGCCAAGTAGAATTCCATTGTGTAAATGTCCCACAGTTATTTTATCCACTCATCTACTGATGGACATGGGCTGCATCCATATTTTGGCGATTGTAAATAATGCTGCAATAAAGATAGGGATGTTTATTTTCTTTTGAATTAGTGTTTTGGGTTCCTTCAGATATATTTCCAGAAGAGGGATTGCTGGGTCAGAAGGCAAATCCATTTTTAATTTTTTGACATATCTTCACACTACTTTTCACAGTAGCTGAAACTGTCTTCATTCCCACCAATAGTGCAAAAAGGTTCCCCCTTCTCCACATCCTAACCAAATCTTCTTAGTTGTTGTTTAATTGATGATAGCCATTCTGACAGGTGTGAGATGGTATCTCATTGTGGTTTTTATTTGCATTTCTCTGATTAGTGACATTGAGCATCTTTTCATATGTCTATTGGTCATCTTTATGTCTCCTTTAAAGAAGTGTCCATTCAGGTCCTTTGCCCATTTTCTAATTGGGTTGTTTGGTTTTTTGGTGTTGAATTTTGTAAGTACCTTATAAATTTTGGATATTAACTCCCTATCAGATGTATTGATGAATATGTTCTCCCATTCTGTGGGTTGTCTTTATTTTGTTGATGTTTTCCTTTGTTGTGCAGAACCTTTTTAGTTTGATGGAGTTCCATTTTTTTATTTGTTGTAAGCAAAAACATTTATTTTATATCCCATTAGAGTCTCATTTGATTAAGGTGAGGGATATTTTCCAATTATTTTTGTCTCATGAGATTTACAAATTGAGAATGTCACTTCAATAAATCACCTGTTCTCATTTGACATCTACCAATGATGTTTAATCACTTGATTCTTTTGAAATGGAAATTTTGGAAATGGCAAGAACTATATTCCTTAATATAATAAATAAAAAATTTTCAAGACCTTGGAGTATTCACAGCTTTATCCCATGGCATCAGTGTACCGTATACCTATAAAAATATAGCAAGATAGAGCACTTATGTTTAGATTCTGAGAATACCCCTTTTTAAAAATTATATTTAATTGATTTTGCTATTACAGTTATCCTGATTTTCCTTGTTTGCCCCCCTCCACTCAGCACTCCCCACTCCCTCAGGCAGTCCTCCCACCCTTGTTCATGTCCATGGGTTATGCATGTAAGTTCTTTGGCTACTCCCTTTCCTATACTGTACATCCCCACAGCTATTCTGTAACTACCTACTTGTACTTCTTAAGCCCCTCACCTCTCACCCATTCTCCCACACCCATAGTCCCATCTCTTTGTCTTTAACCTTCAGCATTAAATTATGATGTGTTTTGTGGTGGGCCTCTTTGCATCTATCTTGTTTGGGACTTTCTGTGATTCCTGGACTTACATATCTATTTCCTTCACCAAATTAGGGAAGTTTTCTTTCATTATTTTTTCAGATATATTTCCAATTTCCTGCTCTTTCTCTTCTGCTTCTGGTACCCTGATGAGGCAAATGTTATATTGCTTAAAGTTGTACCACAGGCTTCTTATACTATCTTCGTTTTTTTGGATCCTCTTTTCTTTTTGTTGTTCTGCTTGGTGGTTTTTTTGCTTCTGTATGTTCCAAATCATTGATTTGATTCTCAGTTTCATCTACTCTACTGTTGTTACCTATTTTTCTTTTGTTACCCTTGCCTGGGGAGATATATCTGATAAAAAAAACTTTTATGAGCAATATCCAAGATTTTGCTGCCTATGTTTTCTTCTACTATTTTTCTGGTTTGGGATCTAACATTCAAGTCTGTGATCCACTTTGAATTTAATCTTGTGTGTGGTGTAAGAGGTGGTCTAGTTTCATTTTTCTGTATATATCTGTCCAATTTTCCCAATACCATTTATTGAATAAACTATCATTAGCTTATTATATGAGCTTGCTTACTCTGTTGAATATTAATTGACTATAAAGGTGTGGGTTTATTTCAGGGTACTCTCTTTTGTTCCATTGAGTGTCTGTTTTTATGTCAGTACCAGGCTGTTTTGATTACTATACCCTTGAAGTATAGTTTAATATTAGTTAGCATGATTCCTCCAACTTTGTTCTTCTTTCTGAGGATCGCTATTGCTGTGCAGGGCCTTTTGTAGTTCCATATAACTTTTTGAGATATTTGGTCTACTTCTGTGAAATATGTCACTGGAATCTTGATAGGAATTGCATTCAATCTATAGATTCCTTTGGGTACTATGGACATTTTAATGATGTTATTCTTCCTATCCATGAGCGCAGTATATGCTTCACTTACTTGTATCTTCTTCAATTTCTTTTTTTAGTGTCTTATAATTTTCTGAGTACAAATCTTTTACATTCTTGGTTAGGTTTATTCTCAGGTATTTTATTCTTTCTGGAGCAATTGTGAATGGGATTGTTTTCTTAATATCCCTTTCTGTTAGTTCATTATTTGCATATAAACTGCAACTGTTTTCTGAATATTAATTTTGTATCCTGCTACTTTGCTCGGTTCATTTATCAGTTCTACTAGTTTCTGGTGGAATCTTTGGTGTTCTCTATGTACAATATCATGTCACCTGCAAATAAAGACAGTCTTATTTCTTCCTTTCCACTTCAGATGCCTTTTATTTCTTCTTCTTGTCTGATTGCTGTGACTAGAATTTCCAGTACTATATTGAATAAGAGAGGTGATAGTCAACATCCCTGTCTTGTTCTAGATCTTAAGGGGAATGCTTGTAGTTTTTGCCCATTGAGTATGATGCTGGCAGTGGGTTTGTCATATATGGCCTTTATTATATTTAGGTACATTCTTTCTATTCCCACTTAGCTGAGAGTTTGATCATAAATGGGTGCTGGATTTTATCAAAAGCTTTTTCTGCATCTATTGATCATGTGGTTTTTATCCTCCTTTTAGTTTTTGTGGTGAATCACATTTATAGATTTATAATAGTACCAGCCTTGCATTACTGGAATAAATCCGATTTGATCATAGGGCATGATCTTTTACATGCACTGCTGTATTCAGTTTGCTAATATTTCATTGAGGATTTTAGTGTCTATGTTCATCAGGGATATTGGCCTATAATTTCCTTTTCTTGCAGTGTCTTTATCTGGCTTTGGAATTAGGATGATGCTGGCCTCATAAAATGAGTTTGGGAGCCTTCTTTCCTCTTGAATTTTATGAAATAGTTTAAGGAGAGGTGTTAGATCTTCTTGGAATAATTGATTGATTCACCTGTGAAGCCATCTGGTTCAGGGCATTTGTTTGTTGGGAGTTTTTCTTTTTTATTATTATTGCTTCAATTTTATTAGATGTAATCTGACTACTCAGATTCCTTAATTCTTCCTAATTCATTTTTGGAAGATTGTATGTTTAGGAATTTATCCATTTCCTCCAGGCTGTCTAGTTTGTTGGTATATGATTGTTCATAATATTTACTTATGATTTTTTGTGTTTCTTTGGTGTCAGTTTTTATTTCTCCTCTTTCATTTCTGATTTTTATTATATGGATCCTTTCTCTTTCTTTCTTGATCAGTTTGATTAATGGTTTATCAATCTTCTTTATCTTTTCAAAAAACCCCAGCTCTTGGATTCATTGATCTTTCGTATCACTTTTTTAGACTCTATTTTATTTATTTCTTCTCTGAACTTTATTATTTCCTTCCTTCTACTCACTTTGGGCTTTGTTTATTGTTCTTTTTAAAGTTCCTTTAAGTGTGTAGTTAGATTGTTTACTTAAGATTTTTCTTGTTTTTTGTGATAGGCCTGTAATGCTATGAATTTCCCTCTTAGGATTGCTTTTTCCGCATCCTATAGATTTTTGGATTGTTGTGTCCTCATTTTCATTTGTTTTAAGGTATCTTTTGATTTCTTCCTTGGCTTTGTTGTTGATCCATTCATTATTTAATAACATGTTACTTAGCTTCCATGTCTTTGCATGTCTTTCAGTGTTCTTGTGATTGATTTCTAGTTTCATAGCATTGTGGTTAGAGAAGATGCTTGATATGATTTTAAGCTTCTTAAATTTATTGAGACTTGTTTTATGTCCTAGCAGGTGGTCTATCCTAGGAAACATTCCATGTGCACTTGAAAAGTATGTATATTGTGCTGCTTTGGGCTGAAATGATCTGAAGATATCAATTATACCCATTTGATCTAGAATGTTGTTGAAGATTACTGTCTTTTTGTTGATTCTGACTGGAAGATCTATCCATTGGAGTCAATAGGGTATTAAAATCCCCAACTATGACTTTAATTCTGTTGATCTCTCCCTTTATGTCCATCAGGATTTGCTTCACATATTTAGGTGCTCCTGTGTGGGGTGTGTGAATGTTTACTAGGGTATATTCTCTTGTTGGATTGTTCCTTTTATCATTATGTGGTGTACTTCTTTGTCCCTTACTATAGCCTTGGTTTTAAATTCTATTTTGTTGGATATAAATACTGCTACCATAGTTTTTTTCTCTTCCATTTGCATGAACTATCTTTTTCCAACCCTTTACTTTTAGCTTGTGTGTATCTTTTGATCTGAGAAGGATCTCTTGGAGGCAGCATTTATAGGGACCTTGCTTTCTTGTCCATTCAGCTACCCTATATGTTTAGGTCACAGTATTTAGCCATTTATATTTAAGATGATTACTGATAGACACATATGTAGTGCCATTTTATTGTTAGACTATTTTCCTCTGGGTTTTTTTTCCTTTCTCTTTTTTTTCCTTCTTTTTAAAGCAAGCCCTTTAACATTTGTTTCAGTACTGGTTTGGTGTTGACAAACTCCTTTAGTTTTTCTTGTCTGGGAAATGCCTTATCCTCCTTCGATTTTAAGTGATAGCTTTGCTGGGTAAAGTAGCCTTGGTTGTAGATCGTTGCTTTTCAACACCTAGAATATTTCACGCCACTCCCTTCTGGCCTGAAATGTTTCTGTTGAGAAATCAGATGACAATCTAATTGGTGCTTCCTTGTATGTAACTACCTGTTTCTCTCTTGTGGCTTTTAGGATTCTCTCCTTGTTTTTAAAACTTATTATTGTCATTATGATGTGTCACAGTATAGGCCTCTTTGGGTCCAACTTGTTTGGGACTCTCTGAGCTTCCTGGTCTTGTGTGTCTTTTTCCTTCACCAGATTAGGGAAGTTTTCCATCATTATTTATTCACATAGGTCCTAAATTTTTGCTAACTCTATTCTCCTTCTGGTATTCCCATGATGTGGATGTTGTTACGTTTCATGTCATCCAAAATGTGTCTTAAGCTCTCCTCATTTGTTTAAATTCTTTTTTCTCTTTGCTGTGCTGACTGGGTGTTGTTTTCTACCTTGTCTTCCAAAACAATGATACAATCCTCTGCCTCATCTAACCTACTGTTTATTCCTTCTAGTGTATTATTTATCTCAGATATTACATTCTTTATTTTGGACTGGTCTTTTTTTTATGGTTTCTATATCTTTTTTCCTTCTGTTGAGTATCTTTACAATCCTTACTCTAAACTCTCTGATAAATTGCTTGCCTCCATTTCATCTTGTTCTTCTGGAGAATTCTCTTGTTCTTTCATTTGGGGTCTGTTTCTTTGTCTTCTCTTTTTGGCTGTGTCTTTGCATTTTTTATCTTAGAAGTTAAACTCTTCAGTCATCAAGCTGTAATTAGCAGTCCAGCTTAAGCACCACAGGGTAGCACAGAGTAATTCCAGTAGGTAGGGCTATTGCTTCCCCTCAGGCTGATGCCACTGCAAGAGGAGTGCTGTGCCTGAGAAAAGATGGCTCCTGCAGTATGAGGAATGACTCAGCATAGGGATCTTGGTAGCTGATCCTTCAGTTATTTCCCCAGAGCCACCAGCCCCAGACTCTCCTCAAGTGTCTCTAGTCCACACTGCCCTCCCTCTGCCTGAGCCCAGGGTAAGTGGCTGCAAATGAAATTTTGTGTTGGACTATAAGAGGCTCTCTGCATCTCCAGCCATCTCTCCCTTGCAGATAGAAACCCTGCTGCTTTTCACAGCTGGATGTTATCTGGGTTTCTGTCTGGCTCTGGTGCTATTGGTGGGGAGCACAGTTTGTGGTTTAGACCTCACACTTCTCAGGGAGAACTCACTAAGCATCCTTCTAGAACTTTAGGTGCTACCTGTGGGAGCCCAGACTGCCCTCTCATGCCTCCTGTGTACTCCCTACCAGTCACATTGTGGTGAAATGGTTTCTTCTGTCTGGCCGTGGCTATAAGGCTTCTTTCCAGCTAGTGTTCAGGATGATTTCTCTACAATTTAGTTGTAATTCCATATTGCTCCTTAGAAAAGGTTAGTGTAACTTCCACTTACTTTTACGCCATCTTGGATTGACCTTGAGTGAATATTCTCAAGTACCATTCTCAACTGCACACAGTAAGGTGCTTCCATCCTATAATTTAATCTACAAGCACTTGAAGTACTTCCAAAACTTACGTAAATAGGTGTTTTATTTAAATTAATCAAGAGAAAGTTTAGTACTAAACAAATTTGTATTGCCGTTAAATGGTAGAATACATAATGAGGATATAGAATATTAAACTATGCTAACTAGTCAAATTTTAAAAATAATTTTATATTTAATAACTATCAAATTTTTGGCTAACTACTGAATTGTGACTAAATTTTAATATAGCAAGGACTTAGCCATGTTTATATAGTTTGAACATAAAGAATTCTCACTCTTCTTCATTCATTAATCTATCCACTTGGATTTTTTTATATTAAGATTTAATTATGATACTTATGCTGCCTTCTTTTTCTTGGTACAGATCATGTAAATGGACACTGCACAAGTCCAACTTCTCATAGTTGCAGTTCTGGAAAGCGCCTTTCTAGTGCTGACGTTTCAAAAGTAAATCGTTGGGGGCCTGGGAGACCACCATTTCGAAAAGCACAGTCAGCTGCTTGCATGGAGATTTCTTTACCAGTTACAACAGAAGGTAGGTTAAACATACAAATTTTTTAGGATAACAATTAAAATTTGGCATACCATGGCAGTGGGAGCTGAAGGACAAGGGATGGAGGTCATATATAAAAGATATAAAAAACTAGTCAACTCCAGACAATGACTTACATGGCCAGGCTGTGGCTATGACTGCAAATCCATTCACACTCTACCTCCTTCTTCACTTCTAATACCAGATGGCTCTGCTTATTGGTAGGTTCCCACCTCCTCTATACAAAGGGAGACCTATGACTTAATCTGTGGTCTAGACTCCCAGTAATAATTGAGAGTTTCTTTCCAACTCAGTGGTAAGCCTCTTAGTGTCTCTGTCTATTAATAGATGTTCAATGTCTGGCAACCTTAATTTCTCAACTGCCAAGTGCATGTGACCAAAAAAAAAAGGCAAAATATTGGCTCTGGTTGATGTGGCTCAATGGATTGAGCATCAGCCTGGGAACCGAGAGGTCACCAGCTTGATTTCCAGTCAGGGGGCTAGTTCTCTAGTTGGGGGTATGCAAGAGGCAACTGATCAGCCTCATTCATATGTTTAAAAAAAGGACTGTTTGCTTACTTATGGAATGATTGTGGGGGCAGGGAGTAAAGTATAAGAGCAAGAAGGCCAGAAATTTTTAGAGAGGAAAAAAAAGGAAGGAATCTTGTAACTTTGCTGCTACTATCTTGCTGAGAAAGAACTTAGCAGACAGAGCAGACAGAGGTAGTAAAAAATAATCTTAGAACTATTTGCTGTGCTATAAAATAATTGTATCACCCCATTTATCAAAAAATTTGATAGCAGATGGTGGCAAGATAGGCGGGAGCAGAGTCCACTCCCCCCTGCACACGAGTGAAACACCTAACTGATCTACTGAGGAACAAAGCCAACAGCCAACAGTACCCCAGCATATATGAAGATAGGAGACCAAAAAGTATAGAGGACACTGAAAAAACAGTCAATCTTCAGGACAATAAGGTCCCTGGGACCAGCGCGGGGACCAGAGTGACTACAGCCCCAGGCCCAGCGGGCGGTGGGCCTGGCACAGGGCTCCTGGGAGAGAGCCGGATTAACAGCTCCCTCCCCTGCCAAACAAGGTTAAAGCAGCACCAAGAGAGACTTGATTGCTTGAAGTCACAGGGAGGGGAATAAAAATGAAGTGGTAAACCCACAGAGACTGTGCGCCAGCTGGAGAGAGTTGAGAGTTGGGCCATGACGGGCCCTTACCTGGACAGTCCCCGGTCTAGCTGGAGAGGTGGGCTGTGTGAGAGGACAAGGAGGGTAAGGATTGAGCAGGAGGAAATTCTCAAAAAGGAAAAGTGAAAAAAAGAGACACTCGGCGACAGTTTGGGGAATTCTCCTGCAGCAGCAGCTCCAGCCTCCTCTCCACCTGCCTCGGGGCTCTCCTGCAGGGGAGTGGGGGACACCGAGCCCACATCAGAGGCACCAGGGAGAGTACGCACCTTGGAGGGACCTGAGACTACATCCAACGCACCTAAGAGAGTGCACACCACTGAAGGCCCCGCTCTCACATCCATAGCCCCGAGGAGGGTGAGGCCTGAAACTGTGGGACCTTGAACTACTGGGGAGCTGGGCTGGAGGCTGGCCAAGTGCTGCTGGGGAACCGAGAACAGTTAAACTAAGCTCCCTTCAGCCTGCTGCAACCAAAAAGACCAGCAAAACTGGCATTGCCAGTTTGAAGCCACAAGGAGGCTTTTTTTTAAGTAATTCTTTATTATTTTTTTATTATTTTTTTTCTTTTAACATATTCTTCCTCTGTTTCCTTCTGCCGTGTTTTATTCCTTCTTTCTTTCCCTTTATATCTCTTCTTCCTTCCTTCTTCTTTTTTCCTTTTTTTTTTTTAATTCCCACAAGTGAGACAATAAAACTTGGAACTGTGAAAAGACCAGAGTTGGACCCAAAGAGGGGGCATCCCAACAGCTGAGGCAGTGAAACAAATTTCACTTTGCTACTCCAGAGAACTTGCAAGTTATAGTATATTTGTATTTTTTTTTCATTATTCTTACAGCCCTCATTTTATTAGTATTTTTGTATTTCTCTTCTTTCTGTTTAGTCTTCTTCACTTGACTGGTTAATTTGCATTGTTTGACTGCTTTCCCCTTGTTCTCTCTTTCCCAGTGTATTGTTAATTAACTGTGTTTCACTTCACTTGTGTTCCATTAGCACACTACTGTATGACCTATAATCCCTATTCTAGTTATCCAGATCATATAGATTCTGTCATATGATTGTTGCTTCATTACTATTGTAAATAATAGCTGTTCTATACATTTGTAAATACTACACAGAACCCCTCCCAGATCTTAGCCCACTTCACTGTTTCCTGAACTTTATTACAGGTGTGGTTAACTCTATTCTCTCACACATTACACCTATTTTCTACCCTTTACTCTCCCTTTACCTCATAATCTAACCTCCCATATGCTCACAGCTTTCTAGATCCAACTCACAATCCTTCCCCCCCTCAACGAGAGTCTTATCTTCTCTCCACCCTTTCTAAAAAGTGGCTAGGTGGGTGAATTATCACGGTTAACACTATAAAAATCCAAAGGATCTCCTATCTCTTCTCTAAAGGCTGGTACTTTAAATATCACAGAATACACTTCTGCTGTCTTAAACCATTTCGCCTTACCCTCCAACCTATCACAAAAAAAGAATAGGTAGAAGCTGTAAACACCAGGATACAGCCGGGAAGAGGAAACCCACCAACAAAGGAACCACCAACAGATAAAAACAGAAGAAGGTGAAGGAGGAAGTGGAAGCCACACTAACTAAACCTAGGACCTATCTGGAAATACAACTAAATAGTGGAGAAATTACTCAAAACAAACAACTGACCAAGAGCAAGAGAAAAGCCTCAAAACCTTGTACCCATGGAAAAACCAGTTCCAACACAACCTGCCCACACCTGCACAACAGACAAGACGTGGGGGACAGACTGACCTTCAAATAACGAGCTGGTGGAAAGGACCCACCAATGAAGGACCCAACAACAACCAAAAACCAAAGACATGCACAGAGCCAACATAAACCACAGCCCAAGATCAGTAAGTAAGGTTGGGAGATCAATGAGATTGTACCACTGAATCTCACAGGTATTCTACCACAGAAGTTTACACCATAAATCCAGGGGGTCAGAACAGATCAACTTAAGCAGCAGAGGCTAACAGGAAGAGTCTCACAAACAATGGGAAGACAAAGAAACAATCCCCAAATGAAAGGAAAGGAGGAAGCCTCAGAAGGAATGCTAAATGAAAGAGGCAAGTCAGCTATCAGATATTGACTTCAAAGCATTGGTTATAAGGACACATAATGAGCTTACAGAGAATTACCAAAAACTATAGGGAAACTACAATGAATTCACTGCAAACTATATCAACATGAAAAAGGAAATAGAAACTATCAACAAGGGCCAAAAGGAAATGAAGAATACAATTTCGGAACTGAAGAACACAGTAGCAGGAATCAGAAGCAGGCTAGATGAAGCAGAGGATCATATCAGCAAACTGGAGGACAAGGTAGAAAAACAACATCCAGAATGAGCAAGAAAAGGAAAAGAGGCTCAGAAAGAATAAAAAGGGGTTAAGGGAAATGCAGGACTACATCAAATGTAATAATATCTGTATAATAGCGATACTAGAAGAATGAGATCAAGGAATAGAAAAGCTGTTTGAAAGAGTAATGATGGAAAACTTCCCTAATTTGATGAGAGAAAAAGTCACACAAATCCAGGAAACACAGGGAGTCCCAATCAAGAGGAACCCAAAGAGGCCCACTTCAAGACACATCATAATTAAAATGGCAAAATACCAAGATAAAGAGAGAATCTTAAACACAGGATGGGAAAAACAGGAAGTAATATACAAGGGAGCCCTGATATGACTAGCAGCTGACTTCTCAATGGAAATACTCCAAGCCAGAAGGGAATAGCGAAAAATATTCCAGGTAATGAAAAACAGAGGCGTGCAACCAAGACTACTTTATCCATCAAGGCTCTCAATTAAAATGAAAGGTCAAATAAGGAGCTTCCCAGACAAAAGAAATCTAAAAGAATATACCTCCTCCAAACCAGCTCTGCAGGAGATGCTAAAGGGCTTGCTTTGAGAACAGGAAGAAAAACAGTGAAAGAGAGTAGAACACAGGTACAAAAAAATGTCAATGAATAAATACCTATCAATAATAACCTTAAACGTAAATGGATTAAATGCTCCAATCAAAAGACACAGAATAGCTGAATGGATAAGAAAACATGACCTATACATATGTGGCCTACAGGAGACCCACCTCAGAACAAAAGAACTACACAGACTGAAAGTGAAGGGCCAGAAACAAATATTCCAAGCAAATGGACAGGAAAAAAAAGCAGGGGTAGCAAAACTCCTATCAGACAAAATAGACTTCAAAAAAAGAGCCATAAAAAGAGACCCAGAAGATCACTTCATAGTTCTCAAGGGAAGAATCCATCAATAAGATATAAACATAGTAAATATATATGCACCCAACATAGGAGCACCCAAATACATAAAGAAAATCTTGGAGGACTTCAAGAAAGATATTGACAGCAACACAATTATAGTAGGGGATTTTAACAGCCCACTGTCAAAAATAGATCTTCAAAACAAAATATCAACAAAGATATTGTGACATTGAACATGTCCTAGATCAAATGGACTTAACTGATATATATAGAGAGGGAGACTTTCATCCCAAAGAAGCAAAATACACATTCTTTTCAAATGCACATGGAACATTTTCAAAGATAGACCACATGATAAGACATAAAACAAGCCTCAACAAGTTCATGAAAATTCAAATCATGTCAAGCATTTTCTCTGACCACAAGAGACTGAAACTAGAAACTACCCTCAAGGAAAAAACTCAAAAACCATCAAATTCATGGAGATTGAATAGCTATTAAACAATTAATGGGTCAAGAATGAGATTAAGGAATAAATCAAAAAGTTTCTGGAAACAAATGTAAATGAACTCACAACAATCCAAAACCTATGGGACCCAGAGAAGGAAGTCCTGAGAAGGAGGTTCATAATTATACAGGTGTACCTGAAAAGAATAGAAACATTTCAAATAAACAACCTAACCCTACACCTATAAGAACTCAAGGAACAACAACAAAGAAAACCGCCAGAGCAAGTAAAAGGAAGGAAATAACCAAGATCAGAGCAGAATTAAGTGACATAGAGACTAAAAGCACAATTCTAAGGATCAATGAATCCAAGAGCTGGTTCTTTGAAAAAAACAAAATTGACAAGCCTTTAAGTAGGCTCATCAAGAAAAAAAGAGAAGACCCAAATAAACACAATCAGAAATCAAAGAGGAGAGACTACAACTGATACCACCAAAATACAAAGGATTGTAAGAACTTACTACGAAGAACTGTATGCCAAGAAATGTGAAAACCTAGATGAAATAGACAAATTTCTAGAAAAATATAACCTTCCAAAACTCAATGAAGAAGAAGCAAAAAGTCTGAACAGACCATTAACACCTGATGAAATTGAAACAGTAATCAAAAAGCTTCTGACGCACAAAGCTCTGAACCAGATGGTTTTGCAGGAGAATTCTACAAAGCATTTAAGGGAGAGCGTTAGATAACCCCCATCCTCCACAGATTATTTCAGAAAATTCAAAAAGATGGAAGACTCTCAAACTCTTTTTATGAAGCCAACATCATCCTAATCCCAAAACCAGATAAAGACACAACAATAAAAGAAAACTTCAGGCCAATATCACTGATGAACATAGATGCTAAAATTCTCTACAAAATATTGGCAAACCAGATCCAGAAATACATTAAAAAGATCATACACCATGATCAGGTGGGATTAACCCCAGGGATCCAAGGATGGTACAATATTTGCAAATCAAGAAACTAATATACCACATAAACAAAAGCAAAGACAAAAACCACATGATCATATCAATAGATGCAGAAAAGGCATTTGATAAGGTACAGCACCGATTTACAGCACTCAGCAAAGTAGGAAGAGGGGGGCATTCTGCAAAATAATAAAGGCCATACATGAGAGACCTACAGCCAACATCATACTCAGTGGACAAAAACTTAGAGCTTTCCCAGTAAAATCAGGAACAAGACAAGGATGCCCTCTCTCTCCACTCCTATTCAACATAGTATTGGAAGTCCTAGCCACAGCAATCAGACAAGAAACAGAAATAAGAGGCATCCAAATTGGAAAGGAGGAAGTAAAACTGTCATTGTTTGCAGATGACATGTTAGTGTACATGGAAAATCCTATAGACTCCACCAAAAAACTACCTGACCTAATAAATGAATTTGGCAAAACAGCCAGATACAAACAGTCAATGCTCAGAAATCAAAGGCATTCTCGTACACCAACAATGAAACATCAGAAATGGAAATCAGGGAAAAAATCCCATTTGATATAGCAACAAGAAAAATAAAATACCTAGGAATCAACCTAACCAAGGAGGTAAAAGACCTGTACTCAGAAAACTACACAACACTGAAGAAAGAAATTAAGGAAGACACAAACAAATGGAAGCATGTACCATGCTCATGAATTGGAAGAATTAGCATCATCAAAATGGCCATACGACCCAAAGCAATTTATAGATTCAATGCAATCCCTATTAAAGTACCCATGACATATTTCACAGATATAGAACAAACATTTCAGAAATGTATATGGAACCATAAACAACCCCAATAGCCACAGCAATTTTTAGAAAGAAGAAAATAGGAAGGATCACAATACCTGATATCAAACTGTATTACAAGGCCACCGTAATCAAAACAGCCTGGTACTGGCATAAAAACAGGCACATAGACCAATGGAACAGAACTGAGAGCCCAGAAATAAACCCAAGTATCTACAGTAAATTAATATTTGACAAAGGAGTCAGGAGCATAAAATGGAACAAAAATAGCCTCTTTAACAAATGGTGTTGGGAGATCTGGACAGCTACATTCAAAAAAATGAAACTTGATCACCAACTTACACCATACACAAAAATAAATTCAAGGTGGATAAAAGAATTAAATGTAAGTCGTAACACCATAAAAGTTCTAGAGGAAAACATTGGTAGGAAAATCTCAGACATTCCATGCAGCAATATCCTCACAGACATGTCCCCTAAAGCAAAGGACATAAAGGAAAGAATAAACAAGTGGGACCTTATCAAAATAAAAAGTTTCTGCATGGCTAAAGAAAACAGAATTAAAATGAAAAGAGAACCAACACTATGGGAAAACATATTTGCCAATGAAACCTCAGACAAGGGCCTGATCTCCAAAATATATAAATAACTCACAGGACTCCAGTCCAGGAAGACAAACAACCCAATTAAAAAATGGGCAAAGGACTTGAACAGACACTTCTCCAAGGAAGACATACAGAGGGCCCAGAGACATATGAAAAGATGCTCAGCATCACTAGCCATCAGAGAGATGCAAATTAAAACCACAATGAGGTACCATCTCACACCAGTCAGAGTGGCCACCATAAACAAATCAACAAATGTTGGAGAGGATGTGAAGAAAAGAGAACCCTAGTGCACTGTTGGTGGGAATGCAGACTGGTGAGGCCACTGTGGAAAACAGTATGGAATTTCCTCAGAAAACTAAAAATGGAAGTGCCCTTTGACCCAGCAATTCCGCTGCTGGGATTATACCCTAAGAGCCCTGCAACACCAATCCAAAAGAACCTATGCACCCCAATGTTCATAGCAGCACAATTTACAATAACCAAGTACTGGAAGCAACCTAAGTGCCCATCAGCAAATGAGTGGATCAAAAAATTATGATACATTTACGCAATGGAATTCTACACAGCAGAGAGAAAGAAGGAGCTTATACCCTTTGCGACAGCATGGATGGAACAGGAGAGCATTATGCTAAGTGAAATAAGCCAGGCAGTCAGGGACAAATACCATATGATCGCTCCTTTAACTGGAACATAATCAACAGAAGAAAAAAGCAAACAAAATATAACCAGAGACATTGAAGTTAAGAACAATCTAACAATAGCTAGAGAGGAGGAGGGAGGGACAGTGGCATGAAGGGTTTTCGGGAACTACTGTAAATGACACATGGACGCAACCAAGTGGGAGGGTGGAAGCAAGGGAGGTAGGTAGGTTTGGTTGGGGTGGGGTGGAGGGATGGGGAGAAAATGCAGACAACTGTATTTGAACAACAATAAAATAATTTTTAAATTTTTTAAAAATTTGATAGCAATGGTCTGTATTACTCTTCAAATTTTTAAATAAATTTTGTTTTATTATTTGTTTATTATTATGCCATACTAAATCTTGTCCAGGGATAATGGAGACAATGTTTTCTCTCTATCACTAGTGCCTCGAGTAGCAACCTTGAATGTTGATGAACCATGAATGGAAAAATTAGGGGAACATATTAGCTAGGAATATTATAAAAGAATCAAAATATAAAAGGTCATAAAAGAAACAGCACTCAATCCCTGCATTGAGAGTCAAGAATTTAGAGTTTTAGATATTTCTGCATCAAACTTGTGCTGCATTCTAGAAAAATTACTTAATACTATGTCTCTCTCTCCAAATCTATAAAATATATAGATTATACCCAAGCTTATTCTCTTTCCTAAATTCTATTTCAAACAATTATGTCTGTAACTTGCTGAGGGATAGGAGGAAATTGGAAATACTATATTTTGTTTTCTAGAAAAAGGGTAGTCTGAGGAATTTATTTTTAGTCTTTTTTAGTAAAAATGAGCCACACTTACACCTATCAAGAGAGCAAGGAGAGTGAAGGCAGTAGAAAGAAGAATGTGAGAAACATGTACTCAGGAGTTTCTAAGAACAATACAACCTTCCTAATACCATTTAACTGAGGTGCTCAGTTTATACTTGCTGGAGGGAGTACTTTGTATAAGTGTTGATGAGCAGGAGAACCTGAAACCATCCCATTTCCTTTAAGTGATCTGAAGCCCTCTCAGAAACATTACCACTATCAAAGGGATGGCACTGTGTACAGCTCCATATTTGGCCCTATGTAGTTAGGACTGAATTTGGACTCAAGGTAGGCAGCTTCAAACTAGTTCAGGAAGATAATGTTTGCTCTTTGGCCTTGCTAAATAGTTCAATTTTTACAACTGTAATTACTCCAGATTTAGCAAAACCAAAAACTGCATTAGGGGAATGTATTTGCCATAGAACATTTGTGACTTGAGGTTAGTAGCCACAATGTTGTCAGTAAGTAGAAATTGCCAAAAAAACCTCAGGAATACTGTACCTCCAACAGTTGAAAGACAGAGGGAAGCATACTTAAAATGACACCAGAAATTCTTGTAACTTTGACTACCTAGACTAATTTTTTTTCCAGATTAGAGAATTTCAACTAAACTTGTGAGGTAGTGTAGAGAGAAAAATATGGTGAACTGGAGAGTCAAGTTTTAGTCCCAGGCCTACTTAAGTTTTTGGTTGACACTTCTGGACTTTAGTCTCTTCATTTTCAAAATATGTGGTGTACTGGATAAGCTGCCTTCCAGATCAGTTAACAAAGACTCACAATTCTACTTGTCCCTCATAATTTTGGTTTTCATGCATGAAGTCTCACTTTACTTTTTCTGGAAATATACTAACATTTCATTTTTGTTTTTTAAATTTCCATAGAAAGCCGAGAAAATTCCTATAATCGTTCTAGAAGCTCTAGCATCTCCAGCATTGACAAAGATTCTAAAGAAGCAATTACAGCACTATACTTTATGGAGTCCTTTGCTCGGAAAAATGACTCTACCATCTCCCCTTGTTTGTTTGTTGGAACTAGCCTGGGAATGGTGTTAATCATCTCCCTGAACCTACCTTCAGCAGATGAACAAAGATTCACAGAGCCAGTCATGGTATTGCCAAGTGGTAAGAGTTTTTATTTATTCATTCATTGCTTTTTTAAAATTTAAAGTATTGTAAAACATGAATTTGTACTGTCTGTAGCAAAGATTTTAAGTATTCTGTGTAATAGAAAATTTCATAAATCATATACTATTTCAACATTTGTCATGTTCCAACTTTCCTTTAGGGTAAAAAAGCACAACCATTTCTATGGTAGTAAACTATGGAACTGCCAACCTACACAATGCCTTGGGAAATAAGTTCCTGAAAAGCACTGAAGAAAACCTTAATGCGAAAGTTAAAAAATTATTTTTTTAAACTCTCATCTTTTTTTTTTCAATGAGAAAGGTCACTTTCATTTTTTTAGAACTTTTATTTATTTTTTTTTTACCTTTTTTTTTAACTGTTTTTCAAGTACAGTTGTCTCCATTTTCCTCCCACCACTCCCCCGCCGCCCCAGCCATCCCCACTCTCCACCCTTGATCCTACCCCCTTTGGTTTTGTCCAAGTGTCCTTTATACATGTTCCTGAAAACCCTTCCCTCTTTTCCCACATTATCCCCTCCCACTTCTCCTCTGGTTACTGTCAGTTTGTTCTTTATTTCAATGTCTCTGGTTATATTTTGCTTGCTTATTTGTCTTGTTGATTAGGCATGGATGGTAATGGAGAGGATTATGCTAAGTGAAATAAGCCAGAGGTGAAAGACAAATACCATATGAGAAAATATCTTTTATTACATATAGCAGAACAGCCCCAAACCCAAACTGGGGAGCTGCTTACGTGTTCATGATATTCAAATGAAACCACCCGGTGGACTGGCTGATGTGGACATGCTGTTTATTACCCACACAGCGGGGTAGTGCATTGAAGGCAGCTGGTTGGTGGGATAGAGAGGGCACCTCCTCTAGTCTGAGGCTCGATATAAGGGGTCCCAGACAAAGGAAGCACGTGTCCTACACATGACTCTAAACTACATTACCTCAGTGTGTAAAGGTCAAGAAGCAGTCACAAGACAAGAAAGCCACTCCTAAAAGGAGATAAGGAGGGAGTTACAATCCACTCCCAAAACAATACATATTCCTTCTAGCCAGCGGCCATCTGACCAGCCCTCAGTCATGGGAGGGGGAAGGGCCATGTTCGCTGACCCTACACTACATTTCCAATTTTTAAGAAAATATTCACAATTCTCTTAGTCCTTAGCCTACTTTTTAGTGGCTACAATTAAGAATTGGTTTTTTGAAAAGATAACCAAATTGACAAACCTTTAGCTAGACTTAGAAGAAATGAGAGAAGACTCAAAGAAAATCAGAAATGAAAGATGACCCATTGCTGGATAATCTAGAAGAAATGAATAAATTCCTAGAAACATACAATGGACTAAAACTGAATCATGAAGAAATAGAAACTCTGAACAGACCTGTGACTAATAAAGACATTGAATCAGTAATCAAAAACCTCTTAACAAAAAAATGCCACTGCTTCTTTAAGGAATCTTTTCACATAGATTTATCTTGGTTATCTTGAGAACAAATTTTAATCAATGATATGGAAATTTGAAATGCACTAAATCATTGGATTTTAGAGTGGGAAAGCCTTGACATTATCCATTCTGATAGCGATCACTGTAGTCTGAATCTGAGTCATGTGGAGGGTTTGTTACAGCACAAATTATTGGGTGCCACCGTCGGAGTTTCTAATTCAATAGTTCTGGGCTGGGATCTGAGGATTTGCATTTTTAATGAACTCCCAGGTGATGCTGACCATACTAATGCAACTTTACAGGCTAGGGTGAAAAAACCTACAGTTCTTACCTCTTGTAGAGGGAAAAACCCAGTCCTTCCACCTTCTGTGTCTCTCCTATGTGTCACACTATTACATTTTCACACTGCTGCACTGACAACACTACTTAACACCAGAGGTATGGACAGGGTTTTTTTTGCCACAACAAGCAATTCTCTGCAACACTGGCTGGGTGCCCTACAATTTAACTCAATTCTGATACTGGTGATAGCGTCAGATCCCACAGGTTAAGGGCTCAGTCCCACAAGACTGCCCCCCAGACCCTCTTCACCGACCAGTCGCAAGTCAAGGTTGTTACTACCTGTTCTTCAGCTGTAAATGTGAGACCATGACCCCCTCCTTGGGTTCAATTAATTGCTACTGTGGCTCACAGAACTCAAAAACCTATTTACTTACTGTTTCCAGTTTATTGTGAAAGGATCTAGATGAACATCCAGATAGAAGATATGCAGAGGATAAAGTATTTGGGAAGGACACAGAGTTCTCATGCCCTCTTCCCCACACTTTTACGTTTTCACCAACCAGGAAGCTCTCCAAAACCCCTCCTTTGGATATTTTAAGTAGGCTTCATTACAGGAATAATTAATTAAATCTTTGGCCACTGATGATTGAACTCAATCTCTGGTCCCGCTCCCTCAGCCAACCCTCTAATCATGTGGTTGGCACCCCTGGCAATTAGACCTCATCCTAATGTGACGGCCAAAGGTCACCTCTTTCACATAACAAAAGACAATGGTGTTGCTCTCACCAGGAATTCCAAGGGTTTTTAGGAGCTCTGTGCCAGAACAGGTGATAAAGACAAAACACATATTGTAAATCACAATATTGCACATGCATATTCAGCTTAATCAAGATAAATTTAATTCTACCTACTTTATTTCTATACCTACGTAGCTGAATATGGCTGGAGAATATATGTAACCACGCTAATAGTCTCATTTTGAAATAAATCATGAATAACCTCAAGTGGGCTCCTGTGTTGCTAACGTCATACTTTAGAGATCTCGTTCTCTCTCCCACCCTCTTGAACAACCATTGCAATTTTCTCCACTCTCCTCAAATCTCTAGCACCTCCTCTGCTGTTTTCAATCTCAGCTAATAGCCATGTGTCCTCTTTCACAGAGAAAATTGAAAGAGTCAGATAAGAATTTCAATGGTTGCCACCACCACATCTACCAGCCTGTCTATATCTCCATGGTCTCCACATTCTTTCCTATTATTATGACTAAACTATGTAAGCTCCTAACTGGGTCATCTTCTACTTGTGTACACTAGATTCTGCCCCCTTCCCCTACTCAAGAAAGTCAATCCAGCATTTTTTTCTTTTTATAATTATAGTAATATGTTTATATTATTGCCCATAATTGTATAATTATAATAAGTATTTCTATGAGATCAGCATACAAACATGCTGTCACTTCCCCCATTTAAAGAGAAAAACCCTCTTTTAAATCCATTCGCCTATAATGCCCCATTTTTATCTTTAATCACTGCTTTATCCTCAATGCAAAATTCCTTGCAATGGTTGTTATAACCATTATTTCTAATTTTATTCTCCCATTGTGTCTTGAGTTCATTGTGATCAAATTTTCTCCTGTACCAATCAACAAAAATCTCTAGGTTATTACTAACCATATTGCTAAATCCAGTGGTCAATTCTCAGGCAATATCTTGGCATATCAGCAACATAATACACAATTAAGCATTGTCCCTACCTTTAAACACTTCACTCGGATTCCAGAACACTTTATTTACCCAGTTTTCTTCCTACATTTCTAGCCATTCTGTCTTAGTCTTCTTTGCTGTTTCCTCCTCAGTTCACTAGCTTAAAATATCAGATTGCCCAAAGACAGTCTTTGAACCTTTACTATTTTCTCCTTTTGTTGTCAAACTTTTTTGTTCCTTTTATAGATATCTGAGCTTTTTAGGAATATTGGTTTATTTTTATATTTTTATTTATTTATTTTTAGACAGAGAGGAGGGGAAAGAGAAAGAGAGGAAGAAAAACATCAATGTGTGGTTGCCTCTCATGCACCCACTACTGGGGACCTGGCCCATAACCCAGGCATGTGCCCTGACTGGGAATTGAACCAGCAACCCTTTGGTTCCCAGGGTGGCACTCAATCCACTGAGCCATACCAGCCATGGCTCTATTTTCTATTTATATTTAAGCCCTAGATCACAGGTGGTAAACACAAGGCCCTCAGGCCGAATCTGGCCCCCCACTTTGTTTTATCTGTCCCAGCACCTTGTTTCTACCCAGCAGCAGCTCCAGGGGCCAAGCTTCTTGCCCCTAGTTAAGGAGTAGTTACATTTATACAGTCCTAAAATTACATTCGGCCCTTTGAAGGCAACTGCAAGGCTGATGTGGCCACTGGTGAAAATGAGTTTGACATCCCTGCACTAGATGAAATCAGCCAGCCTCATGACTTTTAATGCCATTTATAATCTGATGGGTCATATGTTTCCATTTATAGATGGACCTATCCCCAAATTCCTGACATAAGTATTCAGTTAGTTGACATCCAATGGATACTTAATAAGCATCTTAAGATCAATATATCCAAGACTGAGTTTCTGATATACTTTTCTTTCTCCCATAGTCCTTCCCACAGTATTTATTTATGGCAATTCCACCATTCTGATTTCTCAAGTCAAAAACAGGATCACCCTCGATCACTATGTTTCTTTCACACTCTAAATCCAAGTTATTAGCAAATTCTGTTGGTTTGACCTTTATAATCTACTCAGATTCTAATAATTTCTCACCACCTGTTACCAAACTGGCTGGAGCAAGCCTCTCTCCATTTCTCACCTGGATTATTTTGCTGACCTCTTAACTGCTCTCCCTTCTTCGAACCTCGACTCCCCATAGGATATGCCCAGCAGGAAGAGTGATCCCATTAAATGAAAATTAGGTTATATCACTCTACTCTCAAAGTCCTGCCATCTCAAACTCAGTAAAAGTCTAAGTCTTTAGTGTGTCCCACAAGAACGTACGTGACCTAGCTCCATATTATCTCTCTGTTATTTCCTATGAGTCTACCCTTCACTGCTCTAGAAAGTCAAGATCTGTAAAATGTTTTAGATTATAGTTTACTTACAGACAAAGTTTGGTTACCAGTTTCATTGTTGCTGATAAAAAACATGAGACTTCTATGTCAGAGATGAAGGGTAATCACAGTAGCCAGAATATCAGCATTTTGTGCTGCTTTCCTGTGCTGCCTAATCCCCACAGTATGGTGCCTTCTCTTCTATATTAGTCCGCTTAGGCTCCCGTAACACAATACCACAGACTAGGTGCTTAAACAACAGAAATTTATTGTATTTTCCCACACTTGTGGAGACTAGCAGTCCCAAATCAATGTGCCAGCACTGTTGGCATCTGGGGAGAGCTCTGTTCCAGAGTTGCAGATGGCTTTCTTCTCACCGTGTTCATATGGCCTTTCTCCTGGGTCCCCACAGAGAGGAAGAGAGAGCTCTCCTGTGTCTCTTCTTTTAAGGATACTAATTCTGTCATACCAGGTCCCTACCCTTATGCCTTCATTTAACCTTAATTATTTCCTTAGAAGCCCCATTTCCAAATGCATCCACACTGGCAGTTAGGCCTTTGATATATCAATTTGGGGAGGGAGAGAGATAAACATTTAGTCAATAACACCTTGTACCCTATTTAAAATTTAATCACATCCTTTCCCAAGAGTTCCTATAGCTTTTCTGCTTTATTTTTTCTTTAGTACTTATTACTAATTAATAGCTCATATATACATATACATACACATATATGTTTATCATATATATTGTATGTCTCTATCATAGAAAGTGTGCTCTATTAAGGTGGGGGTGGTCTTTTTTTATTCACTGTTATATCCCTTGTGCCTAAAACAGAGCTAGAACATACAGTTACTTCTCAGTAAATACTTGTTGATTAAATGAAGTTTGTATGTAGTAGGGAAGGTTGATTATTTGGAAAGCTAGAGTCAGGTGCACTTCTAGCCTGTGAGACCTCCTTTAAGAGGGAAATCTTAATGAATTGTGTGGTCAGTTACTTACTGTAGACTGAATTGTTAGGATTTTATAGAAGCCCTTAAATTTAAGCTTACTTTGTAATGAAGTGTAATTCTGAAAAAATAGAGATTGTAATTTGGACTTGCTTAAGTTTTCCTTTTTTTTTAAGTTAGGAAAGAATAAAGGCAGAGTCATCCAGATCAATAATACATTGTTGGGAAAACATAACACCCTGTAAAAACCTAATGAACAGAATATAAACAAAGCCTTTTTCACCACAAATTAGGAAACAAAGCAGCTGTTTTGGCAAGAGTAGCTTATTAAGAAATTGTCATTTGGATGCCGACAGCTTGTAAGTGTCAGGTATAAGTAAAATGGATTTAACAATGTAAGTTTCTTGTCTCTTTAACCTACTTTAGGCTATCTCTAAATTGAGGGTGCTGAGATATACTTAGAAAAGTTTTCTTTTAGTAGGTAGTTATGGAAATGTGGTTTTATAGAAGGGTCAATTCTAGATTAATTCTAATTAAATCATTCATCATAGCTATTGGCATTATTTCTTCTTCATGGGAGGTTGGGAGATCTGGCTTTTTTCTACCTTGATCCTCAGACTGAAGTGCCTAAACCTCTCTTCTCTTATCCTCTTCAGTTACCTTGCAAAACATCCACAGGCCACCAATTCTGGTTTTAAAGTAAGATGTGAAATCATCTAAACATGTTATTTTGGAGTTGATAAATTTTAAGTACTTCAAGTTATAAAGTACTTTCTAAATGGAATGTATTTTTGTATATCACCCGTTCCTTTCCATGTCTCTGTCACATATACACTCTTGCAGCCTATTAGCCTGATTAGCCTTATTACTCTCACTGCATGATGTCGAAGGACAAAGGCAAAATAAAGGCTGCTAGGGCATTGCTTAAGGGAGAGTCTGGAAGTATTCAAAGGTGAATCTATTCCAAGTTACCTCCTAAGCTTTATACTATCCTGTCTTCTGGGACTGGTAAAAATCACCCATAGGTAGTAATCTGGCAAGGATATTCAACCTTTGAGAATGCAAATGAGTAAATCTCTTTTCAGTATAAAGGTGGATTAGCCTGCCCAAGAGTCAAAGGTAGTTTGTTTGTTTTGTTCCATATAATCAAAATTGCTAGCCTGAATTCTAGCTGGTAAAAGTTCATGACATTTATTTTGAGTGCTCAATTTCAGAAGAAGAAAAAAAGCATTTTCTAGCTAAGGAATCTATTAAATAAGTGGAATCAGATGGCATGATTATTTTTTCAGTTGAAGTTATTTCAATAAACAAAAATTATACTTTTATTCCCTGGCCAGTGTAGCTCAGTTGTTTAGAAAATCATCCCATAAACTGAAAGGTCTCAGATTCAATTCCCACTCAGGGCACATGCCTGGGTTGTAGGTTCTGTCCGTGGTCAGGGCGTGTGAGAGAGGCAACCAATTGATGTTTCCCTCTCACACTGATATTTCTGTCCCTCCTTTCCCCTCTTTCTAAAATCAGTAAGCATGTCCTTGGGTGAGGATAAAAAGAACTATACATTTTCTAAAATTTGCTTTTCAAAAAAGGATTTTAAAGGAAACTATATAGTATAAAGAAGGAACACTGGAATAAGAATCTGGAAACCTGAGTTCTAGTCCAGACTCAGCCACTAACTTGCTATGTAACCTGACCCAAGTCTCATCATCGTTGGGGGTCTCCATTTTCTTATTAATATAATGAGAGCATTTGACAAGTTGATGTCTTAGGCTCCTGTTAGAACTAACATTCTATAATTCCAAATTATTATAACTGATAAACTCACAAATCTACTTATTCATGTGTATTACTGCAATGTTATGATATATAGATATAAATGATCATAATAGAAAACATGTATTGCCCATAATAAAAACAGCTGTTGTAGAAAGAATTTCACATGCCAATGATATGGAATTGTTTTTATAGGTACATTCCTCTCATTGAAAGGAGCTGTGCTAACATTCTCCTGTATGGATCGAACTGGTGGACTAATGCAACCGTCATACGAAGTTTGGAGGGATCCAAACAACATAGATGAAAATGAGAAATCTTGGAGAAGGAAACTGGTCATGAACTGTCCCTCTCTGTCACAAGAAATAGGAGATCATCAGTATACAATAATCTGCTCAGAAAAACAAGCCAAAGTTTACTCACTGCCTTCTCAGACTTGCCTTTATGTTCATAACATCACCGAGACATCTTTTCTCCTGCAAGCAGATGTAGTGGTCATGTGTAACAGTGCCTGCTTGGCATGCTTTTGTGCCAATGGGCATATCATGATAATGAGGTACTTGCCTTCTCTATAAGTTATCTGTTAATTACAGCAGTGCCAACAAGGTCCAATTCTGAAAAGCACATGTGTAATGTGCAAGATGTTATCTAGAAGTGACGTGAGATCCTTGTTTCTTACATTTTTTAATGTTTTGTTTTACAATTTGAGAAAAGTTTAGGCTTTTTATTTTTTCCTTTAGCTAAAAATGCTTTGCATTGTGAATAACATATATGTTTTAATTGGCATTAAGGAATCTAAGAAAAGAATGATTTTTTCCAGTCTTCCACACATTCATTCAGCAAACACTTATTGAGGATATGTTATCTCCCAGAAGCCATGCTAGGTACTGGAAATATAAAGATCAATATACTATAAGGAAAATAAATGAATGTTACTTTTACTAGGTTTCATAGTTCACACAAGGATTTTACATACAGAATTTAATTTGATCCTTATAGCTTCCCTAGGACATAGAAAATAGATTTGCATCCTCCATTTTACATATGTTAATAAGTTAACCTTTTTCCACCATTATGCATTAACTTGACTGAATCTGTCATGGGTGTCTATTTAACTGGGTTTGTTTTGAACTCATATCCTAAGGAGCTTAGTTACTTGAAATACCATAACATACACTTTTTAACATTTTTCATTCTAAGTCTTTAAAATCTAGTATATAATTTACACTTACAGAACATTCCTAGTCAGACAACCATGAACCAACTGCTCATTAGACACATGTGGCTCGCGGTTACTGCACTGGACAGCACAGTGCTAGAGCCTCATGAAAAGCTTATTCCAACAGCACATATTTCAGGTCCCATTTTATATGGTAAGGTTCTAGGGTTTAAATTGTAATTGTAAGCTACTTTGAAATAAGAAATTAGTACTATTTTTTCAAGGTGCTAATTTTATGATCTGGAGTAATTTAAAATCATTGTACATACTGGAATTAGTAGAATGATTTCAAAGTTTGAGATATAATTAAAAGTCTATTTTTCTCCTTTTGGCCTGAGAGGTATGATTTAAAAGCAATAAGACTGGTTTTCTTCAGTAGTTTGTTAAACTGGCTCTAATGACAGTATCCAAAGGGACAGTCTGATGAATTTAAGCAAAATCATTGGCTACAACATTAGGATAAGCATAAAGCCATTCGGTAAGACACTGGAGATTGGTGATACTCATTTGGATGTGCAAATTCTCATCTCTTATTTAAAACTTATTCTCCTTCCCTTTCAGCACTGGCTGTACTTATTTATTAATCACGCCTTCAGTGCACGTGCCCTAAGTCATTGGTAATTTTTCATTTTCTGTGTATAGAGGGGTAGAGAAATGGGAAACAAGGCCACTCCATTCCCAAGCACAGTGAACTGGACCTACTCCACGTCTCCACCAGTGCATTACCTCCTCAGACTCAGGAATTTTGCCTTAAAAGACCCAGTATGCAATTAGGCACTTTCTAGAAGTAGTGTTTCTATCATAATCAGACTATAACCATATCATTGGAACCTGTGAAAAGCTGCAAAAAGTATCCTGAAGTTGTTGACCATTGCATTTAATCCATTCTTCAAGGACATTTGCTGAATATCTAGATGGATTACTATAGAAGAACTGTGCCCATGTTTTTTGTGTATACGATTTTATGTCAAAGTCAGTTTATTAACTGTGAGACTTCAAGAGATTAAATGAAACTCTGAGACTTGAAGGTATTAAAAAAGAACCATAAAATAGTGATATCAATGTAACTGTTTTTCTCTAAGGATTTGCAAATTTTATACAGAGAAATGAAAAGCCTCCAACAATTTGAATCTGAATATGATTTGCTTTTTTCCCATGCAGCCTACCTAGTCTCCGCCCAATGTTGGATGTTAATTATTTGCCACTGACAGACATGCGGATAGCACGGACATTCTGTTTCACCAATGAAGGACAGGCATTGTACCTCGTCTCTCCTACTGAAATTCAACGGTTAACATACAGCCAAGAGATGTGTGATAATCTACAGGTAGGTCAGGCCATTTATGAACAAAATCATTGGAATAGTTATAAAAAGAAAGAGAATGAGAGATATCTGAAAGCTACAATATTATTGGACCAGGCAATAAATATGCTTTTCTAGAATGTATGTGAATATTACGTTCATCACTGTGAACCTAGAAACAAGTTCTGTGAACAAGTTCTAGTGCAGTTCTAGGGATACGTAGAAAAAAACAAGAAAGAGAAGAAAATGTGAAGATTATGCATATTAATGGTTAATTTTTGTTTACTGTGTTTTGTTTTATTTTTTGCCTGTGGAGAATGCTCTGTAAGATTATAAACCCTTCCGCCCGGGTAGAGAATATGTGCGCACACACAAAAACTTGCTTACAGTTCAAGGAGTTCTTGGACTTTCTTTTTTGAATAAAACAATATAGTTAAGAGCCATATAAAATAAATACATATTTATTCTTTGGGTTAGAATTGGGCATTTGGGCATTTGAATTTCATCATAACAGATAAGCAGAGCCTAGAAACAGAATAAATATAAAAACCTATGTAACCTTGGGCAAGTAAAAGTGCTCACATAATTTTGGAAAATATCTTAGAAATTCTAGTGGTTCAATCCCCTCACTTTACAAATAATAAAACTAATATCCATTCATTATAACACAGAGGTTAAGAGTATAAGCTCTGAACTATTTAAGTTGTATTTTGCCCACTTGTATAACTTGGAGTATTTTACTTACCCTACCTGTGTGCTGTACCTTAGAGCATTATTGTGAGAATTAAGGAAAAAATTCATATAAAGCACTGAGCACAGTCTCTGGAGTATAGTAGGTTTTAAAAATAAATAATAATAAATATTATTATCATTATTCAACAAATACTTATTGAATTTTTACTGTTTGCCTGGTACTGGGCCAAGCTCTAGCAATGCAATAATAAACAACATGCAGTCCCTGTGTGCAAGTGTGGAGGGAGAGGAGTAAACTGACAACTACAATACTCTGTGGAGATGCTGTCTACAGATGGCCATGCCAGTTCTGGGGAGACGTGTAAGAGGGGGCACCCGGGCTGAGGAACAGAGGGAGGGGCTAGATAGAAAGAATTATGAAGGGGGAATAGGAGTTACTCATGGGAATGGATGGCTGGGGATGGAAATGGTAGATTTATTCTTTTTAAAAAAGATTATGTATTTATTTTTAGAGAGGGGGGAAGAGAGGGAGAAGAGAGGGAAACAGCAATGGTTGCCTTTCACTCATCTCCATCATGGGACCTATCCCGCAACCCAAGCATGTGCCCCTGACGGGAGTCAAACCTGCAACCTTTTGGTTAGCAGGATGATGCCCAACCCACGGAGCCACACCAGTGAGGGCCGTCATGATACTCTTGACTAAGTATTGCCAAGCGAAAGCCCAGAGGTTTGGGAAACTGCCAACAAAGTTCAGAATTGGGAATTGAAAAGAATAGAGGGATGGTGCTGGAGAATTAGTCAAGAATAGAGTTTGGAGCACCTTGTAAGCTCTTTAAGGAATGTGGCATTTATCCCAAGGGCAACAGGAAGTCATTTAAAAGATTTGGCAAATTCAGCCCAGGCTGGTTCAGTGGGTTGGGCATCATCCCACAGGGCAAAAGGTGCCTGTTTGATTCCCGTGGTCAGGGCACGTGCCTGGGTTGTGGGTGGTGGTTGGGGGCCTGCAGGAGGCAACCTATCCATGTATCTCTTTCACATCAATGTTTCTCTCCCTCTCTTTCTTCCTTCCTTCCCCTCTGTCTAAAAAATAAATAAATAAAATCTTTAAAAGATTTAGGTAATTTGTTTATTGAAAGTAATATTCTGGTTGCAGTATGACAATTAGTTTTGAGGAATTAAGACTCAAGGTAGGGAGAACAATTAGAAGGCTTCTTAAAAATAATTAATGCCCCAAATAACAGTGACTTGAAATACAGCAGCCAGCAGTGAGGGTGGAGAAAAGTTAGCAAATTCAATAGGTTAGAAGTGTAGTCAGTTGGATTGGAGGGTTATTATGGGTAGGAGTGAGGGAAAGGGAGGAATTAATAACTATGTCTGGGTTTCTGGCATGGGGAACTAATTAGATGATATACTGCCACTGCCTTTTCCAAAGAGAAAGGATTAAGGAGGAAGAGTACCGGTCTGGGGAGCAGAGAGGAGGGGAGGTGATGAAGTTGAAGTCATACTGCAAGTTCATAAGCAAACCGATACTAGGTCACCGATGTCCTGATTTCTGGTTGTAGTTCCTTTCTCCATATTGATAGTTCTTAGGAAGACTTGGTGAGCAAATTCAAAATATAGATAACCAGAGCATGTCTTTGTAGATTATGATTTAGTATGTGTGGAATAAAGCCTGAGCATCTGTGTACCTACAAGATTTTTTTTCAGTTATTCTAAAGCATGCCAAATATTGAGAACAATTGCACCTCACCAGGTAGTGGCTGCCTATTTGACCCATTTAAATTATCTTGAGCCATTTAATAATTTTGTAATTGATATAAAAATAAATCCAACACTTCTCCACATACCACCAAGTGCTTCCCATTTCATAGGGCAGTCCATGCTTGCTTTAGGAGAGGGATTAGGAACACAGAGGCTACAGTAATTGAAAAAGACCAGAAGTCTAGATTGATAGTCATTGATCAAGTGAAAATTAACCCTAGAGTGAATATATTATCTTCCCATGCTTTCTGAGTATAAAGGGAAGAAGAGCGCAGAAAAATGAAAATTTTAGGATGTCAGTTATTAAAGAAGGCATGGAAAAGAAGGAGAAAGAAATGCCAGAGATAGAACTGGGAGCAAAGCAAAATCACCAGCAATTTCCCACTAGCTTGTGTTTGGGAATATTCTTGTAGTTTACAATGCCAGAACCAGCAGCTCAATTATAGGTATACATGAAACAAAATCTAATCAACAAGGAACTCTTCCAAGCCTGCATAGGGAAGGAAAAACACCATCCTCCTCAAGCCTTCCAAGCTTTTGGCTGGGAATCCTATAACAAAAAATGGTTAACAAAGGAAAAGCATATGAATTTATTGAATGTAAGTTTTACATGACATGGTAATCTTCATAAGGAAATAAGAACCTGAAGAAGTGCTTAAACCTGGGTGTTTTTATGCTAGGTTTAATGAGGATTGGGGAGTCATGGAAAAAATGTAGTAGGACAAAAAAGGGAATAAACTAAGTGTAGTAAACTGGGGGAAAGAAAAAAAATCACCAGGAAAATACGGAAAGCAAACTGTCTTTTTACATAGAGGTGAGATCATATGGTGTTTGTCTTTCACACCTGCCTATTTCACTTAGCATAATGCTCTCCAGATCCATCCATGCTGTCTCGAAGGGTGGGAGTTCCTTCTTTCTTTCTGTTCCATAGTATTCCACTGTATAAATATACCACAATTTTTTTATCCACTCATTTACTGGTGGGCACTTGGGTTGCTTCCAGCACTTGGCTATTGTAAATTGTGCTGCTAGGTCTTTGAATTAGTGTTTCAGGATTCTTAGGGTATAGTCCCAGCAGTGAAATTGCTGGGTCAAAAGGCAGTTCCATTTTAGTTTTCTGATCAACAAAACAAAAAAGCAAGCAAGATATAACCAGAGACATTGAAATACAGAACAGACAGTTATCAGATGAGAGGGGAGAGAGAGATAATGGGGGAAATTAGGGGAAGGGCCATCAAGGAACATGTATAAAGGACACATGGACAAAGCCAAACTGGGGTAGGATCAAGGATGGGAGGCAGGGATGGGTGGGGCAGGAGGGCATGGTGGGGTGAAAATGGAAGCAACTGTACCTGAACAACAATAAAAAAAACTGTCTTTTCACAATATGCTCTAACAATCACAGTGTTTTCTTTTGATATATTAATTTATTTATTTTATATGATATAGGACATGCTGGGAGATTTGTTTACTCCCATAGAAACACCAGAAGCTCAAAACAGAGGTTTTCTAAAGGGACTGTTCGGTGGAAGTGGACAGACATTTGATAGAGAAGAGCTCTGTGAGTAAACTCCTGATCATAAATTTGTATCACCAAACAGAAGACCTGTGAGTGTGTGTGTGCGTGTAACTTAATGTAATATGTGACTTGGAATTCTAGACTATTTTGCTTTTGAATAAAATTGATCACTTTGTATAAGGAAGTAGCATAACAAAAACAGAACATAAAGTTTAAACAAATAATGAGTAAGCTAATAAATGTGTCATCTGCAGGTAGATCATGCCTGCCAGCCATGGTAAAGACATTCAGTTACTAAAGTCTGGAAAAAAAACATTTTTGAATCAGTCTGCCTTTAACCACTCCTAAAAAACAGACTCTTTATTCAGAACACAAGGTTTATCAGTGCTACAGAATGAATTACTTTTAATATCTACCACTGAGACTCTGATGACCAGTAATTGAAAAGCAGTAGAAAGATACTAGGGAACATTTTTAGAAAGAAGTTTAAAATATATTTTCCTCATACATTGTTAGTGGGATTGTAAATTTGTACAGCCACTATGGAAAACAGTACAGATATTCCTTTAAAAATTTTTTTTAAATAGAGCTGCCATATGACCTAGCAATTCCACTCCTGGGTATTTATCAAAAAAAAAAAAAAAACAACCCAGTACTTCAAAACATATAAGCACCCTTACATTCATTGCAGCATTATTTACAGTAACCAAGACATGGAAGCAACCTAGGTGTCTGTCCCTAGAGAGATGATTGGATAAAGAAGATGTGAATCTATATATCTCACATCTGATTAGTTGTGATAATAAAGATTATAAAGATGTTTTATTAGTTGTGATAAATAAGATAAAGAAGATGTGATATGTATATCACATCTTATTAGTTAGCACATCCTGTCAATGTTAGTTTCAAATATATACATATAGGAGTATTACTCAACCCCCAAAAAGAATGACGTCTTGCCATTGGCAACAACATGGATGGACCTAGAGGGAATTATGCAGAGTGAAATAAGTCAGAGAAATACAAATTCCATAATATCACTTACATGATTTTACTTATATGTGAAATCTGAAAAACAAAACAAAAAGGACCCATATATAGAGAGAACAGGCTAATGGATTCCAAAAGGGAGGGATGTTGAAAAGGGTGGGGGAGGAAATGTTTTCCAAAATATCTCATCACCATTTGATCTTACCAACCAAAAACCTTTTCTTTTAAACTTTTACCCATGCAAAAGATCTAGGTACTTCCATACACTCAATATTCTTCAGCCATAAAAAAGGCATGAAATTTGATAATATGGATGAACCTTGATGAACATCATGTTAAGTTAAAGGAAAACAAAAAAAGGTCATATATTGTAAATTGATTCCACTGATATAAAATGTCCAGAATGGGCAAATCCATAGGAACAGAAAGCGGATCCATAGTTGCCAGGCACTGGGGCAGGAAGGGAGTGGGAGTGACTGCTAATGGCTATGGAGTTTCTTTTGGGGCAATGAAAATATTCTAAAATTAGGTAGTGTTGATAGTTGTACAACTCTGTGACTACACTAAAACCACTGACTAAAAGGATGAATTTTATGGTATGTGAATTATATTCCAACAAGTCTCTTATTTTTAAAAAGTAGATCTAGATTCCATTCTTAATGTTACCTCTTTGGGAATGCTTACTAAATTTTTACCAAGCTGTTTTTCAATTTAAAAAATTTTATTTCATTAAAATTAAATGAGACTAAGCTTTGTAAGTGACAGGTAAAATTTTGTCTGTTATAAAGTAAGTTTTGTATAAACATTTGTGTGTTAATGTCCACCGTGCATATACCCCATTCTCTCATATTTACACATACACACCCCGTGAGATTCAAAAACAACAGCAGACTTACAGAGGCCAATGGCAGGATAAACGGAGAACATTGGAATGAAGACTTGGGCTGAAATTTAGACAAAAGAACAGACTTGAGATTGGAACAGACACTAATGAGGGTTAAATATGAGTTCACATATATTACAAGCATCCCAATTCGGCAACATCAAGGATGCAATTATGGGGCTTCCTGTCAAGATGGCAGAGTAGGTAGCCTCTCCTTACCCCCTCCCATGATCGCATCAAAATTACAACTAGATTATAAAACAACCATCATTGAGAGCCACCTGAAGACTGGCTGAACAGATAACTAAGTTATCTGTTAACTTAGTTATCAGATAACTTAGTTATATTCCTATAACTAAGAATATAAAGAGGAAGCCACATCGAGACTGGTAGGAGGGACAGAGACTCAGAATGGGCAGGTCCCACACCCACAGTGTGGTGAAAAATCTGGAGGGAATTGTCAGTCATGCAGGTCCCCTGACCAGCCAGAGGTCTTAGCCCCCGACTGGCCTCCCCAGCTCAGGCCTCCAGGAGCAGGACGAAGAGCCCCCAGAACATCTGGCTGTGAAGAGCAGTGGGGATTGCATCTGAGAAAGACAGGGGGCTACTGGAGACTGAGGAGAACCTCTTAAGGTGTTTGTACACAGACTCACTCACTCAAAAACTCATAAGCTCTATGCTCCAGCACAGGGGCAACAGCTCAAAAAGCACCAGGGGCCTAGGGGATGAAATAAATTTGACTAACCTCAGGGTGAGGGGGCTGAAGGAGCAGGGGTTGGAGCAACTCTCTCCAAGAACAAAAGCACTCAGTACCTTGTTCTTTGGGGAGCTCCCCTCCCACCCACCAAATCTGTGCCCTCCATTAACCAACCAGATTAATACTGTTCCCTCTGCCCTGTGATTTCCTGAGACCCTGCCCCACCCAACTCACCTGCCTGGCCTGAGTCTCTCCCAGTAGCGCCCCATACAAGTGGCCTGCCTCAGCTCACACTGCAGGCTTTCCCAAAATCTATCACAGATCCAAAAACCTCAAACAAGCAGTGGCTGACTAAAAACAAAAGTAAATTAAAATTTTTTTATTTTTTTTAAATTTTTAAAATTTTTTTTTAATGAACAAACAAATTCAAAGATACAAAGAACAAGTTGGTAATGGCCAGATGGGAAGCTGGGTGAAAAAAGTGAAGAGATTAAGACATACAAATGGGCAGTCATCAAACTAGTTATCAAAATAGCCACAGGGATGTAACGTACAGCATAGGGAATATAGTCAAATAGCATTTTAATAACTATGTGTGGTGTCAGATGGATACTAGATTTATCAGGATGATCACTCCATAAGGTATATATAAATATCAAATCACTATGTTTTACCCTTGAAACTAATATAATATTGTATGTCAACTGTAATTAAAAAATGAAATAACCAAAAAATGTAATTATGCCATATTGTATGGAATCCAGACACACAAAAAAGGCTTATGGCAACAATATCTCTCACAATCTCTTTTGTTTTTTTGTTTTTAATATTTTTTATTGATTATGCTGTTACAGTTTCCCAATTTTCCCCTATCTATCCCCCCTCCCTCCTGCCCCCCCAAACCTCCAGCATCCCACCTCTTAGTTCATGTCTGTGGGTTGTACATATAAGTTGAGTCCTCTGTTTCCTATATCATTTTTTATCTCTCCTGTCTACCTTATGCCTACTAATTATGCTTCTTCTTCCCTGTAACTTTTCCTCCTATTCCTCCCTTCTCCCTCCCCACTGAAGTCCCTCCGTGTGATGTCCATTTCTCTGATTCTGTTCCTGTTCTAGTTGTTTGCTTAGTTTTTTTCATTGTTTTTCTTTTCTTTTAGGTTCATTTGTTGATAGTTGTGAGTTTGTTGCCATTTTACTCTTCTTATTTTTGATCTTCTTTTTCTTAGATAAGTCCTTTTAACATTTCATATAATAAGGGTTTGGTGATAATGAACTCCTTTAACTTGACCTTATCTGGGAAGCACTTTATCTGCCCTTCCATTCTAAATGATAGCTTTGCTGGAAAGGTCCTTGCCTTTCATGACTTGCAATACTTATTTCCAGCCCCTTCTTGCACACAAGGTTTCTTTTTTGAGAAATCAGCTGATAGTCTAATGGGAACTCCCCTGTAGGTAACTCTTTCCTTTTCTCTTGCAGCTTTTAAGATTCCCTCCTTGTCTTTAACCTTGAGTAACTTAATGATGATGTGCCTTGGTGTGTTCCTGTTTGGGTCCAACTTCCTTGGGACTCTCTGGGCTTCCTGGATTTCTTGGAAGTCTATTTCCTTAGCCAGATTAGGGAAGTTTTCCTTCACTATTTGTTCAAATAAGTTTTCGATTTCTTGCTGTAGTTCTCCTTCTGGCACCCCTATAATTTGGATATTGGAACATTTCAGGTTGTCCCAGAGATTTGTTAGAGTCTCTTTACTTTTTCAAATTCTTGTTTCTTCATTTTGATCTGGATGGATGTTTATTTTTTCCTTTTGTTCCAAATCATTGATTTGAGTTCTGGTTTCCTTCCTGTCACTGTTGGTTCCCTGAACATTCTGCTTTATTTCACTTTGAGTATCCTTCATTTGTTTTTTCATTTTTCAACCAAGCTCAATCAGATCTGTGAGCATTTTGATTACCAGGGCTTTAAATTTTCAATCAGATAGGTTGGCGATCTCCTCCTCGCTTAGCTCTCTTTCTGATGCTCTACTCTGTTCTTTCATTTCGGCCATATTTCTTTGTCTTGGAGCAGCTGATAAATTGTAAAGGGGTGGGGCCTTAGGTACTGGTCAGGGCCGGGCAGCCCTCCTGGCTGCACGGCAGCACTGCCTGTGGGGGAGGGGCCAGAGAAGGAATGGCTTACCTACTTGTCTCTAGCGCACTTTTCAATGGAATCTCGGACTCTCCTGTGAGACTGGGAGCTTCTCCTACTGCAGCAACCCCAGCTGTAACCCACAGCCCCCTCTGAGTCCCCTTAAGCTGAGCAGCAAGCCCTGCCTCCAATGTCTGCCTGTCCCCTCAGTTTTTCTGAGTCGGCTGGTCCGTTCTGCCACCTTAACAGTCTGGTTGTTCTGGTTGGTTTTTTTCTTTAATTCCTTGGTTGGTGAAGTTCCATGCCATTTGATTTTCTGGCACTTTTGGTTGTTTATTGATTTCAGATTGGTTGTTGTCCTCCCTTTGGTTGTGCAAGGAAGCAAAGGGTCTCTACCTACACCTCCATCTTGGCCAGAACTCTCACAGTCTCTTTTGTAGGCATTTTTCTTGGGTTGTTAACATCTCCAAATCTATGATATGGTCAAATATGTCTCTTACTGGAGAATTATGAGAGTAGAATTTAATATAAGTATTTGGGTGATAAACTTGACTGTAACTATTTGAATGACTGACAAATGTTTTAAACTGGTATGGCTTGATTCCCAGTTGGGGAAGCTTCGGCAGGAAAAGCATCCCGCAGCCTAGCGCAACACATTCCTGGGCCCGGTGGCATCGAAGGGGTGAAAGGCGCTGCCGGCGGGGTGATGGGAGAACTGACTCGTGCACGGATCGCACTGGATGAGAGAGGGCAGAGGCTAGGAGAGCTGGAGGAGAAAACAGCGGGCATGATGACCAGTGCAGAAGCATTTTCCAAACATGCACATGAGGTAAACTGCCTAAGAAAATATGAACATCTTCATACAGTAATAATTGGAAACATTTAGGCTCGGCACAGGAAAGCTTAAACAGAGACGCAGCTGTAACATCCTGTGCCAGAGGCAGGGTAACCTGAATCTCATTACAGTATAAGTATTGTAATTCCCCCAAGCATTTGGGAGAAAAACGCTTTTAGAAAATACTATAACACGCTGATACTTCATTATCTTTGGGGATAACTCAAAAGGGCAAGACCCATTAGTGCTGATACACGGGGTGCATCTGGTGCACGGGGAGGTCGACGTGCTCGCCCTGGAAGGTGTGAGGCACGTGGCAGCTGAGATCTCCACACTCCTTTGTGTCTCAGCCATTAAAAGTGGTTTCCTGTCAGCTGAGTCTTTGCAGATTGATTTGTTTTTCTAAAAAACCTTTCCATTGTTTTACAAAATTAAGGACGTTCTATAAGATTTAAGATACATTTATTATGATTAATTATTATGATTCATGATTAATTTATTATGAGCTTGTTTAATTAGCACTTTTGAAGATTTTTTAACATCTAATGGTAACTATTTTTTCTTTTCAGTTAATGCTGAAATATAAGGATAAGAAATGGTACCAGTTCTAAACTTCTAAAGAAGCTGTGGCTGCTCTGAGAAACCATGATTCAGGGAAACCAAATTTATTCCCAGCATCACTATTCAACTGCTAGAAGCCAGTTTCTTCTACAGAATGTTCCATTACAGTCCATCTGAAGTTATCATAAGAGAGACTTATCAGAGACACTGTACAACCGAAAGTCTGGAACCCTGGTTAGAATCCCAAGGTATGGCTGAATTTGCCTTTTCCCACGTGGAATAGAGGTATCATCTTGGCATGTCACTTGCTAAGGATTTCTATTTAGGAACTACGGGAAGTTCTCCTGATTTGAAAAAACCCTGTACAAACAAAAACATTAATGCACTTAATGAAAAAAATCTTTGCATGATAAATTAACATCTTAAGAGGAAAAGAAAAAAAGCATGTTGTGATTGAAGAAAAAAAGATTAATGGTAAACTATTTTTATAAAATGGGCCACACCTGACAGTTTAAAAAATCTGCATTAGAAATTATCAGTGCATTTCAAGTACATTTGTCATACCCAACTGAAAAGGAAAAGAAAACAAAACCAAAGTTTTCTTCTCATCTATAACTTTAATTATACTAAAACATTATCCAATTCTGATGGCAAAAGTCTGACTAACATTCCTCTCACTCCATAGTATCTTACATCATTCACAGTTCTCAGTCATAATCAAATATTGCTGGCATAGTAAATTATTTCTAACACAATTATTTCCATTTCTATCACTTTCAGGACAAGTTGCTATTTTTAGTCACAAACCATGCAGGGTTGGGACACCTCAAAGCATTTTTTCAGCCTAGTTTTGCTCTCTGCAAGGGAGTTGACTGATAGGTTTGAGGAAACCAGATTACAAGAGCAATGCAGTTAGCTTTGAGAACTGATTTCACATACTCTGGTTTGTTTCTAAAGTGATACATTTTTAATGCTCCATTTGTATCCTTTTCTGCCAATTACACAGTATATTACTGTTCAAACCCAGTGGGGTCTTCAATCCAAAGGTGCTCTTGCAGCCTGACACAGACCAAACTGGTCATTCTCTTTAGCATGATTCAGTAAAACCTCAGTTAATGTTTTGGGAAAGAGATTCTGATTTATTACATTTCTGACTAACAAGGGCTTTCATTAGAAAATAATTTTGGTTCAATACTTATTGAGAATCTTTATAAAATATAGTAGTGTTTTTGCTATGTTGGCCTCAGTCACCATTATGTGCAACAGAAATACATAGAGATAAATGATACAAAATCAATAATTTTGTCATAAACCAGAGGATTCTGTCAATAAACACCAAATACCTTTTCCTTATTAAAAACTGTTTTCAAAATGAAATAAAGAATATCCTTAACAGGTCAAAGGCACCTCTCACAACTCAGCAGACAACTAGAGACAAAAGAAAACAAACACACCTACTATCTCTATTTAACATAAGTCCAGGACTCAGAAGTCCTAGAAATCGACATATGCCAGTGCTGGGACCCATCCTATAATATGTTGCTCCTTCAAAAAGAATTTGTTTAAAGAATTAATGAGTTTGGTTTACTGAATTTCAATTAATCAAGATCTTACTAGATATACATTTATGTTTTAAGAAACCACCATTTTCCTAAAGGCCCATTTATTTTAATAGCCAAAATAGTATTGAATATTTCTTGGGTTTTTTAGATATTTTTTATTTTCAGTGAATTTGTTTGAAGTGGTACTTCCTTTAAATATTCTTAGTAATTTTGAGAAGAGCAGAGATGTTTGAAAGAAGCAGCAAAGGGGTACCCGGATGGCATTTCTCAGAGTCCTTGAATTTGCCTGATTTCTCATAAAACCCTCCCCATGAATCTCTCCAGACTCCTGTGAACAGCCTGAGGGTAACAAAACCTGACTTGGAAATACAACATGATACATAAAATTCTATAGTCAAAACATGAAAGAAACTGGAGACCAGGATCTGGGAAACACTGATAGATTGCACCATCAGTTTCAGGACCCCGTTTTCTGATTTTTCTGAACAGATAATGTATCATTTCTATGTTTTTAAAAAATGTAAAAAACCCTAAAATATTAGTTTATTTTAGGAACAATGAAACACAGTTCCAAGTGGCATTAAGTTCAGTGACTATCTGTGAAGGCGCAATAAGACATGAGACGACTTGTTCTTCACTAGGATTCTTGGCGGTGGCGCTGCTCGCTGCCCCGTCACTGCGGGGCACTGTCCTTTCACCGCAGCATGCTCAGCAACATCCCTGGCCTCTGTCCCCCAGATGCCAGTAGCCGCCCCTGAGTGATGACGATCATAAACGTCTCCACCCATTGCCAAAACTGCTCCCAAATGTGAGCCACTGTTCCACATTGTTTAAAGACAGGCTAAGTATGAATGTATAATATATGTCTTGTATAAAATTGAATATAAGTGCACAGTGTCTTAACAAGATAAATTACTATACCCAAAATTACATGTGTGGTTCAATATGCAATAAAATACTATTTTGGAGAAAGCTTATATGAATCAGTAAAAAATAACAGTTATAGAATATTTTAAAGCATACAGAGAAAATACCAAAAAGGACAAGATAGTGTTTCACAGAAGTGCTTAAAACTCTGGCTTTAATGAGTAGATCAAAAGTTAGCACAATTGGAAGTAAACAGGTGCTTCTGAAATGCTTGAAAAGAAATTCTTTTTAAATGTGTCTTTCAATATTGTTTTTATAAACCCTTTCCTAATGTAAGGGTAACTTGATCCCACAAATTCCTGATTAGTGGAATACAAATTAATGAGGTTTTACTGTATCAAAATTATTTTTATAATTCAAAGAGATAGCAATAATAAGAATCTAATGTGGATGTGGTTTTTCTCTTTGAACTTTTCTATTCCGTTGCACTTACCTTAGCACACGCGTACACGCGCACTCCCCCCATCAGCATCACTGTCACCACCATTGTCTTTGGCAAATGAGTACTATTGATCCATGTAATTCTTTAAATATCTCTTATCTACTCTTTAAATGTCTTGCCTCTATCTTAGGACATAAGAAAAATACTCTTAATAACTTGGACAATGATAGAGAAAATGACTCAGAGCCTAGTTGTCATCAAAATTACATTCTGTCTGCTAAGGTGGCATCAGAAAATAAGGCTTGTAAACCACAGTCTCTACGAGTTGACTTTATCTCCCTCTGACTCCTTCAAGAGATGAGCCTTTCTTGTCCCAGGAGAAAATGGGCCTTTGCATTCTGTTTATCATTGGGAAGCTAGACGTGTTTGTTTTTCTGGTTCTAATAATAAGCAATAATTCCTATCGTGAAATCATCCATTGACCCTGGAGTTTGGAAGAAGGATGACTGATTTATCATTTATTTTAATTCCTTACGAAAGCAGTACTACTGATTTTGCTTCCCACATAGACTTCATTTCACGGAGACGCAGACTTAGTGTCCCGGTCACCATCAGAGTCGTTGTCGGACTAGCTTTGGAAGAACAGTGACATAACTGAGTGAGGTGTTTTCCTATAACTCAGTCATTAAGACATTTTTCAGATCTCATCTATAGCCTGTGAATGATTCTCAAGCTAAGAAATCAGAATCCAGGTCTCTATTTCTCAAAGATCTTAAGGGGTTGCAAAGGAACACGTACACTGCCAGAGTCCTTTCACGTGACCCGTGTGTCCGGTTTTAAAGGTACGATTTGTCAGCTACCTGCATTAACGGAGGACCGTTACTTTGAACAAGGAAAAAAATGTATATGCCCTAGGTTGGTTGAAGAAAATTGGGATTAGCTCTTGGAGAAACTGGTTGTAAAATATTTGGCAGAGGGAAAATGAAAAGGGTCTAGAAATGTAAACTAAAAATCCTCTTCTTGGTTTAGGATCACCGGGACAACCCAGGAGCAGACCTGTGGGATTATTCCTGCCCCTGTGGGCAGGCACTCTTGTTCAGAGGGGGCAGGGCCACAGGGAGTCAGTCCTGTCAGGCTCTGCTCTGTGCGTGGGGGGGAAACACGGCAGCCTTCACAGCTTCCTCCCCTCGGCCCTTTGCAGCCTCGGCCTGGTTTGTGACTAGGTACTACGTCATATACACACCTCCCGAGTGCCGGAAGTACTTGCCAGTACCTAGTATGTGCGATACCACCGTTCTGGGGAGCGTGGTTGTCATGTAGCAGGCTTAGCGTATATAATTACAGACAACATAACCCTGAAAGGATGAAATGCAGACCAGGTAGGGTCTGGCTTGGGAAAAAGAGAGGAAGTGCTGATCTGAGGCAAGGATGTCGGGGTAGGGAGGAACGTGGAAGCCAGAGTGAAGTGGAAAAGGCTTTGATGAGGAACCAGAGGCAGTGAGGGTGCATTTATTTATATATTTAGGTAGGGAAGTGATTCTCAACCTTGGCTGTTCATAAGAAGCACCTAAGGAGCTTTTAAAATTCCCAATTATATCAAAATCTCTCAGAGTGGGAACCAAACATCAGTATTTTTGAAAGCCCCCAAGGTGGTCCCAGTGTCCAGCCAAACTGTCCGCCGCTAAGGAGACCTGTTGGTTCACCTTGGCTGGTGCCCAGGCCCCACTTCTGAGGGGTCAGGGGAGGCGAGGTGTAGGAGATGCAGTGGTGGCTCGGCTGCTGTTTATTTTCTGTCACAACCCAAAACAAATGTTCTGTGCAAATTCCGACCAGACGGTACCCCATTAACTCTTAATAACAGCTCTTTGTGGTTTTCTTCCTTGTGACTTGGCCATTCATTATTCCAATTCAAACATCTAGGCTTTGATTATCTTATACATGTGACATCACAAAACACCAGAAATAGCATAAGAAATTCAACAGCATGTAAAGCTAAGTGGAAAACTAATTCTCTCAATAGTTTCATAGTAGAAATGCTCAAAACAATCATTTACCCAATTAGGTCCAAATTTATTATTCATTCTTTGTTTGCAGGAGAAATGGGTACCAGGTGCCTGTTCTGCTATCGGTATATTTTCTTGAATTCGATCTTAGCGAGGAGGGAGAACAACTCTTCCTTGACTGTTGTCTTAGCTCCCAGGGCCACTCAGATTCATTTTCTTAAGAACTGGACTGTGTTTAAGGGGAGAAGAATGCCTGTAACTCACTCTCCGGCCTCCAGTGCCCTGAAAGAGTACTCTTACCTTCAAAAAGGGAGAGTCTGCCTGTCCGAGGCCAGAACAGTCGGTGAGAAAATTCAAACAAGTCCTCTCCTCTCATACTGCTCCCCTCTAGTGCTGGCCCACCTTTCTCACTGCAAAGTCAGAAAATAAAGTAGGTGGTGGTTTTGGACAAGTGTACACAAGATCAAAATCTCTAACAACCTATAATTTTTAGTACTTAATTATGTGATGTTTTCCTCTAGGAAATAAGAAACCGATGATATCATTGATGTATCTTTCTTTCATCCTCAGAATTTTTGCATCTTTTCAGAAAATGACAAATTACTATTTTTCTGTTGTACTCAGCAATTGTGACTATACTTAAAATTCTTGTAGTCTGTAGAGATATCAATAAAATTGTATATGTTTGTACATAGATGCTCTCTTATGTTATGATGTCATGAACTACTAATGATTTTTGCCAAGATTAAATATGGACAGAGGTAAGACCCTCATTTGCAACACCGTGAATCGTGGTTTTACAAAGTATAATTGTTCTAAAAAGGCAGGGATGTGGGTGGGGGAACAATGTACACCATATATATTTGAACTAAAAAAGAGAAAGGAGTAAAACTAAACACAAATTCCCTAAACTCCAAACAGGCAGAAATAGCCATTCAAAATTTCCATCAAATTGGAGAGATAACATAATTTTTTATTGGAAGACTTTACAGACAATTTTTGAGGATGTTGACTGGTTTCATCTTTGGTGAAGTAAGTACAGGGCAGCAAATAAACTGAGGCTGAATGAGAAGTACTTACGACATTCTTATCACAGTTCCTCACTTCTTTCTTTAAAGCTCAGGCTAATCCCCAGTAGCAATAAAATAAGCTGTTGTGGGCTCATACCACCACCTAGTGGTTATAATGAACATTCATTAACCCACCTAACCCACTGCCTCCAAAAGTTCCCTGTGGCTTTCAACTGCAGTTAATGCCTCTTCAGGAACTTTCTTTACACTGGTTACCTACACTGTGGCCTTAGCCAACTAATCACATTTTTCCAAAGTCTGTCTAATTATCTAAGGAAAATTTTCCCATCACCACAGTTTCCCTACTTTTGGTTCCATATAAAAATGAAAAACCAAGAAACTAACCCTAGTTTTTCTATTAGAAGTACAAATATAAAGACAGATACAATAAAATCAAGATACCCAGGTTTTCCCTTCAAGAATTTTCTCAAAGGATCCATTTACTTCCTCACCTTCTTTGAATTACAATCACTCACTCTTCACATATCTGCATTCAATATTTGGGGCAGGACCCTGTGGTCCTCACTTGTTATAACTTCTCTGTCATTCATGCCCGAGCCTCTAAGTAAAGTGCTCAGTGTCTTGATTGTATCACTTTTTCATGAGAATTTTCTCTTTTCTTGTTTTTCTTTTAATAGTCATTTTTACAATTTTTTATCTTTGACTTTTGAACTTTGTTTTAAAGGCCTTTACATCCCTATAATAATAAATACTCTCTCATAGCTTCTTTTCTTTCATAGGTTTTTTTATATCAGGCTTTTAACCCATTGGGAGTTTGGGGATAAGGATCTAACTTGATATTTTGAGAAATGGATAACATCACAAAACTCCTATTTTTGAGTGACTAAACTTTTCACCACTAACTTGAAATGACATTTTCATGTACATATACAGATAAGTCTGTTCTCTAAATTATCAAGTAATCCACTTGTCTATATGTAATTATCAAACTGTTAGGTTATTATACCTTTATAATATGTCCTAATATGTGATAGATAGCTTTGATTTTTTTCAAGTTTGATAGGTATTGATTTTCTCTCTTTAGGTGAGTTTCAGGATATAATTGATCCAAAAATATCCCTGTTGAGACTTTGCTTGAAATTATAGTAAATTTATAGATTAATAAAAAAATTTTTTGCTGGCATTGCTTCCTTTAGGACATCTTTATCCTTTTTTTCCATAACCATTTTCCTCATTTACATTGATAATTTTGCCTTCACTCAGTTTTTCAGGTTGCATACCTAGAGTATCTTAAATGGCATCAATATCAGTATTTCTACAAACAGCTATTTCTTCTAATGCAAACAAATTACTACAAACTTCCTGGCTTAAAACAATAATAAGTGAGGCAACCACTAAGACAGTGATATTGTTCATTCCTAACTTCACTCCCTGTCACAAGGAGTGAACTATTCAAAGACAAGATACCACTGAAAAAAACATAGAACGTGGGGTGAGACTGAAGCTCCCCCTGCACCACAGACACTGAGACAGGCCACAGTAGATGGTAAGAGGAGCAGCTACACGCTCACCACACTGCATCTTTTCCAGGCCAGCGCGGCGCCACACTGAGAGATCGCCCCTGAGCCTGTGGTTACTCCAGGAAGAAAAAAGAGCCCAGCGTGGACATTGAGTGCTGTGGGTCCCTTCTTGGGAGAACCACTATGGTCTTGCATTGCTAGGATCCCTGGAATCTGCAGGGCTTAAACACTGGGAGTCAGATTGTGACACAGAAGAGGGTTGGGGATTGCAACAGTGCTCAGATCTTGGCAGACCAAGGTCCTACCTACAAAACCCAAGCAGTAGTCTAAAACCAGAGGCTTTGCTAATCTGCAGAGCCAAGAGAGCAGTGTAGTTTGGCCAGGGAACTTAGTGGAGTACAGTTATACCTGATTTGGGACCTCAAATGAAGAGCCTTTCTGCCCTGGAGCCTGGTGTCCCCTACTGCCCCCCCCTCCACAACCCCCCTCCCAACACACACATACACTTTCCACTCCCCACCCAGTCTGAGCAGGGGAGCTGAGTGATAGCCCCACCCACTGGTCCGTGTGTATCCAGGCCCCACCCAACCAGAAAAACTGGCCAGAACACCTGGACACTGCACAGCCTCACAACACTGGAGCAAGCAGACCTCATGGTCTGCAGAGCAAAGCCAGTGGCACTGTCCTGCCAGGGAACTCAGGGCACAAATCACCTCAAATCAAGACCACAGATAGCCTTGCAGGCCTTGGAGCTGCTTGCTCCATCTGGGAGCTGATTCATAGCCTGTCCACTGCTGCACAGAGCTCCCTGCCCTGTCTGACCAGGAAGATTGGACTTAACACCTGGGAAGTTGTGTACCCCAACAGTGCTCAAGTGGGGAGCCTGGCTGATAGCACTATCCATTAGGAGAGCAAAGAAGGTAGTTCTGCTAGGCCAGGAGCTTAGGTACAGTTCTGCTTGAGTCAAGACCCCAAACAAAGAGCCCTGGCAGCCATAAAGCCAGTTCTGTCACCCTGCCTGGGCAGGGAAGCTAATTCATAGTTTCACCCACTGCTGAGGGTAGCTTCCACCCCCACCCACCCAGGAAGCCTGACCTGAGGCACCTGGGAAAGCGCTTGGCCAAGCAGTTAGTAAGCAGAGAGCTTAGCCATCTAGCAGAGACAAATTGGTGACTGTCTAGCTAGAGAGTTTGATGCACAGATACCTTTAATTACCTTCCCAGACAAGAGACTTGTCAGCCATGGGGCCTGTTCTGCAACCTCACCCTCCAGACAGGGAAACTAATCCATAATCCACTGCTGAACACAGCCTCCAACCCTGGTAACCAGGAAACCTAACCAGGAGAACCTCAGGAGCCCACCCCGCAGAGCCCACCCCGCAGTGCATTACAGCAGCACTTCAGTGAAGAATCTGACCAGTGGCTCTGCATTTGCCATGCTAAGACAGTGGCTCTGTCCGCCCTGGGCCACTGATTTGATTCCCAAACAAGAGCCTTACCAGCCTTGGGGTCTGTTTGGGGCACTACTCAGGCAAGCAAACTATTTCCTAGCCACTGCTACAATAGCCTTCACACACATACCCCATCCCCACACCAACCAGAGACTAACCAGAGCATGTGAAAAGCTGCACAGTCCATCCTACAGCCCTACTTATAGTGACACTTGAAAAGACAACATAGCCTGGGGCTTTCCCCATCTTCAAAGTAAAACTGGTGGCATCATCTGGCCAGGAAATTTAGTGCACAGTCTAGCCTGATTCGGATCCCCAAAGAATGAGCAGTGCAGACCTTGGGGCTCATCTGCTACCCCCCAAAAACAGGGAAGCTACTTCATAGTCACGCCTGCTGCTGAGTATAGTACCCAGTCCTGATCACCTAGGAAGACAGTCCAGAGCACCCAGGCAGCCACAGAACCCATACTATAGCCTACTCTATAGAAGTCCTATCCAACTGTTCTCAGCCAGCAGCAGCACCCCTCCCCTTCAACTTCAAAGCATGGGCAGTAGCTTCCCCTCCAAATAGACCCTGACAGCAAACCCTACAGTCCCAAGGACATTACCAGCTGACACGTCCAGAACACCAAGCCAAGCTGACTGGTGAAGAACTACCTCTAACAAAATGAACCTGTAAAGTCTGGAAAAGGGAACTGCTTACTAACATGCACAGAGACCAACATACAGAATCAATAATCACAAAGAAATCAGGTAAACATGACACTATCAAAGGAAACTAATAAAGCTCCAATAACTGACCGTAAAGTAATGAAGGGCAGGTAAAGAATTCAGAATAATCCTCTTAAAGAAGTTTAGTAAACTAAAAAAAACACAGAAATACAACTAAACAAAATTAGAAGAACAAAATGAGAAGTTCGACAAAGAAATAGAAATATCCAAAAAAAAAAAAAACCCAGAAATCCTAGAGCTTACAAATACAATGATTGCACTGAAGAATTCAACAGAAAGCTTCAGCAACAGACTCAGCCATGCAAAAGAAAGAATCAGTTACCTGGGAGACAGGACATTTGAAATTATCCAGTTAGAGGATCAAAAAGAAAAAATTTGAAAAGTGTGAAGAAAGCCAACGGGATTTAAGGGATAAAATCAAAAGAAACAACATTCCCATTATGGGAATCTCAGGAGGAGAAGAGAAAGGGACAGAAAGTAATAATATATTTAAAGCAATATGACTGAAATCTTCCCAAACCTGGAAAGAGAAATGAACATCCATGTCCAAAAAACCCCAAACATGTTGAAACTGAAATGGGCTACAATGAGACACACCATAATTAAGTGGTCAAAAGTTAGAGAAAGATTTTGAAAGCAACAAGAGAAGAGACAGGTTATATAAAACAAAGCCCCCATGTAGGTGGATTTCTCAGCAGAAACTTTTCAGGCTAAGAGAAAATGGAATGATATATTCAAAAATTGAAAGAAAAAAAAAAAACAACCCTGTCAACGAGGAATTCTATACCTGGCAAAGTTGTCCTTTAGAAATAAAGAAGAGATAAAAATTTCCCTGAACAAACAAAAGCTGAGGGAGTTCATCAACACCAGACCTGCCTTATAAAAAATGCTAATGAGAATACTTTGACTGGAAGTAAAAGGAATGCTAATTAACTTCATAAAAACATAAAAAGGTAGCATAAACATTACTGGAAATGGTAGGTATATACATAGTCACTTAGATTCTGTAATACAGTAATGGTGACACGTAATTCACTTAACATCTCTAGTTTAAAAATTAAAATAAATGTAACTGTAACTATAATAATTTGTTATTGGATGAATAATATAAAAATATATAAACTATAACATCAATAATCTAAAATGTGAGGAGAAGGAAAAATAAAAGTGTAAAGTTTAGGAATGCTACAGCACTTAAGTTGTTATCAGTTTAAAATTGGGTATTACAATTTTGAGATATTTTATGAAAGTCTCATAGTAACCACAGGGGAAAACCCGTAATTACATGAAACATGATAAAGAAGTCCAAACACACTGAACCCAAAATAGGTCCAAAAATAGATCAAAATACAAAAAAAGATAGCAAGATAAAAAGAAAGTGGATCTACAAAACAACCAGAAAAAAATTAACAACAGTAACTTCTTGCCTATCAAAACTTGCTTGAATATAAATGGTTGTGATTGCTTTAATGTAAATGGATTAAAAATCAAGATCCAAATATATGCTGCCTACAAGACACTTGCTTTAGCCTTAAAAGCATGTAGAGACTGAGAGTAAAAATATTTCAAGCAAATTGTAACCAATAAAAAGAAGGGGATGTTATACTTATTACATCAGAAAAAAATGGTAAAAAAACAAAACAAAACAAGAAGTTCTCTATATAATGTTGGGTCAACCCAACAAGAGGATATAACAATTGTAATTATTTACATACCTAACATTGGAGCACCTATATATATAAAGCAAAAATTAACAACTAAAAGGAGAAATAAATAGCAAACAAAATAATAGTTGGGGACTTTAAAATCCCACTCTCAACAATGGATAGATTATCCAGACAGAATCAATAAGGAAATAACAGATTTGAACAATACTATAGACCACACATCCTTCTTAAACACAAGTGGAACATTTTCTAGGAGAGACTATAAGTTAGGTCTGTCATAGACAGACAAGCCTTAGCAAATTCAAGAAGACTGAAATCATACCAAGTATCTTCTCTAACCACAAACTAGAAATCAATAACTGGAGAAAAACTGGAAAACTCACAAATACATGAAAATTAAACAACACTCTCTTGAACAATCAATGGATCAAAGAAGATAGTAAAGGGGAAGTAAAAGAGTATCTTGAGACCAACGAACATGTAAACCCTACATATAAAAATTTATGTGATGCAGTGAAAGCAGTGCTAAGAGGGAAGTTCATAGCAATAAACACCTACATTGAGAAGTAAGAAAGATCTCAAATTATCAACTTAACTCTATGGCTTAAGAAACTGGGGAAAGAAGAACAAACTAACCCAAAGTTAGCAGAAGAAAGAAAATAATAAAAATTAGAGAATAGATAAATAGAGAACAGGAAAACAATAGAAAAGATAAACAAAACTAAGAATGTTTTTTTATATCAGTTTTTGGCGTCAAAAAGAGAGAGAGAGAGAGACTTCCGGCCAAGATGGAGGTGTAGGTAGACACACTTTGCCTCCTCACACAACCAAAAGAATGACAACAAATTTAAAAGCAAAAATCCAGAACTGAGAAAATTGAACTATGTGGAAGTCCAACAACCAAGGAGTTAAAGAAGAAACATTCATCCAGACCAGTAGGAGGGGCAGAGATGGGCAGCTGGGTGAGGAGGACTCATGGCAAAGCAGCGGCTGGCAGACCTGGCTAGGTGACAGCAAGCAGAGCAGGTGGTCCCACATTTGTGTGTGGATATATCAGGAGGAACAACTTGGAAGTGAGACAGACCATGCAACGCAGGGTTCCAGTGCAGGGAAATAAAGCCTCAAAACCTGTGACTGAAAAAACCTCTGAGGGTTGAGGCGGTGGGAAAAACTCCCAGCCTCACAGGAGAGTTTGTTGGAGAGACCCACAGGATTCTAGAACATACACAAAACCACCCACCAAGGAATCAGCACCAGAAGGGCACAATTTGCTTGTGGGTAGCAGCAGAAGTGACTGGAAGCTGGCAGAGACTAGAGCAAGTGGGCATTGCTTCCTCTCAGATCCCTACCCCACTTACAGCGCCACAACACAGTGATGTGGGTTGCCCTGCCCTGGTGAATACCTAAGGCTCTGCCCCTTACTACCTAACAGGTGTGCAAGACAAAAAAAAAAAAAAATGGCCCAAATGAAAGAACAGATCAAAGTTTCAGAAAAGATACAACTAAGCTGTGAAGAGATAGCCATCCTATCAGATGCACAGTTCGAAACACTGGTAATCAGGATGCTCACAGAATTGGTTAAGTATGGTCACAAAATGGGGGTAAAAGTGAAGGCTATGCTACGTGAAATAAAGGAAAACATACAGGGAACCAACAGTGATGGGAAGGAAACCGGGACTCAAATCAACAGTTTGGAGCACAAGGAAGAAATAAACATTCAACCAGAACAGAATGAAGAAATAAGAAGTCAAAAACATGAGGAGAGGCTTAGGAACCTCTGGGACAACTTTAAACATTCCAACATGAATCATAGGGGTGCCAGAAGGAGAAGAGGAAGAGCAAGAAGTTGAAAACTTACTTGAAAAAATAATGGAGAACTTTCCCAATCTGGCAAAGGAAATAGACTTCCAAGAAATCCAGGAAGCTCAGTGAGTCCCAAAGAAGTTGGACCCAAGGAAGCACACGCCAAGGCACATCATAATTACATTACCCTAGATTAAAGATAAGGAGAGAATCTTAAAAGCAGCAAGAGAAAAGGAGACACTTACCTACATTGGAGTTCCCATAAGACTATCAGTTGATTTCTCAAAAGAAACCTTGCAGGCAAGAAGGGGTTATAAAGAAGTATTAGAAGTCATGAAAGGCAAGGGCCTACATCCAAGATTACTCTATCCAGTGAAGCTGTCATTTAGAATGGAAAGGCAGATAAAATGCTTCCCAAATAAGGTCAAGTTAAAGGAGTTCATCATCACCAAGCCCTTATTATATGAAACCTTAAAGGGACTTATCTAAGAAAAAGAAGATCAGAACTATGAACAGTAAAATGACAACAAACTCACAACTATCAACAGCTGAACCTAAAATAAAATAAATAAAATAAATAAAATAAAATAATAAAACTGAACAACTACAAAAGGAACAGAATCACAGAAACGGAGATCACATGGATGGTTATCAGCAGGGGAGGGAGGGGAGAGAATTGGCAAAAAGGTACAGGGAATAGGTAGCATAAATGGTAGGTAGAAAATAGACAGGGGGACATTAAGAATAGTATAGGAAATGTAGAAGCCAAAGAACTTATATGTACAACCCATGGACATGAACTAAAGGGGTGGGGGGAATGCAGGTGGGAGGAGTTGTGCAGAGTGGAGGGGAATAAAGGGGGGGGGGGGAATGGGACAACTGTAATAGAATAATCAATAAAATATATTTAATAAAAGAATGGCTCTTGAAAAAGATAAACACAATTTACAAATCTTTAGCTTCACTATCCAATGATAAAGTATCCAAATCAATAAAATTGTAAATGAAAGAAATCAAATAGGAGGGACACTCCCAAACTCATTTTATGAGGCAGCATTACCCTGCCAAAGCCAGTAAAGGGCACTACAAGAAAAAAAAAAAATTACAGGCCAATGTAAAAATTCTCAATACGTACAAGCCAACTGAATTCAGCTGCACATTATTAAAAGGATCATTCATTCACCATGATCAAGAGGGATATTTATCCCTGGGATGCCAGAATGATTCAATATACATAAATCAATAAATGTGATACATCATTTTAATAGAATGAAAGATTTTAAAATCATATCATCTGAATAGATGCAAAAAAATTTTGACAAAATTCAACATCTGTTCATGATAAATATTCTTAAATTAGGTATAGAAGATGTACCACAACATAATCCATACTGTCGGGGGGCTTTAACGCAGTCCCCCGGTCCAACACAGATGAAGAATAAGACTACCAAGACATGATCTGCTTGGGGAGGAGAGATGGCCGATCTCTTAAACAAAAAGGGCCCAGAGCCTTCCCTCCATGGGCTTTTATTAGGTTCATTCACACAGGAATACAGATAAAGCTCATCAATCATTGTTAGGAACTAAGGGTTAAACAATACATGATTTACAGAGAACTTTGAGGGCTTATTCTGAGTTACAGCCAATTAGTTAGAGGACCATAAAACTTCAGGCGCCAGACTCATCTCAGGTCTGGACCCTTATCTTTTAAGCTGAGGGTACAAATTAAGTAGGTTTCACAGGAATGTATGTATTTTTCTTAGGCCTGATTCCCTAGGGAATCCGCCCCTTCCAGCACAGGACTGCACTGCCCTCTGTCATTGTTTCAGGCTTAAGTCAGGCAAGGGAAGTAAGGCAGCCAAGAGATTAGGAGACTTCTTGCAGACAGAATGAGGACTTAGGCTATTTCAAAGCCGAGGGGCGAGGGTCCATCACCCCCTTTTTCCACAGCCCCCCGAGTCCTTCCCTGCAAGTTTATTCCTGGTGACCAGAGCCTGTCTTAGGTTGATCCTCCCTTGAGGATTCTTACCCGTCATTGGCTAACTGGCCAAGCTCAGGGCCAAGCAGGGTGAAGTGGGCAGAGGTGGCACACCTGCCAGGGAGATAAGCTTTGTCTCCTTAGTGGCTTATGGTCCCAACTCTGACTCAGCCTTAACCATGGGGAGTTACAGCCTCTGAAACCAGGCAGGGAGGTTCCCAATGCCATACCATATATTACAAGTCCACATCTAACATCACACTCAATGGTGAAAAGTTGAAAGCTTTTTCTCCAAGATTAGGAGCAAGAGAAGGGTGCCCACTCTCACCACTCATATTCCATATAGTACTAGGATTCCTAGCCAAAGCAGTCAGGCGATACAAAAAAAAATAAAAGGTATCCAAATTGGAAAGGAAGAAATAAAATTGTCTCTATTTGCAGAGGACATGATTTTATGTTTAGAAAAAGCTGCCAAAAAATTGTTAGAACTAATCCACAAATTCAGTGAAGTTGCAAGATAAAAAATTAACATGTAAGAGTCAGTAGCATTTCTATATACCAACAATGACCTATCTGAAAAATAAAGAAAACAATCCCATATACAATAGCATCAAAAACAAAATAAAACCTTAGAAATAAATTTAAGCAAGGAGGGAAAGATCTCTATGCTGAAAACTGTAAAACAGTGGACAAAGAAAACACACAAAAATGGAAAGGCATCTTGTGTTCATGGAGTGGAAGAATTAATACTGTGAAAATGTCCTACCTGGAGCCATCTATAGATTCAATGCAATCCTTATCAAGAATTCAATGGCATTTTTTGAAAAGTAGAAAAACAACCCTACAATTTGTACAGAACCACAAAAGACCCCAAATAGCCTAAGCAATACTGAGAAAGAAGAACAGAGCAGGAGGCATAATACTTTTTTACTTCAAGCTATCTTATAAAGCTATAGTAATCAAAACAGCATGGTGACATAAAAACAGATCCATAGACCAATGAAACAGAATTGAGATCCCAGAAATAAACCTACGCATATATAGCCAATTAATATTTGACAAGGGTGCCAAGAAAACTCAGTGGAGAAGAGACAATCTCTTCAATAAATGGCACTGGGAAAATTGGATATTCACATGCAACAGACCCCTATCTTACACCAGTCACAAAAATTAACCCAAAATGAGGTAAAGACTTAAATGTAAGGCCTAAATCCATAACACTCTTAGAAAAAAAACCTAGGAAAAAAGCTCTTGGACATGGGCCTTGGTCATGATGTTTGTATGTGACACCTAAAGCACAAGCAGCCAAACCAAAAATGAGCAAGTGGGGCTACAAGAAACTAAAAAACTTTTGCACAGAAAAATAAACAATCAACAAAACGAAAAGAGAACCTATAAAATGGGAAAAAATGTTTTCAAATCTTCTATCTGATAAAGGGTTACTATCCAAAATGTATAAGGAACTTACACAACTCAATAGCAACCCCTCAAAATAATCAAATTTTAAAAATGGGCATAAGATCTGGAAAGACATGTTTCCAAAGATATACAACTGGCCGACAGGTACACACATCATTAGGGAAATGCAAATCAAAATCACAATGGGGTATCACCTCATACCTATTAGAGTGACTATTGTCAAAGACAAAAAATAACAAGTGTTGGCTGCAATGTGGAAAAAGTGAATCCTTGTGTACCATTGCTGGAAATGTAAACTGGTGCAGCCACTATAAAAAGCAGTATGGAGATTCCTCAAAAAATTAAAAATAGAACTATCATATGACCCAGCAATTCCATTTCTGGGTAAATATCCAAAGGAAAGGAAAACACTCATCCATGACATACCTGCTTCCCCATGTTCATAGCAGCATTATTTATAATAACCAAGACAGGTAAACAGCTTAAGTGTCCATCAATGGAAAAATGCATAAAGAAGCTTTGGAATATTTACAGCCATAAAAACGGAGGAAATCCTGACACTTGCTGTTGGGAACCTCCCTGCCTGGTTTCAGAGGCTGTAACTCCCCATGGTTAAGGCTGAGTCAGAGTTGGGACCATAAGCCACTAAGGAGACAAAGCTTATCTCCCTGGCAGGTGTGCCACCTCTGCCCACTTCACCCTGCTTGGCCCTGAGCTTGGCCAGTTAGCCAATGACGGGTAAGAATCCTCAAGGGAGGATCAACCTAAGACAGGCTCTGGTCACCAGGAATAAACTTGCAGGGAAGGACTCGGGGGGCTGTGGAAAAAGGGGGTGATGGACCCTCGCCCCTCGGCTTTGAAATAGCCTAAGTCCTCATTCTGTCTGCAAGAAGTCTCCTAATCTCTTGGCTGCCTTACTTCCCTTGCCTGACTTAAGCCTGAAACAATGACAGAGGGCAGTGCAGTCCTGTGCTGGAAGGGGCGGATTCCCTAGGGAATCAGGCCTAAGAAAAATACATACATTCCTGTGAAACCTACTTAATTTGTACCCTCAGCTTAAAAGATAAGGGTCCAGACCTGAGATGAGTCTGGCGCCTGAAGTTTTATGGCCCTCTAACTGGCTGTAACTCAGAATAAGCCCTCAAAGTTCTCTGTAAATCATGTATTGTTTAACCCTTAGTTCCTAACAATGATTGATGAGCTTTATCTGTATTCCTGTGTGAATGAACCTAATAAAAGCCCATGGAGGGAAGGCTCTGGGCCCTTTTTGTTTAAGAGATCGGCCACCTCTCCTCCCCAAGCAGATCATGTCTTGGTAGTCTTATTCTTCATCTGTGGCGGACCAGGGGGCTGCGTTAAAGCCCCCCCACAACTTGCCACAACATGGATGGACCTTTAGGGGATTATGTTAAGTGAAACAACTCAAAGAAAGACAAATATGAAAGTTATCAGAAGCGGAGTCCACTTCCCCTCAACGCCAGGGAAATACCTAGCTGATCTGAGGAGCAGAGCGAACAGCCAACAGTACTCCAGCATATATGAAGATCAGAGACCAAAGATAGAGGACATTGAAAGATCTGACGGTAAGAAGAGTGCTCAAGGACAATAAGGTCCCCGGGACCCGGGACCGCGCAGTACAAGGGCGGCAGAAGCGCCAGCCCAGGTGCAGGGGCGGCTGCAGGAGTCTTGGGAGAGGGCCAGGCTGAGCTGTGAGCAGCCAGGTGCTTGATTGGACCAGGGGGGCTTGAATAGGAGGAATTTCTCAAAAAGAAAAAGAAAATAGAGACACTCAGGGGCTAGTTAGAGAACTCTCGGCAGCAGCCGCAGGCCCCTGGCGCCCCTCCCCCCTCCGCCCCTGGACTGCGAGCGCAGGACCTGAGGCCCGGTTGTGCGCACGCAGATTAGCGAACTGGGGGCACACACATGAAACCCCGGAGGGGCGCCCACACCTGAAACCTCCGAGAGCATCTGGAGCAGAGGCTAGCTGCTCCACCCACAGGCCCAAAACCTCAGACCCGAGTGCCTCGTGATTCAGTCCCAGGGCGGCCCTGCCCACCCGAGAGACTCAAGCCCAGGGCGGCTGGATCCGCCACTTGTGCGTCCCAAGAACAAAGCTGCTGGATTGGCTGATCAACGGCCTGATTGCCTGCCAGGGACCACACGTACAACGCCTATCTAACACCTGCGCATAGAGCCCTGCAGGGCCTACTAGCTCTCTAGGACAAAGGCAGAATACCCAGCAGACGGGAGCTGCAGGGCTAGGGGAGACTGCAGGCTGAACAACAGCGAAGAGTGTGGCCCAGGAAGGGAGAAAAGTGAAACCAATCCTTCCAACCACACCCTCCCGTTGCACAGACAGGACGACCAGCAGAACTAACCTGACCGGTTTAAAGCCAAAAGAAGGTTTTTTTTTTTCCTTTCCTCCTTTCCCCCTGAATTCCTTCTTCCTCTCTTTTTTTTTTCATTCCTTCTTCCTCCCATCCTTTACCATTTTTATGTCTTCTTCCTGCCTTCTTTTATCTATTTCTATGTTTTAATTTTTGTTAAAATTCCTTCTTATCTTGCCTCCAATCTTTCTTTATTCCTTCTTCCCTCCTTCCTTCCTTTCCTCCTTTTCTATTTCCTTTTTCCCTCCTTCCGGTTTTTTTTTTCTTTCTTCCCCCCTTTCTCTTTTTCCCACAGGTGAGACAACAAAACCTGGAGTGCTGAAAAGACTAGAGTTAGACCGTGTTAAACCCATAAACGTCAGCTCAAGACCAGTGAGCACAGGAGATTAAGGAGACAGCACCACCGAATCCCACTGGCATTCTACCATAGAAGTTCATACCATAAACCCAGGGAGTCAGAATAGAGCAATTTAAGAAGCAGAGGCCAACAAGAAGAGTCTCACAAACAATGGGAAGACAAAGAAACAATTCCCAAATGAAAGGAAAGGAGGAAGCCTCAGAAAGAATGCTAACTGAAAAAGAGGCAAGTCAACTATCAGATACTGAGTTCAAAGCAATGGTCATCAGGAAGCTCACTGAGCTCTCTGAGCTCAAAGAGAACTACCAGAAACTACAAGGAAACTACAGTGAACTCACTGCAAACTATATCAACATGAAAAAGGAAATAGAAAATATCAACAAGAGCCAAGAGGAAATGAAGAATACAATTTCTGAATTGAAGAACACAGTAGAAGGAATGAAAAGCAGACTTGATGAAGCAGAGGATCGGATCAGCAAGCTGGAGGACAAAGTAGAAAAAAACACCCAGAAAGAGCAAGAAAAGGAAAAGAGGCTCAGAAAGAATGAAGAGGCAACAAGGGAAATGCAGGACAACATGAAACGTAACAATATCCGTATAATAGGAATACCAGAAGGAGAAGAAGAAGAGCAATGGATAGAAAACCTGTTTGAAAAAGTAATGATGGAAAATTTCCCTAATCTGAGGAGAGAAAAAGTCACCCAAATCCAGGAATCACAGAGAGTCCCAAGCAAGAGGAACCCAAAGAGACCCAGTGCAAGATACATCATAATTAAAATGGCAAATTTCCAAGACAAAGAGAGGATCTTAAAGGCAGCAAGGGAGAAAAAGGAAGTAACATACAAGGGAGCCCCAATAAGGTTAGCAACTGACTTCTCAATGGAAACGCTCCAAGCCAGAAGAGAATGGCAAAAAATATTCCAAGTAATGAGAACCAGAGGCCTGCAACCAAGACTACTTTACCCAGCAAGGCTCTCAATTAAGATAGAAGACCAAATAAAGAGTTTCCCAGACAAAAGAAGTCTAAAAGAATACAGCTCCACCAAACCAGTTCTGCAAGAGATGCTAAAGGGACTGCTTTAAGGAAAGGAAGGAAAAGAGAAAGACAGAGGAACACAGGTAGGAAATAATGGCAATGAATAACTACCTATCGATAATAACCTTAAACGTAAATGGATTAAATGCTCCAATCAAAAGACATAGAACAGCTGAATGGATAAGAAAACATGACCCACACATATGCTGCCTACAAGAGACCCATCTCAGGACAAAAGACTTACACAGACTTAAAGTGAAGGGCTGGAAACAAATTTTCCAAGCAAACGGACAGGAAAAAAAAAGCAGGGGTAGCAATACTCATATCAGACAAAATAGACTTCCAAAGAAGGGCCATAAAGAGAGACCCAGAAGGTCACTTCATAATACTCAAAGGAAGAATCCACCAAGAAGACATAAACATTGTAAATATATATGCACCCAACATAGGAGCACCCAAATACATAAAGAAAATCTTGGAGGATTTCAAGAAAATTATTGACAGCAACACAATTATAGTAGGGGACTTTAACACCCCACTATCAAAAATGGACAGGTCTTCCAAACAAAAGATCAACAAAGGTATTGTGTCACTTAACAATACCCTAGAGGAAATGGACTTAACTGATATATACAGAGCTTTTCATCCCAAAGAAGCAAAATACACATTCTTTTCAAGTGTCCATGGAACTTTTTCAAAGATAGACCACATGATAGGACACAAAGCAAGCCTCAACAAATTCAAGAAAATTGAAATCATATCAAGCATTTTCTCTGACCACAAGGGACTGAAACTAGAAACCAACCCCAAAGGAAAAAACCCAAAACACTGAAAATCATGGAGACTGAATAGCATGCTATTAAACAATGAATGGGTCAAGAACGAGATTAGGGAAGAAATCAAAAACTTCCTGGAAACAAATGAAAACGAACTCACAACAACCCAAAACCTATGGGACACAGCAAAGGCAGTCCTGAGAGGGAAGTTCATAGCAATACAGGCCTACCTTAAGAAGTTAGAAACAGTTCACACAAACAACCTAACCCTATGCCTACAAGAACTGGAGGAACAACAACAAAGACAGCCCAGAGCAAGCAGAAGGAAGGAAATAACCAAGATCAGAGCAGAACTAAACGACATAGAGACTAAAAGCACAATTCTAAGGATCAATGAATCCAGGAGCTGGTTCTTTGAAAAGATAAACAAAATCAACAAGCCTTTAAGTAGGCTCATCAGGAAGAAAAGAGAGAGGATCCAAAGAAAGACAATTAAAAATGAAAGAGGAAAGATTACAACTGATACCACAGAATTACAAAGGATTGTAAGAAATTACTATGAAGAACTGTATGCCAAGAAATTTGAAAACCTAGATGAAATGGACACATTTCTAGAAAAATATAATCTTCCAAAACTGAATGAAGAAGCAGCAGAAAACCTGAACAGACCAATAACAGCAGACGAAATTGAAGCAGTCATCAAAAAACTCCCAACTCACAAAAGCCCTGGACCAGATGGTTTCACAGGAGAATTCTACAAAGCATTTAAGGAAGAGCTAACCCCTATCCTTCACAGACTATTCGAAAAAATCCAAACTGATGGAAGACTCCCAAACTCTTTTTATGAAGCCAGCATCATCCTAATCCCAAAACCAGATAAAGACACAACGAAGAAAGAAAACTTCAAGACAACATCTCTGATGAACATAGATGCTAAAATTCTCAACAAAATATTGGCAAACTGCATCCAGCAATACATTAAAAAGATCATCCACCATGACCAAGTGGGATTCATCCCAGGGATGCAAGGATGCTACAATATTCGCAAATCAATTAACATAATACATCACATCAACAACAGCAAAGACAAAAATCACATGATCATATCAATAGATGCGGAAAAAGCATTTGATAAGATACAGCACCCATTTCTGATAAAAACACTCAGCAAAGTGGGAATAAAGGGAGCAGTCCTCAACATCATAAAGGCCATATATGAGAGACCTACAGCCAACATCACACTCAATAGACAAAAACTTAGAGCTTTCCCACTAAGATCAGCAACAAGACAAGGATGCCCTCTCTCACCACTCCTATTCAACATAGTATTGGAAGTCCTAGCCACAGCAATCAGACAAGAAAAAGCAATAAAAGACATCCAAATTGGAAAGGAGGAAATGAAACTGTCACTGTTTGCAGACGACATGATAGTGTACATGGAAAACCCTATAGACTCCACCAAAAAACTACTTGACCTAATAAATGAATTTGGCAAAACAGCTGGATACAGAGTCAATACCCAGAAATCAAAGGCATTCCTGTACACCAACAATTAAACTGCAGAAACAGAAATCAGGAAAAAAATCCCATTCAATATAGCAACAAGAAAAATAAAGTACCTAGGAATAAACCTAACCAAGGAGGTAAAAGACCTGTACTCAGAAAACTACACAACACTGAAGAAAGAAATTAAGGAAGACACAAACAAATGGAAGCATGTACCATGTTCATGGATTGGAAGAATTAACATCATCAAAATGACCATACTACCCAAAGCAATTTATAGATTCAATGCAATCCCTATTAGAGTACCCATGACATATTTCACAGATATAGAACAAACATTTCAGAAATTCATATGGAACCATAAACGACCCCGAATAGCTGCAGCAATTCTGAGAAAGAAGAACAAAGCAGGAGGGATCACAATACCTGATATCAAACTGTATTACAAGGCCACGGTAATCAAAACAGCCTGGTACTGGCATAAAAACAGGCACATTGACCAATGGAACAGAACAGAGAGCCCAGAAATAAACTCAAGTCTATACGGTCAATTAATATTTGACAAAGGAGGCAGGAGCATAAAATGGAGCAAAAACAGCCTCTTCAACAGATGGTGTTGGCAGATCTGGACAGCTACGTGCAAAAAAATGAAACTCGATCACCAACTTACGCCATACACAAAGATAAAATGAAGATGGATAAAAGACTTAAATATAAGCTGTAACACCATAAAAGTCCTTGAGGAAAACATTGGCAGGAAAATCTCAGACATTCCACGCAGCAACATCCTCAAAGACACATCCCCTAAAGCAAGTGACATAAAGGAGAGAATAAACAAATGGGACCTCATCAAAATAACAAGCTTCTGCATGGCTAAAGAAAACAGCACCAAATTACAAAGAGAACCAACAGTATGGGAAAACATATTTGCCAATGATACCTCAGACAAGGGCCTGATCTCCAAAATATATAAAGAACTCACACGACTCCACTCCAGGAAGACAAACAACCCAATTAAAAAATGGGCAAAGGACTTGAACAGACACTTCTCCAAGGAAGACATACAGAGGGCCCAGAGACATATGAAAAGATGCTCAGCATCACTAGCCATCAGAGAGATGCAAATTAAAACCACAATGAGGTATCATCTCACACCAGTCAGAGTGGCCAACATAAACAAATCCACAAACAAATGTTGGAGAGGATGTGGAGAAAAGGGAACCCTCGTGCACTGTTGGTGGGAATGCAGACTGGTGAGGCCACTGTGGAAAACAATATGGAATTTCCTCAGAAAACTAAAAATGGAACTGCCCTTTGACCCAGCATTTCCACTGCTGGTATTATACGCTAAGAACCCTGAAACACCCATCTGAAAGAACCTGTGCACCCCAATGTTCATAGCAGCACAATTTACAATAGCCAAGTACTGGAAGCAACCTAAGTGCCCATCAGCAAACAAGTGGATCCAAAAACTATGGTATATTTACACAATGGAATTCTATGCAGCAGAGAGAAAGAAGGAGCTTATACCCTTTGCAACAGCATGGATGAAACTGGAGAGCATTATGCTAAGTGAAATAAGCCAGGCGGTGAGGGACAAATACCATATGATCTCACCTTTAACTGGAACATAATCAATAGAAGAAAAAAGCAAACAAAATATAACCAGAGACATTGAAGTTAAGAACAATCTAACAATAGCCAGGGCGGGGGAGGGGGGGGACGGGGACAGTGGGAAGAGGGGATTACAGGAACTACTATAAAGGACACATGGACAAAACCAAGGGGGAGGGTGGAGGTGGGGGAGGGAGGTAGGTTCAGCTGGGGTGGGGTGGAGGGATGGGGAGAAAAGGCATACAACTGTAATTGAATAACAATAAAAAAAAAAAAAAGACAAATATGGTCTTACTTAAAAGTGGAATCTTAAAAAAATAACTCAGAAAAATAGATCAGCCCTGGCTGGTGTAGCTCAATGGACTGAGTGCCAGCCTGTAAACCAAAAAGTTGCAGGTTCAATTCCCAGTCAGGGCACATGCCGGAGTTGCAGGCCAGGTCCCCAGCTGGGGCTGTGCGAGAGGCAACCGATCCATGTATCTCTTTCACATCAATGTTTCTCTCCCTCTCTTTCTCCTTCCCTTCCCCTCTAACTAAAACTAAATAAAATCTTTAAAAAAATTGATCAGATTTGTGTTACCAGGGGCAGGGGGTTTAGGAGTGGAGGGTGAGGGAATTGAAGGAAGGTTGTCAAAAGGTACCAAGTTCCTGTATAAGAAAAATAAGTACTAGGGATGTAAAGTGTATGATGACACCAGTAAACATACTGGGCTGTATATTCAGAAGTTGCTAAGATAATAAATCCTGGAAGTTATCATCACACGGAAAAAGTTTTCCCTTCTTTTTTATCTCTATGAGGTGGTGAATGTTAACTTCCTGTGGTAATCACTTCATAATGTATGTAAGCCATTATGCTGTACAACTTAAACTTACACAGTGTTGTATGTCCATTGCATCTCATTAAAACTTAAACAACACAAATTACCATTCTGGAGGTCAGAAGTTCGATATGGTCTTTATTGGGCTAAAATGGAGGATTGGGGAGAATCCAGTTCCATTCCATTGCCTTTTCTAGCTTCTAGAGGCTGCCTGCATTCCTTGGCTCATGGTCCCTTCTTCCATCCTTAAGGTTAGTGCTGCATCTTCAAATCTCAGTCTGAGTCTGTTTTGTAGTCACATCTCCTCCTCTGACACTCTGTCTTCCTCTTATGAGGCCCCTTGTGTTTACATTGGAACCACCCGGGTCATCTCCCCCTCTCAAGATCCCTAACTAAACTATATCAGCACTGTCATTTTGTCATGTAATATAACATGTTCACAGGCTTTAGGAGTTCGACTGCTGACGCTTGGGGAGAGGGCGTTATTCTGTCTACCACAGTGAGCATCTGTTACTACTCATACACGGTGATTGTGTCCTAAACAGCTACCAATGAAGTTTGAACTTTATGCAATTACTCAGTTACTACGCCTTGCTAACTGAAATCTGAACTGTGTTGTAAGGGGTAATATGTTATTTAAGTAAACCATGGCAACTGGAATGTGTGTATAACTGAACGATGCAAAGCAAGGCCTGTTTTAAGTCCAGCTGATAGGTCAGAAAGGGTGAGAAAATGCATGTGGCTCCACGTGTCGGGCCATGGCTGCAGAAAACGAGGTGCACATGACCCACACGTCCGCACTCACATTTGAAGAACAATCATAAGTCAACAGTGAGCTGGGTCTCAAGGCTACCAGAATACTGACAGCACTACAGCTCGTCCCTCTGAAGAACATGGTACAGGTGAGTGTGAAAAAACCTTGAGAAACGATGACAGAACTCCCCTCTTACCTCTGTCATCTTCTGCCCACTCCCCCTCCCCCCAGAAAATACGTCTGAGTATCGTGTGCACTAATATCCAGTCACCGATAGTGTATCACACTTGTTTACAAAGCAACTGCCTTTTAAAACATTTCTGACTAATAAACATAAAAGAGCTCTTTTGATAACTGATTAAGAGTATGATTAACATTTCTTATGTGCAGAGTCAAGCAAATTACAAAATAAGTAAATAGGGGACACAGGTGTCTGATACTCTTAGACCAAACACAATTTACAAAACTGAACTGCTGATAGAAGTTTTCTCATAAATACATTTTATTTTGACAGTAAAAAGGTCAGGCGTACAGTACAATTATTGAAGCACACTTTTTTGAGGTGGGTATTCTCACCATGCACAGGGACATAGAGGGACTGGTAAGAGGGTGTTTTCCTCCTCTGGAAGTATTATATTAAACTGCAATATAAACACCTGATCTTGCAGAACAGGACACCTCTTCAAGAGTTGTAGCCTATTTTATAATACCTAAGTACTGCAAATACATTCATCGCATGAACTGGGGAGAGGAAAGGAAGCGGAAGCAGCATTTCATGAAAATCCATTCCTTGACTACATCCATATCAAGACTTACCACTTTACAGAATTCATAATTTATTAGTCAATGCTATTTTAAAATAGTACTTCAGTAGTCTTAAATCGATATTGGAGAAAAATCACGCACACGGCCTAACCCCAGTGAGGTATATGAAATGAAATCCTTATCCGTCTGTGGCTCCTGTTGGACCCCTGACAGGGCTGAAAATACCTCAGAGGCAACTGTTCCATTTTTCACATTCTCAGTCCAGACGGGTGAGGACCCAGCGTGTTAAGTGCGTATTTCAAGGATGCATGCTGAACCCGTTTAGAGCCACAGTAAGCTACGAAAGGCTTTCATAAATACTCTTTGAGAGGGAATATAATCATTAAAGTTGGTATTTTACCTCAGAAAAGATTATTTACACTACAGAGAATAAACTCTCATATACATTTTGAAACTCCTACTATAAATTACTATCCTAAGTCTGTTAAGACTTGATGGTTTCTGCTTTCGTGAAGTAGGTGAAAGGGTGATCTCTCTTCTTCCCATGTGATTGTACCTACACGAGCCTTTTGGGAGGCCTTAATCAACTGTAATTTACACATCGAAGTCCTTCAGTGCTCCCCAGCTGCCACCTATTTTCACTTTCACCTTCAGGTTCACAGAAAGTTTTATGGCATTTTCCATTTCATTCTTGATAATCTGTGCAACCTAAGCAGGGAAGAAAGAGGTTAACAAACTCTCTGCCCAATGAAAGAATGCTTTTCACCCCACCCACTGAGCTGGGAGGCCAGACCAGAGCCCTTCACCTGGTGATTAAAGCCTGACATCAGCAAAGAACCAGGCACCCCAAGTCCGCACTGACCAGCAGGAGCTCTGCCACTTTCCGCTAGAATGCTCAGAGCTTTGAAACCCTCAGGACAAGACTCCGAATTCTCATCTAACTTCTCCCAGACAAAAAACATCCCTGCACAAGGAATTTTTTTTTTAATTTTTATTGTTATTCAATTACAGTTGTATGCTGTTTCTCCCCATCCCTCCTTTAACAACAGTATGACACTGACACTCTCAGTTCTTTCTATACCCTTAAGGACTCGACATTTATGTGTCTTAGCCTGACCTACAGAGTGTCTTAACTTTCCGTAGAATGGATGCAAACACTGTAAAAATACCTGAACGACATCCTCTTCCGCCACTTCATATAAGAGTTCATCATGGAGCTGAAGGATGAAGAAGCCTCCTCTGACTGGGCCAAAGACCCCTTGCAGTTTTCTCTTCGGTAACAATCCTCCTACCCCTGAAAAAGGCAGCAAACATAAACACGTCACTCTGCCACAGGAGAATGTTGTGTTTTGTTTTGTTTTGTTTTAGAGATCTTGAGAAACTCTGTGAAATTTTAATTAAGAGATTAAAATACATAACATTTGGAACTACCCGGAAAATAACTACTTGCTATCTGCTACTGAGCCTACTTATCAGGCAGACTAAATCTCCGCCAACTTCCTCCCAGAAAGGAGGAGTCTAACAAAGAAGCCAGTAAATGAAGTGTGAAGAAATCTGCTCCAAACTCTAACTTATTTCTCATAAAAAACCAACATCTTCTCTTTCCATGGAGTCCCACTGTTCTGAGTAAAAGCACCCGGATGGCATGGGGCCTGATTCCTGCTCCAGCAAAGTGAACTGGTATTGTCATTAGGCAATGTTTTATAAGAGGGACACTGCCTGGTGTCTTTTTATGGCCAGAAGTGTCGCTACAGTAATACTGGTGCTTCCCCAGTTAGCATACTCTAGACAAGCACCTAAACCTCAGACCCAAATGCGGACTTCAGAGAGTGTGTGAGCCCCTTGATGTTATATGTAAGAGTCTACGTCTGTACATTTTTCTGTGGAGATGACCGATAGCTTTCAATAGATTCTCAAAAAACCCATGACTCCAAAAATGGTTATAAATCAATGGACTAGACTTAGTTACTATTTCCTAACTAGCTGGGCCTGGTGGTACAGACTATGCCCCTCTGATCACTAAATAAGGTTCAACATTAAGACCTTTAGAGTAACTGTCTTTAAATATTTGTCCATATCTCACACCACTGCTTCCTTTCTGCCATCCAAATTTCCCACATACCCTCAGGACAGCACACGTGTATTCCCATCTCCTTCAATACCCGGTGCTTCCCTCAGAGTTCTTTAGCTGTCACTATCTGCAGCCCCAGTTTGCTCAGAGGGGGCTGTCATAGGGTAAGAGAACAAATGCAGATGAGGTCACAGCAAGCTGCTTCCACAGCTGGGCTGCAAAGGCTGTGCATCTGTTCGCCAGTTTGGCTGACATCTGATCCTCCCCACTGGACCCCCTTATCTCACAGCCCCAGCTGTGCAGATGCTCTAGCTTTTCTGCTTTCTGATCACCGCACCTTTGTCCTCTTCATTGCCCTGTGCACTTGGCTTCTGACCCAGGACGTCATGATCTTCCTGTTCCCTGTGCTGTCTGCTGCCTCACCCTCAGCTCCCTTTGATCGCACTGACCCGCTGCTACCTTTAACCTGTCCTGTCACCATGAAGTCATCCTCAGGGACATATCTACATTGTCTTCCACTCGTTCTAAAGGTTGTAATACTCTGCTGTGAAGAGTTATGCAAATATTCAAAGTCAGGTATCGTGTCTTCCCTTCCTTAGTAGATTTTAAATTTGAACATAGGCTGATGACTTTTACCTCTAAACCCTTCAAAGCACACACTATTCCCCAAATAAGCTTGATCATCACACATTCTCTCTCTCTCTCTCTCTCTCTCTCTCTCTCTATATATATATATATACACACACACACACATATACATACATATATACACATATACATAGAGTATGTGTATGTGTGTATATATATATAGTGGGTATGTGTGCATTTTTGTGTGTGCATACTTACTCCCACATAACAGTATGTTGAATGATCAGCCTTATATATTTTGGGGGGCACTGAAGACAATAAAACTAACAATCCCCATTTGGTGGGCAAATAGGTTTTTATATCTATGTATTTTTGTATATAAGTGAACATCTTTTTATGTAACTGGCTGCATTATTCTCTTTAATATATTTGTATGTCTCTTCTAAAAATAGCAAATTCCATCCTCAACAGCTGACCTGTACCTTTTCTGCCCCATCTCAAGAAGTTTATTCTTCCCCTTTATGCCTGAAACTTCTCAACTTCTTCCCGGGAACACTTAAAACAAGGCCGCAGTCATGGTTTGACGATCTCAGTGGCTGTGCAATGGCATTTAAAGTGGAAGTGCAGACATGGGAGAAATAGATGAGGGAAAGTTCTATGTACTTGTTAAAACAAGAAGTAATCTATCCAAGCAACAAGGAAAGGACTTTTAGGGAAAATACTTTAAGAACAAGAGCAAGAAAGGCGACAATATTGACAAAGAAATGTATGTGATAAGGAAGTCAACTTAGTGTTTATTCCAGACTTCAGAGAACATGGAATGCCATGAATAGGTAAAATCAACATGTTCTTAAGTTATGTTCTGAGGGCCACAGGGGATCCCTAAGGCCCATTCAAAGCATATGCAAAGTCAAATTACTTTCTTAACAACATGCAGAGGTTGTTTTCCTTTTTCGGTCTCTTTTGTCAGTAAGTATACAGAAAGGTGATCAGCTATCCTGGTTTTAGCACTGCCAGTACCACGTCCTGAGGAACCCACCAGTCTCCCACAAACTGAGGCATTTATCACTCTACACTATATGTTTAGGGCTTTCCAGAGGTTACAGGACATGTAACATTGTAACACACTGAGTGCAGAAATAGGAGAGAGAATCCAACTATCTTCTCATAAGCTAGACATTAAAGAGATTAGCAGAAAGGTAAAATAAAGCCACTCATTACCAAATTTCTTTTATTCTAAAAAAATGTAGTTATTAATATTTTAGCCCTGACTGGTGTGGCTCCGTTGGTTGGGCATCGCCCCGCAAAGCGAAAGGTCACCGGTTCAATGTCTGGTCAGGGCACATTCCTGGGTTACAGGTTCAGTCCCCACAAGAGACAACCAAATGACATTTCTCTCTCATATCAGTGTTTCTCTCCCTCTCTTCCTCCCTTCCCCTCTCTCTAAAAATAAATAAAATATTTAAATAAATAAATAATATAGTTATTTTAATTAAAATGTTACTTATGTTAATATACATTGAGTTTATTATTTTTTTAATGTTTTTAAATTCCTTATTTTTTAAATTTCTAACATGGTAAATATTGGTAGATAGAGCCCACAGAAACAAAAACCCTTTGGCATCTCAATAATTGTGAGTGTAAAGACAAATTGAGACCAAAATGTTAGAGAATTGCTGAGCATATATAAAATACATCCCCTTTTCATTCCTGATGCAATTAATCTGATCACGCTATAGCAGGGGTCTCATTTACGAACAAACCTGTTCTGTCACTTTGAAGCGCACTTTCCCGATGACCATGGGATTTGAAGATTGAGGGGAAGGTCTCTAATTGCTTCTGAATGTTAACTGTGGCTATTTTGACAATATCAGCTGCGGAACCTTGGACTGTTGTATTGATAGCCTGACGCTCAGCCTATGAAAAACAATAACAATAACACGTGTTCCATCAGGTACACAACATGGTTTCATACCCACTATCCAACCAGAAGTCTGGACCAAGATGTGACCTAGAATATCGACTGTTAAGCAGCATTGTTAGAATAACAACTGGAATGATCCAGGCCCTGAGATTCTGCGTTATCATCCACATGATAAATAAAAATTGCTTCAGTTTGCAAATATTCAACACTCAGTTAGGAACCAAAACCTGTATCACACTTAAGATATATTTAATATAGCTCAAAATTATTTTATAAACACATATCATCAATGTTCTAAACTTCACTCTAAAGCAGGGGTGTCAAACTCATTTTCACCGGGGGCCCCATCAGCCTCGCAGTTGCCTTCAAAGGGCCGAATGTCATTTTAGGACTGTATAAATGTAACTACTCCTTAACTAGGAGCAAGGAGCTTGGTGCTGCTGCTGGGTAGAAACAAGATGTCAGGCCGGATTAAACAAGGTGGGGGGCCAGATACAGCCCATGGGCCTTGTGTTTGCCACCTGGGCTCTAAAGGATCTATTCCTCAAAATATAACTATTAATCCTAAACAGATATAAGTAGATTCTTTGTGATGTGGGTTGGAATGTTCCAAGTACATCTTCCATATGAATGGCCTCTTAGTCCCATTGTTGAGTTTGCCACTGGCAGGTCTGGAGCCCTCAGGTATGAATCAGAGCTTTTGATGGGCAGCCAGGGCTGATCATTAGCTGCTGGTGAAAATGCAGATCCTAGCTCCCTAGGTATTAGGTTAGCACTTCCCTAAAACTATAGTTGCCATGAACTTCTTGGTTGGCAACCATAACCACCAAAAGTGATTATCCTGGGCCAGTAGGGATGGAGTCTGAGTTAATATGTAAGGTGCAACATGTCCATGAATATTGTTCCTGTCGTCCCAAAAGTTCTCAGAAGGGATCTATGTAACTTGAGAGGTGTTCTCTGGTTCCCCGTTTCCTGAGTGGACCCGACTCCTAGAATACCTGCTAAAGAGAGAGATTTTTTTTAAACAGCTTCTTTCAATTTTATTTTCACTAGCAACAAAACCATAGATTGGAATATTTAATATTGTTAAACTATTCATACTACCCAAAGCAATTTACAGGTTCAATATTTTATAAACCCAATGCCATTTTTTAAAGAAATAGAAAATATCATTATCAATTTATATGATATCTCAACAGACCCTGAAGAGCCAAAAGAATCTTCCAAAATAGCAAGGTTATTGGCTTACATTTCATGATTTCAAAACACATTACAAAGCTAAAGTTAAAATAGAGTGGCACTGGCATAAAGACAGACATATAGACCAATGGAATAGAACAAAGAGAGCAGAAATAAACCCTTGTGTTTATTACTTATTACTTCCACAAAAGGTGTTGGGAAAGCAGGATATTCACATGTAAAAGAACTTTATACCACATGCAAAATTAATTCAAAATGGATTAAAGATTTAAATGGAAGACCCAAAACTATAACACTCATATGAGATAACACAGGGGAAAAGCTTCATGACATTAGATTTGGCATTAAATCTTTGGACATGATACCAAAAGCTCAGGGAACAAAGCAAAATAGGAAATGAGACTACATCAAGCTTAAAAATTATCAGTCATCAAAAGAAACATTCAAGTGAGTTAAAAGAAAACCTATAGAATGAGAAAAAGTATTTGCAAATCACAAATATCTGTTAAAGGGTAAACATCTTAGTTATATAAAGAAACTCTAAAATTTAAAACAAAAAAGCCCAAATTAATTAAATAATGATCAAACACTTGAATAGACATTTCTCTAAATACAACATAAAAGTGGACAATAAGATAATGAAAAGATACCCAACATCAGTAATCATTAGAGAAATCAAATCAAAACAACAATGGAGTATCACCTCACACTTATTCAGGATGGTCAGTATTTGGAACACAGAAAGTGACCCGTGTTAGCATGAGGTCAAAAAATTAGAACCCAAACCCACTGTTGGTGGAAATGCAAAATAGTGCAGCTACTGTAGATAACAGTTTGGAGGTTCCTCTAGAAATAAGAAACAAACTCATTATGTGGTTGAACAATCTCACTTCTTTTTTTATATTCAAAAGAATAAAAAGCAGGAGTTTGAAGTAGTATTTGCACACTCATTTTCATTGCAGCATTATTCACAATAACCAAAAGGTGGAAGCAAGCCAGTTGTCCATAGACAGAGTAACAGAAAAAGAAAATGTGGTATATACATACATAATGGAACATAAGCCTCAGGGATTTTAACCCCTAATTTTTCCTTTAAAATCTTCATTTAATTATATTAAAAATGCATAACATTATACTTACCACCTTAACCAAAAGCCTGTGTACAGTTCAAGTGGAATATATATTCTCGTTGTAAAACAGATCTCTAGAACTTTTTCATCACTAAAACTAAAAATCTATACCCATTAAGAAAAAACACCCCGTTTCCTTCTCCCCCAAGTACCCCACAATAACCAGTCTTTGTATATGTAAATTTAAATACTTGAGATACTTTATGTAAGTGAAACATATCATTTCTGTCTTCTTCTGACTAGTTCATTTCACTTAGCATAATATTAGAATTCCCTAATTTTCTATGGCTGAGATACATTTTTCTAAATCTACTTTTTTGGGGGGTATCAAATGCTGATCAATCCCCTGTAAACTCACTCAGTTGTTGCTTTTAAAGAGTGACTGAATTTGAGTCCTCCTGACTCCTCCCCTGGTTGAAACTTTGTGTAGTGTGTTGTATTATTATTACTTGCTGCTTTCTCTATGAAGTTACACAGCCCCTCCCACTGCCATGTAATTTGAAATGTTTTTCACTCTAACAAGATGGCCTTGACTTGTCTTGGCCAATGAATTGTGAGTAAAACTGACATATAGCACATGTAGAAGTTTTAAAAACTATCCAACATTATCACAAAAAAATCATCTATCCTAGATAGGGACTCTTCCTTTGCTCTGGATTCCAGAGGGAAGAAAACATGGAACAGCGTGACAGTCAACCGAGGGCCAAGCTGTAACATGATTTAAAAATAGAGCTGCTTATTGTATAAGTCACTGAAGTTTTGGAGTTGCTTTTACTGACATAAGCAAAAATATGACTAAAACATATACTACACTCTAATAATATTGTACTTCTCTGATTCTCATCCAAAATAAGAAAACATGGCAGTCTTAGCTATGTGTCCCACAGTCTAAGTTTCTCCATGACCAGGGTGTTTTGTACACAATGAAAATATAGGTTTCTGATAATGGCAGATTAGGTCATTAGAACCAACACTCTGACTGATAACATGAAAAAGCTGGAATTCTTTTCTTTTCTTTTTTTTTTTTTTTTGCAGGTGATGCTGTATAGATAGAAATATCTAAAAGAATATCACAGATAAATTATTAGAATATGTAATATTTGCAAGGTTTCTAGGCAAAAGAACAACAATAAAAACAATTATATTTTTATGTGTGAGAAGCCAAGGCTTAAAAAATGTGAAAAAGAAAGGAAAAGAATTTTAAAAATACCATTTGCAACAGCATCAAAAGTTTTCAAATACCTAGCTATAAATCTAATAACAAACACCTAATAAGATAAAATCTCTTTCCCAAAACTACACAATGTTATTGAGAAAATTTAACAATACCTAAAGATCTAAATAAATGGACAAATAGATCATGTTCCTGGATTAGAAATTCAAATTTTAAATGTGTCCATTAATCCCATCTTGATCTATGAACTCAAGGCAATAATAATAAAAGAAATCCCAACATGATTTTGTGTTTGTGTGGAAATTTACAAGCTGCTTCTACAATTTATACAGAAATACAAAGAATGAAGAATAGGCAAATATTTGTGGAAAAAAAACAAGGTAAGACAACTTACTTTGTCATATATGAAGACACCTTACAAAGCTGCGGCACTAAGGCAGTGTGGCACTGTCTGAAGATGAGCAAATACAACAGACCAAAATAATGTGTCCAAAACCAGAAACATCCATATTACTTGATTAGCAGCAAAGGTGGCACTGCAGAGCAGTGAAGGGAAAGCTCATTCTTTTCAATAAATAATTTGGGACAATTGTATATCCACAGGGGAGGTGAGGGACCTCGACCTTCGATCTCTCATAACATAAAAATAAATTCCTGATTGACTGTAGATATAAATATGAAAGGCAAAGCAAAAATTTCTAAAAACAATTTCTTGATGTTGAAGTACACAAAGCTTCCTTAAACAGATCAAGGAAATCGCTCCAATAATATAAAAGATTGATAAATTCATGTAAGCAAAGGGCTCATGCCTGGAATATATAAAGGACACTCACAAATTGGTTTAAAGGACAGACAACAACAACAAAAAAAGGCATAAGACTTGAACACACTCTTCACAAAAGAAAATTCCAAATGGTCGATAAACATTTTAAAAGGAGCTCAACATCACTAGTCATCAAGAAAAAGCAAATAAAAATGCAATGAGATACTATTATACAATTACCAGATTGGCCAAAATTAGAAAGACCAATGATATCAAGAATGTACATACACTTGATCACCAACTTACATCATACACAAAAATAAATTCAAGGTGGATAAAAGAATTAAATGTAAGTCGTAACACCATAAAAGTCCCAGAGGAAAACATAGGCAGGAAAATCTCAGATATTCCACACAGCAATACTTTCACCGATATGTCTTCTAGAGCAAGGGACATAAAGGAAAGAATAAACCAATGGGACCTCATCAAAATAACAAGCTTCTGCATGGCTAAAGAAAACAGCATTAAAACAAAAAGAGAACCAACTATATGGGAAAACATATTTGCCAATCATACCTCAGACAAGGGCCTGATCTCCAAAATATATAAAGAACTCACAGGACTCCACTCCAGGAAGACAGACAACACAATTAAAAAATGGGCAAAAGACTAGAACAGACACTTCTCCAAGGAAGACATACAGAGGGCCCAGAGACATATGAAAAGATGCTCAGTATCACTAGCCATCAGAGAGATGCAGATTAAAACCACAATGAGGTACCATCTCACACCAGTCAGAGTGGCCACCATAAACAAATCAACAAGCCAGTGTTGGAGAGGATGTGGAGAAAGGGAACCCCAGTGCACTGCTGGTGGGAAGGCAGACTGGTGCAGCCACTGTGGAAAACAATATGGAATTTCCTCAGAAAAATAAAAATGGAACTGCCTTTTGACCCAGCATTTCCACTGCAGGGATTATATCCTAAGAACCCTGAAACACCAATCCAAAAGAACCTATGCACCCCAATGTTCATAGCAGCACAATTGACAATAGCCAAGTGCTGGAAGCAACCCAAGTGCCCATCAGCAAATGAGTGGATCAGAAAACTATGGTATATTTACACAATGGAATACTACACAGCAGAAAGACAGAAGGAGCTTATACCCTTTGCAACAGCATGGATGGAACTGGAGAGCATTATGCTAAGTGAAATAAGCCAGGTGGTGAGGGAGGAATACTGTATGATCTCACCTTTAAGTTGAACCTAATCAACAAAACAAAGCAAGCAAAATATAACCAGAGACATTGAAATTAAGAACAATCTGACAGTAACCAGAGGGTAGGTGAGAAGGGATAATGGGGGGTAAGGAGGGAAAGGTTTTCACGAACAACTATAAAGACACATGGACAAAACCAGGGGGTGGTGGAAACGGGAGGGACGTGGGGATGGCTGGGGTGGGGGGAGTGGTGAGAGGTAAATGCAGACAACTGTAATTGAACACCAATAAAATAATTTTTAAAATAATGAAAAAAAAAGAATGTAGATACAATATACAGAGTTGATGGCAATGTAAACTGGAATACTCACTCTGCAAAACTCTTACTTAGTACATACTAAAGGTAGTACACACTCATAGTCTTACTCTATGACTCAGCAATTTCACTCTAAGGTAATGGAACTGGGTACATACGTTCACCAAAAGATATGAAAATCTCATATGTGAAAATGTTGATAATAGTTTCATTTAATGATAACCAAAATGTGAAAATAAAAATGTCTGCCAACATTAGAATGAATAAATTATTGGTGTGTTCCTACAATGGAATACTACTGAGCTGAATGAAAACCTATAGCTGCCCATGACACTACTGAATCTCACAGACTTATATTTGAATGGAAAAATTCAGACCCAAGAGTATATAGAGTATGATGATATTTAAATAAAAGTCAAGGTCATACAAAACTAACCTATAATTTTATGTGTGTGCACTGTGGAGCCTTGGAGGGGGCATAAGGAAGCCATCTGAGGAGCTGGGAAAGTTCTCCATCCTGACAACGGTCATGGGCACATGGGCACACACAAAAAACTTCAGGCTTTACACTTCAGACTTGTGCCATTTACCACATGTATGTTATTTCTTAATTTAAAAAGAACTTAAGTATAAACAAAATGTACACTGTCTCCTCAACTAAAATCACAAATAAGAGAATGAAAAGTCCAGATATAGTATGAGAAAAAATATTTTCCACACATGGAACCAATAATAAACTCCCAAAAAATCAGTAAAAAAAGACAACTCAACAAAACAAAAAGATGAATAAGAAAACTTGAATGGGCACTTCCCTAAGGAAAAAAAATAACTAAATGGCTAAAAAAAATTTTAATTTAGTTTACCTCATAAGTATTCAAGGAAATGCAAATTAAAACTACTCCGGCCAAGTAGGAGGAGTAGGTAGACACACTGTGCCTCCTCGCACAACCAAAAGGAGGACAACAACAATTTAAAAACAAAAAACAACCAGAACTGACAGAAAATCAAACTGTATGGAAGACCCACAACCAAGGAGATAAAGAAGAAACATCCAACCAGACTGGTAGGAGGGGAGGGAGGAGACGGGCAGCCGGGGCAGAGAGGACTCACGGCAAGGCAGGGGCTGGCAGACCCAGCAAGGTGGCGGATTGTGGAATGGGGCAGGCCTGGCTGCAGCTGACAGACCACACAAGGTGGTGGCTGGCAGCCCCTGCAGCCCCACATTCACGCATAGATAAACTGGGAGTAATGGCAGGGGAGTGAAACAGACCACACAACCCAGGGCTCCAGCGCTGGGGAAATAAAGCCTCAAACCTCTGATTGAAAACGCCCGTGGGGGGTTGAGGCAGCAGCAGGAGAAATGCCCTACCTCACAGGAGAGTTCCTTGGAGAGACCCCCAGGGGCCTACAGCTTGCACAAGCCCACCCACTTGGGAATCAGCACCAAAAGGGCCCAATTTGATTGTGGGTAGTGGAGGGAGTGACTGAAATCCAGCAGAGAGTGGAGCGAGCGCCATTACTCCCTCTCGGCCCCTCCCGAACGCACAGCATCACAGCGCAGCAACCAGCGTTACCCTGCCCTGGTGAACACCTAAGGCTCCGCCCCTTTATGTACAGGCATGCCAAGACAAAAAAAAAAAAAGGCCTAAATGAAAGAACAGATCAGAGCTCCAGAAAAAATACAACTAAATGACAAAGAGATAGCCAACCTATCAGATGCATAGTTCAAAACACTGGTAATCAGGATGCTCACAGAATTGGTTGAATCTGGTCACAAATTAGATTTAAAAATGAAGGCTATGCTAAGAGAAACAAAGGAAAATGTACAGGGAACCAATAGTGATGCGAAGGAAACTGGGACTCAAATCAACGGTGTGGACCAGAAAGAAGAAAGAAACGTCCAACCAGAAAAGAATGAAGAAACAAGAATTCAAAACATGAGGAGAGGCTTAGGAACCTCCAGGACAACTTGAAACGTTCCAACATCCGAATTATAGGGGTGCCAGAAGGAGAAGAGGAAGAACAAAAAATTGAAAACTTATTTGAACAAATAATGAAGGAGAACTTCCCTAATCTGGCAAAGGAAATAGACTTCCAGGAAGTCCAGGAAGCTCAGAGAGTCCCAAAGAAGCTAGACCCAAGGAGGAACACACCAAGGCACATCATAATTACATTAGTGAAGATTACACAGAAGGAGAGAATCTTAGAAGCAGCAAGAGAAAAGAACACGGTTACCTACAAAGGAGTTCCCATAAGACTGTCAGCTGATTTCTCCAAAGAGACCTTACAGGCAAGAAGGGGCTGGCAAGAAGTATTTGAAGTCATGAAAGGCAAGGGCCTACATCCAAGATTACTGTATCCAGCAAAGCTATCATTTAGAATGGAAGGGCAGATAAAGTACTTCCCAGATAAGGTCAAGTTAAAGGAGTTCATCATCACCAAGCCCTTATTCTATGAAATGTTAAAGGGATTTATCTAAGAAAAAGAAAATATAAAATATGAACAGTAAAAGTGACAGCAAACTCACAGTTATTAATAACCACACCTAAAACAAAAACAAAACCAAACTAAGCAAACAACTAGAACAGGAACAGAACCACAGAAATGGAGGGTTATCAATAGGGGATTGGGAGGGGGAGAGAGAGGGGAAAGGTACAGAGAATAAATAGCATAAATGATAGGTGGAAAATAGACAGGGGGAGGGTAGGAATAGTATAGGAAATGTAGAAGCCAAAGAACTTATATGTATGACCCATGGACATAAACTATAGGGGGGGAATGTGGGAGGGAGGGAGTGGGCCGGATGGAGTGGAGTGAAGGGGGGGAAATGGGACAAGTGTAATAGCATAATCAATAAATATATTAAAATATTAAAAATAAAAATAAAACTATGGAGTGGCTAAAATTTTATTAACTTTAGTAGCAAATGTTGGCAAGGATACAGAGTAGTAAGAACTTGCATACACTTCTGATGGAAGGACAGACTGCCACAAACACCATGAAAACAGTTTGGCTTTATTTACTAAAGCAGCAATTCTATGGCTAGGTCTTTACCAAGCATAAATGGAAGCATCTGTGCACCAAGAACCTTGGAGAAGAATGTTTAAATCAGAACAATCCATAACATCTCCAACTGGAAACCCAAATGCCTATCAAATAGAAAAAATGGATTTGTGTGTATATGTATATCCACATAATAAGCACTATACAGCTACCCACACATGAAACAACATGAATGACTGGCATATGTAATGTTGAAAGAAGCTAGACACAGAAGAATACATCTAGATGATATATACATAGAAGTCAATAAATAAAACAAAACTGTAAGGTTAGAAGTTATAATAGTGGTTATTTCTGGGAAGTGGTGATTAGGAAGAGGCATGGGAGGGGCTTCTAGGAGCTGACAATATTCTATTTTGTGAGTTGGGTTGTGCACAGGTGTAGCCCCATGATAATTTACTAAAATGTACATGTTTTCTGTGCTTTTTCTATATATATTTTTCAATACAGTAAAAGTTAAACAGAAAGTAAAACCAAACCTAATCAAAACCAAAAAAAACCCAAAACAAATTGTGGTCATGTTGTCCCTATTCCTAATTCAGAATGTTGGAATTTTTTTTCTCCCAGCAACAATATAACAAATCAGTTAGATCTTGATACCTAGAGTTCAGCCATCAGAAGCCTTACTCTCTGCACCCCTATATTCATTGAAGCATTACATACAATAGCTAAGATTTGGAAGCAGGCCAAGTGGATAAAAAAGCAGTGGTGCATTTACACATGGAATACTACTTGGCAGTAAAAATAAAAGAAGAAAGAAGGAAATCTTACCTTTTGTGCCAGCAGGACGGGCCTGGAGAATAGTGCACTAAGTGAAATAAGCTAGTCAGAGAAAGACAAATATCGTATGATTTCACTTATGTGAAGAATCTAATGACCAAATAAACTAACAAACAAAATAGAAACAGATTCACAGATACAGAGAACAGACTGACAGCTGTCAGAGGGGAGCAGGATTGGGGAGCTGAATAAAAAAGGTGAAGGGATTAAGGGAAAAAAAAACCTCATAGACACAGACAATAGTATGGTGATTACCAGAGGAAAAAGGGGCATAGGGGAAGGTAGAAGAGAGTAAAGGGGGGATAGACAGCGATGAAGGAGATTTGACTTGGAGTAGTAAACACACAATATACAGATGCTGTATTATAGAACTGTACACTTCAAACCTACATAATTTTATTAACCGATGTCAACCCAATAAATTCAATTAAAAATTAAAATTAAGAAAAGATTCTACCAATTTAAAACTATAGTAGCATTGGTAAAAAACGTCTAACTCTGAGATCTTTGGCTACAAAAATATTACCATATTTTTCGGACTATAAGATGCACCCGACCATAAGAGACACCTAGGTTTTAGAGGAGGAAGATAGGGGGAAAAAAATCCCACTCCACCGCTGCTTCCTGCCCCAGCGAGCCAGGTAAGCTACATTCGGACTATAAGACTCACCCCCATTATCCTCCCAAATTTGGGGGAGGGTGCATCTTATAGTCCAAAAAATATGGTAGTTCTCAAAAAATTATATTATTTTACATTATACATTCATTTACACTACATTAATAACTCTACCCTCTATTTTTTATCATATAAATTCCAAGAAACATAATTTCTGTTAGCTTTCTCTGGAATCTGACTGAGAAGTCCAGATTTCTCAGTCTGCCATTAAAAAGCTTCTACTATCCTTCCCCTATCTGGCTCCCTCTGACAAGCAGAAAGTTATCTGCACCTAAGCGACAACTCCAGTTCTCCATTCTTACTAGATTGGCTTCTAGCCAATCCTCACTCAAATTCTTATTCAAATGTGATTGTCTTTTTCTTGTGTCCAATAACCTAAATTTTAAATCACCTGTAAGAATCTCTTCCAGTACTACCTCCTTCCTGAAGCCTAAATAATTAAGTATGTATGTTATTTTTATACAGTTTTATCTTGCTTTATCTCTTCTAATACATTTTAAGATTGATTTTTCTAGAGCATCAATTACAGTGCTCAGTTCACTTAAGAGATGGTAAAAGCCTGATAAACATCTGATGTCTGCATGTGGAGATATGGGAGGCTAGAGAGTGAAGAAGTAACGAAAAGCCAACTATTCTTCCATGGTCCCTAAGAGCATTAGTGCTCTGAAGGCTTCTAGCTCCAGACCGAAGTTGGGCAGTTTGAGCCTGGGTACTTTCATTACGTGGTATATGTAGTGGACACTGACATGCAACACTATGTGGGAGGGGCAAAACACAGCCAGTTAAAATTGAAAAATCTGGACTAAAATAGAAGCTTAAATGCTCAGATACATAAAATGCTTTTATGAGTCCCAGTGATTTTAGAAAGAGATTTTTTGTTCATTATTTGAGCAGATATGATCATTAAATCTTTAAACTAACACTAAAAATAGCCTTCTTCCATATTTTGGGTATCGTAAAAACTTCTGATGAACTAGTGCTTTTAAAATAAATAAGTAGAATGAGCCAAAAAAAATCACAATTTAATGACTGGCTAGACTCTGGAGACATTATCAGTCTGGTGTGATATGTATGACAGATTAGCACATGGTACCTGAAACAAAGATCAATTAGCAAATGTAAGAATTAACTTTACTAATGACTTGTTACCAACACTAACAAATAATTGGCTTACTGAAACATCTTTAAATGAAGTGTTATAAAGGTGAGCTGATATTTACGTTAATCTCCAAAAAACTGGCATGTGCCATCACTTCAGAAGTCCTCAATGAAACAGAATACCCAATTAATATGCTAGTGATCCCTCTAAGGCAGGGGTCCCCAACGCCCAGGCTATGGACTGGTACCAGTCTATGGCCTGATAGGGATTGGTCTGCACAGCAGGAGGTGAGTGGCAGCAGAGTGAGCGAAGTTTCCTCTGTATTTACAGCTGCTCCCTATTGCTTGCATTTCCACCTGAGGTATTCTCATAGGAGCACGAACCCTACTGTGCACAACACATGTGAGGGAGCTAGGTTGTGCGCTCCTTATGAGATTTTAAAACCTAATGATCCGAGATGGAGCTGAGGCAGTGATGCTAGCCCTGGGAAACAGCTGCAAATACAAGTTACCATTAGCAGGGAGGTTTGACTGCACAGAGACCATAATAAATCAATTTGCTTGCAGACTCATATCAAAACCCCATTAGTAAGTGGCAGATGACAATTAAGCTGCATTCAGTGGCAGGCTTTATAGTGGCAAGTGAGTTGATGTACTTCAATTGTACAGCTGCATCTGGTGGCAGGCTTTAAGTCAGAATCTGACACTTAGTCCACGCATGACCCGCCCGTTATTGTATTTACCACTTGCATCTGCCCCTCTTTCCCACACTGCCCACTTGTCTCAGTCACAGTTTTGGTAAGCACACATGCTAATCCTAGCCAAAAGGAGTCAAAAACAAACATCACTGGAGAGCTTCTTTGAAAAGGGGGAAAGACCCAGTGATGAGACAGCAGAATACTCTAAGACTGCCAACAAAAAGAAAACTGCATTTAAAAGAAAATACCAAGAGTCCTATTTAAATTTTGGGTTTATTGCAACAGTTGATTCACATTTTCCAATCCCACTTTGTATAGTATGTGGTGACTGGCTATCCAATGAAGCCATGAAACCTTCAAAATGCGTCACCTTACACAAGTACGACCCTGGGCGCAAGCACCCTCTTAGCAGCCAGCGTCCAGAGGCGCTGTGGTAGCCAGGTTCTGTCCCTGCCCTCGGCAGCTGCTGGCTGAGAGAGCATAGCTGCCCCTGGCCAGAGGAGAGTGATGCAGGGGACGGAGTGGCAGTTCGAACAGTAATGTGGATTTACAGTCATTTCCTGCAGGAACCAGCTGACATGCCTGAAGTCCGGGGTGCCAGCAACGTCCATAGGTGGTGATCACCTGGCAAGGGGGTGGGGACCACACCTGGGGACAGCATCAAAACTTCTCCCTGGACCAGGAATTACAAGGACAAACTTTATTCAGCTGTCTCCTTTTTTGATTCCCATAACTTCTGGATCTATCAAAGTGCACTTTATGATTGGCCATAAGAGCATAAGTAAGTACAAGCTATGCAAACCAGGATACCTCCAGGAAGAGGAAACCCACCAACAAAGGAACCACCAACAGATAAAAACAGAAGAAGGTGAAGGAGGGAGTGGAAGCCACACTAACTAAACCTAGGACCTATCTACAAATACAACTAAGTAGTGGAGAAATTACTCAGAACAAACAACTCAACAAGAGCAAGAGAAAAGCCTCAAAACCTTGTACCCATGGAAGAACCAGTTCCAACACAACCTGCCCACACCTGCACAACAGAAAACAAGAGGTGGGGGACAGACTGACCCTCAGATAACCAGCTGGTGGGAAGGGCCCACCAAAGAAAGACCCAATAACAATCAAAACCCAAAGACATAGACAGAGCCAACATAAAAGAAAGCCCAAGATCAGTAAACACGGGAGATCAAGGAGACTGTACCACTGAATCTCACAGGTATTCTACCACAGAAGTTTACACCATAAATCCGGGAGGTCAAAACAGAGCAGCTTAAGAAGTAAAGGATAACAGGAAGAGTCTCACAAATAATGGGAAGACAAAGAAACAATATCCAAATGAAAGGAAAGGAGGAAGCCTCAGTAAGAATGCTAAATGAAAAAGAGGCAAGTCAACTATCAGATAATGAGTTCAAAGAATTGGTTATAAAGAAGCTTCATGAGCTCACACAGAATTACCAAAAACTACAGGGAAACTACAATGAACTCACTGCAAACTATATCGACATGAAAAAGGAAATAGAAACTATCAACAAGGGCCAACAGGAAATGAAGAATACAATTTCTGAGCTGAAGAACACAATAGAAGGAATCAAAGGCAGGCTAGATGAAGCAGAGGATCGTATCAGCAAACTGGAGGACAAGGTAGAAAAAAACACCCAGAATGAGCAAGAAAAGGAAAAGAGGCTCAGAAAGAATAAAAAGGGGTTAAGGGAAATGCAGGACAACATGAAACGTAATAATATCCCTATAATAACAATACTAGAAGGAGAATGAGATCAAGGAATAGAAAAGCTGTTTGAAAAAGTAATGATGGAAAATTTCCCAAATTTGATGAGAGAAAAAGTCACACAAATGCAGGAATCACAGAGTTCCAATCAAGAGGAACCCAAAGAGGCCCACTGTAAGACACATCATAATTGAAATGGCAAAATTCCAAGACAAAGAAAGAATCTTAAAGGCAGCAAGGGAGAAACAAGAAGTAACATACAAGGGAGGCCCAGTAAGACTAGCAGCTAACTTATCAATGGAAATGCTCCAAGCCAGAAAAGAATGGCAAAAAAATATTCCAAGTAATGACAATCAGAAGCCTGCAACCAAGGCAACTTTACCCAGCAAGGCTCTCACACAAGATAGAAGGTCAAATAAGGAGCTTCCCAGACAAAAGAACTCTAAAAGAATATACCTCCACCAGATCAGCTCTGCAAGAGATGCTAAAGGGTCTGCTTTAAGAACAGGAAGGGAATCCTTTGTACTGTTTCAAATTTTACCATGTACATATATTAGCTTTTATAACCATTTTACCTTGACTAATAATGTACTGTACCTTGGTTTTCTACTTTGTAAAATAGTAATACTACTTGTCCAGCTCATCTCCAAAGGTAATTGTGAATATAAAATGATAAAACACGCATGAAAGTGATTTATAAGCTTTATAGAGTGACAATAAACAGCACACAAGTTAGAAAAAAAAAAGAACAGGAAGGGAAAAAGAGAGAGAGAGAGGACCACAGGTACACAAAAAATGGCCAGGAATAAGTACCTATCAATAATAACCTTAAATGTAATGGATTAAATGGTCTAATCAAAATACATAGAAAAGCTGAATGGATAGGAAATCATGACCTACACATATGCTGCCTACAAGAGACCCACCTCAGGACAAAAGACCTACACAGATTGAAAGTGAAGGGCTGGAAACAAATTTTCCAAGCAAAAGGACAGGAAAGAAAAGCAGGGGTAGCAATACTTCAATCAGACAAAATAGACTTCAAAAAAAGGGCCATAAAGAGAGACCCAGAAGGTCACTTCATAATACTCAAAGGAAGAATCCACCAAGAAGACATAAACATTGTAAATATATATGCACCCAACATAGGAGCACCCAATACATAAAGAAAATCTTGGGGGATTTCAAGAAAGATATTGACAGCAACACAATTATAGTAGGGGACTTTAACACCCCACTATCAAAAATGGACAGGTCTTCCAAACAAAATATCAACAAAGATATGTGTCACTTAACAATACCCTAGAGGAAATGGACTTAACTGATATATACAGAGCTTTTCATCCCAAAGAAGCAAAATACACATTCTTTTCAAGTGTCCATGAAACTTTTTCAAAGATAGACCACATGATAGGACACAAAGCAAGCCTCAAAAAGTTCAAGAAAATTGAAATCATATCAAGCATTTTCTCTGACCACAAGGGACTGAAACTAGAAACAACCCTCAAGGAAAAAAAAAACAAAACACTCAAAAACATGGAGATTGAATAGCATGCCATTAAACAGTGAATAGGTCAAAAATGAGATTAGTGAAGGAATAAAAAAGTTTCTGGAAACAAATGAAAATGAACTTCCAACAATCCAAAACCTATGGGACACAGTGAAGGAAGTCCTGAGAGGGAAGTTCATAGTGATACAGGCATACCTAAAGAGAATAGAAACATTTCAAATAAACAACCTAACCCTACACCTAGAAGAACTTGAGGAACAACAACAAAGACAACCCAGAACAAGTGCAAGGAAGGAAATAACCATGATCAGAGCAGAATTAAATGACATCGAGACTAAAAGCACAATTCTAAGGATCAACAAATCCAGGATCTGGTTCTTCATAAAGATAAACAAAATCGACAAGCCCTTAAGCAGGCTCATCAAGAAAAAAAGAGAGAGGACCCAAATAAACACAATCAGAAATGAAAGAGGAGAGACTGCAACTGATACCACAGAAATACAAAGGATTGTAAGAAATTACTCTGAATAAGTATATGCCAAGAAATATGAAAACCTAGATGAAATGGACAAATTTCTAGAAAAATATAACCTTCCAAGGTTCAATGAAGTAGAAGCAGAAAGCCTGAACAGACCAATAACACCTGATGAAATTGAAGCAGTAATCGTAAAGCTTCCAACACACAAAGCCCTGTACCACATGGTTTCCCAGGAGAATTCTACAGAGTATTTAAGGGACAGCTAACCCCTATCCTCCACAGATTATTTCAAAAAATTCAAGAAGACAGAAGACTCCCAAACTCTTGTTATGCAGCCAACATCATCCTAATCCCCAAACCAGATAAAGATATAACAAAGAAAAAAAAATTCAGGCCAACATCACTGATGAACATAGATGCTAAAATCATCAAAAAAATATTGGCAAACTGCATCCAGCAATACATTAAAAAGATCATACATCATGACCAAGTGGGATTCATCCCAGGGATGCAAGGATGATACAATATTCGCAAATCAATTAACATAATACACCCACAAACAAAAGCAAAGACAAAAATCACATGATCATAGCAATAGATGCAGAAAAAGCATTTGATATGGTACAGCATTGATTTATGATAAAAACGCTCAGCAAAGTGGGAATAGAGGGAGCATCCCTCAACATAATAAAGGCCATATATAAGAGACCTACAGCCAACATCATACTCAATGGAAAAAATCTTAGAGCTTTCCCACTAAGACCAGGAACAAGACAAGGATGTCCTCTCTCACCATTCCTATTCAACATAGTATTGGAATTCCTAGCCACAGCAATCAGACAAGAAAAAGAAATAAAAAGCATCCAAATTGGAAAGGAGTAAACAAAACTGTCACTCTTTGCAGATGACATGGTAGTATACATGGAAAATCCTATAGACTCCACCAAAATACCACCTGACCTAATAAGTGAATTTAGCAAAACAGTGGGATACAAAGTCAATATTCAGAACTCAAAGGCAATTTGTACACCAACAATGAAACATCAGAATCAGAAATCAGGAAAAAAATCCCATTTGATATAGCAACAAGAAAAATAAAATACCTAGGAATCAATCTAACCAAGGAGGTAAAAGACCTGTACTCAGAAAACTACACAACACTGAAGAAAGAAATCAAGGAAGACACAAAACAAATGGAAGCATGTACCATGCTCATGGATTGGAAGAATTAACATCATCAAAATGCCCATACTCTACCCAAAGCAATTTATAGATTCAATGCAATCCCTATTAGAGTACCCATGACATATTTCACAGATATAGAACAAACATTTCAGAAATTTATATGGAACCATAAATGACCCTGAATAGCCACAGCAATTTTGAAAAAGAACAACAAAGCAGGAAGGATCACAATACCTGATATCAAACTGTATTACAAGGCCACTGTAATAAAAACAGCCTCGTACTGGCATAAGAATAGACACACAGACCAATGGAACAGAACAGAGACCCCAGAAATAAACCCAAGTCTCTATGGTCAATTAATTTTTGACAAAGGAGGCAGAAGTATAAAGTGGAGCAAAACTAGCCTCTTCAACAAATGGTGTTGGGAGATCTGGACAGCTATGTGTAAAAAACTGAAACATGATCACCAACTTACATCATGCACAAAAATAAATTCAAGATGGATAAAAGAATTAAATATAAGTTGCAACACCATAAAAGTCCTAGAGGAAAACATTGGCAGGAAAACCTCAGACATTCCATACAGCAACATCTTTACTGATATGTCCCCTAAAGCAAGGGACATAAAGGAAAGAATAAACCAATGGGACCTCATCAAAATAACAAGCTTCTGCATGGCTAAAGAAAACAGAATTAAAATGAAAAGAGAACCAACACTATGGGAAAACATATTTGCCAATGAAACCTCAGACAAGGGCCTGATCTCCAAAATATATAAAGAACTCACAGGACTCCACTCCAGGAAGACAGACAACACAATTAAAAAATGGGCAAAAGACTAGAACAGACACTTCTCCAAGGAAGACATACAGAGGGCCCAGAGACATATGAAAAGATGCTCAGTATCACTAGCCATCAGAGAGATGCAGATTAAAACCACAATGAGATACCACTTCATACTGGTCAGAGTGGCCACCATAAACAAATCAACAAGCAAGTGTTGGAGAGGATGTGGAGAAAGGGAACCCCAGTGCACTGCTGGTGGGAATGCAGACTGGTGCAGCCACTGTGGAAAACAATATGGAATTTCCTCAGAAAAATAAAAATGGAACTGCCCTTTGACCCAGCATTTCCACTGCAGGGATTATATCCTAAGAACCCTGAAACACCAATCCAAAAGAACCTGTGCACCCCCATGTTCATAGCAGCACAATTTACAATAGCCAAGTGCTGGAAGCAACCCAAGTGCCCATCAGCAAACGAGTGGATCCAAAAACTATGGTATATCTACACAATGGAATTCTATGCAGCAGAGAGAAAGAAGGAGCTTATACCCTTTGCAACAGCATGGATGGAACTGGAGAACATTATGCTAAGTGAAATAAGCCAGGCAGTCAGGGACAAATACCATATGATCTCACCTTTAACTGGAACATAATCAACAGAAGAAAAAAGCAAACAAAATATAACCAGAGATAATGAAGTTAAGAACAATCTAACAATAGCCAGAGGGGAGGGGGGAAGGGACAGTGGGAAGAAGGGGTTTCAGGAACTACCATAAAGGACACATGGACAAAACCAAGGGAGAGGGTGGAAGCAGGGGAGGGAAGTGGGTTTGGCTAGGGTGGAGTAGAGGGGTGGGGAGAAAATGCAGAGAACTGTAATTGAATAATAATAAATTAATTAAAAAACAAAAAACAAAAACAAAACTGCTTCACCACATGGAGACCAAGCACCCTGCATTATAAGACAAGGCTTTGGAAATTTTTTAAAAGGAAAAAAAAAAAAAACCCTGAACACAAAGAACAGAGGCAATTATTGAAGGCCACCATTTCATCAAATGTGTCTGCACTGAGAGCATCAGTTTTAGTGGCTAACCGCATTGCTAAAGCTTAGAAGCCCTTTATTGTTGCTGAAGAGTTGATCTGCCTGCTGCTAAGAACATTTGTTGTGAACTTTTAGGAGAGACTGGAGTTCAAAAGGTGGCACATGTTCCTCCTTTACCTAGCACCATAACTAGATGTACTGATAAAACAGCAGAGGGTATTGAGGCACAATTGTTAGAAGGGGTAATGAGTCACTGAGGTATGCAATTCCAGTTGATGAATCTACCGATGCTGACAACAGGGCAACAATGCTTGTTTTGGTGTGACATATTTTTCAGAAGAATGTGCATGAGGATATGTTATTTGCACTTTTGTTGCCAACCAAAACCACAGCTGCAGAACTATTTAAGTCTTTAAGTGATTACAAATCAGGAAAACTGAATTGGTCATTTTGTGTTGGTATGTGCACGGATGGAGCAGCTGCCATGACTGGACGGCTTTCTGGTTTCACTACTCGGGTCAAATAGGTCACTTCTGCATGTGAGTCTAGGCACTTGTGTCATCCATAGAGAAATACTGGCTAGCCAAAAAAGGTTGCCTGAACTTAACATTTTGCAGGATGTGATTAAAATTAGCAACCACATTAAAGTACATGCCCTTATTAACTCATGTCTGTTCATGCAGCTGTGTGAGGAGATGGACACAGAGCACACCTGTCTTCTCTTATACACAGAGGTGAGAGGGCTTTCTAAAGGGAGATCGCTGGCCAGAGATTCTGAGTTACGAGAGCCGCCCCAGAGATTTCTTCTAGAAAAACGTCACTACTGGCAGCACATTTCAGTGACACAGAATGGGTCGCAAAAGTTGCTTACTTAGATGACATATTCAACCTGCTCAACACAGTCAATCTGTCACTTCCAGGGACAATAACAACTGTGTTCAAGTCAGCAGATAAAGTGGCTGCATTCAAAGCCAAACTGGAATTTTGGGGTGACAAGTGAACATTGGGACTTTTGACATGTTTCAAACATTACCAGAGATTTTGAAAGAGACTGAGCCAGGGCCTTCTTTCTCCCAGCTGGTGCATGATCCCCTGTCTCAGCTTTCAAAAGAGTTTGAGCTTTTCTTCCCAACCACAAAAGACTCCTGAACTGGGAAGGAAGGAATGGATCTGTGACCCATTTGTGAATAAGCCAGGTGAATCGAAGAGGATCAACTGCTTGAGATCGCAAATGACGGTGGCTTAAAAGTATGTCTGAGACAACTTCAAATCTCTATACATTCTGGGTTAAAGTCAAGGTAGAATATCCTAGAATGCCACAAAAGCACTGAAAAGCCTGCTTCCGTTTCCAACATCCTGTCTTTGTGAAGCAGGGTCTTCTGCAGTGACAGCAACCAAAACGAGATTAGAGTAGACTGAACATAAGCAACATATTTTGGGTGTCACTGTCTCCCATCACCCCCAGATGGAACCATCTAGTTGCAGGAAAACAAGCTCAGGGCTCCCACTGAGTCTGCATTATGGTGAGTTGTGTAATTATTTCACTATATGTTATAATGTAAAAATAATAGAAATAAAGTGCACAATGAATGTAATGTGCTTGGATCATCCCGAAACCACTGCCCCCTCACCCCCACACCAGTCTGTGAAAAAATGCTTCCACAAAACCAGTCCCTGGTGCCAAAAAGGCTGGGACTGCTGTTCTAAGGGACATGAGCAGCATTTGTCTGTGTTGAAAAGTATATGTCATTTAAAATTTAAGTTAAAAATCCAGAGAATTTCAACATACATGAGCTTTAATATAGGGGTTGCTGTCTTTGATTCCTGGTAAATATCTCCGCCTTCCCAAAATGGTCTGAACAAACCCATCTCTTTCACAGTTCTTCACTGTCTCTCTCACGAAATGATTAATCCCTACAAAGAAAAAAGAAAGTACAACAAAAGTCCATTATTAATTTCATTCAATAGTTTCAAAATATGAAACATATCAAAACCCCACTAATATCACATCATTGTTTGCATATAAACTTTCATTCACTTTTCGTAAACTCAAAAAGTTAGAAATAAAAGGGACTTTAGGAATGATACAATCTAACTGTTTTTTAACCAAAAACAACAAAAATTTTTTTCAAGAAAACTAAACTCCAGCACAACAAGCAAGTAGGATGTAAAATCTAGGATGTTTTACTCCAGGATCTTAAGAGGATTCCCTGCTCCTTTCACAGGTTTCTGTTCTTTAATTATCTTAATCCTCTTTTACTCTTTGATTTTATCATTTCCAGGCTTAAAACATTCTACCAGCTCCCTGCTACCATCTAAACTGTAATCCAAATAGGACCAAACTGATATTAATGCATGAGTTATAATTTCCATTGGGAATGTATACAACCTTTCTTAAAATTCAAAAAGACTATGTATAGTGTCCCATTTTTTATGAATGGTTTACTTGATCACTTTAATCCTTATTGTATTTTTCCCATTACCATTTAGTCCCCTTTTACCCCCTCCCCCTGCTATTCATGCACATCCATGTCCCCTGTACCAGCCTTCATCCTTTGCAATATAGGTCCATTCTTATGTCTGACGGATCTCCAGGATGAATTCTTTGCTCCAGGTGGGGTCAATCTCACCACTGCTCATTCCTGTCTCTGAGCTAGAGAGGTTCTTTCTCTATATACTTTAAAACACAAAAGTATAGAGATTGTGCTGATCTACCTTTATTCATCTGCACAACCTCTGCTTTCTCATGGCTCTGCTCATCCTAAGTATTGGGTTGGCCAAAACGTTTGTTAGGTTTTTTTCCGTAAGATGGCTCTAGAAGTGCTTAGTTGTCTTTAACTTCATTCAAAACAACTTTGTTAGATTGTATTGTGACAGTGCTCATATCAATGTGCATTTAAAAAAAAAACATCAAAATTGGTGAATTTTTGTGTCACCACTTTAATATTGAAGGTGGAAGAAAATACACAACATTTTCAGCATATTATGCTTTATTACTTCGAGAAAGGTAAAAACTCAACTGAAGTGCAAATAAAGATTTGTGCAGTATATGGAGAAGGTGACTGATCAAAATGTGTCAAAAGTGGTTTGCAAAGTTCCGTGCTAGAGATGTCTCGCTGGACAATGCTCCATGGTCGGGTAGAACAGTTGGAGTTCACAGCGAGACATTAATCAAATCGAGACATTAATTGAGAACAATCAACATTATTCCACATGGGAAATAGCCAACATACTCAAAATATCCAAATCATTAAAGCTATTGGTGAAAATAAAAACTGTGTTTTTTATTTTACGGAAAAGAACCATCTGGGCTTTTTTGCCAGCCCAATAATAAACACTAATGCCTCCCAACTGCAACTCCTCATTTGAGGATTTCTGTTGTGTGGCTGGCACAGGAACGACATCTGAGGAGACCGTGGGTGAGAGGAGGAAGAGAAAACCCTGCCCTGCCAGATAAAGCTGTTGGTGATATTTGACCACTAGCATGAAAGTTCAGAAAGCAATCAGGCTGTCATCTTTTTCTCTTTAAGAATTACTGTGATATCCATCCTTGCTGTCACGAAGGGTAGGAGTTCCTTCTGTCTCTCTGCTACATAGTATTCCATTGTGTAAATGTACCATAGTTTTTTGATCCACTCACTTACTGATCGGAGAGCATTATGCTAAGTGAAATAAGCCAGGCAGTGAAAGACAAATACCATATGATCTCACCTCCAAGTGGAACCTAATGAACAAAATAAACAAGCAAGCAAAATAGAACCAGAGACATTGAAATAAAAAACAAACTGACAGTAACCAGAGGGGAGGTGGGAGGGGCTATTGGAGGGGGAAAAGGGAAGGGTCATCAAGGAACATGTATAAAGGGCACGTGGACAAAGCCAAAGCGGGGTGGGGGTAGGACTAAGGGTGGGAGGTGGAGATGGGTGGGGTATGGGGAGAGTGGGGGGGGGAAATGGAGATAACTGTACTTGAACAACAATAATAAATAAATAAATAAATAAATAAATAAATAAAAATAATTTTAAAAAATTACTGTGATATTATTGAGTAAAGAGCAAACAAAAGGGACTGTTGAGATTTAAGAGATCTCTACAAATTCTCTTACCTGACTCTGCAGTAGGCCTTCAAATATTCAGAGATTGTAAGAACTACTTTAAAAACAATCAATTCTGAGATATAATTTAGATACAATAAAAGGCACCCATTTCGAGTTAACAGTTTGATGTATTTTAATAAATGTATAGCCTTCTATAACAACCACTACAAGATGCAAAACATTTCATCACATTTACAGTCAGAGCCCCATTATCAGCCTCACTCAACTCACTGATGTGCTTTATGACACTTAGTTATGACATCTAGTTTTTTTATGTTCTTGAAATTCATAAAAATTGAATTTTACCATATTTTCTCACTTATATCTCTCTTCTTTTGCTAAGTAGTATTACAATGCAGAGATATACCGAAACCTGTTTATCCATAATCACGTTGACAGACATTTGGACTGTTCCCAATGTCTGGGCTGTTATGAATAAAACTGCTATGACCTTCATGCACAAGTCTTCCTTTGGATGTGTGTTTTCCTTTCTCTTGGGCAAATGCCCAGTGGCAGAATTGCAGGATCAAATAAATGGCTTAGTTTATGTTTAACTTTGTCAGAAAGAGCCATACTCCCTTCCAAAGTGATTGTGCCATTTTACTTACTACTTTACTAGCAATGTAAAAGAGACACAGTGTTTTTATTTTTATTTTTTAAATTTATAGTCTGATTTATTTGATTTATACTTAATTTTAAATGTATATATGAAGAAGAACTTCTGTCTTGGTGGAGTAAGGGGCTATGAAAATCCATTCTGGCATGAAAGCAATGAGAACACTGGCAAATATTGTCAAAATTAACATTTTCTGAACTCTGGAAATTAACCAAAGGTTTGTAACAACCGGAAGAGTGTTTATTCAAGAAAAATGGCTAGAACAATACAAACAGTGAGTGTTGGGATGTTGTTACTTGCACTGTTCTTACCCCCTCCCCTTAGCTCCAGGTAGCCTTGAAACCAATGACCTTTATTCTAAAGTAGCTCTGAACCCCAGGTCAGCCATTGGAGGGGACAAAACTGGTTGGAGCTCCCCATCATCTCTATTCCCAGACAACTGTCACGACTTGATGTACCTGGTGACTCCCTGAAAAGCACCATTCTCAGGATTTGTCCATAATTCAACAGTCTGAGAGCTCACTCTGTGTAGACAGCCCTATTCACCACCTGAAGGTACAAGGTAGAAATTCCTGTAGTGCAGTGTGGAATTGAAGAGATGACAGTGGACATTCTTGCTTTATCTTACAGGGCATCTTTCTAATTTTTCACCTAGGAATACTGTATGCTGTAGACTTCTGGTATATACCCTTCTTAACAAACACTTGTAGATTCTTCTCCATAAATAGTTGCTTTTTATCCCATGTGTTTTCTGCATTCATTTGGGTGAAGAGGAAGGGACTGTCAAAGAACATGCGTGAGTGACCCATGGACATGGACAACGGTGTGGGGATGACTGTGGGAGTAGGGGGTGGGCTGGGTGGAGGAGGACAACGATGGAAAAATTGGGACAACTGCAATAGAATTACAATTAAAAAAGAGTAAACTTGGAGTTTTAGATGATATAATCAGCACACTTTATTAACAGATTAAAGGAGGAGAGTCATGCCATCATCCCAATGAGTGCAGAGACACACGGTTCCAATTTTGGTAAATTTGGGGGGGGGGGTTGTAATGGTATCTCTTTGTCATTTTAATTTTCTTTTCCCTGATAACTAACAATGATAACATTTGATGTGGTCATTCATATACATGTATTTTCTTTTGTGAAATGTCTGTTCAAATCTTTGACCTTTATTTTTTTGGATTGTTTACCTTACTAGAATTGCATTCTAAGAGTTCTTTATGTATTCTGAATGCAAGTTCTTTGTTAGCTAATAGGAATTGCAAATATTTTCTCTCAGTCTGTGGCTTGTCTTTACATTTTCTTTCTTTTTTTTTTCTTTTTAAAGATTTTATTTAACTTTTAGAGAAAGGAAAGGAAGGGAGAAAGAGGGAGAGAAACACCAATCAGCTGCCTCTCGCACGCCCACAAGCGGGAACCTGGTCCACAACCCAGGCATGTGCCCTGACTGGGAATCAAACCCATGAGTTCTCAGTTCACAGTCCAGTGCTCAACCCACTGAGCCATACCAGCCAGGGCTACATTTTCTTAATGGTGTCTTTTATCAGTGTTTATCTTCTATGATTCAGTGTTATTATCACCGGAGAAATCTTTGCCTACCTCAATGTCACAAAGCTTTTCTCCCCTGTTTCTTCTGGAAGATTTACAGTTTAAACCTTGCTTTTAAGTCTATGCTCCATGTCAAGATAATCACGTGAGATAAAAGTTGAAGTTCACTTTTCTCCCACACCGGCATCTAGTTGTCCTAACACCAGCTGTTGAAAAGACCATTTTTCCTTCACTGAGTTACCATGGTAACTTAGTTGAAAATCAATTTGCCATATATATATTTCTGGGCCCTTTATTGTGTGGCCCATTGTTCTCTATGTCTACTCTTATGCCTATCTTAATTATTGTAGTTTTATAATAAGTTTTGAAACCATGGAGTATAATTACTCAATACTGTACTTTTCCCAAAAATGTTATTCTAGTCCCTTTGAATTTCCATATAAATTTAGAGTCAACTTGTCTAATTCTTCAAGACTCTAATGAAATTTTTATTGGAATTGCATTGAATCTATAGAACACTTTACAGAGAATTGTCATCATGCTAATACTGTGCCTTCTAATAAATTCATGGGAAGCCTTCCACTTACTTAAGTATTCTTCAGTTTCAGGATTGCTTTGGAGATTTCAATGAAATCTTGAAATATTGTTAAATTTAGCCTAAGTATTTCATGTATTTTGGTGTTATTATAAATGGTTTTATTTTTACTTCATACACTAATTGTTTACTGCTAACAGAAATATACTGTATTTTTTGGACTATAAGATGCACCTAAGTTTAGAGGAGGAAAATAGGAAAAAAATTTTGAAGCAAAAAATGTGGTAAAATATTTAATAACATAAATAACATAATATTTCACCAGTGTAAATGTAAGCTACATTCAGACTGTAAGACTCACCCCTGTTTTCCTCCCAAATTTGGGGGGGGGAAATACGGTAACTGATCTTTATAAATTGACCTTGTATGGTGGGAGCTTGCTAAATTCAGTTATTTGTTTTAGTAGTTGTTTTGTAAAATTAATATGATTCTGAAGCACAAGATCATATCATGTGTAAATAAAGTTTCTTTTGGGGGACCGGGGATGGGGACAGAATGGATTACAAAAAGGCATTAAAGAACTTTCTGGGGTGATGGTTCCACATCCTGGTTATGGTAAGATTACACGACTATGTGCATTTGTCAAAATTCATAGAAATTCAAAATTCACCTAAAAGAGTGAATTTTATTCTTTGTAAACTATACCTCAATAAACTTCCAAAAGAAAAGATAATTTAAAACAATGATACTCAAATTGCTCTATAACAGCAATTGTTCTCTCAACAGGTTCTGGTACATTTACTCAATGCTTCACAGTTTCCTACTAAAGCTATCTAAACTTAAAGCATGGAAAATGCCAAGATTTTATGAGATAGTCACAATGACACAGTAACATATATATCAACTACATTTTGCTATTCCACTTCCATCCCTTCTTTTATGAAAAAAAAGCACCTCTTAGTAAATAATCATAATAAAATTAATGTTATTTAATTGACATGTCTGATGAAAACTTCTGATTAATAGAAATGTTGGTAGAAAATTCTGTACCAAAATTGTTTAAATTAATACGATGTGGAAATACATTTGAAAAGAACAATATCTAGAAGAGAACACTGAAGGACTCTTTACCAGTGTATCTGGATCTGAAAGACTCGATGTAGCAAGCAGCATCATTCTCTTTAATGCCCATCTGCTCTCCCAAAGATTTTGCTCCCATTCCATAAATGATTCCATAGCAAATCTGAAAGGAAGACATCACATTCAGTAAGTAAATTAAAGGTCATAACTACATAAAATACAAATGTAAAAAGTTCATTAAGATTGAAATTTGGTAAGTTTTCCATTTCATAGTGAGTCAAAGAAATGATTAGATCGGCTTTTGTGGGGTTAGAACCATAAAGATGATATCCAGTGAACATCTTTTTGCCTTTTAGAATATACTTTTAGAGGGGGAAAGAATGGGAGGGTAGAAACAAATATGAATGAATATGAATGTTATGTGTTTTAAGAAAGTAATCCTAGTGATTTGAAAGGAAAGATTTATTTCTGACTCGCTGTCATTTGTCCAGCAGTCTTCAGAGAAGCTTTCTATTCCTCATAACTCCTCATAACATCATTAACTTCTGTTTAAAGAATTGCCTCTGGGTAGGAAAGAAAAGCTACCAACATCCTCTCCTAACCTTTAGAGAACACTAAAAGAGCTTGATAAAGGGGAGGTTTATTGCAAATAAATACCCACTTCACCTCATAGCCCCCTGAAATCCCACAACTGCAGAGTTCATTTGACTTACATACATATTCATTAAATTTTTGGCATAATGAAGAAAAACGGTCTAAATAGGTCAACAAAGAAACTCTGATTTAATAATAGATATTGTGTGGATTCAAACCCTAGTTCCAACATTCACGAGATGTATTATCTCACACAAGCTGCCTAAACACTTAGCACCTTGTTTCCTTCTTCTGTGAAATGAAGACAGTGACACCCATATCATGGGACTGTTAGGGTTAAATCGGTTATTTGTTGTAAGTGTTCAGGAAACTGAACGATATAAAGCAAGTTCTATATAAATGTTGTTAAACAAAATTTAAGAGGGTAAATTCAAAAAATGATTATCAGAATTCCAAAATACTTTTAATGTGATGAGACACTACAGGTATTTTTTTTCCTTTTCTTCTTCCTTTGAATACATTTAAACAATTATTTTCCTTCTTTTTTTTTCTTTTTGATTTTATTATGCTTTATTTTGTTGTGACACCTACTTCTTATTTTTTAACTCAGACATTACTTAGTACCAGTGAGATTTCAGTAAGACTCAAGGATTAAATGGTTCAGTGCACAGTTCTTTAGGGAAACAACTGCTATAATATAAACGCTATGAAATCACACAAGAACCTATTAAATAGAGGCTGCTATCGTCAGGGAATAAATGTTCAGGTTACAGAGTCAGAACGTCTAAATTCTGGCGTTATGAACTTATCCTGGCTCTACCACTTACAGCTATAAGAGCTTAAGTAAATTAGTAACTTTCTGTGCCTCAGTTTCCTCCTATATAAATTGAGGATAATAATAATACCTATTTTGTGGGTTTATTATGAGGATTAAATATTAGAATATTACCTATTTATCTAGGGTTTGATTCTTGCTAAAGGCAGGACCCCAAAGGAGATTATTCAGAGAAGACGAAGCTGGCTTTCTAAATCGTGGAAGAAACAAGTGTCGGTGCCAAACACACAGTGATAAGAAAGTGTTTCTCCCTGATGAGCCAGTCAAGAAATACAGCTGTAACTAAGTAAATGTAAAACTAGTAAAACAAGATTTTAGAGGGGGGAGTGGTGTGCCTTTACCTCAGCCACCCATGTTACTTTCTTGAAAACGGCATGAGATTTCCCACAGGTCATGTGGCAAGGAAGTATCAGTGTTAACTGAGGACAGAAATGGTGTAAATGTGGCCTTTGATGTCCTCTGTGCCTGACAGTCACTCAGGAGTAGAAATTAATATGGACCCACTTGAAACGTCGAAGGGCAACATGAAGTTTCACAGCTGGATAGCTAACCAGTGGCCTGAAAAAAACTAAAAAGCTATCAGTTATAATTACAATCTACAGCTCAGCACTATTTATCTACCAACACACATTGAGAGCACAGGTGGCAAACACAAGGCCCGCAGGCCGAATCTGGCCCTCCACCTTGTTTTATCCAGCCCGGCACCTTGTTTCTACCCCGTGGCAGTGCCGAGCTCTCACTTAACTGTTAAGAAGTTACATTTATACAGTCAGAAAATTCATTCGGCCCTTTGAAGGTGACCTCGAGGCTGATGTGGCCCCTGGTGAAAATGAGTTTGACACCCCTGATTTAGAGAGTACCTTTTTATAAAAAGCATTGTGGCTCAATGCTGTGTGAAAATAGATAAAAATATAGATGCTTACAGACTAGAAAGATTTTTAAAATGCACACAAATGTGCGCACGACAACTACCACCATCACCACAATGTCTACCACAAACGCATGTGGCCTTTCAGACCCTAACTTGCCTCATACTAAGCCTTATTCTTCTTATTGACTCTAAGGAGACATAATAAATACCATGAGACAGGCTCAGATAAAGGTGTTTTGAAAGATCAAAAAAGAAGAAATCAGTCCTCAAACCATGAATGATCGAGACAATTTTTCATTTTTTTTAATCATTAAAATTCTCATTTATGTCAGGCACATTCACTAGAATCACCTGCTTTGCTTGCTGCCTCAGGTCATCCCCAACAGACTCTGGCTCAATCATCTTCCATTCAGCTGCAATACTCCTGAAAACATCAGCTCCAGTGTTTAATACTTGAATGAGACGACTATCGTGGGATAAGTGAGCCAAGATCCTCAGTTCAAGTTGAGAGTAATCAGCAGCTAATATTATACCACCTGAAGCAGAAATAGTTTTAGAAAAGCTGGTACAAAGGAAAATTCAAGTTTTCCATAACTAAGCAGGATAACAGAAATTCAGTTCTAACATAGAACTTTTAGATCATGTATCCAAAAGTTAAAACCTTGCTCTTAATATGATGCAGTTCAGTTCTGTAACTTAGATCATTTTTTTCATTTAGCTTTCAAGTATGCATAACATGTGTGAAACCACCCTGACCTCTGCTCCCCTGTGTTTCCAAAGCACCGGACAATCTAAAATGGTTCTTCCATGCCTCTCCCACATAGCACTCACTGTTAGGGATGGGAGACTTCATTTTCCTTTGCATTCTATAGAAAACTTTGCACAGTTCCTGGCATATGATAGGCTCTGAAATGGTTATTAAATGAATGAACAAACATATAAATGAAAAACAATATAAATGAAAAACTGGTTTCCAAAGTGTGCATATTTTAAGTGGGCTGGAGAGAAATGTGAGCTCTACCTTGACCATAACAAAGATTGTGGCTCAATTGATTGTAGTGCATTCCCACGGATGAAAAGGTTGCGAATTCAATTTCCAGTCAGGGCACATGCCCAGGTTGTGGGATCAATCCCAGGTCCAGGCAGTTCAAGAAACTAACCAACTGATGTTTCTCTTTCTTTCTCTCTCTCTCTCTCTCTCTCCCACTCTATTTCTTCTCCCCCTTCCTTTCCTCTCTCTCTCTCTAAAAGCAGTGAAGAAAAAATGTCCTCAGGTGAGGATAAAACAATAATCAAGTGGTTGACATGTGAAGAAAAGTTTTTAAGAAAATTCAGATAATTTACCTATGGATTAGAAATGACTACATTAGATATGTACAGCAAAGCCATAATAAAACAAAAAAGAAAAGCAGGTTTAAGAAAAAGTAGGAAAATATATGCAACTAAGAGTATAAAGAACTAATAGCCATATGATTTATTTATTTTCTATTTTTTTCATTTCATATAACAAATTTTTTTCTTTATTTATTTTTTAATTATTTTATTGTTGTTCAATTACAGTTGTCTGCATATACCCTCCACAACTCCCACCCACCTCAGCCAAACTCACCTCCCTCCCTTGCTTTCAACACCTCCCTTGGTTATGTCCAATTGTCCTTTCTAGTTGTTTCTGACCCCTTCCCACCACTATCCCCCCTCCTTCCCTCTGGTTACTGTCAGATTGTTCTAAATTTCAGTGTCTCTGGTTATATTTTGCTTCCTTCTTTGTTTGTTGATTAGATTCCTGTTAAAGGTGAGATCACATGGTATTTGTCCCTCACCACCTGGCTCATTTCACTTAGCATAATGCTCTCCAGTTCCATCCATTCTGTCCCAAAGACTAGGAACTCCTTCTTTCTCTCTGCTGTGTAGTATTCCATTCTGTAAATGTACCATAGATTTCTGATCCACTCATTTGCTGATGGGCACTTAGGTTGCTTCCAGCACTTGTCAGTTGTGCTGCTATGAACATTGGGGTGCATAGGTGCTTTTGGATTGGTGTTTCAGGGTTCTTAGGATATAATCCCAGCAGCGGAATTGCTGGGTCAAAGGGCAGTTCCATTTTTAGTTTTCTGAGGAAATTCCATACTGTTTTCCATAGTGACTGCACCAGTCTACATTCCCATCAACAATGTACTACTGTTCCCTTTCTCTGCATCCTCTCCAACACTTGCTTGTTGATTTGTTTATGATGGCCATTCTCACTGGTGTGAAGTGGTATCTCACTGTGGTTTTACTTTGCATCTCTGTGATGGCCAGTGAGGCTGAGCATGTTTTCATACGTCTCTGGGCCCTCTGTATGTCTTTCTTGGAGAAGTGTCTGTTCAAGTCTTTTGTCCATTTTTTAATTGTGTTGTTTGTCTTCCTGGACTGGAGTCCTGTGAGTTATTTATATATTTTGGAGATCAGGCCCTTGTCTGAGGTATGATTGGCAAATATGTTTTCCCATCTGTTGGTTCTCTTTTCATTTTAATGCTGTTTTCTTTAGCCATGCAGAAGCTTTTTATTTTGATGAGGTCCCATTTATTTATTCTTTCTTTTATATCCCTTCCTTTAGGGGACATATCAGTAAAGATGTTACTATGTGGAATGTCTGAGATTTTCCTGCCAATATTTTCCTCTAGGACTTTTATGGTGCCATGACTTATAATTAAGTCTTTTATCCATCTTGAATTTATTTTGGGGTATGATGTAAGTTGGTGATCAAGTTTCATTTTTTTGCATGTAGCTGTCCAGATCTCCCAACACCATTTGTTGAAGAGGCTATATTTACTCCATTTTATGCTTCTTCCCCTTTGTCATATATTAATTGACAATAGAGACTTGGGTTTATTTCTGGGCTCTGTGTTCTGTTCCACTGGTCTATGTGTCTGTTCTTATGCCAGCACCAGGCTGTTGTGACTACAGTGGCCTTGTAATACAGTTTGATATCAGGTACTGTGATCCTTCTTGCTTTCTTCTTCTTTCTCAAAATTTCTGTGGCTATTCGGGGTCATTTATGGTTCCATATAAATTTCTGAAATGTTTGTTCTATATCTGTGAAATATGTCATGGGCACTTTAATAGGGATTGCATTGAATCTATGAATTGCTTTGGTGATGTTAATTTTGATGATATTGCTTCTTCCAATCCATGAGCATGGTACATGCTTCCATTTGTTTTTGTGTCTTCCTTAATTTCTTTCTTCAATGTTGTGTAGTTTTCTGTTGTGTAGTTTTACAGGTCTTTTACCTCCTTGGTTAGGTTGATTCCTAGGTACTTTATTTTTCTTGTTGCTATATCAAATGGGATTTTTTTCCTGATTTCTGTTTCTGATGTTTCATTGTTGGTGTACAAAAATGTCTTTGAGTTCTGAATATTGACTTTGTATCCCACTGTTTTTGCTAAATTCACTTATTAGGTCAGGTGGTATTTTGGTGGAGTCTATAGGATTTTCTATGAACACTATCATGTCGTCTGCAAACAGTGACAGTTTCATTTCCTCCTTTCCAATTTGGATGCCTTTTATTGCTTTTTCTTGTCTGATTGCTGTGGCTAGGAATTCCAATACTATGATGAATGGGAGTATTGAGAGCATGCATCCTTGTCTTGTTCCTGATCTTAGTGGGAAAGCTCTAAGTTTTTGTCCATTGACTATGATGTTGGCTGTAGGTCTCTCATGTATGGACTTTATTATGTTGAGGAATGCTCCCTCTATTCCCACTTTGCTGAGCGTTTTTATCATAAATCAGTGCTGTACCTTATCAAATGCTTTTTCCACATCTATTGATATGATCATTTCATTTTTGTCTTTGCTTTTGTTTATCTGGTATATTATGTTTATTGATTTGTGAATATTGTATCATCCTTGCATCCCTGGGATGAATCCCACTTGATCATGGTGTATGAACTTTTTAATGTATTGCTGTATGAGGTTTGCCAGTATTTTGTTGAGGATTTTAGCATCTATGTTCATCAGCAATATTGGCCTGTAGTTTTCTTTCTTTGTCGTGTCTTTATCTGGTTTTGGGATTAGGATGATGTTGGCTTCATAAAAAGAATTTGGGAGTCTTCCATCTTGTTGAATAGTTTGGAATAATCTGTGAAGGATTGGGGTTAGCTCATCCTTAAATGTTTTGTAAAATTCTCCTGTGAAACCATCTGTGAAAACCAGGGCTTTTGTGTGTCAGAAGCTTTTTGATGACTGCTTCAATTTCATCAGGTGTTATTGGTCTGTTCAGGTTTTCTGCTTCTACTTCATTGAGACTTGGAAGGTTATATTTTTCTAGAAATTTGTCCATTTCATCTAGGTTTTCATATTTCTTGGCATATACTTATTCAGAGTAATTTCTTACAATCCTTTGTATCTCGGTGGTATCCGTTGTACTCTCTCCTCTTTCATTTCTGATTGTGTTTATTTGGGTCCTCTCTCTTTTTTCCTTGATGAGCCTGTTTAAGGGCTTGTCAATTTTGTTTATCTTTGTGAAGAACCAGCTCCTGGATTCATTGATCCGTAGAATTGTGCTTTTAGTCTCTATGTCATTTAATTCTGCTCTGATCTTGGTTGTTTCCTTCCTTGTACTTGCTCTGGACTGTCTTTGTTGTTGTTCCTCCACTTCTTGTAGGCATAGTGTTAGGTTGTTTATTTGAAATGTTTCTATCTTTTTTAGGGAGGCCTGTAGCGCTATGAACTTCCCTCTCAGGATTTCCTTCACTGTGTTCCATAAGTTTTAGATTGTTGTGGATTCATTTTCATTTGTTTCTATAAACTTTTTGATTTTTTCCTTAATCTCATTCTTTACCCATTTATTTTTTAACAGCATGCTATTCAATCTCCATGAGTTTAAGTGTTTTGGGGTCTTCACCTTGAGGCTGGTATCTAGTTTCAGTCCCTTGTGGACAGAGAAAATGCTTGATATGATTTCAATTTTCTTGAACTTTTTGAGGCTTGTTTTGTGTTCTTTCATGTGGTCTATCTTTGAAAATTTCCCATATGCATTTGAAAAGAATGTGTATTTTGCTTCTTTGGGATGGAAGGCTCATATATATATCAGTTAAGTCCATTTCATCTAGGGCGTTGTTCAAAGCCACAATATCTTTGTTGATATTTTGTTTGGAAGATCTGTCCATCCTTGACAGTGGGGTGTTAAAATCCCCTACTATAATTGTGTTGCTGTCAATATCTTTCTTGAAGTCCTCCAAGATTTTCTTTATGTATTTTGGCGCTCCTATGTTGGGTGCATATATATTTACAATGTTTATGTCTTCTTGGTGGATTCTTCCTTTGAGTATTTGAAGTGACCTTCTGGGTCTCTTTTTATGACTCTTTATTTGAAGTCTATTTTGTCTGATATGAGTATTGCTATGCTGGCTTTTTTTCCCTGTCCATTTGCTTGGAAAATTTGTTTCCAGCCCTTCACTTTCAATCTGTGTAGGTCTTTTGTCCTGAGGTGGGTCTCTTGTAGGCAGCATATGTGCAGGTCATGATTTCCTATCCATTCAGCTTTTCTATGTCTTTTGATTAGACCATTTAATCCATTTACATTTAAGGTTATTATTGATAGGTACTTATTCATTGCCATTTTTTCATATTTATCTTCCTCTCTCTCCCTCTCACTGTTTTTCTTCCTGTTCTTAAAGGAGACCCTTTAGCATCTCTTGCAGAGCTGGTTTGGAGGAGGTGTACTCTTTGAGGCTTCTTTTGTCTGGGAAACTCCTTATTTGGCCTTCCATTTTAATTGAGAGCTTGCTGGATAGAATAGTCTTTGATTTTCATTACTTGGAATATTCCTTGCCATTCTCTTCTGGCTTGGAGCGTTTCCATTGAGAAGTCAGTTGCTAACCTTATTGGGGCTCCCTTGTATGTTACTTCCTGTTTCTCCTTTGCTGCCTTTAAGATTCTTTCTTTGCCTTGGAATTTTGCCATTTTAATTATGATGTCTTCCAGTGGGCCTCTTTGGGTTCCTCTTGCTTGGGACTCTCTGTTTCCTGGATTTATGTGACTTTTTCTCTCATCAAATTAGGGCAGTTTTCCATTATTACTTTTTCAAACAGCTTTTCTATCCCTTGCCCTTTGTCTTATCCTTCTGGTATCCCTATTATATGGATACTATTCCATTTCATGTTTTCCTGCATTATATGGATACTATTCCATTTCATGTTTTCCTGCATTTCCTTTAACATCTCTTCATTCTTTCTGAGCCTCTTTTCCTTTTCTTGCTCAATCTGGGTGTTTTTTTCTACCTTGTCCTCCAGCTCACTGATCCAATCCTCTGCTTCATCTAGCGTGCTTTTCATTCCTTCTACTATGTTCTTCAGTTCAGAAATTGTATTCTTCATTTCCTCTTGGCCCTTGTTGATAGTTTCTATTTCCTTTTTCATCTTGATATAGTTTGCACTGAGTTCACTGTAGTTTCCCTGTAGTTTTTGGTAATTCTCTGTGAGCTCAGTGAGCTTCCTGATAACCAATGCTTTGAACTCAATATCTGATAGTTGACTTGCCTCTTTTTCAGTTAGCATTCTTTCTGAGGCTTCCTCCTTTCCTTTCATTTGGGGATTGTTTCTTTGTCTTCCCATTGTTTGTGAGACTCTTCTTGTTAGTCTTTGCTTCTTAAATTGATCTGTTCTGACTCCTTGGGTTTATGGTGTGAACTTCTATGGTAGAAGACATGTGAGATTCTGTAGTGCAGTCTCCTTGATCTCCTGATCTCTGGTCTTGGGCTGTCATTTATGTTGGCTCTCTGTATGTCTTTGTGTTTTGATTGGTGTTGGGTCTTTCATTGGTGGGTCCTTCCCTCTAGCTGGTTACCTGAGGGTCACTCCATCCACCATGTCCTGTATTCTGTTGTGCATGTGTGGACAGGTTGTGTTAAAGCTGGTTCTTCTGTGTGAGGTTTCGAGGCTTCTTTCCCACTCTTATTCAGTTGTTTGTTCTGGGCAATTTCTCCACCATTTAGTTGTATTTCCTGTTCAGTCCTGGGTGGTTAGTGTGACTTCCACTCCCTCCTTCACCTTCTTCCATTATTATCTGTTGGTGTTTCCTTCATTGCTGGGTTTCCTCTTCCAGCAAGTATACTAGTGTTCACAGCTCCCACCTACTAATAACTTGCAAGTTCTCTGAAATAACAAAGTGAAATTTGTCTCACTGTCTCAGTTGGGATAACCCCTCTTTGGGTCTAACTCTTATCCTTTCACAGCTCCAGGTTGATTGCCATATGATTTAAAAGGTGCTACAAATCAAGAACAAGACAAAACATAAAAAAATAGTACATGAATATAATAAGAATAAAAGAAACTGACACTTCCAGTCAAGATGGCATTATAGGCATACATGACTCACCTCTTCGCACAACCACAACAAAACTACAATGAAGATATAAAACAACCATTGCTCAGAACTGACAGATATCAAGCTGAGTGGAAGTCTGACAACTACAGAATTAAAGAAACCATCCAGACTGGTCAGAGGGGTGCAGACCTGGAACTGGCTGGTCCCACACCAACATGTGCTGGATCAAAATTCAGGATGGATATCTCAGGAGCAAGGAGTCCCATACCCACACTAGACCCCCCAGCCCAGGGTTCCAATGCAGGGCAGATAAGTCCCCACAACTTCTGGCTGCAAAAAGTGCAGGGATTGAGTTGGTGGAAGAAATTGCTGGACCCTCAAGCAGTTCCTCTTAAAGAACCCACACAGGGACTCATATACTCACACTCATTCCCTCTGGGCCCTGGCACCAGGGTAGCAGCTTGAGGGGTACCAGTGGCATGTAGGGAGAAGCTGAGATGTCTGGCATCAAGGTGAGCAGAGGCCATTGTGCCTTTTCTAAAGCCTCCTCCCACAGAGCCAGAAGACTGGTTCCACATCTAAGATTCCATCAACCTGGTTCACACCGTTTGACCCACCTTGGAGATTCCCAGAGACTCTGCCCCACCCAACTTATGGGACCACCCAAGCTGCTTTTCCATAGGAATGGCTGCTCTTGGCTCATACTGCACAACTTCCTAAATCCTCTCAAACAAGTAGCAGCTGGCCTCAGTGCGCCCCAGGCCCAGCACTAGCAGCAGCCAGCCTAGATTCACATCTTGACTTCACCTGGGAATCTCCAAGCCCTACACAAGTAGCACCCAATTCATTTTGCTTTATAACTCAGGATGGGTGTCTCCAGGCAAAACACAGGTGGGGGCTTATCTTGGCCTGCAATACCTTGGAAACACCAAGGCCAGCACATCCAGTGGATAGCGATTAACCATGTTGGAGCACCACCACCCTGCCCCTGCACAGCTGATCCTCCATGGAGGGTGGAGGTTGTTGGTACATGATCACAGCTATTCCTTGCAGCTGACTGGCCTGGGTAAATCCCTCCCATTGATCTGCCAACAGCAACCAAAGCTCAACTACAAAAGGAGAGTGTACTCAGCCCACACAAAGGGCACACCTAGAGCACCCAGCTTGGGTGTTAGGAGAGGTTGTACCACTGGACCCTACACACACTTACCACATTAGGCCACACTACCAAGACACAAAGTCAAAGGAACTCTATCTAATACATAGAAACAAATACAGGGAGGCTGCCAAAGTGAAGAGCCAAAGAAACATGGCCCAAAAGAAAGAACAGATCAAAATTCAAAAAAAAGTGAAATGGAGATAAGCAATCTATCAGATGCAGAGTTCAAAACACTTGTTATAAGGATGCTCAGGGAACTCAGTAAGGACCTCAGCAGCATAAAAAACACCCAGTTAGAAATGAAGGATACACTGATTGAAATAAAGAACACTTTACAGGGAAACAACAATAGAGTGGATGAAGCTGAGAATCAAATCAATGATTTGGAACATATGGAAGCAAAAAACAACCAATCAACAATAAGAAGAAAAAAGAATTCAAAAAAATGAGGGTAATGTACACAGCCTGTTGGACAACTTTAAGCAATCTAACATTCACGTTATAGGGCCGCCATAAGAAGAGAAAGAGCAAGAAACTGGAAATCTATTTGAAACAATAACAAAGGAAAACTTCCCTAATTTGGTGAATGAAATAGATATGCAAGTCCAAGCAGCACAGAGAGTCCCAAACAAGATGGGCACATAAGAGGCCCACTCCAAGATTTGTCATAATTAAAATACCAAAGGTTAAAGATGAAGAGATGGGAGGGGCATGTGGGTGAGAGGTGAGGGGTTTAAGAAGTACAAATAGGTAGTTACAGAATAGCCATGGAGATGTAAAGTACAGTATAAGAAATGGAGTAGTCAAAGAAATTATAATCATAATCTGTGGACATGAACAAGGATGAGGAGATTGTCTGAGGGAGTGGGGGGTGCTGGGTGGAGGTGGGCAAAGGGAGAAAAATCAGGACAACTGTAATAGCATAATCAATAAAATATAATTTAAAAAAGAATAAAATAAACTTAAATATATTAAAGAATGCTCAACTTCATTCACAAAAACAGAAATGCAAATTAAGTCTATAGCAACATAACAATTTTCCTCTACTTATATTGCAAAAATCCAGAAGTTGGAGAGCATACTCTGTGACAAGGCTGAGAAAGAAATACACATACACTGTTACTAGGAAGTAAATGGTAACTGTCCCCCATTAGATGGTAATTTGACAATACCTATCAAAACTACACAGGCTTTTACTCTGTGACTCAGCAAACAAGCCCACAGATTGCCATACAGATTACCTGCACATAGATAAAACTGGTTTATGTATAAATTTCTTTACTGACGATCACAAATCTCTAGTATAGAAATATTAAATGAAAAAGTAAGGCATATAACAGGGTATATGGAATGCTCATCTTTGTTTAAGAACAGGAGAAGAAAATGTTACATATTCATATTTGCTTATATCCACATAAAAATACTGAAAATATGTATAAGAAACTCATAAACATAGTTATCTATAAAAATTATAGATAATAACATACTAGGACAGGGAATAAAGCAAAGCTTATCAATATATGCCTTTTATATATTTTGATTTCTGAACTATGTGAATAACCAATTCAAAATATGCAAATACTAATTTAAAACAAATGACCACTTAAAGACAAATACCATATGATCACTTGATCTCATTTATATGTGGAATCTAATGAACAAAATAAACTGACAAACAAAATAGAACCAGAGGCATGGCTACATGGAACAGACTGACAGATGTCAGAGAGGAGAGGGGGGTTGGGATGGGGTACGGGGTGAAAGAAGGTGAAGGAATTAGCCAAAATACATAAACACATAGCACATAGACATAGACAACAGTGTGGTGATAGCCAGAGGTAAAAGGGGGAGGGGACTACATGGAGGTGGACAAAGGAGGGGGCAGGGAATGGGTACACAATACAGTGTGCAGATACATTTTATTGAGGGGTACACTTGAAACCTGTGTGGTTTTGTGAACCAACGTCACCCCAATAAATTTAATAAAAAAATAAATGAATAAATGAAAGGTAAACAGATATGATATAATAAAAGACGTAGCCTGGAAAAAATAAAACAAATGACCACAACTTTTATGGCCTTCCTGCCACAAACAAGATAAAACTGGACAAAATACATGAAATAACTGTTTTGAGGTGTTGGACAACAGGCAATTCAGAACTATAATATTTGAGAAGTGGGGAGGATAGGGAAGATGGGGCAAGTCACACAAGTGTCTCATGTTTCTGAATGGAGGCACTTTCCAGGACACATTGCAGGAAGGAAAGATGAAGTAAAGCACTATGGTCTGTCTGAGCTGAGGAAGCGGAAACTGGAGTTTGGACCCACTGAGGCAGCCAGAATTTGTGAAAATTGGGACAGAAAGGAACTGTGCATAAAGGGAGCACCAGAAATATGCACAGGAATCTCTCTGGATTTCAGACCAAATATTAGGCTGTGCAAGGAACAGGCAAAAAAAACAAATACTAAACAAATAACTATCACCAAAGAAAGAACCACCAAAGCATAGCTGTCAGCTGAACAACTACTTGAACAACATACTTTAAATGTTGAGAAGTGTCCAAGTTCTGATCAAACTGAATGGAGAGACCTCACTGAACAACTTGGGCATCAAGACCCCAGCGAGGCCAGGCCTTACAGTCAAAGCTAATCTTGCCCTGGTAAAGGCTGCCCTAAACTTTTGCTAACAAAGCTTTAGAAGTCTCAAGCTATCAAGCTCATGCGAAAGTAAATTAATTGTCTTCCAGAAGAAAATGTTTTTAATGAAAACTACAAAATCCATGGAGTCAACAGTGTGGCAACCATTATGTCCAGCATGCAATAAAAAAAATGTAAACAAATAAAAAAATATATAAAACTAGTCATGTGCAGAACCAGGAAAATGTAACTTTGACCAGGAGAATATTCAATCACCAGAAAGATGGCCCAGGAATTAGAGATGATGAAATTTTAAATAGCTAACATAGATATGTTCAGGAATTTAAAGAAATATGAAGACAATGATGTAGCAAATAGTGAATTGCCATAAAGTAATTAAAGCTACATAAAAAATCAAATGAAAGTCCTAAAACTAAAAGCACAATATCTGAAATGTAAAATTCACTAAAAGGATGAGACATAAATGAGACACTGAAGAAGAAAAGATCTGTGAACATTAAAACAATCAACAGAAAATATCTATTGCAGCACAGAGTGGAAAACACAGGGAAGAGGGAATAAAAAGAAAAGGAAAAAAACTTCAGTGATGTGTGGGACAATACCAAAGGGTACTTACTACCTATGTATTGACATATTTGGAATAATAGGAAGAAAGAGAGATAGGAACAATAAACATGGCAAGAAATAATGGTTGAAAATGCTCCAAATTTAATAAAATATGAGTACATAGATTAAAAAATTAAAAAAACTATGCAAACTCAAGATAGTCAGCAAATTCAAAAATCCCAGAAGCAAACCATGAAAAACTACCCAGAGATTCACGCCCAAATTAAATTGCTGAAACTGAATAACAAATACAAGTATCAAAGCATCCAGGAAACAGTACCTTGTGCTTGGAGGAATAGCAAGAAAAAATTGTGGTGTACTTCTTAGGAGAAATAATACAAACCAGAAGCTAATAGAAAAATATTTTTAAAGAGTTGAAAGAACACATGGACAAAAACAAGGGGGCGTGAAAACGAGGGTGGGAGGTGGGGAGGGCTGGGGTGGTGGGGACGGCTGGGGGGAAAGGCAGAAAACTGTCCTTGAACAACAATAAAATTCAAAAGTATTTAATTTAAAAAAAAGAGTTGAAAGAGAAGGACTGTCAACCTATAAATCTATGTCATATAATAATAGCTTTTGAAAATGAGATGAAATAAAATTTAGAGATACAGAAATGCTCAGGAAAGTCATTGTCAGTAGAATTGCATTACAAGAAATATTAAAGGAAGTGTTTTTGGATGAAGAAAAATGATAATAAATGAAAACTTGAATCTACTCCCAGAAACGAAGAGTGCTAGAAAAGATAAAAAGTGGACAGATAGAAAAAAACAGACTTCTTTGCTTCTTGATTTCTTTGTAAGATAAGACTGCTTAAGGTAAAAACTATATAGCAGAGTTCATAACAGTCATAAAGATTAAATCAATTATAAGACAAGGGAAATGAAAAAAACTCCTTACATTATAGACGAAGTGGTATAAAATTATTTGAAGATAGACTGTGATGCATATTATAAACTCTAAAATATCTACGACATATAGTTAATAAACATAGAGAAAATAAAACAGAATAGTTATTTAAAGTTTTAAAAAAGAATAAAAAACAAATAGAACAAATAAAATACAAATAACAAGATAGCAGACTATAATCAAACCACATATCAATACAACTTTAGATGTAAATAAACTAAACACTGCACTTAAGTGGCAAAAATTTCCAGATTTAACTCATATATATTTAATTTAAATTAATTTTAAAATTTTAACCTGAAGCAACATAAAATATTGTTACATTAAACAATTTTATTATTTTGGTAAGAATAAATTGATGGATGAAGAGATAAATTAAATGAAGTATATACATACAATGAAATATTATTCAGCCTTAAAAAGAAGGGAAATTCCTCAGAAAACTAAAAATGGAACTGCCTTTCGACCCAGCAATGCCACTGCTGGGATTATACCCTAAGAGCCCTGAAACACCAATCCAAAAGAACCTGTGCACCCCAATGTTCACACCAGCACAATTTACAATAGCCAAGTGCTGGAAGCAACCTAACTGCCCATCAGTAAATGAATGGATCAAAAAACTATGGTACATTTACATGATGGAATATTACGCAGCAGAAAGAAAGAAGGAGCTCCTACCCTTCACTACAGCATGGATGGAACTAGAATGCATTATGCTAAGCAAAATAAGCCAGGCAGTGAAAGACAAATACCATATGATCTCATCTTTAACAGAAACCTAATCAACAAAACAAACAAGCAAGCAAACTATAACCAAAGACACTGAAATTGAGAACAGGCTGACAGCGACCAGAGGGGGGAGGGGAGGGAATTTCAGGAGAAAAGGGTGAAGCGTTTGTAGGAACAATTATAAAGGACATATGGACAATAACAGGTGGGGGTGGAAATGGGAGGGAGGTGGGGAGGGCTGGGGGTTGGGCTGGGGTAGGGGGAAAAGGCAGAAAACTGTACTTGAACAACAATAAAATTTAAAAAAAAAATAAAGAAGGGAAATTCCAACACCTACTGCAACATGGTTCAACCTTGACAACACCATGCTGAGTGACATAAGTCAGGCGCACAAGGACAAATACGGTATGATTCCACTTACATGAGGTACTAGTGTCATCGAATTCATAGAGACAGAGAGTAGAATTGTGGTTACCAAGGGCTGGGGAGTAGGGGAGGGAGAGTTAGCATTTAATGGGTACAGAGTTTCAGTAAGGAAGATGAAAAAGTTCTGGAGATGAGTGTGGTAATGGATGTACAACAAAGCAAATGGACTTAATGCGACAGAACTGAATACTTAAACATGGTTACAATGGTGAAATGCTGATAGTTCATACTTAAAAAGCAAAACTGAAATTTGCCAAGCAGGTTATGCTATCAGAGGCCCGAATTCACCCTTGAAATATATGTTTCTGACATAACTCAAATACATTCAGGTAGTTAACTGCACTCACCCAGACCTGCCAACATAAAAGAACAAACATGTACTAACAGTTGGGATTATTTGGGAATTACATCATGACTTTCAAATGTTTTGATGACAAAAACAAAAAGACAGTGTGCCCTTACTGGTGAAGGGAAGAGAGAAATTGAGAAAAGTAAAGATTGGTTAACAATGACAAATGCTGTACAGAAGTCAAAGAGGATGAGGACCTAAAATATCCATTGGATTTTCCAAAAAGGTTTACAATCACCTTGGAAACATGGCTTCAGCAGACTGTTGCCAATGAGCACACACCACAGAAGTTTCCCACAGAACAGATCGTGAAGACAATGACGACTGTTATAAACCTGGCAACACAAAGGGCAACAACGGGCTACACAGAAGAGAGGAAAGATGGTGGGACCAATGCATACTTTTGAGTCTTATTCATAATGCAGGTTTTATCAGTGCTTTGAAAAATACTCCCACATCAAGGAGAAGCTCAAAAACCATCAGCACCCTACCTGGGAAAGGCACAAAGGCATGCCGCATGCTGACCGAAAATGGCACTCCTCTGTCTGGGGTTCTCTCCTCCATCTGTGCCTGGTACCCAGGGTTTAGGCCACAACCCTTCTTATTTCCTCCTCTGTCATGCAAACGACATCATCAGTGTGAGATGAAGCAGTCTCAAACATGTGAAAAAGGCCTGATTTTTCATTAAAGTTAGTATTTCCATCTAAGAAACTTAAAAACCTTATTATTGGAAACTCACTTTAAAGCTTAAAAAAGATTCTATACTTTTTTTAGCAAACATTCAATTAAATAGGAAGTAAGACATTTTTTATTTTTTTTAAATGCTTAATATGTGCTAGCTATTGTTTATTATTGTTCAATTACAGTTGTCTCCATTTTTTCCCCATTACTCACCCCTGCCACCCCCCACCTCTCATATTCTATCCTCCCCCTACTGTTGCATTTCTGCAAAAGCCTTTCCCACAAACTGCTTCTGAGATAATTCACTGGCATTTAGCTCAACAAATCTCTTTGACCAAATCTAATATAAATTATCCGTGCATTTTCTTTCCTTTGTGTGTATGTGAGGAAGGCAGGAGGGGGGATGTCCCTGACATTGTTAAACTCTCCCCTTTAGTATTTGACTTAAATAAGCATGTGATGGTTGATTTAATTAGTGGCCCAGGTTTAGCCTTTCACCATCAACTAGCTTCTTTACAGACAAACTCAGGGTTTGAAAATAGTGCCTAGAATAGAAATGTGTCTACCTAAAACAAATTTAAGCTATTTTCATTATTTTGTCCAATAGGCTATTTTTGAGCCATCCATGCTCACAGAAGTACTTTAACGCAAGTACAAAGAAATAATGTCTACCTGTCCATGGGAAGTAGGCCTTTGCCTTGGACTTGTGAAGGTGGGCTCTCTCCTACTAGTGTTGGCATTTGGATCTCAAAATCTTTTGGCACACTCTGAATATTTGGTTCTGTAAATGTTATTCGTCCTAGAATCAAACAGAATAAAGACAAAATTAGGGGGGAAAATTTGACATTTATCTCAATAATTTCTGAATTATCTTAAAAATGCATGTTACATTATTGCTAAAATAAAATAAATTTATATTTAAATAAAATATTTTTCATTATGTTCATGTGTCTAACAATGAAAAAATAAGTACAAGAACAATCCCAATGTAAGTGAATATGGGAATCAGGTATAATACATTTTAATTAACCTAGCCCTCTAGAAAAGAGGCTCATGATACGAAGTAATGTGATAGAGAATCAGATACTAGCACTACCAAATGTTAGCAGTTGTATTAATAAATAAAGACTAATCAGATGGATTCTAGGCAAAGTGAGCGTTGGAGCCTTTAAAACCCAAGAATGCACAAAATAAAGGAAAGAGGATCTGGAGCAGAAGAGCAACCTGAGTGCTGAAGAGGGACAACTGTACAGAGGAGTTGGCTAATGCAGGAGATGGTGGCAGTGAGAGATGGAACGTCACTTTCTAGACATTACCTGGACAATTTTCTTCTTTATCATCATCATCACTCATCAAGAGAATAGCTATGGCCATGTTAGTAAGCATAGCTAACATGGGCATAGCTAAAAACTAGAATTAGGTGGTTAATGAATTTTCTAGGAAACAGAAAGCTATTTGTTTAAATGCTTATAGAATTTATTTCCCTTAAAATATTTTACATTTTATTTGTTTACTTACTGGATGAATTTTTCTAGAACACATAGCATTGTTCAAAAAAAGTTTGGGTAATTGATTTTGTTTTTTGAAATTTTTATTTACATATATAGTGACATATTTTATGATAAATCATTGTAACAGGCTCTCTACTAGCTACTATATATAATTCCATCTTTCAATGAATCAGACATCTTAAGTACCAAGAATATTATTTCTGAATAAACCCGTGATATTATGCTCTTGTTATTTAGCTTTTAGGCAGGACTTCCGGTCAAGATGGCAGCATAGTTAAACATGGCTCACCTCTTTGCAAAACCACATCAAAATTACAATTAAAATATAGAACAATCATTGCTCAAAACTAACAGATTGAGTTGAATGGAAGTCTGACAACTATGGAATTAAAGAAACCACATCCATCCAGACTGGTAGGAGGGACACAGATGCGGAACAGGCTGGTCCCACTCCCACGTGTGGTGGATAAAAATTCAGGAGGGATATTTCAGGAGTGAAGTGTCCCAGCCCCACACCAGACCCTCCAGCCCACAGTTCCAGTGCCAGGGAGATAAGTCCCCACAACTTCTGGCCATAAAAAACAGTGGGGATTGAGTCGGTGGAAGACACTCCTGGAGCCCCAAGCAGTTCTTCTTAAAGAACCCATATACACAGACTCACCTACTCAAAAACTCACTCAAAAACTCACTCCCTCTGAGCTCCAGAACTGGGGTAGCAGCTTGAAAGACACCAGTAGCATACAGTGAGGAACTGAAGTATCTGGCATCAAGGTAATCAGAGGCCATTGTCCCCTTTCTAAATACTTCCCCCAGAGAGCCACAGAGCTGGCAAGCTGGTGCCATATTTAAGACTCCATCAACTTGGCTAACACTGTTTGACCCACCTTGGAGATTTCCAGAGACTCTGCCCCACCCAACTTATTGGACCACCCAAGCTTATTTTTCCATATGAATGGCTGGTGTTGGCTTATGCTGCACAACTTCCTAAATCCTCTCAAACAAATAGCAGCTGGCCTCAGTGAGCCCCAGGCCCAGCACTAGCAGCAGCCAGCCTAGATTCACATCTTGGCTTCACCTGGGAATCTCCAAGCCCCACATGAGAAGCACCATCTCAGATTGCTTTATAGCTCAGGCAAAATGGCCTGAGGCAAAACACAGGTGGGGACTGACCTTAGCTTGCACCACCAGGAAACCCTAGGGCTAGTGCACCCAGTGGACAGCTACAGACCATATCGGAGCACCATCACCCTGCCCTTGCACAGCTGATCCTCCATGGAGGGTGGAGGTTGTTGGTACATGATCACAGCTATTCCTTGCAGCTGACTGGCCTGGGTAAATCCCTCCCATTGATCTGCCAACAGCAACCAAGGTTCAACTACAAAAGGAAGGTGTACTCGGCCCACAAAAGGCACACATCAAGTACCCAGCCTGAGTGATAAGGGAGGCTGTGCTACTGGACCCTACACACACTTACCATATTAGGCCACACTACCAAGACATAAAGTCAAAGCAGTTCTAGCTAATAGTTCATAGAAACAAATACAGGGAGGCTGCCAAAGTGAGGAGACAAAGAAACATGGCCCAAATGAAAGAACAGAAAAAAACTCCAGAAAAAGAACTAAACAAAAGGGAGATAAGCAATCTATCAGATGCAGAGTTCAAGACACTTGTTATAAGGATGCTCAAGGAAGTCAGTAAGAATCTCAGCAGCATAAAAAAGATCCAGTCAGAAACATAGGTTACATTAACTGAAATAAAGGACAATTTACAGGGAAGCAACAGTAGAGTGGATGAAGCTGAGAATCAAATCAATGATTTGGAACGTAAGAAATAAAAGAACAACCAATCAGAACAACAAAAAGAAAAAAGAATTTTAAAAAAATGAGGATAGTATAAGTAGCCTCTGGGACAACTTCAAGAAGTTCAACGTTCACATCATAGAGGTGTCAGAAGGAGAAGAGAAAGAGCAAGAAATTGGAAATCCATTTGAAACAATAATGAAAGAAAACTTTCCTAATTTGGTGAAGGACATGCAAGTCCAGGAAGCACAGAGAATTCCAAGCAAGATGGATGCAAAGAGGTTCACTCCAAGACATATCATAGTTAAAATGTCAAAAGTTAAAGATAAAGAGAGAATCATAAAAGCAGCAAGAGAAAAGCAGCTACCTACAGGGGAGTTCCTATAAGACTGTCAGCTGATTTCTCAAAAGAAACTTTGCAGGCTAGAAAGGATTGGCAAGAAATATTCAAAGTCATGCTATCATTTAGAATCGATGGGGCAGATCAAGAGCTTCCCAGAAAGAAAAAACTCAAGGAGTTCATCACCAAACCTGTATTATATGAAATGTTAAAGGCACTTAATTAAGAAAAAGAAGAAGATCAAAACTATGAACAATAAAATGGCAAAAATACCTATCTATCAACAACTGAATCTAAAACACAAACTAAGCAAACAAGAACAGAGACAGAATCACAGATACAAAGAATGTTTTGATGGGGCCAGTTGGAGGGTGGGATGTGAGGGAATGGGTGAAGAGGTGAGGGGATTAAGAAATACAAACAGGTAGATATAGAATAGCCATGGGGATGTACAGTACAGTATAGGAAATGGAGTAGCCAAAACTTACACACATGACCCATGGACATGAACAATGTTGGGAGGATTGCCTCAGGGAGTAGGGGGTGCTGGGTGGAGGGAGGCAAAGGGGAAAAATCAGGACCACTATAGTAGCATAATCAATATAATTTTAAGAAGAAAAAAATAGCTCTGGTTTGTGTGGCTCAATGGATTGAGGGCCAGCCTGTGAACTGAACAGTCAGTGGTCAAGGCATATGCCTGGTTTGCAGGCCGGGTGCCCATTTGTGGACATGTGAGAGGCCACTGATTGATGTATCTCTCACAATTTCTCTCCCATTTCTCTCCCTCTCTTTCTCCCTCCCTTCCCCTCTCTCTAAAAGTAAATAAATAAAATATTTTTGAAAGAAAAAATAAATGACAAAGCATCAGGGAACTGAATTCTAATAATGAAATGGCTTTGTTATACTTGGGGAAACTTCTATTTCTAAAATATTCTTTAAATGATAAAAACCAATCAGGAAAAAAGGAATGGATTACTTTCTGCATTATAAGCAACAAATAAATGGGACACCTTTGAAACTCTGGGTTGATTTAGTTTTTTACCAACAAGGATTTATTTTTATAAGTTTACAGCAATAAAACTGAACTAGCAACAGGGCAAGAAATGGCTGGGAAGGACTAAAAGTTTAGCTAAGTAGAGAAGAAAGAAGAGAGAAGGTGTTGAGAACAAGGAATAAGCAAGCAGAGAGAAAAGCAGCTCCTCATGGTGCCTCCATCCTTAATAACCATATAAGCCACACACTAAGCGCCATGCACTATTCTACACACTGACATGTATTAGCCTATCAAATCCTCAGGAGGGACTTCTGGTGTCGCCATGGTGGCTAATGCTACCACTATCCAGTCACAGCTGCTGTCTCTAGTAAAATCACACTGCAAGGAGGAAGGATTACTAAATTAGGCCAGATTTTTCTAAATGCAAATAATATAACAATGCCGGCTCCTGGAGGAGAAGGACCTGGAGTATGAATGGGTTTGCTTGACTTATACTAGATTCTGCTTTGTCTTACACTGACAGCACAATTTTTATTTTTTTTAAACCTTTCAATGTCTGGATTCTGTGAAACTCAGTTTCCCATTAAGGGAGAATGCTTTGAAGAGGGATTGCAAATACCAATTTTGTAAATTAATCGTGTTTATCTTGGGGAAAAAAGTTTGTTCTTTAAAGACGAAAATAAAGGTGTTTTTGGTTAAATAAATAAATAAATAAATCCTCAGGATGGTCTGCGGAGGTAGAACAATATATTATGACCCTGTTTTATCATGAGGAAACTTAGGCACTGAGAGGTTAAGTACTTTGTCTAAAGATTCACAGCCCCAGGACTCAAACTTACAAAGATCTGATACCATCAATCTAAAATGCCTTCCCCACGAAGGGCTTAACACCGCTCTTCCACTGCACGCTGCATTCAGCAAATATTTAGGGGTTTGTACTGAGTGCAGAAGTAAGACTTTTTCCTCACCATATGGTACTCACATCTACACCAAGCGGGCATGAGACACCCAGAGGGCTCACAGCTCTCTGTTCTACTAGAGTAAAATAAGCCGCTCACTTATTATACAAAAACCCCACGTCTATTTAAATTCGACTTGGAGAGAATCTTAAGTCACTCAGGAGAGGGCTGCAATTAAAATTAGATAAGATCACTGACTCAAATAGTTAATTCCTGGATATATTCTCATCCAAAGCACAGATGCAGACATCCTCGTTACTCTACACAATATTTGAAAGCAGAAACTGTATTTTACTAAATCTCATCTCTGTACCTAGTTAGTATCCATCTACACTTTGGATATAGTATGTGTTTCATAAATGTTTACAAAATTTTGTTGAACCCAAAGATCAACACTTGAGTTCCTTGGTGACCAAAAAATATATATAAATGAACAATTTTTTCTTTCAAAATTGGATATTACACATATTTAAAATTCCTCTTACCTGTAGCGGTGTGTGATTGTGATATAGGATAGACTCTTCCCATTCCAAGAACATGATTCAGATGCCTTTCCCGCTGCAGGGGAAAGATCACTTTGGTGATAGTATTAGTGATTCTTCTCCACTCTAATATCAAGCCTGGTAAAGGGTGTAACGCCTTTAATTTATTTAAAACATCCTGCCAAAGAAACACAATAAAGTAAGATCAGATCCTTATCCAAATTCCATAGCAAACTAGAATCTCTTTTGGGTAAATAATATACTCTCAAAATTAAATCTGCTAACTCCTGTATTTACAACTCAAAATTACCGTTTGGACTTTGTAGAAATCACCATAATGCTAAAACTATGATAACTATGGATTATTAAAAGCAAACATGTTTATGCTAAGCAACATCAATTTCAATCTACCTTTAAAAAATTAATAAGATGTCAACTTAGCAAAGTAACTGCCTCTCCACACTCCACCCAAGAGTTTATATCATCCTTTTTATCTCCATATTTTCCTCCTCCATTCCTCACATAATTGGAAATTTCACTTTTTTTCATTTTTGCCCTAATACTTTCATGGTTCTGCATCAAAAGAAAATGAGAAGACATTTATCTTTAACACTGTGAATTTTCCAAGCTATAGACTTTCAATGAATGTTTCAAGAATAAAAACTTGAGAGGTAAAAGGGCCAGTGAGGTCAAATAAAAAGTTGTGCTACAGAATGGAGTGGAAACGTCCCAGGTCAGGCAAGTCAGAGTGAATGATGTTAGGGGCAAAATTCTGCAGGATGGTAACCTGTTGCACTGTGGCTGTACTTTCTACCCTTGTTTTTTGATTGAAAATCCATTCAGTAAAAATGTAAAATAAGCCCTTTTACTCTTCTCTCCCTTTCATACAGTGTCCATGGATTGTGACTAGCAATTTTACTTAGAAATCAGCAGGCTAGATTCTTAAAAGAAACTCACGTAAATCTTACTATTTTGCCCTGGAATTGAAAAAAATAATGTTTCATTTGCATTGGCTTGGGTATTTTTTTCTTTTAAAAAATTCTTCCATACCTTTGTTCATGTTCATATAAGTATACAAATTATATTATACTGGAAGTCTAAACATAGTGGATGTCAATAATTAAATAATATCTACAGGTCTGATTTTACAAACCATTACACAGTTTTAATGACAGGAAGGACACAACTGCTGACTCAGACCATGGTCCAGATTTTCCATGTTGAGACACTGCCACATTTACTGTGGCAGCCAAACCGCAAGCCAATTTGCTCTCGTGTGGATAAGTTCAAGTGGTGGGCTATGACGGGCCTGGATTTCATCAACAGTCTTCGAAGACACCAAAATGCTAAAAGTAGTTCAGACTCTGCCCCGTGACTGCCCCAAAGAGCACCTTACTAGTGCTGAACCGTTTTCCCAGCCTCAGCTTGCATCCATTGTCATTCCCTCTTCTGGTAGAACCCCAAATTTTCTTGCCGCCTTGATTTTTTATCTCTCCATTTGGTGGCAACTTCAATTCCAAAAATAAAACCTGTAAGAAATTACAGCTTCTTTAGTCAAGAATCAAATATCAAGTATTGTCATTCAGAAAACATTTTTAAGTTATTTGGAAAAACATGGAAAAACAACCTATGTAGCTCAACTTGGCTTGGAAAAATTTTTTTGGAAAGTTTTGAATTATCACATTTAAAAAATAATGGCAATAAAAACTTATATGTCCATACGCTGGACATGTAACTTAGGCTGTCCATACACTAATGTAAGCACTGACAGATTAATACTAATACCAGGCTTTCAAACAGTCAAGGACACAGGAATGTATACTCTGTGTTGAACAACTGACAAATAAGCTGTTGACATTGAGACTTCAGGGTGCTCTGGTGGTTGTGAACTCTCCTAAGTACCACTGGCTGCTCAATCATTTCAGCCCCATAGAGTCAAATGGGAGACTTTGTGGCTCAAAAATCAGAGAACACTAAGTAGGAAGGGGTCTGAAAAGCCATCTACTTCTACTGCCATAAGGCTGGACCCTGACAGTCCCTGGGCACAAAAAGTTGGGAGAAGGTGGCCGAGCCAATGCAGCAATGAGAGCTAGAGTGGCCAAGTGCACCCACTGAAGAAATGAAGGGCAGGGATCCAGGCCGTGGGGCAGAGGGAGAATCCCCTAGATAAATTATTTCTTCAGGCCTCGATTATACCTGTGAAATGAGGGCGTTGAACAAGATAAGGGCAAGAGGGACTAATATTTATTGAGCACCTACTACACGCCAGCCATTATGTCAGATGCTTTAACATATGTATTTACCAGAACAGATGGCGGGCCAGACCTGGCCCTCAAGCTGCAGTTTGCCAATCCCTGCTCTAGACCAGTGTCATCCAAAAGAACTTTTTGCAATAATGGAAATGTTCTGTATTTGTGCTGTTCGATATAGTACCCAGTGTGGCTTTTGGACATTCAAAATGTGGTTTGCACAAATAAGGGGCTAAGTTGATTTACTTAATTTTAATTAATTTCAATTTAAATAGCCACAAGTGGTGGCTAGTGGCCCCTGTATCAGTGCAGCTCTCGATGAATGTAATATCCTGCCCAGTTAAAGACGCAACTTGAAGTCAGCAAGAATTAAATAGTCAATGAGTAAAACTGTTACACTACCTTAAACATAACTTCAATTTTAGTGTGAAGACTTAAGAACAAGCTAATGACACCCAAGGCCTTTTATTCCAGCACGGCATTTGGTCCAGGACCAGGGCCCTGATAGCTCAGTGTCCATCTGTGTCACAAGGGCACAGGTTCCTGCCTTTGCTCCGAGCCAACTCATGCTGAAATTCAGGGATTCTATATTTTTTAAAAGCTCCTTATGTAATTTTATGTACTTTCAGGTAGGTACTGTACTGGCTTAGGGAGTTCTGGGCTAAAGAACTCAAAAGAAAATATTTAAAATACCCAAAAAGTCACCACTGAATTCAATACAAATATACCACATGATCAGGAGAAACAAAGTTCCTCATTTTTTAAAACATATAATTCTATGGCTTAAAAATTGACATTTTTTTAAAGATTTTATTTATTTACTTTTGGAGAGAGAGGAAGGGGAGAAGAAAGAGTGGGAGAGAAACATCAGTGTGTGAAAGACATCAGTTACCTCTCACACACCCATCCCCCCAACCGGGACCTGGCCTGCAACCTAGGCATGTGCCTGAACTGGGAATTGAACCGGTGACCTTTGAGTTCACAGGCCAGTGCTCAATCCACTGAGCCACACCAGTCAGGGAAAAAATGGACACTTTTATGATTATATATAACATTTGTTGAGTACTTACTATGAGATGGTCACTATTCTAAGTGCTTTACATTTATCATTTATTCCTCAGACTAGTTCTATCAGGTATTTCTATCATAACCCATTTTATTGATGACAAAACTGAGATACAAAGAGTTGATGCATTGGCCCAAAGTCATGGACTGAGTTAATGAATGAAGAAGGTAGGATTCAAACCCAAGAATTCTGACTCTAAAGCCTATGATCTGCACCAATATGCTGTATTATTGAGTCATATCTAGAAGACATTGTAACTTCAATGCTATCAAGTATAAGCACTGAAACCTACATTTGGAATCCCTTTAAAACAACCCAACCACCCTTTGTGAGTGTGGGGAGAGGACTGAGTACAACACCAACCTTTGAAAATAAAAATGGGAATAAACTATGTCAAAATTTATGTAAGGTGATAAAAATAGTAATTAGGTTTAAGAAGCAGACAGTCATGAAAATCTATTTTTCATTAACACCTGAGAAAAATATCTAATTTTGTACTCTACAACAGGATTTAGAGGCAAGGGAGGGAGAAACAGCTACACTGCTATCCAACTGTCTTTTGTTCAACAAATATACTAAGCGCCTCCTCTGTTCCAGGCAAATTTCCTTCTCAGGGAGCATATGTTCTAGAAGCCTTCTTTACTACCTTCCTATTTCATAAATACAAGATATAACATAAATTGTTTGCTAGAATACTCTACCTCCAAAATATTCTGTTTAACGGAATTGTTTTTTACTGGTATTTGTTGTTTAGCTAAACACATTTAGGAAGTACACACTCACACACAAACAATTTTTAACTCTAAAAATTACTTCTCTAAATTCTCTATTCCCATGATACAACCTCAGCAATGTCATCTGAACTGGTGAAGGAAAAGCTGTGACCGGCTAGCCGATAGGCCTGAGTCTCAATGGCATCCAGCGTGGCTTGCATTATGTGTTTCTGACTTTCACATTCTGCAGTATTAAAGCCGATTCCATTTAGTTCTAACAAGGCCAAGCAGTACTGACAGGGCATTTCCACTTTGCATAAAACATCTGGAAGAGAAAAAGACTAAAACATTAATTTATCAGAAGTGAATAGATCACCATCATGATCTAACCACACATAGAATTCTTGTAGCAAAATCCACAGAGGATACCATATTATTCTTCCCAATCCAGTATTCTGAACAGCATTCTCAAACCAACAATGAAAGGCATAAAAGTACCTCCCACTGTTCCACTCAAGCACTAGAGTACTTTCTTTGGCTATACAGAGAACAGAAGAATTGGCAAGCTTGTGAATAGTATGGATTACTGGAGATTGCTTTTCTCCCAAAATAAAGTTACTGCTACTCTTTGCAAGAGCAAGAAGCCAGTCGTAGTCGCTAAGCTGACTATAAAGTGTTAATTCCCTGAAACTGGTTCCAATCTTCCTGGTCCCATGCACGCATGCTTGCAGAAAGAACCAAATATGGAGGTTTTACATTTTCTGATGCACTTACCAAAGAGTAAAGAAAATTCCTAAACTAAGAATCAGACTAGTTTTCTATCTGCTGACATTTCTCAACAGATTTGTCATTATAAATCGATTTTCCCAGTATGTTCATAGGAATTTTAGCTTCAAAGACACTCTATACAAAGGGTGGAGCTGACACCGTACACTGTGATTTCAGCATTTATGTGCTGCAGTTGGATATTCCTGATGCCTGTTGATATCTTAGAGGCTCTGAGAAGACCTGAAGTAAAGACAATTATTTAACTTTGTGTTAACCAAACATCTGAAATTACTTGACCACAAAACTCTTTTTTTATTACTAACATCCTGAATAGTGTCCATAGAATATACTGAGAGAAATACTGTCCTAAATCATTAAGAAAAAAAATCCACTTTCCATTACTATGGGTCACTAGGACTCTAAGAAGCCCTGACCTGCTGTCCCACTCCCCACCCCCACCCCCACCCCCAGTTCTACAAATACATTCTCTGAGCCATTGCTGGTCTCAATCAAAAGGAAGGAGATCTCCAGGGACACCCATAACCACCACCAAAACTAGGGTGACCTATGGGCCTCTAACAGGAGGAGTAACCAGGCATCAATCTGGCTTTCAAGGCCTCAAGGCCTGACTCAAAGCAGAAATTCATGGGATGTGGGACTGGAAAAGTAAGGAACTGGGGTCAGAATAGGAACAGTCAGAGCACTACAATATCAGAGTGACAGGACTGGACCCTTAGACAGTAGGGAGGAGGAGGACTGTCATAGGAATGAAGTGCAATAGCCAAAAGGTTGAGGGGAGTGTGTGTGTGTGTGTGTGTGTGTTAAATCTTCAGAATAGCACCAGGAGGAGAAGCTGATTCTCAGACTCCATCCCTGAACCAAAACTCTCGAGGATGGCTAACGTGGTTGTTGGACACCGTGTCCGTCGTTCGGTAACAGTGGGGGCAAGAGGAAAACCTTTCTACAGGGAAGTTTCCCCAGTTAGGCCAGCAGTGCTCCACTGATCAAATCTTGTTTGAACTCACCAAAAGTATGAAACTACAAGATAGCAAAGAAATATGGATGGAATTCAGCAGAAACAAAAGACAGATTTAGATTCCAAGAACTGCAGCTATGAAGTCGTTAGAACAGTGCACAGGGCACAGTTATGAATGAACTGTTTACCAAATAAAAAGAGATGAATACAAAGTAAAAGAGCAGGAAAACAGTGCAAATACATCAATAATCACAATAAATTTCTAAATTAAACAATTTGGTAAGTTTGAACTAACAAGCAAAACAGAGACAGACTCATAGATGGAGAACAGATGACAGCTGTGGTGGTGGGAAGAGGTTGGGGGGTGAGGGACGGAGCAAAAAAGGAAAAAATACTCATGCACATGGACACAGTGTGGTGATTGCTGGGGGGAGGGGGTGTAAGGGGAGTAAATGATAATGGAAATATATAATAAAGATCAAATTTTTAAAAATTGATAACTTTGAAAAATAAATGAATAAGCTATATTCTATTTATAACACATATTTAAAGCATAAGAACTTAGAGGTTTAAAAGGAATAGGAAAAAGACATATGAGGTATATATTAATCAAAAGAAAGTTGATGTTGCCATATTCATTACAGAAAATAAAGTAAAAATAAAAAATATTAGTGGTAGAGCTAACCACAACATAGAGGGTTTAATTCATCAGGAAGCTAAATCAATTTTAATCATTTATGCATCTAATAAAACGGTCTCAAAATATATAGTTAAAATTGACTTACCTATATGTGAAATTAGATACAAAAAATTTAAACAACAACCTTGACTTAACATTTACAAAATTCTGCATCCACAGTTAGAATACACATACACAGAATATTTATACCACAGTTCCAGTGTCAGGTCAGAAAGCAACTCAAAAAATTTCAAAGAATGGGTATTACTCAACCATGTTCTCTAACCACAATTCTATTAAGTTTGAGGGTAATAATAAAAATACAAAATAAAAAGTTTCCAAATATTCAGGAATTAAAAACCAATTTTCTGAATAATCTATGATTCAGAAAGTATCATAACAAATTCTTAAATATTTAGAAGAAAATGATGAAAACATTACATGTCAAAACTTGCGAGACAAATGAAAGTAAAGCTTTAAAAATGTATAGCCTTAAATATTTAAATTAGAAAACAAAAAAAATTATTTGAAAGTAATAAACTTCTGAATTTAGTGTCAAACTTATGAATTGAGAAAAAGGACTGCAAAATAAAGTCACAATAACTAGAAGAAAAAAGAATATAAATGTTAACAAAATCAAGGAAATAGAAAACAAAAACAACATGGAAAAGATCAAAGGCAAAACTGGTTCTTTGAAAAGACCGAAAACTTGAATAAACTTCCCAGTGATATCAAACAATAAATATTACAAAAGAAAAAGAAGACATTAACAGCTCACCTGAAGTGTAAAAAAAGAAAAAATAAACAGCTTTATAATAAAAAATTTTAAATTTCAGATGAAAGAGATAAGTTCTTAAAATATATAGCTTACCAAAATACAATCTAATGGATATAACTGAATAATTTTACAGTTGTTAGGGATATTAACATGATGGTAAAAAATATATTCCTACAAAGAAACAGTTTACAGGCAATTTCTACCAAAATTTCAAGGAACACATCATTTCTATCATACATAAACTCCTCCAAAATAAAAAGAGGTTCTATTCATCAGCTCATTCCATGACACTAGAATATCTTTAATACCAAAAGCAAAGTTCAAGAAAGGAAATTTATAGTCATTTTACAACCATTGAATTGGCAAAACTGAGACAATATTAATTAGCCAAACTTCTTTCATATTGCAGTTTCGAGAATAAACTTTTACAACCAGTCTGGAAAACAATTTAGTATAATCTTATGAAGTTGACCATTCTCATTCCCATGACAGAGAAAATCTACAAACAGAAGTTCTTGCCCACGTATACCAGAGGACATGCCTCTGTGTTAGCAGATGTACACAGAACTACTTGTTATAGCAAAACAAAAAAATAAAAACAAAACTGGAAACAACCCAAACATTCATCCATAGGAAAATGGATAAATAAATTTTGACACACTCACACGGTGGTATATTACACTGCAGTGAAAATGAATTGACTACAGATACTTGCTAATATACATGAATCTTGACACAATACTGAGAAAGAAAAGCCCCGATCTGACAAATGTTTTATAAAGTTCAAAACCAAATAATATATTGTTTGCACTTATATATATGCTAAATATTTTAATTAAAAAATAAAATTTAAATTAAAAATAAAGGAATGATAAGCATAAATCTTGGGAAGTACAAGAAAGGAGGAACACATAGGTAGACACATATGTTTGAGTTATTCATGAGTTAACAGCCATTGGTTAAATTATTAAATGAATAATGAATAATTAAAAACCACACATGGACCAATGATGATAGCGTACATAAATAAAGATTACAACATACAAATCTGTGCAGATGAAGTCCTTTAACAGAGAGAGAAACCACCTTACTCCGTACTTAGAAAATCATCTCACATGTGTTTAAACCACTCTAAAAATGACCTCGATGATCCATGTGAAGAGAACAGGATACTTTGTCCTGGACACACTGAGCAAAGACACATTTATTCATTCCCTAACAAAAATTAGCTCTCTACAGGAAAAAGTAAGCTGCTAGAATACACCCACTCAATAGGCAAGAAATGAGAAAAGAAAAAGATGAAGATCCCAGAGGTCCATTAAAATAAACAAGCACATCCTGAAATAATTATGTCCGAACAAAATTTGACAGCTGTCCACATTCTGTCCAAAATTTCCCTCATCGCATTGTATTTCAATTCTCTGGAATCTTTCAATAAAAAAGACTCAACAGTGGGAAAATGGAGACAACTGTGTTCAAACAACAATTTAAAAAAAGTAAAAATTTAAAAAAAGGACAACATTGTACAAGAATGCATTTAACTCCTAGTCACCAACTTTTGAAAATCTGCAGGGGGCGGGGGGAGAGCTTGCTTTCAAGGCACACTGAAATTGTAAATGTTAAAAAATAAAAAATAACCAATCTTGAAGGTTTCTTATACTTTTCTGGAAAGAAAAAAGTGTCCCTTTTTTTTGTAGGTTAAAAACTTCCTTTAAGTACTGAGTGATCTCCTTCCAAAGATGATGAAAGCTTATAATTCTCACAAGGTACAAGAAATGTCTATAAAAACTTATACACTAATCCTCATCCCCACCATCAAATGTTGGCGTCTGGGAACTACACGGACTCTGCCTGACACCTCACCTAGGGGAAGAAGTGGCAGACAGAGGGAGAGAGAGCTGTGTGGATTCAGCATCATTGCCCATGAATGCAGAAGCAGCCCTATGGGGCGTGGGACACATACTCACACTCCGTGGCCTACCTACATTGGCTCAGAGAAGCTGAGTTTAAAACGCTTCAGTGCCTGTTCCAGAGTTGCTAATTAACATCATTAAGCAAGTAAGTCTGGTCTTTGTATTATTCTACCCAATGATACAGAAGAGAATATCACTATCAGCACAGAGAGCACGTATTACCAATAAAAATAATAATAATCAACTAAAACAAAAATGAATGCTGACTCTGTGGCAGACACTGCACTAAGTTCTTTCTCATTTAGTTATGTTTTAAGTATATTTTATTGATTATGCTATTATAGTTGTCCCAATTTTTTTCTCTCCTTTATTGCCCTCTGCCCTGCACCACCCCCTCTTAGTTCATGTCCATGGGTTGGACGTGTAAGTTCTTTGGCTTCTACATTTCCTATGCTATTCTTAACTTCCCCATCTATTTTGTGCCTATAAATTATGCTTCTTATCCCCTGTACCTTTTCCTGCCATTCTCCTGAAACCCCTCTCCCCTGATAACCTTCCATGTGATCTTCATTTCTGTGATTCTGTTCCTGTTCCAGTTGTTGGCTTATCTTTTGTTTTTGTTTTATAGCTTCACTTGTTGATAGTTGTGAGTTTGTTGTTGTTTTACTGTTCATAGTTTCTCATCCTCATCTATTTCTTAGATAAGTCCCTTTAACATTTCACATAAGGGCTTGGTGATGATGAACTCCTTTAACTTGACCTTATCTGGGAGGCACTTTATCTGCCCTTCCATTCTAAATGGTAGCTTTGCTGGATAGAGTAATCTTGGACGTCAGTGCCTGCCTTTCAATACTTCAAATACTTCTTTCCAGTCCCTTCTTGCCTATAAGGTTTCTTTTGAGAAATCAGCTGACAGCCTTACAGGAATTCCTTTCTTATATAAGTCTTATGATAGTCTTCTGTAACTCTACTTTCCTCTTGCTGCTTTTAACATTCTCTCCTTATCTTTAAAAGTGTGTAACTTAATTATGATATGCCTTGGTGTGTTTCTTCTTGGATCCAATTTCTTTGGGACTTTCTGAGCTCCCTGCACTTCCTGGAAGTCTATTTCCCTCACCAGACAGGGGAAGTTTTCCTTCATTATTTGTTCAAAAAAGTTTTCAATTTCTTGCTCTTCCTCTTATCCTTCGGTATCGACATGTTTCAGATGTTGGAGTGTTTAAAGTTGTCCCAGAGGTTCCTCAGCCTCTCATTTTTTTGAGTTATTGTTTCTTCATTCTGTTCCAGCTAGATGTTTATTTCTTCCTTTTCTTTCAAATTGTTGATTTGAGTCCCAGTTTCCTTCTCTACACTGTTGGTTCCCTGTATATCTTCCTTTATTTCACTTTGCATAGCCTTCATTTCTTCCTTCATTTTGTGACCAAACTCAATAATTTCTGTGAGCATCCTGATTACCAGTGTTTTGAACTCTGCGTAAGAAAGGTAGTCTATCTTCTTGTCACTTAGTTCGTTCTCTGGAGTTTTTATCAGTTCTTTCATTTGGGCCATATTTCTTTGTCTTGGCACATCTGCTATGTTATAAGGGGTGGATGCTTAGGTATTTTCTGGGGCAGGGCAACCCTCTCCCTCTTTGTTGTGATGTGGCACTGTCAGTCTGGATGAATGTTTCTTTAACTCCGTAATGCAGTTAGATTTTCTGGCAGTTCTGCTTGTTATTTTGTTTTTAAATTGGTTGTTTTTTCTATGCTTATAATTTTTATTTTTTTTAAATTGGTGTTCAACAAAATATAACCAGAGACATTGAAGTTAAGAACAATCTAACAATGGGCAGGGGGGAGTGGGGAGGGGACAGTGAGGAGAGGGGATTACAGGAACTACTATAAAGGACACATGGACCAAATCAAGGGGGAAGGTGGAGGTGGGGGAGGGAGGGGGGTTCAGCTGGGGTGGGGTGGAGGGATGGGGAGAAAAGGCACACAACTGTAATTGAATAACAATAAAATTTTTTTTAAATAAAGAAAATAAAATAAATTGGTGTTCAAGTACACTTGTCTCCATTTTCCCCCAACCACTCTCCACCGCCCCACACATCCCCACCTCCCACCCTCGATCCTACCCCTCTTTGACTTTGTCCATGTATCCTTTATATATGTTCTTTGATGACCCTTCCCCTTCTCCCCTCTCCCCTATGGTTACTGTCAGTTTTTTCTTTATTTCACTATCTCTGGTTACATTTTGCTTCCTTGTTTGTTTTGTTCATTAGGTTCCACTTATAGGTGAGATCATATGGTATTCGTCCCTCACTGCCTGTCTTACTTTACTTAGCATAATGTTCTCCAGTTCTGTCCATGCTGTTGCAAAGGGTGGGAATTCCTTTGTTCTTTCTGCTGCATAGTATTCCACTGTGTAAATGTACCATAGTTTTATGATCTGCTCATTTACTGACGGGCACCTAGGCTGCTTCCAGCACTTAGCTATTGTAAATTGTGCTGCTATGAACATTGGGGTGCATAGGTTCTTTTGAATTGGGGTTTCAGGATTCTTAGGGTATAATCCCAGCAGTGGAATTGCTGGGTCAAAAGGCAGTTCTATTTTTAGTTTTCTGAGGAAATTCCATACTGTTTTCCACAGTGGCTGCACCAGTCTGCATTCCCACCAGCAGTGCACTAGGGTTCCCTTTTCTCCACAACCTCACCAGCATTTGTTGTTTGTTGATTTGTTTATGATGGCCATTCTGACTGGTGTGAACTGGTATCTCACTATGGTTTTAATTTGCATCTCTCTGATGACTAGTGATGCTGAGCATCCTTTCTTATGTCTCTGGAACCTCTGTATGTCCTCCTTGGAGAAGTGTCTGTTTAAGTCTTTTGCCCATTTTTTAATTGTGTTGTTTGTCTTCCTGGAGTAGAGTCATGTGAGTTCTTTATATATTTTGGAGATTAGACCCTTATCTGAGGTATCACTGGTAAATATATTTTCTCATACGTTTGGCTCCCTTTTCATTTTGCTGAGGGGTTTTTTTTTGCTGTGCAGAAGCTTTACTCGATGTAGTCCAAGTTGCTTATTCTTTTCTTTCTGTCCCTTGCTCTAGGGGACATATTGGTAAAAATATTGCTGCATGTAATATTTGAAATTTTCCTGTCTGTTCTCCTCTAGGACTTTTATAGTATTGCAACTTATATTTAACTCTTTTATCCACCTTGAGTTTATTTTTGGTATGGTGTAAGATGGTGGTGGAGTTTCATTTTTTTTAATGTAGCTGTCCAGATCTCCCAACACCATTTGTTAGTCTATTTTGATTCCACTGTATGCTTCTGCCCCCTTTGTTGAATATTAACTTACCATAGAAACTTGGGTTTATTTCTGGGCTCTCTATTCTGTTCCATGGATCTATGTGTCTTTCCTTATGCCACTACCAGACTGTTTTGATTATAGTGGCCATGTAATATAGTTTGATGTCAGGTATTGTGATCCCTCCTGCTTTGTTCTTCTTTCTCAAAATTGCTGCAGTTATTTGGGGTTGTTTATTGTCTCATATACATTTTTGAAATGTTTGTTCCATATCTGTAAAATATGTTATTGGTATTTTAATAGGGATTGCATGGAATCTATAAATTGCTTTGGGTAGTATGGCCATTTTGATGATGTTAATTCTTCCAATCCATGAACATGGTATATGCTTCCATTTGTTTGTGTCTCCTTAATTTCTTTCTTCAGTGTTGTGTAGTTTTCTGAGTACAGGCCTTTTACCTCCTTGGCAGATTTATTCCTAGGTACTTTATTTTTCTTGTTGCTATAGCAAATGGGATTTTTTTCCTGATTTTTGTTTCTAATATTTCATTCTTGGTGTACAAAAATGTCTTCGATTTCTGAAAATTGACTTTCTATCCCACTGCTTTGCCAAATTCACTTATTAGGTCAGGTAGTTTTTTGGTGGAGTCTTTTGGGTTTTCTATGTACACTATCATGTCATCTGCAAACAATAAGTTTTACTTCTTCCTTTCCAATGTGGATGCCTTTTATTGCTTTTTCTTGTCTGAACACTGGGCTAGAATTTCCAATACTATGTTGAATAGAAGTAATGAAAGTAGACATCTTTGTCTTGTTCCTAATATTAGTAGTGGGAAAGCTTTTAGTTTTTGCCCATTGAGTATGCTGTAGGTCTCTCATATATGGCCTTTATGTTGCGGTATGATCCCTCTACTCCTACTTTGCTGGGTGATTTTATCATAAATGGGCGCGTACATCATCAAATGCTTTTTCTGCATCTATTGATATGATCATGTGATGTTAGTCTTTCTTTTTCTTTTTGTGACATATTATGATTATTGATTTATGAATATTGTACCATCCTTGCATCCATGGGATGACCATGGTGTATGATCTTTTTAATATATTGCTGGATGCGGTTTGACAATATTTTGTTGAGGATTTTAGCGTCTATGTTCATCAGCAATCTTGGCCTGTAGTTTTCTTTCTTTGTTGTGTCTTTATCTAGTTTTGGGATTAGAATGATACTGGCTTCATAAAGAGAGTTTGGGAGGCTTCCCACTTCTTGAATTTTTTGGAATAGTCTGAGAGGGACAGGTATTAGCTCTTCCTTAAATGTTCTATAAAATTCTCCTAGGAAACCATCCAGTCGAGGGCTTTTGTGTGCTGGGAGTTTTTTGATTACTGCTTCAATTTCATCAGCTGTTATCAGTCTGTTCAGGATTTCTGCTTCTTCTTTACTCAGTTTAGGCAGATTATATTTTTCTAGAAATTTATGCATTTCACCTAGGTTTTCAAATTTCTTGGCATATCGTTGTTCGTAGTAATTTCTTACAATCCTTTTTATTTATGTGGTATCAGTTGTAATCTCTCCTCTTTCATTTCTGCTTTTGTTTATTTGGGTCCTCTCTCTTTTTTTCTTAATGAGTCTGCTTAAACGCTTGCCAATTTTGTTTATGTTTTCAAAGAACCAGCTCCTGGATTTATTGATCCTCAGAATTGTTCTTTTAGTCTCTATGTCCTTTAATTCTGCTCTGATCTTGGTTATTTCCTTCCTTCTACTCACTCTGGGCTTTGTTGTTGTTCCTCCAGTTCTTATACATGTAGGGTTAGGTTGTTTATTTGAAATGTTTCTCTCTTTTTTAGGTAGGCCTGTATTGCTATGAACTTCCCTCTCAGGACTGCCTTTGCTGTGTGCCATTAGATTTGGACTGTTGTGACTTCATTTTCATTTGTTTCCAGAAACTTTTTGATTTCTTCCTTGATCTCATTCTTAAGCCACTCATTGTTTTATAGCATGCTATTCAATCTCCATGAATTTGAGTGTTTTTGAGTTTTTTCCTTGAGGTTGGTTTCTAGTTTCAGGTCTTTGTGGTCAGAGAAAATGCTTGACATGATTTCAATTTTCTTGAATTTGTTGAGGCTTGCTTTGTGTCCTACCATGTGGTCTATCTTTGAAAATGTTCCATATGCATTTGAAAAGAATGTGTATTTTGCTTCTTCGGGATGAAAGGATATATATATAAAGTTCATTTGATCTAGAGCATTGTTCAATGCCACAATATCCTTGTTGATATTTTGTTTGGAAGATCTAGCCATTTTTGACAATGGGATGTTAAAATCTCCTAGTATAAGTGTGTTGCTGTCTATGTCTTCTTGAAGTCCTCCAAGATTTTCCTTATATATTTGCGTGCTCCCATGTTGGGTGCATATATTTTCATAATGTTTATGTCTTCTTGATAAATTCTTCCCTTGAGTATTATTAAGTTACCTTCTGGGTCTCTCTTGATGCCCTTTGTTTTGAAGTCTATTTTCCGTGATATAAGTATTGCTACCCTGTCCATTTGCTTGTAATATTTTTTTCCAAACCTTCACTCAGTCTGTGTAGGTCTTTTTCTCTGGGGTGGGTCTCTTGTAGGCAACATATGTGTAGGTAATGTTTTCTTATCCATTCAGCTACCCTATGTCTTTTGATTGGAGCATTTAATCCATTAACATTTAAGGTTATTATTCATAAATACTTATTCATTTTTTCCCTTTTGTACCTATGTTCCTCTCTTGCTCTTTTTTTCCTCTACTTAAAGCAGTCCCTTTAGTGTATCTTGCTATGCTGGTTTGGTAGAGGTGTATTCTCCCAGTTGTCTGGGAAACTCATTTCACCTTCCATTTAATTGAAAGTCTTGCTGGGTAGAGTAGTCTTGGTTGTAGGCCTTTGTTTTTCATTACTTGGAATATTTATTGCCTTTCCTTTCTGGCTTGCGGAGTTTTTGTTGAGAAATCAGCAGCTAGCTTTATTGGAACTCCCTTGTATGTTACTTCTTGTTTCTCCCTTGCTGCTTTTAAGATTCTCTCTTTGTCTTTAAAACCTAGAATTTTAATTATGATGTGTCTTGGAATACGCCTCTTTGGGGTCATCTTGATTGGGACCCTCTGTGTTTCCTAAACTTACATGGTTTTTCCCCTCTCCGGGTTAGGGAAGTTTTCTGTCATTATTTTTTCAAACAAGGTTTCTATCTCACATTCCTTTTCTTTCCCTTCTGGTATTCCTAAGATTCGATGTTGTTGTATTTCATGTTGTCCTGCAGTTCCCTTAAGCTATCTTTATATTTTTTTAGTCTTTTTTCGTGCAGCTGCTCTACCTGGGTATTTCTTTCTACCTTTTCATCCTGCTCATTAACTTCAGTCCTCTGCTTCATCCAGCTTGTGATTCCTTCTACTGTGTTTATTTCATAAATTGTACTCTTAATTTCTTCCTGGTTCTTATTTATAGCTTCTATTTCCTTTTTCATATTGTTTAGTTCCCACTCAGTTCCTTTTAGATGTCTTTGAGTTCCATGAGCATCCTTATCACCATTCTTTTGAATTCTATATCTGATAGTTTGCTTGCCTCCATTTCATTGAGCTCTTTTACTGGGGAGTCTCTCATTCCTTTCGATTGCTGGTTCTCTCTTTGTCTCCCCATTTTAGGTGATTCTTTTTGTTCCTGTGATTCCTGATGCTCTGTTTTTCCAGCTTCTTCATAGGGTGAAATTCTGTGGTAGGAGTTCTGAGGGACTCAGTGGTGTGGTCTCTTTGATCTCCTTGTCTAGATGCTCTAGGGTTGCCCTTTCTTCCATTTGTGTGGGCTTTCTTGTTGTACTTAGGCTTTACCTGTTGGTGGCTCCTTTGCTGGTAGATTCTCCCCTCCAGAGGGTTAACTGGTATTCGCAGCTCCCACCTGTCTTGTATGTGATCAGGGGAAGGGCAAGGGCAAAATATATGAAGACAGCAGAAGACTTGGTACCTTAAATCCCATAGGTTTAAAGTAGAGAACAGGTAGGAGAACCTTTGAAGAAGTACAGCAATAACCATGATATTTCACCCAACCAGCCACTTTTTATAAAAGGTAAAAAAAGAGTCTTATTAGAAGGGAAAAAGAAAAGAATGTGAGCTAACTTTAGAAAGTAGAGCACGTATGCGAGGTTAGATGGTGAGATACAGTAAGAGTAAGGACAGAAACCTGGAGTGCTGTGTGAGAGAATAAAGTTAACTACAACAATAATAAAGTGCAGGAACACGGTGAAATGGATTAAGACCAGGGAAGGGTGTTGTGTGGATGTGGAATAACAATAATATGGTAAGAACTATATGATTTCAATGAAAAGAATATAAAGTAAAAGACCAAGAATATTGTGTTATTGGAATACAAGTGAAGTGAAAGAAGAAAAATTAAAATGCAATATGAAAGAGTATAAAGAAAACCAACCAAACAATAAAATTGAACAAACAAAACATAAAACCTAAATGGAAAGAAGGGAAATTTAAAAAATTTAAAAATATCAAAAAATAATAAAATGCAAGTTCTGAAGGATAGTAAAGTGAAATTTGTCTCAGCTGTTGGTGTTAGTCTTCTGACTTCTGGATCTGTCTTTGGTCTTCTCACAGCTCCAGGTCTTATTGTCCTACACTTGGGGAAAAAAAAAAAAAAAGCCTCCAGCTGACTGTAAACCTGCCTAGTGGGTTTTTATGGTCTTCCTGGCTTCTGCAGGAAGAGGGGGCCTGGGCTCGGTGTTTTTTCTTTCCTGTGGTTCTGAGAGGATGGGGGCTCAGTCTGGACTTCAATTTTCACAGAAGCCCAGTTTCCAGCCCAAGCCCTCAGAGCACTGTGAGGCCCACACTGTCCACTCTGTGCATATGAGCCAGGCCGATGCCTCTGATCCACCTTGTTGTACAACCCTTTGATTAGTCCTTGAGGTACACTGAGTGGAAGCAAATTGTACCCCTACTCCTCCCTCTTTGCTGGTCTGGCCACTGCACTTGCACAAAGTCTCTTCAGGGCAGTTTAGTCCCCTTATTGAATTAAGTCTCTCTGGGTGCTGCTACCTCTCTGAGGCCCTGGTGCCCCGCTTTGATCAATCTGTGAGGTGCCCTGAGTGGGAACAAATAGTGTCCCCACTCCTTCCTCTTTGCTGGCCCAGCCGCTACATGAAACAGGTCCTTGCACAGTAGCGGAGAGCCTTTTTTGAGCAAATTCCCCTTGGTTGCAGATGGCCATTCCTAACAAGTTCCCAGCTTTCCACACAGACCAACCCTCTGACCAGTCCAGAGACTATCTGGGTCACAGCCAATTTGTCTCCCCTATCGTCTCCCATCTCTAGGTGTCACCTGGCTCCCCAAATTCTCTAGTACCTTCCTAGCTGGTGACCATAGTCCCTGCTGGGTATGCGCCAGCTGTTTCTTACTGCATCTTTATCCTCGCAGTGACTTGAAGCATCCAGGTCTCTCCTGCTCTGGGAGGGGAGGGAGCTGCTAAGTTATAATCACTGAACCAGCTCTCCTCCAAAGCTCCAGCAGCAGCCAAAGTCTCTAGCGCAGGGTCTGGGGACCTTCCTGTCAGGCTACAAAATCTCCTTAACGTCCTCTGCAACCTTTGGCTTCCAAACTTCATATCAGCTGGGATTCTGTTGCCTGTTCACTCTGTTCTTTGGAAGATCAGTTAGTTGTTCCAGTTGGGTGCATGAGCAAGTGGGTTCCGCTCCCACCTACCTCACTGCCATCTTCCCCCTGCCTAAAGTGGTTGTTATCCTTCTTTTGGTTGTGCGAGGAAGTGAAGTGCTTCTTCCTGTGCCTCCATCTTGGCCGGAAGAGCTGAGTTCTTTCTTGTTTAATACTCATAACAATTTTATAAGAACCAGACTTAGAGAGTTTCAGTAGCTTGCCCAAGGTGTCTCACTAGTAAGTGACACAGGCCAGATTCCAACCCCAGTCTGTGTAAACTCATCAGTCTGCTGTTTCTAGTACTTAATATTAATCAGGCAATAAATTCATGGTTTATAACTTCTCATAATGAAGCCAACTTTGTTCCACTTCACCCTTTCTGCCATAAGCATATATTATGCTCTGTGAAGTCCCTTGACTCACTGTGGACCAGCAGACTAAAAACTAAATCCATGAAAGATGTGTTCTAAGTGGGAATAAAAGTCATTTGATAAAGTTCAAATATAAAAGCAATAAATGAGAGGGAGAGTAATGGAGGGGATGGGGACAACTGTAACTGAATAAAAAATATAAAATATATGTTTAAAAAAGCAAAAAATGAATATAACATCACTAATTCTCTTCATTACATTAGAGCCTGAGGTTGGCAAATTATGGCCAGACTAGGGGCACAGGCCTGTTTGTATAAATAAAGTTTTACTGGAACACTTATTTTCATATTTCTATTCCTGCTTTTGTGATATGATGGCAGAGTGGAATATTTGTGGTTTAGACTATTTGGGTTTCAGAACCAAAAATATTTACTACTTGGCCTTTAACAGAAATTCTGACCCCAATACTAGATAATCCAATAATATACTTTGTGTAAAAAACATAATTTACTCTCCTATAATAAAAAGTGGCTAAATACATAACTATCACCAGTCTTAACAGCATAAAAATGCCAAAAACTTTGCTTTACCATAAAGGTTTTCTTTCTTCAACAAAGAATTGAGTTCGTTCATAGAGTTGAAGATGAGGATGGACTCTACTGATGCTCTGTATCGTCCAGAATGCTCAGTGTTGATGTTCAGTCCCAGGCTTTGAATTCCTTGGCCCGCCTCTATCCCTTCCAGGAGTGGAAGCTCGTGAGGAAGAAAACTGGCAACTATGCTGTGAAGAGTTGGCTCCTTAGAATCCGGATCCAATAACCAGCATGCCACCTGAAAGGATAGCAGTATGTTTTCTTGATTTTTGTCAAAGAAATTTCTGCATTCTTAAGTTAAAAGGGGGAAAAAGAAAGCTCATTTTCACTTCATACTTTTCAGTGGTCTTCCTACAAGAAGAGAAGAAAAAGATGATTGTACCAGGACTCATTTTTGGTACCAAGAAGAGCAGCCGCCTTCAAAGAAGGAAAGCATATAACTTTTCCATTACTGCAATGCTCCTGCTGATCTGGTTCTGCAGTAGGCTTAAAACCAGTGCCTCTTGGGAGCAACCAGAATAACATTTGATAGAGGATTGGATAAAGAAGATGTGGGATATATATACAATGGAACACTACTCAGACATAAGGAAAGATGAAATACTGCCATTTGCAACAACATGAATGGACTTTGAAAATATTATGCCACGTGAAATAAGTCAGTCACAAAAAGCTAAGAACCATATGATTTCACTCATACATGAGATATAAAACTGAAACGTAGACACAGACAACAGTGTGGTAGTTACCAGTGGGAAGGGGGTATAAGGGTAAAGGGGGCCACATATATGGTGGTGGAAGATCGTTTGACTTTGGGTGGCGGGCACACAATGTGATATTCTGATCATGTACCACAGAAATCTACACCTGAGACCTATATAATCTTATTAACCAATGTCACCCAAATAAATTTAATTTAAAAATTTATAATTAGAAAAAATAGTGCCTCTCAGCTAACTGAAACCATGTTTCTGAAAATGCAGGTGGACTCTTCTCCACTAAGGCTGATGTTGGGTAAGCCATTATAATAAAGATGGGCCTACATAGCATCAGGTTTGTTTAATTCTTTCAACATCGGAAGAAGTGAGACCTAAATGTTTTATCATTAAAAGTTCATATCCAGAGTTTTAGAAAGCCTATGGCTTTCCCCCAAGGATGAGGGCCTATTACCATGATCATCCAACTGGTCATTTGATTGCTATTTTTAGCTTCCCAATGAGACTAGATCTAGCAGAACAAAACTGGATTTAGAATAAGGAAATATAAGTCCAGTTCAAAATTCTGACAATTACTATATGGCTCAGTTACTTCTTTTGTAGGTTAAGGATATAGTTTTATAGAGGGGTAAAATATTGTGAATTATAATAAAAAATATAAATATCATCTTTGTCCCCAGTCCCCATGTCTAGCACAGAGCTTCCAATACCCTTGGAATTTCCTAAGTGTCAAGAAATGTAAAAGTGTCTTTTGTTATATTAATAAGGCAACTTTTGGAATGCCCCTACGTTGCCTAAAGATGGAGGTCAGAAGGGGCTAGAAACTAAATTTATCACCAATGGGCAATGACTTTTTTCAAGATTTTATTTATTTAGTTTATAGAGAAAAGGGGAAGGGAGAGAGAACAAGAGGGAGAGAAGCATCAGTCAGCTGCCTGTAATGCCCCCAACCAGGGACCTAGCCCTTAACCCAGGCATGGGCCCTGACCGGGAATTGAACCAGCAACCTTTCAGTTCACACGCCATTACTGAATCTACTGAGCCACACTAGCCAGGGCTCGGCTGATTTACTCAATCACGCCTATGTAATGACTCCTCCTTAAAATCACAAAAAGGAGAGGGTTTGAAGAGCTTTGTGGTTGGTGAACACATAGAGGTAGTGACAGAGGCCATGGGAGCTCCTGGCCCCTTCCCACATACCGCACCTATGTATGTCTTCACCTTGCTGTTGATTTGTATCCTTTAATATCCTTCATAATAAACTGGTAATCTAGTGAGTAAACTGATTTCCTGAGTTCCAGCTTCTCTAGCAAATTAACCAAACCAAAGGAGGTGGGAACCTGTGATTTAGATGGTCGATCAGAAGCACAGATAACAACCTGGGCTTGTGGCAGGAGTGTGAAAGGGTGGCAGGATATCTTGTAGGACTAAGCCCTTAACTTGTGTCAGAATTGAGTGGAATTGTAGAACACCCAGCTGGTATCCAAAGAATTGTTGGAGGTGTGGGACACCTCCCCCCACCATATTAGAAATGGGTGATCAGAACCCTTTCGGGAGGTATTATAAAAGTTGGCAAATGTTTCTTATAAAGGTAAGATTTTATAAAAGTTTATCTTCTTACATCAAGTGTTTTGATTCACAATTTACAAAACAATTATGGAATATTTCAAGTAGTTTATGCAAAAGTGCTATATAAATCTGTGATGCTACTGTAGTTTCAATAAGCTCCTATTACCCATATTCTCATTTTGGATTCTGTAAGATCAAAATTATGTGACAACCATCCTGGCCTGGTGGCTCAGTAGGTGGGAGCATTGTCCTGTACACCAAAAGGTTGCAGGTTCGATCCCCAGTCAGGGAGTGTACAAGACACAACCTATTAATATTTCTCTCTCAAATCGATGTTTCTCTCTATTTCTCTCAATCAGCCTCCCTTCCTCTCTAAAATCAATAAACATATCCTCCTCAGGTGAGGTTTAAAATATTATGTGACAACCTTTTATATCCAGTTGAGGTCGGTTTAGAAACTACATGGCATTTGGAGGGTGGAGGAAGGCAGAAGAGGGTAAAGGCGGGGACAAGTGATGACAAAGGGAGACTTGACTCGGGGCAGTGAACACACAGTACAAGACAGATGATGTGTTACAGAACTGTACACCTGAAACCTATATAATTTTATTAATCAATATCACCCCAATAAATTCAATTTAAAAATTAAGAAACTACGTAGCATTTATCACATGTAAACTGAGCCTGGCTTGAAGTATAGAAAATGATAGCATCTTTAGTTTATCTAGCACGGCTTTTGAAAGCCTTTGCCATAAAAGCTGAAGAAACTAAGAAACTAAAAACTATTGTGTTATTGATCATAGTTTTAATTACAACCAAATACAGTTAGTCCTCATTTAACGTTGTCCATAGGTTCTGCAACTTTAAGCAAAATGACCATAACAAAACTAATATTACCATAGACTAATCAATATAAATGAGTTAAGTTCCTACAATGTAGAATGATAGACATTATTTGAGGATACGCTATAGTATCATATCTCAACTCAATATTAATATTCCACAAAAAGATATCCTTTTGAGGGCTATGATGCTGTGAATAAATGTCTTCCAAAAATGCAACATAGTGTTAAGTGTATATTACAATAACATAGGTTACCCTTTCCTTAAAAACGCAGTCATCATTACAAAGAGCGGACCATACTTTGGTCCTATAGGAAAGTTCTCAAGGGGCGAGCTAGTAAGGTGATTTGTCTCCATGCTAATTGACCCCTAACTGCTATTCCTCTGGGCATCTCACAGCTACACACTTGTATTTCCTGCCTCTATTCTCAGGGATATTGGAAACATCCTGTTATCGTATATCTAAATCAGACAGTTCTCCTTTCATTTCTCTTTTTTTAATTTTTATTGAATTCTTAACTTAAACTTTATTTTTAGAGCATCTTTAGTTTCACAGCAAAATTGAATAGTATGCACAGAGATTTCCCATATACTCCTTGCCCCCACCCCACACAGCATCCTCACTATCAACAATCCATATCAGATTGAAATATTTGTTATAACTGGTGAACCTACATTGACACATCATTGTCGCCTGAAATCCATACTTTACAGCAGGGCTATTTTTGTGGTTTGACAAACGTATAATGACACGCATCCGCAGAGCCCTACAGAACACCGTGTTCTGCCTATTCACCTCTCCCTCTCCCTAACCCCTGGAAACCACTAATTTCGTTACTGTCCTTAGAATTTTCTCTTTTCTGTATCGTTGAAATCATACAATGTATAGCCTTTTCGGATTGGCTTTTTTCACTTAGTAACATGCACTTAAGCTTCTTCCGTGTCTTTGCACGGCATGGCAGCTCATTGCTTTTCAGTGCTCAATAATAATCGATTGTCTAGATGCCCCACAGTTTACTCATCCGCACACCTACTGAAGGGCATCTTCATTGCTTCCAAGATTTAGCAATTATGAATAAAGCTGCTACAAACATCCGTGTGAAGCTTTTTTTTTTTTTTTGGATGTGTCATTTCTAATATACTATAAGACAGAAAACTTAGAACATACAACTAAAATAAAATTTCATCCGCAATTTTAAATATTGCTGAGGAAAGATATGAACTTCAGAGCTTGGCATTCGTGACATCTCTGGTTTCAGCTGCGCTGCGGCACTTGGTGCCTGACACTGTGTTCTAAGTGGGTGGGGTCACCAGGAAAGGAGTGACTACTCTGTAAAACTGAAGCTGCGTGGTAAACAAACACCAAGTCATTTAAACATTAGCCTTAAATGTTAAAGACGTTAAGTATGTAAAAATTAAATAAGACATAGAACCTTAGGATCTTCATAACTTTGTTCCAGGGAGATTCCACAAGACAGAAGAAGAATTTTATAGCTCTGGATGAAGTCATAGATGACGACAGTGCGCTCCTTATCAGATTCCTTTGGAAAGCAGGACTGAAGGTGCCACATTCTGTCCTTCACAGTCAGGTTTGGATCCAGAGGAGGTGGGACCAAACTAGCACTAATTTCTTAAAAGAAAAAAAAAAAGTCTTCAGGCAAAAATCACGTGCATTCACATGAAACAGCACCCTATAATGCAAAGACTGAAAAAGACTCAAAGTCTAGTTCCATGTAACCAATAATTCAGCGTGACCTTATGGAGGTCATGTCAGCTACATGGATAAAGTGCTTCATAATCCAAAAATTATGGTTTGAATCAGGTGATTTATAATGCTCTATTTATTTAGGCAGAAGAAAATTTTAAATATCAAGGTTTTTAAAAATAAATTTACATTTCTCAGAATGAGGAATTAAAGACAAAAAAGGTATTTTAAAGTGAGCTTTAAAGGAACTCCTTTTAAGGGGAGATTTAGTAGGAATATGTAATATTATATCTTTAAAAAATAGTAGTTCAAGTAACTACTCACCCTAACATATTTTCCTGCAAAACACTTGAAAATATTTCATGCTTACTCAGGAATAAATGTTATATGGCATCCTATAAAATGTTTCCTTTTCAATCAGCAAGGTATGCAACAACCATAATCACAAAGTATTTCCAGAACATATCTTTTTAATTCCAAAGACTTCTCCTAGGCTGTGTGATTCAACTACTGTAGATATCTCGCTCATCACTGCCTCTAGATGAGCTCCAGACCCAGTCAAAAGGAGGAAAGATGTATGAAAAGAAACTACTATTATCCAATCTTCAAAAACAAACCCTCAAGATGGTCAGAGAGTCCCTGATGCTCTACTACTCCCCAGAAGAAAACATAGCATTAGTAGCTACTTCCATGTGACAAGCTGAAGGGAGTAAGGGTGGCCTTTCTTAAAATAGTCATTATAGTTAATATATTAAATAATACACACACTACAGCCATTATCAAAAATTTCTTTAATTCTAAAAATAAATTCTTAGTAAATATCCCGTAATGATTCTCAACAAAGAAGCCACTACCTCATAGAGGCTACATTAAAATTATATGATGAAATTGCCGACTGCTGATTACATACCAGAATGCTTCTGTTCCCTCTGCAGTGAAATATAATAGGCATCTCTTCCACCCCAGCACACAGCCAGTCCAATCACTGAGATGTTATTACAACCTCTAACAGGCAATCCATCATCTCCAATAAGAGTTTCCTGAGGTGACCTAACTAAGTAAATCAAAAGTGAAATAGTTAAAAATCTCTAAAAATAATACCTTTAAACTGAACATTAAAACAATGATAATAATTTTATAAGCCAGGTGGTAAAAGACAAGTACCATATGATCTCACCTATAAATGGAACCTAATCAAGAAAACAAACAAATGAGCAAAATAGAACCAGAGACATGGAAATAAAGAACAAACTGACAGTAACCAGAGGGGTTGGGGGTAGGGGACAAGGGAGGAAAAAAAGGGAAGGGTCAAGTCCAAGAACATGTATAAAGGACCCATGGCCAAGGACAATGGGGGCAGGAAGAGGATTGATTGTGGGCAGGACAGGGGAGAGCAATGGGGGAAAAATGGGGACAATTGTAATTGAACAACAACAAAAATTTTTTTAAATAAAATAATGCATCTCCAATTTTACAAAAACATAGGTCAAGAACCAATCTATTTTATTTACAATTACATTCCCAATACCTGGAAAATTACTGGCTCATACCTGTTTGATTTCAGTAAATGTTTTTTATCCCTCTAACCTCTAGCACAGAAAATGTGTTCAATTTTATGTGTTGAATGAAAAATGGAATGTGCTATTCAACACTGACAAGTAAAATCTTGTCATTAACACATGTGCTCTATGAATTGAATATCAGGCAAGTACTCAAAACTTAATGGACATTTAAGGTCTCACCTTTAAGTGGAAACTAATCACCAAAACAAAAATACAAGGAAAATGTAACCAAAGACATTGAAATTAAGAACAAACTGACAGTAACCAGAGGAGAGGTGAGAGGGGATAATGGGGGGACAAAAGCGGGGAGGGTTTTCAGGAACTACTACAAAGGACACATGGACAGCTATTCCCCACGATACAGAACACTTACTTTCATGAAGCGAGACAGGAATATACATGGTAGTATCTGACCAAACAGTGCAATACACTCAAAACCTGGAAGAGCTCACTGAGGCTGGGGATAGATATTTCCGTACAGGATTCACGACTATCAGAGGATGTACAAATTCCATTTGAGACAAGTAGTGGAAAATGTAGCTAATGTACATGGTGAAAAATATAGTGCATATCTGCTATGCACCTTTGTGATTATATAAATGAATAAGGTATTATAATTTAATAGAAAATCATGAGCACTGGTGATAAAAAAAACATCATGTAATATACACCATCAAGATATGATAAAACTGATCTATATTCAAAATATATACCTTAACTTTTACAATCATATTCTAATATTTCTATATTTATATAATAACATATTACATATATTATGTATTATGTATACACATGCAATTTTTTGAAGAAAAAGTTGTTTTCTTATTTCACCCAAGGACATGCCTATTGATTTTAGACAGAGACAGAGAGAGAGAAACATTGATTCGTTGATTCTCATATGCACGCAACCCTGGCATGTACCCTGACTGGGAATTGAACCCATGCTTAACAGCGACCTAACAGCTTACAGGATAATGCGCCAACCAACTGAGCCACACTGGCCAGGGAGAAATGTTGTATTTAATGGTAAAGCTTGGCATGTACTAGCACCAGGCATGGCCTGGAGCTGAAGCTGCAGAGACCTCCATGAAGCCTCATAAAGTGAAGAGGATTAGGAAGGCAACCATCAAAACGAAGAGCTCCTTGGCCTCAGAGAGGGCACAGCCCAGATGGTATAGGAGAAAGAGCTGCTATTTGAGATGGGCATCCCAATGATCAAGCTGCCAAACATTGTTCCAATACATGCCCCTGCACCAACCACACCAATTGTGGTGGCCCCAGCAGCAAAAAGCTTGACCACTATGTCAATGTGCCAAGAAATAACACTGATCTGGAACTTCTGACAGGTCACCTAGACTTGGGAGCTGCTGTAGAAAGGCTAATTAGATGAGACCTTTGACCTTCTGGTAAGGAGGCAGACACTGCCTCAATTATCCAGGTACACAACAGTGGATCAGAGCCAGAGGAAAGAGTAGTACTTCAGTGGTCTGCATTTTTTCAGTCCCCCAGCTTGAGCTCTTGGTCTCAGTGCTCAGCTCTCCCACCCATGTTTCCTGGGGTCAACCATCTCTTATACCAGAGGGCAACTATTATTAATCTATCTGTGCTGAAAAATAAGGCTGTTCTACATGTTAACCCACATAAGAGAAACTTATTAAACTTTGGATAAATTTACTACACTTAGTATCCAATACTGAAAAGTCACAGACCCATCTCAGTCCACTATTATATATATAAATGTGAAAAAAAATGTATTTCTTACCTTGCTTAAACCTACCACCAATAGTAACACTTCTAGAAGATGTCAAATTACTGTTCTTTTCACAAGCCAGAGAGATGGAAAATCGCTTTTTGCACCGCAACTCCTTAATGAACGTTTGAAAGACAGTTTGGTCACTTGCTACATCGATTATAGCCAAGCCTTCTGCACTGCATGAGGTTGGAGTTAACTGAGACCCATCTTGTGATAACAGCTGTGAAAAACTTGTATCTCTAATAGAACTATTGCCTTTCACATTATTTTTGTTCTCTGGACTTAAATCATGGTTTTTAATATCTGATGGTGAGCCAAATGAATAACTTTCACCAAGTTGTAAAACACCACTAGTTTTCTGAAGTTTTACAGGGGATGTTCCAAGAATACTGGGAAATGACAGCTTAGAAGCAGATGCTGGAATTGGTGTAGGGGGAATAGGTCCATTGTCATCAACTGCACAACTTTCTTTACGAGGCAAGAGGGATAGGGTTTCACCATGAACAGCATTGTTCTCTGGTGCCTCAATCTTGCTTTTTACTTTAATATTAGGGGAGAATGAAGTTCCCTGCACTTGATTTGGCTCCAAATTTGAAACCATTTCTTGTTTATCATTTAATTTTGTATTTTTTCCTTTCAAACTAGACAAGCTTATAGCTGTTAATTTTAGATTTTCATTTTCTAGAGGACTGGACACTTTATCTAAAATCTCTTGCAGTCCTGGACTTAAATCAAATGATGCTCCAGACCATATGAATGAATTATTCTGCCCTGTCTGAATTAATTTGGATTTTTGAAGATTTTCATCTTTATCTCCTCCAGTTACATCTCTTTGGGGATAATCATTACCAACTGGATCACTCAGTTCTAATGCTTTAAACGATACTGCAGTTTTATGATTATCTTGGACAGGAATTATATCTACATTGTCCAAAGCGTCAACCACCTGAGCAGAGTCCATTTCTGAAAATAAAATAGACTCATCACTGAAACAAGTCAACTGCTGTTGATTATCTTGATTTTCATCCACATTTGATTTAACTGGGCCCTCTGGTTGTAGCCACAGAGAATCACTGAAATGGCCGGACATTACTTCAGAAGGAAGGGGTGCTTCTGCCCCCACATCAGGGGGTTGTTCTTTTACTAGGTAGTCTTCACTGAAACTGTCAAAGAGCAAACTATTACTCAAATTCCAACTTGTATCAGGAACTGGCAGACATTCTATGTCAGTGGGAGTTCTCTTTTCAGGGACCAGAGATATAACTGGTTTCATAGCTTCTTGTGTTTGATAACCTTCAAGAAAACTGTTTAATTGGGAGTCGGTAACAGAAAATTCATTCCCTTTAAAGCAAGGGCCATTTTCCCTCAATAATATTGGAAAATGAAGAAGTGGGCTTTCTGGAGTCAGGATATCACCCCCATGTAAACCAGTGCTTTGCTTCATAGTATCTACAGTCTTTGGTTCCAAATTATCTTTATTTATCGCTCCTGGAGAATGTCGTTCACCGGGAAAGGTAATGTGAATCTCATTTTGAAAAGGGCTCGAGCCCTGTTTGTCTAGACTCTTCTGCATCATCTCTGTTGCCAGGCTGGTGTCCTTTGTTCCTTGTTTGGCATTTTCAGTTGCCATCTGTTGTATAATTATCTCAGACTGAGTATCCAGGTAGAAACTATCTTCAAAATCACAAGGAACTAACCCTAAGTCAGAAACACAATTATTTTTAGATTTGTTTGCTGCGTAAGCATCTGTTTTTTCTTGTATTCTAGAGGCATTTAGAACATTCTGCTGGCCTCCAGATTCACCAAATGCCCCAGCTGATAGAGGTACTCCACTGGGTAACTCAGTGCTGCTTATATTATCTCCAGATACCTGAAGATTATTTGCTTCCTTTTCCTCAGCATTAAACTTTGTACTTTTACACTTGATAATAATAGCATTCGAGTCTGTATTCATATAATGACTGACTGTATCACAAGGCATTTGTTTCTCTATTATTTGTTTCTGTTTGGTACAATTAGTTGTCTGTTTATCAGACTGCTTCTCCAGGCACTTATTAACTGGATGGGTATCATAGTGTTTAACATAACCATTCTGGTTTTTTGAATCACATAGTATCAGCACACGGTCTATTTTTTCTGACTCAGTAACAGCTAATCCTCTTCCATTTTCACTAACCACACGGGTAGCTTGACAAGTCCCTTTTTTACTCCAGGAACCTGTGATAATATGTTCCACAAGAATATCATTAGTTATTGTTTTGTTCCTTGAACAACTTTGTTCTGTTTGTGATGGGAATGATGCTCTGTTATGCTTTTCTTCAGCACAAGAAGATGTATTTTTAGCAAATGGCCCTGGATTTCTAAATCCCGTACTCTTATCATCTGAGGTAAATGAATCTTCACAAACACGGTCAAACTTACTCTGTTTTTGTAAATCAGTTTTACACATCTCAGCGTCTTTCACAGGGCTACTGTCTCTGGATTGTTTTAGATGCTTTCTATATTTCCAAGATCGAAATGAGGTTGTACTCATCTTTTCTAAACTGAAATTCACAGCTTCTTTTTTTGTCTTCTCAGATAAGATAGTCTGAAAAACTTTCTTAGTTGTTGTTTTTCCTTCATTCAAAGAGGTTTCTAGCTTCTCTTTACTTCTATTCAAATAAGCCCATTTTCTTGCTCTGGAAATTGAATGTATCTGACATTCTTGATGCCCATCCTGAAACTGATAATAAAAGGAATTTGTATGCTCCCTACTTTTACCTAAATCTTGCACTCTATTTGGTGAATGCTTAACAGAAGAATCACTCAGTATTGTGTTACTTTTTTTCTTTGATGTTAATCTTTCACAAGAACTCTTAGTTTGTTGTATAAATTTACAATCCTTTACTTCTGATTCACTGCTGGTCAGTGAGGATGTATCAGAATCTAAAAGGGGATGTGGATTCCATTGCACTCCCATTTCAACTAAGTCCTGCTGTAGAATCATTTTGGCTTCTTCCACTATAAGGGCTGCGGCTTCCCTTTCAGTTAAACCTCTTCTGCCAGTCACCCAAATAGTTCGCATATTCCGACGTTCTTCAACGTCTTCCTCTTCCTCATCCACTGCCTTTCGGGCACTAAGAAGGAGAGAGCAAAAGAAATAAATTAATTCATTGATTCACTCATACAACAAATATTTGTTAAGCATCAGCTGTCCTAGGAATGGAAGAAATGGCACTAAACAAGAGGGAAATATACCTGCTCTCAGAGAGCTTACGTAATAGTTGGAGAAATCAGAAAACAAACAAATAGTAAAATATAGTGTACATCAACTGATGGTAAGAGTTGTGTACAAAAATGAAACATCAGGAAGGGATGAGAGATGAAATTTTTAAATAGCATAATAAGGAAAAGCCTCACTAAGACAGATTTTTTTTAAAGGAAAACCTAAAAAAAGTGAGCATCATAAAACTTTCATTGTACCAGCAAAATACAAGCAGTAATCAAAAAAATCCTGGCACATAACAGCCCTGAACCAGATGGCTTCACTGGCAAATTTTACTAAACATTTGAAGAAGAACTAACACCTATCCTTCTTAAACTATTTCAAAAAATTCAAGAAGGGGGAAGACTCCCAAACTCTTTTTACAAGGCCAGTATTATCCTAATTCCAAAACCAGGTAAAGACACAACAAAGAAAGAAAATTACAGGTCATATCTCTGATAAAATAGGTGCCAAAACCCTCAACAAAATATTTTTAATCTGGATCCAGCAACACAATAAACAGATCATACACCATGATCAAGTGGGATTTATCCTAGGGATTCAAGGATGGTATAACATTTGCAAATCAATAAACAGAATACATCGCATAAAAAAATGAAAGACAAAAAACATACAATCATATCAATAGATGCTTAAAAAGCACCCATTTATAATAAAAACACTCAGAAAAGTGGGAATAGAAGGAGCATACCTCAACATAATAAAGGTCATATACGAGAAACCTACTGCCAGCATCATACTCAATGGGCAAAAACTAAAAGCATTACCCTTAAGGTCAGGAACAAGAAAAGGGTGCCTGCTTTCACCACTCTTAATCAACATAGTACTGGAAGTTCCAGCCACAACAATTAGACAAGAAAAAGAAACAAAAGATGACTAAATTGGAAAGGAGGAAGTAAAACTATCATTATACACAGACAATGTGAAACCCTACAGTCTCCACCAAAAAACTACTCGACCTAATAAGTAAATTTGGCAAAGTAGAGGGATACAAAGTCAATATTCAGAAATTAATGGCATTCTTATTCACCTACAATGAAGTATCAGAAAGAGAAACTAAGAAAAAAATACCATTTACTATAGCAACAAGAAAAATAAAATACCTAGGAATAAATTTAACCAAGGAGATAAAGATCTGTACTCAGAAAACTATAGAACACTAAAGAAAGAAACTGAGAAAGATGCAAATGAGTGGAAGCATATACAATGTTCATGGATTGGAAGAATTAACATCATTAAAATGTCCATACTACCCAAAGTGATCTATACATTCAATACAATTCCTATTAAAATACTAATGGCATATTCACAAATATTCAAAAAATTTATATGGAACCAAAAAAGACCCCAAATAGCTTCAGCAATCCTGAGAAAAAAGAACAGAGTTGGAGGGATCACAATACCTAATATTAAACTATACATGGACACTGTAATCAAGACAGTCTGGTACTGGCATAAGAACAGACACATAGATCAGTGGAAGAGAATAGAGAGCCCAGAAACTAGTCCATGTCTCTATGGTCAATTAATATTTGACAAAAGGAGCACGAGCATACAATACAGCAGGGGTGCCAAACCCATTTTCACCAGGGGCCATGTCAGCCTCGTGGTTGCCTTCAAAGGGCTGAATGTAATTTTAGGACCGTATAAATGTAACTACTTCTTAACTAGGGGCAAGGAGCTCAGCACTGCCACCAGATAGAAACAAGGTGCTGGGCCGGATAAAACAAGGAGGAGGGCGAGATTCAGCCCACAGGCCTTGTGTTTGCCACCTGTGCAATAGAGCAAAAACTGCCTCTTCAATAAATGGTGTTGGGAGAACTGGACTGGTACATGCAAAAAAAAGAGAAACTAGACCCCAACATACACCCTATACCAGAATAAACTCAAAATGGATAAAGGACTTAAATGCAAGTCATGATACCATAAGGCCTAGCAGAAAATATAGGCAGTAATATTTCAGACATCCCACATAGCAATATTTTTGCTAATATATCTCCTAGGGCAAGGGAAATAAAGGAAAAAATAAATGAATGGGGCTACATCAAATTGAAAGGCTTCTGCATAGCTAAAGACATCATCATCAAAATGAAAAGGGAACTGACTATATGGGAGAATGTATTTGCCAATGATACATCGGACAAGGTTTTAATCTCAACAATATATAAAAAAACTCATATGACTCAACACCAGGAAGACAAACAACCCAATTAAAAAATGGGCAAATGAACTGAACAGACACTTCTCCAAGGAAAACATACAGATGGCCCATAGACATATGAAAAGATGCTAAGCATCATTAGCCATAAGAGAGATGCAAATTAAAACCACAGTGAGATATCACCTCACACCTGTCAGAATGGCTATCATTAATAAATCAACAAACAAGTTCTGGTGAGGTTGTGGAGAAAAGGGAACCCTAGTGCACTGTTGGTGGGATTATAGACTGGTGGAGCCACTGTGGAAAACAGTATGGAATTTCCTCAAAAAGTTAAAAATGGAACTGACTTTGACCCAGCAATTCCACTGCTGGGATTATACCCTAAGAATTTTGAATCACCAGTTCAAAAGAAACTAAGCAGCCTTATGTTCAAAGTAATGTTATTTACAATAGCCAAGTACTGGAAACAGCCTAAGTGCCCATCAGTAAATGAGTAGATAAAAAAACTGTGGTACATTTGCACAATGGAATACTATGCAGCAGAAAGAAAAAAGGAACTCTTACCATTTGCAACAGCATGGATGGAAATGGACAATATTATGCTAAGTGAAATAAGCCAGTTGGTAAAAGGTAAATACCCTATGATCTCACCTATAAGAGGAATCTAATGAAGAAAATAAACTAATGAGGAAAATACAACCAGAGGCATGGAAACATGGAACAAACTAACAGCAACGAGAGGGGAGGAGGGAGAGGGATAATGGTGGAAAGAAGGGGAAGGCACTAGTCAAAGAACATGTATGAATGACACATGGACGTAAACAATATTGTGGGGACTGATCAGGTTGGCTGAGTGAAGGAGGGCAAATGGGAAAATATTGGGACAACTGTAATATAATAACAATAAAAAATTAAAGTATAAAATAAAACTCTCATTGAAAACAAATCCTCCTACATGATATGAACTCTGGACAAAATACCTGAATGAAGTTTAGAGTGACCCAAAGAAAGTAGAAATCAGAAAAAGTTGAGACAAGAAGCAAAAAAGAGCAGTAAACTGTCACACTTTTCATCTGAAGGTAGGCTCCAATAACAACCATGAAGGGTAACTTGGATAAAAATCTGGAGATTCAATTCAATTAGATAAATCAAGTAGAGGTATAAAAATTGTTAAGGAAGAAGTAAAATATCTCCATTTACAAATGATATGACTATATACCAGGAAATCCTAGAGAATCAATGATGAGAGTAATTCAAATAATAATGGGATAAAAATATATAAAAATCAATAGCTTTAATAAATTCAAATAATAATCATGTATAAGGCATCTTAGACGTGAGCCATCATTTAAAACAATAAGGATGAAATAGAAATAAATTTAACAAGAAATGTATAAAACCATTATGAGGAACACTTTAAAACTCCTAAAACATTGTATGTGGAAATCTTTTTAAAACTCCTCAAAATCACAAAGACTATACCAAATGCAAAGATATTACCTATCCTTGCATAGGTCTGACTCAACATTACAAAGATGTCAGTTCTAAGTTAAATTTCAATTCAACCTCAATAAAATATCAACAGACGCATTAAATTTCATATGGGCAAACATGCAAAAATAGTCAGGAAAATAATGAAAAACTATGAGGGGAAGTTGCCCTACCAGACATTAAAATGTGCTATAAAGTCTTTTATTTAAGAGCACTGTACTTGCTCGTGAACTGACAAAAAGAGAGTAAACAATAGAAGTTCAGAAATAGGCCTAATTGCATATGGATATTTAGTATATGATGAAATGGCATCTCAAATAACTAGGACCAAGACCAACTTTTTTATAAATGGGAAAAAGATAAAATTAAATCCGGACTTCATATTACACACAAAAATAAACAATAAATGCATCAGGACTCTAAATGCAAACTTGAAATAGAGAACAAAACCTGTGAATCCATCTTTAATTTCAGTGTACAGGAAAGCTTTCCAACTATGACAATTTAGAAGCAAAAAAGATTGATAAAAAATAAATCAATAGAAAAATAATAAAAATTCTGCATGGGGAAAATGAGGTAAAAAAAACTCAAAAGACAATTGATACATTTTGAGAAAATATTTGCAATATACATATCAAATAAAGAGTTAAGAATCCTAATCAACTTAAAAAAGAAAAGATTCTTTAAAAACGAGAGGAGACTTCCAGCCAAGATGGAGGCATAGCTAGATACCCGTCACTTCCTTGCACAACAAAAGAAAGGATAACAACCAATAAGAAAAGCAAAAAACAATCAGAACTGCCAGAAAACTGAACTGTATAGAAGTCCAAAAACTGAGGAGTTAAAGAATAAACATTCATCCAGACTGGCAGGAGGGGCAGAGACAGGCAGCCAGGGTGGAGGGGATGCATGGCAAGTTGGCAGCTGGCAGACCACATGGTCCCACATTTGTGTGTGGATAAAAACCAGGAGGAACAACTGAGGAGCCAGCAATCCTAGCCACACAACCCAGGGTCCCAGCACCAGAAAATAAAGCCCCATAACCTCTGGCTATAAAAAACTCTGGGGGTTTCAGTGGAGGAAAACTGCCACTCTCTCAGGAGTCCATTTGAGGGTCCCATAGGATGCAAGAAGGTACATAAGCCCACCCACTAGGGAATCAGCAACAGGGCAGCAACTGGAAGTGGATAGAGTAATCTTGGATGTAGATTACTCTACATCCAGTAATCCAAGATTACTCTAACCAGTTGCTTGCAGAAAGCAGGGAAGTAACTGAAAGTGGGCAAGAGCCAAGCAAGTGGCACTGTTCCCTCTCTGACCACTGGCGAACATACAGCGCCACCCTGATGAATACCTAAGGCCCCGCCCCTTACAACATAACAGGTGTACCAACAAATAAAGGAGACAAACAAATATGGCCCAAATGATAGATCAGAACTCCAGAAAAAGAACTAAGTGACAAGAGGATAGCCAACCTATCAGATGCAGAATTCTAAACACTGATAATCAGTATGCTCAGAAATGATTGAGTACAGCCTCAAAATAAAGGAAGAAGTGAAGCTAATACAAAGTGAAATGAAGAAAAATACACAGGGAACTAACAGTGAACAGAAGGAAACTGGGACTCAAATCAACAATTTGGAACTAAGGGAAGAAATAAACATTCAACTAGAACAGAAAAAAAAAACTCACATTATTCAAAGAAATGAGGAGAGGCTAAGGAACCTCTGGGACAACTTCAGATGTATCAACATCTGAATCATAGGGGAGGCAGAAGGAGAAAAGGAAGAGCAAGAAACTAAAAACTTATCTGAAAAAATAATGAAAGAAAACTTCCCCGATTTGGCAAAGGAAATAGACATACAAGTCCAGAAAGCCCAGAGAGTCTCAAAGTTGGATCAGAAGAGGGCCACACCAAGACACATCATAATGAAAATGCCAAAGGTTAAAGATAAAGAAAGAATCTTAAAAGCAGCAAGAAAAAAGAAGACAGTTACCTATAAAGGAGTTCCCATTAGACGATCAGCTGATTTCTCAAAAGAAACTTTGCAGGCAAGAAGGGGCTGGCAAGAAGTATTCAAAGTCATGAAAGGCAAGGGCCTACATCCAAGATTGCTCTATCCAGCAAAGCTATCATTTAGAATGGAAGGGCAGATAAAGTGCTTCCCAGATAAGGTCAAGTTAAAGGAGTTCATCATCACCAAGCCCTTATTGTATGAAATGTCAAAGGAATTTATCTAAGAAAAAGAAGAAGATCAAGACTATGAACAGTAAAATGACAACAAACTCGCAGCTATCAACAACTGAACCTAAAAAAAGAACAAACAAAAGAAAAAAACTAAGCAAACAAGAACAGGGACAGAAGCACAGAAATGGAGATCATATGGAAGGTTATCAGCAGGGAGTGGGAAGGGGGAGAATAGGGCAAAAGGTACAGAGAATAAGAAGCATAAATGTTAGGTACAAAATGGACGGGGAGGTTATGAATAGTACAGGAAGTGGGAAAACCAAAGAACTTGTTGTATGTTGACCCATGGACATGAACTAATGGGGAGGAATGCTAGAGGAAGGGGGGATAATGGGCAGAGGGGAGCAAAAGGGAGAAAAAATGGGACAATAGTAATAGCATAATCAATAAAATATACTTTTAAAAAAGGAGAGGAAAAAGACCAAAATCCATAAGAAATATAAGGAAAAGATATAACCAGATAATCTACAAAGATATAAAAAATAATCCTGAGACATGAAAAATATATTCACCACCACTCACAATTATAGAAATGTACCTTAAAACCACACTAAAATACAGTTTTTCATCTATCAGACTGGTAAAATGAAAACCTTAACAGTGGATTCTGTTGGCGAGGCTGTGGGTAATAGGGCTGTAAGAGTTCAACCCCTGTGCAGGGAATTTGGAATCTAATAAAGCTGCATATGCATTCACCTTTGGAAATCCCATGTGTGTGAATTTACTCACCACCAACAATATGAAAACACACATGCACAAGGTAATTCATTGCAGATTGTTAGTAAACTGTTTGAGACCATCTGAATGAGGTTATCTGACCCTTATACACCAACTAGTAAAAGCAAAGGACGGCCAGGTGCCAGATACACTTGTTTTTATTCAGAAAATTAATATTAATGCAAAACTATACCTAATCTACACACCTTATTCAAATTTTACCAATTGTTCCTCTTTCTTTTTCTAAACCAATCAAAAATACAAGGTGCTATACTAGTTCTCAAGTCTTTTTTATCCTCCTGTAATTACAAATAGCTCTCAGTCTTTGTTTTTCGTGGCCTTGATAGTTTTGAAAAGTACTAGCCAATTATTTTGTAGAATGTCTGTCCATTTAGGTTTGTCTGACTCACATTAGACATTTTTATAAAGAACACTCCAGGAGTAACGTGTCTTTCTCAGTGTGTCACATGAGAAGGCACATGAACTTGATTTGTCACTAATTTTGGTCTATAACATTCTGGGCTTTCAGAAGAGGCATAGCCATGACAGTAACAGTCTTAGAATAATATGAAATGATTCTAAAATATGTTAAACAGCTTTTACCAAGTACATTTTTTTTAATGTGTACTGCCCTCAGATGACTCCCTGGAAAGGTCAAGCATGATGTATGGCATATTGTTACCACAGAGAGACTGCCACAACTGATTTTTTTTTTTTAACCTCAGGAAGTAACAGTACATATTTCTAAGCAGGTATGAATATATCCAAAGATTCTGCAAAAATCAGAGGCTCCAGAAGAGAACAGCACTTTTACAAGAAGATTTTAAAGCATACTCCAAGTAGACTTCAGCCAGAAGCACACCCCAAAGTGACAAAATTGCACTCCACATACCAGTTGCTCTTCTGGTCTGAGGTCACAGGAGTGGCCCCAGCCCCACAACTCCCCTGGGTATGGCCCTAGGGAGACCTCTACAGTGGCCCCCCACTGTGGCAGTTCTCTCCCTAGGTTCCATTCCTAAGACTCCACACAATTCCTTCCTACACAATCCAGGTAGAGGTTGCTGGCTATGGACCCACAGCCCTGCCGGATGCAGCTCATATCACGGGGCCATATCGCGGGGCAGCAGTAGAATGCAGGAAGCAGATCACAGTGTGAGGTGGCACTGGTGGGGCTGCTCCTTTGACTACACCCCATCCCTTCCCATACATGTGACAAGTTTCAGAGCCCGTGTCAGGCCTAAACTGAGTGGCAGGGAAGAAACATTGAAATGGAAATGAAACTGATGCTTTTATAAATTTAGAACAAAACTTTAATATCTGAAAATAAAACTGTTAGAACCTGTAAGTGCCTAAAGCAATGGATCTGGCTGAAGTTTCATGTAAGAGTGAGTTCAGGGAAGAGTTTTTAAGAAAATACTTAAGCTATTCATTGATTATATGGTGAGTCCAGACCACTTTTGAACTGGTTACAAACATGTATATAATAGTCTTCTCACAATTGTTTTGAAGAACTAGTTTCCAAAGGACATTCAAGAGGAGTACATTCTAAAGTGCTCTTGCCTAAAGAAAGTCTAAGACGAGCCCTGGATATACACTGAAAATCTAAATCCATCAAAGCAGAAAGCATCAGTACCTTACATTTACTCAGTCTTTCTAAGGGAAAAATTATGGTACTTTTAGAAATGTCTTTTAAGTCATGAAATATTTTAAAAGTATAAAAAATTAAAAATAATCTTAAAGAGGGATAAAGCAGCCACATTTTCTTCTATATACATCAACTATACCATGACATTATCAAAGAGAAAAATATTTTAATGCAGTACCTATTATTTACAAATTGATTTGATTTTCCACTTAATGACCCTCTACAGATGGGGAACACTCTTACCTTTTAAAAGGCACAGCATTTTTCAGAACAGCCTCCACCTCAGCAATATTTGCTCTGGCAAGATCTGCTACAGTAAGAAAGCCAGAAGCATAGAGGAATCTGGCTCGCTGGGCATTGAGTAAGGACACCCGAACGAGGTCACACAGCTCCCTCTGGATGCCAAATGTAAGACGCTTCTGAAATTGGGAAAGTAGTAGCTCCATGTTGTGCCAGCCCAGGCGGTTGGAAAATACTGTAATCATCCCTAGAATATGCATAGAATATTTAATGAATTAAAAATTCTTTATAGATCAATTCTCTATTTCTCTAGATATACTTTTATTTCATTGTTTCCTTTTCCCTGGAGAATTGTAAAGTTCAACAGGCCCAAGGTGTAAGTTAAGAAGAAAGTAGATATATGTTAAAGGCCTACTTAACTGGCCAACAAACATGCTAAACATTAAATTTCATCTCACTTATTCTTTTTTTCTTTAAGATTTTATTTATTTATTTTTAGAGAGAGGAGAAGGGATGGAGAGAGAGGAAAAGAAACATCACTGTGTGGTTGCCTCTCACATGCCCTCTACTGGGGAACTGGCCCATACCCCAGGCATGTGCCCTGACTGGGAATCGAACCAGCGACCCTTTGGTTCACAGGTGACACTCAATCCACTGAGCCACACCAGCCAGGTCATTTATTCTTTTTTTTTTTAATTTTTATTGTTATTCAATTACAGTTGTCTACATTTTCTCCCCATCCCTCCACCCACCCCAGCCAAACCCACCTCCCTCCCCCGCCTCCACCCTCCCCCTTGGTTTTGTCCATGTGTCCTTTATAGTAGCTCCTGTAAACTCCTCTCCCCACTATCCCCTCCCCACTCCCCTCTGGCTATTGTTAGATTGTTCTTAACTTCAATGTCTCTGGTTATATTTTGTTTGCTTTTTTCTTTTGTTGATTATGTTCCAGTTAAAGTTGAGATCATATGGTATTTATTCTCAATTATGTACTTGATATTTGAAAAAAACAAGGTGGAGCACATAACCACAAAACAAAAAACCCTCATCTTAGTTCATTCCTTTCTTTCATTCTCTCTTCCTTTTTTAAGGAAGAAAGAACTCTTAAAAACAGATGAGGAGCTATTTCCACCTAGAGAAAAACAAGGGAGCTGATCTGAATATTTAAGTGCCAAGAAAACTTCAAAAAGCAAAGCTGCCATTGATATTTTCTGCAAAGAAATGTTGCCCAGCTCAATAGCCAGACACTTGAAATCAAGAGGCCAGAGCAGCCAAGTGCCAAGTCACTTTCCTATGAGAACATTAACCCCAAAGGCAATCTGAGATCTTTGATGCCAGCAAGTTGAAGAGTGAGTTTCTCCCTTGTATCACCCCCCACTGCCACCCCGTCTGTCACTGCTCTTTCACACACAGCCCACACCTTCACAATACACACACTCTCCAGCAGCCCAGGGTTTCCTTCCTAAGGACTTATAAGGATTTCTTGGTAAAATCAGATCCATAACTTTTCTGTCTGCCTAGTTTACAGAATATGGGTTTAATTTTATTAAGCAAGACTGCTGTTTCCTTAGACAAGAGATAATAATTTAGAACAGTCAGACAGAAGTCCAGAAATCCCTCTCCATTTGCCATCCTCCTCCTCCTCCTCCTCAATAGCAACTATTAACCAGTAGTAACTAGATTAGAAAAGGGAGATCGCTGAGAACTGTGTCTATTTCTTCTTGCAACAGGTTGGAGGAAAAATAAAAATAAAGAAAAATACAAAACAAAAGGGTGGTCAGCAGGTTGCTAAGGAATGGAAGGGGACACTAAGGTCCAGACCCAGCTAGGTGCCAGTCATCTCTAGCAGGGCAATGGAGCCCAGAGGAGCCGTAGTTTCAGGTGTTCTGATGCTGTTAGGGGACTGAACAAAGTTATGGCTTGACACAATCTCCTACAATAAAGAGAAGCCTACAATAAAATGGAATTTGAAAAATAAAAGTAATCTTAACTTTACCTCAAACTACAGTCTTACAGAAATGTGGAAAACCTTGTTTAACTGACCTGCATGAACAGCAGCTGACTGTTGTAAAGATTGAATCTGCCCACGACTGCATCCAAATTTCTGATTAATTTCCTTTAAGGGAACTTCACTGATTAAATCCAATAGCACAAGACTGGTAAAAAACCTGGAAAGTAAATCACCAAAAGCGTGATGAGAGATCACTTATGTCTACTATGAAGGATTATATAATAATATGTTGCGAAACAAGTAAGAACCAAAAAAAAGACAACAGAAGGTATACACTCTGAGAAGATTCCTAACAAGACATAGGTTTAGTGGACAAAGACTGAGTTCAATATTTATGAAGTAAGATCTGACATATACTAAAACTATAGCGAAGTACTTAATATCTCTATAACAAAAAGATTTCCTCCATGTTTCATTAACACAATCTAATTTTGAGAAATAAGATGTGGTTCAAGAAGTGTGATGGCACAAAAATTTAAAACACTTGATGCACAGTTATATGGATCATCTAATCATATTTCAATAAGTGACAGAATGAGAGTATAAAAAATAATTTTTATTCAGAAGGCAATAGTGCCACAAATAATCCAGGTATATAAGTCCTTACAGAATTTTCACTTGACTATGTTATAAATAATACTATTTAAAAAAACAATTGTATTATATTTGAAAAAAGCTAAAAGCCTATGCAATTCCCCATCTGAATCTTTTAATTAGCTCTTCCCTACTGGTAATGAATCACTTTTAAAGATTGTAGGAACATCCTTCCTTTCCTTAAAGCATCCTGACTCACATTTTCTTTAAGGAGAAGTAATTAAATGTTCTATTTTTAAAAGGTGTTCATATATAATGGCTTCTAAACTACAAGTGGCAAGAAGAAACTAAAATGTTAATAAATTCAGAAAGTACAGTATATTGAAAAATCGTGTTATGTGCCACCAGAACTTCGATTTTAATGACAGAGAATGTGACTACAATAAACTAGGTATCTGCTGCACATCTAATACTGTGTTAAATACTAGGTAGTCCAGGCTCCTTGATATTTACCTTTTATGGATGGCCATTTGTCGGTGTTGTCTCTCAGTTCTGGCTACTACTTTTCCCTTCACACAGCGAGCCAAGAACCCTTCTTCAACTCCCACCAGCTCTGCCACCCGTTTCATAGAGGTTGGCAACTTCTCCCATAAACAGAAGAATCGATACCAATCAATGATAGTCCAATCCTCAAACATAGGTGTAACCTAAAAGGAAGAAGCACCATTCATTAGCTAAAATTACTGTACCACAAAAGGAACAAATAAATGTTAATGTCATATTAAAAATGAAGGCCTCAGTATTTGAAAAACTTGTAAATTTGATAATACCTCTTTTATATGCAAACTTCATTTATTCATAAACTACTCATAGCCAAGAGAAAAGTAATAGACCTACTAAGCACACAGTCTAGATTTTACAGAGTCTAAGAACTTTACTCACAGATACTTTAATCTCAATATTCTGGTGTTAAGTACATTAAGTATTTTATATGATTTCTAAAAAAGAATTAGAAAAATAGAAAGAGGAGTAAGGGGAATTCAACAATAAAATAAAACCTATAAGACATGCAAAGAAACAGAAAAGTGTGTACCAAACACAGGAAAAAAAGCAGGCAAAAGAAATACCTTTGAGAGGTCCCAGATATTGGAAATATCAGACAAAGACTTCAAAGCAGACATTATAATTTGGCCAAAGAACAAAGAAAACCATACTTGATGAAATAAAGGAAGATCTACGATAATGTCTCATCAAGTAGAAAATATGAGTAAAGAGAAAGAAACAATTTTTTTACTAAGAGCAAAATAAATAGGAATTCTGGAGTTAAAAAGTATACTATTTGAAATGGACAATTCACTATAGATTCAGCTGCAGAAGCAAGTTGGTAGAATCAGCAAACATGAAGACGGATCAATAGAGATCATGCAATCTGAGAGGAAAGAAATAGGAAGAAAAATGAACAGAGAAATGTGGGAAGCATTAATTGCACCAACATATACATAATGAAAGTATCAGAAGAAAATAGAAAGGAACCAAATAATTTAAAGAAATGATGGTTAAGGAGGATGTAAAGATGGTGATAGAGCAGGAAGATGTGTCATGCACCTCCTCCCAGAAATAAACATGAAATAAATTAAAAGAGGGGGCAGTCACCAGAAATAAACCAAAGACTACCTGAAAAAGAGACTTTTAACCAAGGATAGGCAAAAATCACCTCGAGACTGGTAGGAAGGGCAGAGATGTGAAAGGGCTGGCCCCATTCACACGGGCAGCGAGCCAAGGTTGTGGCATGGCTGTGGGAGCTTCCCTATGAAAAGCAGGGACCACAGACTGAGCTCCCAAGCACAGAGGGCCAGACCCAAGAACAGCTGCCCACATAACACAGAGCGGTAAAAGGCTGTGAGGCTTTTTTTCTGCTGGGGAAAGATGGAGCCCACTGGAAACAAAGCCACTATTTTTTTTAAATATATTTTATTGATTATGCTATTACAGTTGTCCCATTTCCCCCCTTTCTTCCCCTCCTCTCTGCACACTCCTTCCCACCCACATTCCCCTCTTTTGGTTCACGTCCAGGGGTCATACATATAAGTTCTTTGGCTTCTACATTTCCTATACTATCCTTAACCTCTCCCTATTTTCTACCTACCATTTATGCTACTTATTCTCTATACCTTTTCCTCCACTGTCCCCCCACCCCCTCCCTGCTGATAACCCTCCATGTGATTTCCATTTCTGTGGTTCTGTTCCTGTTCTAGTTGTTTGCTTAGTTTCCTTTTGTTTTTGTTTTAGGTGTGGTTGTTAATAACTGTGAGTTTGCTATCATTTTTACTGTTCATATTTTTATCTTCTTTTTCTTAGATAAGTCCCTTTAACATTTCATATAATAAGGGCTTGGTGATGATGAACTCCTTTAACTTGACCTTATCTGAGAAGCACTTTATCTTCCCCTCCATTCTAAATGATAGCTTTGCTGGATACAGTCATCTTGGATGTAGGCCCTTGCCTTTCATGACTTGGAATACTTCTTGCCAGCCCCTTCTTGCCTGTAAGGCCTCTTTGGAGAATTCAGCTGACAGTCTTATGGGAACTCCTTTATAGGTAACTGTCCTTCTCTCTTGCTGCTTCTAAGATTCTCTCCTTCTGTTTCATCTTAGGTAATGTAATTATCATGTGCCTTGGTGTGTTCCTCCCTGGGTCCAACTTCTTTGGGACTCTCTGAGCTTCCTGGACTTCCTGGAAGTCTATTTCCTTTGCCAGAGTAGGGAAGTTCTCCTTCATTATTTGTTCAAATAAGTTTTCAATTTCTTGGTCTTCCTCTTCTCCTTCTGGCACCCCTATGATTCGGATGTTGGAACATTTAAAGATGTCCTAGAGGTTCCTAAGCCTCTCATCATGTTTTTGAATTCTTCTTTCTTCATTCTTTTCTGGTTGAATGTTTCTTTCTTCCTTCTGCTCCAAACCATTGAGTCCTGGTTTCCTTCCCATCACTGTTGGTTCCCTGTAGATTTTTCTTTATTTCACATAATGCAACTTTCATTGCTGCCTTTTTTATGCTATTGAAGTACCCAGTGAGTTCCTGGAGCATCCTGATAACCAGTATTTTGAACTGTGTATCAGATAGATTGCCTATCTCTTCACCGCTTATTTGTATTTTTTCTGGGGCTTTGAACTGTTCTTCATTTGGGCCTCTTTTGTTTGTTTGTCTTGGCGCACTTGTTACGTAGTAAGGGGCGGAGCCTTAGGTGTTCACCAGGGCGGGGCAACCCACGTGGCTGTGTTGTGATGCTGTATGTAGGGGAAAAGTCCGACAGGGAACAGTGGCGCTTGCTCCGCTGTCTGCCAGCTTTCAGTCACTTTCCCCACTTCCCACAATCAAAGTGGGCCCTTCTGGTGCTGATTCCCAGGTGAGTGGATTTGTGTATATTCTGGGATCCTGTGGTCTCTCCAATGAACTCTTCTGTGAGGCTGGGAGTTTCTCCCACTGCCACCTCACTCCCCACAGGTGTTTCTAGTCAGAGGTTTTTGAGGCTTTATTTCACTGTACTGGAACTCTGGGTTGCATGGTCTGTCTCACTCCCTAGTTGTTCCTCCCGGTTTATCTGCATGACTTTAGGGTGCATACACTTCCATACACTTCCATATGCTTCCATACACTCTCCTGGGACCCAGGATGGCACATCCCCCTCATGCAACAGCCATAGAAATACTGTCCTGGTTTCTGGTAGACCCAAAATCTGGGCTCTAGAGGCCTCAACCACTAGCCTACTAGGGGCCCTGCCCCGCCAAGTTCAGGGAAATAATCCCGGATGGACTTAGATGAGTGGTTCATGGATAGGAGAACACACCACAATCTTTCCAGAAGTCAGAAAGGTGCTTCCCAGGAGCCTTTCTGGGAATCCAGAAAGGGGAGATCCAGAAGACGCCCTCCCTCCACCCTGATTACACCAGATGTCCTTTCAGACACAGCTGGGTCTGTGACTACTCTGAGACTAACCACAAGCTGGCAGGCAGAGTCAGGGAAAGGCAGATCCTGCAGTGCCTTGGGACATTTGTTGACATACCCCTGCACCCAGTACTGATAAAAACTGACTTTTCAGAGCAGCTGGGCCTTCCTGGGCATAGCGAAGCCTGGAGTAATCAGCCACAAACTGTGGATCACTTGAAGCTTTGTAAAGGTTGCCAAGGGCTAGACATGGACAGCACCTGACATTGGCTTACACCTCTGTCAAACAACAGCAGAGCTGTAGCCAAAGGAAGGACCCAGGAGGCAAGCACTAAACTCTGCTGAGACAAATTCCACTTTACTCGTTTTCATTATTTTTGGTATTTTTGGTTTTCCATGTCCGTTTTATTTTTTGTATTTTTATCTTCTAATTTTGTTGTTGTGATTTTTCTTTCATTTCTCTTATTTTACCCTTACCATTTGATTACTCCATTGTTCCCTTCTCCTTTGCTTTTCTTATTTTTGTTATTATTTCTCTTTCTTTGTCCCCATTTCCTATTTTCCTCTTTCTACTCATGACTTGTATTAGTTCTCTTTTCTCCTCTCATAATCACTTTTCTAGGCTTTGGTCTTCTCCCATTCTTTTTCCTTTTTTTTTTTTCCTTTATTTACTATTTAATTTCTCTATCCACTTTTATTTTTGTTGCTCTTTTGTCATGGATTTTGCTGTTGGTGGTGGGGTTGCTTGTTTTGTTTTTGTTTTTTGTGTTGTTTTGCTTTATTCTGTCAGCCCCTGTACAACAGAATACAAGATGTGGTGGGGATTGAGCCTCTCAATCACCGCCAGAAGGGAGACATCACCAAAGAAAGGGCCAACAAATAAGAGGATGCAAATACAACAGGAGAGTCCACATAACCCACACAAAGGAAATTGCAAGAGCATCCAGCTCAGGAGATCAAGGAAATTGCACCACTGGGTCCCACAGTACTCCTACTACATAAGGCTACCCCGGAAAGACAGGGAGTCAAAGTAGATCTATATAATACAAAGAAACAAACAATAAAGAAAGAGCTAAAATGGGGAGATACAGAAACAATCTCCAAACAAAAGCAAAGGAGGACTCCTCAGAAAAAGAGCTAAATGAAATTGAGGCAAGCAAATTATGAGACATAGAGTTCAAAGTAATGGCTATAATAATACAGAAGGAACTTAATGAGAACTACATAGCATAAAAATATAGAAACTAAGATAAGAAACAGTTGGAAATGATGAATGCAATATCTGAAATGAAAAATACACTACAAGGAATGAAATGCATACTAGACAAAGCAGAGGATCAAATCAGTGATTTTGAAGACAAGGTAGAAAAAAATCACCCAGCCAGAGCAACATAATGAAAAATACTTAAAAAGAAAAGGGATAGTTTATGGGAAATTTGGGACAACATGAGTTGTAACAATATTTGTGTCATAGGGATACCAGAAAGAGAAGGGAGCCAAGTGAAAGAAAACCTGTTTCAAGAAATAATGACAGAAAACTTCCCTAACCTGGTAAAGGAGAAAGACACATAAGTTCAGGAAGCACAGAGAATCGCAATCGAGATGAACTGAAAAAGATCCACACAAAGACACATCACAATTAAAATTGCAATGTTTAAAGACAAAGAGAGAATATTAAAGGCAGCAAGACAGGAACAGTTAGTTACCTATAACAGAGCTCCAATAAGGCTGTCAGTTGATTTCTCCACAGAAACACTACAGGCCAGAAGGGATTGGCATGAAGTATTCCAAGTAATGAAAAGCAAGGACCTGCAACCAAGATTATTCTATCCAGCAAGGCTTTCATTTAAAATGGAAGGTGAAATAAAACACTTCACAGATTTTTTTAAAAAGGGGAGTGCTAAAAGAGTACATTTCCACCAAACAAGCACTATAATAGATGCTAAAGGGACTGTGTTAAGAAGAAGAAATAGAGAACCAAGATGGAGGCGTAGGTAGACACACTGCACCTCCTTGCACAACCAGAACTGACAGAAAATCAAAGGGCAAGGAAGTCCGACATCAAGTTGATAAAAAATAAACATTCATCCAGACCAGTAGGAGGGGCGGAGATGGGCAGCCGGGGTGGAGAGGACTCGCGTTGCCATGGCAGGAACAAGACTGGCGGAGTGTGGGACGAATGGGGCAGGCAGTCCAACCACTAGCAGACCCTGCGACCCCACATTCGCATACAGATAAACCGGGATGAAGCAGACCACACAACCTAGGGCTCCAGCTCGGGGGAAATAAAGCCTCAAACCGTTGATCGAAAACACCCGTGGGGGTTGGGACAGCAGCAGGAGAAACTGCCAGCCTCACAGGAAAGTTCGTTGGAGAGACCCACAGGGGCTAAGAGTGTGCACAAGCACACCCACTCGGAAATCGGCACCTGAAGGGCCCAGTTTGATTGTGGGTAGAGGAGGTAGTGCCTGAAATCTGGTGGGGAGTGGAGCAAGCGCCATTGCTCCCTCTCAGCCCCTCCCCCACATGCAGCATCACAGCGCAACAACCACCATTACCCTGCCACAGGGAATACCTAAGGCTCCGCCCCTTTACATAACAGACGTGCCAAGACAAAAAAAAAAAAAAAAATGGCCCAAATGACAGAACACTTCAAAGCTCCAGAAATAATTCAACTAAGCAGGGAACAGATAGCTAACCTATCACATGCTCAGTTCAAAACACTGGTAATTAGGATGCTCACAGAATTGGTTGAATTTGGTTGAAAACTAGATGAAAAAATGAAGGCTACGCTAAGAGAAACAAAGGAAAATGTACAGGGAACCAATAGTGATGGGAAGGAAACTGGGACTCAAATCAACGGTGTGGACCAGAAGGAAGAAAGAAACATCCAACCAGAAAAGAATGAACAAACAAGAATTCGGAAAAATGAGGAGAGGCTTAGGAACCTCCGGGACATCTTGAAACATTCCAACATCCGAATTATAGGGGTGCCAGAAGGAGAAGAGGAAGAACAAAAAATTGAAAACTTATTTGAACAAATAATGAAGGAGAACTTCCCCAGTCTGACAAAGGAAATAGACTTCCAGGAAGTCCAGGGAGCTCAGAGAGTCCCAAAAAAGCTGGATCCAAGGAGGAACACACCAAGGCACATGATAATTACATTACCTAAGATGAAACAGAAGGAGAGAATCTTAGAAGCAGCAAGAGAAAAGGACACAGTTACCTACAAAGGGGTTCCCATAAGACTGACAGATGATTTCTCAAAAGAGACCTTACAGGCAAGAAGGGACTGGAAAGAAGTATTCCAAGTCATGAAAGGCAAGGGCCTACATCCAAGATGACTGTATCCAGCAAAGCTATCATTTAGAATGGAAGGGCAGATAAAGTGCTTCTCAGATAAGGTCAAGTTAAAGGAGTTCATCATCACCAAGCCCTTATTATATGAAATGTTAAAGGGAGTTGCCTAAGAAAAAGAAGATAAAAATAGGAACAGTAAAAATGATAGCAAACTCACAGTTATTAACAACCACACCTAAAACAAAAACAAAACCAAACTAAGCAAACAACTAGAACAGGAACAGAACCACAGAAATGGAGCTCACATGGAGGGTTATCAACAGGGGAGTGGGAGGGGGAGAGAGGGGGGAAAGGTACAGAGAATAAGTAGCATAGATGATAGGTGGAAAATAGACAGGGGGAGGGTAAGAATAGTGTAGGAAATATAGAAGCCAAAGAACTTGTAAGTATGACCCATGGACATGAACTATAGGGGGGGAATGTGGGAGGGAGGGGGTGGGCAGGATGGAGTGGAGTGAAGGGGGGGAAATGGGACAACTGTAATAGCATAATCAATAAATATATCAAATTTTTTTTTAAAAACATGTTAAATAAATTGGAAATATCTGAATGTATTCTGATAGTGAAATTTATGATAGGTAGTTTTAATAATGCATACTAATCCATTAATTAGCCATATTTCAGTTAAAACAAATTTAGCATTTCTTGAAAACCTTTCTCTGTTAGTACTTTTATCTCTTTGTTACTTTTTCTTTAACTGTGCCCCATAGGCTTCTGGGACAAAAAGTAGTACAGAAATATACCTTTACAGATGCTTCTTATGACTATGGGGTGAAAAGTAGCCAATTAGGTAACACCAGAGCCATTGGCAATACCAATATATTGTTGACTCTGTCTTTAGTACTTTATTGTCTTGGTGGGGAGCTATAAATAGAAAATGCTGTATTATTTATTTTATGTATTCAATGGTTCTGAGAACCCCTTCCTTTATATATGGATGTTTATGTAATTTTTCTTTAAACCAATCTCTTCTCATTAGTTTTTAATAGTTCTTCACAAAAAATGTAAATGTAATTTCCAAAGGAGATAAGATAATATTTATAGTAATATTTTAAATGTAAAAGTATAAAAGTTAATATCAAGAGTGGATATGTATGTAATTCTCTTGTTAAAGGGAATTAAAGTTAAGAAAAACAAAGTGATGCAATTAGCATTTCTGAAAAAAAATAATAATAGTTGAAGACTTAAGTGCCCCCTCTTTCAGCAATGGATAGAACAACTAAGCAGAAGATCAACAAGAAACAGAAGACTAAAACAACACTCTAAATCAAGTAGCCTGTGACTCAGTTGGTTGAGCAGCATCCTGCAAATCAAAAGATCACTGTTTGATTCCCAGTCAGGGCTTGATTCCTGGTCAAGGAACATGCCTGGGTTTTGTGTTCAGTCCCCAGTCAGAGCACGTACGAGAGGCAATCCACCGATGTTTCTCTCTCACATTTTTATTACTCTCTCTCTCCTCTGTCTCCCTTCCCCTCTCTCTAAAAAAATAAATAAATAAAATCTTTTTAAAAGTAAATAAATAAACTAGGCCTAACAGACAACAGTAGAATTTCATCTAACAACAGCAGAACGCACATTCTTCTTGTAGGATACTTTGTAGGAATATCTCCTACAAAGTATAACTTCCAGCAATGGAATGAAATTAGAAATAAATAAAATATTTTGGAGATTGACGATGTGGAAATTAAGTAAGATACTACTAAGTAATAATATGTCAGAGAAGAAATCATAAGAGAAATTACAAAGTACCCTGAAGTGAATGAAAATAAAAACATAATATACCAAACTTATAGAATGAAGGGAGAGTAGTGTTTTGAGGAAAATTTAGACCTATAAATGCCTATATTAAAAACAATCTCAAATCAACATTAATCTTCTACCTTAAGACACTGCAAATAGAAGGGCAAAGTAAACCTAAAGAAAGAAGTGAAAAATAATAAAGAGCAGAAATTCATAAAACAGAGTAAAATGAGAAAATCTACTAAACCAAAATAGGTTCTGTTAAACTGAGGCATACTAAGAAAATTTTTTTTCAAGAGTTCATTTGAGCCAATACTGATTTGAATTCTACAGAGCCAAACAAAAGGTGATTAAGAGCCCTCCAGTGATACAAGCTAGGGGCAAAGTTTTTATAGAGAAGATGCTGAAGCAAAGCAAAGCAATGATTTGATTGGTTAGAGCTTAGGCAATTGCCTTATCTGTGCAAGAGTAGTTGGCTGTTGGTGACTGGTGGTTCAGTTTCACTTTCTCAGAGTTGAGCATAGTGACTCTGGCTTAGGTTTGGTTGGCTCAAATAAGCTACCAAAGGCATTAGAGCCACCTCAGTCTAAAGCCTCCTTGTTTAAAGACTATTAAAAATTCTTTGAAAAGGATTAATAACATTGAAATACCTTTATCTAGCTTGATCAAGAAATGATCAAGAAATGAGGAGAGAAGACTAAAATTACAAAAAAACAGGAATAGAAGAGGGACAACACTACTGACCTTACAGAAAAAAAATAGATTATAAGGAAATACTATAAACAATAAACACCAACAGATTAGATAACCTACATAAAATGGACAAATTCTTGAAAATACTGCAATTTTCAAAATTGATTCAAGAAAAAAATAGAAAATCTGAGTAGTCTATAACAAGTAAAGACATTGAACTAATAATCAAAAAATTTACTCCAAAGAAAAGTCCAGGCCCACCCAATAGTTTAACTGCAAAATCTCCCAAATGTTTAAATAAGAATTAACAGCAATCCTACACAAATTGTATTACAGAAAACCAGAAGAGGGAACATTTCCTATGTTATTCATGAAGTTAATATTACTTCAAAACCACACAAAGTGAGGAAACAGAACTACAGACCAATATATCTTCTGCATATAAATGCAACAATCCTCAACAAAGTACTAGCAAACCAAATCTAGCTATATTTAAATAGTATTGTACAACATGACCAAGTGGTATTAACCCAGACAATTCGAGATTAATACAACATCTGAAAATCAATGAATGAAATATACTATATCAATAGAATGGACAAATGCATGATGGTCTCAATAGATGAAGAAATAGCACTTGCCAAAATTTAACACCCTCATGATAAAGACATCTATTAAACTAAGGATAGAAGGTAACTTCCTTAACCTGAGAAAGGCCATCTGCAAAAAGACCACAGCTAACCTCCTACTTGATGGTAAAAGATTGAACAAGACACAGATGTCTGCTCTCACTCTTGCTATTCCACATTTTATTGCAGATTCTAACCAGGTCAATTAGGCAAGAAAAAGAAATAAAAGACATCAGATTGGAGAGGAAGAAGCAAAATCATCTCTATTTGCAAATGGCATGATCTTGTCTATTTATAGAACATCCTAAGAAATCCACCAAAATAGTATTAAAATTAATAAATGTGTTTAATAGGTTGCAGGATACAAGATCAATATACAAAAAAATATTTTTCTATGTACTTTAATAAACAATCTGAAAATGAAATTAATATAACAATTCCATTTAATTGTATCATTACTACCATCCAAAAGAATAACATGCTTAAGAATAAGTTTAACAAAAGAAACACAATATTTGTACTCTGAAAAACTATAAAAATTGTTGAAAGAAATTTTAAAAAGACCTAATTAAATGTACATGTATATGAACTGGAAGACTTAATATTAAGATGCCAATATTCCCCAAACTGACCTACAGATTCAACACAATCCCTATCAAAATCCAGCTGACTTCCTTGCAGAAACTGACAAACTGATCCTAAAATTTGTAAGGAAGTACAAGGCACTCACAATAGTCAAAAAATTTTTCAAAAAATAAACTTTTTTAAAGTTAGAGGGCTCACATTTCCTGATTTCAAAACTTACTATCAAGCTACAGCAACCAAAGGCATGGTGAATGTTCACAAAAGCATTATTCACAATAGCCAAAAAGTGAAAACAATTCCAAATGTCCATCAGTTGATAAATGGATAAAGATGTAGTATATCCACACAATGGAATATTATTCTGCAATATAAAGGACTTAAGAATTGATATATGCTATAACATGAATGAACTTTGAAAACATGCTAAGTGAAAGAAACCAATCATAAAAGCCACATATTAGATGGCAGGGGATGATGGGGGAAAAGGAGGAAGGGTTTTCAGGAACAACTATAAAGGACACTGGGACAAAACCAAGGGGGGGTGGAAATGGGGGGGAGGTGGGGATGGCTGGGGTCAGGGGGAGAGGTGGGGGGAAAAGGCAGACTACTATACTCAAACAACAATAAAATTTAAAAAATGGAAAAAAAATTCTCAGAATAGGAAACTACAGAAACACAAAGCACGCTAGTGCATTAGTGGTTGCTCAGGACCAGGGGAGGATGAGGAGGCTGGAGGAAAATGAGGAGCGATTGCTAACGGGTACAGGTTTCTTTCTGTGGTGATGAAAAATGTTCTGAAATTAGATATTGGTGATAATTGCACAACTCTGAATATGCTAAATATCATGACTTTTACATCCTAAATGGCATGCCATGTGAATTGCATTGCAACAAAGCTATTTTTTTAATGATCAAATTCTCTTGAAAATTTTCAGTACGCTCTTGAAAGTCCAAAAACAGACTTAAAGTAGAGAAACATCTGTTTTTATTAGTAAGACCAATCAACTTTAAAAAAAAAAATGCCAGTCAGTTCTCCTCTGTGTTAATGCATAAATGTGAAAATACTAAATTAATTTTAAGTGGTAGTATGTTTAAAGGTAAGCAAATAAGAATACCTATAAGCACTGAAAAAGGACAGCAATGAAGTAAACTAGCTCTACTAGATAAAACATACAATAAATGCTTTTAATTAAAACAGAGGTACTAGTGGACAAATTGGTAAAAGAGTTTTGTTGTCAGATCAACAAATGAAACAAAAATATACCCAACAACAAATGAAAAGTAGAGAGATATCCAAATACAAAAGCAAATATTATATAAGATAAAAGTTGGAGGAAAAGGTAAAAGATAAAACCTGTAAAAAAATGTTTAATCATTGTGTATAAATGAACCTTAATAAATGAAGCTGTAACCACTGACAGACATTATGAAAAAAAAAGAGTAAGAAAAACATTTCTGATTCAAAAGTTCATAAATTCAACTACATTTTTCTAAATGCTATGCAAAACACACAATAAACAAAGTCAAAAGCCAAGAGAAAAACTAGGAGAAATATACTTTTAATTTATACCACAAAATACTACTCTCTCTAATATATAAAAGAACCTTTAAAACTTAAGGAAAGGACCAAAAAAAAAAAAAAAAAGAAAAGAAAATGAGCAGAAGTCATAGATAATTCATAGAAAATAAAGCATAATGCCCTTAAACATATGGAAAAATATTCAAATTTACTTATAATAAAAATATAAAATAAAAACACTCAAAATACAAAACCTTAAAATATACTCTATTCATGAGGTTATAAAAAAAATAACCACTCTCATATAGCACAGGTAAAATTGGAAAATGATACAAGCCCTATAGAAAGCAATTTGAAAAACCAAAATCACATATGCCTTTACACTTTACCTACCAATTGCACCTTTGGGAGTCTTTCCTAAAGATGTATTTCCATCAAAACTAAACAACATATTCACCAAAGTATTTTAACTACAGCATCACTTACCATAACAAAATATTGGAAACCACCCAAAAGTCCAACTACAGAGAAATGATTAAATAAACAATGGTAAATCCACACACACAATGGAGTTATGCAGGTATAAAAACATAGATAAATAAAAAATGTCCATGAACATAAGTGATTTTCAAGATATACTGTTAAGAGAAAAATACAAAATAATGTATATAATGTATGTAATATGTGCTATCCTCTGTATAAGGAAGAAGGTAAAGTAACAATATATATAAGCATTTGCATAAAATGAAACAGAAGGATACACCAAACATCAGTGAAAACAGTTATCTAGGAAGGGAGTGGAAATGGCATGCAGGGGGTAGAGATGGATGTCAGACTTCACTGAGTATTCCTTTTGATACAGCTCTTATTCCTGAATTACATGACTGTTTTAAATATTCAAAACATAAAATAGTTTAACTATAAATGTTTTACTTAAGTTAAAACATAAATGTATATTAACTTCACAATATTTTGAGCTAGGGTCAAGGCCTTTTCTTTTGACTATGAGTCTGCTGATTAGAGTTTACCATTGCTTTCTTGTGTAAACCATACCCACAATGCAATATGTCCCCTTAGAGTAGCTTTGATGTTCAAGATTCTATATATTTTCCCCCCATTTTCACCAATATGACAGTGAAGAAAACAGAACTTACCAGATAGACAATATGCAGATCATTCTCTAAAACAAAGCCCTTCATTGCTCTTTGGAGATCAGCAAAAATATCTAAAGTATCAGTTGGAGAAAGTGAGGAAGAAAGAGTTGCCGAACCAAGATGTGTTGGATGATACACCTTTCCTGGTTTGGGGGTGGGGATGGGGAAATAAAGGATCAGATGTTGAAAATAAAACAACACACTGTCTTCTGTATTCTGTAATTAGTCTTTTAGGCTCTGATAAATTTTACAATCAGAATCTTGCCCAAACCATGGGTTATTTACAAGTGGGCTCTGTACTAATTATCTGATGTTGCTGAACACAACACTGACTTACTGAATAAGAGTTGATACACTCCTAGAAAAATGTTTCCTTTTATACTGCTTGAAAAGCCAATTTCCTTTCTTTTTCTTTATTGATTTGAGAGAGAGAGTGAAGGGAAGAGATAGAGAAATATCAATTTGTTGTTCCACTTATTTATGCATTCATTGGTTGCTTCTTGTACGTGCCCTGACTGAAGCTGGAGCCACAACCTTGGCGTATCATGGCGATGCTCAAACCAACTGAGCTACCCCATCAGGGCCCACTTTCCTTTCACTAATCAGTCACACACATTCTAAACCAATAAGATGAAAAAGTGAGTGAATTGCAACTAAGAAAGTCATAGTTACCTTCTGTTCCATCACTAGCTTCAGTAGTCTGGATGAATTCATTTTCTAGCAGCCACATTACACAGCCCTCAATTGCTCCAAGTTGAACAGGATCTTGATTTTTCTGAATTCCCTGCTTCCCTTCTTTCATACTTGTAGCCAAAAATGTGCAAGAAGCATAAGTCTGCATATCTTGTGATGTACTTGCCACTCCACCAACTATTATCTGATAAAAAAGGTTTTAAATTTTTCTGTAATTTTTGTGACGATTTTATTTATTTATTTTTAGAGAGAGGGAAAAGGAGGGAGAAAAAGAGAGAGAAACATCGATGTAAGGGAGAAACATCGATTGGTTGCCTCTCGTACATGCCCCAACCAGGGACTGAACCCACCACCTAGGCATGTGCCCTGACCAGAAATCAAACCAGCAACCTTTCAGTGCACAGGACAAAGCCCAACCAATTAAGCCATACTGACCAGGGCTTTTCGGTAACTTTTTTTTTTAATTATTTTTTAGAGAGAAGGGAAGGGATGTAGAAAGAGAGGGAAAGAAACTATGATGTATGAGAGAAACATCGATTGGTTCCTAGGTTGGGACCTAGCCCACAACCCATGCATGTGCCCTGACTGAGAATCAAACCAGAGACCTTTTGGTTTGCAGGCTGCTGCTCAACCCACTGAGCCACACCAGCCATGGCTCTAACACATATAGGCCCTAGTGATGTAAAAGAAATGAAGTAATTTTTTTAAGATTTTTTTTTAATTTAGTTTTAGAGAGACGGGAAGGGAAAGAGAAAGAGAAGGAGAGAAACATCAGTGTGTGGTCGCCTCTCACACACCCCCTAGTGGGGACCTGGCCCACAACCTAGGCATGTGCCCTTACTGGGACTCGAACCAGCAACCCTTTGGTTCTCAGGCTGGTGCTCAATCCACTGAGCACACCAACCAGGGTAGAAATGAAGTAATTTTGTTCTCTTAAAATATTCTCACCATCTTAATGTAGAGACTGTTTACTCTTCCATCATCATTCATTATAAATGTACACAACATCTACTGACAACATGAAAAGTTTTCCTAAAAAGTAGATGTAATATTTTCTCATTGATGAAAATTCCAAGAAATAACTATATAAAATAGGAACGATTCAGACTTGGGAAGGCTGTAAATAACCTCATAAAGAAACACAAGCTTTTTCACATACTAAAGTTCTACCATTAGGTTATAGGTAAAAAGAGCCAGTGGTAACTTAGTGAACACTCTTACCTCCAGAATAGCTCTTATCATGCTTGCAGTTACTTCTTCTCCTTCTCGTCTTCGAAGACAGCTGCGAACAGGTTTTAGAGATCCCTGAAGTAAAGCTATGCCTTTTGATTTCTCAGAGTTCTTACAAATCAAGATACTCTCACCTATAACCAAAAAAAATTATGTTTGCAAAATCCCAGCACATTTCCATAAGATACTGGCTAAAAAGAACTTAATTGGCTTACTTTACTTCAAGGAAATAATAGAAGATAGTGATGTTATGATCATTGAATTATTGCTAATGTTTTTCTTTGTGTCTTTTTTTTTTATCCTCACACGAGGACATGCTTATTGATTGTGGAGAGGGGGGAAGAGAGGGAGAGAGAGAGGGAAAGAAACATTGATGTGAGAGAAACACTGATTGGTCCCTAGTCAGGCACATAGGAGAGGCAACCAATCAATGTTTCTCTCGGGGTGCCATTCTTGGACATACCCAATGCAGGGACTGAACTCGCAACCAAGGAATGTCCCCTGACCGGGTAAACCTGTGACCTTTTGGTTTACAGGATGACACTCCAACCAACTGAGCCACACCAGCCAGGACTCTAATGTTTTTATTTTCTACATTTTGAATTGAAGGAAATCAGAATATGTATGCCACACTAAAATATGTCACTTTCTGACTTCTGGCCAAGATGGAGGCATAGGTAGATGCACTTTGCCTCCTTGCACATCCAAAAGAAGGAAAACAACAAATTTAAAAACAAAAAACAACCAGAACTGCCAGAAAATTGAATTGTGTGGAACTCCAACAAGCAAGGAGTTAAAGAAAAAATATTCACCCAGACTGGTAGGAGAGGCGGAGACCAGCAGCCAGGGCAGAGAGGAACCATGGCAAGGCACGGCTGGAGGACCAGGTGGATGAGACGGCAGCTGGTGGTCCCATATTTGCATGCAGGTGAACCAAGAGGAACAACTGCAGAGCGAGATAGACTGCACAACTCAGAGTTTGAGCCAGGGAAACTAAAGACTCAAAAATTCTGGCTGTAAAAACCAATGGGGGTTTCAATAGCAGGAGAAACTCCCCATCTCACAGAAGAGAGGCCCACAGGACCCTAGAATGTACACAAATCCACCCACCTTGGAATCAGCACCTGCAAGGGCACAATCTGCTTGTGGGACATAAGGGAAGTGACAGAGAGTGCGGTGAGAGCCGAGCAAGTGGCATTGTTCGCACTCTGGCTCCACCCCAATAGAAAGCGCCACAACACAGCAAAGAGGGTTGACCTGCCCTGGGGAATACCTAAGCCTCCGCCCCTCACAACATAACAGGTGTACATAACACGTGTACCAAGACAAAGAAATATGGCCCAAATGAAAAAACAGATCAAAACTCCAAAGAAAGAACTAAGTGATGAGGACATAGACAGCCTATCTGACGCAAAGTTCAAAACACTGGTAATCAGGATGCTCACAGAAATGACTGAATTTGGTTGCAAAATGAAGGAAGAAATGAAGGTTTTACAAAGTAAAATAAAGGAAAATATACAGTGAATCAATAGTGAAGGAAGGAAACTGAGACTCAAATCAATGATTTGGAACAAAAGGAAGAAATAAACATCCAACTGGAACAGAATGAAGAAACACGAATTCAAAAAAATGCGGAAAGTCTGAGGAACAACTTTAAATGTTCCAACATCTGAATCATAGGGGTGCCAGAAGGAGAAGAGGAAGACCAAGAAATTGAAAACTTACTTGAACAAATAATGAAGGAGAACTTCCCCAATCTGGCAAAGGAAACAGATTTCCAGGAAGTCCAGGAAGCTCAGAGAGTCCCAAAGAAATTGGACCCAAGGAAGCACACACCAAGGCACATCATAATTATATTAGCCAACATTAAAGATAAGGACAGAATCTTAAAAACAGCAAGAGAAAAGGAGAGACTTACCTACAAAGGAGTGCCCACAAGACTATCAGCTGATTTCTCAAAAGAAACCTTGCAGGCAAGAAGGGGCTGGAAAGAAGTATTCAAAGTCATGAAAGGCAAGGACCTACATCCAAGATTACTGTATCCAGCAAAGCTATCATTTACAATGGAAGGGCAGATAAAGTGCTTCCCAGTTAAGGTCTAGTTAAAGGAGTTCTCTTTACCAAGCCCTTATTATATGAAATGTTAAAGGGACTTATCTAAGAAAAAGACGAAGATCAGTAAACTATGAACAGTAAAATGACAACAAACTCACAACTATCAACAACTGAAGCTAAAACAAACAAAAAAAACTAGAACAGGAACAGAATCACAGAAATGGAGATCACATGTAGGGTTATCAGTCTGGAGGAGAAGGGGGAAGAAAAGGGAAAATGGTACAGGGAATAAGAAGCATAATTGGTAGGTACAAACTAGACAGTGGGAGGTTAAGAATAATATAGGAAATGGAAAAACCAAAGAACTTATATGTACGACCCATGGACATGAACTAAGGGCGGGGGGTGGGTAATACTGGTGGGAGTGAAGGTGCAGGGTGGAGAGGAATAAAAGGGAGAAAAAATGGGACAACTGTAATAGTATAATCAATAAAATATACTTAAAAATAAAATAAAGTATGTCACTCTCTCCATATTAAAGATTATTTTTACTTTAATGCAACTGGTAAGTAGAAACACAGAAAAAAGCTCTTTACCCTCTTTCTATTTACCTAGAAGCAGCATATAAGGGGAAAGGAGGGAAAAAGAGAAGGAGAGAAACATTAATGTGTGGTTGCCTCTCACACCCCCCCTACTAGGGACCTGGCCTGCAATGCAGGCATGTGCCCTAGGCTGGGAATCGAACCGGCCACCCTTTGATTCACAGGCCAGCACTCACTGAGCCACATCAGCCAGGGCTGTAAATTTCTTTTTGACCACTTCAAAGTTATATAATTATCTTGCAACTATGCTGTCATCTGAAACTAACACAAAAAATATTGAATGTCAACTGTAATTGAAAAATAAATTTGTTAAACAATTTTTTAAATATTTAATATTATTAAGTAATGAAGGCCATTCTGACTGGTGTGTAGTGGTATCTCATTGCGATTTTAATTTGCATCTCTCTCATGGCTAGTGATGCTGAGCATCCTTTCATATGTCTATAGGCCCTCTGTATGTCTTCCTTGGAGAAGTGTCTGTTCAGGTGCTTTGCCCATATTTTAATTGGATTGTTAGTGTTCCTGGTGTGAAGTCACGTGAGTTCTTTATATATTTTGGAGATCAAACACTTGTCCGAGGTATCATTGGTAAATGGAAGATGGGGGGAAGGTAATGGGGGGAAATGATGACAACTGTAACTGAACAATACTTAATTTAAAAAGGGAAAAAATTTAAAAAAATAAAATAAAACCCGTAAGTGTCATTTGGGTACTGGCCACACAGCTAAAGATTATATTCCCCAACATCCTTTGCAGTTGGGAAATGTAACCATGTGACTAAGTTCTGGCCAATACGTGAGGAGAAATATGTGCAAGTTCCTAAAAGGGCAGGACGTGTAAAAACTCTTCCTCATCTCCCCTTCCGGATGGCTAAAATGCAGATGTTATGGCAGAGACTGATAAGTAGTCATCCTGTGCCATGGAATTGAAACTATCCTACTGAACATGGAAAATGAACCGGAAGACTAGGCCCCTGACACTGAAGTCACTATTATCAGCCCCGAATTACTTAAACTGTACTGTTACATGAGAAAAAATTAACTCCAACCTTGTTCAAGCATCTGATATGTTGGCTTTTGTTACAGCAGTGAACATATATTCTAACTCATCCAGTCACCAATAAATTACAGTCAATTCTTATTATTTGGGATAGTTATGTTCTATAGTCACCACAAACGGTGAATTAGGGAATACCAAATCACTGCTCATTGGGGAAATACAGGGCTGGCTTTCTCCAAGCCCCGAGGCTCGACATTTTCAACATAATCTTGTTTTAAATGTGTTTCTGTTTAAGGAGACCTTATTTCACATATGTTATTGATTTATTAACATTAAACTCACAGCCAACAGTACTGTATCTCACGGCTGAACAAAGCTTATTTAACACCCTTATTTTCTCTATAGGGTACATCACAGCCTTCTTGCACTTAGTAGTACTATATATATGATAACTGCACTTCAGAACTATGGTTAGGGGTCACTTCAGACAGTTAATCACCAAAAATATAAAAATGTGACAATAAATAGACCCAGAAAAGGATGCCTGTTTCCTACATGAGAGCCAAAACAAGAAGGTAGAATAATGAGAAATTTGAGTCGCTTCCAGAGACTCAAATTTGTCACTGCTCTGCACATGTCCACAAAGGCCTCACAAATGTTGACTTGGGGGTTTTGAATAAATTTAGTAAATAAGCATATTCATAAATATAGGATCCACAAATTACAAGGATCATCTGTATTTAGGGACCTCACATGACTAGTGAAGTTATTCTAAAAGTCACTTCCTCAGTATACTACCCAGCTTTTTGTGCCCAGAACATCACACCTCTTTTCCCATTAAAACTTTCCTTCTTCTCCTGGATATCCGAATTTCTCTTCAATAGCCACAGAACTGTTTGCCTATTTATTTGACATATAGTATAATGTTGGAGTCACTAAACTACATCCTAAAGAGAACAGATAAGTAACAGAGAATGTTCCTCCAAAATTTCTTTAATATTAGAAGATTCATAACAATTCAGTCACACCCAAACAATGTAGGAGGTTAGAAATAATATATATTTATATGCTACATATTATTATAAATAATAACAATGCTCTATTGATATTTAATTCAAACAAGCCTCTTCTTCATTACTTAAGACAAAACTTTTGTTTGAACTGCTGATAACATTATCATTACTTATTGATGCAAGGTAAGAAGCTTAAAAGGTTTTTAGAGCCAGAACCAATTCAGAGGGAAGAAGGTGGTATGTAAAGTCCCTGCTCCCACAGTGTGAGAGTGCTTCCCTGCCCTCAGCACCCCTGTTTGAACTCTTAGACCAGTCAGCTAAACAGAACTAATACCCATGCAAATTGCTACCTTCGTTAGCACTAACTAGTAGACTATACTGGAAATTAAAAATCATATGCCAGCTAACGTGATAAATCATCTTGATTAACATAATACTGAATCATTTTACTGTATGTAATACAAAGGAAAATCTTAATTCTACATTAGTAGAAAATCAATGGTTGACAACATATGAAAAAGAACTTACACTATAAGTATTAAGTACATCAAAAGGAGGACTTCAGTGCTTTGGATAACAAACACACCATGATGAGATATGGGTTGTCAGGGACTAGTCAAATTTCAAGTAGAATGACACACTCATTCAGTAATGCCATTAAAATGAAATTCAAACTCACCTACTGTGTCCACTCCTTTCCTACCAGCACGACCAACCATCTGCTTATATGTAAGAATATCTAGAATTCGACCACTGAAAATAGGAGTCCGAATAATTACACGACGTGCAGGTAAATTCACCCCAGATGAAAGAGTAGAAGTTGCTGCCAAGACCCGAATCTGACCTTGACGGAAGGCTCTTTCGATGATATCCCTCTCCTCAAAAGTAAGACCTAAAAAAAGTTACAATAACATACACAGATGGTCCTTAAACAACATAGGGGTTACAGGCACAGACCCCACACACAGTGAACAATCTGTGTATAACTTTTGACTCCCCCCAAATTCCTCTTGTTGACTAAAAGCCTTACTAATAATACAATCAATTAACACATATTTTATATATGTTATATGTATTATATAATGTATTCTTACAATAACATAAGCTAGAGAAAAGAAAATGTTATTAAGGAAATCACAAGGAAGAGAAACACATTTATAGTACTGTACTATATTGATACCATAAGCTTACATTATCTGTTTTCAAGATGAATTGTCTGTCAGTACTTACACCAATATTGTCTTATATTGATACAAAACACTATAGATATTATCTGTATTACTAACACTAGACATCACTAATGGAAGATGTGAAAAGGAAATTCATATTTATTTACAGGTATAATAATGCATGCGTGGATAATGGAGAAGCAACAACACACTTGTTTGATAGCAGTCTAGAACAATTAATATGGCTGCTTCATGACAGCCTAGCATACACACTAATAAATGAATTGTTATAAAATGTTTATGGCATATAGTAACAGTCATATTCACAATACAGTATTTGAAAGCACTGTTACAGTTTTTTTAAAATCACTTACCTATGACGATAGGCTGATACACAGAGGCATATTGTAAAGTAATTTTTGAAAGCAGTTACACAACAGTAAGAAAACTAACACATTATTAACTTTATATTAAATTTCACTCACCTTATGCCTGTGTAAGAATAGGCTATCATTTCAATACAAGCCTCGCTCATCATGCTTTACGTGATGAATACTCATGCAGTGATGATGACACCGAAACACCTCACACAGCTCCTGCCATACAGTCAGTATATTTCCACTTGAATTGCTTCTTGGCCTTTTGGCTGAGATCAAGCGTGGGTATATTTTCACACAAAGACACACACACAACAGATAAGTTTATTAACTGTACAGCACAATGATTATTTACTAGTCACTACGTGGGAGTGGATCATCATGAAAGTTTCTGAGTAGGATGAGGAGGAGGAAAAGGAGGAAGCGCTGGTCTTGTGTCAGGGGTCACAGAGGAGGCGGAAGCAGTGGAGGAGGTGAAAGGGGAGGCAGAACAGGCAGGCACACTCAGCGTAACTTCACAGAAATACATTGTAATTTCTGTCTGACTTTTTTGCTTTTTCATTTCTCTAAAAATGTTCCTGTATAGGACCAATCCTTTTCCCAGTGTTTGCTTTAGTTTCAGTGCCCACCTCATGGAAGGGCCCCTGCTGTAAAAGGAGCCAAAAGCAGTCTTGAATAATAGGAGCCCTTCTGCCAGGTTTTCTAATATCAGTTTGTTTTCTGGCACTGCTTTTTTGTCTCCTTCATCTTCTGGCAGTGTTCGGAGCACTCATCTCCACCGAATTTTCTTCTTCAAGACCCGTGTCTTGAAACCCTTCACCCCTCTCCACACATACACCTTTTTCGTCATATTCACAATCCCTTTTGTAGTCTCTTTGATTGGCTCTGTCATAAATCCTGTGGAGCCCTGCACAACATCTGGAAACAGTTTTCTTCAGCAGAAAATTATTGTTTCAAGTTTGATGGCTTTCATGGCTTTTTCTGTAACAATGGCCTCTTCAATGGTGTGATCCTTCCAGACTCTCATGATGGTCTAACGGAATCCTACTTCCATAATGTTGACAATCTCTTCCATAGAGCACCAAGTGCAATGAGCCTTATAGGTCCTTATGACACCCTAATCCAGACTGCAGCGCAGAGGTTGTGCTTGGGGGCAAGTAGGCCATTTCAATGCATTCGCTGTTGAACTCAACAGAGTCTGGGTGGCCAGGACCTTGTCCAATATCAAAAGAACTTTAAAAGGCAGTTCCTTACTGGCAAGGTATTTCCTGACTTCAGGGACAAAGCATCGATGAAACAAGTCCCCAAAAAGTATTCTCACTATCCATGTCTTCTTGTACAACCAAAAGACTGGCAGCTGGTCAGTCCTCTGCAAATGCAACCCAACTGCATTTGCACAAAACAGTAGAGTTACCCTATTCCTTCCTACCTTAAATCCTGGTGCTCGTTTTTCTTCCTTATCAATAAATGTCTTTTGTGGCATTCTTTTCCAAAATAGGACACTTTTATCTGCATTAAAAACCTGTTCAGACAGACATCCTTTCTCCTCAATAATTCTCTTAATGGTGTCTGAACAGCAGAAGGTGCTTCTCCTGTTGACATTTTTTAAGCCAAAACTCTTTCTAAAATTATTAAGCCATACTTTGCTAGCATTAAATTCTCTAGCTTTAAATCCTTTACCTTCCTTTTCCTTTAAGTTGTCATATGACTTTGTTTTTTCTTAAATCATATTAGAATCTATAGATATGCCTTTCTTATAGCAATCCAGCACCCACATAAAAGCTGCATTTTCAATAGAAGATAAAAAGGTAATTCACAAAAAGTGTAAGGGTTTCCTGCCTGCTGGCACAGCTGCAGTGAAGGATTCATGGATTTCCTTTTCTTCTTTTACAGCAGTCCTTCTGCTGGACTTGTTTACCTTGACATGGTGGGCAACCACAGCTGCAGACGTCCGTCTACAGTACGTACCAAGCAATTCAACTTGGTCACGTTGAACGTCGTGACTTTTCTCTGTTTCTCAGGAGCCTTCCAGCATCACCAGCGGCACTCGGCATGGGCCCCCTGGTGTCATCCACGGTTTACGGCGCCGCACCAAACATGGTGAAACATATGCAAGAACTGCAAGAGGTCACTTTCTACTGTAACACCCAGTTTACTGGAGAGACAAACTGCTCACAAGATGATTAGTGTCACCGAGCAATTTAGGTGCTTCTTGAAATGCTTGAATGGGTAACTACAAAATTATTACAGTAGTACAATATGCATTGCAGTTAATTTTTTTTGTTTTTTTAATTTTTAATATATTTATTGATTATGCTATTACAGTTGTCCCATTTCCCCCCCTTCACTCCACTCCATCCTGCCCTCCCCCTCCCTCCCACCTTCCCCCTCTATAGTTCATGTCCATGGGTCATACTTATAAGTTCTTTGGCTTCTACATTTCCTACACTATTCTTACCCTCCCCCTGTCTATTTTCCACCTATCATTTATGCTATTTATTCTCTGTACCTTTACCCCCTCTCCCCCTCCCACTCCCCTATTGACAACCCTCCATGTGATCTCCATCTCTATGGTTCTGTTCCTGTTCTAGTTGTTTGCTTAGTTTGCTTTTGTTTTTGTTTCAGGTGTGGTTGTTAATAACTGTGAGTTCGCTGTCATTTTTACTGTTCCTATTTTCGATCTTCTTTTTCTTAAATCCCTTTAACATTTCATATAATAAGGGCTTGGTGATGATGAACTCCTTTAACTTGACCTTATCTGAGAAGTACTTTATCTGCCCTTCCATTCTAAATGATAGCTTTGCTGGATAGAGCAATCTTGGATGTAGGTCCTTGCCTTTCATAACTTGGAATACTTCTTGCCAGTCCCTTCTTGCCTGTAAGGTCTCTTTTGAGAAATCAGCTGACAGTCTTATGGGAACTCCTCTGTAGGTAACTGTGTCCTTTTCTCTTGCTGCTTCTAAGATTCTCTCCTTCTCTTTCATCTTGGTTAATGTAATTATGATGTGCCTTGGTGTGTTCCTCCTTGGATCCAGCTTCTTTGGGACTCTCTGAGCTCCCTGGACTTCCTGGAAGTCTATTTCCTTTGCCAGATGAGGGAAGTTCTCCTTCATTATTTGTTCAAATAAGTTTTCAAATTTTTGTTCTTCCTCTTCTCCTTCTGGCACCCCTATAGTTCGGATGTTGGAAGGTTTCGAGATGTCCTAGAGGTTCCTAAGCCTCTCCTCATTTTTTGAATTCTTGTTTCTTCATTCTTTTCTGGTTGGATATTTCTTTCCTCCTTCTGGTCCACAGCACTATTTGAGTCCCAGTTTCCTTCCCATCACTATTGGTTCCCTGTACATTTTCCTTTGTTTCTCTTAGCATAGCCTTCATTTTTTCATCTAATTTTCAACCAAATTCAACCAATTCTGTGAGCATCCTGATTACCAGTGTTTTGAACTGTGCATCTGATAGGTTGGCTATCTGCTCGTTGCTTAGTTGAATTATTTCTGGGGCTTTGATCTGTTCTTTCATTTGGTCCATTTTTGTTTTCTCTTGGCACACCTGTTAGGTAAAGGGGCGGAGCCTTAGGTGTTCACCAGGGTGGAGTAATGCTGGTCACTGCTGTGACGCTGCATGTGGGGGAGGGGCCGAGAGGGAGCAATGGCACTTGCTCCACTCTCTGCCGGATTTCAGTCACTGCCTCTGCTACCCACAATCAAATGGGGCCCTCTGGTGCTGGTTCCCGAGTGGGTGGGCTTGTGCACACTCCAGGCCCCTGTGGGTCTCTCCAACGACCTCTCCTGTGAGGCTGGGAGTCTCTCCTGCTGCCGCCTCAACCCCCACAGGTGTTTTCAATCAGAGGTTTGAGGCTTTGTTTCCCTGCACTGGAGCCCTGGGTTGCGCAGTCTGCTTTGCTCCCCTGCCATTAGTCCCGGTTTATCTATGCACGAATGTGGGGCCGCAGAGGTCTGCTACCGGCAGCACTGCCTGCCCCGTTCTCCGCCACTCTGAGTCCGGCCCTCTCGGTTTATCTGTGCGCGAATGTGCAGCTGTAGGTCCGACTGCCTGCCCTGTTCATCCCACACTCCCCCAGTCTGCAGTAACGCAAGTCCTCTCTACCCCAGTGCCCATCTCCGCCCCTCCTACTGGTCTGGATGAATGTTTCTTTTATTTTTTATCTCCTTGGTTGTCGGACTTCCTTGCAATTCGATTTTCTGTTAGTTCTGGTTGTGCAAGGAGGCGCAGTGTGTCTACCTACGCCTCCATCTTGGTTCTCCTCCTGCAGTTAATTTTATGCAGGTATGATTTACTACTGTATCTTTACATTTGTTTACATTTCTCTCCACACTCTGAATGCATCATGTATGGTCTGTAAGTGTTTCTACACATAAGTTTTGATAAATTTTAACTTTTTATAATAGATCTGTGTATATTTTATGACTTAAATAGACTAAGCTCATTTTCTATGATATTAAAATAGATTAATATCTACATATATTTTATGCATTCATGACATACCTAATTTTTTTAAATATTTCTAAGCTCCACAGTTCACCCATGAGTTTTTCAAATTGTTGCAAAATTCCAAAACTTTTTCCAATTGTTTATTGAAAAAAATCTGCATGTAAGTGGACCCACGCTGTTCAAACCCATGTGGTTCAAGGGTCAACTGTGTATTCACATGTGTGCATATATGTGTGTGTACATATATTTACAAACTTATTTATATATAGCATGATAAAAGTTTTAAAATAAATTGAAAAGGTTAAATTCCTAATCTTAGAAACTATATATTCTTAATCATATGCTTAGCACATATGATCATGGGAAGACCACTTCCTGAAAGAAATTATTTAATTCAGTGACTATCATAATCCTTGCAATTTTGACAACCTAGTTGATTTTTAAACATTCTACCCCTCTCAAAATACAATATGACAATTTCTAAAATTAGTTTGATCTTCCTATATGTGTAACAATATTTCAATACACCTTGAGATAAAGGGAGACGCTCAGAGTGGCATAAAATTGGGTTAGCAAGTACAGTAGCTCCCCTTATCTGCAGTTTTGCTTTCCACGGTTTCAGGTGCCTGCAGTTAACTGTGATCTATAACTATTAAATGGGAAATTCCAGAAATAAATAATTCTGAATTTTTTAATTGCAAGCTGCTCTGAGTAGCATGACAAAATCTCACACTGTCCTCTTCCATCTGCCTGGGATGTGAGTCATCGCTCTGTCCAGCATTCTTCACAGTGCACACTTCCTGCCCGTTAGTCACTTAGCGGCCATCTCAGTGATCAGATTGATTCCTGGTGCTGCAATGCTTACGTTCAAGTAACATTTATTTTACTTAATAATAGTCCCACAGTGCAAGAGTATTAATGGCAATCTGGATATGCCACGGAGAAGCCCCAAAGTGCTTCCTTTAAATGAAAAGGTGGAAGTTCTCTACTTAATAAGGAAAAAAACTATACAATCGCACTGCATAAAAACATTTCAGTTCAATGACAGGCCACACACATGGTGGTGGTGCCATAAGATTGTAGTGAAGCTGAAAAATTCCTATCGCCTAGTGACGTCGCAGGACGATGCATTCCTCACATGTTTGTGGTTGTGCTCGTGTAAGCCTTACAGCGCTGCCGGTCACGCGAAAGTACTGCACACACAACTATGGACAGTTCAGAATACTTGATGGTGATACTAAATGACTGTTGCTGGTTTATGTATTTACTCTGCTTTATTTTTTACTGTATTTTAGAATATACTCTTTCTACTTATTAAAAAAGCTTCCAGCAAAGCAGTATGCCAAGTTACTCCACAAGAGCCGCACACATCTTGTGCTTCCTGGATCTGTTGATTGCATCGTTTGCTCTCGTGCTTGAATTGAACTCATGTCATTTTATAAATTTAATGGAGCCTAACTTTAAAGTGTTAGTAAGTCTACAGAAGTGTACGGTAATATTCTAGGCCTTCACAGTCACGCAGCATTTGCTCACTGATTCACCCAGAGCAACTTCCAATCCTGTAAACTACATTCGTGGTAATGTTGTACCAGTTTTTACCTTTTATATTGTACCTTTTCTATATTTAGATACAAAAACTTACCATTGTGTTACAGTTGCCTACTGTGGTCAGTACAGTGACACGCTGTATATATGTTTATAGCCCAGGAACAACAGGCTATACAATATAGCCTAGGGAAATAATAGACTATGTCACCTAGGTTTGTGTAAGCATACTCTATGACGTTTGCACAAGAACAAAATTGCCTAACGACACAGTTCTCAGACAGTATTCCCATCGTTAAGCGGTGCATAACCATGCTGAGGCTGCTAAGATTTACAGTAAGAATGAATCTTCTATTGTGAAATTGTAAAGAAGGGAAAAGAAATGCGTGCTACTTTTGCTGTCACCACTCAAACTGCAAACGTTATGGACACAGTAGGTGGGAAGTACTTAGTTAAGATGGAAAAGGCATTAAATTTGTAGACAGAAGAACAGAAAATACACTCTGAGTAATGGCAATGTGTTGCACCAGGAAATACGGAGCCTAATATTAAGACTTCAGCAAGGAATCCCTGAAACAAGTGACACCCAGCCACTGACTGCAAGTAAGGTTTCCTTACACAGTAAACAGACTAAGTAAATTTGCTTATCTGTAGAGTAACCCTAAACATGTCCATTTTTCTTGTGCTTAATCTTAATCACACAATTTCTTAACATGAAATCTAAGAGTATTAAGTGTGGTTAACAAGAAATCAAATGCATGTAAATACAAAAATAAAGAAATTGTGAGGATTTTTGGAGGGGACTTCTTATTAACATTATAAATATGGATACCTGCGTGATGAAATGCTACTCCCCATGGTACGGTTCTTTGTAATACAGAGTCCAGGCCTGAAGGCGAATGTTTTAGCTGATCAATCACTTCTAGGAGCCCCTTTTGTTCCAGCATCACTGGTGAAAGTTCAGATGATCTTTCCAGTCCTGTCACACGAAAACACTGTCAACATGTTCACCTCTGTCTGAACCTCTTTAAGTGTTATCTGCCTAGTCATTACAAATCTAAACACTAGGGCAATGAATCCAAAACTACTATGTATACTAATCACCTTTACACCTTTGAAAAATACTCATGACTTTCTCTCAACCCTGGACATTGTGATGAATAGCATACAATGTGGACGTAAGGAATTTTACAATCTCCCCAGTCGATTCTAAAGTTCACCAGAGTTTAGGCAGCACTGTACTAGAGTGAGACGAAGCCCACAGGAGGGGATTCAAGGAACCAGCTGAAAGAAGAAGATTATATATGAGTATAATGACTACCACACAGAGCCTAAAAATCAAAATCCTTGCTAAGAGTATGTCCCGCCAACAGTGTCAGAATTACCTAGGAGCCTAATTTTATGTGACAATTTTTTCTGGCCTCTTTGGCACCAACATGGTAATCACATTACCTTTTGTTTTTACCTATCTGTGTAAACCTCTCCTCCAGAAAGATCTTAACTATCTCTGTCCGGGGAGGGCGGAATAAGGAGGATAAATGGTAATGGAAAAAATACAATAAAAAAATAAATGAGTAAATAAATAAACAAAAAATTTTAAAATTAACATTGATCAATATCTTTATTTCAAAAGAAAAGTCACTTTAACTTTTAAAAAAATGAGGGGATAATTTCAGAATTTAAACTTTAGTTTTATGAAAAATGTGCAGCCTTGTCTTTACTTTTCTGGGGTTTCATCATAGCCCAGGCTCTAGTCTAAGCACTAGGATTTGCAAACCACTGCAACAAATCAAAATAAAAGAACCTCGAGCAAAGGAAATAATAAATTTTCTGGTTACTATGGAATATAAGTTACCATGGTACAACATAAGGAATACAAGTTGACAGAGTACAGAAAGTACCAATTAAGAGAGAACTAGAAAAGACATTATAATGTTGGACTAGAGCCTACCCAATATAAATATCAGGCAGTTCACTAGTTGGAACTTGGTTTGGAATATCCATCACCCATCCTCATGATGCCACTGGCATAGTGAAGTCATGAAATATACTAATATTCTGTGACTGGAACTGGTCTCCGTCTGCCCTACACTTACCTTGGAACTCACGTGATCATAGGTTAGTAAAATCAGTAAAAATATATACTGTTGGTTATGCCATAGACTCAGCAATAAAAGAAGGAACAAATTGATAAATGTAACTATCTAGATGAATCTTAAAAATATCTTGCTGAGTGAAAGCAGACACAAAAGACATATACATATACTACATGACTTCATTTACATGAAATTCTTAGAAAAGACTAAACTAATCTAGAATATCAAAAAGCAGATAAGTGGTTGTCTGTGCTAGAGATAGAGGGAAATAGCAAGAAAAGCAAAAAAGAACAGTTTAGGGTCATAGAAATGTTCTATATGTTGATTATAGTGGGTGTTAAAGAGGTATATACATCCATTAAAACTGATTAAATTATATACTTCAAATGGGTACTTTTTATTATATATAAACTGTACTTAAATAAAGCTTATTTTTAAATAAATATGTGTATGAACACACACATGTGTGTATACATATATATGTATGTGTGATTCTTTTTAAAGTTTGGAAATATAAAGAAAGATATGGCTGTGTGCCCCATTAAAGTGTGTACGTGTGCAGTTTCATACATATCACCTCAAAGCCCATGGGTCCCAGAGGAAGAACCTGGGTACACATCTGTATAGATCCAGTTTTGTAAAGTCTGACTGTTGGACGGAGTGTGTGCACACCTTGTCCATAATGAGGCTAAGAAGAGGACTGGTCACAAGAGCATAGTTTCGTAAGGAGAGCTTGGGAGCAGGTGGAGGCAATGAGGAAAGAGAGCCATGCTTTGCTAATATAATCATTAGTTACTTTTAGCAAAATGTATTAAGTATGGAGGGTTTCTTTTTTTTTTTATTGTTGTGCAATTACAGTTGTCCCCATTTCCCACCCACACCCCCCCGCCGTTACTTTTCCCTGCCCTACCCACCCCTACCTCCCACATTCAGTCCTCCCCCCTGCAACCCCCCCAGTTGTCTTTGTCCATGGGTTCTTTATACATTTCAGTTAGTAACCTACCGTCAGCTCGATGCTGTAGATTGTAAAACTCGTGGGCAATAATATCTGCCAGCTTCTCACACCATTTCTTTGATGGACAGAAAATTAATACTGAATGGTTATCACGAACAGTCTCATAGCATAAACTGACAACATGGTCTTCATCTCCCTAAGAAAGAAAAATAAGTAACTACTCCAGTAGTACTTTCAAAACATCTTTACATCAATTTAAAGTCAATCATTTTGCTTCATAGGGAAATTTTTTTTTCTACTCAAAGGCATAATAAAAATCAGTTACAAAGTTAGTAACAAACAATGAAAAAAGAAAACAAGAAGGAGGAAAAGAAATAAACTTCCTTAAAATGCAAGGTGAGAAAGAAATATTTTCTATTCATTTAACTAATATTTATTGATCTCCAATCCTCAAACAATGAGGATATAATTGTGAGTAAAAGAAAGTCAATGTCCTATCTTCAAGGGTTTTAGGTCTCACTGGAGAAACATGTTAAAGTACTAAACAAATAAATGTAAAATGCAATCATTTGTATTTCAAAAGAGTTTTATAGATGTAGTACATTTTATAGATGTACTATAAAAGAGAGTTTTATGGTGTTTTGATGCTTCATATTTAACATAAATTTGACAGAAAGATCTGAAAGAAAGGTTTCCCTGAGAAAATGATGATTTAGCTGAGGTGTGACGTTGGGGGGGGGGGGGCAGTGCATTATCTCAATATAAGGTAACTGAGGGGCAGAGGAAACATTTTAGACAGAATAAAGAGCATATGGGCCAGGGGTGGCCCAGGGAGTTCCCAAAACTGGAAGGTCAGTATGTGTAACTGAATTAATTAATTCATCCATCCATTCTCTCACTAAACAAATATTTACTAGGTGATGGATACTCTTCTAGGCACTGGGGATGAAGAACAAAGCAGAAAAGAACTCTGCCCTCAGTGTTTCCACTCCTATAAGAAGAAATAGATAATAACAAAAACATGATAGATAAAACACATATCTCAATTTTGAAAAGTGCTAAGGAAAAAATAAAACAGGGAAAATAGGGATCAGGAAGAAGAGGACACTAATTTAGATAAGGTGGCCAAGGAAGGTCTAAGAAAGTGACATTTGAGTAAAGGTCTAAAGGGGAAGAGTAAAGTATACTGACGCCTGGCGGGGAAAGCATTCCGGACAAAGAGAACCTGAGAAGGGAGATTCGTGGCACACTGTGGAATAGCAACCAGGCTCTGGGGGGTCAGAAGAAATGCAGCCGGTGAGGTCAGAGCACGAGGAGGGTGAGGGCAGACAGTGTAGGCCCTGCAGGCTACTGTAAAGACGTCGGCTTTCATTCTAAATGAGAAGGGATCCTTCACAAGTTTTTCTGGAGAATAGTTATATGACTTGATGTTAATTCTAAATAAATTACTAGCTCTTGATTTAAACATAGATGGAAGGGGACCAGGTTGAAGCAGACAGAGCAATTAGGAGGTTTTTTAAATAATTTGGGTAAGAGTTGAAAGTGATTCAAAAAGGGTGGAGGCATGGACATTGTAATAGAAGAAAAGGATCAACAGAAGGGTAACTAAATGTTTACATACATAATTATTGAGGTAACCAAGGCACAGTCAGGTGAAATTTGGATTACAGAGCAAAGCAACTGAGTACAATTCCATAGCAGGCACACGGAGGCTGCAGGCACACAGCTACAAGGGCACTGAAACATGAATTTAGTGCTGACCCCAGCTCTAGACCCATCTTTGCTAGTTCAGTATTCAGAGACCCACGCTTAGAAAAATACTGTAAATTAAAACTTACTAAGTGTATTTAGGGCTGTGGGAGGGAATTTATCATTTATCAATCACTTTCCAGATGCCAGATAATTTTTAAAATCATATTTCATTCTTACAACAATACTAAAGGTAGGTATTATTTCTCATTTTATACATGAAGACACTACATTCAGAGAGGTTTTATGATTCAACTAATATCACAGCCATATCAAGTATCTATTAAGTATCAGAGGTAGGTCTGTCTGACTCCAAAAATGATGGGTTTTTTTCCACTCTACTATATTTACAACCTATCATTTAACAAAAGTTTAATTTTCCACATTATAAACTACTTATAATGTGGAAAAAGTATTTAGTATAAACTAAACCATAAGAAATTTTTTTCCCAGTTAAAAAGAAAAATCTACAAAATTAGTTACTATTTTGTATTACTCATAGAAAATGAGTCATTTAAATCGAAGCTACAACTACATTTCCTCTCTTACCATCACTGCCAATTCTTTAAGATGAAACCAATTAGCTTAATATTAGTAATGTTTCTAATGGATATGTAATGCACATTCAACTACTTTGCAATTCCTACTTCACATAACTCAAAACCTTTTAACTTGCTAGAAAACACAATCGAACACAAAGCACAGGAGGTAGTGAGGTAAAAACAGTGACTTACCTTCACCTGGAGCATGGGCTGAAATTCCCTCACGAGCTTCATTGAAGAGTCATATATGGAATTTCCAAGCTTTACTGACTCCAACAACGGTACAGGACGAAAGTCAGTGCGGTAGAGTTCAGCATTCAACCAGGAAGCCACGAACTCCAAATTAGGAAGAGTAGCGCTCATGCCTACAATCTGCACGGCATAAGACTGCAGAGGACTGGCTAAATTTGCTTGGCTGTGAAAAACAAATGAAAATGATGTTAAAAGATACATGGTATTACTTACCAATAGTGCCACCAACAACATTTGATCATGTCCTTTGGTACATACAAGCATACATTTCTTCACGGTATATACCTAGGAGCAAAATTACTAGGTCATAGATGAGCTTCAATTTTCTTAGATGATGTGAAACTGTTTTCACAAAAGACTACCAAGTGTTAGCCATTTTAGAGAGTGTGGTAATCTCTCTCTGAAGAGGTAATTTACATTCCCTTGACTGCTCATGAGATTAAGCACTGTTTCATGCTTAGGGGTCACTTGTGTACCCTCTTATCTGTTCAAGTTCCTTACCCATTGACATATTGGGGTCTGTTTTTTTCATATTGATTTGTAGAATATTTTTAATGTTCTGAATAATGACTTTCTTTTTCATTAGATTTGTTTTTGACTAGTTCCTTTCTTTTTACTTTCTGTGTGACATTAATTCTTTTTCTAAGTTCTTGAGAAATGATTAATTTTTCAGTCTCTCTTCTTTAATAGTACATATATTTTATACTATCAATTTCCCTTTAAAAACACCTTTTGCTACAACTTACAAGTTTTTTTTTTTAAGATTTTATTTATTTATTTTTAGAGAGAAGGGAAGGGAGGGAGGGAGGGAGAGAAACATCAATGTGTGGTTGCCTCTCACGTGACCCTCACTAGGGACCGGGCCCACAACCCAGACATGTGCCCTGACTGGGAATCGAACCAGCAACCCTTTGGTTCTCAGCCCACGCTCAATCCACTGAGCTATACCAGCCAGGGCTTTTTGTTGTTGTTGTTTAAGAATTTATTTATTTTCACTGAGAGGGGAAAGAAAGGGAAAGAAACATCCATGTGTGGTTACCTCTTGCATGCCCCATGCTGGGGACCTGGCCAGCAACCCAGGCATGTGCCCTGACCGGGAATCTAACCTACAGCCCTTTGGTTCACAATCCGGAGCTCAATCCACTGAGCCACGTTACCCAGGGCTACGAGTTTTGTTAGGAAATATTTTTAATATACTTTCAGTTCAAACTATCTTCCAATTTCTATTGTGATTACTTTTTTGACTCAGAATAGGTCAAAATTTGTTTCTTAATTTCCAAACACATGGGCATTTTCTAATTATGCTTTTCTCATATTTATTTCCAGCTTAATTCCACTGTTGTTAGAAAATGTATTTTAAATAACTTAAATCCTTTAAACTACATTGCTTTATGGCCCGGCACACAGTAAATTTTTTTCGGTAAATGTTCCATGTATAACTGAAAAAATATATATAATATGCTTGTATTTGGAAATTGTTCTACATTCATACATTAAGGTCAAATTTGCTAATTGTGTTAGTTATATGCCTCCTGACTTGCAATACAGATGTATCTACATTTTTTTACATACTGCAAGAGATGTGTTAAAATCTCCCTAAACTAAGAGACAAGAGCTCCCAGATTGAAAGAATCTTTGAGTACCCAGCACATCAATGAAAATAAACCAAAACAAAGACACATGAATGTGAAATTTCACAATACTGAGGAAGCTCCTAAAAACTGTCAAAGAAAATGAAAATATCCAAAGGATAAAGGATTAGCATGGCATTAGAATTCTCAATTGTTACAAGAAAATAAAGAAATATCTTGAAAACTCTAAAGGAAAAAAAAATTTAACCTTCACTTTTATACCTGGACAATCTCTCAAATAATTGTAAGGCATTTTCAGGCATGCAAATGTTTAAAAAATGTATACCCGTAACAGCTTGTACATTGAAATAAAGTGAAAATTCCTGAAAGATGTCTCCACCAAAATGAAGAAGGAAATCAAGAAAGAGCCATGAGATCCCAAAAAAGGGGGCTCTGACTCAAGCAAAAAGCTACTGGAATGAATGATGAGAAGAAAAGATCCCAAGAAAACTTCTATGCAGCACATAATGTAGATAAACCACTTATATAGATTGGAACAACTCAGAAGGCTTTAAGAGAAACTTCTTCAAGAAGATGAATTTTGTAGAATAGCAAATGTACTGGAACCTATTAGGTGGAGATTTACACAGGGGAGAGGTTGGGGATAGGTCAGTAACAAGAACATAGGAAACAAAGCCTTCAAACAAAGAAGACAAGTTAATTTCAGAGAATAAAATGTCACTTAGAAAGTAAAAGTAATCATAATATACTCCATGGCTCAGCTGACAGTGGCATTTATGTAGTCATAATGGTGTAACTGAACACGGATCTCAGCAAAATTATGACACTACATTTGGCAAACGGGAAGATGATGAGAGAATGAAGAGAGATGGGGAAGGGAGAAAATGGGTGGGGTGAGTAAATAAATAAAAAAGAGCTAGATCTTCATTTTCCATAGTAAGAAGTTAACATATATTGAAACTAAAAACTCAAGTAGCTGCACTGAGAGATACCACTGTGAATAAAATGTTTATAAAGCTATAAAAGTTGAAAGTAGTTGCCTCTGCAAAGTAGTGAATAAAAAAACGTTACTTTTCAAAATTGGCCTTGACTACCTAAGTAAGATGTGTCTGTAACTGAAAGTAACAAAAACTTGAATAGTAAGTCTATCATACTCTTAGTCTGATCTCCAGTACCTTGCAGTAGGAAGGTCACCTGGTAGGCTCGTGGGCCGGGTTGGGGCTGGACTCCCCACCCCCAACTCCCCTGCCTGCTGAGCTTTGCCACTGAAGAGCTCCTCTGCTCCTGGCGACCAGACCAGAAGGGTACAGCAGCCCTTGGTGACCCAGGGCGGGGGTTGGGGGTGAACATGACTCTGCCATCCCCGGTTGTACAAGGAACAGAAAAATAATAATAACATTATTTTTCTATCATAAAAGTGATCAGCAGTCAGAAATTTAGGAATATTTACAAAATAATCTAAAATATTTCTCAAATCTTAAGTGTTTGTTTTGGAACAAAAATGAACTACTATATCTGAGTTTACACTAAATAAATACTACTCTACTTTAATATATGTGATTTGTATGTGTTATTCACCTCTTTTTATTGATTGATTTGAGAGAGAGAGAGAGGAGAGAGTGACAAGCATTGATTTGTTGTTCCACTTATTTATGCATTCATTGGTTGCTTCTTGTACGTGCCCTGACCAGGAATTGAACACGCAACCTTGGCATATCAAGGAGATGCTCTAACTAACTGAGCTACCCAGCCAGGGTCTCACTTTTGTAGATACTTTTTCAACATTGTTTAGAATCTCAGGAGTGTAGTTATTTCATGTACTCACCAGGGTGCTGACTTCTTAGTAATATAGCAAATCTTGGTCAGCAAAAGTTCCAGCAGATACCCTCGGTGAGAGTCTCCCAGCATATGCAGTTCATCCACAACCACAATTCCTAAAGAGATTTTCCAGATACTAGCTTTTACAGAATTTCACAAATCCAAAAAGAATCTTAAGGACTCAATATCTTATATCTTTTTTTTCCATATTATTTTATTATTTTTTTACTGTTGTTCAAGTACAGTTTTCTGCCTTTCCCCTCCACCCCAGCCCAACCCCCCAGCCCTCCCCACCTCCCTCCTGTTTCCACCACCCTCCCTTTCCCCCTGAAATTCCCTCCCCTCTTCCCTTTGGTCACTGCCATCCTGTTCTCAATTTCAGTGTCTTTGGTTATATTTTGCTTGTTTGTTTTGTTGATTAGGTTCCTGTTAAAGGTGAGATCATTCGGTATTTGTCTTTCACCATCTGGTTTATTTCGCTTAGCATAATGCTCTCCAGTTCCATCCATGCTGTTGCAAAGGGTAGGAGCTCCTTCTTTCTTTCTGCTGCATAGAATATCTTATATCTTAAATAATCAGTAGCTATCCTTAAAATATATAGTAAGTCATGCAAATTTCTAATCGTAGAACAAAAAGCAGATTCTATATATTGGACAATTCTTTTCTAAGATATTTCAGATACCATAACTGATCCTACTACAATGTATCCTGGATCTAAAAATCAACGACTAGCTAAAGTCAGGGCTATCTCAGGGAAAACTCCTCTTATTACTTAAACACTAATTGATAACCTTGTAGAATATATTTACAATGAGGTATCAAAAATATCTATGACAGTTATTCAGTATGCTAACTTTTCTATGGGAAATACAACCAGGGCAACCATACTGATGTTAGAAATATGCTAAGAAAAACAGAATCAGATCAAGATGAAAGAAATTATTTTAAGGGATATTTCTTTTTGATTATGATAGGTTAGGGAGTCTCCCTACTACAAAGCATAAATATGATGATAATCCCCTTTTCCACTGCTTGGAGAATCAAACCAGTCTATGTACTTGGAATAATGCTAAGAACTACTAAAAATTGAGTATCAACCAATGCCTTCTTCAGTTAAATGTTTTCATAACATCACAGTTTCTGTGCACACTGGCGTCTACCCAACAAATTCTTCCCATCAAAATCAAGGCCCTTTATGGGGAACCGTTCCACGCGTGGGAAATGTGGCTCAGCTCCCACTCAGAAAAGCCAGTGGGGAGCAAGATTGGCGGGCAGGATCCTCGTCTATGGATAGGTTCTCCCATGGGAAATTAGCCCTGCATTGTACCTAGACTGCTATGAGACTTGCTCTTGCTAAAACTCCCTCACCCTGAGGCAGCAAATGTTTACTGAGTATCTTTATCTTCCTAAAATCTGAGCTAGACCTTCCAGGTATGGAGCATAACCGGTTTTGACCATTTCTCCCTTTACATTGCAAATATCCTTCTTTGATGTATTTAGCAACATCCTATCCTTTGTTGTCTGCAAAAGATAAACACCCAAAACAAACCTATGCATAGTAAATGAGGACCATCTTTGATGTAAGGGGCCTAGAAAAATAATAAAAGCCTGTCAAGGCAAGGGTCGGGGTGCTCTCCTCTTGAGAGAGTGACCGCGTCATCCCTTTTCCTCCACAGGACTCAGTAGTCCCTGTGTATTTGTCTATTGCTGCCACAACACAGGATCCTGTGGGCCAGGATCTGCGTCAGCCCTTTAGAGGACTTTGGTCAAGATGGTGGCCTAGGGAAACATGGCTCACCTCTTCGAACAACCACATCAAAATTACAACTAAAATACAGAATATGCATGTTACACTCAAAACTGTCAGAAATCAAATTGAATGGAAGTCTTGACAACTATGGAATTAAAGAAACCACATCCATCCAGACTGGCAGGAGGGGCAGAGACACGGAAAGGGCTGGTTCCACATCCACCTGTGCTGGATCAAAATTCGGGAGGGATATCTCAGGAGTGAGGAGTCCCATCACACACCACGCACCCCAGCCCAGGGTCCCAGTGCCAGAAAGATAAGCCCCCATAATTTCTGACGGCAAAAAAACAGTAGGTATTGAGTCAGAGGGAGAAACTTCTGGAGTCCCAAGCAGTTCCTCTTAAAGAACCCACACACAGACTTACTCAGACTCACTCCCTCTGAGCTCCAGCACTGGGGCACCAGTGGCATACTGGGAGAAACTGAAGTGTCTGGCATCAAGGTGAGCAGAGGCCATTGTCTCTTTTCTGAATCCTCCCCCAACAGAGCCACAGAACCAGTAGGTGGGTGCCATATCTGAGATTCCATCAACCTGGCTAACACTGTTTGCTCTGCCCTGGAGATCCGCCCTGCCCTGGAGGCTCCATCCCATACAACTTACAGCTGTTAACAGTGGCTCTTCCATATATATGAATTGCTGCTCTTGGCTCATGCTTTGCAAATTCTTAAATCCTTTCAAACAAGCAACAGCTGGCCTTCAGTGAGCCCATAGCCCCAGTACCTCTCGCTAAGTGGCTCCAGGCCCAAAACTAGCAGCAGCCAGCCTAGATTCACAGCTTGGCTTTGCCCAGGAATTGCCAAGCTCAGCACAAGTAGCAGCCATCTCAGATTACTTTATAGCTCAGGCAGGGTCACCCTGGGGCAAAACACAGGTAGGGGCTGACCTTGGCCTGCACCACCTGGGAAACCCCAGGGCCAGCCCACCCAGTGGACAGCTACAGACCACGTTGGAGAATCCACACCCTGTCCCTGCACAGCTGATTCCCCACGGAGGGTAGAGTTTGGTGGTCAGTGGTAACAGATACTCCTTGCAGCTGACTGGCCTGGGTAAATCCCTTCCATTGATCTGCCAACAGCAACCAGGCTCAACTACAAGAGGAGGGTGTACTCAGCCCACACAAAGGGCACACCTGGAGTACCCAGCTTGGGTGATAGGAGAGGTTGTGCCACTGGACCCTAGAGGACACCTACTACATGAGGCCACGCTACCAAGACAACGAATTATAGCAGCTCTACCTAATACATAAAACAAACACAGGGAGGCTTCCAATAAGGAAGCAAAAAACATGGAGGAGAAGCAAAAAAACAAAAGAGGAGACAAAAAAACATGGCTCAAATGAAAGAACAGATAAATTCCATAACAAAAGCTAAATGAAATGGAAGTAAGCAATTTATCAGATGAAGAGTTCAAAACACTGGTTATAAGGATGCTCAAGGAACTTAGTGAGGACCTCAGCAGCATAAAAAGATGCAGTCAGAAACAAAGGATACACTAATTGAAATAAAGATTCCTTTATAGGAAACAACAGTAGAGTGAATAAAGCTGATAATTAAATTAATAATTTGGAACATAAGGAAGAAAAAACAACCATTCAGAACAAGAAGAAAAAAGAATCAAAAGAAAAAAAAAGAGGATAGTGTAAGCAGCCTCTGGGACAACTTCAAGCATTCCAACATTCACATCATAGGAGTGCCAGAAGGAGAAGAGAATGAGCAAGAAATTGGAAATCTATTAGAAAAAATAATGAAAGAAAAGTTCCCTAATTTGGCAAAGGAAATAGACAGGCAAGTCCAGGAAGCACAGAGGGCCCCAAACAAGATGGATGCAAAGAGGCCCACTCCAAGAAACATCATAACTATAATGCCGAAGGTTAAAGATAAAGAGAGAATCTTAAAAGCAGAAAGAGAAAAGCAGTTAGGTACATATAGGGGAGTTCCCATAAGACTGTCAGCTGATTTCTCAAAAGAAATGTTGCAGGCTAGGAGGGATTGGCAAGAAATATTCAAAGTCATAAAAAGCAGGGACCTACTGCCAAGGCTGCTCTACCCAGCAAAGATATCATTTAGAATTGAAGGGCAGTTTAAGAGCTTCCCAGACAAGAAGGAACTAAAAGACTTCATCATCACCAAACCATTATTATATGAAATGTTAAAGGGACTTATTTAAGAAAAAAACCAGATCAAAACTATGAACAAAAAATGGCAATAAATAAATATCAGCAATTGAATCTAAAAAACAAACTATGCAAACAGGAACAACAGAGACAGAATCATGGATACAGAGACCATATTGATGGTCGCCAGATGGGAGAGGGGTTTAGGGAAATGGGTAAAGAGGTGAGGGGATGAAGAAGTACAAATAGATAGTTACAGAATAGCCATGGGGATGTAAATTACAGTATAGGAAATGGAGAAGCCAAAGAACTTATATGCATGGCCCATGGACATGAACAATGGCATGGGGATTGCATGAGGGAGAGAGGGATGCTGGGTAGAAGGGGGCAAAAGGGGAAAAATTGGGACTACTGTAATAGCATAAACAATAAATTATATTTTTTTTAAATCAAGATCTTTTAGACTAATTCCTGACACATGGCACTCTTTTTCCTCATCAGTGAGCTATCTCCAAATTATACTGTTTGATGAGTTACTTTAGTACTTATTCACTCATTCATCCAAAAATATTTATTCTATCTAGTATGCCAGGCACTGTCCTAGGTATATTGGATATAACACTTAATAAGATTCTATTGCAATCCTCAAGATATTTAAAGTCCAATGGGGTGACAAGAAATGACAATTCTGACACAAATTGGTAAATGTGATTTCTCTCTCCAAGATTTATAGAGCAGAGCACATGCCTCTGATTTCTGATTTCCCCACTGCTACCCTACCGCAACTTTATCATTTAAGTTCACCAGGATCTCAATTAGTAGGTAACTGATATCCTTGCTGTACTATTGCTGCTACAACCATTTTCTTCTTATTGGTACCACAATATAGGGGCCTTTCCTAAGTGGGGGGAAAAAGCATTAAGGTAGAAAATCTTCCTAGAGTCCCAAGTTCAAATAAAGTGTCAATTTCTGTAGCTCCCCACCATTTCCCTGCTAAAAGGTAGTCCCTGGGCACAGGCCTATTCTAAATACCATGGCACCAGAATATAACAAAACACATGCACACTAATTGCAGAGATGGCAGATCCAGCCCCAGCTTGCTTCCTTCTATTCCAGGTAAAGTTTAGACAGGAAAGAAGCAATGAGAAATGACTTGAGGGCCCAAGGATATCCTCTATGTTTTGTAAAGGGCAAAAATACAAGGAAGCAGAACCAATAACAACAGGAGGACACAAAAGTTTTCCCCACAGACACAGACTTCCTAACAGTACAAGATGTCAATACTCACTCCAGAAATAGATGACAAACTACAGAAGAAAACATGGGACATACAGAAATCACAACAGCTCCACTCCATTCCATCAAAAAAATGGCAATAGGAAATATTTTCTCACCTAATAGATCCATCTTATTTTCTTCTATGAGACGATTGATCAGACCATTGGCTCTCTCAATTGTGCAGACAGCAATATCCAAGGAATTGAAATGCCGTTTTGGAGAGGTACTGCCCATATAACCATCCACTTTTATTCCTACTTCCTGGAACAGACTCTGAATTGAGTAAGAAGGAACAATACTGGTGAAAACATTTGATATTCATGAATTGTAAATTGGTCTTATCCCAGAACATAGACATAAGTTTCTAACATAAATAATTATCAGATCACTGTTAGTCGTTCCTGGACAGGACACACTGGTTCTTTCTAGAATCATATACTAAAAAAAAAATAAAGTTTAAAATTGAAAAAACTCAGTACAGAGTCAAATAAAATTAACTATGCCATTTAATGACAGCACTTTCTAATCATAGTTCTAAGAACTGTTTATAGAAATTGAAATTGGAGAAAAACTACCACAAGTACTAATACTTTTAATCTAACAAAAAAACAAGACACTACCTTTCTTTAATGCTAATGTAACACTTTAAAAAACAAATTTTTACTTCATGAGGAAATTATTCTCATTACCCCACTAAGTTTTACATAATAGAAAAGTCTTCAAAATTCAAATGCAGTGAGACTTCGATGTCAATTTTTTTTTTTTAGTTTAACTTTTAACTAACATACCTTCTCAATAAAAAGGATCCTTTCATCGTTTTGTTACTTTGGTCTAAATTTAGAGGATATTACCATGGCCTCCAGGTTTGGCCTCTGAAATAACTGTTTAAAAGATTTACAGAACCATAGAACTTCAGAACTTCTCATTCAGTAAAATACTTCTGAGTGTTTGTTGACTTAACCCACAGTACTAGGGTTAACATCCTTATTTGACCAATGAAAAAAACTGAGGCCCAGCAGATTATGTGCCTGGCCTGAAGACAAAGTCGGTAGCAAAGCTAGGACTAGAACCCAGATTTTTTTGGACTACCAGTACAATAATCTTGCCATCCAACAGCACATTTTTTCACTGCAGAAATCACAACAATACACTTATTCTATTAAATGAAACACCATATTTGTAATGCCTTAAAAACCAATGAGCATCATACAAATGAAAAATGTTTTTCATTTTTGCAGAACAGAGGAACTGACCGCAGGCCTGGAGCTCTGCATACCCACTAATGGCTCTTGTTCTTCATCCCGACATGTTCCCAAACAGCCCTCAGTTAAGACAGGATATGCTTCCTGAAACACTCTTTTCTTTCCATGTGCAGTCTAGTCCTACTTTTCAGTTAAAATATTGATTGTTAACTTGCATATTTATATAGTAGTAGTATTCTACTTACTTCCTGAGGAAAAGTTTATCAATTTTAATACACTGTTCACCAATTACTTCTCTGATTTGATGGCCCTTTCTCCTTCATGCAATAATACAAAAGTTTCCCTTCATAAATGGTCAACACTTAAAGCTACATTGGGATGCAGATTTGACCTGCTTTTATAATTCTGTTTCAAATGAGTAAAGCTACGGCTGCTAGTAACAGGCTTTATCACAATTCCAAAATTAGTTTAAGAACATTACCTGGAGATAGTATTTCTTCTCTTTAGCCACAGAGACAAAGGGCAGAATGAACAAAGCTTTCTTCCGCATTTCCAAAACCCGCTTCAAAATAAGTAATTCAGCAACAAGAGTCTTTCCAGCACTTGTAGGAGCTGAAACAGGTTCACAAGGTTCACAAAAAGAAATAATATTTGATATACTGCATTAATAAATGTTTTAAACCACACCAAGTAACTACAAAATCTAAAACTATCATATCATTAAGGTCCAAAAGCATTTGAAACCTTTATACCCTTAAATGCCCGACTTTATTTCTTTTCTTTTTATTTCTTTCCTTTTTTAATTTTTTTTTATTTTTTCATGATTTTAGAGAGAGAGAAAGGAAAAGAGAGAGAGAAACCTTGATTTGTTGGTCCACTTATTTATGCTTTCATTGGTTGATTCTTGTATGTGCCCTGATGGGGGATGGAACGTCCAGCCTTGGCATATCAGGCAATGCTTTAACCAACGCAGCTACCTGGCCAGGGCCAAATGCCCCAACTTTAAACTAGCTCTCTAGCAGGATGGCAGCTACTAGGGGGTGAAGGATACGTTGGGGGGGGGGGGGTGGAAAACAGGAAAAAGGACTCATGGACATGGACAACATGGGATAAGTGGAGTATAAGGGGACTAAATGCTGATGGAAAAAATACAATACAGATTAAATCAATAAAAGAAAAAAAAGCTAGCCCTCTGAAGAGTCACACTGAAAATGGGGAATTATTAAACAAATCTTTATATGAATAGTAAATGACAAATATCATTGATTACCTAGCTTGTGCTTGAAGATCCTTTCCTTTAAGAACTAAATGACTAAAAGCCCTTCTTTGAGGAAGCAGATGAACAACTTTATTATATTGTAATAGGAGCTATGATGTAAGTTGAGGGAGAGGAGCCATAAGGAAGTTTATGGAAATGAAACCGAAGTAATGAGAAGAAAGAAGGGAACAGGCAAGCAATGCCAAGCAAAAGAAACAGTGTGTTCAAACACCTGGAAGAAAGCCTGGTGTGTTCAGATGGCAGTTAAGTTATTTAGTAGCCTACGTTATAAAACAAGTATGGGAGTGAAAAAACAGATATGAATGTGCCACATGAAGAAGTTTTATAAACCCATCATCTAAGGAATTTAGTTTATACTGAAAGCAATTCAGAGCAACAAGTAAGTTTTATGAAAAGGAGTGACAAGGTCATATTTGTACTTTATAAAGATCACTTTGACTGCTGGAGCAGAACAGGAGCAGAGAGAAAAAAATAAACTAGTTATAAGGCTATTGCATAATCAAGAAGAAAAATAATAGTGAGCATAATCTAGAAAAGAGATAACAGATGATAATAAACTAGGTAATGGACCTAGAAACAGAAAGAAGTAACCAGAATCAAGATATTGGAAGTTACAGACCCTGGACTTGGTGATTAATCGACAATAATTGGTGACTAGAGTTATAAATGACACCCAGATTTTGGTTTAAGTGTTTGAAATGGTCAGACCATTCTACCACTACCACTAATTACCATAAGTTAGCATTTTACGTATACTTTCTTCTTCTTCTTTTCTTTTTTATTGAATTTATTGGGATGACATTGGTGAATAAAATTATGTTTCAGTGTACAGTTCTATGGTACATTTTTTTTAATTTATTTTTTATTGTTATTTAATAACAGTTGTATGCCTTTTCTCCCCTTCCCTCCCCCCACCCCGGCTGAACCCACCTCCCTCCCCCACCCCCACCATCCCCCCTATGGTACATTATTTGTATAACAACATGTAGATGTTCACCACCCCACATCAAGTCTCCTTCCTATATGCCCAAAACTGTTCTAAATGCTCACTCATGCTCTCTCTCTAGTGATATGCAAGGTTACACAGCCAATACAAAGTACAGACAGTTTGCAAACCCAACCAGTCTGACTCCACAGTCTGAGCTTATACCTACTGATAAATGTCTATTTTTTGCAGCCATAACAAAAAATTTGGATGATTCACAATTTCAGAGAAAACTGACACAAAGGAAGGGCATCTTACCAATTAATTAGCTTCTAACATCAGTAGAATAAAAAGGTTTAAAAGTATGCATGTCAGAGTTGCCCTTGAAAGCCCATATAAATTTCCTATAAAGTATATTACATACGGTTTTGTGTATTCAATCCTGCACAAGCAGGTCAGTTTATAAAGATATAATTTATAATGCTCACACACTGAAGAGCAACTGAAATAGATGGGAGGAAAAGCAGATTTATGTCTCCCATTGCACACTCACTCTGGGACAGATGTTTGTTGAGGGGAATGGTAAACGGAATAGCTCTCTTTAAGGTGTGTGTTTTTCTTCCCTTCCCCCCACCCAGCCATATAATGGATTGTGCATAATTTAAATATGCTTATAATGAGACTCCACTTTTCATATATATTTTTAAGACTTTCTCTAGTTCTCAAGCACTGTCTCAACTACCTTTAAAAATCATTACTTCAATAGAGTATTCTTTACATTCATAATATCTTTTTTTTCTTTTTACTGTTATTCAGTTACAATTGTCTGCATTTTCTTCCCATCCCTCCACCCATCCCAGCCAATCCCACCTCCCTCCCCCACCTCTACTCTCCCCCTTGATTTCGTCCTTGTGTCCATATCTTTAAAATAGAGAAATTAATTTGCACAAATTTGAATACCTGAATAGACTAAATTCTTTCCTTCCAGGACTTGTCCAAGCAAAAGACATTCTGCCTGCCATTTAAACATCTTTTTTACACCAAAACTGTGATATGTCTCCAGAACCGCTGTAGGAAGTCCCCAATTTGCCAATAGCAGCTTGTCTATTTGATCGTCGGGATTTTGCTTGCATTCCCCTTTCAGGAAAAAATAAAAAAATTAATAGTTGAATTTAATTTAAAGATGACTTCAGTAGGTAGGTCTCCACTGTATTTTGGAATTCCTCTGTGTTGGAATGAGGCTACATAAAGCACACCTGACATAAAGCACGTCCAAGATAAGGATCTGTAAGAAGTACTGGGCGCTACGATGTGATGCGATTTGGCCAACTAGGAAGCTGTTTCTGTAAAGACCCAGAAACCACTTGTAGGCTACTCCCAGGCGGTAGCTAAACATAAGCTGGAAGCAATTTCGTGTCTGAACAGAAAGTGACCTGCCGCACCAGGCCCGAGTCACGAGCTGAGAAAGGGACTATAAACCGAGGGCACAGGTCGTGCAAACAAGCAAGCTCCTCGCGACGAGGACACCTTCCTATCTGCCCACCTCGCTGGCTGTCCCCAAAGTGCCTGGGAATACCTGCTGCTGAGGCCGACGGGCGGCTCCCGTCCCTCAAGCTGCGTCCTAGGCCGGGGGGCGGGCTCAGCACCGGCTCCGAGGGGAGCAGGCGGCTGTCACTGCTGTCACTGCAGTCGCTGCTGTCACTGCGGTCACCGCTGCTTCCCAAGAAGGAATCCGAGCCTGATGTTGAACGCCGCCGTTTCCCTCTCCAGCGCGAAAGATTCATCGTGAACTCTTCTCTGCTGTTCAGCGACAGCCACGGTTCCTGCGTCCTCCCGTTTTGGAGAAAACCGGCGCTGTGGCAGGTGTGGCCGTCATCTTCCCGCCAAGGCCTTCAAACTCGGGCCTCCCCGCCCAACCGGAACCATAGAGTTCTCGGTAATGACAGTAACCTGAGAACCATAGAATCGTGGGGAAGGAGCGGCTCTCGCTGGTGTCTTAGACCTCCCGCCTCCGTGGTTGATGAGTGTGAGACAAGCAGAGTTGGTCCTAGGGTTAAAGAGGCAGGGAAAAACACTTTACGTGTATAATCTGCATTTATAATCAGACCAGCCTAACCATTTTCTTTTTGTCCACTTCTTGTTTGAACAGCAAGATTCGCTAACTTCATAAATGAGCTACCCAGAATAGGTAGATCAGGGAAGTTAGTCTTCTCAACACATGGGTATATTCAAAAAATCATTACACATTATGTGTGCAAAACACATGAGAGGAACCTAAGATTTCTAATGGAATACAATCTGCTCCTCACTCCTAGCATGTGATGGAAGGGCAGAGGCTACGTTTCTTTACACGATGTCCACGTTAGCCATCACACACTGTGGGTACTGAGTGATGCCTAGTTGGGGACTGCGGGCAGACAGACCTCCTAGAGAGTTGCATGAACGTTTCAAGGAAGGAACCCTGGATGTACCTGAGTGATCATTGTGAGCCAAGAGCTTATTAGTGGACCTGTGTGCCACATATTGGCCAAGTAGAATCAAATGAGCTCTGGACATAAGCTGCTGCTGGTTAATTACCTAGTTGCACAATCCCTTTCACCAAGCAAATCTAGTAGGTGAAAGGCCTACCTTGAAGAGGCTATGCTATTCTAGGGCACTAAACATCTCAAAAGGATCAGTCTAATAAAAAAGACTCTAATACAAGTCTGGGAAATAACACTTGAGTGTCAATAATCTTGTGAAAACCTACTTTAAAAAAATTTTTTTTTGAACAACAATACTCTAAATTTCCACAAGATGGGGATATTACTCTATAAAGGAAGCATTTTTTTTCCCTAGTTACTGCGCATGCGTTGGCTCACTGAACTCATGCCCTTCTACTGTGTGCTGGACACTGGGCATCTAGCAGGCAAATGGCATGAAATGGCTCCTGCTCCCAAAGAGAAACAACCTAGAGAAGGAGACAAGCATTAAACTAGTTAATTAACTAGTTAGTTCTTTTAAATTATACTAATGCTCAAGCAGAAATGAACAGATTGCTATCAAAGAAATAAAAGGGATCCTAATTTAGATTGTAATCAGTGAAAAACTTTCTTAAAAGCATCTTAGCACGGGGTCAATGCAACTCTGTAGCCAATCAGTCCAGGTTTAAAGACTTAATAAGTGTGTGATTTGGGCAACTTGCTTTACTCCTTTGTGCTTCCTTTTCTTCACCTATATGAGGAGGATCAAAATAGTAACAACCTATTTGGTTATTGTAAGCACTAAAAAAGTCAATATGTGTAAAGTGCTTAGAACTGTGCCCTTCGCATAATAAGTACTATTCAAAGAAAATACTTAAATGTTCTAGTATTGCTCCCAATATGAATCCAACATTTTGATGGGAAAAGAATAAACCAAAGAAATCCTTCACATTATCCTGTTTTTATTTTGTCCACTATAATCAAGTAAGGAAAATAATTAGGGAAGAATTACAAATAATGGTTTATGTCATCCTATAAAAAGCCTAAAGAATATTTTATAATTTACAATTTATTTCAAACTTTAAACACCTGTTTCTAATTTATAAACTCTTAGAAGATAGAGAAGGCTACTTCTCAAAAATATTAAAGCATTTTTATGTTAACAGTTACTGTAATAATTAATACTAATACAGAAGAATTTCCCATCTGTCTTTGGGTCTGAATATATGTGCACATATTTTCTGCCAGTGTGACCTCGGAGATGTACCAATTCTGAACCGCTTTTTTTTAAATATATTTATTGATTATGCTATTACAGTTGTCCCATTTCCCCCCCTTCACTCCACTCCATCCTGCCCACCCCCTCCCTCCCACATTCCCCCCCTATAGTTCATGTCCATGGGTCATATTTATAAGTTCTTTGGCTTCTACATTTCCTACACTATTCTTACTCTCCCCCTGTCTATTTTCCACCTATCATCTATGCTACTTATTCTCTGTACCTTTCCCCCCCTCTCCCCCTCCCACTCCCCTATTGACAACCCTCCATGTGATCTCCATTTCTGTGGTTCTGTTCCTGTTCTAGTTGTTTGCCTAGTTTGCTCTTATTTTTGTTTTAGGTGTGGTCGTTAATAACTGTGAGTTTGCTGTCATTTTTACTGTTCCTATTTTTGATCTTCTTTTTCTTACATAGTCCCTTTAACATTTCATAGAATAAGGCCTTGGTGATGATGAACTGCTTAAACTTGACCTTATGTAGGAAACACTTTATCTGCCCTTCCATTCTAAATGATAGCTTTGCTGGATACAGTAATCTTGGATGTAGGTCCTTGCCTTTCGTGACTTGGAATACTTCTTGCCAGTCCCTTCTTGCCTGTAAGGCCTCTTTGGAGAATTCAGCTGACAGTCTTATGGGAACTCCTTTGTAGGTAACTGTGTCCTTTTCTCTTGCTGCTTCTAAGATTCTCTCCTTCTCTTTCATCTTGGCTAATGTAATTATGATGTGCCTTGGTGTGTTCCTCCTTGGATCCAGCTTCTTTGGGACTCTCTGAGCTCCCTGGACTTCCTGGAAGTCTATTTCCTTTGCCAGATGAGGGAAGTTCTCCTTCATTATTTGTTCAAATAAGTTTTCAATTTTTTGTTCTTCCTCTTCTCCTTCTGGCACTCCTATAATTCAGATGTTGGAACGTTTCAAGATGTCCTGGAGGTTCCTAAGCCTCTCCGCATTTTTCCAAATTCTTGTTTCTTCATTCTTTTCTGGTTGGATGTTTCTTTCTTCCTTCTGGTCCACACCATTGATTTGAGTCCCAGTTTCCTTCGCACCACTATTGGTTCCCTGTACATTTTCCTTTGTTTCTCTTAGCATAGGCTTCATTTTTTTCATCTAGTTTTCGAACAATTTCAACCAATTCTGTGAGTGTCTTAATAACCAGTGTTTTGAACTGTGCATCTGGTAGGTTGGCTATCTCTTCGTCACTTAGTTGTATTTTTTCTGGAGCTTTGAAGTGTTCTGTCATTTGGGCCTTTTTTTTTTTTTTTGTCTTGGTGCGTCTGTTACTTAAAGGGGCGGAGCCTTAGGTGTTCCCGGGGTGGAGTAACACTGGTCGCTGCTCTGTGACGCTGTACGTGGGAGAGGGGCCAAGACGGAGTAGGGCCCGCTCCACTCTCCACCGTATTTCAGTCACTGCCTCCGCTACCCACAATCAAATTTGGCCCCTCTGGTGCTGGTTCCCGAGTGGGTGGGCTTGTGCACACTCTAGGCCCCTGTAGGTCTCCCCAACGACCTCTCCTGTGAGGCTGGGAGTCTCTCCTGCTGCCGCCCCAACCCCCACGGGTGTTTTCAATCAGAGGTTTGAGGCTTTATTTCCCCGAGCTGGAGCCCTGGGTTGCGCGGTCTGCTTCGATCCCCCCCGTTTGTCCAGTTTCTCTGTGCTCGAATGTGGGGCTGCAGGGTCTGCTAGTGGTTGGACTGCCTGCCCTGTTCGTCCCACACTCCGCCAGCCTCGGTCCCACCACGGCAACCCGAGTCCTCTCCGCCCAGGCTGCCCGTCTCAGCCCCTCCTACCGGTCTGGATCTTTGTTTCTTTTTTATCTACTTGGTGTCGCACTTCCTTGCCGTTCGATTTTCTGTCAGTTCTGGTTGTGCAAGGAGGCGCAGTGTGTCTACCTACGCCGCCATCTTGGTTCTCTATCCCAATTCTGAACCGCTTTAAACTTAATCTCTGGGTAAAACTTTTTTTATTTTTTTTAAGATACATAAGTATAGAATAATGTTAGACACACAGAGCCAGCTTTGACCAGGCTTCCAGCCTCATCATCTCAATCTGCAGAACAGTATTTCTCTGTTTTATTTTCTGAGGGTGTTGCCCTTCTTGGGTTTGGGGGATTTTAGATCTTACTTCTCATCCTGTTAGGAAACCCAGACTGCTATCTCCCAGAATACATAATTCATTAAAATCCACACTCTAGACCACCAGGGGTCAGCAGACATCCCTATGGAAAACTTTGGTTCTAATGGAGAGGTGTCAAACTCATTTTCACCAGGGGCCATATCAGTGTTACAGTTGCCTTCAAAGGGCCAAATGTAATTTTTGGACTGTATAAATGTAACTACTCCTTAACTGTTAAGGAGTTGTAATTACATTTGGCCCTTTGAGGGCAACTGAATTTCTTAAATATATTTTTATATAACATTCTGAATATTAAGGAAAAGTGTACAGTGCTAGAAGTGGTTTCTTGCTCAACCTAATATTGCTGAAAATAGGAGCAAAGGAAACTCAAATTACAGTTGATGTACATTCAAAGATATCATCTGATTATTTAGGTAAGTTTGCATAGATAATGAAGTGTGATTTTTTCCATTGAAATTGCAAGGGTTATATGGAAGATAAAATTTACACAAACTACATGTGTGAATAGATGAAAACAGAAACATCTACCCAGACTGAATAAATTCTTGAGTGAAATCAAGTGGATTTTCACTTGAGTGGAAGGGATTTGCAAAAGAAGAAAGAGCTAGAAAATATACAAGATCAGAAATATGGGATTGGAGTAATGCTGATTGGGGCCAAAATTCTCAGATTAAAGGAGATGCTAATTAAGAGAATTTTGTGTTTGAAGTTCAGTGGTTCTCAACAGAAACAAGACCAATGGCTACACATTAGAATCCCCTGGGAGCTTTAAAATTGTTATCCTACTTCTGGAGATTCTGACATAATTGCTCTAGGATACATTCTAGGCGCATAAAAGCTCCCCAGGTGTTCCTAATGTGATGCTGGAATTGAGCCACAGGTGCATCTAAAGCACAGGTGGCAAACACAAGACCCATGGTCCCAATCCGAATCTGAATCCAGCCCTCCACCTTGTTTTATCCCGCCAAGCACCTTGTTTCTACCCGGCAGCAGTGCAGAGCTCCTTGCCCCTAATTAAGGAGTAGTTACATCTATATAGTCCTAAAATTACATGCAGTCCTTTGAAGGCAACTGTGTGGCTGATGTGGCCCCCAGTGAAAATGAGTTTGACACCCCTGAAAAGAATAAGGCAGACTTGAATTCAGGTGGCTTCACTGACAAAACTTTAAAAGAAGAGGCTTAAATTAACAAGGAACTCTGTAAAGGACCTATTTCTCCACAGTGACCCGAAGAACTAGTTGAAATAGCTGACTTATGGGTGGGGATGGAAGCAAAATTGAACTAACTTCAAAGGTCTCAGTTAAAGCATCAGAAAGCTAATTTAAAGGTGGAAACCTAAACAATGAATGTCTGAGAGAGACTAAACTAATTAAAATGCATGAACACACACACACTTGTAACTTCCAAATTTATATAAAGGCTGTTTTCCCACTTTTCACATGGGAATACTGCTGATTGCCTGTGTAGTAAACACCAGGCAGATGAAATGGGGAAGAGGAAAGAGCAGTAAGCCTAGGAATCCTAAAGATGCAGTTTTTAGAGTAGAAATAGCCTTTGATTAGATAGAGAAAGGGTGCGTACTCTGCCTAGGGAAAAGTTATCAAAAGGGGCCCTGGTGCATGGAACACCCTCCTGCTTGGTTTGCGTCAGATCACATCAAAGCAATCGCTCCCGGTCTTCCATTTAGGTCTGAGGTAAAGATTTTAGATCAGCCCTTACTGATTCAGAGAATTTCTCTAGATGTTACTATTTTTTTCTTTGACATCCTCAACCCTACCCCTTTTTTATCTAGACAAAATCTTCCCCAAATCAGCAGCAACAAATGAAAAATAGAAAGGGATTTGTTATAGCCAGTTGTTAGGGTGAAGAGACAGGGTAAAAGGCCTGGTCGGGGATGAATTTTTGTTCCTGTCTCCTTTTTGCATTTTGCCATCACCTCTTTCCCTAATTCTCCCTTCATTTGCATTTATTCACTTTCCTCTCCTTCCCTTTCTGTTTACATTTAACCACTATTAAGACAGCATACTCTTATGTATACTAGAATGCAAAATTTTACTTTGAATAGACTCAGATCCTCCATGGAAAAAACTATTATGGTAAAGGAAAACTTACACTTAACTGTACTTTTTATGTTAATAAAATGGCCATTAAGGTGACTCATAGGTGTTCTTAAGTGTGATTTTTATTACATATTAGACAATCTTCTGAGTATGAATTGGTATATAAATACATCTAAAAATTCTATCTTTTTCCTTCCTAAAGTGGGACCAATTTACAAAGATCACATCTTCATGGCCTGTTTTGATGGCATGCACATCCTGGGTATGTCAGCGACAACCTGAAGGACAAGGACATACAGATCCTCTTCTCCTATATCACCTCACCTACACGGGCAAAGCAAGAGTGTTTCTGTCAGTTCAGCAAGTCATGAGTATCTCATCATCTGCATTACAAGCCATGGAATTTGGCTTTTATTCTTTAGAGATTGGAAAAGCACTGGAAAGCAAGAAAAAAAAAACTTGTATTGGGTTGGCCAAAAAGTTCGTTTAGTTTTTTCCGTACAATGGCTCTACTTGTTCTTAGTTGTCTTTAACTTCATTCGAAACAATTTTGTTAGATTGTATTGTGATAGCTGTCCTATCAGAGTGCATTTTTAAAAAAATATCAAAATTGGTGAATTTTTGTGCAGACATATTGAAGATAGAAGAAAATATGCAACATTTTTGGTGTATTATGCTTTAGTATTTCAAGAAAGGTAGACATACAACTGAAATGCAATGAAAGATTTGTGCAGTGTAGGGAGAAGGTGCTGTGACTGATCAAATGTGTCAAAAGTGGTTTGCAAAGTTCCTTGGTACTACTAACATTTTGGCCAAATAATTCTTTGCTGTGGGGATGTCTTAAGCATTGGAAGATGTTTAGCAGCATCATTGGCCTCTACCCACTAGAAGCCAATAGCGGGAGATCATTGACATACTCAAAATATCCAAATCAATAAAGTTATTGGTGAAAATGAAAAGTTTGTCTTTTATTTTAAGGAAAAATCTAAACGGACTTTTTGGCCAACCCAATATCAATTTATGTTAAAAGATGCCCTGGGTCTCGTATGGAGAAAAAAAGGAATGTAAAGGAGCAAAAGCAGAGGAAAGGAAATGAGTTATAAAATTACTGCCATCCTCCATTAAATAAATATGGGTGGCTTTTTGGTAACAGCGAAAATGATCAGGTTGGGTATCTGATAGTCTATTAAATCAGATTGTGTATTGAAAGTAGGTTGCATGTGGCCCAGAAGATAGCGGCAAGATAGGTGGGAGCGGAGTCCACTTCCCCTCAGCACCAGTGAAATGCCTAGCTGATCTGAGGAACACAGCAAACAGCCAAAAGTATTCCAGTATATATGAAGATTGGAGACCAAAAATTGTAGAGGACATTGAAAAATGAGACTGTAAGAAGAGTGCTATAGGAGCTACTATAAAGGACACATGGACAAAATCAAGAGGGAGGGTGGAGGTGGGGGAGGGAGGGGGGTTTGGCTGGGGTGGGGTGGAGGGATGGGGAGAAAAGGCTAGCGCAGGGACCAGGACTGCTGAAGCCCCTGGCCGGGGCCTCAGGGTCTGCTGCAAGATTCTTGGGAGAGAGCCAGGCTGGGCTGTGTGAGAGGCCAGATGCTTATTTGGACCAGGGGGCTTGAATAGGAGGAATTTCTCGAAAAGAAAAAGAGAAAATAGAGGCACTCAGCGGTTATTTAGAGAATTCTCCACAGCAGCCGTGGCCTCTTGCGCCCCCAACCACTCAGCCCCTGGACTGTGAACACCAGATAAGCAGCCCCAGCACACACCTGAAGCCCAGGTCGGTGTGCACCCAGATCAGCAGTCAGGCTGCCTGGGCCCACAAGCCCAAAGCCCCCAGGTAGGTGTGCACACAGATCAGCACCCTAGGCGCCCACACCTGAAGACCCAGATGGGTAAGCACCCCGATCAACAGCCTGGTTACCCATAGCTACCACTCCTGAAGCACTGGGGACTGAACACCTCCCACCTAGCCCCTGTGCACAGAGCCCTGAAGGGCCTACTCGCTCTCTAGGAGGAAGGCAGAATGCCCAGCAGAGGGGAGCTGCAGGGCTAGGGGAGACTGCAGTCCCCAGAAAGACTTGACTCAGTAGAGGGCTGAACTACCCTGAAGGAGCACCAAGAGCCCCTAGCATCTAGGACAGCAAAGAGCAAGAAGGTATACTGTGAGTTGCCCCTAATTGGTGCACCTCAAGGACAGCACAACTGGTGGATTAAAGGCCTATGGGGGAGCAGAAGGACCCTGAGGAACCCTGGGCTGGAGGCTGGACAACAGCAAAGAGTGTAGCTCAGGAAGGGAGAAAAGTGAAACCAATCCCTCCACCCACCCGCTCCTGTTTCACAGACAGGAAGAGCAGCAGAACTGACCTGACCTGTTTAAAGCCAGTAGAAGACTTTTTTTTTTAATTCCTTCTTCCTTTCTGTCCTTCTTTCTTTTTTTATTTCTTCCTCCTTCCTTCCTTTACTTCTTTATTCCTTCTTCCTGCCTTCTATTATTTATTTTTTATTAAAATTCCTTCTTCTTTTCTTTCCCTCCGATCTTTTTTTATTCCTTCTTCCTTCCCTCCTTCCTTTCCCTTTCTATTCCCTTTTCCTTCCTTCCCTTTTTCTTTTTCTTTTTTTTCTCCTTTTCCCACAAGTGAGACAATAAAACCTGGAGCCCTGAAAAGACCAGAGTTAGACCCAAACAGCGGTCATCCTAATAGCCAAGACAGTGACACAAATTTCATTTTGCTACTCCAGAGAACTTGCAAGGTGTGAGCGGTGAACACCAGTACACCTCTGGAAGAGGAAACCCACCAACAAAGGAACCACCAACAGATAATAACAGAAGAGGGTGAAGAAGGGAGTGGAAGCCACACTAATCTCAGTCCAGGACTGATCTGGAAATACAGCTAAATAGTGGAGAAATTACTCAGAACAAACAACTGGACAAGAGCGAGAGAGCAGCCTCAAAACCTTGTACACACAGAAGAATCAACTCCAACACAACCTGCCCACATCTGCACAACAGAATACAAGGCGTGGTAGATGGAGTGACCCTCAATTAACCAGCTCAAGGGAAAGACGCATCAAAGAAAAACCCAACAACAATCAAAACCCAAAGACATACAGAGAGCCAACAAACAACAGCCAGAAGTTTAAAACTAAATTTTCCAGAAGTTTAAAACTAAAATAGCCCTGGAACCAGAACAGATTCTCAGATATGGCAGAGGGATTGCCCCAATCTGGAACTCTGGTGAAAATATCGCCCAATTAAAGGATATTCCAGATTGTCCCGGTGGTGCCAAGAGAATATTTGAATTACAGTTCATGCCTCAGCTGCTCAACTACGTCAAGGCCGACAGGCGACAGGAGTGCTGACTGGGGCATCCTGGCCATCTCCACCTGTGCTGGAAGCTGAGACTTGGGCACTGGCTACACACAGGAATCTGTTTGGAAGCAAGATAAAACAGCTACACCTTAAAAACAACCTCATAATCTCTTAGACCTTGCAATTCTATTTTTAGGACTTTATCCTAAGGAAATAATTATACCAGAGAGAGACAAGTACAAAAACATTGTTGTAGCCATTGTTTATACTGTTTAAATATTAGTGAAAAAAATATGTCCAGTAACAGGGAATTACGTAAATGTTGGTGTATCTATCCAGTGGAAGGCTATGCAGTTTTAACAATACAGATCTGTGTGCACACTAAATAAGGTACAGGTCTGAATTCATGCCAAGACACCATTACAGATGGTATTCCTAGTAGGAGTGTAATTTTTAAAACCATGTGTACATATGTATGTGCACAGAACTAAATCTGGAAAGATACATACAAGGTGTGAAGGTTAACAGAATGGTGTGCTAAGTGAAATGATCTTTTTACCCATATGTATATTTCTTCAATAAAAAGTTAGTTATATGCAAAAAAAAAAAAAGTTAGACTTTCTCACTCTATTCTCCCCATCTCTTAATGCCTCCCTCCCCCTGCCTCCCCTTCCTTCTCTGGGAAAAGGATACTTACAGCACCTGGGATGGCAACATAGGGTCTAGGACTTTCCTATTCCCATAGATAATCTTCTGCTTTTAAAAAAAGATTTTTAGAAAACTGGACTTTAAATTTTTTGAGTCATTCAGTTACACAGAATCATCTTTAAACATTGGCTTAGGGTTGCGTTTTGTTTTTTTAATTTTTATTGTTATTCAATTACAGTTGTCTAAATTTTCTCCTCATCCCTCCACCCCACCCGAGTCGAACCCACCTCCCTCCCGCAACCTCCACCCTCCCCCTGGATTTTGTACCTGTGTCCTTTATAGTAGCTTCTGTAAACCCCTCTCCCCACTGTCCCCTCTCCACTCGCCTCTGGCTATTGTTACATTGTTCTTTTTTTTGATATATTTATTGATTATGCTATTACAGTTGTCCCATTTCCCCCCCTTCACTCAACTGTATCCTGCCCACCCCCTCCCGCCCACATTCCCCCCCTATAGTTCATGTCCATGGGTCATACTTATAAGTTATTTGGCTTTTACATTTCCTACACTATTCTTACCCTCCCCCTGTCTATTTCACACCTATCATTTATGCTATTTATTCTCTGTACCTTTCCCCCCTCTCTCCCCCTCCCAATCCCCTATTGATAACCCTCCATGTGTTCTCCATTTCTGTGGTTCTGTTTCTGTTCTAGTTGTTTGCTTAGTTTTCTTTTGTTTTGTTTTTAGGTGTGGTTGTTTATAACTGTGAGTTTGCTGTCATTTCTACTGTTCATATTTTTGATCTTCTTTTTCTTAGATAAGTCCCTTTAACCTTTCATATAATAATGGCTTGGTGATGATGAACTCCTTAAACTTGACCTTATCTGAGAAGCACTTTATCTTCCCTTCCATTCTAAATGATAGCTTTGCTGGATACAGTCATCTTGGATGTAGGCCCTTGCCTTTCATGACTTGGAATACTTCTTGCCAGTCCCTTCTTGCCTGTAAGGTCTCTTTGGAGAATTCAGCTGACAGTCTTATGGGAACTCCTTTGTAGGTAACTGTCCTTTTCTCTTGCTGCTTCTAAGATTCTCTCCTTCTCTTTCATCTTAGGTAATGTAATTGTCATGTGCCTTGGTGTGTTCCTCCCTGGGTCCAACTTCTTTGGGACTCCTGAGCTTCCTGGACTTCCTGGAAGTCTATTTCCTTTGCCAGATGAGGGAAGTTCTCCTTCATTATTTGTTCAAATAAGTTTTCAAATTTTTGTTCTTCTTCTTCTCCTTCTGGCACCCCTATAATTCGGATGTTGGAACATTTCAAGATGTCCTGGAGGTTCCTAAGCCTCTCCTCATTTTTCCAAATTCTTGTTTGTTCATTCTTTTCTGGTTGGATGTTTCTTTCTTCCTTCTGGTCCACACCGTTGATTTGAGTCCCAGTTTCCTTTGCATCACTATTGGTTCCCTGTACATTTTCCTTTGTTTCTCTTAGCATAGCCTTCATTTTTTCATCTAGTTTTCGAACAAATTCAACCAATTCTGTGAGCGTCTTGATAACCAGTGTTTTGAAATGTGCATCTGATAGGTTGGCTATCTCTTCCTCGCTTAGTTGTATTTTTTCTGGAGCTTTGAAGTGTTCTGTCATTTGGGCCTTTTTTTTTTTTTTTGTCTTGGTGCGTCTGTTACTTAAAGGGGCGGAGCCTTAGGTGTTCCCAGGGTGGAGTAACACTGGTCGCTGCTCTGTGACGCTGTACGTGGGAGAGGGGCCAAGACGGAGTAGGGCCCGCTCCACTCTCCACCGTATTTCAGTCACTGCCTCCGCTACCCACAATCAAATTTGGCCCCTCTGGTGCTGGTTCCCGAGTGGGTGGGCTTGTGCACACTCTAGGCCCCTGTAGGTCTCCCCAACGACCTCTCCTGTGAGGCTGGGAGTCTCTCCTGCTGCCGCCCCAACCCCCACGGGCATTTTCAATCAGAGGTTTGAGGCTTTATTTCCCCAAGCTGGAGCCCTGGGTTGCTCATTCTGCTTCGCTCCCCGCCGTTTGTCCGGTTTCTCTGTGCGCAAATGTGGGGCCCCGAGGTGCTACCCGCTGCTCTGCCTGCCTCATTCTCCGCCACTCTGAGTCCGGCCCTCTCAGTTTATCTGTGCAAACGTGGGGCCGCAGGGTCTGCTAGTGGTCAGACTGCCTGCCCTGTTCGTCCCACAGTCCACCAGTCTCGGTCCCACCAAGGCCATGCTAGTCCTCTCTGCCCCGGTGGACATCTCCGCCCCTCCTACCGGTCTGGATCTTTGTTTCTTTTTTATCTACTTGGTGTCGCACTTCCTTGCCGTTTGATTTTCTGTCAGTTCTGGTTGTGTGAGGAGGCGCAGTGTGTCTACCTACGCCGCCATCTTGGTTCTCTCCCGTTACATTGTTCTTAATGTCAATTGTCTCTGGTTATATTTTGTTTGCTTTTTTCTCCTGTTGATTATGTTCCAGTTAAATGTGAAATCATATGGTATTTGCCTTTCACCACCTGGCTTATTTCACTTAGCATAATGCTCTCCAAATCCATCCATGCTGTTGCAAAGGGTATAAGCTCCTTCTTTCTCTGCTGCGTAGAATTCCATTGTGTAAATGTACCATAGTTTTTGAATCCACTCATTTGCTGATGGGCATTTAGGTTGTTTCCAGTAATTGGCTATTGTAAATTGTGCTGCTATGAACATTGGGGTGCATAGGTTCTTTTGGATTGGTGTTTCTGGGTTCTTAGGGTATAATCCCAACAGCGGAATTGCGGGGGCAAAGGGCAGTTCCATTTTTAGCTTTCTGAGGAAATTCCATACTGTTTTCCACAGTGGCCTCACCAGTCTGCATTCCCACCAACAGTGCACTAGGGTTCCCTTTTCTCTGCATCCTCTTTAACATTTGTTTGTGGATTTGTTTATGTTGGCCACTCTAACCGGTGTGAGGTGGTACCTCATTGTGGTTTTAATTTGCATGTCTCTGATGGCTAGTGATGCTGAGCATCTTTTCATATGTCTCGGGGACCTCTGTATGTCTTCCTGGGAGAAGTGTCTGTTCAAGTCCTTTGCCCATTTCTTAATTGGGTTGTTTGTCTTCCTGGAGTAGAGTTGTGTGAGTTCTTTATATATTTTGGAGATCAGGCCCTTGTCTGAGGTATCATTGGCAAATATGTTTTCCCATACTGTTGGTTCTCTTTGTATTTTAATGCTGTTTTCTTTACCCATGCAGAAGCTTTTTATTTTGATGAGGTCCCATTTGTTTATTCTTTCCTTTATGTCCCTTGCTTTAGGGGATGTGTCTGTGAGAATGTTGCTGTGTGGAATGTCTGAGATTTTCCTGCCAATGTTTTCCTCTAGGACTTTTATGGTGTTACAAATTATATTTAAGTCTTTATCCACCTTGAATTTATTTTTGTGTATGGTGTAAGTTGGTGATTGAGTTTCATTGTTTTGCACGTAGCTGTCCAGATCTCCCAACACCATTTGTTGCAGAGGCTATTTTTGCTCCATTTTATGCTCCTGCCTCATTTGCGAAATATTGACCATAGAGACTTGGGCTTATTTCTGGGCACTCTGCTCTGTTCCATTGGTCTATGTACCTGTTTTTATGCCAGTACCATGCTGTTTTGATTACAGTGGCCTTGTAATACAGTTTGATATCAGGTATTGTGATCCCTCCTGCTTTGTTCTGCTTTCTCAAAATTGCTGCAGCTATTCGAGGTCGTTTATGGTTCCATATAAATTTCTGAAATGTTTGTTCTATATCTGTGAAATATGTCATGGGTACTCTAATAGGGATTGCATTGAATCTATAAATTGCTTTGGGTAGTATGGCCATTTTGATAATGTTAATTCTCCCAATCCATGAGCATGGTACATGCTTCCTTTGTTAGTGTCTTCCTTAATTTCTTGCTTCAGTGTTGTGTAGTTTTCTGAGTACAGGTCTTTTACCTCCTTGGTTAGATTTATTCCTAGGTACTTTATTTTTCTTGTTGCTGTATCAAATGGGATTTTTTTCCTGATTTCTGTTTCTGCTGTTTCGTTGTTGGTATACAGGAATGCCTTTGATTTCTTAGTATTGACTTTGTATCCAGCTGTTTTGCCAAATTTATTTATTAGGTCGAGTAGTTTTTTGGTGGAGTCTATAGGATTTTCCATGTACACTATCATGTCATCTGCAAACAGTGACAGTTTCATTTCCTCCTTTCCAATTTGGATGCCTTTTATTGCTTTTTCTTGTCTGATTGCTGTGGCTAGGACTTCCAATACTATGTTGAATAGGAGTGGTGAGAGAGGGCATCCTTGTCTTGTTGCTGATCTTAGTGGGAAAGCTCTAAGTTTTTGTCCATTGAGTATGATGTTGGCTGTAGGTCTCTCATATATGGCCTTTATTATGTTGAGGAATGCTCCTTCTATTCCCACTTTCTTGAGGGTTTTTATCATAAATGGGTGCTGTATCTTATCAAATGCTTTTTCCGCACCTATTGATATGATCATGTGGGTTTTGTCTTTGCTGTTGTTTATGTGATATATTATGTTTATTGATTTGAGAATATTGTACCATCCTTGCATTCCTGGGATGAATCCCACTTGGTCATGGTGTATGATCTTTTTAATGTATTGCTGGATGTGGTTTGCCAATATTTTGTTGAGGATTTTAGCGTCTATATTCATTGGCAATATTAGCCTGAAGTTTTCTTTCTTTGTTGTGTCTTTATCTGGTTTTGGTATTAGGATGATGTTGGCTCCATAAAATGAGTTTGGAAGTCTTACATCTTCTTGAATTTTTTGAAATAATCTGTGGAGGATGGGGGTTAGCTCCCCCTTAAATGCTCTGTAGAATTCTCCCGTGAAACTATCTGGTCCAGGGCTTTTGTGTGTCAGAAGCTGTTTGATTACTGTTTCAATTTCATCAGGCATTACTGGTCTGTTCAGGCTTTCTGCTTCTTCTTCACTGAGTGTTGGAAGGTTATATTTTTCTAGAAATTTGTCCATTTCATCTAGGTTTTCAATTTTTTTTGGCATACAGTTCTTCGTAGTAATTTCTTACAATCCTTTGTATTTCCATGGTATCAGTTGTAGTCTCTCCTCTTTCATTTCTGATTCTGTTTGTTTGGGTCCTCTCTCTTTTTTTCTTTATGAGCCTGTTTAAAGGCTTGTTGATTTTGTTTATCTTTGTGAAGAACCAGCTCCTGACTTTGTTGATCCTTAGAATTGTGCTTTTAGTCTCTATGTCATTTAACTCTTCTCTGATCTTGGTTATTTCCTTCCTTGTACTTGCTCTGGGTTGTCTTTGTTGTTGTTCCTTGAGTTTGTGTAGGTGTACACTTAGGTTGTTTATTTGAGATGTTTCTATTCTTTTTAGGTAGGCCTGTATGGCTATGAACTTCCCTCTCAGGACTGCCTTTGCTGTGTCCCATAGGTTTTGGATTGTTGTGAGTTCATTTTCATGTTTCCAGGAACTTTTTGATTTCTCCCCTAATCTCATTTTTCACCCATTTTTTGTTTAATAGCATGCTATTCAATCTCCATGTTTTTGAGCGTTTTGGGGTTTTTTCCTTCAGATTTGTTTCTAGTTTCAGTCCCTTATGGTCAGAGAAAATGCTTGATATGATTTCAATTTTCTTGAATTTGTTGAGGCTTGCTTTGTGTCCTATCATGTGGTCTATCTTTGAAAATGTTCCATGTACACTTAAAAGGAATGTGTATTTTGCTTCTTTGGGATGAAAGGCTCTATATATATCAGTTAAGTCCATTTCATCTAGGGCGTTCTTCGGTGCCACAATATCTTTGTTGATATTATGTTTGGAAGATCTGTCCATCTTTGACAGTGGGACAGATCTTCTATAATTGTGTTGCTGTCAATATCTTTCTTGAAGTCCTCCAAGATTTTCTTTATGTATTTGGGTGCTCCTATGTTGGGTGCATATATATTTACAATGTTTATGTCTTCTTGGTGGATTCTTCCTTTGAGCATTACGAAGTGACCATCTGGGTCTCTCTTTATGGCCCTTCTTTGGAAGTCTAATTTGTATGATATGAGTATTGCTACCCCGGTTTTTTTTTCTTGTCCATTTGCTTGGAAAATTTGTTTCCAGCCCTTCACTTTCAGTCTGTGTAGGTCCTCTGTCCTGAGGTGGGTCTCTTGTAGGCAGCATATGTGTGGGTCATGCTTTCATATCCACTCAGCTATTCTATGTCTTTTGATTGGAGCATTTAAGCCATTGACATTTAAGGTTATTATTGATAGTTACTTATTCATTGCTGATTTTTTATACCTGTGTTCTTCTCTCTCTCTTTTCCTTCCTTTCCTTAAAGCAGTCCCTTTAGCATCTCTTGTAGAGCTGGTTTGGTGGAGATATATTCTTTTAGACTTCTTTTGTCTGAGAAACTCCTTATGTGTCCTTCTATTTTGATTGAGAGCCTTGCTGGGTAAAGTAGCCTTGGTTGCAGGCCTCTGGTTCTCATTACTTGGAATATTTTTTGTCATTCTCTCCTGGCTTGGAGCGTTTCCATTGAGAAGTAAGCTGCTAACCTTATTGGGGCTCCCTTGTATGTTACTTCCTGTGTTTCCCTTGCTGCCTTTAAGATTCTTTCTTTGTCTTGGATTTTGCCATTTTAATTATGATGTGTCTTGCAGTGGGCCTCTTTGGGTTCCTCTTGCTTGGGACTGTCTGTGTTTCCTGGATTTGTATGACTTTTTCTCTCATCAAATTTGGGAAATTTTCCATCATTACTTTTTCAAACAGCTTTTCTATCCCTTGCTCTTCTTCTCCTTCTGGTATCCCTATTATATGGATATTATTACATTTCATGTTGTCCTGCATTTCCCTTAATCCCTCTTCATTCTTTCTGAGCCTCTTCCTTTGCTTGCACATTCTCGGTGTTTTTTTCTACTTTGTCCTCCAGCTCGCTGATTCGATCCTCTGCTTCATCTAGCCTCCTTTTGATTCCTTCTACTGTGTTCTTCAGTTCAGAAATTGTGTTCTTCATTTCCTCTTGGCCCTTGTTGATAGTTTCTATTTCCTTTTTCATGTTGATATACTTTGTAGTGAGTTCATTGTAGTTTCCCTCTAGTTTTTGGTAATTCTATGTGAGCTTATGAAGCTTCTTTATAACCAATTCCTTGAACTCAGTATCTGATAGTTGACTTGCCTCTTTTTCATCTAGCATTGTTTCTGAGACTTCCCCCTCTCCTTTCATTTGGGGATTGTTTCTTTGTCTTCCCATTGTTTGTAAGACTCTTCTTGTTAGCCTCTTCTTCTTAAATTGCTCTCTTCTGACCCCCTGGGTTTTTGATGTAAACTTCTGTGATAGAATACCTGTGAGATTCAGTGATACAGTTTCCTTGACCTCCCCCTCTTACTGATCTTGGGCTGTGGTTTATGTTGGCTCTGTGTATGTCTTTGGTTTTTGGTTCTTTTTGGGTCTTTCTTTGGTGGGTCTTTCCCACCAACTGGTAATCTGAGGGTCAGTCTGTTCCCTACCTCTTGTTTTCTATTGTGCAGGTGTGGGCAGGTTGTGTTGGAGCTGGTTTCTGTGTGTACAAGATTTTGAGACTTTTCTCTTGCTCTTGTTCAGTTGTTTATTCTTAGTAATTTCTTCACTATTTATTTGCATTTTCAGGTAGGTCCTGGGTTGACTTAGTGTGACTTCCACTCCCTCCTTCACCTTCTTCTGTTGTTATCTGTTGGTGGTTTCTTTGTCGGTGCGTTTCCTCTTCCAGGAGGTATCCTGGTATTCCCAGCTTCTACCCACTCTTTTTTACGGTAGGCCTCCCCCGGGATATGTGTGTGTGCACAGAGCCTTACTTGATTCACACTCTCCCAGGTGCCTGTGGTCTCAGTTCCCCACGAGATGAGGTGCGGACACTCCCTGGTGGGTGCGTACACACTCTGGTGGGTGCATACACTCCCCGGTCGCTGGGCACACTCCCCGGTCACTGGGCACCCTCCCCCAGTTGGTGCCTGTAGTCTCAGCTCCCTCCAAGATGAGGTGCGGACACTCCCCGGTGGATGCGTACAGTGCCCGGACCAGTGGCGGGGTACGGAGGAGACTGGAGCTGTTGGAGCAGGGGAATTCCCCAAAGTGCCCCCAAGGGTCTTTTTCTTTTTGGGAAAATCCTCCTGCTCAATCCTGTGGCTCCCTCCGTACAAGGAAGGGCCTGTCCTCTCACACAGCCCACCTCTCCAGCTAGACCGGGGACTGTCCAGGTCAGGGTCACATATGGCCCAACTTTCAACTCTCCCCAGCCAGCACCCATGGTCTCCATGTGTTTACCACACTTCGTCCTTATCCCCCTCCCTGCGACTTCATGCAATTAGGTCCCTCACAGTGTTGCTTGGGCCTTGTTTGGCAGGGGAGGGGGCCTTTAACCCGGATCTCTCCCAGGAGTCCTGCGGCAGGCCCAGCAGGAATGGGCCTGGGGCTGCAGAGGGCCTGGGGCTGCAGCCGCCCTGTTCCCATGCTGGTCCCAGGGACCTTTTTGTCCTGAAGCAATCTCCTTACCTTCTGTTTTCTCAGTGTCCTCTGTACTTTTTTGTCTCCTGTCTTCATAAACACTGGGGTGCTTTTGGCTGTTCACTTTGTTCCTCAGTAGAGTGGGTAGGTGTTTCACCCAGGTGCAGAGGGAAGTTGACTCCGCTCCCACCTATTGCACCACCATCTTAAAAAAAAAAAGTGGCTTAGGGTTTTTAAAAAATATTTTGTCACCTCCAACATTTTGGTTGATGGAAGTCCATCCATGTCTTTCATAAATCAGAGAGAAAAAAAGATTACACTAACCCATGCAATTTTTCAACAAACCTGTTTTAAAAACTAACTTCTCACCCTGACTGGTGTGGCTCAGGGGGTTGAGCATCATCTGCAAACAGAAAGGTGGCCGGTCCGATTCCCAGTCAGGGCACATGCTTGGGTTGCAGGCCAAGGCCCTGATTGGGGGCATGCAGAGACAGCCTATGGATGTTTCTCTCCCTCTCTTTCCCCCTCCTTTTCCCTCACTCTAAAAATAAATAGATAAAATATTTTTAAACAATTACCTTCTCAGAAAGGACTTCTTTGACCATCCTTTCTAAATATCACTCACTGGCTCAATACTCTCTTTTCCCTTCCTCTGCTTTATTTCCTTCATATCACCTATAACTCTCTAAAATACATTATTTATTTATCTATAAAATGACTTCCTCACCAGTATGTAAGTTCTGTGAGGGCAGGAACTTTGTCTTCCGTTTTATCTCCTGCACTTAACACAACATGGGACACATAATAGACACCCAAAACATTTATGGAATGGATGAATGACAACTGTGTCAGCCCCTTTTCTGGGTTCTGGAACACAGTGATACAGGAAAGAGACATAGTCTCCGCTGTCGTGGATCTTAATTTCAAACCATCTGTACCCTTTTCTGAAATTTTTCAGTTTTGTTATTTAATTGGAAAGTGGAGGTTTAGTCTGAGAAAGCCTTTACTGAATGTGTCATGTTCTCTGAGATGTCAATATTAACTGCTCATACCAGGGACCTCAACTGTGAACATTTGAGGATTTCTGAACTTTCAATCTCATGGAACTTGATATTTGGGCCCTGAGTTCATTTCACTTTGTCCTTTTTCTTCCACCTGGGGTAAAGGAGGGAATAGCTATGAAGACCCTAGAAAAGGAAGCTTTTTACCCATGAAGGGAAAAAGGGGCACTCAATAGAAAAATAAATAATAAAAGGTGTTTATTATTTTATGTCTGTCTCCTTCCATACCGATAGAGTTCATAGGGTACAGGGTGCTTTCTTTATAAGGTGGCCATGTTTTAATTGTTTTAATTAAACAATGAAATAAGTGTTTAATTGTTTTAGTGATATTAATTACTTTAACCTCATAACAACCATGAGCGGTTAAGTAACCTGCCCAAGGCCACACATCTGTTGTAGAGACTCCACGCATACAGTCTGGCTCAAGTCCATTCTTACCCTTTTCTATATTCTTTCACTCTCCTTTATTTTTCTGCCCTTCCCCCTCACCACGTGGATAATTTTGATTCCTGGGGGCACTACCAAAATTCCTTTTCACATCTTTGCCTTCTCCTATTATTTGAAACATGTTTGAACACAGACTCTGTCTGGCAAGGATTAGGGAGGCGTTTTAGACCCCTGCCCAGTCCAAGATGAGATGGAGCTGGAGGAAAGCCCTGTGGGTTTAGGAAGGAAGAATCTAGGATCTACTCAGGAAATAAGGGTTGTGGCCCTAGGGCACCAGCAGTTTAGAATAAATAGATGGGTTAATTGGAATGAAGGCATAATATGCCCCTAAATCATCATTTATGCCACAAAACTTGCACGGGATCTTCCCCCAGGATGAGAGTGGAGAACAACCCTTACTGTTCCTTTCAGACCATTTCCCTTTGTCTCAACACATGCCAACAGTTTTCTCCCTCCTCACTTCTGAAACTAGGATCTTTGCCCCTACCCTGGATGGCATCATCACCCAGCATGTTCTCTTCCCCTCAGAGCCACAGGACAACCCTAAATCCTTGCCTCTTCATAATTATAAAGATGATGGCTTGAGCCCTGACTGGTGTAGCTTAGTGAATTGGGCATCACCCGCAAGCTGAAAGATCACCAGTTGAATTCCCAAATCTGGGCACATGCCTGCCTTGCAGGTCAGGTCCCCAGTTGGGGGCATGTGAGAGGCAACCGGTCAAAGTTTCTCTAGCACATTGCTGTTTCTCTCCCTCTCTTTCTCCCTCCCTTCCTCTTTCTCTAAAAATAAATAAATAAATAAATAAATAAATAAATAAATAAAATTTTTAAAAGAAAAAAATGATGGGTTGAATAGTGTAATGTTTGTTTTTAACTTTTTTTTTTCACTACAGAAGCTTTGGCTTTGAGATTCTGTATTAAATATATTACCATTTTACCTTCATGCTTTTGAAAACTTTTATTTCTGCCCTGGCTGTTGTAGCTCATTGGATTGAGTGCCAGCCTACAAACTGAGGAGTCGTTAGTTCGATTCCCAGCTAGGGCACATTCCTGGGTTTTGGGCCAGGTCCCCAGGTGGGGATGTGCAAGAGACAATCAATCTATGTTTCTCTTGCACATCAATGTTTCTATCCCTCTCTTTCTCCCTTCTTTCCCCACTCTCTAAAAATAAATAAGTAAAAACTTTCTGTTTATTTCATGAAAGGAAAAAAAAGGAGAGCTTAAATAAGAGTTTGAGGGAGTCATTTTGAAAAATTTTTTTGAAAAAAATTTTCAGAAAAAGCTTGAGAAAGATTAAGGGGTTGACAAAATTGAGCCATTAAGAGAAAAGTACCATAAGAAATATTGAAATATTGAGAGAGAGAGAGAATGAATGTGTATGACAAAAGAAATTGGATAGCCAGAATGGGTAAGAAATATGAAAAAGAGAGATTAACAAAAACTGACAGAGGTAAACAGGAATTGAGTGGATTTTGAGCAAATGTTACAAAATAGAGATTTCAGAGACCGAGATACTGTCCAAAATTGAGATACAGTGAATGAATGACTCTGAGTAAGAGAAAAATTAAGAAAATATTGAGTCACTATGATAGAGAGCAAAATTGAATCTTGAAAGATTGAGAGAGAAGGAGGAGGTCAGAGGAGGAACAGGGAAAGGGAGGGAAGGAAAACAAGGAGGCAGATAGGTAAGGAGGACTGCAAGAGAATGACAGGAATGCAGAAATTGGTTAGATATATATATAACTGAGAGATATTTAAAAAGAGAGCCAGGTACTTGGAGGGAAAAGGAGAGATTTTGAAGGAGATGTTGGGATAAATAGTGAGATTTCTCTGTACTGTGTTCTCTCTTTCTGGATCACCTGTCAATCATTGTCCTGTTTCCTGGGTTGATTCTTTAGTACCCAATCTTTTCTTTCCTATTGTGTGTTGCTTTATATTTTGTTTTACTGTAGGTGCATTTATTTTGTTATATAATAAGTTTCCATCTACTTTCCTTGGTAGGATGCAGAGTGTGAGTCAAGTCTTTTGTTTCTAGATTTATGGCTTAGTCTAAGACTTGTGCCCTCTGAACTTACGCCCTCTGGGCTAGCTAACAAGAGGAGTGGGAAGAGCCAGAGCCTCCTCCCCAGTCCAGAGAAGCTACTCCAACAAGCAGATGATTGCTATAATGGTTTGAAGTGTGAGTCAAGTCTATTATAGTCATAATTGACTCCCCTCTCTTCAATTCCAGAATTGTGTTGGGACCCTGTAGGCACTCAATAAATAAGTGATGAATAACGTACAGCACGGTGACCATAGTTAATAATATTACATTAATATCTGAGAGTTACCAAGAGTAAATCTTAAAAGATCTCAGCACAGAAAAAAAAATTGTAATTATGTACAGTGACAGATGGTAACTAGACTGACTTGTTGTGATCATTTCACAGTAGTATGTATACAAGTACCAAATCATTATGTACACCTGCAGCTAATATGATGTTATATGTCATTATACCATAAATAAATACATTTAGAGCAAAAATAAGTAATGAAAAAAAGAACAAACAGATGGATGAATAAATAAGACTTCCACCAGTTTGAGGAAGATGGTGGCAGGGATGAGTGGGCAAAGCACCACAGAGAAAACAAAATTAAAAGGCAACAAAAAGCATCAGCCACAGTGATTATTTTATATATATATCACACATATATGTGCATAATATATATGTCAGATTTTTAACATTATAGCTAAATGAGCTGCAGCTCAGAAAGTTAAGGAGATGATAGCATTTGGAAAATATATAGAATGAAAAGGTTTAATATAAATCTAATGGAAATTCCAAAAGAAACTTGTAGGGATAGTGAAGGAAAGACATTATTCAAAGAGGTAATGGCTCAGAAATGTCCCTAATTGAAGAATTTCAAGAGTGTTTAGATTAAAGACATATAGTGACACATGAACAAGATAAATAAAAACAAATCTTACCCAGATATTTTGAGGTAAAAATATAGACCATGGACAAAGCACACATCTTTTTAAAAGCAGCTAGAGAGTATAGAAAGATTACCTACAAAGGAATAAAAGTTTGACTGTCAGCAGACTTCAAATAAATGAGTTCTATACTCATCTAACCAATTATGCAAGATTGACAATTTAATAAATGTATCTTCATGCAAAACAGTTTGAAAGGTTTTACAACTAAGAAGCCAAAAGAATGATTCCACTTCAGAAAGAATAAAATGTGCCCAGGACGGAAAAGGAAGATGAAAGAAGCAATGATGACCAAAGACCTTGATAAACAGATGGTTAAATCTAAATATTTATGGGAAAAAATAATAACAATGACTGTTAGGGTCATAAAAGCTAGTTTGATCTAAAATAGTAGACAAAAATAACATAAAAGCCTGAAGATGGGGAGTTCACTGTTAAAAATCCAAAGAGTATTGTACTGTTCAGGAGAAGTATAGAGAAACTGATTAAAATTTTTGAATTTTCAAAATTGAGGAAGTATGTAAAAGATTAATAGTAACTTTAAATGTTGCATATAATTAACGTGCCATGTGGGAAAGGGGAAGGGAAGAAAGTGCAACCATTCCTAGAGAAGGCTGGGAAAGTGAAAAAAAAACCATAATGGAAGTAAAAATAAGTCTAGGCTGCTTTCCCTCTTGGGTGCAGGCCCTGCCTTCTCCTCCCAGCCCCCAGGCATTATCTTTGCCTTTCCCTCCCCTAAACTCCAAGGGCCCTTTTTGTGCTCCTGTAACTTGTTTCCGGAGCCTACACAGCCCAGGTGGCTCACGTTTACCACCTCTGTAACTTTCTAAATAAACTTTTTCTTATAATTTGAAAAAAGAAACAGAGCAGTCTAAATGTATTACTTATTATTACTCTATTATGCATAAACAGACTTAATCCAAATTTAAAATGCTCAAATTGGATTTCCTTTTTAAAGAAATTAACTTATAATGTGAAATAACAGGCAAGCGTAAAAAGTGAAATAAAGAGGCGGAGGTACCCCAAGGATGAGAAGCCAGCTTAAAGGGCTGGTCAAAGGTAGGGAGTTTGAGTATAAAAAGAAAAATGACTTTATTTCCAGCAACAGTGATATTAGTCTCTAAGCATACTTTTACTGAATAAATAAATGATTGACGAGGATGAAGGGTGGGGCGCGAGGGGTGGGACTGGGTGGTGCAAGGATCTGATTGTATCAAATTTTACATTTAAATACAAGGTGTTTCACCGAGAGAAGACGCTAAAGAAACTGCCTTTTCCGAGAGACAGGTCCGGCAGTCTCGAAAATGGGTACTCCGTGGGATTTCGTGACAGGTAAGCAGGGGCTGGGGGGCTGACAGTGGTGCAGAATGTGGGGTTTAAGGGGTCAAAAAGGATTCAAACGCTCAAAGGAGCAAGATTAAAGGATGCAAGTCCATCGGCTCCATTCCAAATGAGTGAGATGCTAGGGAGAGGTTTGTGAATTGAGGGAGGAGGGTCCGATTGCCTCAACGAAGTTAAGGGGTAAAGGTAAGATTCCTGTTCTACAGGGTGGGTGTCTGCTTTGCAGGGCTCCCATCCTTTCCCAGTCGGTGCTGGCCTGGCCTTGTACTACCCTCAATAGAAGCTCCATCATGGCAGGAATTTTTGTGTTTTATTCACTGCAGAATCACCAGACATAAATAACTGCCCACTTGTGGGAGGTAGACAAACACTTGCTGAGTAAATGCAGTGTCCCTACTGTCTTGTGCTCTTCATAACCGTGATCCCAGAAAACACCTGAGTTCATTTGAAACATGCTTTTCTGTTTGTTTCACAAGCTAGTTTAAGCAGTAAACTCTCAATGCCCCTCCTGGGAAATGGGAGAGGGGTTAGCATATACAGGTGTCAGTAAGAACAATTTCATTCACAGTTATGCTACTCTTATCAGCTCAAACTTGAAGAGCTCACTTCGCTTCATCTGTAGGAGTATGATAACAGTTGTACTTTACCCCATGTGTTTGATGAGGGTTAAATGAATGCGTTTATGAAACACTTAGATGTCTGACATATGGAAAACATCTCCAAATGTTGTTATTATTTTTGTTATTATTGTTGTATAACATTCTAATACTGTTACTGTATTTCACTGTATCATTAATTACTACATTTACTCCGAGAATTATATTAAAGAACAGATGCTTAGCTGAGTTTAATTTCTCTTCAATTAAATAAATGTCAGGCTCTGGCTCATCCTCTGTTACTGCTTTTCAAACTTTTTGTTCTTAACCTCTTTACATTCTTAAAATATTGAGGGCTCCAAAGAGCTTTTGTTTTTGTAAGTTGTATCTACAGTAATTTACCACATTAAAAATTAAAATTGACAAATTAAAAAATATTTATTTACTCCCTCACCGCCTGGCTTATTTCACCTAGCATAATGCTCTCCAGTTCCATCCATGCTGTTGCAAAGGGCATAAGCTCCTTCTTTCTCTCTGCTGCGTAGAATTCCATTGTGTAAATTACCATAGTTTTTTTTTGATCCACTCATTTGCTGATGGGCACTTAGATTGCTACCATATGATCTCACCTTTATAACTGGAACATAATCGACAAAAGAAAAAAGCAAACAAAATATGACCAGAGACATTGAAGTTAAGAACAATCTAACAGTAGCCAGAGGGGAGTGGGGAAGAGACAGTGGGGAGAGGGGTTTACAGGAATTACTATAAAGGACACATGGACAAAATCAAGGGGGAGGGTGGAGGTGGGGGGAGGGAGGTGGGTTTGGCTGGGGTTGGGTGGTGTGATGGGGAGAAAATGTAGACAACTGTAATTGAATAACAATAAAAATTTTTTAAATGTATTTACTCAAAATGATAAATGCATTACATGTTAACTATATTTTCTTTTTTTAAAAAAGATTTTATTTATTTTTAAAGGAAGGGAGGGAGAAAGAGAGGGAGAGAAACATCGGTGTGTGGTGGGGGCCTGACCCACAACCCAGGCATTGCCCTGACTGGGAATTGAACCAGCAACCCTTTAGTTCACAGGCTGGCACTCAAGCCACTGAGCCACACCAGCCAGCACATGTTAACTATATTTTCCACACAGAAAAAATAGTGAGAAGGGTGTCAACGTTTTACATTATAGGAACTTTATCTGGCTTAATAGAAGACAGCAGAATTCTCTTCCACTTTTCCATTCATTTTCTGTAATATATTGTTGAAACTAGCCTTATGCAGATCATGTTGAAATCTGGCCTTACACAGACAGAGTGTTAGAAAACAAGAGTAGTCTAATAGCCTTTGTGATAATTGTGAATAGTCTTTGAAACTAAAACAATCTCAGGAAGTGGTAATTTCTTACAGATTAGCTGCTATTAGAAACTGCTGTTGAAATTATATCAATGAATTCTTCATAATCTGTCACATTAAAATCCACTGTCTGCCTTGCACTTTGAGTGGATCTTCTGTCCATACATGATTTTCCAACATCACACCGGTTTTTTTCAAAATACTAGTTTACTCAGTTATGCTTTTCTAAATGTATTCCACTGGACATTCCTCACAGAATAAGTGTTAAAAACCAAACATCTTAATATTAGGAAGACAACTTTGACCTTAGGAACCCCCCAAAAAGATCTTAGGGAACTCCGGGGGCCTTCAGAGGCCACTTGGAGAACTGCAGCCCTCCATTATCGTAACTTTCACAGTAATTGCCTCTCTCTGTCTCTCTCAGTCTCTCTGTCTCTCTCATGTAAACTCTTTTTAAATAAAAGCAAAAAAATCTATATTCTCCTCCCATTGACACATCACTTCCCATAGTCAACTGTTTCCAAAAGCGTAATAAAGGGACAACAAAGAACAGACAAATAAATGGGTAAATAAAATTGTTATTGCTCCTAGAAGGGAAAGCATATAGTACTAAGAGCTAACAGAACATTGTGAAATAATCTTGGAAGAAAAGGTTATCTTCTAAAGTTAGTGTTGTTTAAACTGAGACAAGATAGGCAGGTGGGTATTGAGTAGTTTCAAATAGGACAGGACAGAACAGTGGGAGTGAACACGCACAAACAGCTGAAACAGGCAGCTCACGACTTGTTCAGAGAATTGAGGGAGATCCAGTGCGGCCAGAACACAGACTCCCAAGAGAGGAGTGCCCAGAAGGTGCCACTTTTGAGGCCAAGCAGCAAATACAAATGGATGCCCATGTACCATACACCATAAGTATTTTAAAGTTGTAAATCAAGCTATCAAGCTGTAAAGTAAAGTATGTTCCACCTGCCCACCTTGACAAATATATCTTCCAGGAAGCTGAGATTCAAATTTTGAATTCTTGACACTGTTGAAGTTCCGTATGGGAAGGTGGCAGTGGAGGGAGAGCTAGCCACAGCCCCTCCACTGTCGTTCTCACCCCCTCTCCCTGCCCAAGGCCTAGTCTCTGTTGACACCCCTTGACCAACAGCCCCCTCAGGCCAGGGCGGAAGTCCACTTTGATAGCCTGTTCTCCACTCAGGGAACCGGCTCTGTATGCTCAGAACCATTTGGCAGAAAATCCTTCAGTCCCTGCCCATGGAGTGCGACTGAAAAGTGGGCAAATATTCTAGGGGCCATGACATTTTTGTCTTGCAGACTCATGCCCAGTGGGGAGGGGCACATACAGAAAGAGCCAGAGAGAGGCCCTTTTGTTTATTTTTGTTCATTGTTTTAAAATTAAATCTATTGGGGTGACATTGGTTAATAAAATTATATAGGTTTCAAGTGCACAGTTCTATAATGTATCATCTGTATATTGCATTGTGTGCCCACCACCCAAAGTCAAATTTTCTGTCACCATATATTTGACCCCCTTTACCCTTTACTACTCCTCCATCCCCTTCCCTCTGGTAACCACCAGACTGTTGTCTGTGTCTATGAGTTTTTATTTGTTTTTCTTGATTGTTCATCTGTTGCTTTCAGTTTTATATCCCACATATGAAAGAAATCATATGGTTCTTAACTTTTTCTGACTTATTTTGCATAGCATGATGTTCTCAAGATTCATCTATATTAAGAGAGGCCCTTATAAATCCTTGCTACTCAAAGTCTTATTTGCAGAGCAGTAATATCAGCATCATCTGGGAGCTCATTAGAAATGCAGGATCTCAAGCCCTACCCCAGACCTATTGAATCAGGATCTGTATTTTAATAAGATCCCTGGGTGATCTGCACATCTGGTAAAGTTCAAAAGGCAAAAAACTCAATAAAGGGGCTCAAGCTGCTTTTTGCCGGACCTGCTGCACTGCCAGGCCACACCACCTGTTCCTAGGCACCCTAGGCCAGGGTCAGTGAGGCTGTGGGATTTGTCCTCCTTGCACTGAGGAGGCACGGAAGGGTTCTGAGCAGTCCAGGTACAAGATCTGAATTACTTTTTTCAATAACAGCAGACCCTATCCCTTGAGCATCATATTGCAACAAGCTTTGTGATTTATAGTTAGGTTCTCAGTGAATCCTCACTGTAGCCCTGTAAGGTAGAGATTATAATTATTTCTCAGCTGAGATAACAGGCTTAGGGAGGTGAAGTCACTTTTTCTTTCAATTCCCGGAGGTACTCTGTGAGTGACCTGGGATTCAAACCCCAAGGGCCTTGAATACATTGCATCCCCCAAAATGAATGAGATCATCACTCTCCACCCCACTATTCTATTCCACAGACCTACCAATGCAGTTCTCTGCTGCCCAGAGGAACAGAAGAGCCCCTGGGACTCCCCAGACCTACTCTTTTGTCTACAAGAGTGATCACAGCACTGACAAGATACAAGACAAAGTGGATCACAGTGAGTGCAACACCCTCTCTTTCCCCTCCAGTTTCACTCCCACCTCCTGAGGGCACACAGTCCTTGAAGAGGGGACAGTTTCAACAGTCAAGTGAATTCCAAGTGCCTCTGGGGAAGGCTGGTTCCCATTTTCCAGGATGGGTTAACTGATAACAAGATTGGGTGGCTTAGTGTAGGTCCTTTAAGAAGCAGATGTCAAGACAAGATTAAACAAACTTGCAAGGATTTTATTAGAGGAGACACCCATACAGAAAATGGGGAAGAAGTCAGGGGAAGCTGGAAGAGCTATTGGACCACAACACAAACCTGACCCCTAGTGAAGGAGAAGGGAAGGTTGGGTAGACCATCCACCATGCAGTCCAAACTGGGCAATGTGGTTGGTGAAATGTGAATGAGCTTTATGGAGTGTTCCAGTGTCGTTTTTCTGGTTTTGATGGTGCACTACAGTTATGCCAGATGTCACCATTGGGAGAGGCTGAATGTAGGGTGCATAGGACCTCCTTGTACTCTCTTGGGTTTTCTTGTTTGTTTGTTTATTTTTTGTTTTGGGGTGTTTTTTTTTTTTTGCAACTTCTGTGAATCTAATTATTTCAAAACTAAAAGTAAAAAAGAAAAAACAAACACTATAAAATGTGATAATTCTTGCTTTCAACATTCACGTATATTTCAAATAACTTAGAAGAGAAAATTAGTCTATTACATATAAGCAGATATTTAGATATTTGCCCTTTCTTACGGATCTTTCTTCATTCCTGAAGTTGTACCTTTCCCTCCTGCACATGTCCTTTCAGCCTGAAGAAATTCCTTCAACATTTCCATAGAACAGGACTACTGGTACAGGTTCTCATAGTTTCCCGTATCTGAGAATGTCACCATTTTTCATCTTCATTCCTGTAGGGTACTTTCCCTGGATACAGAATTCTGAGCTGACAGCACTTTACTTTCAGCACGTTAAAAATTTTGTTCCACCATCTATCTGTCTTGGTTTCTGATGAGAAAATCTATGGTCATTGTATCTAGTCTAATTTATGTATTTTTTCATGTATAAACTGTGTTTCAACAATCTCATTAAAGAAAATATCCCTCTACTCTGAGTCACAAAGATATTGACACACAATTTCTTTTAATATCTTCAAATTTTCATTTTTGACTAATACATGTGCAGTATTTTTTTATGGTATAAATTCGAAGTATTTTCCAGGAGAGGCAGAGACTCTGGAGGTTAAATTCATTTGTGTTACAATAAGCCCAGGCCCCCAGAAAACATTGCTTTCCAGTGAGTAAATGATTTCAACAGGGTCCCCTTTCTTATATAGGCTTTTCATCCCACATGTCAGTGCCTCTGATGAACAGAATGGCCCCAGAGAATCCCCAGTCAGACCTTCATAACCACGTGGATGATTCCAGCATGAACGTGATACCACAGAATCCAGATGGTCCCAGTGAGTATAACTCTCCTTTGTCCTCCCCTCTACTGTTGCCCTCCTCACAGGGGGCCCTATAATTGTGTATATTGCATCAGTCTTAAAACAGCTATTTATTGTTACATCTTTTCAAAAATTGATTCAAAAAACATTCCCATCATAAAAGGGGATGTTATAAATTTCATATCAAGATCAAGTAACTTTGGCCCATGCTTTACCAAAGTATGAGAGATAAGAACACAAAATATAGAGCAGGTAAGAATGTTTATCCAGGAGAGAACTGAAGCATAGAGACAGAAACACAGAAAGCCCCTTATCCAAGGTAAAATACAATTCTAACACAAACTCCGATGTGTGGATTTTTCCCCACCAAACAGTTCTCTTGACACCAGCTGAATGTCTTCAATTCAACGCAATCCTGTCAATATCAACCCAGAGATAGAGTCAGTGACCACAGTTTAAGGGCTCAGACCCAGAAAACTGCCCTCACTCAGCTGCCAATCGCAAGTCCAGGCATCACCTGTGCTTCTGCCCAACTGGCTATGAGGTTTCCATAACCCCCTCTTTGGGTTCAATTTTCTTGAGCAGCTCACAGAACTCAGAAAATCTGTTTACTCACTAGATTACTGGCTTATTACAAATAATATCAAAGACTAAAAATCAGTCACTGGATGAAGAAGGTACATAGGATGGGGTCCCAAAAAAGGCTTCGGGCCCAGCTTGGTAGCAGGCGGATTCATTCTGGTTTACTAGCCTGGAAGGTCTCTAAACCCTGTCCTTTTGGGATTTTGTGGAGGCTTCATTACAAAGGCGTGATTGATTAAATCATTGCCCACTGGTGACAGATTCAACCTACAGCCCCTCTCACCTCCCCAGAAATTGGGGGCTGGGCTGAAAGTGCCAACCCTCTTATTAGGATTGGTTTCTCTGGCAAGCAGCACTTCGGTCTCTAGGAGATTTCCAAAAGTTGCCTCATTAACAAACTCAGTTGTGGTTGCAAGGGGTGTGATATGAGTATGAAGACACTGATTTCACCTTTATGGTTCTGAAAAAATGTCAGGAACTTAAGTCAAAAGAACAAAAATTACACCAAAAATGCTCCCATTAGTCTTTCTAAACAATTTTTTATTGATTGATTTTTAGAGTGAGAGAAGAAAGGAGAGAGAAAGAAACATTGATTTGTTGTTCCACTTATTTATGCATTCATTGATTGATTCTTATATGCCATGACCGGGGATTGAACCCACAACCATGGTGTATGGGGACGATGCTCTAACCCAGCAGTCTCCAACCTTTTTGGCACCAGGGACTGGTTTCATGGAAGACGAACTGGGGAGCATAGGAGGCAGAGTTCAGGTGAGCTTCACTCACGCCCAGGGGTTGGAGACCCCTGCTCTAACCAGCTGAGCTATCCAGCCAGGGCTTATCACTTTTACCTTCTTTCTTCTCTGATCACTAAAATAGGTTTGATGTATTTTTTTTGTACTCTGCTCTTTGTATGTTATACACTAAACCATTTTTTTATTTTTTTAAAGATTTTATATATTTATTTTTAGAGAGAGAGGAAGGGAGGGAGAAACAGAGGGAGAAACATCAATGTGTGGTTGCCTCTCACGTGGCCTCCATGGGAGACCTGGCCCACAACCCAGACATGTGCCCTGACTGGTAATGGAAGCGGCAACCCTTTGGTTCGTAGTCCATGCTCAATCCACTGAGCTATACCAGCCAGGGCTAAACTATAATTTTTTGAGTTTTAAAAGAGAGTGTATTTTCTATATTGTATTATATAGTAAAATAATAAGAATTAGCAATATGGTTTTAAAAAATCTGTTTTTCTATAAATCCACTGAACTATTTTAATTGGTAATATTTTCCTAACTTATACTTGATATGCTGAGGAGGTTAATTACTATAAGATCAGTAAGATTATAAGCAGTGAATTATCAGGAATGTGGTAAGGTTGTTAGATAGCCTATATTAATTATAACTTTATTGTTTTAAGATTTATTTACTTACTTATTTTTAGAGATAGGGGAAGGGAAGGAGAAAAAGAGGGAGAGAAGCGTCAATGTGTGGTTGCCTCTCGTGTGCTCCCCACTGAGGACCTGGTCCACAACCCAGGCTTGTGCCCTGACGAGGAATCGAACTGGCGACCCTTTGGTTCACAGGCCAGCACTCAGTCCAGTGAGCCACACCAGCCAGGGCTAAATATAGCTTATAACTTTAAATAAAGACTTCATTTTCAGTGAAAAATATTCTAAAATAAAATTAATAAAATAAAATATTGATGTGCCACGCATTATCCTAACGTTTTGTGTGTATTAATGCCTGACATTAATACGTTCATGCAATACAAACCCTGTTACAAACAGGGTTTACAAACCCTGTTGTAAAGTAGATACTCTTAGCATTCACTTTCAATGCTTGATGAAACTGAGGTGAAGAGTTAGTTTAAGGGACCTGTTCGTGATCATATTCCTAGACAAGTACACTTAATAAGCAAAGTTTCTCCTATTGAACGTAAATGATTCAGAGATTACCAGTCTATCTCTACTCCACTTTTTCAGCCACTCACCATAGTGAACGTAATTCTTGCTCATAACATTTCTGTCTCAGGGTGGATCTGTCTCCTTTTGGAAAAAATAATTGTTAGAAGATTACATTTTATTTACTTATTTTTAATATGTTAGTATATAGAAATTGCTAATATAAACAAAAACAGAGAGTAGTATAATGAATTCCCATGAGTCTATCATTTAATCTTAGCAAACATTATCTCATTTAGCATAATGTTCATTCACGTTGTAAAATGTATCGGTAACCCATTCCTCCGATTGCTGAAAGATAGTCCACTGTGTGGATACGCTACATTTAAATATCCACTTAACAAGGAGGTCTAGACTGCTACCAGCTGGGGCCGTCCGTCCTCATCTCTCTCGGGTGGATTCCTAGGAGTGGAGTCACTGAGTCATATGATAAGTTGATGTTAACCTTTTTAAGGAACTGCCAAACTGTTTTCCAAAGTTGCCGTTTCATTTTATAGTCTCCCCAGCAATGGCCAATTGCTGTGTGAGTTTTGATCTTTACACATTCCTCCACATACCCATTTATATAACTTCTCTGATGAAATTCCACTCAAATGTTTTCATTAATATTAAAACATTTTTAATTGGAATGTTCATCTTCTAATCTTTGAGATGTAAGAGTTTGTCACATACTCCAGAGATAAGTCCTTTATCAGATACCTATTTTCCTCCTGCCTAAGGGAAGGCCTTTAACATCTCCCAGGGGGCGGATCTGCCCAGGCAGGATTCTTTCAATGATGTGTCTGAAACCGTCTTTTCTCAGCTGCTTTTCTCAGCATGGTCTGCTGAACTTTCCAGTGTGTATCTGTTAGTGTTTTAGGGATTCTCCTCTTCTTAAACCTTGGTGATTTCCTGCTGTCTTTCTTCTGCATCTGTGTGTACAGATAAATGGGAAATTGCAACCAATCAACAGCTGGAGAACCAGTTGAAAAGCACAAGAAAGGAGTTGTCAGGAGACAGTTACACACCAGCATGTGAACATGAAGCTTGGATGCGAAAACTTGTTAGTCTTACTAACAGAGACCCTATTTGTCTTTTCTAAATTAGATTTTATTCAGTTATTTATTTTTAGAGAAATTGGGAAGGGAGGAACAACAAACGGGAGAGAAACATCAAAGTGAGAGAAAAACGTTGATCGGTTGCCTCTCTCGAACACGGGCTGGGACTGGACCTGCAACCCAGGCACATGCCCCGACCAGAGGTCAAACGGGCGACCTTTCGCTTTGTGGGATGAAACCCAACCAATTGAGTCACACAGGTCAGGGAAATACTTTTTTTTTAAGAGATAATATTTCAAATAAACAGACTCAAGCTGATATGATTCAAGAGTATATAAAAAGCTAAAAATACACACAAAGATCAATCTTGTCCTTTTATCAACTATAAGCTTTTTGTTTATTTAATTTACTTGTATGTGCTGTGTTAAGGCATTCACAAATAGAGGATAGATTTAAAACCTTTCATTTTTAATCCATAATTAAATCAGACAATGTATATAATTTAGAATTTAGCATTTTAAACTGTAACAATTTTTTGCTAAACAGACAACAAATGGTCCAGTAAGATAGTTCACATTATTTTATTCATATTAAGACTTTGAAATCCAGTGAGTACTTTACACTTCATAGCATATCTCAGTCTATATGCTAAATTTTCACCAGAGATACTTAATCTGTATTTAGAGTTCATAAAATTTACATTTGAAAAAGTATATTCACATAACTCAAGTTGTCCTAGCATACTAAAAAGTTTCCTAATAACTGGATGGAATTACTAGTTTAAAACTTTAAATTAGTTAAATTTTAATGAAATTAAAATTTAGTACCTCAGTGGAACTGGCCACATTTCATACCCTTGGTAGCCCTGCTGGGTCGTGGCTACTGTATTTTACTAAACGACTCCAGAGAGTATAGGTAGCTGGGAAACAAAGATGGTTTTAATTTTGTACTATTTTCATATATGACTTATTTAAGTAAATGAATAAACCACTTTCTTGTTTTAAATCTGCAGTAACTAGTATGTAGAGACCACAAATGCCCTTCTACAGGATGCGTATGGGGACAAAGTTGTTACCTTAATGTTATGTTTCTTGTAAATTAAAACACAATTCCGAGTAATAGTATTCCAGAAACATATTCCAAAAGTGCTGTATGACAAACAACTTATTTGAAAGGAAAGATTATGTACCAGTCAAAACTATACTGTTTAACTAAAAGAATAGGCTCAGACTGTTGATTAATATATGGCTATGTAAGCTAAATGCAAACTGGAGGATAATTTTATGAAATGTAAATAGAAAATGAATATGCATAAATTTATATATATTTGATTTCAAATACATATACATGGATTTCAAAAACAAATTATATACTATCAGTTTAGAAATATGTATATTTAATATGTGATTATGTTAAATATATTTTATATAGGTCGTTTTCATTACAGAGTGGGGCAAAAGTAGGTTTACAGGTTGTATGGAATACATACAATAATTAATAAATAGTAACACAAGAATAAATCACATTTTGCGTACTCCCCAGTAAATCTACTTTTGCCCCACTCTATGTTCGTAAGTGGCCTCAGTCTATGGCTTGTTTATAGGGTCTGTCCTTGCCAGGTTAGTGCTGGTGTTGTAGGCTTCGAACAGAAGAAGCGAGGCCCCAGGGAAGACCCTCCGTCCTCTCACTGAAATGGACACGTAACATGAGCATCAGTAGAGTATTGCCTTGCATTCGAGAACTGAACCTGTGTGTGTACGTGGCTATCCGTCTGTGTGAGGTTTGCAGTTGCAGTTCTTCGTAAGCAAATTTTGGCATTTGTGTTTCCGTAGAAAAATTATAAAATTTTCCTTTTTCTCCCATGCCATTTAAAAACATTCTATAATTTTTTAATCACCTCCACATATTTAATTATGTTTCATTTCATATGAACCTTTTCACAGAGGAGTGAATAGAGCTTCAGAAATCCTGGAAAGGAAAAAAGAAAACACTCAGTCATCATCGACTGGGTCCCTAAATAAATAAGCAAAGGGAGGAAACCCATTCTGTAGAGTTTGTTATATTTAGTTGCAGGGACGTGAGGTTTTCTCCCAGTTTCTAACAGAGACAAAGTGTGAAAGAGGAAAAGAGGGAAGCCACTGTCCACTGTCTGAGGTTAAGGTAAGGTAGACAGACTGAGTACATATGAAAAAGGATTTTCTGTTTTTAGCGCAGGGTAAACGGAAACTCAAGGGAGCCAGTTTCCAGAGCAAACAGACTGGGTACAGAGAGAAGGAAGAGGTAACATTTTCCAGCAGATACAAACTAAATCTCCAAAAACAGGACAGAGCACTGTTACTTAGGGCTCAGCCTCTCAGAGTCAAGGCCTGGGATCCTTATCTCTTGGATTCCAAGCCTGGCTGGAGGGAAGTCATGGGAGACTCATGGCTATGGTTTTGCGGAAAGGACGTAGTGGTAGTGTAACCATCCCCTCTCCATCTCTGCTCTCCAGCAACGTGGAAGAAGCACCAAAAACGCACCTCATTTATGCATATGCAGCATGAACAGTTGGAGGCTCTATTTAGCTACACCATGTTTCCAGATAAAAATCTCCGGAAGGAACTCTCTTTGAAACTCAACCTACCAGAGGCAACAATAAAGGTCTGTCCAATCCCCTGAGGTATGCTTGGTACCCCCACCCAAACCACATTCTACTATTCAGCCTGGAAATTCCCTCCATAAAACAATAATAACAGTTCATTTGTTGAGTACCTACTGTGTGCTAGTACTGAACTAGGCACATTGAATATGTTGGCCTCACTATCATCAGGTTAAAAGAGGAGGGAAAGTTCAGGGGCAAAGTGACTGGATCACAGAGTTAATAGGTAGTAGGACTGGAATCAGAACTCCAGAGGTCTTGTGCTATGGAGCTCAAACACACGAGGAGTCTCGTCAGGACAGACTCCTCACGGTCTCAAGCAAAACCCTGCAAATAACTGCTCCCAACCTCTAAGTCTGCTGAGACCCATCAAATTTTTTTGGAGTATTCTTTATTGTAGAGGCCTTCTTTTTTCTTTTCTTTCTTTCTTTCTTTTTTTTTTAAGATTGCATTTATTTATTTTTAGAGAGAAGGGAAGAGGGAGAGAGAGAGAGGGAGAGAAACATTGATGTGCAAGAGATACATCAGTTGGTTGCCTCTCCTATTCCCCCAGTTGGGGGTCTGGCCTGCAAGCCAGGCAGGTGCCCTGACTGGGAATCGAACCAGTGACATTTCATTTCTTAGGCTGGCACTCAATCCACTGAGCCACACCAGCCAGGGCAAGGCCTTCTAACTAATTATTTAAAATCCTTTATTTCACATTCTGTACCTCCTCCTAGATCCCTGAACTAGCTTCTCTTCCCCAGAGTTCAGGACCCTTTCTCTGAACCCCCAACACAACCTCGGAACACCCCCCTCCTTTCTTTCCTCTTTCCTTCTCTGGGGTCCCAGTTCCGATCCCTCCCTGCCCCACTATTAACTCCATTCATGCCCATCTCTGCTGTCCCAGAATTCAGTGTTGTGGTGATTTGGAGAGGACTTGAGGGTTATAATCTGACTTTTTTCACCAGGACAAGCTTCAAACTGCTCCATTAACAGACTGTAATGTCCCCTCTTCCCCAACTCCCAGACTTGGTTCAGGAACCGACGAGTCAAACTGAGGAAGCAGCAGCAACAGCTGTCACCAACGCAACCAAATCGGATTCTTCCAGCCAAGATTGTGCCCATGTCACCCACAACATCAACCAATCCTCGCTCTTTTTTTCCTGCAGTTCCATATTTCTATAGCTCCCTTCCGCCTCAGCCCATGGGCCCTTCCAGTTTGGCACAGGATTCTATCATCACTGAGAGTCCCACAAGTGATGACCAAATGCAAGGTCCTCAGTTGGAGAGGCTGGTGGCCTCAGTTCCTGCTTTGTACCCGGATGCCTATGACATAGAGCACATCATGGAACTGTACAGTTTTCCTGATGAGGATGAAGTGCCCGACACTTCTTTCCGCTGTCTGTACCAGTATCTCTCACCCACAGACCCCAGCTAGACGAAAAGGGTTCTTAGATTCTTTGCTGATGCAGCTTTAGGTCTATCACCAGGGCAAACCTCAACCAGTATGACAAGCTGAGGTCTTTTAGCCTAAGCTAAGAGACAGCCTAAGAGACAGCATAGAATTCCAGAATCCCTTCAGTATGGAGGCCTTGAATTTCTCTGACCAAAGTACTAATAAATACCAGATTGCATAGAAGAAGTATCTTCTTGTGTCTTGTATATACCTCTCTTCTCTCCTTTGTTTGCTTTTTAACCCAAGTATCTGGGTTGGAGTTGCTTTGATTTCCACAGAAATGATGTAAAAACTAGAGATTTTTTCCTAGTATAGCTCAGTACTACACAATCAACCCCACCACTCTGCCTGGAAATAGGCCTTCCTTGCTCCCATGATGGCCAGTTAGACCCCCAAAATTCTCTCCCCAAAATTATCTTAGACTTTTTAAAAGAGGATCAGCAGCCTTTTTATGGGGCTAGGTTATAAACTCATATTTCCCATCTTTATGTCTGGGGGTTTTCTACAGGGTGGGTTTAGTCAAAAGTTAAGGGGAAATCACCATCACCATTAGTTTTAATATAGAATGAGTCCAAACATAGTAAACATAAGGAAAAATAAGTGTCTCTCCATTAAAAAATATAGAGTATCTAAGAATTAACTAAGAAAAGTAAGATCTCTGTGAAGAAAACTTCAAAACTTGAATAAAGGACATATTAATGTTTTGAAAAAAAGGCATCTGAGACTATAAAATAATAAATTTAAAAAGATTGAAATTATATAAAGTATATTCTCCAAACACAATGAAGTGAAATTAGCAATCAATATCTGAAGAAAATTCATGAAGGAAATTTGTAGCTGTAAAAGCCTATATTTCAAAATAAGGTCTCAAATCATAATCTTTTTAAACAGAAAACAAGTTGGCATAATTGTATTAGTATCTTTCAAATTAAACTTTAAGGCAAGAGACTTGGAAGTAAAAGTATATTAGGCAAGGACAAAAGAAACAATCGGAAAGATAATTCTGATCTTTATACATTTAACAGCATATTCCCAAAGCATAGAAAGTAAAAACAGTTCTCGGGGAAACTTAACAAATACAAAATCACAATGGAAAATTTTAATCTAACACTCAATAAGTGATAGGTCAAGTGGATAAAAATTTAGTATGGGTAGAGAAGATTTTAACTACACAGTAAGCTTGGTCTAATGGAAGTATGTAGATTTCTGCATCCAGCTGGTAGAGAATAGACATTCTTTCCAAGCATATAATTTCCACGTACTAGACCACAAAACAAATCATAACAAACTCAAATAATTCAGTAATATACTAAAAGCATTTTTTGACCATAAGGACATTCAGCTAGAAGAAACTCCAAATTTTCCCTCCACTGAGAAATTTAAAAGTATATTTCTAAATACTTAATCAACCATGGAAGAAACTATCATACAAATTACTACTAATAATAACTGACTCAGCACTGCTGACAGTAACAGTTTACTAACAGAGATAAAAGCAGCCGGCTGGCAGGTCCCTAATGTCAATCAAATTGTGGGTCATCACAGAAGATCCTGCAGGGTAAGACTATAGACCTAGGAGACAGACATTGAGCCTTAGGCTGTGAGGTTTATAGTTTACTGGGGTTTTTTTTTTCACTTTTGATTTTTTAACAAGTCTCTTTTTTTAGAGCAGTTTCAGGTTCCCAGCAAAATCAAGCACAAGGTAAAAAAATTTCTCATATACCCACTGCTCCCACATGCACATAGCCTCCCCCACTCGCACAACCCACCTGGAGTGGCACATTTGTTACATCTGAGCCTGCATTGTTATGTCACTCTCCTTAAGTCTGTAGTTTACATTTAGGTTCACTCTTGATGTCGTACATTATGTGACTTTTCATAAATGTACAATGATATGTATCCACCATTACGGTACCATACAGGATAGTTTCGCTGCCGTAAAATTTATCCTTCTCTGTACCCTAACCCTCAGGGGGCAAACCCATGGCCCATGGGCCGAATCTGGCCCTCCACCTTGTTTTATCCAGCCCGGCACCTTGTTTCTACTCGGCGGCAGCACCGAGCTCTCGCTTAAGAAGTTACATTTACACAGTCCTAAAATTACATTTGGCCCTTTGAAGGCAACCCCAAGGCCAATGTGGCCCCCGGTGAAGATGAGTTTGATGCCCCTGCCCTAACCCCTCGCAGCCACTGATCCTTTTACTGTCTTCATAGTTTTGCCTTCAAGTCAATAACCTTTCACCTTCAAATCAGTAACTTTTCACCTTAAGAAAATAGAAAAAGAACAAACTAAGTCTAAAGCAAACAGAAGGAAGGAAATAAAGACTAGAGCAGAAATAAGTGAAATAGAGAATAGAAAAACAATAGAGAATATCAATGAAACCAAAAGCTAGTTCTTTGAAAAGATCAATAAATGACAAGCCTTTAGCTACATTAACAACAACAAAGACTCAAATTACTAAAATCAGAAATGAAAGATTCAACATAATTACAAATCTTACAGAAATAAAAAAGTATTATAAAGGAACACTATGAACAATTGCATAACTTTTATAAGTTTTATAACAACTTAGATAACTTAGATAAAATTGACAAAATCCTAGGAAGACTCAAAATACCAATTCTTACTCAACAAGAAATAGAAACACTGTGAGTAGAGCTTTAACAAATAAAGAGATTGACCTAGTAAACAAAAATGAAAACAAAAATCTCCCCATAAAGAAAAGCCCAGGCCTGATGGCTTTACTGTTAAATTTTACCGAATGTTTAACGAATTAATACCAATTGTTTACAAACTCTTTCAAAAAACAGAAGAGGACATTTCCTGAGTCATTCTATGAGACTGAGTTTTACCCTAATACCAAAACTGAACAAAGGCATCAAGAAAATTATAGACTAATATTTCTTATGAATATAGATGCAAAAATCCTCAACACAATACTAGAATACTGAATCCAGCAACATATAAAAAGGATTATGTACCAGACCAAGTGGAGTTTATCAAGGAATGTAAGGTTGGATCAACACACAAAATCTACCAATGATATTCCATATGAATAGGATAAAGGACAAAAACCACATGATCATTTCAATAGGCAGAGAAAAAACTTTTGACAAAACTCCACAGCCTTTTATAATAAAGGTACTCAACAAGATAGGATAAATATCAAATTCCTTCAACTTGGTAAAAGCTATGTACAAAACATCCACAGGTAATAGCATACTTAATAACAAATAACTAAGTACTTTTTCCCTAAGATCAGGAATACAAGTTAGGGAAGGCCAGTCTCACCACTCTTGTCCAACATAGTGCTGGAAGTTCTAGGCAATAAAGAAAATAAGGCAAGAAAATGAAGTAAAAGGCATCCAAATTAAAAATAAAGTAGTAAAAATATCTCTTCACAGATGACATGATTTTGTATATAGAAAATCATAAGGAATGCATAAGAAAAATATTAGAACTAATAAGGAAGTACAGCAAAGTTTCAAGACATAAGATCCATACACAAAATTTTTGATTTCCAACTGCTCACCCCCAAAAAGTTTACCTACAGGGACATACATAGTGGGCAAAAGGAGGTTTACAGTTGTGAGTATGTGAAACACAGACTTTATTGTTGTATTATTATTAATCACTATATTATTTGTTTGTATTACAACTGTAAACGTCCTTTTGCCCACCCCTGAATATGCACCAAGAAAATCCAGGAAGGGAAATTCAGTGTCTATTAACTAGAGCAGAATTTATCACATATATTTTTAGCCCATACATTCAAAGAATAGCATTGGTGACCACTGGTATATGCTAGACATCATTTACGTGCTTTACATATATCAGTGTATTAATGTGTTAGCTCATCAACACATGGTCACACTAAATATTATCAACCTCATTTCACAACTGGGAAAACTGAGGTCGAGCGGTTAAGTAACCTGGTCAAAGTCACGTATGTGAGGTCTGTCTGGAAAAAGTCCAGCCATTGTTAACATAACGAGAACGGTCAGCGTGACATGGATGAAACCTGGCAGCCAAGGAGAGCAGACTGGAATGCGCATGTGTGAACAATAACAACTTCACTATACGAGTCAGTGGGGGCACTGGACTCCATTGAGTGAGCTCGTGTACTGTGTGGCTGTCACATTCAAAATGACTGAGCGAGTAGAGCAATGAATCTGCAATCCAATTTTGCGTTAAGCTTGAACGCTCCTCCGTGGAAACTAATCAGATGATTCAGAAGGCTGCAGCCACGGGCAACTGGTGATTGGCAGCTTCATCACAACAAAGCTCCTGCTCATGCATTGTGTCTCATGCAGAGGTTTTTGGCAAAACATCAAGTCAGCCAGGTGACTCAGCACCCCCTACAGCCCAGATTTGGCTGCCTGTGACTTCTGGCTTTTCCTAAAACTAAGATGACCTTTGAACGAGAAAAGATTTCAGACTGTTGATGAGATTCAGGAAAATATGACAGGGTAGCTGATGGCAGTTGGGAGAACTGTGTGAGGTCCCAAGGTGCCTACTCTGAAGGGGGCTGAGGCATCATTGTCCTATGTACAATGTTTCTTGTATCTTGTATCTTCTTCAATAAATGTCTCCATACTTCATAGTGCATGGCTGGATACTTTCTGGACAGACCTCATCGTACACTGTCCATACCTATGATAAAGTTTTATTTATAAATTAGTCACAGTAAAAGATGAACAACAACAGCTACTATTAAAATAGAACAATTAGGTGAACGTGGTCTCTCTCAATATATCGTATTGTACTGGACTCACCTTTTCACTTAAAGGAAGCACTTTATGGCTTCTCTTTGGCATATCCTAATTGCCAGCAACACTACCCTTGCACTTGGGGGCTATTGTTAAGTTTAGGATCACATGAGCATGAGCACTGTGATACTGCGACAGGCATCTGATAACCAAGACAGCTACCAAGTGGTTAACAGGCAGGTAGTATGTGCAGCTTCCAGGCACTGGACAAAGGGTAAACTTGCATCCCAAGTTGGATGGAGCTGAACAGCACAAGATTTCAACACGCTGCTCAGAACAGTAGCAATTTAAAACTTATGAACTCTTTATTTCTGGAATTTTCCATTTAATATTTCAGACCACAGTTGACTTCGGGTAACTGAAACCACAGGGAGAGAAACCACAGATGAGGGGTCAACTGTACCTAGAAATTAGCCAAGCCAGGATTATGTATTTTCTTTCCTCAGAAGATAGCTGAATGTGTCTACGGCCATACCTGAATGTACATGAATGTACATGATCTCCTCGGAAGACAGCTGAATGCATTCCTCTGAGGAGGATGAGATAAAGAAGAGCACCAGACTGGGAATAAGAATAACTGTCTTTCCTCTGGCTCTTCCACTAGAGCAAGTTGTGTGACCTTGGACAATTTACACTCTCTAACCCTTAGTCTTCTCATCTGTAAAAAGAGGGAGTTGGAGTAAGCCATAGCTAAGCCTCCCACCACTTCTAATTCTCTCGCACCGGACTTGCTCTGTGCTTGATTTATGAGTTACACTCTCCCTTTTCCAACCACCTGGGAAAGAAGAGGGCCAGGAGAGGACAGCCACTTACTTGTCATGACAAGAAATAGGAGAAAGAGAAACAAGACCGCATGTCACTTACACAAGTTGCTGCTTCAGCGAGTTGTGGATTTAGGTGAAAAGCATGGTTATAATTAGAGCAACAGCCTGAATGTTCCACCAGCCACCGTGAGCACAGCTGGATCTGCCCAGTGCATGCACAGGAGGCTGGGAGGCTGCTCCAGCCTTGAAAATGATCCTTCTTAAAAGGATTTTCTTCCTTCCTCGAGGGAAAGAAAACCCATTGATATAAAACTTCACTTCCCTTCTGGCTTTCCCTGCTAAATGCCACTCCAGTAGAGACGCGAGTGTTGATAAATACAGGGGAAAGAAAAAAATCAGTAAGCTGAGCCCGGTCACATTGACCCTTGTGATATAGTTTTATTTTTAACCTCAAAATACTTGAACTATTCCTGTTGAAGTTTTCTCTCCTTTCCCTGCCTCCTCAACAGAACTCTGCTCTGTGCAGCTGATGCACCTTCAGCCGCCTCCTGCGACCTGCTTGCTCACAATCCGGGACGCAGGTGCAGCAGATGCTGACTCAGCCCTTGCTGTTAAGGTAAGCTTCTCAGACACGAGCAGATGCACCGTGGAGACATTTGGAGCGGTGAACGTGGAGACTGAGGCCCAGCTGCTCATCACCTTTTTGCTCTGAGCAATGAAGGTCATTAAGCAAATTACTTACTTACTTATGGGTGGTGGGGAGGCGGGGTAGCGGTGTTCCCGCTGAGAATGAGACTCAGCTTATGTAAATTTCTGTTTTGAACTCTAAAATCTTAGAGCAAGAAGAGATTACCTGCTTTCTGACAGTTTAGGTTCTTTGTTCTGCAATCAACCAGAGTGAGTGATGAGGGGTTGCAGGGTTGAGGAAGGGGAGTGGTGAGGAAATAGATGGAAGACTAAACCCAGGATTACTAAATTTGAAGTCCAAATGCTGGCATATTTTCACCAATCAGCATTTGCTATGTTAACTGCAAGTCATTCTCACGTGGTTTAAATTCCATCTCCTGTGTCACCTACCAGTTGACGTGCCACAGTTGTATTTACTGCACGAACTATTTAAACTTTGCCTGCAGAGTTTAAAACCTGTTTTTCCCTAACAATACACCCTAAGTATTACTCTCTCCACCCCAGAGCTCTTGAATCCAAAATGCATCCATGGAATAGAAGTGGAAGTATTTTACAAGTTGCAAAACTTATACAGACCATAAATTATTATAGAGTTGTAACTTGCATATCCAGAGGAACAAATGTAAAATGATTAATGATAACTAATGTATTAGAAGCTTTAAAATGTAGCTAGATTATATCTAGCTTGGAGTAACTGCATAGAATTGGCAGGAATAAGGGAGCAGTGTTTGTTTTCTTGTTTCCTCTTAGCTTTGCTTTGGTGTTACATGGTTTAGAGTTCAGCTGAGGACATACTGGGAAGTGGCTTATGCAGCAAAAAGGGATTCTGTACACTCTGAAGTACACAGACTAAAGCCACCAACGTCACCTTAAAGGATATCTACCCAGATACTAATTTCCGGTTCCTGCCTGCCTCTGTAACCTCCAGGTGCATCCCATAACTCTGCTCAGGGTGTCTGGGTTATAAGCATGTTTGCTAGGCGCAATTAAGTGTACTATGTGTAAATGCCTAATAGCATTTAATCTTGTCAGGGTTTTCCAAGGCACCAAGATCTTCAAGGTGTATGCTGGGGTTCTCTGCTAGCAAGACTGGGGGATGTTGGCTTAGGAGTAACCAGGAAGACAGGCTGATTTATAGTAAGCCCTAGGTGGTCCATTCTTGGCCAATATAAAACAAATGGTGACTTAAAATACTGATACTAATAATAGAAGCAGCAGATATGAGAATTTACTAGCTAATGAAATAACTAGAAAGTTTAAAGGTAGAGAGATTTCTAGCACAGGTGGAGACCCGCCGATGGTGAGGTTGAATAGGTTTGGAGGAGGTCGGCTATGTGTTCAGGGCACAGTGAAAGTGCTGGAATCATAGCCCTGACGCCCAGGACGCTGGAACAGAGGTGGGCATTATCTGCAGCCAACTGGTATGTCAACATCTCAAGAAGCAAAGAGGGGATTACTTTAATATTTAACTTTACACATTTTCTTTCCTTAGAATTAAATATCTCCATAGTAGGGGAAACAGGTTCATAATGTATAATTAAAATACAATTGTTAATTTAACAATTAAATTAAAATAATTAATTGACTGGTTAATATGTTAAGAGTTAAAGAATATCTCTGACCTTTAACTTTTGATGTTGTCACTTCCACTGGAGTTAAAGCTCAGGGATAAATAATTATTGCCATGAAGAGGCAAAATAGTCACTGACATCATGTGAGGGGTGCTGAGAGGGTCCTTTGCCTAAAAATATCCCCCTGACGTCAACCCTGTTTGTCTACTACCTTTAAAAGTATAGTAAGGAATGTTAAAACTATTATCAGTTAATCCCATTCTCTTTTTGCTTGAGTCAGTGATTAAATATACCTGCCATATGCCTTCTCATGACTTTCTTGGCCAGCGACACTTAGTCACCACCTCTTCCTCATTTTTCCAGGCTCTGCCCTATTTGTCCTTGGTACCATTTAAGTGGCCCACATGCCCTTGGCCGCCACCACACAGGTAGCGACACTGTAGCGACACCACACTGTGTGACACTGGTTTCTACAGAATCTCTCAATAAAACATCAGGGTGAAGAGTGTGGGCAAGACACTTTACTTTGCTGGGCCTCAGTTGCTCTTGTAGGAAATGAAGAGGTTAAATCAGACCCTTTTCTTTCAAAGTGAGGTCCTTGAACCATCAGCATTGTCTAGAACTTATTGCCTGGGAAGCCTCTCAGGCCTCATCCCAGTCCTACCAGATCAGAATCTTTAAAAAGACTGCTCAAGTGATTCCTATGCACATAAAGGCTTTCTGGTTACCTGTCTGATCCAGATTCCTGATTTCTGTCTGTAGGGTTTAGAACAAGCACCAGAACCCTGAAAACAATTCTGGCAGCATTTCAGAGTGTCTATGAATAGCTCCAGTCCTATGAAGTCTTTTCCATTCAGTTTAGGCTACGTTAACCTAATAAAGTTGAAAACATTTCTTTTTCTTACTTAAAAAAAAATCCCCAAATTAGCATACATCTGACATTATTACACTTTCCTCCTAAATTTGTTTCAAATTGCTATCTTTGAAAGAGGTTGCCCTTTCAAAATATTTCCTTCTTTTGGGTTCTATTCAATTTCATTCCATTTTATCCTATTCAGTAAATGTTAATTGAGTGCTGGGAGCTGTGTTAGCTATACTCACTCTCCGTCCCTTAGAAATCGGTGCACGCTTTCCCTGAGGCCATTCGCATTTGCTCTCCGTGCTCTGTTGCTATTCCAGTCAGGGCCCCTTTCACTGCAGGAAAACATTGTCCTGCTCTGAGCACTTCTGCTGCGTCTGTGGCTCTGTCAGGGTCTCTCCCCCACCCACACCCTCACAGCAACACTTGTCTCAAGTTGTACTGACTCCCACAACTAATCAGCAAGAAACAAGTGGAGACTCAGTTGATACCTTCCTTCCTCCCCACCCTCCCCATAAAGAACAGCATAATGTAGGCAAACAATTAAATTACAAACTTCAACCTAGGAAAAAAATGCCCTCCTGTTGCCTTTGTGGCTTCTAAAAGGCACTCCTGCCCTGGCTGGCATGGCTCAGTGGATTGAGTGCCGGCCTGCGAATCAAAGGGTCCCCAGTTCGATTTCCAGTCAGGGCACGTGCCTGATGGTGCCTGGGTTTCCGTCCAGGTCCCCAGTGGAGGGTTGCACAAAAGACAACCACACATTGATGTTTCTCTCCCTCTCTTTCTCCCTCCCTCTTCCTTTCTCTAAAAATAAATAAATAAAATCTTTTAAAAAATAAAGTCAAATAAATAAATAAATAAATGGCACTCCTGGCTGATGCAGTACTGTTTGAATTCCTAAGCAATAAATGCTTTGTATTGATTACCAGGGGCCAAAAGGGGATGGGGTTTGGGGGAATTCACATTCTTAAAGAAGTAAGGTAAGATTTTTTAAAAAGATTATTAAACTGGCAGTGGTATGTAAGATACATTTGAGTGAGGGAGAACTGAAAATTGAAAGGCCAGCCAAGAGCTGTGGAAGTGATGCCACGGAAAGAAAGACAGGCCTGAACAAGGAAGGGGACGGTGAGAATGGCCTGCCCGACAGAGGGATGACTAACAAATGAGTTGTGTATTAGACGCTTCCCTACTTCATTTCATTCGATCCTCACACACGCTTATGGGTTATTATGAGCCACACTTTATGGATGAATAAATTAGTCTTAGGGAGATTAAATAAGTTCTCAAAAGTTACTTAGCTAATATATGAGAATGTACATTTATTTGCTTTATATTGGGGGCTTCACATAGAGCCTCTTTGTGGAGGTAACATGTAAGCTGAAATTTAAATGGCAAGAAAGAGCCCGTAGCACAAATACAGAGCAAGGGGAGAATCCTGGCAGAAAGACCAAGTAGAAAGGCCCTACAGAGGATTAAGCAACAGGCTTGAGCCATGTGCTCCAGGGAAAGAGAACAAAATGAAAGAGGCGAGCAGGGACACTGGGCTTTGTGGGCCAGGATAAGGACCTCAGAGTTTATTCCTTGTGATGGGGGTCCCCTAGAGGTTTTTAAGTGGGAGTAATGACCTAGTATCAAAAATTGTTAAAATCACAGGAACTACTATAAAGGACACATGGACAAAATCAAGGGGAGGGTGGAGGTGGGGGAGGGAGGTGGGTTCAGCTGGGGTGGGGTGGAGGGATGGGGAGAAAAGGCATACAACTGTAATTGAATAACAATAAAAATTTTTTTAAAAAGAAAAAATATCAAAAATGAAAAAAAAATTGTTAAAATCGCTTTCTTTGCTGGTGAATGTAGATTCTGGGGCACAAGATGGGAGGAGTGACACTGGTCATCAGGCTAGTGCAGCAGACGGGATGAGAGACGATGGTGCTCAGACCAGGCAGTGGTGGTGGAAACGAAAAAGATGGGTAGACATGCCCACTGCCTTTTCAGATCTTTCTCCAAGGCCTTCCTACCCAACTGGGCAATAGTTCCTTTGCATTAGGTGCATAGTACCAAGCATTTTCTAGCTCAATGGTTCTCTAATTGAGCTTACAGCAGAATCAGCTGGATTCAGTAGGTGCGATTCGGGAGGGCCCAGGAATTCACATTTCTGACTGGTCTCAGGTAATGCTGATACTGTTAGTCTGAGTACACACTATAAGGACCACTATTTTAGCTGCCTTACCTTTACTTATTAACTTACTGCCTTCTGAATGGTCCACCTAGCACCACAACCTACATCCAATAAAGTTTCTTCTCCCCTGCCAGGTTCTAAGTACTTCCCCATTTCTTTAAAGAAATATTCATCCCTCAAACTCATGTACCAGGTCCTTTTAACTACTCGTATTCCACTCAAACTGCATCCAGTACAACCAGCAAAATCTAGTTCTGTGTAGATCTTTGAACTATTAAATCTAAATTATATTGACTACTGTCTCCTTTAGAGAGGAAAATTTTAAAACATATTTTGGGGGCAGTGTTTTGGCCATAGACTTGATTGAAGTTCATTTTTAAGAGGAGGGAATGCACTGACTTTTCAGACAGGAAGTGTGAATTTGAAAGTGAAGGAAGGGCCTGGAAACTGAAGGAGGAAATGGCACCAGTTGTTTCAGGCATAGAATTTTGTCAACTTTTTCACAGTGAAGAGTTTTGATAATTTATGTGTTTTGATTTAGTCAGTGTTTCATTTTAAATCTCCGAGTCCATATTATAGGGCAGTTTTTTAACCCTCAGAACTTCACTCTCACCCTTACAGTCCCTGAAATGCAAAACCATGGGACTTGGATAATCTTTTTATTTCCTCTATTCAGACGGGGCCCCGTAGGGCCATGGTCCAGAAGAGGACCAAAATAAAGTCATCACAGAGATGAAGTTGCTTCCTGATGAAGAGCATCCGGCTCCTCTACAGTTCGGAAAGATTATGCACGCAGATACCTCTCTATGTCCTAACTGGAGGGGGGAGGCTCTCCCCCTGATTAGCTCCACTCATGGGCTCCATTTCCTCCCATATCCTGGGACGGACTACACAATGCCCCCGTGGGTCTCTGAGGGACACAGTGTGATCGAGCAAAGAGGAGAAAATTTGAAGCCAGATAAACTTAGGGATTTTTGTCTTTTTGTTTTGCTTTGGGGGTTTTACTTGTTTCTTTTTTCTGTGCCTCAGAATCCTGGTCTGTGAACTAGAAATGGTGATACCCCCCTCATCTGGTCATTGTGAGGAATAAATGAGATGTTATATAAAAGCACATGTTGGGCACTAAAATCTTGTTTCTCTTTCTCATGACTTCCAAAATGCAGAGAGATCACTCAGTTTGGGAAAGTCAGAGAAACCCACGGAGGATAAGGACCCAGTCACTGCCCCGAAACAGAGGTTAGTACAACAGGGCAACTTATCCCCCAAGACAACCAGTAGTGTATCCGATGCGATCAACTTGGGGCAACAGCAACTGGTTTCAAATAAGGCGATCAATTAGCTGTCCAACTTTGCCTGGGATTTAGAGGCATCCTAGGACTTGGGACTTACAGTGATAAAACCAGGACAGGCCCAGGCAGACCAGGGTCACTGGTTACTCTGCTTATCTAACAGTAACTAGACTATCAAGAATTTTGGACTGTCCTTTATCTCAGTGAGAAAAATTTCCCCTAGATATACAACAAAAGGTTCAGATGTGATTTTTATGCCCTTAGGCTGTATGCACCTTTCTATATATGTGTGTAAAATTTCCCCAGAGTGCTCTCTACTCACTGTGTCTTTTTGCTGAGCACACGTCCTCTCCCAAAGTCACTCATCTGGTGTAGCTCCAGAGCCTGGAAGAATATCTTTAAATAGCAACATTAAAAAAACAGTAGCATCTTTGTTGTCTGCATGCGTTGTTTTTCTTCTCTCTTAAAGGGATATTTTCAAAAAATGTATTATGCCGTGTGTAATGCATGCCCACGTTTTATGCACACTACACACAGGATTATTATACCCATGGTGTGTAATCATTATACCCAGGTGTAATGCACATCCTTATTTTTCCCTCAAAGAGTTAGGTAAAAAAAAGTGTGCATTATACATGGCAAAATACAATAATAACTTCAAATAGATGGAGAGCAACAAGGCTCCACCCACAATCGTTTCCAGCTTCAGTAACACTGTTCTTAAGGATCATACTTTGTAACGCTGAAGGGTAAGAAACGAATGCACTTCAAGTTCATCACCACTGTCCCACCAGCCAGACACATCTCTGCTACTGGGGCAGGGTTCTCACTACACACACAGATCATAGAACCAGCCAGACCTGCTTTTCCCTTCCCAGAACCTGGGCGCAACTTTGTGACAGAACCAGGCAGGCAAATACAAAGTTGGACATTTCTGGTGCGGGTAGCTTTTTCACATAGCCTTATTCCATCTGTGTCTGCCTCTTCTTTGCTGCCTAAAACCCAGCAGGGGACTCTGACTCATCCAGGCTCCATTTTTATTAATTACATCTTTTATGACTAGAAAGCAGATGGTCACATTCTCCCAGCCAGGGCACAGGACCTAGGGACGCTGGAGTGTGTGCTTAACGGCTTTCCCCTCCCCTCCCAGCAAACACTGCATTTCAAATGGCCAAGGATCCCACAGCACAGCTGAAATGCCACATTTGTTCTGGCAAGAACTCCACGTTGTCACCATTGTTCTTAACCTCACGGCAGTATTTGAGGCGGTGGCTCACCCTTTCTTTTTTTACATCTGGGGCACATAGTGTTGACTCTTTTAACTCTCTGGTCTCTTCTTCTCTGGCTCTACTTCTTCCTGTTGTCCCCAGAGTGGTTACATTCAGTTATGTGCTTCAAAGCTCAGATTTCTGTTTTGTGTTACTTCCCCAGTGATGGCTCCCTCTCTCAGTTATAAGTGGATAATTCTCAAATCTGCATCTCCACAATCTAACACTTGTGTTAAATGTGCTGCATCTATCTTTCCTCCCCAAACAATTTCATCTTCAGAATTCTATTCTTCTCAGAATTATGCCCTGTATTCTCTCTTTCTGGTTCAGTATCTTGGCATCAACTTTGATTCCTTTCTTTTCCCATGTACAGTCAGAAACAACAGTGTTAGTAGATTTTCCTCTTTAATGTCTCCTATCTACCTTATCTTACCTATTACTATTGTCATCGGTCTTCCCCATCCAAGCTCCCCTCACATTCTCTGCACAGCAGTTTCTACCTCTAGGTCCTCCCACTCCATCCCTCCACTACTACTAGTTGACACACAAATTATACTGTTAAATGGCTCCTTATTAAGCACCAAATAATTCCAGATGCTTTAGCCTAAAATTTTTGAATTTCCACAAGTCCCCAAGTCCACAATGGACATTTACCCCCAGGAGTGGTCTGGATGTTAAACTGTATTTTAAAAGATCCAGTAGCTTGACTCTTGAATCCAAAAGACATCCTCTGCCCAATCTTATTCTGCCCCATCTCCCTCTCTGGCTTTAACACCTTGATTTATCTTCTGTTGGGCCCTGACCCCGTTTAATGTTCTGGCTTGCAACTTCTCACCTGCCTCAGGATTCAGGCTGACTCTTAGGGGTATAGAGCGCTTTGACATGGTATTCCTTCACTCTCAGCAGCCCCAGGGCATAAGAATCAGATGGGGAATGTGTTAAGAATTTAAATTCCACCTGGACGGTGTGGCTCAGTGGATTGAGCGCCAGCCTGCAAACCAAAGTGTCGTTGGTTCTGTTCCCAGTTAGGGCACATGCCTGGGTTGCAGGCCAGGTCAGGTCCCCAGTAGGGGGCGTGCAAGATGCAACCACACATTGATGTTTCTCTCACTCTCTTTCTCCCTCCCCCTCTGTCTAAAATGAATATATAAAATCTTAAAAAAAAAGAATTTAAATCCCAGGACACCTCTCAGTCAGTCCAGGGCTGCAGCCAACGTCTACAGCAGTGCTGTTACAGAACTTCATGTGAAGGTGGAATGTTGTATTCTGTGTTATCTAACAGAGTGGCTACTAACCACAGGTGGCTACTGAGCACTTGAAATATAACTAGTATACTTGAGAAACTAAATTACTGACTTTATCTAACTTTGATTAATTTAAATTTAAATAGCCACATGTAGCTGGTGGGCACCATATTGAACAGTGCAGATCTAGAATTTTACAAGCATCACAGCTGATTCTGACAAAGAATACTGTTTAAGAACCACGTAGAACAAGCGGTCCTGGTGACTCTATGCTCATTACTGGCCCATAGTAGGTAATCAACAAATGCTTGTTAAAGGAACAGATAAACAAATGGATACAGAAGTGAACCAGAACATAATTTTCACTGAAATTCAAGTCTGTACCTTCTGAAAAAGAAAAGCTGAGGGAACCTTTCCAAGATTAAAAGGGCTAAAAACAACAACCATAAAATTAAATTCCAAAAAAGTGATTTTCCTCTTTAAAAAGCAAACAAACAAAATCCACTTACCAACCAAATGTAATAAATTGATGTTAAAGGGATCCGGCTTCAAAAATTTAAAAAACATATGACATTTGGGGAATATTTGGACAAATTTAAGTATAGATAACATGCTACATGATATTAGAAAATTATTTTAAGTTTTCTTAGGTAAGATAATGTCATCGTAATTATAAAATAAAATGTCTTTATTCTTAGAAATACATGTTGAAATACTTAGGGATGATATCATGATATCAGCAACTTATTTTCAAGAGTTTCAAGATTTTCAACCAAAAATTGTGTGAATTTGTGTGCGTGGAGAGAGAGGGAGGAAGGGAGCAAAAGTGGCAAATGTTAATTGTTGAATCTAGGTAGAGTATATGTGAGTGTTTATTGTAGATATTCTTTCTCCTTTTATGTATATTTGAAAAAAATTTTAAGTTGAAGGAAAATTCACTCACAATGAATTGGTAAACCCTAAAGTAAATTAAAATAAAATATTTAAACACTGCATCTTCTGACTTTTGGGTGCCAAATTCTTCCCAGACTAACAGAGTGCTGAAATTATGCTACAAATTCTCTAGGCCAGGTGTGCAAACTGGCAGCTACAGGTCCTATGTAGGCTGTATACATATTTTTTCCTTGGCCCAAATAGAGGTTTTTAAATATATATATATATATATATATTTAAAAATAAATATATATATATATTTGCCAACATTCAAAATTCCAAGAATTTTTATCTTGATATATTATGCAATAAAATATTTTGCAATATAGTGAAATATACTTATAATAGCAAACATGTACAGATGACTTCCTATGAGACAAGTACTCGTATAAGAGTTTCAGGTACTGCAATGATCTCGTTTTCTTCTCACAAGAGCCAGGTACTATTATTATTCTCCCTTTACAGATGACAAACTGATGAACAAAGGGGTTAATAAACTTTCCCAGAGTCTCTCAGCTACTGACTTGTAGTGCCCGGGTGGAATCCTATGCTATCTGCCTCCTAACACTAGACTGTACCACCACTCACAAAAATCTGCACCCCTGGTTTCTCTGGAAAAATCAGAAGATCTGGCAACACATTCCACATGGGATCAACTGACCAGAGCCAAGAAGCTGTATTCCCCTGAAGGGAGGGCATCTTCTCTTATGCTTGCCAGAGCCCCCGCTCAGCCTGCTTCTGGGGCCTTGGAGTTTGGCCCCTGCTCTGGCCACGGCACAGCTGAATACACCAGAATGAATGACATGCGATAGATTATTTCACACACACTTGTACACTGCACAGACTAAGCTGGATATCAGGCTGCTTTTTAAACAGTCATGAAGCCCCAGTGGGAGCAACGGCTAGTAAGAAGGGTAACTTGGAACACATGTGTGCATATGTGGTGGTTGAGGAGGGGGTGGACGAATTTCAGGATAATTTTTGGTAGATGATGGAGAAAAGGTATAAGAAGCATGAGTTACACATTCCATAGTTGGTAAGATGTCCCATCGGAGGGCAGTGTGGGTCAGTGAAAAGACCATAGACTAGGGTGGCCTGGATTGGGATCTGACTGCATCACTTAGCTGCTATATATCCTTGAACAAGCTATTTAACTTCTCTGGCTTCCATTTTCTTGACTATCAGATGGGTCCATGACACCTCTAGGGTGCTGGAAGGAATTAAATTAGAGAGAGTTTGTGAAGTCTGTTTGGCCCCTGTTAACATAGATAACCAAAATACTTTTCTTACTATGAATCATTCATATTCATATTTTTATATTTTCCCTTAGCATTATAAAGCAAGAAGACATTAGGAAGCTATGGTAAGTACCACGTTCTTCCTGGATCTTTACATACTAGGGATCCAGGTCTGCTTCATTTGGCCTGCAGCCTCAGCAGCTGGCACACTTGTTCTTATGGCTTGATGATATTTATTGGCTTTCTGCCAAACCAGAGCTGCTAGAGCAAAACCTGGAAGAAATTGACTGAGTAAGGAAAAAGCAGAGAGAGAGACCTGAGAAAGATTTAAAAACAAAAGAAGCAAAAAATGCAGCAATAATCTAAATGGCTAAATATTTCTTCATTCAGCATATTATTGATTACCTACAATGGTCCTGGCTCAGTGGCAGGTGCAAGGGATGCAGATATGAACAAAACCAGACATGGCCCTGCCCTCCCAGCATGTCTCCTGGTGGTAGTTGGTTAAATGAATGATAGCATTCTCATTCTGGAATGCTACACTGCCATTATGAAGAAAGTTGGTAGAGAATAATTAATAAAACAGCCTAGTCTCATGTTATAGTAGCAAATTAAAAAGCAGGACACAAAATTGTATTCATAGTATTAACTGTGTAATATAAATCACTCATAATCCACAACTTAAAAATAACGATTGTCAACACTGAACTTCTTTACATTCAACATCATTTTTTCCCAATCTAAACACCTCTACTACAGACATAAACTATCAGAAAATACAGAAAAGAGGGTTATAGTTATTATTTCTGGATTGTGGGATTATGAGTGATTTTGGGTTTTTTCTCTATGATTTTTATATTTTCCAAGGTTCCTATAAGCAACATGTACAAACAGGAAATAAGTCAATTAAAACACAGTCACAGACACACCTAGAGCTTTTCTCCCAGCACTCATTTGTTTCCTCTTTTCCTTTGCCTTTGGCATCTCCAGGGCAGGGCACGCAGGCCCCCACCTGGGCAGCACAGGCATTGTGAGACATGCTTCAGCCGTCACTGCCATGTTCCTGTGGAGCCCAATGTCTCCTGCGTAATGATGAGCTGCCACCTGTCCTGTGGCGCCGCCTTTCACATGTGCAAAGAGGCGGAGCATGAGCTCCTGTGCCCTTTAGAGCAGGTTCCGTGCCTCAACTCCGAATACGGCTGCCCCCTTTCCATGTCCCGCCACAAGCTGGCCAAGCATCTGCAAGTGTGCCCTGCCAGCGTGGTCTGCTGCTCCATGGAGTGGAACCGCTGGCCCAATGTGGACTCAGAAACAATCCTTCATGAGAACATCATGAAAGAGATCCCCAATGAGGAGTGTTTGGACACAGCCCTGGCCCTCCAGGACCAGAAGGTCCTTTTCAGATCTTTGAAAATGACAGAACTTTTCCCAGAAACTAGAGAGCCCACTGAGGAGGAACCAGCTCTGAATGGAGAAGCCAGCTGGGAGGAGATGGGAGGAGCAGTGGGCGGGGCGAATTTTGCTGGTTTAGTACCACATAGCTCTCTGTCAGCCACTAAAGGAGAGATGGCAGAGCTGAGTCAAGAAGAACGTGAGGTGTTGGCCAAAACCAAAGAAGGGATGGACTTGACCAAGTTTAGCAAGTGGGAAAATATTTTCAGCAAAGAGAACGCGGCCTCTGCTTTAACAAACTCTTCAGCGAGCTGTGAGAGCAAGAATAGTGATGGCCCAGGGAAAGAACAGATTTCCAACGGCAATCACGTGGTGGGGGAAGACACTGCCAAAGGGAAAGAAGCACAGGAAAACCAGAAACAGCAGGACTGTCATGCAGCTGTGGAAACAACAGGGCTTGCCCCTTGGCAGGATGGTGTTCTGGAAAGACTGAAAACAGCTGTGGATGTAAAGGACTATAATATGTACCTGGTGCACAACGGAAGGATGCTAATCCACTTTGGTCAAATGCCAGCTTGTACGCCTAAGGAAAAGGACTTTGTTTATGGCAAACTTGAGGCTCAGGAAGTGAAGACTGTTTACACCTTCAAAGTTCCTGTGAGCTACTGTGGGAAGCGGGCTCGCATTGGTGATGCCATGTTGAGTTGTAAGCCAAGTGAACACAAGGCAGTAGACACTTCAGATTTAGGGATCACTGTGGAGGACCTGCCCAAATCAGATCTCATCAAGACCACCCTCCTGTGTGCTTTGGAAAGAGAACTCAAAGGTCACGTCATCTCTGAATCCAGGAGCATTGATGGGCTGTTCATGGATTTTGCTACTCAGACATACAGTTTTGAGCCAGAACAGTTTTCCTCTGGAACAGTGCTGGCTGACCTCCTCACCACTTCCAACCCAGAGGGGCTCCATGTGGAACTCCACAGTGAGTGTGTGACCAGGAGACACAACAAGAGCAGCTCTGCCTTCACTTTCACTTGCAACAAATTCTTCAGGAGGGATGAATTCCCTCTGCATTTCAAGAATGTCCACACAGACATTCAGTCATGTCTCGACGGCTGGTTCCAGCACCGCTGCCCCCTCGCCTACTTGGGATGTACATTTATTCAAAACCATTTCCGTCCCCCAGGGCAAAAGGCAAAAGTGATCTACAGTCAAGAGCTCGAGACCTTTGCCATCAAGCCAGAGGTTGCATCAGAGCTGAATGAGGAAAGGAAGAACCACCATCTCTTGGGCCATGGAGGAAAAAGCCAGAATTCTCTAACCAGCCTGCCCTTGGAGGTTTTGCAGTACATTGCTGGGTTCTTGGACAGCATCAGCCTGTCCCAGCTCTCCCAGGTGTCTGTACTGATGAGGAATATCTGTGCCACCTTGTTACAGGAAAGAGGGATGGTCCTCCTGCAATGGAAGAAGAAGAGGTATTCCCATGGAGGTACCTCCTGGAGAGTCCACAAGAAGGCAAGTAAACACTCATTCATTTATTCATTCATTCAACAAATATTCAAGAGCTTTATATGTGCCAAGCACTCAACTAGGCACTGGGATTGCACTGGGCTCCTAGAAATAAGACCTAATTCTTGAACTCAAGAAGGTCAGCCTAGTAGGGAAGACAGACCTATAGACATATTAATGGCAATACCGATAAATGGCAGTGCCTATTTATCTCTATGTATGTGTCCTGGATACCTTCTGTTTGCTCACACGATCCGTTCTCCAACCTTCTCCACCATGACCTGTCCCCCAGGGTGCTGATCTCCACAGGCTGCCTCAACTGGCTCCTTTGCCTTCTGGCTTCCAGTTAGGCTACCTAATGGCACTGTATCAGCAGGAGATGGGAGAGAGGGAGAAAGTGGAGTTGACAGTTCTCTCCTTCTGGCTTCCTCCCTACATGCATTCTCCCTCCATGACTCTGCGGTGGCTGTGTCTCTCCACTGAAGGTGGCTACATCAGGTGGTTCTCTCCACACAAGGACCCATTCAGGTCCCACGACCTCCCTCTTCTCCCCTTTCAGGCTCACAGTAGTAACACTCTAGATTGTTACCAGCCCAGGTACTGCCCTATGTCTGTGGCTTTCCTAAACCTTGTCCACAGTTTGTACATCATTCCCTCTTTCAGTTCTCTTCAAATTGTCCCTGACTGTGCCATCTGTTTCCTGCTTGGACTCTGATTGACACAGTATGCTGGCAAATTCCCTGTAGTCCCACGTCAACTAATTTTTAAAAACAGTTTTTGCCTTTGTTAAATGCATTTTGAAATTCTAAAATAATTTGGTCCACTGATTTCTCCTGGTTCAAATACCTATTAAATTTTTCAAAAACTCTGCTGTAAATTTTCTAAATGTGTTTCTTTTTCCCAGTTTATACTTGCTTAACTGTATTATAACTTCTATCACCTTGTACCACACCGAAGGGGGACTCCTAATTCAGCGTATCCAAAGTACCCTAAGCATCCTTCCTTACAGTAAATATGTTGGTAATATGCACCATAAATTTATGTGCCCACTGAGGTCAATAATTCCATTACAGCTGAGTTTCTTCCCAATATGTGGGTGTGTGCAAACTGGCATCGGGGAGTTACAGTTGTTTACATCTATTTTTCTTATTTATGTCTAAAAACATCTTGTATATTTACTATTATTTATTTCCTGAGCAGTCTTCTTCAAAGAATCATTGAGATTCTCTCTCAGTATCCGTGCCTATATCCAGATGTTAAAGGAACACTGACTGCCAACCAACTATGTGCTAAGGATAAGCATGACTGAGACTAAGCCCCTGCCGCTCAGGAACTGTATAGTCTAGAATTGCCTAATATCATCCTCTGTAAAACCTGATGCAAATAATTTCACCTATATACTAGAAATTCCATTATTTTTTTGGCTCACATTTGTTCCCAACTCAGTGATTGCTGTGCACTCTTGAATATAATTTGGGATACCCTAATTTCTTTGCAGAACGAAAGAGAGAGAATTTAGTTGGAGCATCCTTTAACTCCAAGTAAATTCTCTTTCTGGAGTTAAAACAGCTCTTTAAAGTAAAAAGGGAAATTGTTCTAAGATCCTAGGAAACATTTTACTTACATAGGAACGATGACAAGAAACTGAGGATGAAGTGGTCAGATTGAAGGGGAATCAGGTTATGCCTACTCTTATAGCCAGATTTTAAAACTAGTGACTTTGCCACAACATCCCAGGTGGAAAGGTCAGAGGGTGTTTGAGTACCAGACTCCTAGATTTCTACTAAAATTTTTGTTCTAAAATTTCTTATATGTAACAATATGTTTAGTTTCAAGCAATAGAAAACCAACTTAAAGTGGCATGAACAATAAAGAGAATTTATTGGACTCAAATATCTAAAAAGTCCAAAGGGAATAGCTTCAGGTAAGGCTTGATCTGGTAGCTCAAGAAAATTTCCCCAATTGATGTTTTTCTTTCTATTTCTTTATCTCTACTTCTTCAACAGTGGCTCCATTGTAAGATATAGTGCTCCCTTGGTGGTTCTGGGGGGCTACCAGTCACTCCTGAAACTGCAGTTTCCCAGTTCAAGTACAGAGGGAAAAGGAGAATCTGCTTCTTTATATCTCAAAAAAAAAAAAAAAAAAAAAGAGTTCTGGAGTAGAGTCATTGAAACTGATTGTCCTGATTTGAACCATGTGTCCATTCTGGAGCTGGTGGGTGTATGTGTGGTGGTAGTGGTGGTGTGGTGGGTTCAATAAACAGGTTAGTATCAGTCATTCCAACACAACTGCATGGCTGGCTAGAAGATTATCTACTGGAAGTGGGAACTGGGGACTGGGTGCTGGAGAAGAAACTAACAACATGTCTGCAGCAGCCACTAACCGCTCTCCGGAAGCTAAGAACAGGAAAAACCAGAAGGCATTTCCTTATACCTTTCAAATAAAGCTAGCCTGAGAGTACTGCCCCAATGTTCACTTTGGAACTTCTATCTTTCCCAACAGATCTGGCAATTCAGCAGCCTCTTCTCTAAAATCAACAACTGGGAATTTAATGAAGTCACTTCCATGTCTGAGCACCTGAAGACCTGTCCTTTCAACATTGTGGAGCACAAGATTGACCCAATTCTTTTGACCAGCATGTGTCAGCCCCGTGAGCAGGCCCGAGAGAGCTTAGTCGCCACCTTTAGAGCCAGACCACAAGGAAGACAAGCCAAGTAAAGAGTCCAATGCCACTGTTCTTGAGGTCTTCCTCAGAGTTACTGAAAGTAGGACAGAGTACGCTTTTGGGGACTTCCCTCTGTAACTGCATATCCGCTTATCTAGGTGTATTAGAACATGCGATGTCCTCCAAAACCCCAGCAGTTGCACGAGGCCTAAGAACTTCCTAAGCCCTGCCTTGCGCAATTGTTATCGTACTGCATTGATGACTTATTTCCTTTCCTTTTTTATTTCTAAATAGATCACTCTGAAGAGAAAATAGGTAACTTGAGGTCATTGAGGAAGATAAGCCCAGTTTCTGAAGAGATGAGAGAGCAACGAATTCCATAAGCAGCATAGACCTATGTTTTTATGGGGTGGAGGGGTGTTCAGTTTACAAGCACGTTCAATGTGTGGGGCAGGCAGTGCAGAGATGCGGTCTGACGTGTCAGTCCTCCATGTGAAGGGCACCAGTTTGAAGGTTCTGGAGCTGGGGCTGTCTTGACTTTCAAGTCCAGGGCTGGTTTTCGTTGCCCCACTGCCCCGAAGACCAGACATCTGAACACAGCCCGACAGAATAGAAACCATGGCTAGGCACAGCAGCCTGGAGGACACCACAAACAGGGTGAAAGGCAGAAATAGGGTCACAGAGTTTGTTGTATAGAGTCTTGACAACATATAAGACAGCCTTGAAAATTATGGAGTCCAAAAGAGACACTATATTCATGGAGAAAGTAAGGGCAAAAGCCTCAAGCCTACACTTTAATAATGACTTAAGAGTCAAGGCATTTTTCTCCTGAAAATTATACCCTAGGCCTGGATGAGGGGGAGCACAGCCGTAGCCCAGCACCAGTGCGCACTGCAGGTCCTGTGGGGGATCTTGGGAAGGAAGTCACGGCAACATGGTGGTTCCCTGTAATGGCTCCTACCCATTACTGGTCATGGCTTCAGCCTGTCAAAAATGGGTGACACTGCTAGTTTTGGGTAACAAGCAGCAAATACTCATGAGAACAAAAGTAAAAGAAAAACTCATAATGGAAACTGACTTCCCCTTCCTTAAAGCTTCTGGGAACTGCGGCCATTGTGCACCAAATAATTCCTTGTCATGGGGGACTGTCCTGTGTGATACAGAGTATTTCGTAGCACCCCTAGCCCCTAGTCATAGATGCCAGTAGTACCCCCACAGCTGTGACAACCAAAACTGTCCCCAGACATTATTATTATCCTCTGAGTCACTCCTGGTTGAGAACCACTGCCCTAAAAGATGACATGCCAGAGGCAGGAAGTTAGGATCAGCTTTTTTCGTACAGCGGAATCTTCTCTCCCACATAGTCATCTACAATGGTGAAACTTTCATCAGCTCGTCTTTATTTACAAAATAGGCTTTAGACATGTGGTGATTTTAAGTTGGGAACCAGATGGAGCTGATTCGTTTGGCATGTCCTCATGCCCTTGGGTCAAGTGCAAAAGCTTATCCTTTCAGCTCTCTCCATGTGTAGCTGAAGCCAGGAAAGTTAAGCTAGTCATCTTGTGCTTACATCCCTCTCACCTGAATTGGTGCCATTTTCTCAGCAGGCCTAGCCGTCTTCAAGCACTTGAGAAAGAAGGGAAGAGGAGGATAGGTGTCATGGAGAAGTAGAGAATGAAGAATTTAGCCAACAACAAAAATGAGTCTAATTGATCTGGATGCTTGTTATCGCCCACATCCCTGAAGATGGTCCAAAGCCGGTATAGATGAAGTAGACGGCACCTCTGAGAAGAGTCAAGAAGGCACTCGAACAAGTCCCAGAACAGAAATCTCACCTTTTCATTACAATGTGCCACTTGGTACTGTTCAGTAATGTAACTATTTTTCCTCATCCTTATTGTTTGGTTTATATTTCACATTTGTATATAAGGCATCATTTTCTAAAAATATAACTAGAGTGTGATCTAAGATTTTATTTGGTGACGATAAATAACTGTAAACAACTAAACCCTGAAGTGGGAAAAAGGGAGAATTCTCCAGGTATCAGTTCCATGTGTTTTGGATCTAGTCCTTCCTATATGGAGAAAGAAACCTCCTAAAGTCCATTCTGGGTTTCTTATTTTACTAGAGAGAGAGAGAGAGAGAGAGAGAGAGAGAGAGAGAGAGAGAGAGAGAGAGAGAAGGCGGGCCGCTATCAGCCAAGGGAGGTGAAAGTTAGGAGCTACTGTTAGGTGGGTGAGAAGTACAGAGAAAGGAGGGCAGCAGAGGGCTGTGCCCCACAGGCCGGGGCAGGACAGCAGTCGGGACAGTGCCACACTGCTCTGTGGGCTACACACTCCAGCCGCACTGTGCTTTCTCTGTTGCTGCCTTCAGAGCAATACTGAATTGATCAACATCATCACACGTTTTATAGGATATCTAATAGTGTATGTTGCAGAAAGCAGGGTACTGCGGTGTGTCCACTGATCTATCCAAACAAGCACATTTTATGATGAAAGGGCAGTTGGAACAAAAGGAAACCATTCTACAGAGTCTGAATTGGACAGAAGATGATTTTGGTTGGTGAGATATGGCTGTAGTGAGCAGCATGAGCAGCAAGCAGTATCTGACAGAGGCCAGACAGTTAAACACGGCTTCAGACTCAGAGGCACTGAGGGGAGTGAAAAAGAACTGTGTTCCCAGGATGGAGAGATGTCTATGCGTATCACCACCAAGATAATTGGTTCAGAGTAGAAATCAGCCAAACTTGGAGGGTGAGGTCTGTAGAACTGTTGCCTTAATAGCGTAGGGATCTGGGAAAGAAGTTTCTGTCTTAAAATAAAGGGAAAAGTGAAAAGTAAGGTGGCTCTTGGAGGTGTCACCAGAAAACCACTGTAAAATTCTGATCTATGTGTGATGTCAAATAAAACTGAAATGAAGAATGAGATTGTGCATATCTATGAAGACTTACCTCTGTATGCTGGAAATCCCAACATCTCTATGAGCAGAAATAAAAGCTGCTTTGCACTCTTCAAGGCTAACTGGGTAAATCTTGTAAGTTAGGTCTAGAGACAGATTTGTGATTCACTGGCATAGAAGTCATTGTGGAAACAAAGGAGTTTGTGTCTTAAAGAAAAGCCGAGGAGCAAGACTGAGGAACACATGCTCTGGGCATGTGGGCAGCTCACACCTTTAGGAAGTCCTGAGCATCTATGGAGCTCAGTCATTAGTTGTAGCTCCCACCATCTTCTTCATCTTTGAAAGCTGGACCGAACTTTAGATACTGGTTACAACATAGACTCTGTCTTACCAACAAAACATTCCCTACACCAACCAAATCCCTGACTTGGTTTTGATTTTGCCTAGGATCCTCTATCTTGGGCCTCATGGAGCCCAATGGCGTGGGCTAGGATAGACCCACTATGACCTGCCTTCTCATTCTCTTTCATCCCCATACTTTGCCTGGTGATTTGGTTTTTGCCCATCACTCTCTGTCCGAATGTCTTCATCTTTTTTCCTATCAGCCTCAACCCTGAAACCACACAGAAGCTTCATGAGCTCCTTCCATGTACAATCTTACTTGGCCATCAATTTCAGTCATCCAGCTAGCTATAATAAAGCCTGGGCTTTCTTGAGTAGAGGACATTCTCTCTGGCTAAATCCTCCTATCACTTCATCAGAGCTGTGTTCCTTTAGCTTTCATCTTTTTTTGTGCTTGTTGCCAAGTCTCCCTTTTCCTCCTTCCTAATCCCTAATTGTGCTTCTTCCTCAAGAATCATCATGTCCTAAAAGAGTGTGGTCATTACGCCCAGGCAGAAGGTGGCTAGCCTCTCACAACTGCAGAAGCCTACAGAAGTTGACACTACATGGCCTCCTGTTCCCCCACCTTACCACTATTCCCCAGGCTGATCTGTTTTGGACTGGGTTTAAGTACAGCCTAAAAAAAAGGCCCAGTCCTAGGCATCCAGGGCAGAGGGGAGTGGGCAGTGGTAGGAGGGAGTCTTCTGGATATGCCTGAAAGATGGAAGGAGAATTGGAACCATGAGAGCCAAGGCTGCCCTGGCTGGTGTGGCTCAGTGGATTGAGTGCTGGCCTGAGAACCAAAGGGTCACTGGTTCGATTCCCAGTCAGGGCATGTGCCTGGGTTGCGTGCCGGGTTAGGTTCCCAGTAGGGGGTGTGCAAGAGACAACCACACATTGATGTTTCTCTCCCTCTCTTTCTCCTTCCCTTCCTCTGTCTCTGAAAATAAATAAATAAAATCTTTTTTAAAAAGAGAGAGAGCCAAGGCCATTGCAGGCTGCACAAAAGGAAGTTATTTACCTCAGCCTAGAGGTGAAACATAGTCTCACTTTATTTCCAACTTTAAGACTGAGCAGAGAAAAGATATCTCTCCAGGGAAGGAAAGTAAGCAAAAGTACAACCAGGTAAACCAGGCAATCCAGACATACTTTCCCAGGTAAGCAAACCAGGAAGCTCAGAGCTCTCTGGAAAGCAAAAGGCAGAGCTTGGGGTGATAGAGGGAGCACTCATGGGGAAGAGGCAGGACAAGATAAATGTCTATGAGCTCACACAGGATAGAGAGGACACTGAAGGAGAGCTCCTTCCTCATGCTGTCTCTGCCCCAAGCCCTAATGCAGAGGGAGGGGGAAGTCCCTCTAGAACTCCAGCAAACTCATGACATCCTATTAGAAACTTGAAGCAGGATGGGAGGAGGTGGAGGCAGAGCCACTTTGGACATGGGAAGTCACAGTGCAGAATACAGTAAGGGCCATTTACTGGAGAAGGTTGACATAATTTGCAGGGAAGAGTCCAAAGCGGCCATGGCAACGTCCCCGCCACCAGCCCTCATCCACCATCTCAATGTCAGTGATGACGTCATCTGGATCAAAGGAAATCTCATCACTTCCCTCTGGAGAGGAAATTGACAGGAATTAGGATGGTCAGACAGGAATCCCTCCATCCCTGTGCCCACTTTAAACCTCAGAAGGGAAATAGGCCTGGTCTTCTTGATGCCAAGCCTGGATCCTTCCCTGACCCTCAGAGTTCCTCGCCCTCTCTTGTTTCAAGGGCCTTCAGGCACCAGAACTCTCAGGCCACTCCCAACCTACCTCCTTGGTAATCGTACAGCGCTACAGCTGAGATCCCAGCCCCAGCCGGACAGCCTGATGCTCCTGCATTGTGAGAAATATAAACATGGTCTCACCAACAGGGAGAAGGAAAACAAACAGGTTCTTCTGGGTAATGGGACAATTCTTCTTATCACCCAGCCCCACCACAGACCTGACCAAATTCAGGAGCTGATTCTCTCTTGACCACTCACCAGCCAGAGAGGAGGAAAAAGAGGGATTCTCAGGCTCCAGCACCTCCTCATAGTCCCCTTCTGGTTCATCATCTTTCTCATGTCTGTCCATCTCCTCAACATCCTCATAGTCATTCTCAGGCTCAGGCTCAGGTTCTGCTTCATACACTGGTTCTTCCACCACCTGGAGGCCTTCCAGAGTCCTGGGGGGCAAAGCTGGGGGCTCCTCATCATCCTGAGAAGAGACAGTGTGGAGCAGGGTGACTTGAACTCACTAGGAGCTGCCTCTTCAAGACTTCCCAGTGAAGGATTGCTGAGATCCCACCCATCACCACCCAACCACTTCTACATTCACCCTTGCTTCCATCCAACAGCCCTTTCTAGGAAACACATTCTTTCATCCATTCTTCATTCCCCAACCTCCTCCCACATCTACCCACTCAAAACACATACCAAGAGATGATAGGAGGGTAATGTAAAAGGTATGAGGAAAGGGAAGTGGGAAAAAGGTCAGATTCCTTGGAAGAGCAAGAAAATGTTGAAGAAAAGCACACCGTTGGGAATACCACAGCTACGATGACCAGCTCTCCTAGTCTTCCCAGGTCTAGGTGGTTTCCCAGAATGCAGGACTATCAGTATTAAGATCAGGAGAGTCCCAGACAAACCAGGATGTTGGTCACACTCTATGGTCCACCTTTCTAAGACATGAGGAGATGAGGAAGGGACAGAAAATCTTTGGGCCTCTACTTACCTCTGGGGCTCCTGGCCTTGAGGGCAGGGAGGACACTGGGTGTTCCCTGCTGGTTCTCAAAGGCTCAGGCTCTGATGATGAACAGCTCCCTGCCGGAGGCCAGACCTACGAAGAAAGAAGCATCTCTCCAGTAAGCAATCATTCCTCTATTTTCTCTCTTATACTGACCTGCAACACCCCTTCCTACCTCTGCCAATCCAAATCAAACTCCAAAGCCCTCAAAATAGGTTCCAGTCTGCAGAGATGGCTCTTTCCTCTTAGTTCCTGCGGCAATGATTGGCTGCACTGTCTGGTGAGCTGTCCTTTGTTATACAGTGTAACTTTTGTGTTTTCTTCTAACATTCTTGTATACATGAGGTTCAATCACACAGTCAGACCGAAATCTTCCTGAACATAGGGACAGCACTTCTATAAAATTTGCTTAACACAGGGAAAGCCTGTGTCTTATTCTCTACCAATGATTTGGACTCTTTAGGCTTCTGTCTGGGCAAGGAATGTTGGATATGGATCCCAGAGCACCAAGCGCTCACCTCTGAGGAGATTTTCTTAGGCAACGGGGCTGGCACCACCGGCTCTTCCACAGTGGCTGCTGGTTGCTGAGCCTCATGGCTCATCTTCACCAGGGCCTTTCTCTCCTGTTGCTGCCTGGCCATCTGCTGTGCCTTCTTTTCTTCTTCCTGCTTCTTCTTCTCTTCAGCCATGGACTCAAATTTTGCCTTCAGTCCACGGGCACCACTAGAAGCTATAGACACAGGCAAGAAGAGGGGTCAAGTGTACCTCAAGTAATCGAGGTAGATAAAAGCATGGAGGAAGTAGTCTGGGGAGAAAAAAGAATGAGAAGGAAAAAGTAGTTGAGGAGCATTGAGAAAGGGAATTGTTAAGACTCACCAGCCTCTACAGGTGTCGTCTTCTTATAAGCCGTGGTTGGGGCCTCCATTTCATTGAAGCCAACAGCACTCTGCCGGAGAGCAGTAGGTGTGTGTGAGGTAGGTGGTGGTAAGGAAGTGGTAGTGACTCAGAAAGCAGTATTAGGGACTGAGGCCACTATAAGTGGTATCCTAACCATTTCATCCTCAATAGTTGGACAGGGTATTCCAATACTGTTGTTTTGGGGTAGAGAGAAGGGAAAAAGAAGTTGTAAACTGCTGAGCTCAGCTCCTCTTTTGGAAAGTACAGTGTACCTAGAAACCCGCATCTCCAAATCCAGTTGCATGCAATGCAGCAAGGCCCCTGGGTAATGAAGAGGAACTCATGGGGGGGAGGACAGTGACATGGATGGGGAGAGACTACAGATTGGGATGAACAATGCCAAGCAGTCAACAAAATTTTAAACATCACCTTTCCCTGGGGTTTTTCTGTCTCTCTGTCTTTCTCTGCCTCCCTACCCTCTCCTCAGTTAAAGCTCAGGCTTCAGAAGACAAGCTCATTAGATGCTGAGGGCAGCCAATGGGGAGTGCAGGACACCTCAGGAGGTGTCAGGAGGACAGCTCAGGACACTTAGCTTGTTGTTGGAAACCGTCCTGCCTGGTTTTAGAAACTGTAACCCTTCGGGGCTACGGCTGAGTAAAAAGACCTTGGGACCAGAAACCACTTTGGAGACAAAGCTTAACTTCCCTGGCAGGGGTGCTGCCTTGCCCCCTTTCACTTCACCCTGCTTGGCCCTGGGTGGATGACTGGTTAGCCAATGATGGGTAAGATTCCTTAAGGAAGGGATGACCTAAGACATGCACAGTTGTGAAGGGGCCCTCAGGGAAGGACTTTGGGGACTATAGAAAAAGAGGGTGATGGACCCTCACCCCTTGGCTTTGACATAGCCTGAGTCCTCATTCTGTCTGCAAGAAGTCTCCTAATCTCTTGGCTGCCTTATTTCCCCTGCCTGACTTAAGCCTGAAACAATGCTGGAGGTAAGTATGGCCCTGTGCTGGAAAGGGCAGGGCGGGTTCCCTAGGGTGATCAGGCCTAAGAAAGAATGCATAAAATCCTATGAAACCTACTTTGCTAATACCCTCAATTTAAATGACAAGTGTCCAAGCATGAAATGAGTTTGTTCCCCAAAGTTTTATGGCTCTGTAGCTATCTGACCCTGACTCTAAATAAGCACTCATAGGTCTTTTAGTGTTATCTATTGTTTGATCATTACTGCCTGACAATGATTGATGAGCTTTATATTTATGCCCTGCATTCCTATGCAAATTAAACCCAATAAAAGCCTGTCCAGGCAAGGGACAGGGCCCACCCTCTCTTTCACTGAGAGCAGCCATGTCATCCCTTTTCCTCCACAGGATTTCTGTAGTCCATGTGAACTTGTCTCGTCTCATACATAATGCCATGGACACTGCGGGCCAGTTTCTGCATCAGCTTTTTCCATCTTTTTTCCCAGCTTTGCCTCTCACTCTTCTCCATGCACAGCTGTGTAGTTTGTTATTGCCAGCAAATTGGTATTCTGGTACCTTACCTTATCCACTCGGTCCTTCTGGATCCCATACTGACCACCAAAACCCTTGGCATAATCTGCAGGACAGAAAGGTCTGAGAGTCATACAGGAGTAAAAATGCTGGAAATGGGTGGGAAGAGGGAGCAGTGGGAAGAATGACCAGAAGACAGGAATGTGGAAAAGAGAAATGGATGAGGAAGTGTGAGAATCAGAGGATAGAGAGAGGCATAGGTGGGAAGAGCAGCAAAAGCTTTGGGAGAAGAAAATAGAAGAGAATGGAGGGGAGAGAGATGGGAATTATATATAAAAAGAAAAAAGTGACAGAAAATGGGAAAATGTAAAGGAAGAAACAGAAAAAAAACAAGGACACCATTCTGCCATCCCCTATGGATCTCAGAGAAGAAGGAGATCTCTCTACCCTCTATGAGGCAGAGGGAACTTTAAGAATCATAGCCAGCCCTGGCTGGTGTAGCTCAGTGGATTGAGCATGGGCCATGAACCAAAGGGTCGCCAGTTCAACTCAGGGTCAGGGCACGTGCCTGGGTTGTGGGCCAGGTCCTTAACGGGGGCCACATGAGAGGCAACCACATACTGGTGTTTCTCTCCCTCTCTTTCTCCCTCCATTCCCCTCTCTAAAAATAAATACATAAAATATTTTAAAAAAAGAATCATAGTTAGATATACTCTTCTCATCGCCAGCCTGTCTGTCTTCACCCTTTTCTCAGTGGCCCCTTCTCTTTAGCCTCCCTTTTCTGTCCCGCTCCTAATCTTATTGTTTTCCTCTCCACCCCTTTTGGTTTGCCCCCACTGATCCCTACGCACATACACTCATTACTCTTCACCTCACCACCTGCACTGTACATGTGCCTCTCAGTATTGTGGGTCCTCTGTGTCAGCTTTCAGAAAGGAAGGATGAAGTTTCTATGATATTCTGTGACCTCCCTCCTCTCCAGCCCCAACTTACCTCTCTGGGATTCATGTTTCTCTGTTTCTCCTTTGTAGTCATATCCCAGAGCTGCCTTGTCCCATTTATCCTTCTCTACCCCGTAACGGCCACCAAAGCCACGAGAATAATCTACGGTGGAAGGAATAGTCATGAGAGCCCACTCTCAGCCCACAGGGAAAGCTGCTGAAGAGAGGTCAAGAGGAACTGGTGTTCTAAGCCATCTTTTGCCAGCTTTAACATTGTTCACTATTTTTCTCTTCTCTCTCTTACTTCCATGCCAAGAGGATAAGATCATTTCATTTTTTTCCCTTCTTCAAGGAAAGGGAAAGTATAGAGATTATAAGGAGAGGCTTCCAGGGGGAAAAAGGCATATCTACATGAAATATATGCCTCTCTCTGCTTCAATAAAACACTTAGAAATGTCAGCTAAAATATAATAATCTTCTTTGTTGTTATTGTAAACAGTGAAGCTCAAAAGGAAAAAAATTCTGGCTCCAAAACCAAATTGGTAAATCAAAGCAGTAGGTATGAGGGTAATTATGAACTGATGTCAGACAAAACTCAAGGGCATTTTAAGTACCAAATCTAGTGCTTAAGGTTAAAATCTAGAATCTCTGGTTCTAATTTCTATAAAAGAACAGGGGGCTGGGGAGCAGAAAATTAGTCTCTGCCAACTCCATTAAACATTGTACAGGAAGTCCTTGCTAATGCAATAAGGCAGAAAAGGAAATAAAAGTTACATAGACTGGAAAGGAAGACATAAAACTGTCTTTGCTGACAGATTACATGATGATCTGTGTATAAAATCCAAAAGAATTGATAAACATACTGCTGAAACTAATAAATGATTGTAGCAATGTTGCAGAATATAAGGTTAATATAAAAAAGTCAGTTGTTTTCCTATACACCAACAATGAACAAGTGGAATTTGCAATTCAAATACATACAATACCATTTATATTAGCACCCTCAACAAAGATATATTTATGTATAAATCTAAAAAAATGGACAAGATCTATATAAAGAAAATCCTGATGAATTAAACCAAAGAAAAACTAAGTAAGTGGAGATGGAGTCTATGCTCATAGAAAGGGAGACTCAGTATTGCCATGATGTTGGTTCTTCCCAGATTGATCCATAGATACAACTTTATGTCAATCAAAATCCCAGCAAGTTATTTTTTGGATATTGACATCTGATTCTAAAGTTTCTGTGGAGAGGCAAAAGACCCAATAGAAATAGACCCCCCATAAATACAGTCAACTAATCTTTAACAAAGAAGCAAAGGCAATACAATGAAGATAGTCTTTTCAACAAATGGTGCTAGAACAACTGGATGTCCACATGAAAAAGGAATCTAGATACAAACATTACACTTTTTATAAAAATTAACTCAAAATAGATCATAGACCTAAATGTAAAATGCAAAAATATAAAACTCCCGGAAGGATGTGGGAGAAAACCTGGATGACCTTAGGTGTGGTGACCTTTTTAGATATAACACCAAAGACATAATCCATGAAAGAAATAATTGATAATCCTGGACATCATTAAAATTAAAAAACTTCTGCTCTGTGAAAAAATACAATGCCAAGGAAATGAGAAGACAAGCCATAGAAAGAGAAATATTTGCAAAAGATACCTCTGATTAAAAAAATCCTGTTATCCAAAATATACAAATAACTCTTAAAACTCCACAATACACCAATCAGAAAGAATATATGCCCCTCTATGTTCATAGCAGCATTATTTACAGTAGCCAAGATCTAGAAGCAGCCCAAGTGCCCATCAGTAGATGAGTGGATAAAAAAGCTGTGGTCCATCTATAGGATGGAATACTACATGGTCACAAAAAGAAGGAAATTTTATCATTTGTGACAGCATGGATGGACCTGGAGAGTATTATGCAGAGCAAAATAAGCCAGTCAGAGAAAGATAAATACCATATGATCTCACTTATATGTGGAATCTAATGAACAAAATAAACTGAGGAACGCAATAGAACCAGAGGCATGGACATGTGGAACAGACTGACAGATGTCAAAGGGCAGGTGGCAAGGGTGGACTGGATGAAAGAAGCTGAAGAGATTAGCCAAAGAACATATGTTGGGAACCGCCCTGCCTGGTTTCAGAAGATGTAAACCCCCATGGCTAAGGCTGAGTAAGAGACCTTGGGGCCATAAGCCACTAAGGAGACAAAGCTTGTCTCCCTGGCAGGGGCGCCACCTCTGCCCCCTTTATGTCACCCTGCTTGGCCCTGAGCCTGACCAGTTAGCCAACGATGGGTAAGATTCCTCAAGGGAGGGATGACCCTTGTCAGGAAGAGGCCCACAGGGAAGGACTTGGGGAGCTATGGAAAAAGGGGGTGACGGACCCTCACCCCTCAGCTTTGACATAGCCTGAGTCCTCATTCTGTCTGCAAGAAGTCTCCTAATCTCTTGGCTGCCTTACTTCCCCTGCCTGACTTAAACCTGAAACAATGACAGAGGGCGTTGCAGCCCTGTGCTAGAAAAGGTGGATTCCCCAGGGCGATCAGGCCTAAGAAAGAATGCATAAAACCCTGTAAAACCTGCTTTGCTAAGAACGTTCTCAGTTTTCTGATAAGGGTCCAAGCATGAAGTGAGCTTGTTTCCCAAAGTTTTATAGCCCTTTAGCTAACTGACCCTGACTCAGAATAAGCCCTCAGAGTTCTTTGTATGTTGTCTATTGTTTGATCCTTACTGACTGGCAATGATTGATGAGCTCTATCTGTATTCCTGTGCAAAATGAACCCAATAAAAGCCCATTGAGGAAAAGGTTCTTGGTCCTTCTTCTTTGAGAGATCAGCCACCTCTCCTCCCCAAGCAGATCATGTCTTGATAGACTTATTCTCATCCGCGGCGGACGGGGGGCTCTGTGGGCAAAGCTCCCCCACAAACATATATGCATAGTCCATAGACACAGACAATAGTGAGGGAAGGGCCAGGGGTGGAGGGGGCAGGGTCTGTGTGGAGGTGGGAAAATGAGGGGAGAAATGATGGACATCTGTAATAATGTCAACAATAAAAAAAGATAATTTCTAAAAGAGAGGAAAGGTACTATCTAAAAAAAGAAAATGCCTGAGAACTTTCCATAATGAGTCACTTTGCAGGTTGAAAAGAACTAATAAGTCTTATGTAGAATAATAAAAATAGATAAAACACCTACACATGTGCTGATATTTCAGACTATCAGAGACAAGAGAAAACCTTTCATTAAAAAAAAAAAAAAAAAAACACCAGAGACGACACATATTACCTACAAAGGAATCACACAAGAGAGATGCTAGAGGCAATGAAATATCTTCAAAGTGATGAATGTAAAATAACAATGAAGAGTGGAAGAAAATAAAGATATTTTTCAGACAAAGCCTGGGAGTTCTTTTGTAGACTCAGTAAAATAATTGTTAAAAGTAATACTTTAGCAAGAAGAAAATAAAAGGAGAAAGGAGAAAACAATGAAACACAGCAAACAATGATGAGCTAGGAGTTGGTTAATATGTTGGTCAATTTAGCATTTACTCGGTAATACCCATGATGAAATTGTGTGGTGTTTATAAACATAGAACCAAAATTCCACACAATAATAATCGTCCAGTTGGTACAAAGAATGTAGAATGTAAAAAGAGCATAATTAAATTATCCTACATTTCAATTATCCTACATTTCCTATATTACTCAGGAAGAGAAAATGATTAATTTAAAATTTAATTCAAAGATGCTTTGTAAAATTCTCCTGTGAAACAGTCTAATCCAGGGTTTTTGTGTGTCGGAAGCTGTTTGATGACTGTTTCAATTTCATCAGCTGTTATTGGTCTGTTCAGACTTTCTGCTTCTTCTTTATTGAGTTTTGGAAGATTATATTTTTCTGGGAATTTGTTCATTTCACTTAGGTTTTCAAATTTCTTGGCATATAGTTCTTCGTAGTAATTTCTTACAGTCCTTTGTATTTCTATGGTATCAGTTGTAATCTCTTCTCTTTCATTTCTGATTGTGTTTATTTGGGTCCTCTCTTTTTTCTTGATGAGCCTGATTAAAGGCTTGTCGATTTTGTTTATCTTTGTGAAGAACCAATTCCTGGATTCATTGATCCTTAGAATTGTGCTTTTAGTCTCTATGTCATATAATTCTGCTCTGATCTTGGTTATTTCCTTCCTGGTACTTGCCTGGGTTGTCTTTATTATTGTTCCTCAAGTTCTTGTAGGTGTAGTGTTAGGTTGTTTATTTGAGATGTTTCTATTCTTTTTAGGTAGGCCTGTATGGCTATGAACTTCCCTCTCAGGTCTGCCTTCACTGTGTCCCATAAATTTGGACTATTGTGAGTTCATTTTCATTTGTTTCTAGGAACTTTTTGATTTCTTCCCTAATCTCATTCTTAACCCATTCATTGTTTAATAGCATGCTATTCAACAAGGCCACTGTAACCAAAACAGACTGGTACTGGCATAAAAACAGGCACATAGACCAATGGAACAGAACAGAGAGCCCAGAAATAAACCCAAGTCTCTACGGTCAACTAATATTTGACAAAGGAGGCAGGAGCATAAAATGGAGCAAAAACAGCCTCTTCAACAGATGGTGTTGGGAGATCTGGACAGCTACGTGCAAAAAAATGAAACTAAATCACCAACTTACACCATACACAAAAATAAATTCAAGGTGGATAAAAGACTTAAATATAAGTTGTGACACCATAAAAGTCCTAGAGGAAAACATTGGCAGGAAAATCTCAGACATTCCACGCAGCAACATCCTCACAGACACGTCCCCTAAAGCAAGGGACATAAAGGAAAGAATAAATGAATGGGATCTCATCAAAATAAAAAGCTTCTGCATGGCTAAAGAAAACAGCATTAAAATAAAAAGAGAACCAACAGTATGGAAATATGTATTTGCCAATGATACCTTGGACAAGGGTTTGATCTCCAAAATAAATAAAGAACTCACATGACTCAAAAAAACTCAAAAAGACAAACAACCCAATTAAAAAATGGGCAAAGGACTTGAACAGACACTTCTCCAAGGAGGACATACAGAGGGTCCAGAGACATATGAAAGATGCTCAGCATCATTAGCCATCAGAGAGATGCAAATTAAAACCACAATGAGATACCACCTCACACTGGTCAGAATGGCCATCATAAACAAATCAACAAACAAGTGTTGCAGAGGATGTGGAGAAAAGGGAACCCTAGTGCACTGTTGGTGGGAATGCAGACTGGTGCAGCCAGTGTGGAAAACAGTATGGAATTTCCTCAGAAAACTAAAAATGGAACTGCCCTTTGACCCAGCAATTCCGCTGCTGGGATTATACCCTAAGAGCCCTGAAACACCAATCAAAAAGAACCTATGCACCCCAGTGTTCATAGCAGCACAATTTACAATAGCTAAGTGCTGGAAGAAACCTAAGTGCTCATCAGTAAATGAGGGGATCAAAAAACTATGGTACATTCACACAATGGAATTCTATGCAGCAGAGAGAATGAAGGAGCTCATACCCTTTTGCAACAGCATGGATGGAACTGGAGAGCATTATTGTAAGTGAAATAAGCCAGGTGGTGAGAGACAAATACCATATGATCTCACCTTTAACTGGAACATAATCAACAAAAGAAAAAAGCAAACAAAATATACCCAGAGACATTGAAATTAAGAACAATCTAACAATAGCCAGAGGGGTGAGGGGAGGGGACAATGGGAAGAAGGGTTTGCAGGAACTACTGTGAAGGACACATGGACAAAACCAAGGGGGAGGGTGGAAGCAAGGGAGGGAGGTGGGTTTGGCTGGGCTGGGGGTGAGTGGTGGGGAGAAAATGCAGACAACTGTAAGTGAACAACAATAAAGTAATTTATGAAAAGAAGAAAGAAAAAAAAAGGGATACATGTTAAAACTTAAGGATAACCTCCTAACATAGAGGAGTAGAATACCTTATTTTGAATCCATGAGAGAAAAAGGGGACTAAATAAAAATTGATCAACCTCATAGAAAGTGACAAAGGAGAAAGGAAGAAGAAAGTACACATTTCAATTTAAAAATAAATGAGCCCTGGCCAGTGTGGCTCAGCTGGTTGGAGCACCATCCCATAGACTGAAAGGCCACGGGTTCCATTCCTGTCAGGGAACATACCCTGACCAGGAAGGTGTGGGTTCAATGCCCTATTGGGGCAAGAGGGCAACCAACGGATGTTTCTCTCTCTGTGTCTCTCCTTCCCCCTCTCTCTAAAAGCAATGAAAAAACCTTCCTCAGGTGAGGATAAAAAAAAAAACAACAAAAAAATGGTGAAGAACTGGGTCATGGAACTGAAAGGGCGTTGAGACAGCTGTTGCTAGTTCAAGTCTGAGCAGAACAGCGGGGCAGTCAGGCTGCTAACACTGAAGTGCAGGGTCCTTGCCTTTCTGAGATGTGTGTTTCTCCACTTCTCCTTTGTAATCAAAGCCAACTGCCGACTACAAAGAAAAGGAGAGAGAATTGGTTAGAGTCAAAGGTGACCATTTTTCCCCTCTCTCACTTACCCTGACTCCCAGCTCAGCCCAGAGGTTCATTTACAGGGGCCCAGGCCTGTGGGGGGCGGGGGGCTAATGGAGGAACAGAGTACCCAGACAGGCTGGCGTAGAGGCAGTGTGCTACAAATCAGTCAGCACGGGCTCTGGACTCCGATGGTTCTAGATTCAAACCCCACCTCCCCTACTTATAGTTGTTCAACTTCAGGCGTGTCCTTTAATATTTAAGCCTCAGTCTTTTTAAATATAATAGGTATACCTCTCTTATTAACACCAACTGTAAAATGGAAGAAGTGATCCCTCTTCATTTGGGAAATTGTGAGAATTATATGGGGCTAGGTGTATAAAAGTGTTTTCATTGGGCTACTCAGTAAGTTAGGGCTTTTCCTTCTAACTCTCATGAAACTAAAGTGAGATCATAGTGCCTTGTAAACTAGAAAGGTACGATGATGCACTTGTAAGAGATAGTATCCTATTCCTAATTAATTGGGCTGTGCCTCTTCCCTTTCCTTGAACACAGATGTGGATTTTGGTGGGGTGAGAAGCAAGCAGGAGAGTCTGGATCCTAGCTGCTCCCCGGACTGGATACAAGTATTGGCCAATTCCTAGCATCACCACGTTGCTTCATCCCAGCTGGCTCAGTAACTATGGGTCCCTAAGTCAGTCTAGATTTTGCATCTTAAGAGCTATTAGTATGTATTGTCACTTGGTTTACAAGACACACTGATTGTTTAGATGATTCAGTTTGTGGCTGTGAGGCAGAAGATGAAAGCGAGAACAATGAAACATTAGGCAAAGGCAGGAGGGGGCCAAGATGGAAGAAAAATTCCAACCTGGTTAGAGATAACTACACTCAGCATGCTCCATATTCCGTTACTGCCTTAAAAAATTACCCTCTGAATATTTCCATTCCTTTATAGTATGTTTTTAACTTTTCTGGTGTTTTTTTCCACCTACAATGAAATAACATCTAACAATTAGTGTTAAGGGTTCAGGCCCTCATAATAAACCACTGGAGGTTAACAAAGAATCTCGGCTAGCTGTGAAGGAGTTGTCCCCTCTGTGCCATGTGCAGGGGAAGACACACTGTTCTGCACCTAAGAAGAGAGATCCGAGAAGTGGACCTACTAAGGACCAAACGGACAGCATCAGTGAGTTGCCGCTTGCACTCTCGTGACCGCTGGGTCATCTGTGATCACACTGTCCTTTTTCCCTCTCTTCAAAATTACTTTTTTTTTTAGTACAAAAGTCTTTAAACACCTGGACTTCAGGGATTAAATAATGTGAAAAGTAACCTTTACCTTCTAAAAATATTGTAACCCTAATTAGTTGTTTTACTTGATTATTTGCTGCTGTGGTAATAACATTTAAGCTGACATTTCTGTTTTCCTGAAAGGCATACATATTTATAAGGTTTTGATGTTTCAGGAGCTTTGGAATGTCCCTCTTCTCCCTTCGTGTGTACAGGTATAATGAAAATCAGTAGTTTTGGGGATTCCTTAGTCAAGCAGAGTTTGAGAGTCTTTGACTCATTTAAATCAATGCCTTTCAGCTCAGCATGTGGCCTCCAATAGTGACACCAAGGGACTTGCTGAGGGAGGTCACAGGATCTGTCCTCAAGATGGACCCTCCTGGAGTCCACTGCCCTGGTTTTCACAGGAGAAGCACTGACCCACATTCAGGGGGAGTGTTGGTAAGTCCCACATGATCTGAGTTGGGTGATGTGGGAAGAGAGCTGTCACTTACCTTGTCTGCTCTGTCCTTCTCAACTCCATATTTGCCCCCAAAGCCTCTGGCAGAATCCGTCTGAGAAGAGTGCTTTTCTACCTCAGCAACATACTCATGGCCCACAGCACTCTGAGAAAAATCAAGGACGGAATGAGTGACAAGATAAAAATGACCACAAAGAAATAAAATGACACAGGGATGGGAAGGGATGTGAGAATACAAGAAATTCCCTCCTGGGTCAGACTCGTATCTCTGACTGCGGTGCCAAGGAACACATGATGGGAGCACCAGGCAACTTCTGGAGCCTCGCCCTCCTGATTCTTCCCTAATACCAAAGAGAACACATCATTCAGGAAACTCCCATAGGACAGGCTGGGAACCAGAAGGATAGAGACTAGGAAGACAGAGCTGTGGTTAAACCAGAAACCAAAGAGGGCTAAAACAAGGGCTTTGCGCGTTGAAGCGGAAATGGGGGTAGTTACTGGGGGGAGACCAAAGGGGACTGACTGGATGCCTTAGTCAGGACTGAATATCCACATAAAGAGCCAGGTACTTTTGTTCTCAATCATTTCTCCTGTGTGACCATCAAAGTTCGGAAGTGCCACCTGAGCCCTAATATTTCGCAGTGACCGACTCTTCATACCGAAGGAGGTTGGTAGACAATACTGTGAGTGGTCCAAGATGGCATGTAACTTAAATTTTTCTTTTCTATTCCCCTCCACTTTTTATGCCATCTACTGATTCATTTTTTATTTGGTTTTGAAAGTTAGGTCTCTCCTAATATGTAGATATGAATGCTTAACAATTTGGGAATTGAGTAATACTTCAAACCAAATAATGCTGTCTTGCAGAGTCTCAGCTGAGAAGAAACTAGAAACTTCTTCCTCCTCTATTTCCAATCCCATGCTGGCAGAAGCAGCATCAGCACAGAGCTGACTGAAGCATGGCCCCCTAAAAGCTCCTGGGAACTGGCTTTGCAATATTTAGGGATTTGCTCGTTGAATTGAAGAATAAATGACTGCTTTCTCCCTAGGAATTTCGTGGGAGAATGCAATGCCGACGCTGTGCTCTACACAATGACAAAACAAAAGGCCTCCCAGGGTGAACTAAAAGCTTTCATTGGCTTTTGCTTTCTCCTTGAAGGTAAACCTTTTTTCCTTAGGAGTTTATCTATCTTTCAGGTTAGGAAAGTCAAAGGAAAATATAACTCAATATACAAGCATCCTTTTATCATACTTTTATAGCATCTAATGGATAAAATAAAAAATGTTCATATTTGAGGGCTTCTCATAGATAAATTCACATCAATATTTTTCACACCTATGTACACACCATATAATGTATGGTATATACATGAAAACACTAAATATAAAGAAAATAAGAGAAGTTGAAACAGACGTAATACGCAAACATTTAAAAGTGGCACATGATTTTAAAATACATTTTTCTCGTCTCTACTTGTACCTCCTGTAGCCTCAGTCTAGGAGTTATAGTGTGGCAGGGCCTACTACAGTCAGCCCTTCTCAGGGCTTGGCTTCATCTTCCACTATATTTTATGTGTTGACATAGGGGAAAAATAATACAAATAATATAATGACATTCTATTTTAAAGCCCAAATAAATATTGTACTTTTGAACAACTTTTAAATCATAAACCCAACAAATGAATGAATCCGTCTTTTTTTTAAGCTAGTATCTCCCTTTCAACTCACCTTGTCCATTCGGTCTCTTTCCACACCAAACTGACCACCGTAGCCATGGGAGGCTTTGGGCCCCGACTCCATCTCCTTCTTCTTGAGCATATCATGCTCCTCCGACACTTTGTTCCTAAGCTGGTGGATGCTGGAAGTAACCACATGATAGAGACTCATCTAGCATGGGGAAGTCAACAAGCCTTGAGGTATGTTCTGTTTATTTTTAGCAACAACCTCAGCCCCCAAAGTATATCATAGTGGGGTCTGGGGGTAGGAGATTAGTGTGGTCTGCTACCATAGCCTGATTCTTTCCGTAAGCCAATAGTATTTTCTCAAGGTTGTTATTTTGCTTACTAACCTCCTGATATTTAGTTCCATTTTTCATGTTCCTAAATATTAGGGGACAATGATACCCATATCCTAGTAACTGTGGAATTATTTTTCTTCCTGAATGGATTTGCTTTCTAGCATTTAAGTATTCTATCTCAAGAAGCACAAAATATTCGTATGTACTTTTATCTACAGTCTAGTCTCAGGAGTTGAGCTTAAGAAAGTAATTTTTAATATGGAAAAGCTTAATGTCTAATGACATTCACTGAACCATTGAAGATAGTAATAGCAAGGACCAAGAAACAACTTAAATAGCCAATAACTGAAGAGTAGTTAAATAAATTGCAATATTATCTTTCAATAGCATACTAGGAAGTCACTTAAAATGATAGTTATGAAAAATGTAGCACTGGAAAATTTATCTACATATTAAGTATGTTGTGTGTTTTCTTGTCAAAAATGAATGTTCATCATCCCTATCCACAAATCTGAGGAGAACTGAAAACTAACAAAAGCTAATTAATAAAATTCAGTGTTACCCTATTTTGTTGCACCACTTTGAGGCCCCTTAACCTTGCTTTGGGACACCTCCATCACTAAGAGAATGTAACACCAAAAGCAGGCATTCTCCTTACTTCACTTCCATCTTTACCATGACGGTAGAGCACCTGTTATGCCTGTTTGGTCTAAAGATATGAAACGGTAACTCAGCATCAGGACCAGCACCGACAAGTGACCATCAGGACTGACCCTTGGACACATATAAAGACCCCTGGGGACTCTTGGAAACATTTGGGCAAGAGAACCCTAAATAAAGTAATTGACTTCCTACAGCAAGAAATGAATGTTTAGGGAATTCAGACAGTGATGTTACTGGAACTTCACTAGCTTAGGTTGCAGGTAGAATGGCCATTTCACAGCAGAAATTCTCCTCTTTCGTGGAAGAATAGACCCATCTGGCGGCCTTGTAGTATAAGCCCACCAAAGGCCTTTTAAAAAAGCCTTCTCAGCTTTAGTCACAGTTAATTTTAGAAATCTGGCTTTGAGTCAGATGAAATTAAACTAAGTACTGGAAGAACCCTCTGTTCCCATGCCTGTTCTAAACCTTCTGGCAGCAGTGAGGGCAGAGATCCTGTGTTGCTAGTTCAACACCATTAACATTTTAGAGCTGTCTGTGTCAAGGAAGGTACTGGTTCCAAGAACATATAAATGACTGACACTTCCAACCAACATATTCAGATGAAAATGACGAAAATGGGGCTAAACATTACCTTTAAATGTGAAAAGCCTGCAAAGTTTTAATGAATCCAATGATTGTTACATGGGCCATAACTATATTATAGTTGAAAAAAGTTTTTAAAAGGGATTAGAAAATGAGATTCAGAAATACCACCTAAGGGATGACGGCAAGGTTGGCCAGAGGATCATGCCAACACATCATATGTTTGAATGAAAATGTTGGGGCCAAAGAAGACCAACTTCTTATCAAATTCTTTAGAATATAGTTGAAGTCACTTTAAGTAGGTCTTAGTTATATCAGCCCTTCACTCAATAAATATTAATTAACTATTTACTAAATTTTTAAGTGTGAGACATGGTTAGGACACAAAGATGATTGCTATATGCCACAGGTGGCAAACACAAGGCCCACAGGCCGAATCCGGCCGTCCACCTTGTTTTATCTGGTCCGGCACCTTGTTTCTACCTGGTAGTAGCGCTGAGCTCCTTGCCCCTAGTTAAGGAGTAGTTACATTTATACAGTCCTAAAATTACATTCAGCCCTTTGAAGGCAACTACGAGGCTGATGGGGCCCCTGGTGAAAATGCGTTTGACACCCCTGGTGTATGGAGACAGTGGTCAGGTGGAAGAGAAAGAAAAGAAAACAAAAAGTTACAATTCTATGTGCTTAGTGGCATGCCTAAGAAAGTTTTGACATGTTAACTTCTCAGATGCCTATTTTAAAATACTTCAGAACTGCCCTGGCTGGTGTGGCTCAGTGGATTGAGTGCCAGCCCATGAACCAGGGGGGCACTGGTTTGATTCCCAGTCAGGGCACGAGCCTGGGTTACAGGCCAGGTCCCCAGTTGGGGGCATGTGAGAGGCAAACACATATTGATGTTTCTCTCCCTCTCTTTCTCCCTTCCTTCCCCTCTCTCTGAAAATAAATAAATAAAATCTTGTAAAAACCCCCAAAAAACAGAATAGAGACTCCAGAAACATACTCACACAAATATAAAAAAACAAACAAACAAACAAAACTTCAGAACTGTTAAAGCAATGCAGTTTATGGGAACCAAGTGAAGTTCAGGGCCTCAAAAAGGAGCTAAGAAAAGGAACAGATTTTGTTTTTATTACAAAAATAAAAGCAAAAGGTGAGTAATTCAGACTATAAAATTTTACTCCAAGCAAAAATCCTAAAGAATCTACAAAAAAAGAAAAAGTTGCTTCTAGAACCAGTAGGTACATTTGGCAAGGTCTCAGGATGCAGGGTCACTATCAAAATCAATTTTATTTTAACATACTAGTCATAAACATTGGAAATTGAAAGTTAAAAATAAATGTGACTTACTATCACAAGAAATAACATAAAATATTTTAGCATAAATCAAATAAAAATATTTTAACAAAATATATGCAAGACCTAAATACATGAAAGCATTCCTGAAAAAAACTGAAGACAAATATATGGAGAGATATCCCATGTTCATGTACCAGAAAACTCAAGATCAATAAGATGTCGGTTACTTACAAAGTGATCCACAGATTCAATGCAGTCTCAATCAAAATACCAACAGGAGTATTTATAGGAATTTACAAGCTTACTCTAAAATGTATGCGGAAATGTAAAATCCTGGAAGAGTAAATGTTTTAATTGGAAGACTATTGATTTTATCACTTGTTATAAAGCTACAAGAATCAGTACAGTATAATATGGGACAGGGAATACATATAGATCAATAAAATCATCTAGAAATAGACCTCCAAGTATATGGCCAAAGATGCCAGGTTAAGTCATTGAGGAAAGAATAGTCTCTTAATGGTGTTGGAATAATGAACTACCCATTTGGGAAAAAAATCAACAATCTTTGTCTCACACTGTACACAAAAACTTATTTGATCACAGGCTTAAATGTAAATGCTAAAATTATAAATATATGAGAACAAAACATAGAAAAAATTTTCATAATTTTGAAACAGGCAAAAATTACTCAGGTGCACAAAGCACTAACCACAAAAATTTTTTATAAACTAGACTTCAGAATTAATATCTTCTGATCTTCAAAACAAGCCATTAATAAAATAAAAAAGCAAGTTACACTCTGGATTAAATATTTGTACAACACATATTTCACAAAAGACTTGTATCCAGAATATATAAAGAACTCTGAAAACAATAAAAGTACAAACAAGCCACTTTAAAGGTGAGAAAAAAAAAGATTTGAACAGACACCAAAATGAAGACATAAAGATACATGAATGGCACTCGAAAAGACACTTAATAAAATTACTCATCAGCAAAATACAAATTAAAATCACCACATATCCACAAGAGTGGCTAAAATTAAAAATACTAACAGACTAAGTGTAGACAAGGATGTGGAACAATTAAAAACCATACATTATTGGAAGGAATAAAAAATGGTATTAATAAATTACTATCAGGAAATAATTGGTTAGGGCAGACTTCTGGTCAAGATGACAACATAGGTAAACATAGCTCGCATTGTTGCAAACCACATTGCAAACCACACTAAATTATAGAACAACCATCACTCAGAACCATCAGAATCAAGTTGAACAGAAATCTGACAACTATGGAATTAAAGAAACCATATCCAGCCAGACTGGTAGGAGGGGTGCAGCTGCAGAATGCGCTGGTCCCACTCCCATGCGTAGTAGATAAAAATTCAGGAAGGATAACTCCTGAGGAGTGGGAGTGAGAAGTCCCAGTCCCATACCAGGAGCCCCAGCCCAGGATTCCAGTGCCAGGAAGATAAGTTCCCATAACTTCTGGCTGCAAAATCCAGGGGGATTTAGTTGGTAGCAGAAACTGCTGGAGTCCCAACCACTACCTCTTAAAGGACCCACACACAGACTTACACTCACTCCCTCTGAGCTCCAGCACTGGTGTAGCAGACTGGAAGGCACTGGTGGCAGAGGGGGTGTGGAGAGAACTGAAGTGTCTGGCATCAAGGTGAGAGCTGAAGGACAGCTTTCTCCCAGACAGAAAGGCAGGCACAAGCATTGTCCCTTTTTAGAACCTTCTTCCAACAGAGCCACAGAGCCAGAAGCTGGCGCCATATCTGAGACTCTATCAACCTGGATAACACTGTTTGCCCTGCCCTGGAGATCCCCTGAGACTCTGTCCCACCCAAGCTGTTAACAAATACTTTTCCATATGAATGGCTGGTGTTGGCTCACGCTTTACAACTTCCTAAATCCTCTCAAATAAGCAACAGCTGGCCTCAGTGAGCTCCCAGCCCCCATACCTCTTGCTAAGTGGCCCCAGGCCCAACACTAGCAGCAGCCAGCCTAGATTCACAGCTGGGCGTTACTTGAAAATCACCACGCCCGCACAAGTAGCAGCCTTCTCAACTTGCTTTATGGCTCAGGCAGGGTGGCCTGAGGCAAAACACAGGTGAGGGCTGACCTTGCCCTGCAACACCCAGGAAACTCCAGAGCCTGTGCACCCAGTGGACAGTTACAGACCATGTCCAAGCACCATGTCCCTGACCCTGCACTGCTGATCCTCTACAGAGGGTGGAGGTTGGTGGTCAGTGGTCACAGCCAGTTCTTGCACCTGACTGGCCTGGGTAAATCCCTCCCATTGACCTGCCAACAGCAATCAAGACTCAACTACAAGAGGTGGGTGTATTCAGCCCACATGGAGGGCACACTTCAAGTACCCAGCTTGGATAGGGGAGGCTGTACCCTTGGACCCTAGAGGACACCTACTACATGAGGCCACGCTATCAAAACAGGGAGTCATAGCAGCTATACCTAATATACAGAAACAAACACAGGAAGGCTGCCAACATGAGGAGATGAAAGAAACATGGCCCAAATGAAAGAACAGATCAAAACTTCAGAAAAAGAGCTAAATGAAAAGGAGATAAGCAATCTATCAGATGCAGAGTTCAAAACACTGGTTATAAGGATGCTCAAGGAACTTAGCAAGTATCTCAACAGCACAAAAAAGATCCAGTCAGAAATGAAGGATACACTAATTGAAAAAAAGAACAATTTATAGGGAAACAACAGTAGAGTGGATATAGCTGAGAATCTAATCAATGATTTGGAACATAAGGAAGCAAAAAACAAGCATTCAGAACAAGAAGAAAAAAGAATCCAAAAAAGCAAGGACAGTGTAAGCAGCCTCTGGGACAACTTCAAGCATTCCAACATTCACATCATAGAGGTGCCAGAAGGAGAAGAGAGAGAGCAAGAAATTGGAAATCTATTTGAAAAAGTAATGACAGAAAACTTCCCTAATTTGGTGAAGGAAACAGACATGCAAGTCCAGGAAGCAAGTCCCAAACAAGTGGGATGCAAAGAGGCCTAATCCAAGACACATCATAATTAAAACGCCAAAGGTAAAAATAAAGAGAGAAATTTAAAAGCAGCCAGAGAAAAGGAGTTAGTTACCTACAGGGGGGTTCCCATAAGACTGTTAGCTGATTTCTCAAAAGAAACTTTGCAGGTTAGAACAGATTGGCAAGAAGTATTCAAAGCCATGAAAAGCAGGGACCCACTGCTAAGATTGCTCTACCCAGCAAAGCTACCATTTAGAATCGAAGGGCAATTCAAGAGCTTCCCAGACAAGGAAAAAACTGAAGGAGTCCATCATCACCAAACCATTATTATATAAAATGTTAAAGGGACTTATTTAAGAAAAAGAAGACTGAAAAGATGAGATGGGGGTCTGGGAGAATGCATAAAGAGGTGAGGGGATTAAGAAGTACAAATAGGTAGTTACAGAACAGCCAGGGGATATAAAGTACAATATAGGAAATGAAGTAGCCAAAGAACTTTTTACACATGCCCCATGGACATGAATGATGGTGTGGGGATTGCCTGAGGTACTGGGAAGTGCTGGGTGAAGGGGAGCAAAGAGGGAAAGATTGGGATAACTGTAATAGCATAATCAGTAAAATATAATTTAAAAAATTAAGAGACTAAATAATTTGTTAGTCTTAAAAAGTTAAACACACACTTAATATATGAATCAGCAATTCTGTTCCTAGGTTTTTCCCAAAAGAAATGAAAATGTATGTCAATGAAAAGATCTGAGCCCAAATATTCAGGACAGCTTTATTTGTCATAGCCCTAAGCTGTCAACAGCCTAAATGTCCACCAACAGTGTAATAGGTAAAACAAATTGTGGTATATCCATACAACTGGTTATTACCTGGCAATAATAAAGAACCACAGACTGATACACAGAGGACCATGGATGGATCTCAAAAACATTATGCTGAACAAAGTAAGTCAGAGACAAAAGAAAAATGTCCTATTATTCCATTACGTGACACTGTAAGACAGGCAAAACTAACCTGTAGTGATAAGAAGCAGATCAGTGTTTACATCCACCCAGGAGAGGGAATGGGGAGCACTGACTGCAAAGAGGCACAGGAGTATGAATGGGCAAGAGTGATAAGAAGACGGGGAGAAGGGCAACAACCTGTGGAAGCCAGGCAGTTCCTAGTAAACACCAGGCTGTTTGGAGCTGCCTGGCCCAGGACTCCTTTATACAATAAATGAGGGATAGATAGGATCTTTTGAGTTATTCACCTAATCATGAAACCGATCCCCAAGCTAAATTTATTTTAGGCAGACCTAAAAAAGAAAGATCGTGGTGTGGGGGAAGGTAATGAGATTAATGTGAACCACAATCACTTCCTTTTCCTGCTTTGAGTCATCTCAGTTCTGCAGCTACTCTTTTCTCCAACTTCTCCTTCTTTCCCGAGGACCTCAGTGATTATCATCTGACCTTAAAGACTGACTGAGCCCCCACTAACCAGAGAGAATCTTAGAGGACTCACTGCTGCGCGGTCCTCTACAGGTCTTTTCGATTCCAATGGGAAAACTGAGAATATGAAAAGAGAAGTGACTTGTGCCAGGTCCCCTGGCTAGTCGCTAGCAGAGACTGGACTTTTACACCTTGGTAGTGTAGATAAATGGGAGGGGAGTAGGTGTTGTATAAATATCTCCACTATTTATTCTATCATATGTAGATCCAGTAAGGCACATGTAGGGTCACCAAATTTTACAACTCCAAGGGTCTGCAGTCATTGTAATGTAGGTACTGGATTAGCCACACGACAGTCCACGTAGACACCACTTAGGAAGAAAGAAGATCGTCTTCTGTTTACATGCTTATGTTAGGTCTTTAGAAAGAGAATATGATTAAAATCTGTATTAACAAAAAAGAGAAATAACAATATTGAGCTGCTAATAGGTACTAAGTACTGCTCTAGACATCGGGACATATCAGCCCATTGAATTCTGCAGGGCAGCTATTATCATCCTCATCTAACAAATAAATAAGCTGAGATTCGGAGAGGTTGTATGTCTAAACTCACACTGCCGGTAATGGCAGAGCTGGGAATGCAAACTCCAGCTCTGTCCATAAGGTCACGGCAGGAATTTAGAGTCCTCCTTACAATGCTCCACTACCATGCACGAGACAGGCAGTGGGAGGGAAAAGGTACAAGGAGGTCTGTGTCCTAAAGTAACTGTCAGATACCAGGGCTGAGTGGCCTTTACTCAGAAAAGAAAAGGGGTCTTTTTTTTTTTTTGGATTGTTGAGCCCACGGAGGGCATAAAGAAGCATTCTGCATGACCCTGATTGATTTTTTTTCATCTCCCCAACTGCTACCAGAATTGCTGGGTTTGTTTAAGAATAATACTCACTACAATTACTTAAGATAAACCATTTATGTCTGGTTAAACAACATTACATAGTACTCAATATTATCAAATTGTATCAAAATATACCAAGTTTTCATAGTGTGTTGCTTGTGCAACGTGGCCATCCGCGGGCATTTTTGAAATCTAGGGGAAAATAGGTTAAAAACACTGTTGTTACAGTGCGGGGGGGGGGGGGGGGCGCATTAAAATGGAACTTAAAGCTGTGTTAGTTTTGCAAATTTGGATGTAGTTGTCAATTTTTGCTTTTTATTTTTGCTCCTGTTTTACTGTTCATAGTGTCTGCCTTGCTGCTAAAATTGGACATTCTGATACTATCCAAAGTAGGCAGCCCTGGTTCAATGACCCTGAATAACCCAGGAAAGAGAAGAAGGACTCTCTCAATCTGACCGTACAATACAACCCACAGAAACCCTAGACACCTCTGTAAGGACCTTCTCTCTTTGTTGTATCAAAGTTTTTGTTTTGCCTTTTTTTTTTTTAGTAAAATATTGGGTTATTGTCTTTAGGACCCCTAAACACCAGTACTAAAATAGTTTTAATCAACAAGTGTCCAAGTCTCACATTTCTTCATATCACTTTTCATAGCTTCCAACTTCTATCAAGCAGCCAAATACATGTTTTTGTTTTTGTTTTTTTAACATTTTAACATTTTTTTAATTTTAATTTTGTATTGTTATTCAATTACAGTTGTGTGCCTTTTCTCCCCATCCCTCCTCCCCACCCCAGCTGAACCCGCCTCGATCCCCCACCTCCACCCTCCCCCTTGGTTTTGTCCATGTGTCCTTTATAGTAGTTCCTGTAATCCCCTCTCCTCACTGTCCCCTCCCCACTCCCCCTGACCATTGTTAGATTGTTCTTAACTTCAATGTCTCTGGTTATATTTTGTTTGCTTTTTTCTTCTGTTGATTATGTTCCAGTTAAAGGTGAGATCATATGGTATTTGTCCCTCACCGTCTGGCTTATTTCACTGGAGAGCATTATGTTAAGTGAAATAAGACATGTTTTTGTTTTAAAAATCATTCAGACTGGGTGTTGGACCTGATATCGTTCTCTTTTACAATACTTACTCTGAGTGCTTTACCTTGACATCTCACTCAATCCTGCGTGGCCCACCTGAAACCACCCTACATTCTAGGCATACATGTATATTTATGTGGATGGATGGATGAATGGACAATGATAGATAGATAGATAGAGTGTGATATAATCTCAGCATGAGCCACTTCCTCTCTGAATCTCTTATAATAGACCCACTTGGGGAAACAGCATAGTTGTTAGAAAGAAAAGAGAAACAATAGGGTTCGGGGGATAAGAGCAGAGACATGAAACAGAAATACACAATGACATACATACATAGGAACACCCAGGCACAGATTCAAGAAAAAGCTGGAGTGTTGAACATACAATACAGTGTACAGAGGGTGTGTTATAGAATTGTGTACCTGAAACTGCAGTAATTTTTTTAAAGATGTTATTTATTTATTTTTAGAGAGATGAGAAGGGAGGGAGAAAGGAAGAGAAACATCAATGTGTGAGAGATACATTGGCTGGTTGCCTCTCACACGCCCCTGGTCAGGGACAGGTCCCGCAACCCAACTGGGAATTGAACCGGTGACTCTTTGGTTTGCAGGCCAGCACTCAATCCACTGAACCACACCAGCCAAGGTGAAACCTGGGTAATTTTGTTAACCAGTGTCAAACCAATAAATGTTTTTAAAGATTTTATTTATTCGTTTTTAGAGAGAGAGGAAGAGAAAGAGAAAGAGAGGGAGAGAAATATCAATGTGTGGTTGCCTCTCGTGCGCCCCGTACTGAGGACCTGGCCTGCAACCCAGGCATGTGCCCTGACTGGGAATCAAACTGGTGACCCTTTGGTTCGCAGCCCACAATCAATCCATGGAGCTACACCAGCCAGGGCAACTCAATAACTTTTTTAGAAAAGAAAAAGAAAGACCATAAAGACTCATAGACGCAAACTACCTTCTTTTTTTCCTTCCTCCCTGAGTCTCCAAAGTTTTCTTTGGGCTCTTCCCACATCCCTTTCCCACTCCCTAGTCTATTTGGCACCTACTTGATATGCTCTGTGCGTCCAGAGCCCTCGATGGTCTTGGCTCCCCACCGTTGCTCCTTCTCCGAGATGTCATTCTGCAAAAGACAGCACTCAGCAGGAAGTGATGGCAAGGGAGGTGCTGCACTGAGAGGGGCCACGCAGCTGACACACACGCCCTCCATGCCCCTACATCTGCTGCCTCCTTCAGTCAGATGCCTGTATGTGCACCCACCGGGCCCCCATGTTAAATTACACTGGTGAGCTCTGAAACCTCCCTTCCTACTACGTCCTCACACTTTCCCCTTCAGGTCTCTTATGACTTCAGAATCCCCCCAAATTACAAATGTCCAGCCTAAATCCTGGCTCGTAGGCCAAAAAAAGACCCAGAATAACCTGCTCCTTCAGCATAGTCTGTCACAGCCCATCAATCACAATGTCAAACTCCTCTCTTCTTCTTACCTGTCTCCTTCTATCCTCAACATCCAATATCATGCATGCCCCACTCCTTATAGTCCGTTCCTTCATGAGGGCTCTCTCGGCCCCAAACTGTCCTTTTTCTAAGCCCCCCAAAGGCTACAGAGTGGTGCAAATGCTGCCTCTTCACCTTTCATTATCCAAGCAAAGCCATTTCCAAACTTACCACAAAGTCAGGGTCTGTGTCCCAGTCATCGCCCTGAGTCTCCACGGAAACAGATACATCGTGTCCGACTACAGACTTCCACATCTGAGGGTAAGAGAAGACGGCAATTAACTAGAGGAGAAAAATCAAGACGAGGGAAAGCAAGAACGCTGAAGTCTATGAGATGGCAGCTTAATGTTTCTTGCCGCTTTTTGTTAGAGCATAATAGAAGCTGAGGCAAAGCAGACGGGAGTTTTAGGAAGCTGCCTCGGGAGATTTATTTACAAACTAACACGGCCTGGACACACTTGAGTCTGGAGAGAAGTCATTATGGGTGTAGGTCACACTGAATAACTGGGCATCGAAAGTGCTGGGACCATTCATTTGCCAAGAGACCAGCCAGGCAGTGGCTTGAAGTGGTGGTAATCAACGAGGGGTGCTAAACATCACTAGAATTACAGCACCATCTCACTCAGGTTTCTACTTATGACTCTTTTTATAGCTATCAAAATATATCTCTCTTGGTACTGAACATCTACATGCCTCTCTACAACCTGCTTAACTCTATTCAGCAATTTTCTAATTCCTACTGCAAGTGCTATTCCACCTCCACTCAGACCGGCCACTGAACAGAACAGAGGCATGAGGGTAGTAGGGCTGGAGTTTCTACACTGGGCAATGCATGGGGAAGCATTATTTGCCGAGAATAAGTCATTACTTTTCCATTTTTAAAAACAGGTCAATTATATTTTGAAAGAAGATAACTGATGCACAAATAGCATGTAATAAATCCCTCATTTTGAACATTAGAAGTTGTTATATTTTTATTGACTAAATAAATGATGAAGAACTGCTTAGAGAACACCAGCTGGAAGGACTACCAAACTGTTGTTCTCCTGGGGCATCCCCGGTGTTCCCACTGGCCGTGACAATTGTGCATGAGGAGCAGCTGCACAGTTGCTCTGCATCTGTGGGTTCCAGGGTCTTGGTGGGAAGAGGAAACAGGCGATGCTCATGTGCTCTGATGGCCGCTGAGACTTCGCGCCCCTGATACCACTTGCTAGCTGGCAACTCCCCTGCTCAGACTCCTCAATCCTCCCTGCTCAGACTCCTCATCCCACTGGTGTCTTTCCCATGCTCTTCATTGTCTCTTAAAGGAATCCCTCTTACAACCATTCCTGGGACACTTGCAGCACCATCACCCAGGCCCTCAGACTTTCTAAGTTTCCTCTCCAGTTGAAAACCACTTTTCCATGCTCCTTGAAAAATGCTGTGGAGCCCTGGCTGGTGTGGCTCAGTGGATTGAGTGCCGGCCTTTGAATCAAAGGGTCGCTGGTTCAATTCCCAGTCAGGGCACATGCCTGGGTTGCAGGCCAGGTCCCCAGTAGGGGGCGTGTGAGAGGTAACCACATATTGATGTTTCTCTCCCTTTCTTCCTCCCTCCTTTCCCATCTCTCCAAAAATAAATAAATAAAATCTTTAAAAAAAAAAGAAAAAGAAAAAGAAAAAAATGCCGTGGAAACCAGCCCAAGGGAAGTTTGTGGTAGATTGATTAAAGAGATGCAAGGAAGACACCGGAGAAGTATTGACTAAGTCAGCTGCACTGTGGGATGAGTCACTGCTGAGACCAGCTTTACCTTCCCCTGTGAGGTAACAATTATAGATAGGCAGAGAGAAGGTAGATAAGACCTAGGTTCTGGCTCCTGGGCGCTCTGCAATAAAAGAACTTCACATAGAAAACTGGAAAGGAGACATTTTTGAACTATTCACGAGCAATAAGAAAGCAATGCAGACTGATGGTCCTTTCTCTTTCCTGCTCTTCCTCAAGGCCTCAACCTGACTCTCCCATAAATCTCCCATCCTCATGTGTTTTTGAAACTAAGAGAAGTTTCTGACACAAAGACAACTGAATATCCTTGAGCTACTGGCCAGAAATATGGAAACCAAGACACACTATCTGGAGATAGGAGACCGGAGAGTAACTTGGTGAGGCATGGTGCCCAGAACATCAAGGGCCACCAAGGGCCTCATCATAAGGCCGCCTTATGGCATCAGTATACTACATGGATAGGGAGTCAGAAGATCACCTGGCTCTATTACTAAGCCCCTGTGGGAACATGGGGAAGGGGATCAACAAAAAACACGTACTTATTTGCCAGGTACCATGGTAGACAGTTCACAAATATTAACTTAAATAATTTGGTGAATCATTGAATATCTCAGGTGCTCAGTTTTCCCCCAATGGAAAAATAAATAAAGAAGTTAACCTAGCTAATATATAAAGTTTCCTCCACTTCTGACATTCTGGGATTCTACGATCAATCACAGAAAGCAGCCCCAGTCGCACCTTCATCCTGTTTGGCCTCCATCATCTCTTGGTTCTCAGCACTGGTGCACATGAGCAACTACTACCTGAGCTATTACGTCATTTATGTGAATTGCGTCTCCCTGGTAAATCATACTCTCTCCAAGAGCAGAGACTTGGTCTTTACCTCCTGTGGCCCTCCTCTCAACTCAGTGCCTGGGAGCAACGGGTCTTGAGGGAGGGTTGTAGACTCTGCAGAAACCAGGGGTTCTGGATTGGATGGGTGCTGGATCTTGTTCCCTGGGCTCCAGACACCCACTTCTGTTTCCAACCCCAGATACTCACTGTCCACAACCACACCCACACAGACCTTCTGGCCATAAAAGGTTAAAAGCGTACTAGCAGTGACTTCATCTCTCAACGAGGAGTTAAGAGCTAGGTAGATTCCTCTTACTTCAACTCTTGGGTCGTGCTCCCCTTCCCGCTGCTCAGAGTACCCACCTCCAACAGTGCGAGTGTCTGCTCTAAGCTCCCCGCTCCTCGCGTCCACACTTGGCTCCTTCTCTGGCTGCTGCCACTTCTGAGCAAGAAAATGAGCTGCTGCTTCAGTTCCGTGTTCGGGTTTTCTGTCATTTCCTGCCACCGTGTCCTCACAGCTATTTCCTGAAGTTTGAGTCAGTTACTTCTGCTTAGGCACTTAAAACAAAAAAAAAGGACTAAATGCTTCATCTTTTACAAGACTTTCAAGGTCATAGGGAAGTTAAAAAAAAAAAAAAGCTCTTACTCTCAGAGTTTATAGCTGGCCAGGGAAGCAAAACATTCAACCAAAACCGAATTTGTGTTCTAAATATGTGAGTGGTTGCATGTGTAACGGAACATAGACAGTTTGGTATTGGCTGAAGTAATCAAGAAAGGCTTGATGGGAAAAATAATTTTTATAATCTTAACCTTGCAGGGTAAGATTAAACAGAAACTCACTTTTACATTTCCCACAGCACTTCAAACTGGGGTTTGCATATAGCAGGTGTTCAAATAAATATTGATCAATTGAAAGATGAAAGGGAACAAGTCACAGGGAAAAGGCAAGACATGGAGGAAGAAAAACTCAGATCATTTAGGACACAGTGAGGGGTCTGAGCTAACTCAGAGCTGATTCCTAGTAGGAAGACGTCTAGAAGAACTAGGTGGTACCAGATGACGGGAGGTCTGTGGCATTTTGTACCACTGTTCACCAAGATTTGCTGCCCCTTCCTTCCTTCTTAAAGTCACCTTTGCTCAGGTAACTTGTTTTGGCCAGTGAAATGTATCTAAATACTGGGCTGGCCAAAAAGTCTGTATGTTTTTTTCCCATAAAGTAAAAGACAGTTTGCATTTGCACCAATAACTTTATTTGGATATTTTGAGTATGTCAGCTATCTCCTACATAATATAATGCTGATTGTTCTCAATTAATGTCTCGATTTGTTCGCTACCAACTTCAACTGGTCTACCCGACTGTGGAGCATCGTCCAGTGAGAAATCTCCAGCACAAAACTTCGCAAACCACCTTTGACACATTCAATCAGTCACAGCACCTTCTTCATATTGCACAAATCTTTTTTTGCTTTTTTACCTTCTTGAAAAAACAAAGGGTAATAATATGATGAAAATGTTCTGTATTTTCTTCCATCTTCAATATTAAAATGGTTACACAAAAATTTACGAATTTTTTAAGTTTTTTTAAACATAAGCTAATATGACAACTCACAATACAATCAAACAAAATTGTTTCAAATTAAGTTAAAGACAACTAAGCATGACTACAGCCATCTTATGGAAAAAAACAAACGATTTTTTTTGGTCAAATCAATACATAACTTTGTGGTGGAGACTACGACCAGAGCAAGCTGTCATCCTTTGGCCCAGCGCCCACCACCTGCAGTTCTGCAGAGCGGGCCCATTCTCAAGTCGGGAAGTCAGAGGGTCCCCAGAGGAGAGCGGCAACACTCAATCTATTGTGTGAGGGAGCTGGAGCCTATGACTACAAAACAATCCTGTTATTTTAGCTACTGAAAACTAGGGGGCGTTGTCATCGTATCTGACCTAGCCTCTCCTAATCTTGATTGAGGTAGACTTGCGACCTGATTTGCTCAGTAGTGAGCTCCCCGATGGAGTCCAGCAGAGACTGCATGAAACAAGTCTAAGATCCCGAGGAGGGGATTTCTGTATTAGGAATAAGTAAGATTTTAGTCACTTCCAAACCTAAGGATTCTGTGCCTGGGGGGCATTTTTATTTAGAGCTCTCCTACTTCACAACCTATTTATTGTGGCAGCACCAAAATAACTTTAAGGAGTAAATTTGTAGAAGGGGAAAAGAAATCTCAGATCATTTGGAATTCTAATTCAGTGTTGAAAATAGGAATGATCTGACCAGATGTTATGATACACCACCCAGGAAATTTTTTGAGAAACCATAAAATTTAATTAAAGGCGACACGAAGAAGAACCATTTCTCCTTAGCAAATGTCCGCAGTTCTTTCCCAGTGAGAGGCAGTGAGCTGTCGCACATGGAATAGCATGGGCTTTGCAGACAGACAGACTTGGTTCAATTTACTTATTGTATCTTGAGAAAGTGAGTCAGATTTCTCAAGCAGCAACTTGATATAAAAATATAATTTAAGGCCCATGCTGCTGTGCCTTAGACTATCTTTTCCCCACTCCCAGCCAGAGGGACCCCCTGGGGTCTCACGTTTTCGATACCCACCAGATAAGAGTTCTCCCAGGCCCAGGTATAAACCTGCACGAATCTCATGCCTTAAAGCCCAACTTGTTTGGTTCAGTATCAGGATGAAATTCTTCTACTTCATTGCCCTGGCTGGGGTCTAGCTACTAAGCTGCAAGGACACATGTAGCCATTACTGATGCTGGTCAGTGAGAAAGAAGTCTGAACACGTAAAGCTTTCTACTCCTGTGTCCGTTCCTGGCTACCCGACTCCCATGTCCCCTACCTTCTTCCCCTCAGCACACAACACATGTACGCACACGCACCACCATTTTCCATTCTAAAAATAATTTTATTATTTTACAGTTATTCAGGAAAGTTCCTGGATTGGGGAACAAACGATTAGAGCATATCGGTCAGTTCACCAGTTCTCTCTCTCTGGGTGGTGAGAGCAAGCCGGGAAGACATCATGTGCATAACGAGAAAACAGCAGCTAAGGGTTGCGGGTGGGGAGGTGGGGAATAGGCACAAGTGGAAATCGATCCTGCTGTCATTCTCAGCCCTAGATTTAAATACTGGCTTCTCCATATTCTCCCTTCCTTTTCCTTAGCTCTCTGTTACCACAGAGGGCAGATGAGTATGAAATTGAGAAAGTGGAATAACTGTTACCAACAGCAAAGTAGCTTAGTACTTCAAGAGGCTGGGAGTGGTCCCCAGATCACACAGATCTCCCTGGCCAGGGGAGTCAATGCCTCACTAGGACTGGCTCCCAGTGTACGGTCATAGGGCCTACATTTGAGGCACATCCAGGTAACACAGAATGACGAGAATCTGAATCCCACTACCTACAGCCACTTCCTGCCTTCCCGTGAAAGGCAAGGCACAGGCCACTCAGTACCTTAGTCTACATGTGATCAGGGGCATAAGCAGTGGGGTCCTATCCTTACAGTTCAGGACCATAATTTTACTCCAATGACGTCTGAACAGCCAGGGAAGGAGATGTTGTCCTCCCCTGTGATCCAATAGCTAAAACCCGTGGGGAGTTCTTCAGACCCTGGGACCTAATCGGGTATCCCATGAGATGATATTCCCCTAGAGCTTTGTTATGGAGAGCCCACCTTTCCCCTGAAGCAGGAGAAAATATAAGGTAACTGAAGTAAATAAAGTATCAATCAAAATGATAGAAGACTTCAGATTATTACGTTTATTGGAGCCACCCTCCTGGTTGAGAGCATTCCTCCGCATCTTTCACAGGACCACAAGAGATCAGGGCCTGACGAAACCTTGAGCTCAGCACCCGAATATGGGGCCTCCTCAGGTTATCAAGAATTTCTGGCCCTGGGCAGTAGAAGAAAGCAGACCTGATGGTTCTTGCAGCTCTAACCTGGGCTCACATCCACTTCTGTTTTTGCAGGCACTTTCTGTGGAGACTTGGAGAGAGGACTTATAAGTGGGAAGACTGTTCCACTGGAATTTGATACTGGATGGTTTTGATACTAGAGATGAGGGAATTCCAAGTTCCGGGAGGAGTGTTCCAAAAGGTGAGAACTAAGTTTATAGATGGCCTGTGAAACACAGAATGAGGAGGACATGAACCATCAAAAAGTAGACGGCGGCTAGCAGAGGCACTCGGGTCCGGGAATGACAGAGCGAACGCAGGACCCGCTTCCATCCAGCACCACTCCGTGACTGAAAGAAAAATTTGGAGGTGAGAGTTCTACCCTACAGAGATAAGTTCTTTTTCCTCCTCCATCCCTACAGAAAAGAGATATCCTGAAAGTCCTCTCAAAGTCAACAAACTGGCAAATCCTACCAGTTTCCTCCAACCTTCCTATCTTTCCAGTCTTAGCCCCAGTAGCTGCTCAATGCCTGGAATTCCACATTCCTTCTTCTGACCCTTCGCCTCAACACAGCCGACCCTGGAGACAGTACAGTACTCTCTCTTTATCTATAGCCTTCTTCCCTTCTTACCCTTCGACAGCTGTTGCCTGCAAGGTCTATTAACAGTGCCTGCTCCTGAGTGCCACAGGAACCAATGATAGGAGTCCGGGCAGAGTCCCATTCACTGTGCTCCAACCTGTGTTGAGAAAAACAAGAGGAACGGCATCGGTTCACAGCATGTGAGGCAGACCCGCTGAAGCCATCCCACTCACTTTGCCACGTGATGTAGCACTAGGGACTTGCCGCAGACTGCTTTCACATCCCAGATCCCATGCAAGGAGAGCACAGGCAGACGGGTGTCTTTCAGCAGCAGTAAAAGGTGATAATTAATAACTACCAGGATTGACTGCTACTGGGCCTAGGTAGGCAGTACTTGACTGGCTACCTCAATTTCCATTCTGCATCAGGGCCAAAGAGGGAACTGTGGAGGGGCTAAGCTCGGAATTATGTAGCTTATCCACAGACTCAAGAGTCACCTGCGCTATGCAGTTTCAAGTTGGCTTGGGACATATTCATCACACATGAGGAAAAGGTCTCCCCCAAAGGGTGGGGTTTCCAGGTCTGAGCAAGTCCAGAGCAAGTGGCAAAGAAACAGCCATGGGTACACTGGCTAAAAATACTCAGCAGAGACAGTAAGGCTCTGTGGATCCCCAAAGAGCCTGCCCTCAAGGCTGCAGACCAAGGCCCAAATGAGCGATGAAAATTAAGTAGTGAATAATCTGGGTGGGGAAAAAGGTATCTCAAATAAGACCTGCTCACTGGGGCTGCCACCTCTGCCACCTCAGTTTTGCAAGCCATTAATTTCACAAATGCCTCTCTCTGAGGGAAGAGGCAATATATGTAGTTGGCTCCCCCAAGCCTACTTTTAATGTTTCTTTTCCATGGAAAGAAACACCCAGTAGCAAAACAACTGTAGCCACTCTCTCGTGTAGGGTGATTCTCTTGACTGGTGAGTTGGGAATAAGAACTGTGAATATGTAGCTCTGTCCTTCCAAATCACACTTGGAGCAGACTTCCCATACGAGGCACAATTTGCTGTAATGTTCTCATTTTATAAGAGTGGGCTCTTCTGCAAGAAAGTCCACACTGGCTCACCAATGCCAGCAACTGAGAGGGCAAATTCAGGGTTAGGAAGTACATTTGCTAACAAGTCAAACGCTAGATTCTTTTATATCATCTTTATAAAGTGGTTTCTTAGTCTCCCATGTTTTAATCTTTGTAAAAAAAATTTCAGCGGATTCATATCTGAGATAGGGAGTGGGGACTGCCATTTAATTGGCTCTCTAAGGAGTCCTACACCTACCTCACACAGCTACTGTTGGGATATAAAAGACACCTTATTTCACCCCACATGAAATAAGCTGTCAATAAATGGTAGATAATGTTATTATTCTCTAAGAACAACTGCTTTGGAAAGTGCAGGCCTCCTGGATTCCAAAAGTGCCGTCTTCTTGAGTGACTGCAATGACCCTGAAGTCACTGTAGCACCCATCTCAAGATGAGAATTAGATAATTATTCTCAAGTCTGGCCACTGAAATGTACCGAGTGTGATAAGGAAGGACCAGAGGTGAACACAGGTATCTCCCTCGGCCCTTTACCGCCTGATCTGTTCCTCGGCCACAGAGAGCGCAGTCTCAGCAGCCACTCTTTGGTCTCGTTCTTCTTCCAACAGCTTCCTCAATTCATTCACCTCCTGTTTAGTGTTGCTCAGCTGCTTCTGGGCTTCCGAAAAACTTCAGGACAGAAGGAAAACAAACAGCATCACTAGATGCAGAGCACAGCTGCTAATAATACAAGGGCTTCCAAGTCTTCGTAAAGTTCTAGAGCAGAAAAATTTACAGAAGCTTGTAGAAACACACAAATGTATTAAAAGCTTAGCTGTGGAGTGATTAAACAAAGATACAGAAAATATCTTAAGATATTTTAGGGACCGACTGAATATCTTTCATGTGAAAGCCACTGGTGGGTGGGTGGGTGGGTGGGTGGGTGGGTGTGTGGGTGTGTGTGTGTGTGTGTGTGTGTGTGTGTGTGTGAGATGGTGCTACTGTTTTTGCTTCACTAACTTTTCACACTTAATTTAGGTTATAATTGTTACTATTTAACCCTCACATCAATTCTGTGAGGCCAATAAGATAAGATGACCTATCAGTCCCACTCAATGGTCTCCAGTTCAATCTAGACGACTATCCAGCTTCTGTACACGCGATGCGTGCTCCGGGGCTGAGCGCTGCTTCCGCACCTTAGCTGTGGCTGCCTCAGTTCTTCAGGATCACTCTTCCTGTGAGCTCCATTCTTCTCCTGGGGAGCTCCTGGAGCAACGTCCATACTCACTGGCCCCTAGAAGAAGCAGCAGCTTAGCAATTCAGTGATTAGGAAACTGTGCCTAAGTGCCTAAGAAACTGTACTTGGGCAAAAGGAACACTCACTTAACATCAAAAAGAATTAAAAAATCTCGGAGAGGAATGCCTCTACTTATAATTCTCTTCAAGTACAGATTTAGACGTGAGAATCTTCAACTCTAACAGATTAATCTCCTACAAAAAACTCTCAATTAATGTTATTCAAGATTCTCATTCTGGAATCTCTCCTCTTAAAACTTTAAAGGCTTACCATTGAAATCTGCTTTCTTCCAGTGGAGGCCTATGGATTTTCTAGAAGGCACTCTAATCAAACAAGGGCTCAACGACCCCTCCCAAACCTGTTCTCTTTCCTTCCATGCCCTATTTATTCCCATAATAATTCTCAACCTCTTTCAACGTCAACAATGCCCTCCTCACCGCTGCTGCCAACGGCTCTACCTGTTCTGTTCTCACATCCAAGTCTCCCTGACAGCTGTCTTGTTTCTTGGAGCAAAATCAAATTTTTCCTAGTTTTAGGATTCCAAAAGCTTCAATCACCACTGTTTTCCACTTGCTTTTTGATTCCTCTCCTACCACCTAACTGATCTTTTTTCTTCTAATCCCTTCTTTAATTTTTCCCAGACCTTATTCTCATTTTAATTAAGTCCCTTCTCTCTCCTTTCTCCCACCTCCCATCACACCTAGTTACTCCTCAGCCTGAACACGTCAGCCTCTTCAGTGCTGCTCACTTACTCTTTCTCATCCACAATCAGTTCCACAACAATTTCCCAGCCTCTCAACTTCTTACTCACCGCCTGCAGCTCCTGAACCTGCTTCTCCAAGATGGCACAGTGATTAAAAAGGTCACTGTAGTGCTGCTGATTTTCACGAAGACTCTGACTGGTACCACACAGCTGAATTGAAAGGGTATTTTTCTCTTCAAGTAGCTGAGAAAACTGGAACAGAGAACAGGATAAGCACCGCCCCACAGGTCTACTTCACTGTAAAGAGTACTTATGCTACCTGCCCTGAGGTTTAAGGACTTAATTTTCTTAAAGCAAGGCCTTTATTTCAATAATAGCAACAATGGCACCGTGCGTTCCATCAAAGTGAGAAAACTCAGAATTTTTTGACCAAGAAAGAAAAACAATTAGGGGGAAGTAGCAAGAAACTTGGTTTACAGTGCCCAGTACATTTAATGAAAATGAAAAAAAAGGGAAGTGGAAGCCCTCAATCATCACTGTTTTCCACTTGCTTTTTAAAAAAATTTATGTTTAGAGAGCGGGAAAGGGAGGGAGAAAGAGAGGGAGAGAACCACCAATGTGTGAGAGATATATCAATTGGTTCTCTCTCACACGTCCCTAACTGGGGACCTGGCCTACAACCCAGGCATGTGTCCTGACTGGGAATTGGAAGTGGCGACCCTTTGGTTTGCAGGCCAGCACTCAATCCACTGAGCCACACCAGCCCAGGCTCTACTTGCTTTTCGATTTACTAAGTATGTAAGGGGATGGCAGTAGTTTGGGTCCGAGATGAAGTTACTAACAAATGGCTATAAAGCCCAGAGTTCGAGATGGCTAGAGACAGAGATGTCATCTACAAATTCATACAGGACTATATCTGGGAAGATTCTTCAATGCTGTAGAGAGCTATAATTTACCAAGAACGTAGAGTAGAAAATTATAATACGTGGTAGAAGGAGGAAACAGTAAATCCTAATATGCTAATGTACATGTAAGAAACTACATTGGGAATAGAGACTCACAGGTATAAACATTTCGGTCACTCTAAGCAGGACTCTCCTCTGCTACGTGAGCAGCAGGCAGGCAGTTATTCAGTCTTCCTTGAACACGTCCAGTGTCGGGGGTGCTCACTAGCTGACAACGCAACCCAAGCCACTTCTCTCATGTCAGAAACAGAAAACTATTTTTAATACTGGACGAAAACTTACTCTTTGGAGCTTCTACCTATTGATTTGAATTCAGTCCTTTGGAATTCTAATTCTAATTCTTCATTTACAGGCGTCAAGTTTTAAGTTTAGTTATAATTAACATCCAGATACATTAATAACCACAGAAATGTCTCTCTGAAGTACCTACTGTAGGACTATACACTGTCTGAAAGGCAACTGGTGTACCTGGCTGATGTTCAATCTTTTCCTGAGTATTCCTTTTTTGTAAGTATTTTGGGTTAATGTTTGAATAAAAAAGCTGAATCAATGTTCAGAGAAAAAAAGATAACACTTTTCTAAAGATCCTATTATGATCAGTAAGGACATCTGATGCACAGGAAAAATTAGAACAACAAATCCACATGGTATAACCAAAATATCTGCATGGCCATAATGAAAAACAGGACAAAGTTAACTCTGAAGAGCAGTGTTTAGTTGACAAACCACTGTCAAAGGTATTACCTTATTTGAGAGAGACAGAGGGAGAATTCCTGTCCCCGTTTATAAACGACAAACAGAAAAAGAAACGGGTAGTGACCTGCCTGATGTTATGCGGCAGGCCGGGACTCAAGCACGTTCTTGAGTTCAAGTCCAGAGCTCTGTCTACTACCTGAAGGCGCCCAACTGAGAGCTCAGCAAGGGACAGTAGGCAGGTCATGGGTTTTTGTTAGGGAATGCGGCAGTTAGTAAAGGAAAGGACGCACGAATCTGAAGACAGAGGTGGTGTGGTACAATGGCACCTACTGGGTTCTGAGACAGGGAGGAACACGATCCTCTCCTAATGTAGGAGAGAGTTAATGTTCCTGGCCATAGCAAACAGACCATACCAAACACAGACAAACAAACAAAAACAAAAACAAGAAAAAAATGAACCACAAACAGAAACAAAATTCCTCAGAGTTGGAAAAAACCCTACAATTCTTTTCTTTGGCATATCTAGAGGAGAAAGGATAGACTTGTAAAACTCATTGGAGAAGTCTAATTACTTATAATAAGCTACCCTCATGTAAACCACTTCTATAATGTTTATATTTTTATCTCTAGGATAGATATAGGTCCTTGTAATTTAGGGGCTGGCAAACTACAATTCAGGGCCTACTGCCCGTTGTGAATGAGGTTTTATTGGAACATAACCACCCCATTTGTCTATGCATCGTCTGTGGCTGCTTTTGTCCTACAACTGCAGAGCTGAACAGTTGTAACAGAGATGGGATGGCCTACAAACCTAGAACATTTACTTTCTGGGTTTGTAAGGAAAAATTTGCTGGTTTCTGCTGTAGCTCATAAGCAACTGTATTTTACCATGTCTATACTTGTAAAACTGGAGGTTAGCGTCTAGGGTAGAAGGGAGCAATCTAGGCTACATGACACCAGTAACCACTCCTCTCGTGTTCGCAAGTTCGCATCACATACAAACATTCAACCGTGCCGGTACGAATACATGTCAAGCCTGAGCACCCATGCACAGAATCAGGGCAATGGCTTGCAGTGGTGCCTTTCTACTCTGATAGCCCGTCCGCTGCAACCCCTACCTAGAGCCCCAGAAGCAATCCTCTAGTCATGTAGGACCCACCTGGAGTGAGACTCAAAGCTCACCGGAAAGTAAGCCCCATGAGGGGCTATGTGTACCCTCAGTAACTGCATATGGCCAGGCTCACAGAAGGCGAGTAACAGTTATTTGCTTGATGAAAAAAATGAACGAATGATGCGAGGGATGGAGATACCTTTCTTATAGCTTGGTCCTAAAGAACTCTTTCTCACCCAAAATGACGGTGACCTAAGGCAATGTTTCTCATACTTTAAGTGGTGTGTGAACTATATCTCAAACAAGCGGTTAAAGAAAACATAACTTTGGTATGACACAGAAACCAGTCCATAAATAATTGAAACTAAAGTTTCTCAAAAGAGATATACTCTTTATTACATAACATAGATATTTTCAATCTCCTTTATTTTATAAAAAACACCATTTGTACTGTTTGTAATAGCCCTGAAATGGAAAAACCCAAAAATTCTTTAACAGAAGAATAGGATAACTATGGTATATGCCTACAATACAATACTAAACAACCTAAGAGTAGAAAAATCATACTATGCACAACAACATGGATATTACAAAATAAGTGAAGCAACACGGAAAAGACGGCATGATTCCAGCTGCACGTACTTCTGCAGGGGTATAGAAGAGGACACAGGGACTTCTGGTCAAGGTGGAGGCGTAGGCAGACACGCTTCACCTCCTCTTGCAACCATAGAGAGAATTACAACCAGATCTCAAAACTATTAACACCCAGAACCATCAGGAAATCGAGCTGTATGGTAGTCCAACAATCAAGGATTTAAAGAAGACACATTCATCCAGATGGGTAGACTCGCAGATAGGAGCGGACTCGCAGGGACGAGTGTAGAGGTGGGGTGGTGCAGAAAGGCAGTGCTGGAGGCAGCAGGGACTGCCAAATGGACAGGAGAGATACCTTCGGAGCAAGCGATCCCAGGCCTTGGCTGCAAAGCCCAGGGGTCCAGCACCAGGAAGATAGATCCCCATTACCTCTGGCTATAAAAACGAGTGGCGGTTGGGGCAGTAGAAGAAGCTGCCAGATTTTTGCCACTTAAAGGGCCGGCATGGTCTTAAAACATACACAAACCACCCACTCCAGGATTCCTTACCAGGGCAACAGCTGGAAGAGCACCGGTTACACACAGGAAAGGGGTAAAGTGACTGAAAATGGGGTGAGCACTGGGCAAACCTTCAGAAGCCTTGTGGCGGTACTGACCCACTCCAAGCCCTTCCCACACAGCCACAAAGCAACAGAGCGGATGCCCTGCACTGGCAGTTACCTAATGCTCCACCCCACACAATTTATAGGTACCTTGAGGCAGGTCCCACTAGTGAGACAGAAACTAAAAGCAGTTCTACATAATACACAGAAACAAACACAGGGTGGCTGCCAGATTGAGGAGACAAAGAAATATGGCCCAAATGAAGGAATAAAGCAAAACTCTAGAAAAAGAACTAAGCGAAACAGAGACAGACAACCTATCAGATGCAGAGTTCAAAACACTGGTGATCAGGATGCTCAGAAAATTCACTGAGTATGGCAAAAAAATTAAAGGAAGAAATGAAGGTTCCACTAGGTGAAATAAAGAAAAATCTACAGGAAAACAACAGAGCAGGGAAGGAAGATAAGATTCAAACTGACGATTTGGAACATAAGGAAGAAATAAGCATTCAACCAGTACAAAAAGAAGAAACAAAAATTTTCAAAAAAGAGGAAAGGCTTAGGAACCTCTGGGACATCTCTAAACATGCCAAAATCTGAATCATAGGGATGTCAGAAGGAGAAGAGGAAGAGCACGAAAAGTGAAAACTTACTTGAAAAAATAATGAAAGAAAACTTCCCTAATTTAGTGAAGGAAATAAGACATACAAGTCCAGGAAGCCCAGAGAGTCCCAAAGAAGTTGGACCCAAAGAGGAACACACCAAGACACAGATGCCAAAGGTTAAAGACAAAGAGAGAATCTTAAAAGCACCAAGAGAAAATAAGAGAAGTACCTATAAAGGAGTTCCCATAAGACTATCGGCAGATTTCTCAAAAGGAACCTTGCGAACAACAAGGGACTGGCAAGAAGTATTCAAGGTGATGGAAGGCAAGGACCTACAACCTAGGTTACTCTATACAGCAAAGCTATCATTTGGAATAGAAGAGCAGATAAAGTGCTTCCCAGACAAGGTAAAGTTAAAGGAGTTCATCACCATGAAGCCATTATTACAGGAAATGTTAAAGGGACTTATTTAAGAAAAAGATCAAAACCATGAACAAAAAGGCAACAAATTCACAACTATCAACAACTGAATGTAGAAAAGAAAAAGAAAGAAAAAACAAACCAGAACAGGGACAGGATCATAGATACGGACATCATTTGGACGGTTATCAGCTGGGAGCGGGTGGGGGAAGGGGTAGAATGGGGTAATGGTGCAGGGATAAAGAAGCATAATTGGTAGGAACAAATGGTCAGAGGGGAGTTAAGAACAGCATAGGACATGGAGAAGCCAAATGACTTACATGCACAACCCATGGACATGAACTGAGTGGGGAGAATTGCCGGAGGGAAGGGGGATAACGGGTAGATGGGGTCAAAGGGGGGAAAATTAGGAAAACCGTAATAGCATAATCAATAAAATATAATAAAAAATAGAAGTCAATAGATCCCAAACATATTCTGGAAAAATAAAAGAGGACAAAAGGGACTTCTGGGTCGGTATGTTCTAATTCTTGAGCTGGGTGCTGATTACACAGGTGTCTTCACTTCATGGAAACAAGCCATACTATTTATGATTTGAATGCTTTCCTGTTTTTTACCTCAGTGAAACATTTACGTTAAAATTTTTGCTATCTGCTAAAATGATTTCATTATCTACTAATAGTACTGAATTGCAGTTTAAAATACTGTCTTAGAAAGATAAATGCCCAGAGAGAGTCACAATCTAATGTTTAGGAGAGCAAATATAACAGGGCTGAGATGGGATCTAGTTTATGGAAAAAAGAAATGTTACAGAGCTATGAAGGGCAGAACTTTCTGAAAACAACTGGCTAGCTGGTAGGGGAACTGGGTAGGAGCTTCTCTGGAGCCCCTCTAAAAACTCCCAGACAATTTCCCTAACAAAGAGTCTGCAATTTTACCAATTCATTGGGTCAACATTTTTTTTAAATGTAAATTTCTATGCCAAAGTTAACAGTGTTATCAGTATCAGATGCTTCGGTGTCAAACAGATGAATTTAACAACATTTAAAAAGTACCTTCTACATAAGCCAGGCACTGTGCTTTCCATACACATTATCATCGTTATTTCAGACCACCTCCCCGCTAACACCTCAGGCAAGGTATTTGATACTTCTAAGACTTAGTTTCCTCATCTGTGCAACAGCCCACTGCTCGTTTCATTTTGGGATCACAGCAGACTCCTTGATGGAGTGGTGACTTCTTCCACACACACGTGCATTCCCATGCACGCACCATATGCATAATTCTTGGACACTCACAGCTCTCCTCAAAGCCAATCTTTAGACTCCAGAGTCTAAATGATCTCTTAAATCCCCTCTAGTTGCAACATAAAAACCACCCAGCTGACTTCCTCTGAAGAAGGCAGAACCAGGGGAGGTGCCACTAGAGAATATTTGAATAATCAAAGAGCAACAAGAGTATGATTCATAACAGGGTGGGGGAGGGGAGGACAGAAACATGAGAAGGCACCTAAAAAGAATTTTCTTTAATCTTGTCTTTGCCTTTGTTCTAGGGCCCAGATGGCAAAGTGGCCCTTCCCTATAGAAAAAGGTCCCATCTACTCCAGCATCCTTCCCTAGAGTGTCTGGAGTGGCAAGGCTGGGGTATGGGAAAAAGCAAGCTGTCCTCCAGTTCCCGAGCATCAGACACATAGTAAGGAGGCCTACAAACGGGCCTCCTACTGTCTAATCACATGTGAAAAGCCTCCCTCTGCCTTCCTGAGACTCTTCCCTATGGCACACTGGTGGGAAGTATAGAGGAACTTGGAGTTTTTGTGGGGAGTGACCTCAATATTACTAACAAGTGATAAAGATGGGGAGATGATGCTGGGGATGAAGGCTTCCTAAAGGAATTAGCTTTTTTACTCTTACTGAATGGATTTTTCCAATTATTTCCCATGGACTCTCCAAAGGCGAGGGAAAGAAAATGTGACCATGTCTAGCCCAGGGGTGAGCAACTCGGGCTCTGAGAAAGGCAGAACTTCTGTACCCAGGATATGCCACAGCTGGAGACTAGGTTTAATCAGCTTCTACTTACCTTCTTGCTTCCAGTCATGGAAACAAGAAACTGAATTCCAGTCTAGCAGGAAAGTCTTACCTTGCTGTTCAGTTGCTGAATTCTTAACTCCTTTTGGTGAATTTCCTTTAGGCTGTCATTGAGCTGAGTCCTAAGAAGTTCTGTCTCATACACTAGGTTTTGTGACCCATTTAGGGAAGCTGACGTCTCTGGGGATGCCTGCCAGGATACAAACACTGCTGAAATTTCCCCCTAAGATTGTTCATGCTAAATTCCTTCTCTCCAGAACTCTGTCCACCTCACTGGAAATCCTAAGTGGTCTGCACTTAGCTTGCAGGAAGCTGGTACTTCCTGGGTAATGATTGCCTCTGAGTAGCAACTGGCATTGAAATTACTCACCTGTCTTTGGTATTGTACTTTGAGGGTTTCAGCCTGGGAGGGAGATCTAAATTCCCTCATTAGATTCTGCAGGTGACTAATCTGCTGATCTTTATCTGTAATAGCCATAAGGTACTGCTCCTTCATTCTTCTTTCATGAATTTCCCAGGAATTCTTTTCCATCCTAGAAAAACATGAAATAACCACAGGCAAAAATATACTAGTGAAACAAAGATGAATAATTCTATATCCAAAACAGTATCATGGGCTGTAGAGATGTAGTAAATAATGAAATCAGAGCAAAATTTAAAATAGAATTGTGCAGCATAATGATGGAGCAAAACCAAAACAAGAATTTCAACATCACTAATAATCAGGAAAATGCAAATCAGAACACAATGATATATTATTACTTGTATCAGTCAGAATGGCTTTTATAAAAAATCTTTAAGAAGACCCTTTAACATATATGATACTGGTATGGTGGTGATGAACTCCTTTAGTTTTTCTAGTTTGGAAAGCTCTTTATCTGTCCTTCGATTCTACAATAAATGATAGCTTTGTAGGTAGAATAATCTGGGTTGTACGTCCTTGCTTTTCATCACTTTGAATATTCCTTGTCCATCCCTTCTGGCCTGCAAAGTTTCTTTTGAGAAATCAGCTGATAGTCTTAAGGGAGCTCCCTTGTAGGTAACTAACTGCTTTTTAGATTCACTGTCACCATCTTTAACCTTTTGCCTTTTAATTACAATGTGTCTTGATGTGAAACTCTTTTGGTTCATCTTATTTGGGCTTCTTTGTACTTCCTAGACTTGTATGTCTAGTTCCTTCACCAAGTTAGGAAAGTTTTGTGTCATTATTTTTTCAATTGATTTTTAATTTTTTTGCTCTCTCTTCTTCTTCTGGCACACCCGAGATGCAAATGTTGGTACATTTGAAATTGTCCCGGACGCTCCTTACGCTATCCTCTCGTTTAGATTCTTTTTTCTATTTGTTCTGATTGGGTGTTTTTGCTTTCTTATATTCCAAATTGGTGATTTCATTCTCAGCTTATCCCCTCTAGTATTGATTCCTCGTAGATTATTCTTCAATTAGTGTATCCTTCATCACTGACTGGTCCTTTTCTATGCTGTTGAGGTTCTAAGATCATTAAGCATCCTTATAACCAGTGTTTTGACCTGTGTATCTAATAGTTTCCTTGCCTCTATTTTATTTTGTTCTTTTTCTGGAGATCTCTCCTGTTCTTTTATTTGTGCCATGTTTTTGTCTCCTCATTTTAGCAGCTTCCCTGTTTGTTTCTAGGTATTAGGTAGAGCTGCTATGTCTCCCAGGCTTAGTAGAGTGGCCTGATGTAGTATCCTGTAGGGTCCAGTGGCACAGCCTGCCGTATCCCCCAAGATGAGTACCTGAAGTGTGTCCCCTGTGTGGACTGTACACCCTCTTCTTGTAGTTGAGTTTTGACTGATGTTGTCACATCAGTGGCAGGGGTTTACCAGGCTGATGACAATCAAGAACTGGCTGTGACCTCCTACCACTGACCTTCAACCAACATAAAGGATCAGCTGTGCAGGGGCTCACCCCACAGAGCAGGACTTACTTCAGCAGGGTTCTAGTGCCCACTGAGTCTACCCTTTGAGTGTGTCACTTGTGGAGGAGGTTGGGGGGTGGTGCTTCAATGTGGTCTGAAGCTGTCCACTGGGTGTGCTGGCCCTGGGGCCTCCTGGGAGGTACAGGCCAAGGTCAGCCACCACCTGTGTTTTGTCCAGGGCAACCTGGCATAAGCTACAAGGCGATCTACAGATGGCTGCTACTTGTGCTGGGCTTAGAGGTGCCCAGGTGAGGCCAAGCTGTGATCCAAGGCCTGCTTCTGCTAGTACCAGGCCTGGGACCTCTTAGCAAGAGATACAGGGCATACTGAAGCCAGATGCTGCTTGAGAGAATTCAGGAAAATCTGAAGCATGAGCCAAGACAAGCCATTCATATGGAAAAGCCACGGGAAACAGCTTGGGTGGACCCAAAATTTAGGTGGAGTTGGGGCGTAGGGAATCACCAGGCTCAGACAAACAGTGATAGCATGGTTCGTGGAATCTCAGATATGGCACCAGCCTGCTGGGTCTGTGGGGGGAGGGCTCATCAAAGGGACAACAGCCTCTGCCAGCACTTTAAAAAAGAAAAGATTTTATTTATTTTTAGAGAGAGGGGAAGGGAGGGAGAAAAACATCAATGTGTGGTTGCCTCTCACATACTCCCTCACTGGGGACCTGGCCTGCAACCCAGGCACGTGCCCCAGACTGGGAATCGAAACGGCTACCCTGTGGTTCGCAGGCTGGCACTCAATCCACCAAGCCACACCAGCCAGGGCTCTCTCAGCACTCCTGTCTGGGAGAAAGCTGTCTCTCCAGCTCTTGCCCTGATGCCGACAATTCAGTTTGTCCTCGTTATGTCTCCGGTGCCCTTCAAGCTGCTGCCCCACTGCTGAAACCCAGAGGTAATGAGTCCAAGTCAGTCCGTACGCAGGCCCTTTAAGAGGAACTGCCTGGGACTTCAGGGGCCCTCCACTTCCCTCAACCTGAATTCCTGCTGGTTTTTACAGCCAGAAGTTATGGAGAATTCCTTTCCCGGCACTGGAACCCTGGGCTGGGGGGCCTGGGATGGGACTAGGTCCCCTTCTTCCTCAGGGGGGACTTTGCAGCCAAGATATCCCCCCTGATTTTTATCTGCCACATGTGAGTGTGGGACCAGTGAGCCCATTCCATGTCTCTGCCCCTCCTAGCAGTCTTGATGTAGTTTCTTCTTTAATTCTGTAATTGGAGGGCTTCCATTCAGCTTGATTTCAGGCAGTTCTGAATGATGGTTGTTCTGTAGGTCAGTTGTAATTTTGATGTGGTTTTGGGAGGAGGCAAGTACCATGTTTACCTATGCCACCACCTTGACTGGAAGTACTGTATCTTCTTCGTTGTTTTCAATTTAGTGAAGTGTAATTGACAAATAATGTTTTCTGATGTGGGCTCATTATTGAAAGTGTTCGATTTATATCTATACACTTAAGATTTGTGCACTCCTTTACATGTATGTCGTATGTCAATAAAAAGTCTACTTTAAAAGTGCAAAAAAAAATTCAACTGGAACGACTGGGGAAGATTTCACAGAAAAGCAGGCATTTGGTCTGAACCCTGAACAATGAGTCAGGTTTCCATGGGAAAAGCATTCCACGTTCAGGGAACAAACTGAGTGAAAGGCACAAAAATAAGTATGTACAGTGAATTTTGAAATTGTTGTAGGGGAGTGTATGTGAGTAAAATAGGTAGGAAGTGAAGATGAGGTCAGATCATGTAAGGTACTGAATAGCATGCTAAAGAAAGCTAACTCTGTAAGCAGTGGGAAGCCACTGTAATTGTTCAGAAAGACAGTGCCATCCATGACGCATATAACATGATGGCTATGAAAATACATCTGTAGAGTCTGATGGACCTGGGTTGAAATGCTGGCTCTATCATTCATTCGTCATGAGACTATGTAAAAATTCATCTGTCTGAGCCTTAATGGTAAAATAGGAATAAACTATTCCTTAGGATTATTGTGGGAATTAAATGAGATACTACATGTCACAAACTGAACACAGAGCCTGGCACTTCATAATCACTAAATAAACATCAGCTGCTGATATTTCTATTTATTTATTCCCTGAATTTGACCAAGAAGGAGTTTGACCCCAGCTAATGTTCTTTAGTGCCAGCAAAGACGCCTCTGTCATACTCTTTAGTTCTACTTCTCTCTACACTACACCTGAAAAAACCCAGTCGGATTGTAAGCAAATTTCTATAGTATCTCTTCATTTTCTATAGTACCAACATCTCTATTTTTTCCAATAATAGAAGGTTTTGTTTGAATTGCATCTGATTTATCTTTCTCTTTTTAAATTAGGTGATATTCAATTTGATACATACTTATTATGAAGTAATCCTGCTTGGCTAAAAGGTAACTTGGATTATAGTGAAAATTTTTTCAAGAAGGCAGAGCTAAAACTTTAAAACTAAAATAAATTTTTATTACAAAGCCACTATATACAAAAGGTACTTTTGCTCTGTGGGAACATAAATCTTTGTTTTCTGTAAAAAAAAAAAAATGCAAAAGGAATTTTCTAAAAACACTTTCTTTGATATTTGTCTTTTAAAAGTGAGTCAGAATTAGCAAGAAGGCATAGAAGAGTAAGAATGCGTAAGATCACAATCTTCTATAAAAAGCTTCAAGGTGCCATTTTTTTTTAGAAGGATGGACAAGTGGTTATAGTGTGGAAAGAGACCCTCAATGGAGAACAGGGATTAAGGAACAAACCTGATTACCTGATACAACTCAGTCATAAAAAGGGCTATACCATGCTTGCCCCTTAAGTCAGCAAGCACAGGAACCAGAGCAGACTAAGCAAAACAGTAACCACAAGTGGAAGGGAAAGGCTATGGTGTAAATCCAGACTCTCCTGATAAGCCAACCCCAAGGCCAACAGAATCTTGAACAAGATGTTTCAGCTCTTTCATGATTAAAAAGCTAATTTCTGCCAAGTATTTCAAAAGCAAAAGACAGGGAGTCTTGAAGATATTCGCTAAAGAAGCTAGTCCTGAAGTCAGTGAACACACTCTTTTGTTCTCATATTCTTTTTCCTTCCAACAGTGAAGTAAAATAAACTGTCTTCCTTTCCTTCTCCAAATTTATTCATATTCACTTAATATATAATTTTACTCTTCTTCAAATCTGCTCAAAGTAGAAGGTAAAGAGAGAAAGGCTAAGAGAAAGGAAGAAAATGAGGGGGAAAAGAATCTATAGATGAGAAATTGTTCTTTCTCCCTCATTTTCTCTTCCTCAAAGATCAACTTCATAAAAAAAAAAGTATCCTTTAGGAATACCCTTTGAGGAAATTTAAAGAGGAACACGTGGCTAGAGAAAACAAGTCTTTAAAGCTTTGCAGCTCTTCTTAGGTTTACACTGGTAAGTAGACACTTAATGTTTTTGTAATTCTGGATGATAGGGATATAATACAGATTTCAAAGTGATGCTCTGATGTGGTCCCAACCATCTTTGGAGGGCCCTGAATTCAGTGGTCAGCATTCATTCATGTGTATCTGAAGAAAGACACAGAGCCTGAGAGCTTTATGATAAACTGAGATTCTAACAGAATAAACTGGGGCAGCTATTCCCTAAGGGGGTGCGGGAGGCTGAGGTTGAAAAGCAGCAACTTCTCTCTTCTCTTGAGGTTCAATTTCGGAAAGAAATAGAAGAAATTTGTATTCCCAGGCAGCAAAAATTCACAGATTTTATCTTCTCTGCAATCATCATCTTCTGACTAAGAACAAGTGTGTTCTTGTACTCTAGAGGAAGCTGCCAACCTTACAGAGTGAGTCGGACATGTGTTCACTTACAAGAAAGTCCAGAATGATGTTAAATATAAAAATCTTTACTCCATAAAATTTAAATCAATAAAATCTAAAAACTCTTTCCTCTCTAAGGTTTATTTTGAAATATCATGTCAGAAAAGTGTATGTGCACCTAGCATTTGTGAGGGAACACATCTTTTATTTATTTATACGAAGAGCTCTCTCCTGGCTGTTACAATAGTTATTTTAATGTGTTGATCTCTATCATCCTGGCTGCCCTTTGTGAGCTGTGTAGGAGTCTAGACCCCACTTCGTAGTTTCCCTATTCACTGGCCTGTAGTTGTCCTGCGGCAGCTACCGAGCCAAAGCAGGTGCCGCTTCATCAACAGCCCTCTCTAACATGGCGACTCTCCTTTTAGTACCAAATCTTGAAAGCTCTGGGTTTATTTTAATAAGGCGGCATGTGCCATCTTAAGCTAAACAGTAATAAAGTCCCAACAATGAGGTTATGACAATAGGGCCTGTTTTTATATACTGTTAATTGATTATTCTTTACCTTTTCTCTTTCAATCAAACTTGCTTAAATACTGAATTAAAAAACCAACCAGAATCACAGTTCCTATCTTAACTTTTTCTGCCCTGATAGTGCCCTACAGCATGGTTATTCATCTCTTTCTTTAAAAGAAAAAGGGTTGGGTTTCTGGACCCAGATGAGGCATTGTAGATGCATTTCTCCTTATTCCTCCCACTGAGTATAGATTTTTAAGAAACCCTAGAAATTATACGTAAAAACAAACATCAGACGACTTAGAAAGATAAAGAGAAGGTGGACCAGCTAGGGACCTTCATACTTGAGGGATGACCTGGCAGTAAATTCACTGTTTTTTGTTTTGTCTTGTTTTAAATTCCATGTAACTAGATGGTGAAGATCCTACAATCTAGAAACACCAAGTGACTAGAAAAGTTTGCCCTGTTGTCAATGGACCAGGAAGAGGCAGCCTAGTGAGACAGAAATAATGACAATAACTACTCTGCTCCAGGTGAACACCATGGAAAACCCATAGTACCTTCCCATTCCCATGAACAGAATCCTAGTGGACAAGCGAGAATTACATCCTCGCCCAGAAGTAACCTTACCCTCCAGATGCACTTCACCCTCCCTGCTGGGCCAAATATACACTCTGGACTGTCACCCCACTCAGTGGTGAAGAGGTGCCTCTCTCTGACCAACCCTACTCCCACTGCGGTGTCAGTGGAGAAAACAAGGGAGACCTGGATATCCATCTCCAAACATGACAAGGTAATGAAGCGCTCCTCCCTGTCCCTGCAGAGGCAGTAACAAAAGAGGTCAAGAGGAAGTTTGGACTTTGGCACTACCCAGTGGTAACAAGGTGACCCTCCTCAACCCCCCTTCGGCAGTGTCAGTGGAGACTGAGTGGGGAACCTGGACTTTTACTATTGTCCAGTAATAATGAGGTGAGCTTCTCCACACCCCATAGTACTATCAACAGAGGCCATGTGTGAAGCTTACATTCCTACTCTAAAGGAGCAGTAATGAGGCAACCCTCTCCACTAACTGCTCAGTCAGTGGAGTACAAGTCGGGAGCCAGGACTTCCAACTCTTCTGGCAATATCAGGGCACCTCTCCTCTCTCTAGGGCAGGGGTGTCAAACTCATTTTCACCGGGGGCCACATCAGCCTCATGGTTGCCTTCAAAGGGCCAAATGTAATTTCAACTCCTTAACAGTTAAGGAGTAGTTATATTTATACAGTCCTAAAATTATTTCAGCCCTTTGAAGGCAACCCCAAGGTTGATGTGGCCCCCGGTGAAAATGAGTTTGACACCCCTGCTCTAGGGCAATGGAGGCTGAGTGGGACACCCACTGACTCACCCCCCTTCTGGCAGCAAAGTGGAAGTGTTCCTCTTCCCCTGCTGGTGTGGTATTAGTGGGAGTCCACCAAAGCAGAAGACTTAAATAAGACTTTGAGTCTTACAACATAATTTTCAAAATGTTCAGGATACAACTGAAATCATAATAAGAACCAAGGATATCACATTCTAAGACCAAGGAAATCAAAACTTGAATGACAAAAAAAAAAATCATCAAATTACAACAATGAGATGACACAAATGTGGAACTTACATGACAAAGATTTTAAAGCAGTCATTATAGAAATATTCCAACAAGCAATTACTAACACAATGGAAATAAAAATAGAGAAAGCCTCAGCAAAGAAATAGAACATATAAAGAACTGAAGGGAAACTTTAGAACTGAAAGATACCACATGCAAAATAAAAAGCAAATGCAATGGACTCAACAGCAGAATGGAGATGATAGATGAAAGATGCAGGAAACTTGCGAGAACAATAGAAATTACTGATCAATAAACTGTGATCATAAAAATTAAAAAGACCTTGTTGAGAAGGATAAAATGGTAAGCTGCAGACTGGAAAAAATATTTGCAAAGCACACGTCTGACAAAGAACTTGTGTCTGCACACATGGACCGATGGAACAGAACAGAGAGCCCAGAAATAAACCCAAATCTTTACAGTCAATTAATATTCGACAAAGGGGGCAGCAGCATAAAATGGAGTAAAAGTAGCTTCTTCAACAAATGGTGTTGGGAGAGCTGGACAGAAACATGCAAAAAAAAAAAAAAGAAAGTCGAGCACCAACTTATATCATACACAAAAATAAATTCCAGGTGGATAAAAGATTTAAATATAAGCATGAAACCATTAAAGTCCTAGAGGAGAACATCGGCAGGAAATCTCAGATAACCCACCCAGCAATATTTTCACTGATATGTCCCCAGAGCAAGGGCATAAAGGAAAGAACAAATGAGATCTCATCAAATTAAAAAGCTTCTGCAAAGCTAAAGAAAACAGCTTTAAAATGAAAAGAGAACCAACTATATGGGAAAACCTATTTGCCAATGATACCTCAGACAAGGGTTTGATCTCCAAAATATATAAAGAACTCACATGACTCCACTCTAAGAAGACAAGCAACCCAATTAAAAAATGGGCAAAGGATTTGAACAGACACTTCTCCAAGGAGGACGTATAGAGGGTCCAGAGACATATGAAAGATGCTCAGCATCACTAGCCATCAGAGAGATGCAAATTAAAACCACAATGACATACCACCTCACACCAGTCAGAGTGGCCAACACAAACAAAGCAACAAGTGTTGGAGAGGATGCGGAGAAAAGGGAACCCTAGTGCACTGTTGGTGGGAACACAGACTGGTGCAGTCATTGTGGCAAACAGTATGGAATTTCCTCAGAAAACTAAAAATGGAACTGCCCTTTGACCCAGCAATTCCGCTGCTGGGATTATACCCTAAGAACCCTGAAACGCCAATCCAAAAGAACCTGTGCACCCCCATGTTCATAGCAGCACAATTTACAATAGCCAAGTGCTGGAAGCAACCTAAGTGCCCATCAGGAAATGAATGAATCAAAAAACTATGGTACATTTACACAAAGGAATTCTATGCAGCACAGAGAAACAAGGAGCTTCTACCCTTTTTGACAGCTTGGATGGATTTGGAGAGCATTATGCTAAGTGAAATAAGCCAGGCGTTGAAAGACAAATACCATATGGTCTCACCTTTAACAGGAACCTAATCGACAAAACAAGCAAGCAAAATATAACCAAAGACACTGAAATTGAGAACAGGTTGACAGTGACCAGAGGGGAGAGGATAATGGGGGAAAAGGGTGGAGGGTTTGCAGGAACAATTATAAAGGACACACAGACAATAACAAATGTGGGGTGGAAACAGGGGAAGGAGGTGGGGAGGGCTGGGGTGGTGGGGAGGGGTGGGGGAAGAAAGCAGAAAACTACTTGAACAACAATAAAAATGTTAAAAAAAAAAAAAAACTTATGTCTACAATATGTAAAGATCTCTCAAAACTGCACAGTAAAAAATTAACAACCTAAATATAAAAATTGGACAAGACACATTAATAAACATTGCATTAAAAAGGACAAATAACTGTCAAATAAGCACATTAAAAGATGTTCAACATTAGCCATTTGGCACATTAAAACCACATTTACATACCTATCAACAGCAAATGCTGACAAGACTATAGCATTTGATATTGAAGCTGCATCACTCCTATATTGCTGGTAGGAATATAAAATAGTACATTCTCAAATATAGTTTTACAGCTTTTAAAAACACTAAACATTATACTTACCATACAAACTAGCATTTTTTCAAAGTTTAATCTTTATTTTACTTTTTCACATTAACTTTTAGTCCCCTTATATCCCCCTCCCCGCAGTAATCACCATACTGTTACCCCCACTGGCTGCCATCTTCTCTCCATCCATAGATGAGTCTGTCTGTTTTGCCTGTTAGTTCAGTTTGTTCACTAGATTCCACATATGACTGAAGTCATATGGTATTTGTCTTTCTCTGACTGGCTTATTTTACTTAGCACTAATATTCTCCAGGTCCATCCATATTGTTGAAGAGGGTAAAGTTTTCTTCTTTTTTACAGCCCAGTAGAATTCCATTGTGTAAATGTTCCACAGTTGTTTTATCCACCCGTCTACTGATGGACACCGGGGCTGCTTCCATATCTTGGTGACTAAATAATGCTGCAATGAACATAGGGATGCTTGTGTTCTTTCAAATTAGTGTTTTTGAGTTCCTTCGGATATATTCCCAGAAGTGGGATCTCTGGATGAAAAGGCAGATCCTTTTTAACTTTTTGAGGTATCTCCACACTGCTTTCCACAGTGGCTGCACCAGTCTGCATTCCCACCAACAATGCAAAAGGGTACCCCTTTCTCCACATCCTCGCCAGCACATTTGTTGATTTATTGATGATGGCCATTCCGACAAATGTGAGGTAGTAACTCTTTGTGGTTTTAATTTGCATTTCTCTGATGATTAGTGACATTGAGCATCTTTTCACATGTCTATTGGCCATCTGTATGTTCTCTCTGGATAAGTGTCTACTCATGTCCTTTACCCATTTCTTAAAAAAATATTTTATTCCAATTTATTTTTCCTTTCCAATTTATTTTTATAAGGACAGTAAGGAGGAAGAGAGGGAGAGAAACACTGATGTGTGGGGGAAAACATCTACTGGTTGCCTCCTGCAACCAGCTCCCAACTGGGGACCTGGCCCGCAACTCAGGCATATGCCCTGACCAGGAATCGAACCAGTGACCTTTCAGTTCGTAGGCTGACAATCCACTGAGCCAAAATAGCCAGGGCTTCCCAGTTTTTATTGGGTTGTTTTATTGGTGTTGAGTTTTGGAAGTTCTTTATAAATTTTGGATATTAACCCCATATCAGATGTATCAGCAAATATGTTCACCCATTCTGTGAGTTGTCTTTTTATTTTGTTGACATTTTCCTTTGCAGTGCAAAAACTTTTTAGTTTGATATAGTCCCATTTATTTGTTCTTTTGTTTCCTTTGGCTGGGGAGATATATCCAATAAAAAATTCTACAAGTAGGAGATGGAAGATGGCGTCCACTACCCGGCTCATTCAGAAGTTACAGAACTGGGCCTGCAGGCGAGGCTGCAGCTGCATTACCAGATCACCAAGCGAACTCAGCCTCCTCCCAAACTCCCTGTGGGCCAAAGCCACAAGCTCTCCAGCAACTACGACTGCACTCGTGACAGCCACCAGGAAGTCATGCTGCCCTCGGTCATCATGTCCTCACATAAGGCACCGGTGTAGGCAAGCCAGCAGAGAGCTCAGCTGTCGCAGCCACTAAGAAGGCAGTGACACCAGCTCCTCCCACACCAAGGTGAGCGCTGTCCCAAGAACAGCCTGAGATTTTGTTCTCAGAACCTGTGATTCTGTTCTGGGCCACCTGAGGGCTTCCCCTCCTTGTGTTCCCTCCCAGGAGAATGTGAGCTAACTTATGACAAATATACTGTGCTCTCTAGTAAAAAGACAAAATTATATGAGCAATATCTGAGATTTTGCTGCCTATATTTTCTTCTATGATTTTTATGGTTTTGGGTCTAATACTTAAGTCTTTGACCCATTTGGATTTATTCTTGTGTGATGTAAGAAGGTGGTCTAGTTTCATTTTTCTGTATGTATCTGTCCAATTTTCCTGTTACCATTTATTGAATGAACTATCTTTAGCCCACTGTATGTGCTTGCTTCTGCTATCAATATTAATTGACTATAAAGGTGTGGGTTTATTTCTGGGCTCTCTATTCTGTTCCACTGATTTGAGTGTCTTCCTATGCCAGTACCATGCTGTTTGATTACTATGGCCTTATACTATATTTTGATATTAGGTAGTGTGATTCCTCCAACTTTGTTCGCAAGATTGCTTTTGCTATCCGGGGCCTTTTGCGTTTCTGTATAAATTTTTGAGATATTTGTTCTAGTTCTGTGAAATATGTCATTGGAATCTTGTTAGAATTGCACTGAATCTATAGATTGCTTTGGGTAGTGTGGACATTTTAATGATGTTAATTCTTCCTATCTATGACTGTGGTATGTGCTTTCATTTATTTGTATCTTCTTCAATTTCCTTTAGTGTCTTGTAATTTTCTGTGTACGGGTCTTTTACATCTTTGGTTAGGTTTGTTCCTAGGTATTTATTCTTTTTGAAGCAATTGTGAATGGGATTGTTTTCTTAATTTCCCTTTCTGTTAGTGTGTCATGGGCATATAAAAATGCAACTGATTTCTGGATATTAACTTTGTATCCTGCTTTTGCTGAATTCATTTATCAGTTGTAGTGGTTTCTTGGTGGAACCTTGGAGTTCTCTAAGTACAGTTTCATGTCATCTGCAACTAAAGACAGTTTTACTTCTTCCTTTCCAATTTGGATGCCTTCTATTTCTTCTTCTTGTCTGACTGCTGTGACTAGAACTTCCAGTCCCATGTTGAATAAGAGAGGTAAAAGCAGGCATTCCTGTTTTGTTCCTGATCTTAAGGGGAATGCTTGTAGTTTCTGTCTGCTGAGTATGATGCTGGCAGTGGGTTTGTCATATATGGCCTTTATTATGTTTGGGAATGTTCCCTCTCTTGCCATTTTGCGGAAAGTGTTTATCATAAATGGGTGCTGGATTTTATCAAAAGCTTTTTCTCCATCTATTGATATGATCATGTGGTTTTTATCCTTCACTTTGTTTATGTGGCAAATCACATTTACTGATTTGTGAATGTTGTACCAACTTTGCATTTCTGGAATAAATCCCACTTGATCATGGTGTGTGATCTTTGTCATGCATTGCTGTATTGGGGTTGCTAAAATTTTGTTGATGATTTTAGCAAATATGTTCATCAGGGATATTGGCCTATAATTTTCTTTCTTTGTGGTGTCTTTATCTGTTTTTGGAATTAGGATAATGCTGGCCTCATAAAATGGGTTTGGGAGCCTTCCCTCCTCCTGAATTTTATGAGAAGAAGATGTGTTAGTTCTTCTTGGAATGTTTGGTAAAATTCACCTGTGAAGGCATCTGGTCCAGGGCTTTTGTTTGTTGTGAGTTTTTTGATTACTCCATAGCTTATAGCTATACAGGGTTGTTTTTAATAGCTAAACATTAGAAAATATACTCATATCCTTCAACAGGTAAATGGTTAAAAGCAACACTTTCACAACATGAAACCCAACTGTCAAAGAAAGAACGAACTACTGCTATGGACAATACAGCTGATGGGTCTTAAGGGCATTATGATGCATGAAAAAAGCTAATTTCAAAAGGTTACATACATACTTTATGATTCCACTTACAAAATATTCTCAGAATAACAAAATTATAGAGACAAAGAACAGATTAATGATTGCCAGAGATTAGGGATGAGAGGGTGGAGAGGAGGAAGGAGGAAGAGTGTGACTATAAACTAGTGGCACGAGAGCCGTATTTGTGCTGACGAAACAGGTGTGTATCGGAGTTCTGGTGGTGGTTGCCTGACTCTGCACACATAGTAAAACTGCAGAGAACTACACACACACATAACTGAATAAATGTAAAATTGGTAAAATACGAATCAGGTGTTTGAATCATACCAATGTCAATTTTCTGGTTTAGATACTGTATTAGAGTTAAATACAGTAAGATGTGATCATTAGAGGGAACCGGTGGCCGGGTACATGAGAACTCTCTGTACCATTTTTGCAACATCATATATAATTATTTCATTAAAAAAGTTAAAAAGAAAAAAAGAAAACTAAAAGAAAAGGGTCAAAAAGCACCGATTTTCATACCTGAGCTGATGCAGCTCATGCTGCCAGGAGAGGTTTTCCTGTCTGAGCTCTTCTTGCACAATCTGAAATGTTTTTGTCTTGTCTTGATACTCCTGAAGTTGAGCCTTCAGCGGACGTAACTCAGTGATTTCCTGGTTCATCTGTAAGTACTGCTGCTGCAGATTCTTCAATTCCTTCAGCTTTAACCAAAGGGAAAGTAAAAGGGTGATTCATTACGTCTCACTCACCCGGCCATAAGTCATCAGCAGCTCCCTACTAAGTCAGTCAGATACCAACCACCAGAGAATACGAGCACCTTACAGTCCACTGACGTATCACTGGAGCATGAATCTCTAAAATGTTGAAATACATGCAGCCAGGCTGGTGGGAATCATCCCACGGAACTGCCATCGAGGCTGCAGCACCTGCCCATTCCTGCAACTTCTACCCCTGCCCCCCACTCCCAAGGTCCTAAATTGACTCTCAGTCTACAACTCACATGGGACAGACATAAGGGACCGGCAGCTTCTTTGTGTGTGGTAAATTCCTAGAACAAAACATGTAAACACAGACTGGTATTCTATTTAGCCATGTGACCTGGTTAGGCTTCTAAACTTTCGTACATGGAAGTCAACCTTTACTTTAGCTCAGCTCGTGACTATGATATGAAGAAGGTGGTGATGATGCCCAGGCCCAGTGACTATGAGCACTTAGGCTTTGCAATCAGTTATCCTGCCCAGACAGGCTGTATGACTCTATGCATGTTCTCACACCCTCCAAGGCTTAAATTCCCTCCTATAAAATGAAGAGAGTTAGAGTACTGCTCATAATATTATGAGAAAAAAAAAGAATGTGTTATACACATAAAGTTAATAATGATGGTGATGATACACTTGACTTTAATTAGCAAAACTGCCTATCTGCATTTCAGGTATATCTTCAAACTCTTTATCCCCAGTACTCATTAAAAGCTTGGTAGTAAGAATAAAATGGCGGGACATCTGGGCAAAGAGGTGGCCATGAACACACATCTGTGTCACTTATTCCAGAAACATCACTAAAGTTACAATAGAGGCATTATTTTTCTAAAGCATAAAACACAAGAACAGAAAGAACAAGAGAGGGGTCAGAAGCAACAAAATTAATTCTGGAAGCTGAAAAGCAGATGCATTAGTGGTAAATGACTTAACAGATCTGGGAAGGCCAAATCTTAAGCTGGCAGTAGGGAGAGCCAATGACCAACAGAACTTACTCTGCACAATCTTCAAAAGGCTCTGGAATTAACAGCACCAGGTACCCCTGGAGAAGATGGTGATGGGGATAGGGAGGTGGTGGCTGAAATTAGGAGAATCAGATGAAAGCTGCTAAAGAAAGAACTGCATCCCTAGGTACCCTCCTCAGCTCCACTCTTTCTGTTACCCTGACAAACAACTAAGTTTTATTCTTTGGAGAAGGTAAAAGAAGTATCTCTGGACTATGGAACACCAGGCACAGCTAAATGTAAGGGCACTGCTCTAAAACAAGGGTGATCAAATGAATGTATTCTTTCTGAATGCTTTAAGTCTTTCCCCTGCTCAGCTTGGAGAGTGTTGGCATACATGCCTTTACCTTCCATCACACAGGCATTGAGAAGTCTTCTCTAGAAAATGTGACTGGCCCAAGAGGAACTAAAGACACCAACATAGGGACTAACCACAAAAAGCTCAGCATGATCACCTCACAATTGAACCTGGAGTTGCTAATTACCGTCCACAAGTTTCTAACACCCTACCCATAAACATAAACAGTAAACCAAGGATTAACCCTCACCTGAAGAATGGCTAAAATTAAGTCAGAGAGGAAAAGAAACTAGGAGAGTATTTGAAGGAGATTATCGGGGGCAAATGTAATATACTATAATATTTAAGATAATACTGGAAATTAGATTCATTACAGTGGAAATAAAAATTGTAAAGAAAAGCTTACTATGAGAAAGTTTCAAAGAACAAAACTATTAGCACTACTCTTGGAGACGTATGAACATACATCCAGAGACATGGGGGAAAAAGAAAGCCTTAGAAATTAGAAACATGATGGCAAAATGAAACTTCTCCAGGGGTTCAAAAGATGATGGTGAGAAAATCTTCCCAAATATAGCAAAAACAGAAAAGGTAAGAAAATTATAGAGCTAATCCATAAGGTCCTACATCTAAATAATAGGATTTTCAGAAGAAAAAAAACCAACAACCAGAAAAGGACTGAGGGTGGGGTAGGTAAGACATAAATCAAAAGATTTCCCGAATTTCATTAGTATGAATTCTTAGATTCAAAGGACTACACAGAATGATGAATGAAAACAGATTGAAACCAAAGTACATTATCATGATAGTTCAGAATACAGATTAAAAGATTCTATATATTTCCAGAGAAATGAGAAATGAGAGGTGTGTGTATGATGACAGAAAGAGAGGGAGAGAGAAACAGCTCACGCGCAAAGGATCAGGAATCAATAGCTTGAGACTTCTGAACCACATGTAAGCTTAAAGGCAATAGACCAATGTCTTCGCAATTTTGAAGGGAAATTATTTTCAGCCTAGAATTCTATACCCAGCCAAACGATCAATCACATATGAGAGATCAAAAGACATTTTCAATAAATTTACCCTGCACTTATCTTCTCTTAGGGAGCTAAATGATGGCACAAACCAAGAAGAGAGAGACACAGAAGAAACAGATCTAATAAAGGTGAAAGGAGATACTCTAGGGCAAGTGATTCATACAAGAGCAAGTTGGGGGCTCTAGGAGAATTTTGTTCATGAAGACGATATTGATAGGAATAACTATCTTGAGAGGAAATGTAAATAAATGGCATTAAGTCACAGTTTAACACCGGTAAGTACAGAAAAAAATCTAAGTAACAAAAAAAGTTATTAACCCTAGGAAATACAAAGATGTTGAGAATAAGTAACACATCTCAGCTCTAATACCATTTATAGTCATAAAAATGTAAACATTGAATGCTGATTTAACCAAAGTTAAAATTAAATTACATCAGGAGAATGGGGAAGGAGTTGCATATGGAAAGCGTGTGTAGGTACTGTGGAAGCAGGGTGAGTAAGAACTACTAAACCCTGTTAGCATAAAAAAAAAGTCCATCCCCAATGCAAACAATAAAAAGCCAAATGCATACAAACATATTTAGATACTGAGGGAACACCAAAATAATAAACTAAAAGCAAGTTCACTCAGGAGAAAGAGAAACAGGGTTAGGGGTGCAACTGTTTATTTTTCTCGTCAAACACTGTAGAATTTAGTGGCTTATTAAATGTGTACATAACTTTTTTAACCCCAAAACTAAAATAAAAATATGTTTTTGTTTTACTTTAAAAGGAAAATATATTCTTTATTTAATCCACTCACTCCTCTAGTCGAGATACTTTAAATATTATCCTTGGAATGGACTAGACCATTGGAAAATGTTAAACACTTTTCATAATAAATCACATTACTATATTTATTGCAGAGAAGTAAAGGGAGTTTCACAACCTCATTGAGTCCTCTCTATGGAAACAGACGAGAAATTTTTTGCAGGCCTCCATACTTAATAACTGTTCTTATCCTGAACAAGTAGTATTTCTTTCTTTCCCTTTCCTAAAATATGGACACTGCAGTTCACGCATACGGTTTTTAAATTCCCTATTTCTGATGGCCGCTAGAAAGCTCAGAGCAATTGTGGTCCGTAATTCTAACAGAGCATGGGACAGTGTGGCATCCTGGAACACTAAACTTACTCTTGGTTTAATCTTTTTCCTTTTATCCTCATTTTCTCTGCCTTCCCAGTTCTTATATTATCTTGAAAAACTGTTCTGATCTTTATATGCTACCTCAAGTCATTTTCAGGAAGAAGTGAATAAAGATAAACAAATACACAGGCACCTCTAGAGATCTGCTCTCCACTATTTAGGCAGGAATTATGTACGTGCTTTGTTTGCTTAGAGAAAAGTCCTAAGGAAGTTTAGACAGATAAAAAATTCCAGAATGCTTTAAGAGTTGTTTGTTATGACCTAATACAATCCCCTGGGCTAATCCCTGCCACTCCGGCTCAGACTTTAGTTTGGGAAAGTTGCCCTTGAGTAAGTAGAGACCAATGTAGCCTAATTCCCTTTCAGACCTAAATCCACCAGGGTGGTCCTGAGTGGAAGGGAGAGCAGTTTAAGCAGAGGGGATAAACTGCTGGCCTAGGCTGAATGTTTAAACTGATAGAGGGTGAAACATGTTATCTCCCATATTTACTACACATATAGCCAAATGATTAAGAGACTAGAAGCTTCAATGAGCATGAGACAGATTGGGAACAAGACTTGTAGAAAGGAAGACTGATGGACAGATAACAATACATTCAGAAAATATGCAGAAGGGCCTCAGCAAATCAGTGAATCATGTATGTAGTATCACCAAGTCACACTGCCAGGACTTCATGTGATTTACAACCCTGCCTAGGCTTTCATGGCAGATACAGAAGCCATGACCTCAAAAGGCAGATCTCAAAAGTTCCTATAATTTCCCTAACATGACAGTTTTACAAAATAGTGTTTATAGTAACAACCACAAATATAGGGAATGACCACCAATTGCTGCCTATCTACCATATAATTAATTAATTAATTAATTAATTAATTACTTCTAAGCTAAAGACCATGGAAATATAAACAAGTGTAAGGCATGAGACTTACCACCAGGAGCTTGCAATTTAATAAGGGAAATAAGTGTACAGAAATTAAAAGCACACAGACACGCACACACATAACCAAGGCATTATGGGACAACTGAAAAATAAAAAGTACTAGGGAAGTACAAAAGGTAATAGACAATCAAGTGATAAGGAAATGTAACCAAAGAGGATTTGAGTTCTGGGGTGACTTTAAAGCGTGGGTAATACTTGCCTCAGAAAAGGAAAATTGAGACAACATTTTTGTTGAAAGGATGGGAATGTGGGTAAGTCAAAAGTACTAGATATGATTCCTGCACAATGAGTACATCAGTTTAGCTGAAGAGTGTAAGTAGGAAAAAAATAAAAAAGACTGAAAGAAAGGTAAGGACAAATTACAGGGTCTTAAATGCCAGTCTAAGAGGTTTGAATCCTAAGCCTTAACTAAAGATAGCACGACTTGTAAAGGTTTCTGATTACTGCAGTAATAATAAAGTGGTTTCAGAAAGATTTACTCAGCAGTGGTATTGGAATGTACTTTAGAGGTGACAAATTGGGAACGACAATATTACAACAGTTTAAGGTTAAGGCTTTAAGGACTTAACCTAACTTTTCGATGGTGGAAAGGAAAAAAGGAAATATTTGAGTCATATTACAAATAAAGAAAAGACAGCCTTGACCAAGTATGGCTCATTTGATTGGGAGCTGTCCTGCAAAGCAAAGTGTCGCCGTTGGATCCCTGGTCAAGGCAAATGCCTGGGTTGGGGGTTTGTTCCCGGGTTGCAGCAGGTACAAGAAGCGACCTATCAATGTTTTCTCTCTCATATCGATGTTTCTCACTCCCTTCCCCTCTCTCTAAAAATAAATGAAATCTTTAAAAAGAATTTAAAAATGATAGACCTTGATTACTACATGAAACAAAATCATAAAAAGTTATGAGCCCTAGGGAACAGAAGAATGTTACTACGAGTTATAGAAACATGGAAATTTTTTAAAAAGCTGCTTGGCTTGTAAATATCCAGCAGATAAAAATGTGCAACAAGGGTTGAGAGATACAAAGTTTTATCCCTAGTGTTTATAATAGATAATAATAATAAACCAATTCCCTGAATGAAAGTTAATTCAGAATCTATTCTAACTGCTTCCAGGAAAAAGATTTTGACTTAGAAGATAATCAGTACCTGAGTGCTATAAATTACAGTTTTCAGGTATATACCGCCCTGATAAAAAGACCTATTGTACCTGCATTCTGAAAGCAATGACAAAAGGTCAAGCTCCTAGGACAGCTGAACTGAAACAATTAAAAAATATATAAACAAATACGTAAATTGTGCTGATGTCAAAGCCATCGCTGAAAGGGTGGGTTTTGTTCAGAGCACAAAAGGCAAAAAAGACTGTCTATAAATACTGGATATTAAGTGTAGTACAAACGAACCCATTACCTACAAAGAAAAAGTCTGTATTAAGACTTTACGGTTAGGAGAAATGATCTTTCCATTAGGGTAAATCTTAAAAACTAGAATTTTTATATTCTGGACACAGGTCACTTTTTAAAACAGAAAAATCCAGCTTTTTTGAAGCTTTTACTTCGTATTAAGCCTAAGTACATGGGCTTGACAGAATTAAGAGACGTCGATAAAGTGAAGATAGTAACATCACAAAGCAGAACCCCCTGACAACCTGGCTTGGCTCATTACAGTTCCAGTTTTGCCTCTGAATCTTGATGACATGGAATTTTTCTGAAAACTGAAAACCTGGATTAAACTGCTGGATCTTAATAACAGCAGCAACATTTAGCATTAGACAGTCTCCTTATCTTTCTTTCTGATTGGAAAAAAGCTGAGTATTAAAGGAAAATGAGTAAATGGTTCAGTTTGCAATTAAAGCTTGACTGGCCACATAAACATAGTATGACAAATTCTGGAAACTGTGTGTGTGTGTGTGTGTAAAAGATGTAAAGTAGCTCTCCATTAACCAATGGAGAGTTTTATGTAAAGGAAATTTGTAATTTTTTTTAAATGGTAAGTCAGATTTAAGTAATTTAAATATTTTTGTGTTTCTCTAAGACCAAGCAGAACCTGTGGAATATATAACACTGTCCCGCAGTGCCCACATAATACGTAAAATAATCTGCTTATGCTTTTATTTAAAAATTAAAAGAAAAATTCAAAAACTCTCAAAGATCAGAAAGAGAAAACTACACTCACAAGTCGGTCTCTGTCATTTTGGAGTGACGACATAGCTTTTTTTAAACTCTGTACTTCGGCCGGGCTCGTCGCTGGCTGGGCTGCAGACCTCTGCTTCCCTTCCTCTGTCTTGCGGAATTTCTCCAGTTCATTCAACAGGTGATCTCTCTCATTCTGTAGACTGGCCATAGCCTTAGAAAAAGACTGCACTTGGTTGTAAGAATCTTCTAGTTGTGAGGACAAGTGAAGCAGTTGTTCATCTTTGGATTGAAGCTGTTGGTTAAGTTTCTCAAGGTAAGGAATGCTGTCACCATCAGTGGAGTTCACTGGTAAGGTAGCTTTAGAAACAAGAACATTTGTCTCTTTGCCTAAGAGGCCCTGTTCTTCTTTCAGCTGTGCCAGTTCTTTCAGACTGGCGTCATATTTCCTTTTCAGTTCATCAAACTCCTCCTTGGCATGGTCTCTACTATTTTGTAGGGAACTCATAGACCTTCCAAAAGACTGGATTTGTGCTGTGAGATCTTTATTTTCTTTCGTGACCGTGAGTAATTTCTGTTCCATCTCCACCAGATCTCTTGCTAGCTCTGCCACCCTCTCTTCTGCTGTTTCCGTTTCATTTCGCATTATCCCTGCATCATGATGAAGATGCTTTAATTCCTTCTTCATTTTCTCTTCAATTTCACCTACCTTCTTGGCAGCTTCCACCTGAACATGAACCAATTCCTCTTCCAGTTCTGTAATTCTCTTTTGAGAGGAAGAAAGGGTAGTACTTACCCTCTGTACCTCTTCTTCTTTTACTTTTAATTGGGCCTGAAAGCATCCTGAAGTGCCTTCTTCTTGCAAGGCTGTCAACTCCCTCCTTAGTTGGGATATAGTTACTTTCAAGCTTTCAATCTCTTTTGATAAACACTGTTTCTCCTCCTGTAGGGCAATAGAGAACCCCTGCAGATCCTCCTTTGCTTCTTCAGACTCCTTCAGCTTTTCTTCTAATTTGGCATATTCATTTTTCAGCTCCTTATTCTGTTGAAGTTGAGCTTCAAGGAGTTGCTTTTGCTGGCAGTCCTTTCTTGCTATCACTTGGTTCAGGTCTTCTCTATACTGGATCAGTTCTGCATCTAGCTTGGCATTCTCAGAATTAAGATCATCCATATGACTTCTCAAGCATCGAATCTCTTCCTTAAGCTTATTATTCTCAGCAGCAGCCTCTTGTATGAGTTGGTCTTTTTCTAAGATTACAGAAAGATGTCGCTCTTCCAGCTTTTGGTAGTCACCTACTATGCGGTCTCGGTCATCCTGGAGAGAAGACATGGATTTAACAAAGGAATTCAACTGAGCTTTCTGCTGCATGTTTTCCTTTTTGATGGATTTCAGTGTTTCCACGAGCCGAATGGTTTTGTCAACAGCTTTTTTGTTCTCCTCTTCTAAGACAATATTCTCTTCCCCCTGGGACAGCAAGTTTTCCAATTCTTTAATTTCTTTATCATGTTGCTGATGCAGTTCAGCAACAACTTCTTGGACTGCCTGTTCCTTGGCAGAAAGCAGGCTTATAATCTTCTGTTCTTTCACGTTTATTTCTTCATGCAGCCTACTGATCAGCTGTCTGGAGGCCTGAAGGTCAGTCTCTAGCTGTTCATAACTGAACTTAAAATTTTGGATGTCAGCCTCTTTCTGCCTTATGATCCCTTCCAAATTTTCTTTATTTTCCTTACATTTTCCTAAAGAATTATTTAAATCAGTCCACTGGTCTCTAAGAATCTTAAGTTCTGATTCTAATTTAGCTAATTCATTCTGAGAATTGTGATACAGACGTTGAGCCTCTTCTAGCTGGGACAAAAGTTCTCTGTTTTCCGCCTGCAGAGTATCACAGACCTTCTGCTGAAGCTGGACCTCTGTCTGCGCCTTGGACTCCCAAGCCTGCCTGTCATGTTCAAGCCTAGAAAAAAAGAGAAAAGGTCATAAATTACAGATTTAAAGGAAAACTACTTGGTGCTTGAGAAACACATACGACAACATGTACTCAGATCTACAAATGAATATTCATAATTGGTGTTCATCTTTTTAATGAAAAGATATTAGTTCTACTGAATGCTTTATATATTACTGTACTAAAGGTATATTGTACCTAATGATGCAGATATAATTTACCTAAATTATAAACTCCAAATTATCTTGCTTATTTTAGTGATGTGGTTTTTGCCACTCCAGGAAATAATACTTTCTACTACTTTGCTCTACACAAGCTAATGGCTGGCCCCTTAAAAAAATAATCCTGATGTGAGAGGCAGTAAGAAGGATACTACTAAAAGTGGAGGAGTGTAAAGTGCGGGGGTATTATAAGTGACAAAAAATTGCAGTTTGAAGAAAATGACTCGAACACACTTATACAGTATGAACTGATGTGGAATATGAGGAAGAGAAAAGAGGCTATCATTTAGGAGGCCACAGCGATGATCCGAGAGTACTGTGGAACAAAGCCAGACGAGAGTAGTGGAAATGGAAATGAAAAGAAAGGGAGAAATCTAGGAGATCTCTCAATTAAAAAATGGGAAGAGAAGCAGATGTGAATTTTTCATGTTACTACCATTGTAGCAGAAAGTCATTCACAAAAGAACGAGAGAAAGAGAGAGAGAGAGAGAGAGAGAGAGAGAGAGAGAGAGAGAGAGAGAGAAAGGCACGAGAATATGTCCTCTAGAGGAATTTAAGCCCAAATCAGGCCCATGTTAAGTGGAGACTTTCTTTGGCTTCAATTATCTTTGGAAGAGAAAAAAAAAATTCTTTTTACCTGGAAATGTTGATCTTCAATTCCTCCATATGGATGGACATCTGCCTAAGTTGATCCTTTAGAACACTACAATTCTCCTCTTTGAGTCTAATTTCTTCTTCTTTAGTTTGAATAGCATCACTGAACTTCCTCTCCCATTTCTTGGCCTCATCTATCACCCTGTCCCGATCATCCTGGAGGGAAGACATACTCTTAGTGAAAGCTGCAAGCTGGGCCACAGTACTATCCAAGTTTCCCTGAAGTTGTTTTACTTCCTTGTCTTTCTTGTTTAAAGTAATCTGAATCTCTCCAAATGTCTCTTCCAAGTGGACTTTTTCTCTACTCAAAACATCCAGTTTCTCTTGCATATTTTTCTTCTCTTTCAGATGTTTTTCTTCTACCTGCTCCAGTCTTCGCTCAAGATCTTCATCTTTTTGTTTCATTTGGCTTTTAATTGATTCTCTATTTGACTGAAGTTCCTTTTTCAATTTGAGATTGTCCGCTAGGACCCTTGCCGCTTCACTCTGGGTGTCATCGAGCAGTACCCTGAAGCTAGCTAATTCTGTGTCTGCCTTCTTGCGGTGTTCATTGGCTTGCGCCAGATTTTCTTTGGTTACTTCCAAATCCTTTTGGGACTCAGTTTGAACAAATTCTAGGGCCTTAACAGTTTTCTCCAGAGCACTAACTTTCTCCTGATACCTGATGCAGTCCTTCTGCAGCTGCTTTACTTCTTGCTGTTTTTCTTTTAACAGTTCCTGAAGTTCCTTTGCATGGCTTTTATTGCTAGGTTCTTTCTGAGCACCTTGTATTTTCTCCAAATATTCTTTGCGGATTTCTGATTCCACCTGAGTTTTCTCCTTGACTAACTGCTGCTTTTCTTCTTCCAATTCACTCACACACTTTTTAAGGTTCTGCATTTCAGACTCTAGTAGCTCATTTTTTATTTGGGCATCTGTAACATCCTGATAGTAATTCCCAATGCTTCCATTAAGTTCTGCTAACTGATTCATAAGCCTCTCTTCCAAATCATCTTTTTCTTCTTCTGCTATCTCCTTGAGCTTGGTAACTCTGGCAAGTTCTTCTTGGATTTGCTGATTTAAAAGGTTTATTTTGGTTACTTCTTCCTGAAGCATTTTTAGTTCGCCATCCTTTGCTGATATTTGATTCAGTAAAGCATTTCTCTCATTTTCTAAAGTCTGGCTAAATTCCTTTCCTCTCTGTTTCTCCTCCTCTAATTGGGCAATTCTTTCTTTGAACTGATCAATCTGCTGTAGGTAGTTATTAATTTCATCATGGGAGCTGACATTCTCACTTGCATCAGGACTGGCACTGGTCTCTGGTAGAATGGGTTCTACATGTTCGAGCCTTGTGTTCACATGCAAAGAGCTTTCTTCACTAGCTTCACTTCGGACAGACTGTCTTGCCTCTTCAATGATGTGCACCTGGTTACCATGTTTCTCAGTGGCCTCTAGGCTAGCTTGTTTGGACACATTACCTTCTCTCTGATGTTTTAAATTTTTAATCTCTTCACTTAGAGAGTCCTTCTCAGTCATCAAAGCCTCATACTCCTTAGAAAGGGTTTTATACTCTGATTTGACCGTTTCTAGCTCCTCCTTCATGTTGGCATTGGAAGAAAGAAGTGCTTCCATACAATCTTGAGATGAACCTTCTGCAGGGTGCACCTCTGCTCTAAGCCGGTCATTCTCTTCTTCCAACTCCAGGATTTTTTGCTGTTTAGATTTAGCAAACTTTCTCATTTTTTCTTTCATTTCTTCCATTTCCTGTTGAGCTTCCTGGAACTGCTTTTCCACCTCCTTCTTGTTTGCTTCTGTGCTTCTTAGTTTGCCATATAGTTCTTGCTTCTCCTGCCTCACAGTTTCCACCACATGCTGAATTCTTTCTGCTTCATTACTAACATTCTCATAGGACTGCAGAAGGGTTTCATATTCTTTTTGTAATTCTTTGTGCTTCTCTTGCCACTCAGTGCTTTCCGCAACCTTAGAACATTTCAAAGATTCAATTTCCTTCACTAACTTCTCTTTGTCTTCAGTAAGACCCTCCAACGCTAATTTCAGACTTTCACAAGAACCACTGAGACTTTGATTTTCCATTAAAGATCTGTCCACTTCTATAATAAGTTTGTCTCTTTCTTCTTGAAGAAGAGCCAACTTTCCTAAGAATGTATCTTTTTCCTGATTCTGAGCAGAAACTTGGCTTTCCACATCTGCCAGAGACTTAGTGAGACGTTCAATGGTATCTCTGGCCGAAGAGAACTTCTCTTGGAGACTTTTGTTTTCTTTTAGTGCTTCTTTTCGGGAAATGAGGGCAGCTTGCAGTTTCCTCTGTATTTGTTGTTTTGCTTTACTTTCTTCTCCAATCTCTTCTGGTTTTTGCTTCATTTCACAAAGTTCCACCTGTAAATGCTTTACCTTTTCATCATGTTCTTTGGCTTGCATTTCCAGCTGTGTATGCAGGGCCTTAATTAAATCCTCTTGCTCTATTATCTCTGTCTGTACTTTAGTTAGGGCTGCTTCTTTCTCATTAAGCTGCCCAGAAAGGTATCTAACTTCGTCTTCCTTTTTGCTTATGAGTTTTTGCAATTCATCTAGTTCGGGCTGTAATTCTCTTAAACGTTCTAATCCAGCAATTTCTAGTTGACTGTTTTCTAATTTCTGCCTCAGGCTTTCTGCACAGGCTTCAGCTTCCTGGGATGCCATTTGAAGACTTTGGATTTCAAAACCCTGCTTATTTATCTGCTCTTGTAATTGAAATACCTCTTCTGATTTTTTAGTAAGCTCACTTGCTGTAGAACTAACCCTCAATTCTAACTCCTTTTTCTCAACCTCTATTTCTTTGAGCTGGGCTTGAATCTGAGCAATAGAATTATTGCCCTGCACAGCATTTGCATCTCCAGGATGAGAAGGCCAGTCTCGGCACAAGTCAAACTCTAAGACAGGTTGAGCGGGTTGCCGCTCCATGGCTTTGAATAAAGGTTCTTCTAAATCTTGAGTGGGAGAGCCTTGTTCCTGTTGGCCAGTGCCTGGGAGTTTTCTGTCTACAGACTCCCTTATTTGATTCTGGAGCTGCTTTAGCTGATCTCCAATGTTCTCATTTTCTTTGCTTTGCTCATCAAACTGTGCTCGCAAGCGACTATAGTCATCTTTCTGTTGCTTTAGCTCCTCCCTAAGATGTCTTTCTTTCTCCTGTGCCTTTTTAAGGATCACCTTGCGAGAGGTTAACACTTCCTGTAGCTTCTTTTGAAGTTGCTCCTTTTCTTCTTCAAGGTCCAATATTTTTTCTTCCAATTCTCGTTTCCAGGGTTCTCCACCACCTGCACTAGGAGGACTGCTCACCACTGTTTCTTTTACAGGTTCTGTTGAGCCTCCATCACCGGCATCCTTGTTACCTGTGGTTAACTTTTGGATAATTGCTTGGTTTTCATTGATTTCTGCTTGGAGCAAATCTATTTGGCTCGCTTTCTCTTGAAGGTTCTGATTCATCTGTTTGATCACAGCCTGTAACTCTTCTTCAGCTGCTGCCTTTTCTTCCAAATCTTTCCTTAAATGCTCTAGTTCTACTTCTTTCTCAGATATTGTCTGTTTTAAAGAAATTTCAATTTCTTGACACTTAGAAGTGACACATTTTTCTGAGTCCTCTTTACTTTCTTTATCTTTCTCTATTTCTCTCCTTTTACTCTCATTGAGTGGGACCTCTTTCCTGGATTCATCTTTCACTTTGGCCAATTCCTCTTCCAATCTACTGACTCTTTGTAGAAGTTCCTTTCTGTTAATAAGAGCTGCCTGGAGCTTTTTCTTTCTCTGCTCACTTTCTTTCTTTACAAGGTCTAATTCATGCTGAAGTTCTTCATTATTTATTAGCCCTGCTGGGCTCAACTCGTCAGAAGTCTGTTTAAGGCCAGAAATAACTTCTTTACCTTCTTGCACTTGCTCTTTTTTTGCCTCTTCAGCTCTGGATAATAAATTCAGCTGTTCTTTAAGAGTCTTAATTTCTACCCCAAGAGAAAACTTTTCTTCATTAAGCTGAACCATTTTCTCAGTCATACTAAAGCTGATTTCTGTCACTTGCTGATCCTTCTCCTCAATAGTTTGCTGGAGGGTTTCTACATCTCTCTTTTTCTCTAGTAAGAGTTGATTTATTTTTGCTATTTCAAGTTCCTTCTCTGAAAGAGCTTGTGAAAGTTCTTCCATCTTATTTGAGATATCCCTCAGACGTTCTGTCCCCTCAAGCACTTCACTTTCCTTCTTCTGCAGCTGGCTTTGCAGGCTTTTAATCAGCATACTCTGCTCAGAAAACTGAAGATGTACATCATCCAGTTCATTCTGTAAAACTTCAATTTTCACATCTTTGGATTTGGCTTCTATGCTGAGACTGTGGATCTGTTCAGTAAGTAAGTTGTGATGAGTAGTGTGACTTTCATAGTCAAGTCGTCTTTGCCTTTCTGCTTCTGCAAGGTTCACTTCCAGTTGTTGCACCTGAGCCCTCAGTTCTGTTACCACACTAAGTTCCCCCACCTGAGAGAGAAGACGGTCTCTTTCTTCAGACAAAGCAGTGAATGCAGTGTTGGTGTCTTTGGCATTTTTCTTAAACTCTTCAATCAACTGAGTTAGGTTGCTTATTTCCTTAGCCTTCTCATCTAAATTTTCCCCATAGGTTTCTTCTGCTTTATGAAAGCTAATCTCAAGCTCCAAAATTTGACTTTTTAGCCTTTCCAATTCATCCTGGTGACACTGACAAATGCTTGGTACAGCAGAAGGGGGGTTATCAACATCACACCGTTTTGTTGACTTCAATTTTATTCCAGTGTCATTTAAAGATATTTCCTCAGATGTCCTACTCTGATGTTCAGTGCTCATCTGTTCTTTCTCAAGTGCTGGAAGATGGCCCTCTTCATCTGACTTCAGGAGAAAAAGTTGCCCTGTATCTTCAAGTAATACTTTCATTGTGACTGGAGGTATTCCTTCACTCTTGATCTGTTTCATTTCTTTCTGGTCAAGGACCTCAGGGTCCCCCTCAGTCCTTTTGCCCTGGAGCTGCAACTTAAGAAATGCAATCTCCTCTTGAGCTTCTTTCATTTCCAACAATAAAACTGACAGTTCTTTATGTTTCTGAAAAAATGTGTTCTCTAGGACACTTTCCTCGGCAGAAGAATTGCTCTTATTGAGCCTGGTAATATCAACCATGCTGATCTGTTTTAAAATAAGTAAAAAAGACAAAACTTCCATCAAATATTTTACGAGAACCAGCCCAACTAATACATAGCATTTTGTGTGTTTTCCAAAACCTGAAACTTTTCAGCCAAACCTTCTTCCTACCATAAAACTGCTAAATCCTTTTAAAATTACTTTTTATCTTCTAAATTGGACCTCTAAGGGCATCCTCTCATTTCTGCACTGAGGTGAAGCAATACTCATAAGACCTAAGGAAACCTGGAACTTATCATCTAAATATTCCTTACCTGGAAAATTTTATTTCAGATTAAAATACCTACTTATTTCTCTAACGAACTGCTTAAAAATGAAAAGGGAAGCAGGAACTTAATTAAATTTTTGTTTCTTCCCATACCAAGGAGGAAGTTATAGGATTCCTTTTACTAAACTATCCATTAAAATAAGCCATTAACAGACAAGTATATTATCAACCAAGTACAGTAAGTCCTCACAATGTCGATAAATTCTAGGAACTGTGGCAAAACTAAGTCTAATGAAACCAATTTTACCATAGACTAATTGATAGAAACAAGAGTTAAATTCCTGAGGCATCTCATCAATGTTATAATGAAACAACTTTGAAAAAAATGACATTACTCAAGTAATGACCTGCTATGGACTAAAATAAATTACCAGGATCAAATAATCAAAAAGGAGTTTTGCTAGAGTATAAGTATGAAATTATGGACTTGTTTGACAAAATATTAACCATTATTATTATAAAGATTACTGCATTAAACTGCTCAATACACATAAATTACTTTTATAATTTTCTTTTTTTAAATACATTTTATTGATTATGCTATTTATAATTTCTTAGAAAAACAAAATCAGTGAAATCTCGTGTAAATTTAATTAGCATTTTATTAAATGAGTTTGGGGACAGTGTATACAATAAAATCTCCACCTTTATCAATAACACCTTTTCTTTCCAGAAAAAAATGCAATTTGATAGAAGACTACAAATAATGCAGTGGCCAAGAGTACAAGCTCTGCAGCCTGACTGAGTACACATCTTAGTTCTGCCATCTACTAGCAGAAGCTGGTACACAGTAGGTATTCAATGAATATTAGCAATCATCATGGTATCATTCTTAGCCAATGAGTAAGAAAAAAATTCATTATTTAGGAATTATTTATTATTTTAAGAAAAGTTATCTCCTTAGTTTTCATACGCATTATTTCCTATCATTTAAAACTCTCTGCTCTCTGAATTAATCACATTCACATTTCTAGAGACCAAAACTGGAAACAGTATTTGGGACAGGGAAGAAGTTCCTCTATAATTTTGGCCTGTCACATTCCTGTTTATCCATCCCTATATACATTAAAGACCTAACACAGTTCAGGCATCACTTCTGCCAGAAGACTTCAATATAACTAACTCCTTTTTGGCTCTCTTTCTTACCCTAAGTATTTTTATTTCCTCTTTTCTAACTACCTGCCATGCTGCTCCCTATGATACACACAGAGTAACTTTTTGGCTCTAGTTAAAAAAAAAAAAAAAAGAAAGAAAGAAAAAAATCAATGACATCCCTTAAGGAGAGGGCAGAACACTAGAGAATTTAGCTCTTTCTAGCCATTCTCATAGAACTAGTCTGCCTCTTCTCAGCTGAGCTTACACTTTCTATGAAAACTTTTCTATTCTCTCTTATTCCAAGGGATTATCTTATTCACCCTTCTTTTCGCAATGTGTGCTTTTTATTTTCTTTTCCATTGTTCCCTATTTTTCTCCCTTCTAGTTCTTCTGTTTTTCTTTCTTTCTTTTTAACAGATTCCCATCTTTCTTATCTGTTCTTCTTTTTTGCACTAAGTTATCTTGTTCTTACTAGCCACAACTACTAGGCATCTTAAAACATTAAGCACTCCCTAGCCAAAAAAATTTATTTTCACCTTGTCAGTATCCATATAATGCTACAATTTTCAAAATTTAGTTCCTTTTGATAATTTTGTGAACATAGCATCAATGGCCCAATTAAAAGGCATTGAATATAAGTGTGGTGGTAATATTACTGCCAACTTGGCTTGGCCACATTTGGTCAAATATTCTAGATGTTTCTGTGAAGGTATTGTTAGGAGAGATTAACATTTAAGTCAGTAGACTATGAGTAAAACATATTATCCTCTATAATGTGGATGGGCCTCATCCAGTCAGTTGAAGGACTTAACAACAACAAAAAAGACTGGCCTCCTCCAGAAAGAGGGAATTCTGCCAGTAGATTGTCTTTAGACTTTAACTGCAACTCTTCCCTGGATCTCCAGCCTGATGGCCTACTGCGTATATTCTGAATTTGCCAGCCTCCACAATTGCATGAGCTAATTCATAAAATAAATCTCTCTCTATTTATACTTTCTATTAGTTCTGCTTTCTCTGGAGAGCTCTAATACAATAAGTAAGCAGTTACTTCTGTTAAGAAGTTACATTATTGTGGGGGAGGGAGGTGGGTTCAGCTGGGGTGGGGTGGAGGGATGGGGAGAAAATACAGACAACTGTAATTGAATAATAATAAAATTTTTTTTTTAAAAGTTACATTATTTCTTAAGGCCATTCATTACTCTATCACTGACTTCTTGATTGGGAGAACATAGCTAAGTAACCACAATACAGCTAACAGTAATCTTACATCAACAGAATATTAAGGAACCACACATTATAGTAATTTTCAGGTTATAAAAAGCACCATTGTCCAAAAATACCCTTTTAAATATAATCCTTAGTAAAACTGTACCAAGTGATAGGGGGAGGGGATGAACTAGAGATTTTATCCAATCTCTTTACTCAGGAACCTTTTTGAGATGGGCAAAAAAGCTGAGACGAAATGATAACCTATAGGAGACCAAGCTGCGTGGTGTGGGAAATGTAGCCCAGCTCCCACTCAGAAAGGGCAGTGGGAAGCGAGGTCCTGCACACAGGACCCACACCCACAGACAGGTTCTCCCGTGGGGAATCAAGCCTGCATTGTATCTAGGCAGATTTGAGACTTGCTTTTGCTAAAATTCCTTCACCCTGAATTGAAGCAGCAAACTTTTACTGCATATCTTTAAAGTACTTCCTAAAATCTATGCTAAACCTCCCAAGGACGAGTGTAACCAGTTCAACCATTCTTCCCTTTACATTTGCAAATATCCTTCTTTTCTGATGTAATTAGCAACACCTCTGTTTTCTGTAAAAGGTAACCACCTAAAGGGAACCTGTGCATAGTAAATGAGGACCATCCTCAATGTAATGTGCCCAGAAAAAAAGCAATAAAAGCCTGTCTAGGCAAGGGATGGGGCCAGCCCTCTCTTTCACTGAGACAGTGGCCATGCCATCTCTTTTCCTCCACAGGATTTCTGTAGTCTGTGTGAATCTGTCTCGTCTCATCCATAATGTCGTGGACACTGCGGGCCAGTGTCCGCATCAATAACCCAGTAAGAGAAATGGGTTATCAAATCAATTTTTATTTGTTCAGGGCAAATTAAAAAATCCAAATATTCAGAAACAAATGAGATTATATGGGAACTAATAACCATTACCCATTTCTTAAATAGATCTCACTTTCTAAGTAATGTAATTCTCTGCCAACATTAGGAAGTTGCAGAAATGTTTAGGTTTGAAGGTAAGTCCTCTTGATGAGGTTATTCTGGTTATGTCAAGAATGAATCACTTACCTCACCGCCTTCTCTATCTGCTTCTCCAGTTCTATTCTGAGCCTCCAGGAGAGTAATCTGAGAAGATAGTTTTTCTGAAAGTCACAAAATAAATATCCTTAAAATATAGGTAGAGTATTTAAAAAACCAGAGGCATGCTTTTGTGTGTGAGACTATTTGAGATGTATGAAATAATCAAGAGGAAATAAAGAGACAAAATAGTTTGGAGGAGATAAAAGGCTTATTTTATTAAAAAGAACTGGCAAGAAAAGAGAAGATATAAGATACACTGCTACTATTACGTGATAATAATTAACCTGAGTAAATCGTGGAGGCTTGAAAGTAAAAGGACACCAGAACATGTGACAAGAAGCAGCTTGTTCCACAGCACAATTTGGAACTTCTAGGGCAGTAAATTGGCCCTCACTTATCCATAACCATACTATGTTTGTAATATACATCTTGCATTAATATAGCACTAATAATGTCTTCAATGTTCTTTTACATATGTTCATAAAGACATCAAATTCTAGCACTAGAAGGGAGTTATCTAATCTCCACAATGACCACATGAGGAAATGAAGAAATGACATGACCTACAGCTAGTGCACAGAGAGCTAAAATCAGAATCCAGTCATCTGAGTTCTACCCCATATTCTAACATGTCTATCTAAAAAGGGTAGTAGCACCTTGGAGGATAAAAATACTGAGTACTAACATGCCACCACCGAGCTTATATTCCTTCTGAGAAGCCAGGACAGATACAGCAAAGAAACCGCCCCCCAGTGTATTGTTTATACTACATCCAAATGTCTAAACATAACCTACGTGGGCCCTCATCGTTTGAGCCCCGCTTACTCTACAATCCCCTCTTCTTGCACTGCCCCTTTTATGTTTACTCCACTCCCCAAACACTGACCTTCTTTCTGTCTGCAAACATACAAGGTTATTCATACCTCAGGGTACTCGGCACTGCTTTTTCTCTGCTTAGAATGCTCAGCCTCTTTGCACAGCTATTCCTTTTCATCACATTCAGGTTTCCAGTTCTCATAAAGACCTACCCTGACTACTCTAATGCCGCCTTTCTTCTTCCCACAGGCACACTTGAGTAACCTGTTTCATTTTTATCCTAATACATATCACTCTCTGAAGTTTTCTTATTTATTTACATGTTTATGGCCTGTCTTTCTTCTAATATGCTCAGAGTAGTATCCTTAGCAACTAGATTAGTGCCCGGCACATAGTAAAGGCACCGCAAAAATTTACTAAATGAATGAACATGAAACAAATGAATTCAACACAGTATACAATATGGTCAGACACTAAAGATTATTTGAGGAAAGGGTGCAGTGGTAGAAAAGTGCAAAGGGTGAGTTAAGCAGAACAGGACACATACAAAAAAGGTAACCTATGAGACCAGACATTAAAACTAACACAAAAAACCTTAAAGGCAGTGACCTCTGCAGGGAAGAACAAGGAGAATGAAACGCACCTCACACCTCTAAACCATAATGAGCTACATGAAAGTGATAGGTACTGTTCACAAAACTGCAAAATAATCATCAAGGTCTCAAAGAAGTGCTTTGAGTGGGTTGAATAATGAGCTGAATTTGTGGCGTTCTTTATGTATCAGCAATGGTGGCAACAGTCTAATAAAGGTATAACCCCTAGTTTAGAGCTAAGTGGAACACGTGAAATGACTAGGGTGGAAATACTGGCTTGCAGGGGTGGCCAACCTGTGGCCCGCGGGACACTTGCAGTCCAGGATGGCTCTGAATGTGGCCCAACATAAAACTGTAAATTTACTTAAAACATTATGAGAGTTTTTTGTGATTATGTGTCACAGTATACTTAATGTGTGGCCCAAGACAACTCTTCTTCCAGTGTGGCCCAGAGATGCAAAAGGTTAGACAGCCCTACTTAGACTTTACTTGGTGTTCACTTTCACTCAGAAGACAAAGCATATTAGTCAGTTAATCCTGGATAAAACAGATCAATAACTCATTATTAATTACATGCTACTAAAACCATAAGGTCCTTGAGAAGGGGGTAATAGATGGAAGGAAGGTATGTCTTCATTGTTACCAATAAGTCACACACATTCCAACAGAATAAAATGCTAAATTTAGTTCAATCCAAAAAATCGTTATTAGACAGCTACTATTTGCCAAGTACAATTCTAGTTCCTGTTAAAGAATAAAGCAAAGAAGACAAAAAATGGCCCTGTCCTGAGAGAGTTTAACTTTTTCTTTGAAAATCATACAGCATAAAATATAACCAGATTATTTTAGGGAATGTTAAGGGAATGCAAGGATGTTACAAAAGCACAAAATATATTTAACCCAACTTTGGGGGATCAAAGCCAACTTGCTGAGAAAGGTAGTGCCCTAGTTGAGGCCTGTAAGGTGAGGAAGAACTAGCCAAGCTAAAGGAAAGAAAGAGGGTTCCAAGCTGTGTATAGCATGAGGAAAACCCAAGATGGTTTCCACCTCTGAACTTGTATTTATACTGATGTCTCTTACCTCATCTCACAAATTTATTACCAGGAATTTCCATTCTTTTTTCATTTTGCCTATTTAAAAGTTCATCATCTTGGTAAAGTCCTATTTAGGCCGTATTTCCTAGAAGAGTCCTTGACCACTCCAAAGTGAGTGTAATAATACAGATATCCTGCGGCATTTATAGCGCAAACTGCGAAATGTAAATATCGGTATCGTGTACAAATTGTTTAACGTGTGTTGATGCTATCTTTGATAACCACCTGCTCAGGTATCTAAGATTTTTATTATCAGGCAATAAGAGAATCTATAAATTACATACATATTGTGATAAAAGTAGAGGCACTTGTAGGTTAAGAAGACACAATTACACTTTTTATTTATACGCACCATTCTCAGCCTTCAGTTTCTCCAGCTCTGTGGAACTAAGGAGCAAGGTTTCCTTTTCATTCTCTAGCTCTACCACCCTCTTCTGCAAAAAGGCAGCATCGTCCTCAGTGATTGCCTAAATTGTACAAAGACAACAAATCAATGATTCTCCAGTGAAAAACTCTCATAGTAATGCCAGATAACCCCCAGCACTCTGTCTTCTCCACGTTCTCCAGCCCTAAAAATACTTTTAAAGTAGCACTATTTACTACCTAAGTAATCATTAAAAACTGCTGTGTGTATAAAGAAAAAATATTTCACACAAAATTCCAGTTCATTGGTCTTTGAAATTAAAACTGAAGCCTAGATTACAAAGACAGAAATCCCAAGTCTACTGCAGAGAAAGAAGATTTTCAGGTCCACAGATAACTAGATCAGGTCACAAAACTAGATTAATGCTGCCTGATAACAAGGCTGCTCTTTTTTATATTGTTGTTCAAGTACATTTGTCTCCATTTTCTCCCCACCACTCTCCCCACCCAAACATAAAGAGCAGCTCTCAAAGAACAGAGGCAAAGTAGTACGTACCCGTTAAGAAAGAGTCATAATTGTTTTTGTTTTCTTAAGTATAGTAAAAATTTTCTTGTGTTTCATTCATGTAAACATATTATTTGCTTTTCCTAATGACAAATATCAAATTATGCCACATCTTTAGTTTTGTGTCTTTTAATGTATTTTTCTTCTCCAATTACAAAAATTCTATGTAATTTTTCAGAAAAGTGTACACATTTTGAGCAGTGAGGGTCTTTACAGCTCACTCAACCCCAAACTTTCATTTCATGTTTAAAAAAATGATGAGATCAGTTTTAGGGTTTTATGGCTTTTATCCCAAGGGAAGTTCCCAATATGCATTATACAAGGTAAGTAAAACACAGAAATGATACAAGTATTTGTGCTTGAAGAATGAGGAGACAGACTTTGCCAGAACTTGGGGGGGGGGGGGAATCAGAGAGAGAAAATTTTAGCAAGGGGGAACCCTAAATTTTATTAGGTTGCCCAAAAAGTGTTGCATTTTTTCCGTATAATGGCTCTAGTAGCACTTAATTGTCTTTAACTTCATTCAAAACAATTTTGTTAATTTGTATTGTGACAGCTGTCATATCAACATGCATTTTAAAAAAAAACTTATCAAAATTGGTGAATTTGGGGGCAGCCATTTTAACATTGAAGATGGGAGAAAATACACAACATTTTTGGCATATTATGCTTCATGATTTCAAGAAAGGTGAAAATGCAACAGAAATGCAAGAAAAGATTTGTGCAGTGTATGGAGAAGATACTGTGACTGACTAAACGTGTCAACAGTGGTTTGCAAAGATTCTTGGTACTACTCACACTTTGGCCAAATTAATTCTTCGCTGTGGGGCTGCCTTATGCGTTGGAAAATGTTTAGCAGCACCACTGGCCTCTAGCCACTAGAAGTCAATAGCAGGAGATAGCCAACATACTGAAAATATCCATATCAATAAATTTACTGGTGAAAATGAAAAATGTGTCTTTTATTACATATAAAAAACAATATTAAAAAATTCATCAAAGTCATTTGACTTCAGCCAAGCCAGTATGTATAAACTTATGAATAATGAACTATGCATTTTCAGGGCTGACTTGATGCTAAGACAAAAATAATTCAACTGAGTTCTGAATGGCTGACTACCATAGGCCAGTTTGTGGTTGGAGTCCAAATTACTGGCTAATCAAAAAGTAATCCAACCTCTTCAGAAATTAGATAGCAGAAGAGAGTCTTGAGAACAAAACATACACGATATTTGGTATTCAATACAAAATCACTCAGCACACAAAGAAAGAGGGAAATGTGACCAATTCTCAGAACAAACGAACACATATATTCAACAGAGGCCAAGTACAACATGATGCAGATTTTGGAACCAGCAAACAGTGATTTTAAAGACACTACTAATAAATACCTCAGGACATAAAGAAAAATGTTTATAATGAATGAAAAAACAGGAAGTCTTAGTAGAGACTTCTATAGAAAGACAAAGGGCAAAATGGGCAGAAAAGTTTTTTGAAGAAGTAATAGCCAAAATTTTCCCAAACATATATTTATACATGTAAGAAACCTAACAAAAGCTAGGGAAGAAAATTATGCAGAAAACCACAACTAAATACAATACAAACAAGAATAAACAGAAAATTCTTAATATTAAAATTGTGATCTGGGACTTCTAACCATTTTAATATAATATAAACAGCACCTGCAGCATACAGAATGGCACAAGGGTTTATGATCACAAGGTTCCTATTGTACACTTTAAGTGGAATGGAACAGTATTAACTCTGAGAAGACGGAATGGTTAAGGATACATATTGTAAAAATGATACATCATGTTGACACCAGTCAGAAGAAAAATAGAGTAGCTATATTAGTATCAGACAAAAGGAGATCTCAGAGCAAAGAACGTCACCATGGATAAATAAAGGTAATTTCATAATGATAAATGGGTCACAATAAAAAAAGACACAAAAATCATAGCTACAAGAGAACAAACTGATGGGAAGGGAGCTCGGGGGGCTGGGTGGAAGAGGTGAAGAAGTCAGGAAGTACTAACTGGCAGTTACAAAACAGTCTCAGGGATATAAAGTACAGCATAGGAAATATCATCGATAATAGTGTCACAGCTATGTATGCTGCCAGGTGGGTACTAGACTTAATGGGGTGGGGAGGGTCCACTTCGCAAATTACACAGATTTTTAACCACTATGTTGTACACTTGAAACTCAGGTATTTGAATGTTGACTGTAATTGAAAAAAATTAAAACAAAACAAAAAGAAAAAATGGTAAATGTTTAAATCTCCAATAATACAGCTTAAAAATACATGATACAAAAATTGATAAAACTATGAGAAATACATAAATCTGCAACTATAATCTGAGATTTCAATACTCATTTTAATAATTGAGAGAACAAGTAGGCAAAAAAGCAGCAAGTAAAAGTCCACCTGAACAACATTATCAACCAACCTCACAGGACTGATATTTACGAAATGTGTCAGTCAACAAGCAGACTACACATTATTTTCAAGTGCTTATGGGACATATAGCAAAAAAAATAACATTCTGGGCCATAAGACGAGTCTCAATCAATTCTAAAAGACTCAAGTTATATAAAATAGGGACTCTGGAATTAAAGACCTCTAGGCATATCACCTACAAATATTCGGAAACTTAATAACCCAGAGGGCAAAGAAGAAATCAAAAGGTATATTTGTATTTTGAAATGAGTGAAAATGAAAATACACCAGAATTCATGGGATGCTGCTAAGGCAGATTTTGGGGGAAATGTGTATTATAAAATGCCTATATCAGAAATAATAAAGGTCTCAAACTAATGGTCTCAGATTACACCTTAAGAAGCTAAGAAAAAATCAAATCCAAAGTAAACAGTAGAAAGGAAATAGCAAAGATCAAAGTATAAATCAATAAAATGGAAAATAGAAAAAAGAAAACAGCGAATCAATATAAGCCAAATCTGTCTGTTTAATATCAGTAAAGTCATTAAACCTCTGGTCAGTCTAACCTGTACCAGAAAGAAAACACGAACTACCATTACTGGGAATGGGACAGGTGACATCACTACAGATTCAAGTGATATCAAAAGGATAATGAGGGACTATGATGAATTACTTTATACTTATAAGTTTGAGACTTTCGATTAAATGGGCAAATACCCTACAAGAGATATACAAACACCAAAGCTCACTGAAGAACAAACAGATGACCTGACAGCCATGTAGCTAGTGGGTTGGCCAAAAAGTCTGTATGGTTTTTTTTCTGTAAAATAAAAAATACATTTTTCATTTTCACCAATAACTTCATTGATTAGGATATTTTGAGTATGTCAGCTATCTCCAGCCATTGGCGTCTAGTGGGTGGAGGCCAGGGGTGCTGCTAAACATCCCAAATAGCTCCCATATCTTCCAATGCATAAGACAGCCTCACAGCAAAGAATTATTTGGCCAAAATGTCAATACAGCAAGAAACTATGCAAACACATCTGACACGTTTGTGCCTTCTCCATACACTGCACAAACCTTTTTTGTATTTCAGTTGCATTTTCACCTTTCTTGAAATCATGAAGCACAATAAGCCAAAAATGTTGTGTACTTTCTCCCATCTTCGATATTAAAATGGCTGCCTAAAAAGTCACCAATTGATTTTTTTTAGTTCAATGTATTTTTTAAATGCATGTTGATATGACAGCTGTCACAATATAAATTAACAAAATTGTTTCAAATGAAGTTAAAGACAATTAAGTGCTACTAGAGTCATCATACGGAAAAAATAAAAACACTTTTTCGTCAACCCAATACTAAACAAATAAAATTTACACAAAAATATGCTCCCACAAAGAAAACTCCAAAACTAACTGGCTTCTCTGGTGAATTTTCACACACAAAAAAAAACTTAAGAAAAAAATAATACCAAGTATACACAAAACCTTTAAAAAACTGAAGCGATAGGAGTACTTCTCAATTCATTCCAAAAGGCTAGTATGAATCACACAGAAAAACCAGAAAAAGATATTACAGAAAACTATAGGCAAACTAATATTCCTCATGAACATAAATGCAAAATTTTAAAATAAAATTTTAGCAAACTGAATCTAACAAAATAGAAGGATAATGTACCAAGTGAGGTTTATCCCTGAAACTCTCATCCACTGCTAGTGGGAAAGTGAAACGATACAACCACTTTGGAAAACAGTCTGATAGTGTCTCAAAAACTCCCAAATAGCTCCCATGTGGCCCAGACATTCCACTTCCAAGTATTTACCAAGAATTAAGAAAGTATCGGTTCAAACAAAGATTTGTAAAAGAACGTTCATAGAAGATTTGTAATTGCCCAAAACTGTCAACTACCCAAATCTGCCCAACAATACATGGATAAACAAATTGTGGTATGTATGATATCCTCAATACTATAAAGGGGTGAATTATTGCTACATACATTATAGGATGAGTCTCAAAATAAATATGCTGAAAAAAAACCCAGAAAAAGTTGAGAGTATCTACAAATTATATAAAATCCTAAAAAGACACAAACTAATCTATAATGATAGAAAACCATTACCTGGTTACCTGGGTAGGGGGAGATGTGAGGAAGAAATTAAAAGGGGGCATGATAATGAAAATGTTCATATTCTTGATTACAGTGATGGTTTAATGCATACGCCAAAATTTATCAAATTGTACACTTTAAAAGTGTGCATATTATTAATGACAATTTTACCTCTACTTGAACTGTTTAAAAGGAAAATAAGTCAATAGATAAATGAAAATAAAGTTCAAAAAACTTGAAATTATCAAGGAAATTATAGCCCAATCATGCAAAAGGTAAACGCAGCATATCCTTAGAATGGAATACTTTTCAGCAATAAAAAAGAATTATAATAAAGGAGCAATATGTATGAAACTCAAAATATGCTAAGTGAAAGAAGCTTTCCACAAAAGAGGATATATGTATGATTACATTAATATGATGTTGTAAAACAGGCACAATTCATCGACAGTGAAAAAAATGGTGCACTGGTTGCCTCTGGAAAGGAAGGGCGGGACCGACCTTAAAGGTGTAGGAGTTGAAACTGTATACATTTTATTAACCAATGTAACTCCAATAAATTCAATTAAAGAAAGTATGAAGATATTTTCTGGGATGATGGTAATAATATATCTTGATAAGGATTTCAGGTATGTGCGTTCAACAAAACTCAATGAATGGTACATTTAATATTTGTACACATCATGTTTTGTAGATCTTCAAAAGAACCTCAAACAAGTATTAAAATCTAATCAATGACAAGCATGCTGAAATATTTAGAAGAAAATGTACCAATGTCTACAACTTACTGTGAAATGGATAAAAAAATTAAGGTAAATTGATAGATGGATAAATGGATATTTGGTAAAGCAAGTACAGTAAAATGTTAGTGAGAGAATCTAGAAGGTGGATATACACACGTTCACTGTGAGTTTCTTTAAATTTTTTTGAATTGTTGAAAATGGCTTAACAAAACATTGAAGGGAAAGTTGAAAATGAAAGAATAGAAGAGATGGGAAAGCCTAGATGCTAGAAACCAGAAAATAAAAACTTTTATGAGTAGACAGGACCACCCAGGAAACACAGGACTCTGGTGGCCAATATGCCTGGCAGTTTGGAAAGGTGTAACTTTATAATGGAGATGAACGTTTCCACTTATCCTACTTTGACATTAGCTAAGTAAGATCATCAAACTAACTCCCGTTGTTCTGATATTCTTGCTCAATTAGGAGCTTTCTGGTAATTATAAGCTAACTTCCCACAGAGATTTTTATAGAAGGAAAAATATACAGGTCAATCAACAGCTACTTGGTAATTAAATGTTTTACTGTTAATTAATTAATGGGAGCATTGTGATTTCTATAATAAACTTATAAATTTGGGTTTGTATACATTAAACCTGATCAAATCTACCAGAAACAAAATTGCCTTCTCAACTGAGAAAACTGATAGGTTAAAAAATAAAGATTCATCTCCAATACAGATTTCTCAGACCTTAGAATTGGAAAGGCTTCTGAGATCATGGTGCTTGTTATCTACTTTTTTCTCATTATTCATTGTGAGACATGAAATTAATGTCTTTCCTGATTCCTTTCAAAAATGCATTTTATGAGGCATAGAAGACAGAAGGCTTATACCTCTTTATGGAATAAACTCTCATTAGAACACCCAAAGACAAAAAGATCATATTCATAAGAAGTATACATTTAATTACCTGTGCACCCTCATTATCAATATCTGGGAAAGAAGTCTGACATGCTGTTTCATTTTTCTGCAAGGTTGGTTTATTTAGAAATTGGCTAATTTCTTTGGATTTTTGCTCGAGTTGATCTAAAAAAAAGAAAATAAATAGAAATGATCTCTGCCTCAAGTCTGAAATTTAGTGAGTTATTATTTTCCACGGATACATTATATGCCATTTACTCTAGTTATCTTAATTTAAACTTGTGGTGCCAATGACAGCACTTTTTAAAACTGTTTAAATGCTCCCAAGACCAAAAGGCAACTCAGTAAGCCACTTGCTTCAAAGGTAAAATAAAGCAAGCCTAGGCATTTTTTAAAAAGTCATTTTTCATTTCCCCCTTAAATTCACCCTAGAATTCTGAAGTGGAAACACTCAAGTACTAGACAAGTGGGCCTCAAAAACAATCAAACACTGACCTTCCAGCTCTTGAATGGCCTGGGCTGAATGAAGTACTTGTTCACCCTTATCTTGGAGGAGCTTTGCATTTTCATCCTTTAGAGTATCACAGGCAGACCGTAGTTCTTGCTCAGTCTTTTGAAGACTCAAAATGTGAGAAGTCTTCTCTTCCATTTCTGCTTTGTGCTTCTGCTCCAAAGCACTGTACCGGGACTGAAGGTCAGCCTGGACTTGACCTGCCTGCTCAAGCCGTTCCAGTAGGTGATGCATTTCATCCTGCAGGTTATGGAAGGATAATTTTCTTCCTGCCACTTCAAGTTCCATCTTTTCCATTAGAATCTTGGACTCCTCTCTTTCTGTTTCCACAGTGTTTCTTAAAGTATTATACTCAGCTTCCACCTGCTCTAACTGCTGAGAGAGAATCTAAGAAAAAAAGACAAGCCTCATGAACCACAAATCCTTTCAATAAACATGAATTCATTTTAATAAGCATAGCGAAGTGAAGCATGGGGCTAGACAACTATGTAGGTTTGACCCTCTATTTTTGCTTCTTGCTACTTTTGAGAAGTTTGCATTTATTTGTGCCATTATTTGGACCCAAATATATACAGTAACTGTATATATTTATTGTCTTTTTGTATATATAAACATATAACTGTATATATTTATTGTCTTTTCCTTTCTGTCTCTCCCAAAATAAAATTTAGCAAGAGAAGGAATTGCGTCTGTTTTATCATCATTGCTCTCCAGCACAGTATATAGTATTTTGAGTACTGAAATGAACAAATAAATGAATCCAGTCCCTGCTCTCAAAGAACTCAGAGTTCAGAGGGAGAGTCACACTTAAACAAAGCATTATGATGCGAAATAAGAGAGGCCATGAAAGAGATACATATAAGGAGTAGAGAAGGAGCAGAGAAGAAGGGAAATTTACCAAAAGTCATCTATGTGTAACTATCTACATGGTACGTATCCAGTGAGGGGCATAACAAGGATTTGAATCTCATTATCTGATGACAGCCGAGACCTCAGAGTCAGGTTATAGTTTTTGTTAGGACTGGAAAGAAGGGAACATGTTTCTATGCAAGAAAGTCCTTGTTAAGGAGAGTTGAAAGTTAAGAAAAAAGGAGATACTTGACTTTCTCCACAGCAAACTGCACCCAGGTGAACAAGCAGAAAATGTGACCTGAGGCACCAGTTCTATAATACAATGTGGATTTCTGAGTGGGACAGGCCAGGGACACAGGGAATCCAAGGGCTGTAACCCAGGTCCTGCAGTCAAGATGGTGGCACAGGAAGACATGGCTCATCTCTTCACACAACCAGATCAAAATTACAACTACAATATAGAACAACCATCACTCAGAAATGCCAGAAATCGAGTTGAATGGAAGGATGACAACTACGGAATTAGAGACCACACCCATCTAGACTGGCAGGAGGGGCACAGATGCAGAACAGGCTGGTTCCAAACCCATGTGCGGTAGATAAAAATTTGGGAGGGATATCTTGGGAGCGAGGGGTCCCAGCCCCACACCAGGCCCCCCAGCACAGGATTCCAGTGCCAAGAAGGTAAGACCCCATAACTTCTGGGTGCAAAAACCAGTGGGGATTGTCGGTGGAAGAAAATCCTGTAGCCCCAAGAAGTTCCTCTTAAAGAAGCCACACACAGACTCACCTAGTCACACTCACTCCTTCTGAGCTCCAGCACTGGGCTAGCAGCCTGAAAGGCACCAGTGGCATACTGAGAGAAACCAAGCTGCCTTCCATATGAATGGCAGGTCTTGGCTCATGCTCCACAACTGCCTAACTGCTCTCAAACAAGCAAGAGCTGGCCTCAATGAGCCCCAGGCCCAGCACTAGCAGCAGCCAACTTGGATTCATAGCTTGGCTTCACCTGGGAATCGCCAAGCCCAGCACAAGTAGCAACCACCTCAGATTGCTCTGTAGCTCAGGGAGGATAGCCCCGGGCAAAACACAGGTAGGGGCTGACCTCAGCCTGCACTACCTGAGAAACCCTAGGGCAAGGGTGTCAAATTCATTTTCACCTGGGGCCACCATCAGCCTCATGGTTGCCTTCAAAAGGCCAAATGTAATTTTAGGACTGTATAAATGTAACTACTCCTTAACTGTTAAGGAGGTGAAATTACATTCAGCCCTTTGAAGGCAAAGGTGAGGCTGATGTGGCCCCAGGTGAAAATGAGTTTGACACCCCTGACCTAGGGCCAGCCCACCCAGTGGACAGCTACAGACCACATCAGAGCACCACTACCCTGCCCCTGCACAGCTGATCCTCCATAGAGGGTAGAGGCTGGTGGCAAGTGGTCACAGCCAGTCCTTATAGGTGACTGGCCTGAGAAGAGGGTGTACTCAGCCTACATGAAGGGCGCACCTAGAGTACCCAGCTAAAGTGATAGAAGAGGCTGTGCCTCTGGACCCTATAAGACGCCTACTACAACAAACCACACTACCAAGACACAGAGACAAAACAGCTCTACCTACATAGAAACAAACACCTGGAGGCTGCCAAAATGAGGAGACAGAGAAACATGGCCCAAATGACAGATCAAAACTCCTAAACAAAAGAGAGATAAACAATATCAAATGCAAAGTTCAAAACATGGTTATAAGGATGCTCAAGGAACTTAGTGAGGACCTCAGCAGTGTAAAAAAGATCCAGTCAGCAATGAAGGATACACTAACTGAAATAAAGAACAATTTACAGGGAAACAACAGGAGAGTGGATGAAGCCAAGAACCAAATCAATGATATGGAACATAAGGAACCCAAAACAACCAATCAGAATAACAAGAAGAAAATATACTCAAAAAAAATGAGGGTAGAATGAGCAGTCTCTGGGACAACTTCAAGAAGTCCAACGTTCACATCACAGAGGTGCCAGAGGGAGAAGAGAGAGCGCAAGAAATTGGAAATCTATTTGAAAAAATAATGAATGAGAACTTCCTTAATTTGGTGAAAGAAACAGACACACAAGTCCAGGAAGCACAGAGTCCCAAACAAGATGGATGCAAAGAGGCCCACTCCAAGACACATCATAATTAAAATGCCAAAGGTTAAAGACAAAGAGAGAATCTTAAAAACAGCAAGAGAAAAGAAGTTACTTACAAGGGAGTTTCCAAAAGACTGTCAGCTGATTTCTCAAAAGAAACTTTGCAGGCAAGAAGGATTGGCAAGAAATATTTAAAGTCATGAAAAGGAGGGACCTACAGCCAAGATTGCTCTACCCAGCAAAGCTATCATTTAGAATCAAAGGGCAGATAAAGAGCTTCCCAGACAAGAAAAAACTTAAGGAGTTCATCATTACTGAACCATTATTATATGAAGTGTTAAAGGGACTTATTTAAGAAAAAGAAGATCAAAACTATGGGAATAAAATGGCAAATCCATATCTATCAACAACTGAATCTATAAAACAAACTAAGCAAAGGAGAAGAACAGAAACAGAATCATGGATACGGAGAGTGTTTTGATGGTTGCCAGATGGAAGGGGGGTGTGGGGGGAATGGGTGAAGAGGTGAGGGGATTAAGAAGTACAAATAGGAGGTTACAGAATAGCCATGGGGGTGTAAAGTACCGTGTAGGAAATGGAGTGGCCAAAGAACTTATACCCAGGATCCATGGACATGAATCATGGTGTGGGGATTGCCTGAGGGACTGGGTGTGCTGGGTGGAGGGGAGAAAAGGGGGGAAAAAATCAAAACAACTGTAATAGCATAATTAAAAATATAATTAAAAAAAGAGTGCCCAGCCCTAGCTGGTGTGGCTCAGTGGCTTGGACACTGGCCTGCAAACCAAAGGGTCGCTGCTTAGATTCCTGGTGAGGGCACATGCCTGGGTTGAAGGCCAGGTCCCCTTTACGGGGCGCACGAGAGGCTACCACACATTGATGTTTCTCTGCCTCTCTTTCTCCCTTCCCCTCTCTAAAAATAAATGAATACAAATCTTTTACAAAAATAAAAAATAAAAATAAAAAAGAGTGCCCAAATAGCTAAACATGGGTCTATACCAGATAGGCAGAAAAGAGGGGCCAAAAAAAACCTAACAATACTAGAGGAACAAACTGAAAGGATGAAGGGACCTCAATGAAAAGGAAGGTCAGGACAGTCTAAGAAAGAGAACAACAAGATGGGTTACAGTCAGGGGATGGGAGACTTGAGTTTAAGATCTTAGAACATCAGCATCCTCGATCTCCTTTAGACTGACAGAAATACTGCATGGTGGGATTACGTCAATCCCACAGAAAGTCACCCAGCAAAAGCTAGCAGAGAAGGGACAGTACGTAAGGCACAAGAACCAGTCAAGACAAGAGAAGAGGTAAACTGACAGAAAATCAACTCACCAGAGGAAAATATGACACTCTTAGAGAAACTAGGACCCTAGATCTAAAATCCCAAAGGAAAAGAGCAGCAATGAAAGATGTGGAATGTAAGCTTCTCAAGAGACAAAACAGACCTGTATCTGTTTGGCTTATAACGCATTACCACCATAGGGAATTTGTTGAAAGAATGAAGAAATGCCATCATTTCTCTGAAAACTTCTAACAAAAATCTCATATATGCTGCCTGAAAACTACAGTAGAAATGAGTACTCCCAGGGCAGACAGTAAGTATCATAAGGCAGTAAGTACCTGGTTTCTCTGTTCGGCAGCTGTCAGCTCCTGTTGCAGCAAGTCCACAACCTGAGCCCGGCCCAACAAGGCTTCTTCGTGTTCTTCCAGCTTCCTCTGTAGCACCCTCAATTTCTGGGGAAAAAATGTTTTAGACTTAATGTGCTAACAAATGAGCACTATCGCCTGCTTACCTTTCAAAATGTCATGTAGATTTGTGCACTTAAGATTTTTGGATGTTGAGGATGAAGATTAAAGAGTGGGACACCAGCATGCCATGCTCCCCATCCGCAGCAAGAAAGAATCTCCAAAACTCTCTCGTCCGGAGCACTGATAACCATCAAACGGAGACGCGAGCAAGTCCCTGAATTAGGGAGCCTTTTTAATTATTAAAGAAAATGACATATATCTACTTTTTTTTTTTTTTTTTTTTTACCCCTCCCCCCTTCCCCCATATATCTACTTTTTAAATAATACAGTCTATGGCCTATACCTAAATAATCTAAGTAAATGTACATCTCACTCACCAAAGAGAATATTCTCTGCAGGCAAGAACCATTTCTCTTCTAGTGTCATGCACGGGACATGCACTCAATAAACATTTGCTGAATGAGTAAATCCATGATGCATGATGCATGTGTACATTAATATTCTACTTTAAAAAGTGTTATATTCTAAACCTCATTTAGTGGTGTTTTCTGAAGGACTGCTTGAACTTGGAAGATATTTTCACTCAAAAACAATGAAATGAATCAATCATGAGAGACCGCTGGAGCACCTTCAGGTACCACACTGCACTACACACTAAACAGAAACAAATTATCTTTGAGTTAGTAGATGAAAAGCTCAACAACAATGAAGCCAATTTTCAAAATAAACCAATGAAATTTTTTAAAATATTGATTTAATAAGACTTCATGGCTTCAAAATCAATCTTCTTCATCTTTTAATTTTTGAAACTTTAAAACTGGTTTCATTGATTTGAAGATTTGGACCAGGTTTTTAATGCACAGAGGTAGTATCCGTGAAAGCAAATGAAAGAGGAACCAATGTCTGACCACCACATACATTTGCCAATTAAGCTCAGCTTTTGAGTACCGACAACCCGGTTAAAGAGGCAAGGTAAAGATAAGAAAAAATAAATAATCAATATGCAACAGAAGACAGGAACACCGAAAAGAAGCCAATTAAGGAGCACACTAAGACCATGTGAAGAGCAGTGGGTAATGGTGAAAAAGTGGCTGTTACCGTTTAATTAAATGTTAACTAAAATGACAGTCATTCTACTAAGTTTTAGCAACACACCTGTTGCATCTCTGTTTCCACATCTGCCTGGGTTACTAACTGAAGAAGCTCATCTTCATGAAGACGAACTTGTGTTTCAAAGCGGGCATCTTTCTCTCGGACCACCTGCTGCATGGAACTCAACTAAAGACACACACCAGAGAAACTATACAAGTTACACTCCCCAAATATCACAAACAAAACTCATAGACTATTCTCCAAAGATAGACACTGAAAATTGATAGACAATAGGTTTTTTAAGTTAAACTTTGAATGTCAAAGTTGATAACATTAGAAGACAGGCCTGACAGCAACTTCCAAATGTGACAGTAAGCCTATCGTCACCAGATAATCAATTCAGAAGTCAGCCTAAATATAAATCTTGATTGAAAACTACATTTGCATGGTTGCTAGAAATGTTTAAGTATAAAACAGGTACATATTTTTGAAGTTTTAAGGAGATTAGAATATTAAACATAAAAGTGAAGTTAGATTTCTGTTAAGCCCTAGACGCTACTTGCAGTATCACACTCATGTTCAAAAACTTTCAATGAAATTCTCTAAGACAAACTTCAAACTATGGATCTTTTATTCAAGATTCTCTGCAACTGAAAATAGAATTCTTTCTTTCTAGACTTGTTTTCAAAGAATTGCTTCTACCAAAAAATTCTGTGTATTTCCAAACAAACACCACCTCCCCAAATAGCTATTTTCAGCTGTTCATTATTTGAAGGCTTCGAAATCACCCTCATTTGTAACTGGCTCTTAACAAAATGCAATGGAAATAAATGGACCGACTGTGAGCTGCTCAGTATCAGCGTTGTTTTGTTTGGAGGTCTTGTGTGCGTGTGCGCGCCTGCTTATTCATTTCGTTAAGATCTCTGGTTGAGCATGCACACAAATTCTCAGGATGCCCATTCTGCAATGGTCAACTACTGCAGATTCCTCAATTTGTGACACCTTGAATTGACCTTGGCTTTCCTTCTATGTAGGACAAAAATCTTCAAAATTTTTGCGACTATCTGAATTCTAACATCACTATGAACTTAGAATACTGTGTTTCAAATGTACAGGCACTGGAGTCCTTCATTAGTCAAACACATCTACACATCCTTTCCTGTGAAAGTACCATATTCTTTTTCCTTTCTGAGACTGTGCTCACACCATTCTCCACAAATGGAATACCTTTCCCCACCCTCTCTAGAGTAATACCTATCTATCACAATTTTGCCTAAATCTAACTTTTCCATGTAATCTTCTTTGGTTGTCACACTGAAAGTAACCACTTTCACCTCTCAAAACACTTTCAGTCTGCATTGCTGTGGCTATGCACTTATTTGGAATGACTTGCATTAGGATGGACCTGTTAATATGTTTATAAATCTTGACTCCCAATGTTTTAAGTCACTTGTAGGCAAATTCACATTTTGTATTTTTCCATCCTAAATTGCATATAGTGTTTGTAATACAAAAAGGGCACAATAAAAGCTAATAGGTAAAAGTAAGGATTCCAGGAAATACAATTTTAACTGTATACATAGCAGTAAACCATCCACAGACAGAAAACATCTCTAATACTGCAAGTTATCAATGAAGCAAACACCTCATGGATGAGATTAAGTACTGTTCGAAGGCACTTCAGGAAAAAAAAATGTGTCAGGAGTCAAAAGCATTCCCAAAGGAAAAATATGGGGGCAGGTGGTCAAAATGGAAATTTAGAAAAAGAGAAAGAGTTGAGGACGTCAGTCCAAATAGTCTGGTCCTGGTAGCAGAAAAAAATATGAAAAATGTCACATACTAGTGCCATTTAATACTAAATCACATGACCTGTATCACTTTCTCATATTACACACTCATTAAGTAACCTTCTGGTTATAATTTAACTTCCCAATGAAATTTTATTAAGGTAAAGAACAGACATAATCATTTGTATTTCTTTTAGTTTATCTATCAGTCTCTTTTGAACTTAGCATGAGCTCATTCCTAAGAGACTGAATCTCTGTGTGCTATTAAACTCAAATCTCAAATCTCTGGGCCTGTAGAACTAAGAAACAAGTATCAATTAAGCTATGGCAAATTAATCAAGGTAAATCCACTTCTAATAACAACATATCTTTTTAATTTCTAGTGTGACACTCTTAGCTTTATTCTTTCTAAAAGTGAGTGTCTGAATTGCCTTATCATGTAATAACCCATTAGACTTCTATGATTCTTTATCCTACTGATTAGGAGGTACCTCCCACCCTACCTGAGCAGCTTGTTCTGCCTGTGTCTGGCTGAGCTGGGCTTGCAAAGTACTAACGAGCTCCTCCTTCTCTTGGAGTTGTTGCTTCATCACTGAAAGTTTTTCCATCTCTGTTGAACTCTTGTAAAATTGAAGACACAGAAGGAAAAAATATTTATTTAATCAAAAGAATTAGCATTCTCAATTTTTTCACCTCCCTTTCCCATCTGCCCTAAATACATACCATTATCCTTCTAATTTCCACTTAACACAAAAGGGAATTGCATATACTGCAGTTTTTTAAAAAATACGAACTATTTTTCAGAGGACAGAAGCAATATCAGCACTTCACAATGTCTCTCACATTGAAAGAGACAGTACACCTAGATAGCAAAACCCAAAACCTAGACAATACTTATAGTACAACTAGGAAGGCAGTCCACAAACACTGAATACAAGCAGGCAGGGACAATCTACCAAAAGGCACAAGACCTGCATGGTATTAGAGTCTGTGCGAGAGGAAGCAACCGAGAAACATCTGATGGCCTTGAGAAGAGGAAAACCCCTAAAGAGCCAATAAGCATTCACTGGAAAACACAACTGTCCAATCTTAGAGCAGCAGCTTCAATGGGCAGGATCTGATCATTCTCCAATATTGGATAAATGCAAGGGGTCCACAGAAAGAATTAAAAGACTAGAACAATCTTGCTCCTCTGAACTCTCAAAACTGACTTAGCAGAGCTGCCTTCCAAGAAATGGACCTGCACTAAACAGTTATGTCTAGGAATGAAATAAAAATTGAGCAGAATAGAGATAACCCAAACAGAAAAAAAGGTCTATACATTCTTCAGTACTTCAGTCACTGATTACCGACTAGCCATATATTGCTACGAAAGGCTTGAAATATGCTTAATGTGAAAAAGGAATTTAATTACTAACATTATTTAATTTTAATTAATTTAAATTTAAAAACCAAAGAAATAGAATATTTTTCTATTAAATATAACTGTTTTGATACGAGTACATTTCATTTTACTAAATTACATAAGGTACTTTTGAATTGTCTTGCAAGTAATAAGTGTGCATATTGTTCCTAGTGTTATAATAAATACACCTCCTATCTAGTTGGTGCGAACGGATTCAGTTTGAATGATATCTCTTCTACAAATCTATAGAACACTGTAATGTGTTTATTTGAATGCTCTATGCAGAGTCTGAGTAACAGTTGATACCTATGAAAATCATCACTGGTAATTAAAATGACATATAAATACTTACTATTTTAATTATAATTGAATTATTTTTCTAGTGTAAAAATAAATATAGTCACTTCTTTTTATCCTTACCCAAGGATATTTTTTCATTGCATTTTAGAGAGAGAAGGAGAGAGACAGGAAGGGAGAGAGAGAAACATTGATGCGAGAGAGAAGCAGCAATTGGTTGCCTCCCTTACGTGCCTGGCCCGGGGATCAGATACGCCAGACCAGGGATCAAACATGCAACCTAGACATATGCCCTGACTGGGAATTGAACCCACAACCCTTCAGTTACGGGAAGACACTCCAACCAACTGAACCACAACGGCCAGGGCAGTATAGACACATTTTTAAGTTTAAAATGAAGTCACAGTGCTGACACACAATTCATTCCACTTTATTTCTAGGAGTACTGCATTATGAAGATGTACCACAGTTGAACCATTCATCTGTTGATAGACATATGAACTGTTTCAAGTTTTCCGTTAATACAAGTAAAGCTCCTATGAACACCTACATCAAAGTCTTTGTATGAACATATGCTTTCATTTCTCACAGATGTAGCTTTGAAATTTATATACTTTTCAAAGTCCAATTATTCTCCTAAAAGTAATGAACAAGTTTCTCAATGTAGATGCAAATACTAAAGGAAAATGATATTTCAACCCTCAGTTCAGTAATGGGAAAACTTATAGGTATGTTTGGAACAACTTAACTAACGGATCTATTTTCTCAACTGGAAATTTTATAAAATCAAAACACAGGTAAGTTATTCCCAGTGAAAATGTAGCATCCAAATTCTGATGTAATGTAAAATATACATGAAATTTCAGACTTAGTGCACAAAGAAATGTAAAATGACACAAAAATATTTTCTTTTCCTTTTCCAACTTTGAGTTACATTATGAAGAAGTGTCTATCTAGTGCTTTAGCCTTGACGTCCCGGACAGGAGGTGGGGCCACCACAGGCCTAATGCAAAGGGAAATGAGATTCAGTAGAAACTTCCAACTTACACCACATAGATTTTTATATATAGGCCTACCACACCTGTTAAGTCAATTGCCTGAAAAATCATAATGAAAATATCCAGAAAAACAGTATTAAAGAAGAGATCATGAGGGATAAGGACCCTCTGCTGTGAGGAAAGGCAGGATTAGGTTTCCAGAAGCTGGGCTTTAGGAGGCCGTGCGTGCGTCTCCTGGGGAGTATACAGTTACAGGGAGAGTGTCAGATAGGGCTTTGAAAACATCATCAAGAAGTGTAAGCAGAATAACTAGTATACAGTGTATGACCATAGTATATAGTGTATGACCATTAAATACTTGTTGAATTACTGAATTATTAAAAATACAGTAGGGTTGTTAAGACATGCCATAATTCAAAAGTACAAAAAACAGTAACCAATTTCTAAGGACTCTCATTTTGCTTTTGAGCCTATTCAACAGAACAGGTCTCTCTTCAACTCATAAATGAACATAACTTAAGTCTTCCAATTTTAGCCAAAGCTTTTTAGGTATTATCTCAGTTGCTTCAGAATTTAATCTCAGTAAATTACATCTTTTTTCTCCCTCATGCTGATGAGCGCCTCTCCAGAGGCTGAGTTCTTGCAGATCGGAGGCAGAGTGTTGCAGCACTGACAGGCTCTGATCTGGCCTGTCTCCACGGGATGGGTGTCCCGCTGCAGTGAGTGAGGCTGGTCCTGCCCATTTCCAGCGTGGACCCACTGTTGAAATGGCAGGCCTTACTTTACACTCCAGTCACACAGATGTCCTATTTTGCAGCCTCCTTGCCCTGACCTCATCCCCCATAGTGCTGTACGAAATTCTGGACTCCCTAGATGACAAACATACGCCACAGGAACCTGAGATCCTAGCACAGGCTTATTTGCCAAGACCTCTCCTCCAGACAGTTCAAGTAAGCCACAGCTGGCTGCTCTGCATACTGAATATTCTCAATATTTGACTTTCCTAAAGGGGTTGCAGTTTGCCCAGGCTATGCACCGAGAAGCAAGTAAGCCCCCTTGCTCCAACAGTCCCCAAATATCTCTGGCCCTCCCCTCACCCTTTGCCCATTTCCCAAAGATCTGATTGTGGGATAGGAGAAAATGATGTTTATATTATCTTGAAAGTATAGTATTTTGAACATACAGGGCTAAATTAATTTCACCTGTTTCTTCATAACCTATTGTAATGCAGCTACTAACAATTTAAAATTATACATGTGACTTACAACATTGGCGTAGACCAAAGTGAAGGACAGGGGAAAGGAAGCAAGAAAATCTTAGAAATCCAACAGTCATATCTTCGAATACAACACAAAAACAACAGAAGAGACAGGTCTGTTAAGTCAAAAAAGCTTCGCTGAACCAAGACTCCTTTTATTATTTTTTTATTATTACTTTTTAAAATCCTAACCCAAGGATATGTTTATTGATTTTAGAGACAGAAGAAGGGGGGAAGAAAAAGAAAGAGAGAGACATTAATGTGAGAGAGAAATATTCACTGGCTGCTGCCTGTACATGCCATGATCAGGGATTGAACCCACGACCCAGGTATGTGCCCGATCAGGGATTGAACCCGCACCCTTTTGGTGTACAGGATGATACTCCCACTAACTGGGCCACCTGGCCAGGATAAGACTCCTTTTAAAAGTTAAGGAAAATTATCAGACTTAGGAAGAAAGAAAGGAAAGTAAGGAAGAAAATCAATAGATAACATGGATAAATATCCACTGGGCACCTAGAAAATGTATTTGTCATATAATGATTCAATGGGCTTCAGTGATTGTTAACATAATGGTTATGAGGCGACAGCCACCCCTACCTGTGCAGCTTGCTCTGCCTGTGCCTGAGTAAGCTGGGCTTGCAAACTGCTAATTAGTTCCTCCTTCTCCTCCAGTTTATGTTTTATCTTTTCTACTTCCATCTCTTCCTCTGTGGAACTCCTGTCATGCTGAAAATATAAGAGATAAAGTTATTTATTTTAAAAAATTGCAGTCACTATACATTTGATCTTTGGCTCTAGTTTGCCCTATAAAACCATTTCATGATAGTTTTATCAAACTGATGTGAGTGAGAAATAACACCTGACCTAACAACAAGGAAGAAACCTTCGAGTTTTCCAGTTTCAGTGGGGCCAAGTGGCTCCTACTAAGGCCCATCCTCCTCAGATAACAGTTCTAAGTCTGAATAAGAAATAAAAACAACTCTCTGAAAATGACGAGGGCAACCAAAAGCCGGTGATACTGCAGGGGAGTTGACAGCTGGAAGAGGTGGCACCAAGTTCCCCGTTTCTATGGTTTTTTAGTCTGAGGGCAAAGCCAGTCAGCGTCATGCAGGACTCAAGGGAAAACTCAGTCTCACTGCCTTGACGAACCAGAGGCCAAAACTGCAAAGTGAGGGGCAAAACGTCATAAAAGAACCAGTGAAAGGAAACCTAAATCTTTCAACAGTCTATTTTTTTCCCCAAAGACCATTAGACTGAACCAGATCATGCCCTTCCTGCTTTAAATTCACATCCCCTTCCCCAAATGAACCTAGTCTCCTTATTGGAACTACACAGAATAATTTTATACTTTTTTCCACATAGTAGTTGGTCAAGCGCCTGAAGATTGCCATCATTTCTTCAACTATAGTCTGCGCAGAATACCGAGCTCTGTGAGACGTGCACAGCAGTTAGAGGGCTGCTCTGATTGGCTGCTGGAGCTTTGAAATCTTTTAATCCAACCCTTTAATTTAACAGAGGAAGGGAAGTGATGTTGTAAAATGTTGATTTGTTTAAGGTCTCATCTTTAAAAAGAAGGCAGATTATAAAATGGGTAATTTAAAAATGTAACAACATAGCAGAGGAAAGGAAAGTTAGAAGAAACAAAGCAACTTAGAGAGAAGTTGCTGCTACCGCTGCTAGGAGAAGGAATTACCAGAGGAGAAACCAAGAAGTAAGAAAAGAAGAATCAAAGAAATAATATGAAAAAAATGAGAGAACCTTCTAAAATAAGCTTTGAGAAGTTTAGTAAGTCTACCAATGCAGGAAAAGTAATGTTTTCAGAGCGTCAGACCCAAAAAGAATGACTGACTAGGGAGTTGACTAGGCTCCCCAAGGGTTATACCTAGAGAATCGATTACAACCTAATTTCCCAAGAACTAGGTATTGCGAATAACAGTACTAGTGGGTCAAAGGATGAGGTAGGATGAAATTAAGAAAACAAAAAGATTTCTTATGCAAAGTGAAGTCTAGGCCAACTGTAGTATGTACATGTGATATATTAGCCTCCATATATATTCTATAGCAAACTCAGAAAGGAATCAAAACGAGTATTAAAACAATGCTCTATTCCTCAAAAGGCACTACTTTCCTTACTCCTCTCTCTACCTCCAACCTGAAACTGTTTTCTTGGTGGTGGTCATCAATCTAAAGAACACACCTCATGGGGGGGCAAGGCAATCTAAATGATTCAGCCTACAATGCATGGAATTTTAATCCACTACTGTATTACCATATAAGGACACAGGATATTCTGTATTAAGTCACCGATTTAAAGAATTTCAGAGCTGGAAGAAACAGAGACCAGCTAGCTTAATCTTCTTACCAATGATGAAACTTCTCCAAAAGCTATGTACCTTTCCTATCTAAAAACCTCACTTCAGTATTTACTTCTTCCCAGAGGCCTTTTTAATTCTCTAAAAGTCTAAGTAACAACTGGCATTTCATTTCCGTGTTTTCTGTTGACCTTTTGTTCGCCCTGCGTGTCGCCCGTAGCCCAGATACACTGCAAGTTCAATATGAAAGAACAGCATTTAAACTGCACTTGAACAACAATAAAAAAAAGTGGAAAAAAAAATAAAGGTCTTCTTGGCTCCCTGTCCCCATCCAAAGAAAGAAAGAAAGAAGGAAGGAAGGAAGGAAGGAAGGAAGGAAAGAAAGAAAGAACGAACGAACAGACTTTAGTATTTATTACTTTAGCTTCCTAAGTACATGATTAATAAAGATCTGTCACGTTGGAAGGCTTTCTGCACTCAGAAAATATGTACTGTACCAAGTCACCATACCTTGGCGAGCTGCTCCTCTGACTGAGGTCCTGTAGGCAGACCAGTCCCTCCTTGTGCCTTAATTTCTTCTATGTGTTTATTCAAAGAAGTTAATTTGGCCTTAGCATGAAGTTTCAGCTTTTTAATTTTGTTATCAGCAGCTTTTCTTTCTTCCTGTCAGAGAATAATGACGACAAATACACATATGTTTGCTCATCGTTTACCTAGCACATAACGAAAGTAGGCATCATCTTATAGTATCAGGGAAATAGGAATCAGATTCTCCAATAATCTTTTAGTAAATACTGAGCAAGAAAGAAGTTAAAACAATGGTACCTGTAGAACTTCATCTTTCTGCTGCAGTTCAGTATCCTTCTGTCTAATGATTTCTTTTAGCTCCACCACCAACCTCTCTGCATAAGCCAGGCGCTCCAGGACATCCTCTTGAGTTTTATCATTCAGTTTCATATCAGACTCTTGGGGTAATTCCTAGCATTTAGACAAAAAAATTGCCAATGTACCAGGGGAAAGGTATCAACTTCTAAACACGAGTTCCTTCATTCCAACTTCATCTTATCCCAAATCATATCCTTACTTAGGAAATTATCCAACTCTAAACCAATAATAACTGTTATCACAGCCATTACAATACGTTAAGTATTTTGTAAATGTTAAGCATTTTACAAATATTCTTATTTACAGTTTTATTATTCTAATTTTACCAAAGAGAAAAATAAGGGGAAGCAAAGATCACAAACTATTACGCCCAAAATTTTAAATTTAAAATTAAGAGAGTAGTTGAATAAAATTCTCTTAACCATTAGGCAATACTGCTTGTCTTTTCAGAAAACTAAAGGACTTCTTTTGATTCCTTATGTGGCCCTCAGAAAATACAATGCCAACTATAAGAGAAGTGATGGATAAATTTACAATACCAAACAGATATTCTTAAACAGGAAAGGAGCTCCAATTCCACCATCTGTCATTCAAATCCTTCCTAAAGAAAAGGAATCTATATACCCAAGTAGGAGTTAAAACAATGTAACACTAAACAAGTCTCTGGGGGACAAGTGTGAAAGATCTTATGACTCTCATCCAGGACTTGATTGCTATCAGTGGCTCTTAGGCTATAAACTACAGGAAAAGGACCATTCATAAAGTCTCAAATTTTTCTTAATCTTCTCTTCTACCTAGCAGCACACGGGAGGCTGCCCAAACCCTTCTATCTTAAATTATTTTCCTCAGAAGAACATGAAACATATACTCATCAGTTTAATCCAGACCCGAGCTACTTACGGAGTCTAAGGAAGCCGTCATATTCTGATCGGTGTCATCCCCTGACAATTCATGTAAAACAACATTTGCTAATCCTGACAATCGACTCAGCATTTCTGCAGGAAAAGAAAACATAAGAATCAGTAAAATACAGAAACACAGTCTTTTCCTTTATCGGTAACTATATCATCTGTAAGTAAAATGAGAAAACTGTGTGGGTGACAGGCATTAGAAACAGACTGGAGCATGACAGTATCTTTTAAAATGGCATCTGAGTACGTCCAGTGCAGTCACACACTTTTCCGTGGCAACAGCAGAGATTATAATCACCATAACCAAAAATTTTAAATAGAACACAAATACATAATTGTTTAGTGGGAGATAACCTACAGGTTATCTTCAATGCCATTTCTTTCATCAGAACTTCATTTACAAACATAAACTTCTAACTATTCCTTCCCCTCCTAGACTGTTGTTTTTTCCTACCCTGTCAAATAAACCCTATGATTCAGCAATTTTTTTCTTTTGATGTGTCCCACGAACCCCATTTTTTCAGGAAGCTTTCCTGATAAGTCATGTTTTTGCTAAAACTTAAATATAATCCCTGTTCAAAATCCAATAAATTTAATTAAAAGAAGAAAAAATGTATAGTATTAACTGCATATATTAGAAAAGGAATAAGGAATCTGCAACCTATGCTTCTCTTATAGAAAATTAAAAAAGAAGAGCAAATTAAATGTTAGCAGAAAAAATAAATTAAGATTAGAGCAGCAAATTAATAAAATTGAAAATAGAAAAAGAGAAAAATCAATAAAATCAAAAGTTGTTTGTTTTTTTTTTTAAAGATCAGTAAGATTGATAAAGCTCTGGTCAGGCTGACCAAGAAAAGAAGAAGACACAAATTATCAACATCAGATATGAAAGAGGAGACATCACTACTGATCGAACATATATTAAAAAATAATAAAGGAACACTACAAATAACTCTATGCCTATAAATGCATTAATATAGATAAAATGGGCCAATTCCTTGAAAGACACAAGTTACCAAAAATCACAAGAAATAGACAGTGTAAACACACACACACACACACACACACACACCAACACTTCCCTTCCCTCCCTCCCAATCTTCCTCCCTCTTAAAGTTTCCAACAAACTGTAAAGTAAACATGGATGAAACAAACCCCCAATAGCCACAGATCTATGTGGCATTGTTGCCCATGCAAGAGAAAGTAGACGGAAGTGAAGGGTGGCATAATGAGCCACTCCAAAATATTTTACTTTGGCATAAGTATTATTTTGAGCTAAAGACACTTGAAAAAAAAGTAGGAAAAGAAGTGTACTCTGACCTCCTCTTTTTTCTTCCTCTAAGCAAGAGATTAAAACACCCATATATATAGAAGATGTCTGCCCTGTATCAGGAGGAAAGTAACATTCTTATCTCCAGGGATGGGGAGCTGAAGCCAAGGGAAATTTGTAAAAATAAACCTTGTAAACTAGCCATTATCTTACTAGTCACTTCTCCATGATTAACTACACCCCTTGCCTTGTCTCATTTGCAGAATTTACTACTCTATCTAATTCAATATGTTAAGTGTTTAATTCAAGTGCTTCTTTGGGTCTTTATTACCTCAGGAGGGCTTCTGTGTTGCATAAAACTTACATTAAATAAGTGTGTATGCTTTTCTCTTGTTAATCTGTTTTACTTCAATTTCTCAGGCCCAGCCAAGAAATCTAATAGTGTTACCATTGGTATTTAGCTAGAAAAGGGGAGCAAAAGGGAACTAGACAGACATTGAGCTTAATAAACTGGGAAGCAGGAGCCTGCTTGCTTAGCCAGGAAGCTATAGCTTCACACCCCAGGGGATCAACACTCCTCCCTTCCCCCACTCCCAGATAAGGGATCACTGGAGGGTACAGGGGCAGGTGCTTGATCATACAGACCTGTCAGTCTAAGTAGGGGGATGGACCTATGCATAGCCTGTGAAAGTTTGGGAAGTTGACTGGTTCTTTTGAAAAAGTACCTGGTCCATCCCAAACCTAAGCTCCTTGTTATAACCCCAGGGGAACAAAGAAGCCCTCTCTCTTGTCCGTAGGGTAACGCACTCACCCTGTGCGACCCTGTGTTCTCTCGCCATTGCCATGTGTCCATAGCAGCCAAACAGCCAGCAGCCCCATGGACTCTACCACCAGAACAGCCAGAATGGAAACAAGCCCAGTTGCCTGGATGGGGGCTGAGATCATTTAGCTGCCTGCCTGTGGGCTTCAAAGGACTAAACCTTAATATGAAACAAAAACTCAGGACACTGGCTTTTGTGTTGGGCCTACTGAAGACACGGTAGTACTTTTTCCATGGTAGGACAGAGGGAGATGGGACACTGGAAACCCAGGAGGAAGTTTCTATTTCCACATAAATAAACCATGCCACACCAGTCTCCAATGCATGGGTCCTCGGAATGCTTTCCTTGTGATCCTGTAGAAGAGTCTAATTTCCATCCCACAAGAGGATGGAGGTAAGCTTTTGATAGACCATATGCTAAAAGAACCACAAAGGAGCCAGGGAGTATTTACTGGCAAACCGCCAAGCCAGTTAAGAACAGCAGCTGAAAGAATCTGGTATATCCCCACCACAGCAGGAAGTGCAAAGAACCTACAGAATCTGAAATAGCTACTATGGAAGCCAGGGCTCTTTTCCAGAACAGGGCCTCCACTGAGGAGAATCTACTGAGAACAGACTCGAAATTCATCAAGACAGAATCAACAAAGACCAAAGAAAGATCCAGATAAAGAGTGCAGATGATTAAAAAAAAAAAAAAAAAAAAAAGTCAGGAAATATCAGAAATCCAGCTACCACATATTTGAACATAGGAAAACAACATAGAAAAGCAACCCAAGTTCAAAAACGTTAAACAAACATAAACATGAGCAAATGCAAAGTAACACAGTAAATTTTCATAGAAAATTATTATAAAGAAATAAGTAATATTCATTCAAGAAATAAAAGAATTTCAAAAAGCCTTGCTCAAAAACAATTCAAAACTACTAAACAACTTGATGACCTATAAAATCTCCTAAAAGAACTGAAAGGTATTAAATGATATAAGATATAAAAATATATATAAAAAATTGATACAATGCAATATTATTACTCAGCCATAAAAATGAATTTCACCATTTGTGACAACGTGGATGGGCCTAGAAAACATTATGCTAAGTGAAGTCAGTCAGTCAGAGAAAGACAAATACCACATGATTTCCCTTATATGTAAAATCTAGTAACAAACTATAGAAATGATCCCTGAAAGTACAGTCTTCCTTATATGTAAAATCTAAAGAAAAAAAGAAATGAACAAACAAAATTGAAACAGACTTCTAGACACAGAGAACAAACTGATGGTTGCCAGAGAGGGAGGGTCTGGGGGACTGGGTGAAAAGGTGAAAGGCTTAGGAAGTACCAAGTGGTAGTTACAAAACAGCCACAGGGACGTAAAGCACAGCATGGGTAATAGTCAAAAATATCGCAATAACTATGTATGCTGCCAGGTGGGTGCTGGCAACACCTAAGGGAACACTTTGTAAAGTAACTGTCTAACCACTATTCTGTATACCTGACAATTATATAAAATACTGTTGAATGTAAACTCTAATAGAAAAATAAAATTAAAATAAAATAACCCCCAAACTATTTTTATTAAAATTTTTTTTGAAAAACTCTGGAAGACAGAAAGAGAACAAGAAAGGAGCAAAGGAACTACAATACTGTAAGAAAACTATCAACAAAATTACCATAGTAAGTCCTTAACCTTTCAATAATTACTTTAAATTTAAATAGATTAAATTCTCCAGCCGAAAGACACAGTGGCTGAGTGCATTAAAAAACCAAGAACCAGCTATGTTGCCGTCAAGTCTCCTTTAGCTCTAAGGATATATATACACAGACTAAAAGTGAAAGATGTAAAAAGAAATTCCATGCAAATGGTAACCAAAAAAACCCAGGGGTACCTCTATTTCGACAAACAGACTAGATTTAAGTCAAAACTGTCACAAGAGACAGAAAAGGTCATTACATAATAAATAATAAAAAGGTCAATTCATCAAGAGGATATAAACTTATAAATATTTATGTACACAAAATCAAAGTACCTAATTATATTAAGCAAATTTTAACCAAATTGGAGAGAGAAATAGACAGCAATATAATAATAGTAAGGAACTTCATTATCCCACTGTCAGCGATGGATAAATCATCTACACAAAAAAAGCATTAAGAAAACACTGGACTTGAACTACGCATTAGACAAAATTGACCTAATAGGTATTCTTTTCAAGCGCACATGGGACATTCTCCAAGACAAATAATGTGTGGCCACAAAACAAGCCAACAGGTTAACGGGACGTGGCAGCGGCACCAGCAAGGTGCAGCAGCAGCCGCAGGGCTCGAGGCAGGACTGACTTGGAAAGCCCCTCCTCAGTCTCCGCAGGAGGGGACCCCAACAGCCACGTGAATAGTGACTGGTCCTCAAGATGCCAGTCCTTTCTGCAGAAAGTGGCAATGCAGGCATCAGTGTAAGAAAGAAAAACCCAGAAGTGAAGTAGAAATAACTGAAATTTTTAAAAAATCATTTTGGAAATGAAGATGAAAACTGAAAGAAACAGTAAAATGAAATAATTATAACAAATAATGTCTTAAGATAAAAAGAAAGCTGAAATAAAAAATAATCTTAAAAATCAGGAAATAACTATAAATATACAACTACATTATAACCCAGTAATTTTATACCTAAGCATTTATTTCAAAGAAATAAAAACTTAAATTCAAACAAAAACCTGTATATGAATGTTCATAGGAGCTTCAGTTGAAGGAATCAGCAAGGATGTCCTTTAACAAGTAAACGGTTAAACAGACCATTGTTATCACTACCGTGGGATACTATGCAGCAGTACAATGGAATAAACTATTGATATACCTACCCAATCATTGAATCTCTAGGAATTTAGGAATGAAAAAAGGATAATTCCAAAAGGTTATATACTATATAATTCTCTACTGATATTTTTGAAACGACAAAATTTTAGAAATGGAAGACAGATTAGTGGCTGCCAGTACTTACGGAGGGGTTGGAGGTGGGAAGGTAGGAGGTAGTTACAGTTTTAAAAAGGCAACATGAGGGATCCTTGTGGTCTTGGAACCTTGCAGTATCTTAACTGTGGTGGGTATGGAATCTACACAGCTGATAAAATTGTATAGTATACAAATAAAACTAGGGGATATATTAATGTCAGTATCCTGGTTGTGGAATTAATTACACAATGGATCTGTAAAATGTTACCATTGAGGAAAACTGCACAAAGAGTGCAGGGATCTCTTAGTATTATGTATTGCATGTGATTCTATAATTATCCCAATTAAAAAAGAAATGGACTTAAATGCAATGTGATTTCCTGTGGTATGCTCAGGGCACTAATGGAGAAACTGGTGAAATTAAAACAAAGTATGGGGTTTAGTTAATAGTAATGAATCAATGTTGTTTTCTTAAGTTTTGACAAACATACTTTGCTAATGGAACATGTTAAGATATAAGGGAATACTGGGTGTGAGATCAACTGAACGCAGCTGTCTTTGCAAATTTTCGATAGAAAGTCTAAGTTATTCCTAATGATTTACTTTAAACGTTTTTAAAGAAATAAAAATAATTAAAAAGGAACCAAGAGAAAGTGATAAATACTGCAAATAAGCAATGCAGATAATAGGATTTCCTGAAGAAAACCAAAGCAAAGTTACAAAAAACAAATCCAAGAACATTTACTTGAAATTTAAAGACTTGAAGCTACATATTAAAAGAGCCTACAATGTACCTGAGAATATCAACCCAGAATGCCCAGAAAGACATTTACTAGAGTAAAATCAACAGACTTAAATAATCCTTGGAGATTTAAGCCAAAACATCATCTGACTTTGCAAGATAAAGAAAATAAAGACTATTATAAGACTTTTCAACGACAATGTTTTTGCCAGAAAAAACTAGAGTTACAGCCCTGGCTGGTGTGGCTCAGCAGACTGAGTGCCCATGTGGGAACCAAAAGGTGGCCAGTTCAATTCCCAAGCAGGTCATATGCCTGGGTTGCAGGCCAGATGTCTGGGTTGCAGGCCAGGTCCCCAGTTGGGGGCGTGGGAGATGCAATCTATCAATGTATATCTCTATCAATGTATATCTCACACATTGATGTTTCTCTCCTCTCTCTCTCCCTTCCCCCTCTCTAAAAATAAAAAGATAAAATTAAAAAAGAAAAACCCAAAAACTAGAGTTACAGATTTGAGCTATTCAAGGATAAAACATGTAAGCCAAGGATTTTATTTTTAACAAAAATGACCTTCAGCTATAGAGAGCAGAGACAGAATGTTACAAACATGTAAGAAAATTTACGGAAATTTTCCCATGAGCGTTTCCTAACGTATCTACTCAGAGAAAGCTTGAGACAACCAAAATGACCAAAACCTCATTATAGGGATTGGTTGTACTGGCATAAAAACAGATACAGAGACCAGAATAGAGCGCCCAGAAATAAAACCACGCCTCCATGGTCAATTAATAGTTAACGAAGGAGGTAAGAACATACCTCCTTTGGTAAAGACAGTTTGTTTAATAAATGGTGTTGGGATAAAGACAATTTGTTTAATAAATGGTGTTGGGAAAATTGGAAAGATACAAGCAAAAAAATGAAACTAGACCACCTTCTCACACCACACACAAGAACAAAGTCAAAATGGATTAAAGACAAATATTAAACCCCAAACCATAAAAACCCTGAATGAAAACATAGGCAGTAAAATCTTAGACACTGCTCATAGCAATATTTTTTTCTGATATATCTCCTTGAGCAAGGGAGGAAAAAGAAAAAATAAACAAATGGGACTACCATCAAACTGAGAAGTTTTTGGACATCAAAGGAAACCATCAACAAAATGAAGAGAAAACCTACTGAATGAGAGAACATATTCACTAATAATACATCTGATAAGGAGTTAATATCCAAAATTTATAAAAGACTTACAAAACTCAACACCAAAAACAAAAACAACCCAATTTAAAAAATGGGCAAAGGACCTGAACAGACATTTCTCTGGAGAGGACCTACAGATGGCCAACAGAGATGAAAAGATGCTCAACATCATTATTCATCATAGAAATGCAAATTAAAACCACAATGAAGTATCACCTCACACCTGTCAGAATGGCTATCATCAGTAAATCAATAAACAAGTGCTGGTCAGGATGTGAAGAAAAGGGAACCCTCACGCACTGCTGGTGGGTAGGCAGACTGGTGCAGCCACTGTGGAATGTAGTATGGAGATACCTCAGAAAATTAAAAATGGAGCTGCCTTATGACTCGGTGATTCCACTTCTGGGAACTCATTCAAAGAAACTCAGAAACACTAACTTGAAAGAATATAGGCACACCTATGTTCATTGTAGCATTATTTATAATAGCCAAGATTTGGAAGCAGCCCAAATGTCTATCAGCAGATGAATGGATAAAAAAGCTGTGCTACATTTACACAGAGGAATACTACACAGTCATAAAAAAGGAAATCTTACCTTTTGGGACAGCATGGAGAGTAGTATACTAAATGAAATTAAGCCAGTCAGAGAAAGACAAATACCACATGATTTCACTTATATGTAGAATCTAATGAACAAGATAAACTAACAAAGAAAACAAAAACAGACTCATAGAGACAGAGATCAGACACATAGCTGTCATACGGAAGGGGGGTTAGGTTAGGGGCTAAGTAGAATAGGTGAAGGGATTAAGCAAAAAAAAAACCCCAAAACAAAGAAAGAAATAAAAGAAACAAAACTCAGACAAAGACAAAAGAGTATGGTGATTATCAGAGGGAAGAGTGACTGGCGGGAGACAGAAGGTATATGGAGGATAAATAGTGAAAGAAAGGAGACTTGACTTGGGGTGGTAAACACACAATACAATATACAGATGATGTATTATAAAATTGTACACTTGACATCCATATAACTTTATTAACCGATCTCACTCTGATAAATTCAATAAAAAATTTTAAGTTTTTTAAAATTGATTTAAGAAAGAGAAGGGGTGGCGGAGAGGGAGAGAAACACTGATGTGAGAGCAGAACATTGATCAGTTGCCCCTGCACACGCCTGACCAGGGACTGAACCAGCCGCCCAGGCCTGTGTCCTAACCAGGAATCACGCCCATGATCTTTTGGTTTGCAGAACACCACCCTACCAACTGAGCCACACCGGCCAGGACAATAAAAAAAATTTGTTTTTAAAGGATTGGTTGTAAGCATTCATTATATAGTTACTTGGGGGACTAAGACTGGGATGGAGAGAACAGTGTTTACTGATTACATGCGCTGACAATATACAGAGCTACCATGAAAAATAATATTTGGGGAGGATATAAATAGCATATGCAAAGAAACCCTTTTAAAATTGTTTTCAGTAGCCAAAAATCGGTGGTAATTCTATCAGTATTGTTATTTCTACACTATTGTATGCGTTACGTGGAATTAAAGTACATGAGTAATTATGGGCACAGTAATTCTGTCGTATCTTCAGCATGAAAAAAGGAGTAACAGCTGTAACACAGAAGAAACTACGAACCGTGAAATAAAAACTGATTTTGAATTTGAATTAAAAGTGTCAATATGAACCTACAAGGTATATTACCTTAATAGATGCATTTTCCTAGCTCTGTCCTCTGAAAAGGCTTAAAAACAATGACAAACTGAGAACGAGTGAGCGTCTTTTAGGCATAGACTGGGGCCTTAAAATAACATTTCCCATTAAAAATATATTTTTAAGCAGGAGGGCTTCTGGGAGGAGAAATGACTGATGCCAGTTTGGTAGGAAATGCACAAAATGAGTGTGAAACACCTTGTCATACGAAAGAGCGGGGAAGCCATCAAAGACTTCCAGTCGTGTCAACATGGCTACGGAGCCAAACTGAAGTTCTCACAGGCCAAAACAGCAACGTGAGTCTCTGGTAAGAGTATGAATTGTAATACATTAAAACACACCAAAAATGTTTAAAGCCGTAAGTTCATAATAATAATAATCTGGTCATCATCTGAACTGATTATGTTGAAATCAGGTAAGTACAAGAATTTATCCTGCCTTTCCTATTTGAACTTTATGACTCAGGAAGCAAATAGTAAATGAGGCGACACATTGCCCTATACAATTATTCCAGCTAATAAATGAAAATAAAATGGTAGCATTAGAATTTGTAGTCTCATATTTTACAACTCCTAATAAATCCATGCATTTAGACATAGCACATAGGTAGCTAATAACAAAAAAAGAGCAAAAACCAGACATTATGACCGACCCAATGAAAGAATATACCACCACCTAGAGTCATGCAAAGGAATTGAACCTCAGTCTGGTGAAGCCACTGGATGGGCTGCCAATTTGCAGGAAACACAGAGGATAGAGGAATGGCTGAACTGAACCCATAAAAAGGAAATTCCCAGAGTGAAGGAAACTCCACAGGTTAAAAGGCCTCAGTTCTTCAACAGAAATTTTAAGAAAAAGACAAGAGGCACACCAAGTTAAAAAGGTGGAGGGGAAGTTCACATTTGGGTGATCAAACCATAAAGAAACCACAGGAAATGATACTTGGGAATAAAAGGAAGGGTTTTTATTGGGATGGGGGACATTGAGGGGTTTCTTGGATGACTGGCAAAATTTCATTTCTTGAGCTGGTAGTTATGACAAGATGCTCATCTTATAATAATTCATTAAACTATACATTTTGGGGGGGCGGTTTTTTTGTTGTTTTTTTTTAATATATTTATTGATTATGCTCTTACAGTTGTCCCATTCCCCCCCCCCTCCACTCCATCCTGCCCACCCCCCTCCCTCCCACATTCCCCCCCTATAGTTCATGTCCATGGGTCATACATATAAGTTCTTTGGCTTCTACATTTCCTACACTATTCTTACCCTCCCCCTGTCTATTTTCCACCTATCATCTATGCTACTTATTCTCTGTACCTTTCCCCCCCTCTCCCCCTCCCACTCCCTTAATGACAACCCTCATGTTCTAGTTGTTTGCCTAGTTTGCTCTCGTTTTTGTTTTATGTGTGGCCGTTAATAACTGTGAGTTTGCTATCATTTTTACTGTTCCTATTTTTGATCTTCTTTTTCTTAGGTAACTCCCTTTAACATTTCATATAATAAGGGCTTGGTGATGATGAACTTCTTTAACTTGACCTTATCTGAGAAGCACTTTATCTTCCCTTCCATTCTAAATGATAGCTTTGCTGGATACAGTAATCTTGGATGTAGGTCCTTGCGTTTAATCTTGGGTAATGTAATTATGATGTGCCTTGGTGTGTTCCTCCTTGGGTCCAGCTTCTTTGGGACTCTCTGAGCTTCCTGGACTTCCTGGAAGTCTATTTCCCTTGCCAGATTAGGGAAGTTCTCCTTCATTATTTGAATGATGTCAAATAAGTTTTCAATTTTTTGTTCTTCCTCTTCTCCTTCTGGCACCCCTATAATTCGGATGTTGGAACGTTTCAAGGTGTCCGGGAGGTTCCTAAGCCTCTCCTCATTTTTCCAAGTTCTTGTTTCTTCATTCTTTTCTGGTTGGATATTTGTTTCTTCCTTCTGGTCCACACCGTTGATTTGAGTCCCAGTTTCCTTCTCATCACTATTGGTTCCCTGTACATTTTCCTTTGTTTCTCTTAGCATAGGCTTCATTTTTTCATCTGTTTTTCGAATAGATTCAACCAAGTCTGTGAGCATATTGATAACCAGTGTTTTGAACTGTGCATCCGATAGGTTGGCTATCTCTTCGTCGCTTAGTTGTATTTTTTCTGGAGCTTTGAAGTGTTCTGTCATTTGGGCCTTTTTTTTTTTTTTTGTCTTGGCGCGTCTGTTACTTTAAGGGGCGGAGCCTTAGGTGTTCACCGGGGCAGGGTAATGCTGGTCGCAGCGCTGTGACGCTGTAGGTGGGGGAGGGACTGAGTGGGAGCAATGGCGCCCGCTTCACTCTCCTCCGGCTTTCAATCTTTCACTCCGCTACCCACAATCAAACTGGGCCACTCTGGTGCTGGTTCCCGAGTAAGTGGGCCTGTGCACGCTCTAGGCCCCTGTGGGTCTCTCCAACAACCTCTCCTGTGAGGCTGGGAGTCTCTCTTGCTGCCGCCCCAACCCCCAGGAGCGTTTTCAATCAGAGGTTTGAGGCTTTATTTCCCTGAGCTAGAGCCCTGGGTTACGTGGTCTGCTTTGCTCCCCGCCGTTCGGTTTATCTGTGGGCGAATGTGGTGCTGCGGGGTGCTACCCGCTGCTCTGCCTGCCCCTTTCTCCGCCACTCTGAGTCCGGCCCTCTGGGTTTATCTGTGCAAATGTGGGGCCGCAGGGTCTGCTAGTGCTCGGACTGCGCCATTTGTCCCACACTCCGCCAGTCTCAGTCCCGCCACAGCCACGCGAGTCCTCTCCACCCCGGTGCCCGTCTCCGCCCCTCCTACCAGTCTGGATGAATGTTTATTTTCTATTTCCTTGGTGTTGGTCCCCCTTGCTGTTCGATTCTCTGTCAGTTCTGGTTGTGCGAGGAGGCGCAGTGTGTCTACCTACGCCGCCATCTTGGTTCTCTTTTAGGGGGGGCGGTTTTTAGTACTTGAGTTTTATTTTACAATTAAAAGGGGGTTGTTTTGGTGTTTGTTGTTTTTACAAATCAGTTAACAGCCAGAGTTGTCCCTAAGGGAGTTTCTCAACTTAACCTCTGGTTTTGTCACACATGCTGACCTGTATTTACCTCACTCACGGGCCATTTTCGTTCACTTTCAGTTCAGGTTCCCCAAACAACACCCAACCCACCTCTATCATACATAGCCCTGCTGTTTGCACCTACAAGCTCTGCTCTAAGTAGCTTGGATCCTTCTGCTACAGCTACTCCCTTTAGGACTAAACAGAGTAATACTGAGATGTCAAACACAATGACTATGTTTCTCAACCATTTTAAAACCATACACCCTTTGGAGAAATGTGAGATTATCATGTGTGCACAAACATGTGCGCACCCCCCCCCCAAGACAGTATGCCCTAGATCGGATATTTTGCGTATCACCATCAGCCAAGAAGACTGTGATGGATTTGTAATGTATATTGTAAAAAGATGGGGTTTTTTCGTATTCCAAATATAAAATTAAAATCCTGAATGTTTTTTCAAACTGAACCCCCCCCTCCCCATCCACCACTACCACATATCTGATTCTGATTCACTGCTCTAGAAGGGTGTGTCTTCTTCACCAACATCCTACTAAAAATTATTGCATATGAAGGACACGTACAGATGAACATAGAATGATGTTAACAGTACCAATTATTGAGCAATACGTACCAGATACTTTACATTTTTCTCTGTAATCCTTACGAAACTTGCTAAGTAGATATTATCATTATCCCCATTTTATAGATGAGGAAAACTGACAGAGAAGATATTTCAAAGTCTCTCAGATAAATAAGCATTATTGAATAAGATAAAGAGCTCTTTAAATGAAAAATAGGTACTTCTCTCACATAAGCGGTTAAAAATATGTATATTTGAAGAAAGACAACATTGTTATCATGCCTATATCATTTCAGGCCAGAGTAAAAGGAATTTGCTCGTGGAGTGATGCCATAGTATCAGAGGGCCATGAGAAAAAGATGGCATAGTGGACAGAGCACCAAATTGAGAGCCAGGAACTGAGCTTTTGGTCCTGGCTCCAACACAAAGTGGTTAGACTGTAATAAGTCACTTAAAATGAAGACTGACAAGGAACATTCTAATGCCCAGTATTATCACTATGATTCAAGAGTAATTTCTCTAGCTGTTGCTATTAAAAGAATAATATGGAAATAGAAGTGGAAAGAGTATCTCAGATCCAGTTAAGTGCTTTACGTAGCTCAAAGGTTGGGAATTCAAGGGCAAGAGAACCACTAAGTAGCATGTTTAAACTAAATGAAGAAAGATGGACCTCCACCTCTGTTAGCTCACTGTAGGAGAGAAATGGGCAAATGGTACATAAAAACTAGTGAAGGGGAAAGTATTTATGTTCATAGTAATAAATTCATGTGTGGAATATGTGTGCCTGTTGGACAAACAATGCTTTTCTCATTGTTTTATAAAGCACCAGAATGAGGAACAACTTGGGAAAAGAAATAAATAAAGAATGATATGCCAAGGCCAAGGTTCAATAAAACACTAAGGCAAATAAAACAATACCTTGAAGACAATGCTGGCCATACCTTCCAAAAACCCATACAGTATCTTGACACTTGTATGTTGAGGTGGCACTTAAAACTCAATTAAGTCTTACTTTATCAAAGTCTTCACTACTATAAATAACTATTTTTTATTTCTTAAAGATTTTATTTATTTATTTTTAGAGAGAGGGGAAGGGAGGGAGAAAGAGAAGGAGAGAAACATCAATGTCTGGTTGCCTCTCACATGGCCCCCACTGGGAACCTGGCCTGCAACCCAGACATGTGACCAGACTAGGAATCGAACTGGCGACGCTTTGGTTCGCAGCCCAGACTCAATCCACAGAGCTACACCAGCCAGGGCTAAATAACTATTTTTTAATAACTACTTGGTGTAGAGCACAATGCCAGGAGCCACAAAAAATTTAAAATAAATATAAAGCATGTCTCTAACCACAGAGAACTTAGTACAAAATGCACGGGAAAATCAAGAAAATAACTGAAGATAGCACATGCCTGTGTGTATATCCATTTGCTTTGGAATTTAAATCATATTTTCCCACGGAAACAACACAGAAAATGGTGAGACTTCCAGATCCCTCTTCAAACTTGCTTAATGGTTATTTGGTTGAGCCTCAGTAGTTTTCCTTAATTCTCAAAGTGATTCTCAACCAGTTTGCCATAAAGCTGGAAAAAGCATATGCAAATTATAACTTTATAATTAGAAAAAACCTATTTTTCATGACACAAAAACCTATTTTCATTGAATAAATTTAGAGTACATGGTAGCTATAATTATATACACAGTACTATGTATTAAGTACTGCTCCAATTGCTTTATGTATAACTTACTTGTCATCATTATTTTACTCATTTTATTATTAAAAACAGCCCCAAGGAGGAGGTACTATCAATATACGCAGTATAACAACGAGTAAACTAAGACATGGCAAGGTCAAATAATTTGCCTAGTCACAGAGCTCAACAAAGCTTCTTGGCTGGTGGAGATACACAAAAGATAATCTGTTTTCTGGGTAACTCATCACCCAACATTTGTCACTGTCGCTGAAAATAGGGTTGGCGGCATGAGGACACTTACAGTCGCATAAGCACTTTTTTTGAGGACATCAACTAAAATGAAAGGATTCAGAATAGTATAGCTCCAAAGAATTCCATATTGCTTATATCATAGACAGGCTCACACAAGGGCCTAGGATATACGAGTTCTGTCCAGAAGGTATCCAGCCATGTAATATGAAAAACAGACATTTATTGAAGAAGACAAGAAACATTGTACATAGGACAATAATGCCTCAGTCCCCTTCAAAGTAGGCACCTTGGGACCTCACACAGTTCTCCCAATCACCATCAGCTGCCCTGTCGTATTTTCCTGCATCTCGTCAATGGTCTGAAATCTCTTCCCTTTCAAAGGTGATTTTAGTTTTGGGAAAAGTCAGAAGTCACAGGTCACCAAATCTGTGCTGCAGGGGGGTATTGAGTCACCTGGTTGACTTGATGTTTCACCAAAAATCTCTGCACGACATGTGATGCATGAGCAGGCATGCTGTCATGATGAACCTGCCAATCACCAGTTGCCCATAGCTGCAGCCTTCTGAATCCTCTGAATAGTTTCCAGACGAATATTCAAGCTTAATGCAAAAGGTAATGCAGATTTGTTGCTCTACTCCCTCAGTCATTTTGAATGCAATGGTCGCACAGTACACATGCTCACTCAATGGCGTCTACCACCCCCACCGACTAGTAAAGTGAAGCTGCCATTGTTCACACATGCACATTCCAGTCCTCTCTCCTTGGCTGTCAGGTTACATCAATGTGGCACAAACTGTTCTTGTTATCTTAACAACGGCTGGACTTTTTATGGACAGACCTCGTTACCTACATGGATGTTCACTAGAGCAGGGTTTGTGATGGCCAATAACTGGAAACAATCTAAATGTCCATTAATAGAGGGCAGGTTAAATACATTTTATTATTTCTACAAGGGAATGCTATCTAGCCTTCTTAAAAAATGATGCAGTTTAATACTTATGGATATGGAAAAATACCTAACATATAGTACTGAGTGGCAAAGAAAGGTGTAAAAGAACATGTGTTTTATGACTCCACTTGTGGAGATGAAAGGGAGGATGTGTGTGTATGTGTGTGCACGTGCTTGGATATGATCAAAAGGGTTCTTCGGAAAAAAAATTATTTACAGTGCTTACTTCTGGAAGGTGGGAAAAAGAGTAGATAAAGAGATTTTTGTTTTTATACTATACTCTTTTGTATTAAATTTCATTTTACCGAAAGCACATACTGATTTTAAAATGGCTTATTAAAAATAGAGTATTAGAGAGCCTAAACTCCATTTATATAGCAGCTCCTAACAATTAAGTGGTATGTAATGATCAGTGGTGAGGCAGTTCCTAAATAATTTATTCCTACTACTAGTTAACCTAAGAAGTTTATGAATGGTTTATTTTTAATAAGAGTAAAATCTACATCGTTCTAATTAATCCACTAATGCAAAGGAGAAGAGGGGCATTTAGGAGTCAAGTAGAAGGAAAAAATAATTATCTCCTACAGATGAGTATTTTTAGGAGAATCTGCATCCCAGAACAATGGAAGGCCTCAAAAAATATTTTAAAAAGGAAATCCCCTCAGTAGTCTGGAAGTCCTTAGAGATCCAGACAGACTTCTTGAAAAGTAAGGAAACACCTTTAAATGGACTTCAAATTAGTTTGGGAGCATCCCAGGGAGTGTGTAAGAGTTGTTTTTCATCCTTTAAAAAGTATGCTTTTACATGTTTTATATTTACAGTGCCATTTATCCATTACCTACAATTAAAGACACAGTACTTTGAGAATGCTTATTTTAAATGTTTTACTGATAAAGGTTGCAATAAAAAATGTTTGGAAACTATTGACATAGACAGACAAATTTAATGCAGCAAAGAGAAAAGCATTTAATGGTTATTCATTCCATAGTCCAGGGATGAAAAGTCAAAGCTGTGAAACTGTGTACAATGCCTGCAATTTTTGAGCTCTCTTCAACTTTTTCCTGTATCTATTCCATGACCAATCCCTGCCATTTTCCAAAAGAGCATTTCCTGGTTTTGACCATTCACAATCATCGAACCATCCAAATTTAATTTACTTCATGCTTTAGGAGAGGCCTTCAGCTTCTCTGTACAGAGTTCTCCACTGTCATCTTGCAGACTTTAAGATTCTTTAAAAGCTCTGAGTGTGTCCGACCATTTTCAAAAGTGAAACTATTTACCTAGAGATGTTAAGACATCTGATCCACTCTTAAACTGTCCACTCCACACAGACTAATTGCAGCTCTTTAAATAAGTCAAAGATATTCCCCACTTGCCAAGGGGCTCATCCTCCCCTTCACACTCCTACCACCACTCACGTTATGAAGAATAAGCATCCTCCACACCACCACATCAAGTTCCTTTGTCTGCAGTACCTCCCGTACTCTCGCCAGGAGTCCCTTTCCCTCTAACAGCCTGCCCACCTCTGATTCCTGGGATTTTAGGGCTGATGGAATTGCAATAATCATCCCTCTCTCCGAATTTCTCCAACAACTCCTAGGCAGGATTGTCCCACAGGCCCTCCTTTGCGTTAATCTCTCCAACGTTTCCGTGATCTCCGCCCTCAAGACCTTTGATTTGTTTGGGTCCTGCCTCCCCTTCCCGACACTGTTTTTTCAGGGCTTGAGCGCAGAGCCCGCAGGTTCTCTCCAACGTCAGCCGCTGCGTACCCAGGCCGGCCTAAACAGGCCGCTCAGGGAGCAAGGCCGTGCAGGCAAGACTGACCCGAGCGCTTTTCTCGTTCGCTCCCGGCGGAGAAACGTCCTGAAGCAAAGGTGGAACCGCGCACACGTGTCGAGGCCGCGCACGCTAACCCCAAAGTCCCCCGGACTGGCCAGCAGGCCTGTGGGCGACTAGAACTAGACCTGGTAGGTGAAGGGAGGCGAGCGAAGGGCCAGATCTCGGACTGAGTCAAGGAAAGGCCGGGCGGGGAGGGAAGCGGAGTGTGGCTGCTTCGGCAGCTCCGCGAGCCCTGTAGCTGGGGTAACCGTTAAAAGACAACGGAGGGGAGGAGTTGGGGAGCGTCCCCCACTCACCTGAAAGAGGCTACCGCCAGTGGCTCCAGCTGCCCACCCTCCCAAATTTAAGCCACGTCAGCTGGGAATCCCGAACACAACACCTACCACGGCCGCGCCCAGCCGAAGGACTCAACCACTCGCTCTCGGGACGGAAGACGGGATTAGGACACGGACCAATCAGGACTATCGGCAAAGCGTTGCCAGGGAGACCAGATACGCCTTGTTTGTAACTAACTCGTCAACATTGACCTAAACCAATCATCGTCAGGAAATGCTCGGCTTCCTCAAAGAAACAGCCAATGGAGTTTAAGCAACGGTGGAGGGGCAGAGTCAGACGCGAGCTAGTGTTCCGGAAGAGGATCCGGGTTCAAGCCGGAAATACCGGGTTGGGGCGGGGAGTAGCGTTTTGGGGAAGGTCAGGTGTTTCCAGTGTCAGGTGGGTGGGCCGAATTCTTCGAATTCCGCTGTCTCCTAGGCCTCGACTAACGCAGACTACTGCTTGGGCTTTTTGCGGAAACCCTGTACAGCGGGCGCCTGTTGCTATTGGGCTTGTTGAAAAAGCTGTGAAAAGAGTGGGGATGTGGGTTATGCTCTTAGAGTCATAAAATATTAGAGCTGGAAAGTAAGTCGTCTAATACTACCTTTTCATTTTTCTGATGAAAAATGAGAACCAGACCAAAGTGACTCACCCACAGGCAAATGGCGACTTAATGATGAAACTTGGACTAGAACCTGGCGTCTGTATGAAAGAGGATCACAGATGTCTCTAAGGACGAGAGAATAGTGAATACTAGGAAAGTAGTTTCTTGAAATGACAAAAGCATCTAGGGAATCTAGGATTCTAGGTTTCAGTGTGGGCGAGAGAGGACGCTGAATGGGTTTTTATAAAGGCAACATGAAGAATTTTTACGATGATAGACCTGTTTCTGCATCTTGACTGGTGGAGGACATATGAACCCACAAATGTAGTAAAACTAGAACTAAATACACACACAGTCACACACGTACACAAGTACAAGTAAAACTGGGGCATCTGAATGAGACTGATAGTTGCATCAATTTCAATATCCTGATTGTGATATGCACTGTGGTTTGACATGATGTTACTATCGGGGAAAACAGTAAATGGTAGGCAGATCTATTATGCCTTTACAACTGCAGGTGAACCCAGTTACTTCTAAATACAAGTTTAATATGAAAACAAAACAAGAAAGCAGGGCTTGAGGTGCGCTAAAGGTGAGATTTGAGGACTTGGTCCTGGAATGGGAGCAAGTGAGGAGCTCCAGTAACAAAGTCGCTGAAATCATGCATGCTCTACTTAAGCACCCCTAAGGAAAGGGGGGAAAGTAGCAAGCTTCTGTGATTTCAGGCACTATCTTGACAGTAAGAGTATTACTTTGAATTTATTGCAGCTTACTGTGTGCCAGGCACTCAGCCCACTATATGCATCCTCACCTTCATGCTCAGTAAGGCTTTTACAAGCTGCCCATCTAAAATTGCAGTCCCCTGCAATTACTGTATACTGTTCTTGGAACTGAAGATACAGCTGAGATCAAAACAGGAAAAAATTCCTGCTTTTTTGGAACTCAATTTAGCGAGGAGAGAGAAAATGAAGATAAGTAATATAATATGGCAAATGGCAAAATGCTTAGGAAAAAATTAGCAGAAAAGGGGGTACAGTGCGTGCAGGGGCCTGCAATTTTAGGAAAACAGACCAGGCCTGAGGACTTCTGTTTCATCCTCTTGTAATCAAAACTTGGAATGTACGGGGCAGCCCTTCCAGAGCCTGACATGAGCCAGGACTTGGAAGGTCTTCTCCAGGCTCTCTCAGAGCTTCTAGTTGAGGTCAATAAACAAAGGGAATGTTGCTGAATAGGAACTGCAGCTGCTTGGGGCTGAGGCACCCAGCTGACTGCATCAACAGCTGAAAATGCTCCCTGATGATATGCAGACCTCTTAGGTAGCTGGTCTCTCAGTGTTATATTTAAATAGGCATTAAGTATAATCCTTATTAATCAGGATTTCTCTAGGCATGAAGAAAAGTCTAAATTACAAGATTTGGATTTTGTATGAAAATGTTTGTATATATTTGCCCTGCAGAGCTCTGGCATCTTATCAGTTACACTCCCCTTCAGCAGCAAAAATCCCAGAAGAATCCAAAGTGAACCAAACACCCCATACTCAAAGCCTAAGAAAAGATTATTCTTCTGAAATCCCTAGCCCTCATAGGTAGTGAGTCATGGGTGTTTCTTCTGGAAGTGCCGAGATACCTGTTCATATTTTGTTGCTCATTTCTCAAGTAGGGCCTGCCTATGGAATATTCCTGTAGTAGATGGGAACTTGTGTCATAACTGTGCTATGGCCAGAGGGACTGCTGTTCTGAATTGTTTGGGTTCTCTTCTGATGTCCCTAGGAGGCCAATACGACATGAGGTAGATTTCAGACTATTTGTCTCCATGTAATAGTTGGTAGTCATCCTTCATACCAATGGACTCCTAGAAATAGATGTCAGAGGAGACCTCCTACAGGAATTGGGACTTATGTTCTCTTGACTTTTCTCCTAGGAACACTGACACTCCTGATTAGACACAGACCCATGGGCTGGGTCTACGAGAGACTGGGCTGGCTTTACAAAAACTAAGACCAGGCCTGACAACTTTCGATTCATCCTCTCGTAGTCCTTAAAACTTACCAGACACAGCAATCCTTAATGTATTTTTGTGCCCACCTTCAGGCTTCTGGTCTCCAGGGTCTCTACATGGTCTGTCTTTGAGAATGGAAGAAATTAAGATTTAGGGATCTATTCTGTCTGCGCTATCTCCTTGCATCCTGCTGGATAAGCTTTGGGCTGGGGAGGGTATGTGATAGGTTGGATCTTGGGAGGGCTATAACTGTAGAATGAGCAGTCTTCTCAGAGGCATTAGAGATGCCTGAGGGATGAAGAAGCTTGTTGGTTTTTGCTCCTACTTTGATATTAAGGCCCTATTCTCTGTCTTTCAGTTCTTGCTAAGTATCCTCAAGCAGTAGCAGTTTTTCCAGGCACATCTAGCCCGTCAATTTGAAGAATGTTCTTACGTACCTTAGGGGATGTGGCAGGCCCCTCTTTTGGATAACTTCCAAGTATTGCACTATAAAATTTCCTGAGGATGCAGCTGTACTTGATGTGTTAATGTACTGGCACAATGAGAATACTAGAACTCAAGTTATATATCAAACTGACGTCTCTGATACACTTCATAGGAACTTTCAAGGACTTTCACTAAAGTCTACCCTCAGTAATATTCCTAGCAAAAGAATAACCGAGATTAACAAAGTCACCCTACCATTGTTAATATAACCAGTAAATTTGAAGATTTTCATATAAGACACATACTGTGAGAAAGTCTATGGACTTCCTCATTGTCTGTGTGTCCTAGGTGTGTCCTGCTCAATAAACTCCCCTTGATTTTTATCAGAAGTTTTAAACAAGATATCTTCTTCATTTACTACTTGAATACTAAGAATGCTATTTAGGAAGGTGTATTCAACCTAGAGTCAAAACCAAGTTATTAATGGGTTTTGTATAATCAGCAGCAGTTAGCAGCCTCCCTTCTGATTTATGAAGTACCATAATTTCAACACTACCCTCTGTCTCCGGCCTCATTCCTCTCAGCCCTGAAGATTATCAAACTTCTCTTTCACTTTCCCTACCCACACTTTAATTAGGTTGACAGGCAAGAAATGCATACTGATTAATATAAATGATTTAGCTGTATAATTTATATACCCAGTAATAAAATACCTTACAGGAGTCCTGTACAGTACAAGTGTTTAGTCTATTCCCTAGGACTGTCTTTTCCATTATGATATGAATTCCTCTTTATGGTACTGAAGGTTGCACATTCTGGAGAAGGACAGCTAGGACGTTGCCTCATGGTTTTTCTTCTCTATGTCATATTGGAATTGCATGGAGCCAGTATAGGCAATCCACATTTATTACTTTTTGTTTTTACTAATCTTTCTATACTGTTGATTATACTTACGACCATATTGCATGAAATCCGGAGCACTAACCTTGTTTGGATCCCTTAATAGTAGGGTAAGCCCACTTTTTCTTGTGTGCTAGAAAAATCCACACTCAACAAATAGTTACTAAGTATCTCTTCAGGATTAATTGATTGAATAGATATTTTTCATTCCCTCTGCCTTCTCCTTCAACTGGTCACTTTATTCTTCAGTGCATGTCCTTGAGAGGCTCTGTCCATCTCTCGGACCAAGTTAGTGAAACTTATGTATATATCACTCCCTGCAAAATAAGTCATGACACTTTAAATCACATACTTGGTTAATATTTATCTCTTCTATTGGAATGTGAGGTCCATTAGCACAGAGCATTTCCTGCATCTAGCACAGCATTTTTTAAAGGTTTTATTTATTATTAGAGGGGAATGGAGGAAGAAAAAGAAGGACAAAATCCTCAATATGAAAAACATTGATGGATTGCCTCTTCAATGTACCCCAAACCCACAACCTAGACACATACCTGACCTGGAATTGAACTGCAATGTTTCACCTCACCGGATAACGCCCAACCAATTCAGCAACACCGTCAGGGGTAGCAAATCATCTTTTATATTATAAATGCGTCTAGGTATTCATTGAATGAATAGCTGTATCTTAGTTTAACATCCCTTGGTCAAATATTGAAAAATTAAGTCATTTAACAGTTATTTAAAAAAAATTTTTTTGTTATTCAATTACAGTTGTCTGCATTTTCTCCCCATCCCTCCACCCCACGTCAGCCGAACCCACCTCCACCCTCCTCCTTGATTTTGTCCCTGTGTCCTTCATGGTAGTTCCTGTAAGCCCCTCTCCTTACTGTCCCCTCCCCCCTCCCCACTGGCTATGTTAGATTGTTTTTAACTTCAATGTGTCTGGTTATATTTTGCTTGCTTTTTTCTTTTGTTGATTATGTTCCAGTTAAAGGTGAGATCATATGGTATTTGCCCCTCACCGCCTGGCTTGTTTCACTTAGCATAATGCTCTCCAGTTCCATCCATGCTGTCGCAAAGGGTATAAGCTCTTTCTTTCTCTCTGCTGCGTAGAATTCCATTGTGTAAATGCACCATAGTTTTTGAATCCACTCATTTGCTGATGGGCACTTAGGTTACTTCCAGTACTTGGCTATTGTAAATTGTGCTGCTATGAACATTGGGGTGCACAGGTTCTTTCAGATGGGTGTTTCAGGGTTCTTAGCGTATAATACCAGCAGTGGAAATGCTGGGTCAAAGGGCAGTTCCATTTTTAGTTTTCTGAGGAAATTTCATACTGTTTTCCACAGTGGCCTCACCAGTCTCCATTCCCACCAACAGTGAACTAGGGTTCCCTTTTCTCTACATCCTCTCCAACATTTGTTTGTTGATTTGTTTATGTTGGCCACTCTGACTGGTGTGAGGTGGTATGTCATTGTGGTTTTAATTTGCATCTCTCTGATGGCTAGTGATGCTGAGCATCTTGTTATATGTCTCTGGGCCCTCCGTATATCTTCCTTGTAGAAGTGTCTGTTCAAGTCTTTTGTCCATTTTTTAATTGTGTTGTTTGTCTTCCTGGACTGGAGTCCTGTGAGTTCTTTATATATTTTGGAGATCAGGCCCTTGTCTGAGGTATGATTGGCAAATATGTTTTCCCATATAGTTGGTTCTCTTTTTATTTTAATGCTGTTTTCTTTAGCCATGCAGAAGCTTTTTATTCTTATGCAGTCCCGTTTGTTTATTCTCTCCTTTATGTCCCTGGCTTTAGGGGACGTGTCTGTGACGATGTGGCTATGTGGAATGTCTGAGATTTTCCTGCCAATGTTTTCCTCTAGGACTTTTTCAATGGTTTTTCAACTTATATTTAAGTCTTTCATCCACCTTGAATTTATTTTTGTGTATGGTGTAAGTTGGTGATTGAGTTTCATTTTTTTGTATGTAGCTGTCCAGATCTACCAACACCATTTGTTGCAGAGGCTATTTTTGCTCCATTTTATGCTCCTGCCTCCTTTGCCAAATATTGACCGTAGAGACTTGGGCTTATTTCTGGGCACTGTGTTCTGTTCCATTGGTCTATGTGCCTGTTTTTATGCCAGTACCAGGCTGTTTTGATTACAGTGGCCTTGTAATTCAGTTTGATATCAGGTATTGTGATCCCTCCTGCTTTCTTCTTTCTCAAAATTGCTGCAGTTATTCAGGTCATCCATGGTGCCATATTAATTTCTAAAATGTTTGTTCTACATCTGTGAAATATGTCATGGGTACTTTAGTAAGAATTGCATTGAATCTATAAATCGCTTTGGGTAGTATGGCCATTTTGATGATGTTAATTCTTCGAATCCATGAGTTTGGTACATGCTTCCATTTGTTTGTGCCTTCCTTAATTTCTTTCTTCAATGTTGTGTAGTTTTCTGAGGACAGGTCTTTTACCTCCTTGGTTAGGTTTATTCCTAGGCACTTTATTTTTCTTGTTGTTTTATGAAATGGGATTTTTTCCCCTGCTTTCTGTTTCTGCTGTTTCAGTGGTGATATACAGGAATGCCTTTGATTTCTGAGTATTGACTTTGTATCCAGCTGTTTTGCCAAATTCATTTATTAGGTCGAGTAGTTTTTTGGTGGAGTCTATAAGATTTTCCATGTACACTATCATGTCATCTGCAAACAATGACAGTTTCATTTCCTCCTTTCCAATTTGGATGCCTTTTATTGCTTTTTCTTGTCTGATTGCTGTGGCTAGGACTTCCAATACTATGTTGAATAGGAGTGGTGAGAGAGGGCATCCTTGTCTTGTTCCTGATCTTAGTGGGAAAGCTCTAAGTTTTTGTCCATTGAGTGTGATGTTGGCTGTAGGTCTCTCATATATGGCCTTTATTATGTTGAAGAATGCTCCCTCTATTCCACTTTGCTGAGTGTATTTATCATAAATGGGTGCTGTATCTTATCAAATGCTTTTTCTGCATCTATTGATATGATCATGTGATTTTTGTCTTTGCTGTTGTTGATGTGATGAATTATGTTTATTGATTTGCGAATATTGTACCATCCTTGCATCCCTGGGATGAATCCCACTTGGTCATGGTGGATGATCTTTTTAATGTATTGCTGGATGTGGTTTGCTAATATTTTGTTGAGAATTTTAGTGTCTATGTTCATCAGCGATATTGGCCTGAAGTTTTCTTTCTTCGTTGTGTCTTTATCTGGTTTTGGGATGAGGATGATGGCGGCTTCATAAAAAGAGTCTGGGAGTCTTCCATCAGTTTGGATTGTTTTCGAATAGTCTGTGAAGGATAGGGGTTAGCTCTTCCTTAAATACTTTGTAGAATTCTCCTGTGAAACCATCTGGTCCAGGGCTTTTGTGTGTTGGGAGTTTTTGATTACTGTTTCAATTTTGTCTGCTGTTATTGGTCTGTTCAGGATTTCTGCTTCTTCTTCATTCAGTTTTGGAAGATTATATTTTTCTAGAAATGTGTCCATTTCACCTAGGTTTTCAAGTTTCTTGGCATACAGTTCTTTGTAGCAATTTCTTACAATCCTTTGTATTTCTGTGGTATCATTTCTCCTCTTTCATTTCTAATTGTGTTTATTTGGATCCTCTCTCTTTTTTTCCTGATGAGCCTGCTTAAGGGCTCGTCAATTTTGTTTATCTTTTCAAAGAACCAGCTCCTGGATTCATTGATCCTTAGAATTGTGTTTTTAGTCTCTATGTCATTTAATTCTACTCTGATCTTGGTTATTTCCTTCCTTGTACTTGCCTGGGTTGTCTTATTGTTGTTCCTCGAGTTCTTGTAAGTGTAGGGTTAGGTTGTTTGTTTGAAATGTTTCTATCTTTTTAAGGTAGGCCTGTATTGCTATGAACTTCCCTCTGAGGAATGCCTTTGCTGTGTCCCAGAGGTTTTGGGTTGTTATGAGTTCATTTTCATTTGTTTCCAGAAAGTTTTTGATTTCTTCCCTAATCTCATTCTTGGCCCATTCATTGTTTAATACCATCCTGTTCAATCTCCATGATTTTGAGGGTTTTGGGTTTTTTCCTTTGGGGTTGGTTTCTAGTTTCAGTCCCTTGTAGTCAGAGAAAATGCTTGATATGATTTCAATTTTCTTGAATTTGTTGAGGCTTGCTTTGTGTCCTACCATGTGGTCTATCTTTGAAAATGTTCCATGTACACTTAAAAAGAATGTGTATTTTGCTTCTTTGGGATGAAAGGCTCTATACATATCAGCTAAGTCCATTTCATCTAGGGTATTGTTCAGTGACACAATATCTTTGTTGATATTTTGTTTGGAAGATCTGTCCATTTTTGACAGTGGGGTGTTAAAATCCCCTACTATAATTGTGTTGCTGTCAATATCTTTCTTGAAGTCCTCCAAAATTTTGTTTATGTATTTGGGTGCTCCTATGTTGTGTGCATATATATTTACAATGTTTATGTCTTCTTGGTGGATTCTTCCTTTGAGTATTATGAAGTGACCTTCTGGGTCTCTCTTTATGGCCCTTCTTTGGAAGTCTATTCTGTCTGATATGAGTATAGCTACCCAGCTTTTTTTTTTCCAGTCCGTTTGCTTGGAATATTTGTTTCCAGCCCTTCACTTTCAGTCTGTGTGGGTCTTCTGTCCTGAGGTGGGTCTCTTGTAGGCAGCATATATGTGTGGGTCATGCTTTCTTATCCATTCAGCTATTCTATGTCTTTTGATTGGAGCATTTAACCCATTTACACTTAAGGTTATTATTGATAGGTATTTATTCATTACCGATTCTTTGTACCTGTGTTCTTCCCTCTTTCTCTCTTTTCCTTCCTTTCCTTAAAGCAGTCCTTTTAGCATCTCTTGCAGAGCTGGTTTGGTGGAAGTGTATTCTTTTAGACTTCTTTTGTCTGGGAAATTCTTTATTTGGCCTTCTATCTTGATTGAGAGCCTTGCTGGGTAAAGTAGTCTTGGTTGCAGGCCTCTGGTTCTCAGTACTTGGAATATTTTTTTGCCATTCTCTTCTGGGTTGGAGTGTTTCCATTGAGAAGTCAGCTGCTAACCTTATTGGGGCTCCCTTTTATGTTACTACCTGTTTCTCCCTTGCTGACTTTAAGATCCTCTCTTTGTCTTGGAATTTTGCCATTTTAATTACAATTTGTCTTAATGTGGGCCTCTTTGTGTTCCTCTTGCTTGGGACTCTCTGTGATTCCTGGATTTGTGTGACTTTTTCTCCCATCGAATTAGGGAGGTTTTCCATCATTACTTTTTCAAACAGGTTTTCTATCCCTTGCTCTTCTTCTTCTTCTTCTGGTATCCCTATTATACGGATATTATTATGTTTCATCTTGTCCTGCCTTTCCCTTAATCCCTCTTCATTCTTTCTGAGCCTCTTTTCCTTTTCTTGCTCTTTCGGGGTGTTTTTTTCTACTTTGTCCTCCAGCTCGCTGATCCAATCCTCTGCTTCATCAAATCTGCTTTTGATTCCTTGTACTGTGTTTTTCAGTTCAGAAATTGTATTCTCTGTTTCCTCTTGGCCCTTGTTGGTAGTTTCTATTTCCTTTTTCATGTTGATATAGTTTGCAGTGAATTTATTATAGTTTCCCTGTAGTTTTTGGTAATTCTCTGTGAGCTCAGTGAGCTTCCTGATAACCATTGCTTTGAACTCAGTATCAGATAGTTGACTTGCCTCTGTTTCATTTAGTTTTCTTTCTGAGGCTTCCTCCTTTCCTTTTACTTGGGGATTGTTTCTTTGTCTTCCCCATTGTTTGTGAGACTCTTCTTGCTAGCCTCTGCTTCTTAAATTGATGTATTCTGACTCCCTGGGTTTATGGTATGAACTTCTATGGTAGAATGCCAGTGGGATTCAGTGGTGGCATCTCCTTAATCTCCTGAGCTCGCTGGTGTTGGGCTGTCATTTATGTTGGCTCTCTGTATGTCTTTGGGTTTTGATTGTTGTTGGGTGTTTCTTTGATGGGTCCTTCCGTCAAGCTGGTTAATTGAGGATCACTCCATCTACCACGTCTCGTATTCTGTCATGCAGATGTGGACAGTTTGTGTTGGAGCTGATTCTTCTGTGTGTACAAGTTTTTGAGGCTTCTCTCTCTCGCTCTTGTTCAGTTGTTTGCTCTGAGTAATTTCTCCACTCTTTAGTTGTATTTCCAGATTGGTCCTGGATTGAGGTTAGTGTGGTTTCCACTCCCTTCTTCACCTTCTTCCGTTTTTATCTGTTGGTGGTTCCTTTGTTGGTGGGTTTCCTCTTCCAGCAGATGTACTGGTGCTCACCGCTCCCACCTTGCAAGTTCTCTGGAGTAGCGAAGTGAAATTTGTCTCACTGTCTCGGTTATTAGGATGACCGCTGTTTGGGTCTAACTCTGGTCTTTTCAGAGCTCCAGGTTTTATTGTCTCACCTGTGGGAAAAGGAGAAAAAAAAAAGGGGAAGGAATATAAAAGGAAAGGAAAGAAGGAAGGAAGAAGGAATAAAAAAAGATCGGAGGGAAAGAAAAGAAGAAGGAATTTTAACAAAAATTAGAATAAAAGATAAATAAAAGAAGGCAGGAAGAAGGAATAAAAAAGTAAAGGAAAGACGGAAGAAAGAATAAAAAAAGAAGGAAGGACAGAAAGGAAGAAGGAATTAAAAAAAAAAAAAAGTCTTCTGCTGGCTTTAAAGAGGTCAGGTCAGTTCTGCTGGTCTTCCTGTCCGTGAAATGGGAGGGGGTGGGTGGAAGGATTGGTTTCACCTTTCTCCCTTCCTGAGCCACACTCTTCGCTGTTGTCCAGCCTCCAGCCCAGGGTTCCTCAGGGTCCTTCTGCTCCCCCATAGGCCTTTAATCCACCAGTTGTGCTGTCCTTGAGGTGCACCAATTAGGGGCAACTCACAGTATACCTTCTTGCTCTTTGCTGTCCTAGATACTAGGGGCTCTTGGTGCTCCTTCAGGGTAGTTCAGCCCCCTACTGAGTCAAGTCTTTCTGGGGACTGCAGTCTCCCCTAGCCCTGCAGCTCCCCTCTGCTGGGCATTCTGCCTTCCTCCTAGAGGGAGAGTAGGCCCTTCAGGGCTTTGTGCACAGGGGCTAGGTGGGAGGTGTTCAGTCCCCAGTGCTTCATGCGTGGTTGCTGTGAGTAGCCAGGCCATTGATCGGGCTGCGCACCCACCTGGGGCTTCAGGTGTGGGCGCCCAGGCTGCTGATTGGGGTACGCACCAGTCCCAGGTTTTTGGCCTCTGTGCCTGGGCTGTCTGGCCGCTGATCTGGGTGCACATTGACCTGGGCTTCAGGTGTGTGCTGGGGCTGCTTATCTGGTGTTCACAGTCCAGGGGCTGAATGGTTGGGGGCGCCAGAGGCCACGGCTGCTGAGGAGAATTCTGTAAACAGCTGCTGAGTTCCTCATTTTCTATTTTTCTTTTCGAAAAATTCCTCCTATTCAAGCCCCCCAGTCCAAACAAGCACCCGGACTCTCACACAGCCCAGCCGGGCTCTCTCCCAAGAATCTTGCAGCAGACCTTGAGGCCCTGGCCGTGGGCTTCAGCCGCCCTAGTCCCCATGCTGGTCCCAGGGGCCTTATGTCCCCAATCACTCTTCTTACCATCTGATTTTTCAATGTCCTCTACAATTTTTGGTCTCTGATCTTCGTATATGCTGGAATACCGTTGGCTGTTCGCTTTGTTCCTCAGATCAGCTAGGCGTTTCGCTCATGCTGAGGGGAAGTGGACTCCGCTCCCACCTATCTCGTCGCCATCTTTGGTTGTCCATTTAACAGTTATTAAGTTAAAATTATTAAGTTATTAAGATACATAGTAGAGGTATATACATTTGGTACCACCTTAGCAGTCAATAGGGTTTCCATAAAGGAAATGGGCCGTTTTTATGTAGCCAATTAAATACCTACATAAAGCCCAAGTATAAAAGAGTGACTGAGTGAACTACTGATTAACTAAAATGAGTAAGTGGCTTATTTTAGAGTTTTGTAGACTGGTATTTAAACTTAGGAAAGTTAGCCAATGTCTCTCATTATCAGTTTCACATTTGTAAACTAGAAATTATAAATGTTGCTATTATAGGGTTGTTGTAAGAATTAAATGACATGATAACCATAAAATAATTAGCAGAGATGGGCACATATCACACAATACATTTTAAGTATTATTTAGCAGCAGCAGCAGTAGTAGTTGTACTAGGTTCCCGGAGTAAGGTGGGATGATTTGATGAAGGGTCTATGAATACCATATCCTTAGATTTTCAAATAGACTAGGTAAGGGATCAACTAATTAAAGATTAATGCTGAAATGATCATCTTAGATCAGCAGTTCGTGTATTTTTGTTGATTTATTAATGATAGCCATTCTGACAGGTATGAAGTGATATCTCATCATGGTTTTAATTCCATACATATCACTTAGAGTATGATTCTCTTTTTTATTATATTTATTTACTTTTAAGTATATTTACTGACTATGCTATTACAGTTGTGTCATGTTTTCCCCCCTTTACTCCCCTCAGTCCTGCACCCTGCCTCCCAACACCATTCTCCCACCTTTATTCATGTCCATGGTCGTATATGTAAGTTCTTTTGCTTCTCCATTTCCCATAATATTCTTAACATCCCCATAGTCTGTTTTGTACCTACCATTTGTGCTTCTTATTCCCTGTATCTTTTTCCCCATTGTCTTCCCCCTCCCTACCTACTGATATCCCTACATGTGATCTCCATTTCCGTGACTCTGTTTCTGTTGTAGTTGTTTGCTTAGTTTGTTTTTTATTAGGTTCAGTTGTTGATAGTTGTGTTTGTTGTCATTTTACCGTTCATATTATTTTTCTTAGGTAAGTTCCTTTAACATTTCATATAATAAGGGCTTGGTGATGATGAACTCCTTTAACTTTACCTTATCTGGGAAGCACTTTATCTGCCCTTCCATTCTAAATGATAGCTTTGCTGGATAGAGTAATCTTGGATATACGTCCTTTCATGACTTCAAATACTTCTTTCCAGCCCCTTTTTGCCAGCAAGGATTCTCTTGAGAAAGCAGCTGAGAGTCTTATGGGAACTCCTTTGTAGGTAACTATCTCCTTCTCTCTTGCTGCTTTTAAGTCTCTCCTTATCTTTAATCTTGGGTAATGTAATTATATTGTGTCTTGGCCTGTTCCTCTTTGGCTCCAACTTCTTTGGGGCTCTCTGAACTTCCTAAAAGTCTATTTCCTTCACCAGTTTGGGAAAGTTTTCCTTCATTATTTGTTCAAATAAGTTTTCCATTTCTTGCTCTTCATCTTCTCCTTCTGACACCCCTATGATTTGGCTATTGAAATGTTTAAAATTGTCTCAGAGGTCCCTAAGCCTCTCCTCATATTTCGAATTCTTTCTTCATTCTGTCCTTGTTGAATGTTTATTTCTTCCTTTTGTTCCAAATTGTTGAGTCCTGGTTTCCTTCCCTTCGCTGTTGGTTCCCTGTACATTTTCCTTTATTTCACATTTTCCTCTACTTTGCCACCTCATTCAACCATTTTTTGTGAGCATCCTGATTCCCAGTGTTTTGAACTCTGCATCTGATAGGTTAGCTATCTCTTCATCACTTAGTTGTATTTTTTCTGGAGCTTTGATCTGTTCTTTCATTTGGGCCATAGTTTTTTGTCCCAACACACCTGTTATGTAGTAAGGGGCAGAGCCTTAGGTGTTCACCAGGGCAGGACAACCCAGGTCGCTGCGTCTTGATGTCCTATGCGGGGGAGGGATCCGAGAGGGAACAATGCAGCTTGCTTAGCTGTTGGCCAACTTTCAGTCACTTCCTCCAGTACCCACAAGCAAATTGGGCCCTTCTGGTGCTGATTCCCAGGTGGGTGGTGCTGTGTATGTCCTAGAATCCTGTAGCCCTCTTAAACACTCTCTCCTAGGCTGGAAGTTTCCTCTGCCGTCTCAACCCCCATAGGTTTTTTGCAGTCAGAATTTTTGAGGCTTTATTTCCCCACACTGGAAACCTGAGTTGTGCAGTCTGCCTCACTCCCCAGTTGTTCCTCCCAGTTTATCTGCACGCAAATGTGGGACCACCCACTCAGCCAGACACCACCTCACCTTCCCTGGTCCTCCCACTGCTGCCTTGCCACGTAAGTCCTCTCCACCCTGCCTGCCCATCTCCACCTCTCCTAACAGTCTGGATGAATGTTTCTTAAGTCCTTGGTTGTCAGACTTCCATACAGTTCGATTTCCTGGCAGTTCTGGTTATTTTTTTTATTTTAAATTTGTCCTTCTTTTGGTTGTGTGACGAGGCAAAATGTATTTACCTACACCTCGATCTTGGCCGGAAGTCCCAGACTTATTGTTATATTAATATAGCAACAGTAACAGCATTAAAAATCAGAAAATATTACAGCATTTTCAGAAGTTAAAAGATTATATTTCAGTACTGCAGCGAGGTTGAGTTAAACTAGTCAGTTTAGCTGGGTTTGGCTTTCTTTTTTATCTTCAAGGAACAATAGGCTTCAAATTATTTTTTAGCTGCAGTTACCTTGGCTTAGAGGGGTCTGGAAAGCTGTTCTCAGTAGTCCTGCTCCATCTTCCACTATTAGCCACCCCTGTATGCTTTTGCCACAGAGGGGGTTCTCTCTACATGTATTTTTTCCCTATCCCAGCAGTAAACTGCTATTATCACTTGGTGCTGGACAAGTCTTGGGGACATGAGTGGTCTGTTGTCCTGATCCACCCTAAATTTTAAGATAGGTCTTTTTTGGGGGGTCAGGGTGGGGCTTCCTCAGGGTTCTTACTTTTCTAGCCCCTGGCAGTCAAACAGCCTCATACCTGTGGCTGGTTTCTAACAGGCAAGTTTCCTCCCCAGCATTTGCAGACCTCTAGTTTGTATTGATATGAGATTTCTAGGCCTTCCCAGGAGTGGAGGGTTTTGTGTCTATCACTCCCTCAGCAATGCTGGTTCTCTACTTGTGCTGGGGTCTAGTGTTTCCTATCCTGCTCCCAGGGAGAGACAGATTTTGTTCCTATTCCTTCCTTACATACAGTAAAATTTTGTCAGAGCCTTGGGGGTAAGAGGACTTGCTGTCCTGTTCTTGCAGCTTGAAGGCTTTTAAGGCAAGGGTTTGGGAAAGTGGGTGTAAGTAGTAGCCTACCACTTCATGTTTGCCTGCACCCCTAAGGGCATGCGTTTAGGCCTACTGCTTCCAAACTCATAGATATTATAAACTGACATGCTACCCCACACTTGGCCTTTAAGAAGTTGCTAAGACTTTACTTGGTTTCTTATCCCACCACCTTTGTCTTCTATGCTCTACTAAAGATGAAATAGTTCATTTCACAGATGGTGAATCCTACCTCAATTTACCTGGTTATTTTGATGCTTCAGAGATCTGATAGGCTTATAAAAGCATTTCCTGTCATTTCTTCTGTTATGGTGACAGGAACATTCTCATATAGCTTTCTATATTCCAAAGGAAACCAGAACTCTCATCTGCTTATTCTTACAGGTGAATTTTAGACATCTTTTTGAATTAGTAATAAAAATTACATTAGGATTTTTACTAGAATTTTACTAAGGTCAACTTTAGTGGAATGGACATTATACTAGTTGGGCTTCCCATGCCAAAATACTGGTATTTTCAGTACTTATACAAAACTTATTTATACAAAGCACACACTCCAGGTTCCTTTTATGGAGTCCATGATTTGTTCATTGATTTTAACTTAAATTCCATAGTTACAAACACAAATAGTGGTGGCTTATGCTACTGAAATAAAATTAAAGGTAAATAGGGACATCAGGAATTATTAGGTTGGAACCAAATAATCATATATGTACCTTGGATCATAACAGAAATTAAGCATTATATTTAGTTCTGAGATTCCTAGGAGACAAGACAAAAAGGGGAAATAGTAGGATACAGAGTTCTCATAGAAAGAACGGAATTTTATCTGGAGAAATTTTTCTTGCATTGAATCTTAGGATTTTTAAATGTAGTTCTTTCTAGGAATAACAAGATAAAAATTTAGTTCAAACACTGTTTTGTAGAAAATAGTCAAATGTCCTTCAGTTGACCATTTCTTTTCCTTACCTTTAAAAGTTAGGAGCATACTTTCCTATATTAACAGAAAAATAGGAATTCTAATAATGAATGTGAAAAGATCAAATAATCCTGACAAGTTTTTCAGAACTGTTGAAAATATTTATTTCGAGAACACTTTTAATTGGAAAACAGCAGGAACAAAAAGAGAAATATCACATTTTATAAAAGCAGTAGGATAACATGCTGAGTTTACTTCCACAATAAAAGCCACACCAATTTGTGTGTGTGGCCAGGGATGGAGATGTGGGAAAAAATTTTAAACATGTGATAGAGGTAGAAGATAATTCTTTGCTTGCTTCTTATAAATCTTGTTTGAAGAACCTCTGAAAAAATGTAAGTTAGGATAGGTCTAGTCTACTAGCATGCCAGAGGCAGAACTAATATAATCTCCTGAAATACAGGAATAATTCCTCAGGATATCTCCTTAAGGAGGTTTGGTGCCACCAATGAATAAAGTTCCTAACTCTACACTAAGCTCATCCTTTGGGACATCAATCTCATCTCCTGCTTCTTCCCCAAGCTTTTTCCACCAGGGTGCTTGTATATGCTTCAGAGTAGTAAGATGGTCCTGCTTGGCCTTGGTTGCCACAGGTCTGGATCTACTTAGGAAGAGCTCGGGTTCCTTCCATTCTGCCTCCTTCAGATTTGGTGCCTCTGTGGTAAATAGAAAATAAACAGGCGAATGGAAGAGTTCTGTATAAGTAAGTAGGAACTTGAGAACTACCGAGGTGGAATTCTGCAAAAGCAGGCAGGGACAGGTCTAGATGATGGCATACGACTATTCCCAAATTGTAGCCGTGGCTGGCAGCAACTGCACCCACCACCTCATTTTGTGTTTAAAAGAATAAAACAAGATGTAGGTTTATTTAAAAGAAGGATTTAAAAAATAATAGCAGAACTCCATTCTACAGAGGAGAGGGTCAGTTACAGCCACCTATCCACTCAAAAATACAAAATTTGCAAGTAATGGCATTAAACAGAGGACCCTGGCTCTCTCTGTTCCACATATAGTTCAAGTGTTTCAAAGGCTGACTGAAACACTAAGGCTTCATGGATGGGATCTCTCATTTAATATACTAGTAAGGATAACACTAATTTTTTTGCAAGCCCTTCATTGAAAATTATAAGATGGCACTGTAACCACCATTACCATATACTTCTAAAATATGATCAACAGCTTATGAGACTACATAATAGAATCTGGCTAGTAGGTCTCAGTAATGCAAAAGTTAATAACTTTGAGTTGATACACATGAATGATAACAAAGCTAGGGAAGTAGTTAAGAAGGAGGTTATGGGACTTAGAGCCAAGCGAGAGACATAGGTAGACTTACTTGGCCTCCTTGCACAGCCATAAGAAGGATAACAACCAACGTAAAAACAAGAAACAACCACAACTGCCAGAAAATCGAACCATAAACGAGTCCAACAACCAAGGATTTAAAGAAGCCCTTTTCATTCAGACTGGTAGAAGAGGCAAAGAGGATGTTGTGTGGTATGGCCAGGTAGCAGCAGGAGTCAGCGGCAGAATGGGCGGTCCCATGTACACGTGTGGCTGACAAAAACCTGGAGGGACAATGGGGGAGTGAACAATTCCAACCCTAGGCAAGACTATGCAACCCACAGTTCCAGTGCCTGGAAAATAAAGCCTCATAACCTCTGGCTGCAAAAATCAGTGGGGGTTGGGGCAGCAGGAAAAACTTTCAGTCTCACAAGAGAGTCCTCTTAAAGGGCCCATAGGGACCTAGAACATATGCAAACCCACCTAGTCTGGGAATCAGCACCAGGACAGCAGCTACAAGGGCACCAGTCACTTACAGGAAGTGGGGGATGTGAATCGAAATGGGGTGAGAGCTGAGTAAGTGGCACTGTTCCCTCTCTGACCCCTCCCCTACATACAGCACCACAAAGTGGCAAAGTGGGTTGCACCTAAGGTTCCACCTTACAACATAACAGGTGCACCCACACCAGGAGTCAAAGCAGCTCTACCTAACATACAGAAACACAGGGAGGCTGCCATATTGGGAAGACAAAGAAATATGGCCCAAATGAAAGAACAGATCAAAACTCAAGAAAAAGAACTAAGCCACACAGAGATAGTTACCTATCAGATGCAGAGGTCAAAACACTAGTGATCATGATGCTCACAGAAATGATTGAGTATGGCTACAAAGTAAAAGAAGAAGTGAAGGCTATACAAAGTGAAATAAAGAGAAATATACAGGGAACCATAGGGAAGGTAAGGAAACCGGGACTCAAATCAACGATGTGGAGCAGAAGGAAGAAATAAACATTCGACTGGAACAGAAAGAAGAAACAAGAATTAAAAAAAAAAAAAAAAAAAAAAAAGGAACGGCTCAGGAATCTCTGGGACATCTCCAAACACACCAACATCTGAATCATAGGGGTGCTAGAAAGAAAAGAGGAAGAGTGAGAAACTGAAAACTTATTTGAAAAAATAATGAAAGGAAACTTCCCCCATTTGGTAAAGGAAATAGACATACAAGTCCAGGAAGCTCAGAGAGTCCCAAAGAGGGCCACACCAAGACACATCATAATTAAAATGCCAAAGGTTAAAAATAAAGAATCTTTTAAAAAAAGATTTCATTTATTTATTTTTAGATAGAGGGGAAGGGAAGGAGAAAGAGAGGGAGAGAAATATCAATGTGTGGTTGCCTCTCATGCACCCACACCTGGGGATCTGGCCCGCAACCCAGGCATGTACCCGAACTGGGAATCCTACCAACGGCCCTTTGGTTCACAGGCCGGAGCTCAATCCACTGAACCACAGAAACCGGGCAAGGAAAGAATCTTAAAAGCAGCAAAAAACAAGGAGACAGTTACCTACAAAGGAGTTCCCATATGACTATCAGCTGCTTTCTCAAAGGAAACCTTGCAGGCAAGAAGGGGCTGGAAAGAGATATTCCAAGTCATGAAAGGCAAGAATGTACATCTAAGATTACTCTATCCAGCAAAGCTATCATTTAGAATGGAAGGGCAGATAAAGTTCTTCCCAAATAAGGTAAAGTTAATGGAGTTTATCATCACCAAGCCCTTATTATATGAAATATTAAAGGGACTTATTTAAGAAAAAGAAGATGATCAAAGCTATGAACAGTAAAATGACAACAAGCTCACAACTATCAATCGCAGAATTTAAAAAAAACAAAAATGAACTAAGCAAACAACTAGAACAGGAACAGAATTGTGGAAATGTAGATCACACGGAGGGTTACCAGTGGAGAAGATTAAGGGGAGAAAGGGGGAAAAGGTACAGAGAATAAGCATAATTGGTAGGTATAAAATAGACAGGGGGAGGTTAACAAAGTACTCACAGGAGAGGAAGAAGCCAAAGAACTCACATGTACAACCCATAGACATTGAAAAAGGGGTGGGGATTGCTGGAGGGACTGTGGGTACCGGGCAGAGGAGGACAAAGGGGAAAAAAATGGGACAACCTGTAATAGCATAATCAGTAAAATACACTTAATTTAAAAAAGGAGGTTATGGGATCTGCATCATTTGGGAACACTATGTGCTGGTATGATGTAGAAGTAGAAATTTTTGAGGACAGGAAATGGACTGATAGACCACTTTTGGTGTTTTCCTTCTGAAGATTTTAGATGTCACGAAATCAACTATAGGTTCCTTTTAGGAAAGACAAATAGAATGAGCACATACTTATTAACTGTTCAATGTTAGTGCTGATCTGTGCCTTCAGAGCCTCCCTGTGCAGCTGGGCTCTATCTTCTAGGGCTCTGCCCATGAAGTAGTGTTGCAGTCGTTCTTGTGCTTGGGAATGGAGCTCCCTGCTGGTCACATCCGACATCTGAGAGCTCTGGGAACAGAAGACAGAAAAAGTTGTCACAGGAAGGACAAATGCACCAAAGTATGTTTCATCCAACTACTCAGCAGAGGTTACAGAATGCTTAACTGTCTCTCATCAACTGAATGTTATGACTGATGTCTACCTTCTGCTTTGTGCAAGCATTTAAGCAGACTTTTAAAATCAGTTTTAGATGAAAATGCAGGTGGGGGAGTTTCTTTTTGGTATGCTCGCTCCCATGTGTCACTTCCTCATACAGTGTGGTTTACTGTGAGAAGAGGTAAGATTTAGAAACAGTGAAAATTATAAATGGTTTGGTAAAGAGACTGGCCTGGAAGAGAAGCAATAAGATGAACCCTTTTGTTCTGAACCCCAGCTGGTAAGAGTATATTCTGATAAGACTATATTAATAATCTTATCCCCAAACTTATCTAATCCATAATGTTATGACTGCTTCTGATTTCATAGCATGAGGGACAAAATCAGCCAAAAGACCATGTTCTTTTGGCTAGTCTGCTAATTTAAAAGGAACTTAATTAGTTTGGAGAAGAATGAAATAATCTTAACAAAGCTGATAAAGATTCTGCCACCACTAAAGTTCCAATTCCTGGATCTTGGAAGCAGCTCTGTTCTAGCAAACACCTTACTTTTCACCCAAGGAATTTTAAGCAGCTGTACTAGATTAATGAATAAAGCAGCACTGCTTTTTAAACAGAAATATGTATCAGAATCATACACAGTGCATTAAAGAGAAAAAGGATATTGGAGACCTAAACATAAAAAGTAAAACTATAAAACTCTCAGAAAAGATGGAGGAAAAACTTCGTGACATTGGATTTTGAAATGATTTCTCGGATATGACACTGAAGGCACGGGCTACAAAAGAAAAAACTAACACACTACAATTCACCAAAATTAAAAATTTTTCTATATCAAAGGACGCTATCAACAGACTAAAAAGTAAGTCCAAATAATGGGAGAAAATATCAATCTCTCTATCCAAATCATATATTTGATAAGGAATTAATATCCAATATATAAAGAACTCCTAAAACTCAACAACAACAACAACAAAAACCTGATTAAAAAAATTGACAATGGCCCTGGCTGGTGTGGCTCAGTGGACTGAGTGCTGGCCTGTGAACCAAAAAGGTCACCAGTTCAATTCCCAGTCAGGGTATGTGCCTGGGTTGTGGGCCAGGTTCCTGGTTGGGAGCCTGTGACAGGCAACTGTTTCTCACACAAAGATGTTTCTTTCCCTCTCTGTCTCCTTCTCTTCCCCCCTCTCTACAAATAAATAAATAAACAAATAAATAAAATCTTTAAAATAAAAAAAGATTTACTTTATAACAAAAAATATGATAAAATAATTAACAGTGATATAGCCTAGAAGGCTGTATACATACTGGATGTCTTCTGACATAGTCATCCACTTGTTGCTTCAGTTCAATCCTACGCGCATCAGTGAGTTCTTTGAGTCCTTGCCAAGGAGCATATAGTTTCTTTTTCTTACGGCACTTTGCTAGGAATTTAAGAGTCTGGAAACACAAAGAAGATCTGTGATTTTTCTTCCCTAATAGAACTATTTTCTTCCTACAACATATGGTAGCAACAGTACTGCAACAGCTGTTAACTGAGTGTGTATGAGGAAACAGATGGGACTGTGATAGGGGTGAGAGAGCAGAATGACTTTTTAATTACATTCTTCTGTAGTGTTTTAATATTTTATGAGGATACATTCATGTATTATTTATACAGTAAACAATAAAGAGAAAAAATAGAAAATAAGCATGGGTTGTAGTCTCAATTCCAGTTCCTTGTAAGTGTATGATTTAAGGCAAGTCACTCATATCCATAGGACAGAAAACAGCAACCCTAATTCTACTTAGTCTACAGGGGTGTAAAGATCAAAGAGACAATCTACAAGTAAAAACTCCATAAATGATGTTCTTCCTCATGTCCTTTAGAATGAACTTCTGGTGAAACAGGAAATCCTGTTTTTGTTTTTAATATATTTTATTGTTTATGTTATTACAGTTGCCCCATTTACCCCCTTCACTCCACTCCATCCTGCATACCCGCTCCCTCCCACATTCCCCCTCTATAGTTCATGTCCATGGGTCATACTTAAGTTCTTTGGCTTCTACATTTCCTACAATATTCTTACCCTCCCCCTGTCTATTTTCTACCTACCATTTATGCTGCTTATTCTCTGTACCTTTCCCCCCTCCCTCCCCTTCCCCCTCCCCTGTTCATAACCCTCCATGTGATCTCCATTTCTGTGATTCTGTTCCTGGTCTGGTTGTTTGCTTTGTTTGCTTTTGTTTTTGTTTTAGGTGTGGTTGTTAATAACTGTGAGTTTGCTGTCATTTTTACTGTTCCTATTTTTGATCTTCTTTTTCTTAGATAAATCCCTTTAACATTTCATAGAATAAGTGTTTGGTGGTGATGAACTCCTTTAACTTGACCTTATCTGAGGAGCACTTTATCTTCCCTTCCATTCTAAATGATAGCTTTGCTGGATACAGTAGTCTTGGATGTAGGTCCTTGCCTTTCATGACTTGGAATACTTCTTGCCAGCCCCTTCTTGCCTGTAAGGTCTCTTTGGAGAAATCAGCTGACAGTCTCATGGGAACTCCTGTGTAGGCAACTGTGTCCTTTTCTCTTGCTGCTTCTAAGATTCTCTCCTCTTTCATCTTGGGGAATGCAATGATGATGTGCCTTGGTGTGTTCCTCCTTGGGTCCAGCTTCTTTGCGACTCTCTGAGCTTCCTGGACTTCCTGGAAGTCTATTTCTTTTGCCAGATTAGGGAAGTTCTCATTCATTATTTGTTCAAGTAAGTTTTCAATTTTTTGTTCTTCCTCTTCTCCTTCTGGCACCCCTACAATTCAGATGTTGGAATGTTTCAAGATGTCCTGGAGGTTCCTAAGCCTCTCCTCATTTTTTGAATTCTTGTTTCTTCATTCTTTTCTGGTTGGATGTTCTTCCTTCTGGTCCACACTGTTGATTTGAGTTCCAGTTTCCTTCCCATCCCTATTGGTTCCCCGTTCATTTTCCTTTGTCTCTCTTAGCATAGCCTTCAGTTTTTCATCTAATTTGCAACCAAATTCAACCAATTCTGTGAGCTTCCTGATTACCAGTGTTTTGAACTGTGCATCTGATAGGTTGGCTATCTCTTTGTGGCTGAGTTGTATTTTTTCTGGAGCTTTGATCTGTTCTCTCATTTGGGCCATTTTTTTTGTCTTGGCACACCTGTTACATAAAGGGGCGGAGCCTTAGGTGTCCACCGGGGTGGGGTAACGCTCGTGGCTGCATTGTGATGCTGTATGTGGGGTAGAGGTCCAATAGGGAGCAATGGCGCTTGCTTCACTCTGCCACTTTTCAGTCACTCCCCTGCTACCCACAGTCTAATTGGGCCCCTCTGGTGCTGCTTCCTGAGTGGGTGGGTTTGTGCACATTCTAGGCCCCTGTGGGTCTCTCCAACAAACTCTCCTGTGAGGCTGGGAGTTTCTCCCACTGCTGCCTCAACCCCCACAGGTGTTTTCAATCAGTGGTTTGAGGCTTTATTTCCCTGCTCTGGAGCCCTGGGTCGTGTGATCTGTCACCTGGTCCACCAGCTGCTGCCTGGCCGGCCAGCTACAGCTTTGCCCACCTTGCTCCACAGTCCACCACCTTGCTGGGTCTGCCAGCCGCCGCCTTGCCATGAGTCCTCTCTGCCCAGCTGCCTGTCTCCGCCCCTCCGACTGGTCTGGATGAATGTTTCTTCTTCATCTCCTTGGTTGTGGGACTTCCATACAGTTCGATTTTCTGTCAGTTCGGGGTGTTTTTTGTTTTTAAATTGTTGTTGTCCTTCTTTTGGTTGTGCGAGGAGGTACAGTGTGTCGACCTACGCCTGTATCTTGGCTGGAAGTTGGAAATGTTGTTACTAGGCAAGATTTGGAGACTAATTTGAAATTATTCTTCCCAATTTTTTTTTACTACTCTCCCTTCTTTGTGATTTTTATCTCCATTGAAATTACAGGTTCACAGTGTTTAAGGCAGAGGTTTTCAACACTTTTCATCTCATAGCACACATAAACTTACTACTAAAATTCTGTGGCACACCGAAAAATTGGATTATATTTTCAGTATAAATATAATTATATATAAAGTTGAAATTATAATTATACAGGGAGTCCCGGTTTCCTTACCTTCTCTGTTGGTTCCCTGTATTATTTCTCTTTATTTCACTTTGTATAGCCTTCACTTCTTCTTTTATTTTGTAGCCATACTCAATCATTTCTGTGAGCATCATGATCACCAGTGTTTTGACCTCTGCGTCTGATAGGTAACTATCTCTGTGTGGCTTAGTTCTTTTTCTGGAGTTTTGATCTGTTCTTTCATTTGGGCCATATTTCTTTGTCTTCCCAATATGGCAGCCTCCCTGTGTTTCTTATATAATTATATATAAGTTGAAATTATAATTATATAAAATATATTTTTCAATAGAAAAAGGCTATTATGCTAGCTGCTGTCATTTTTTAAAAAAATTTGACAATCTAGGGGAAAAAAGGTCAGTACCCCTGACTGAATTCAGGTATTGCATGTTTTAAAAGTTCTTGTGGCATACCAGTGTGCTGGCTCTGTTACACTGGTTGAAAATTTCTAGTTTAAGGAAAGAGCTGGAAAATCCAGCTCACTGTCTATTTTTGAATGGGTTGCGAGTTAAGAATGTTTTGGGTATTTTTAAAATATATTTTATATTGTTACAAAGTTTAAATGGAAACTTTTGTACATATGAAAATTATATGAAATTCAAAATTCAGCCTACAAATTACATTTTACTGAAACACAGTCATACTCATTTGTTTACATATTATCTACGGTTTCCAATTGTAGAGTTGAATAACTGCTATAGACTGCATGGCCTGCAAAACCTCAAATATTTTACTGTTTCATGCTTTGCCCAAATAATTTATTGATATAATTCTGTTGTTTAAAGTGCCAGTTTTAAAAGAATTAGCACAAACACTGTATTTCTCTGCCTACTTACCATGTTCCCTCCCCGCCAAAATAACTTTTAAGTCTTTCAGGTTTCTTTTGATGCTTATCTCCATTTACTTTTCTGTGAATTTTCAGATCTAGGTATTATCCATTAACTTTCTTGCATGGAAAGTAGAGACTTAGCTCTTTCATTGCTTGTACTCCCACATACTTTCCATGTCATCAAACATCAAATATTAACTACACAATAGTTATGGTGTTGTAAAGTATAGCATAGGGAATATAGTCAATAATATTGCAGTAACTAAGTATGATGCCAGGTTGGTACTTGAAATACTATAATGTAAACTGTAACTGAAAAATAAAATGAAGTAAATTATGTCAGTTTCAGTTAAATCAATGTTCATGTTTACATAATTATGGCTACATAAAGGCTATTAATTTTTGAATACAGTATATGATTACTTTTCCTTCCTTGTATATTTTTTATCTTCGTTGGACTTAATAATTTATTGTTTTGCTGTGCTTAGTTTTCTATGTACTTATCACTGATTATATATCACAAAATGCTTTGTCAATACATTAAAACATATCAGGCATTCTACCAAATTCATTTTGTTAGAAAGTTTTCTGGAGCTTTTTGATGTGCTTCAATCTGGATTGATAGCTCTCTATGGCTGGTGCATAGCTGTCACCTGAGATCTCATTCACCATCATCTTGGTGGCTCCTTTTCATCTTTGTGTTTCCTGAATTCTATGTTGTCTTATTTCTTGGGTATTCCTTTGTTTTAGAGATTTTGTGATGAGAGACTAAAACATATCTTTAGTTTATGTTTACCTTTAACTGATGCTTAGTTGCGTGTAGAATTCTAGTTGGAAATCATTTTTGCTCAAGCATGTCACAGCCTTACTGTAATGGCTTTTCACTGCTAATGACGCTATCGATAAGTACTTTTGTCTCCAGCGTATTTCACAGTAATGTAAAATAAATGTAGGTGTGTTTCTGCCATTATATTGGCCATTTAGTCAGTCTGTTAGTCTAAAATTCATGACTTTCAGTTTGGAAAATCTTGAATTATTTGATATCCTCTTCTTAAGTTTTTTTGTCATTTGCTTCAAATGTTGGGCTGTTTGACGTCCTGGACTGGTTATCTTTTCTTTTTTGCCCTGCTTTATAGATTCCCCAAACCCCTTTTCCGTAACCCTTTTATTATGTCTTTCATTTTTTTCTGTTAAATTTTATTCTATTTTTTCCTCCTTATAAGCATCCTGGTTTTATTATTATTTTTTTTAGCTTTCTGAGGAAAAAATAGATTTTTAAAAGGTTCGCTTACCCCTTCAATTTCTCTATTTCTACCAAGTAGTTTTATTCAACCTTGGCTCTCCTCAGATCTCCTGTGATACTTTCAGCTGATATTTGAGAGAGAGCACTAAAAGGATGTTTAGAAATTCTGAGCAGGTCAGTGGGTAGGGTTTATCTACTGTGTACCTCAATATAGGGCTACTGAACTGAGTGGTTTCACTGGAGTACCTGATTGTGAGTATACTTATGATTTTTCCCTTGGGCTATTCAGATTTCCCAAAGAAAACATATTAAATCTGCTATGTGCAAGAAATCAGCCTGGCTGACAACACTATGGGAGCTGAGATGAAAGAAAGGGCTAATGGTCTTCACATTCAGTTATGTAAAATTTCACGTATACCCGTCTTTTTAGTACAGTACTCAAGCCTTCAATTGTACTTGCACCTTCCTGTTGAGATCCTCTTATTTGCCTTTGATTCTTCCATTTCTTCATTTTTCTTGCATGCTTCTTCTGTCTTTCCTCTATCTCTTGTTTTTAGCACCATCTTTTTTTTTTTTTTTCAGTTTAGTACCAAAACTTTAAGAGAAAGTTTAGCACCAAAAATTTTAGTACTAAGTTTTAGGCTTATGATGCTATGTTGAGAACTGCAGAGCAAATGTTCCAAAACAGAGGAATCTCTGCCCTTAGATAAGAAAAGCCCACTGTGATGTTTCTCTCTTTTCCTCATTCTCTGTCATTTCAGGACTTTCTGAAATTGTATTTAGCTCCCAATTTTTATTTGTTTTCTCAACTGCCAATGGTGTGTTTCACTAAGTGCTTTTGTGGTTGGTCTGTGATGGACATGTGTAATGACACAATAGTACTTTTCTGCTATAATCAAGTAGCAAGGATTAACCATCATTCTGCCATAGGGACCAAATACATACCAGCAACCATTACCTTCCTTGTAAGCTTCTTAAAAGATGAGAATGCAAGACAAGAAAATCCTGGAGTATTAAAAGGGAAAAGGTAGCTAACTTCAAATTAAATTCCAACACTACACTACTACAGAGAACTTCAAATTGTCTATATAAGATGTACAATTTGAAATTAGCAAGTCTACACAGGGTTTCCTCAATTTTTAGCTACCTAAAAAGCAATGCCCCTGCTTTTGCACAAGGTAAAGGAGGAACAAAAAATAAACAACAGTGCTAGCCTTTTTTTGTGAAGGACACTAATAACCAGTTCCTCCTGAGGGACGAGTTAAATGAAATGATAACCTTACTTTTTCTCTGTGAAACAGATGAATGATTATTTCCTTTTCTTTCTTATCAAGGTCAACTGCAGTGGCAACAAAACTACAGGGTGGGGCCCTGGCTGGTGTGGCTCTGTGGACTGGGCACTGGCCTGAGAACCAGAGGGTCACGGGTTCGACCCCCAGTCTAGAGCACATGCCTGGGTTGTGGGCCAGGTCCCCAGTAGGGGGAGTGCAAGAGGCAACCACACACTGATGTTTCTTCCCCTCTTTCTTCCTCCTTTCCCCTCTCTGAAAATAAAATCTTTAAAAATACAGGGTGGGGCAAATGTAGGTTTACAATTGTTGGTATGTGAAACAGAGTTTGTTCTTGTATTATTTACTAATGACTATATTATTTTCCATACGAACAACTGTAGACCTACTTTTGCCCCACCCTGTATAGTGTGAGTTATATATATAGCTTTAAATTATGTAGTAGATACATCAGAAAAGTACAAAGAGTGTACTTGAACAGTAAAAAATTAAAAATAAAGTAAAAACAGGTCAAATTAATTTTTCATAGTTACAAAAACATAACTCAAATATGTAAAATATTAGCATTTCAACACACATCAATATAAAAAGTTATTAGTGAAATATTTAACACTCTTTTTTTTCCATAGTAAGTCTTCAAAAGCTGGTGAGTACTTAACACTTACAACACATTTCAATTTGGACTGGCTACATGTAAGTACTCAATAGCCACATGTGGTTATTGGTTACTGTACTAGAAAATACAAATCCAATTAAGCGTATGTCTTAGAAATGGATGCTTAAAAATGTGGCAAATGTGTCCTTTACTAACCATTCCCCTGTTCTACTTTTCCCTACTAATTTCCTTTTTCTTCCCTGTCTGTACTCTCATTTTTCTTTCTTTTCCATCTTTGAAAGTAATCTTCTTTCCTTTTCTATTTTTGACTAGCTTTGCTTTGGCTTCACTGTTTTTATTTTATTTTTGATTTTAGAGAGAGGGGAAGGGAGGGAGGAAAGAGAGGGAGAGAAACATTGATTGGCTGCCTCTGGTACTCGCCCTGGCCAGGGACCAAGCCTGTGGGTATGTGCCCGACCAGGAATCAAACTGGCAACATTTGGGTTTGCATGGCAACCAACTGAGCCATGCTGGCCAGAGCTTCACTGTTATTCTTAGTAGTGAGTTGCAAAGACTATAAGTATGATCTTGACCCATACCTTTTTTACCTTCAGTGGAGACCCAGATTCCTCTTTTCAGGTGGTTAAGGTACAAGGCAGAGCTGACGAATTTTGTTCCTCTTATGCCAAAGGAAAGTATGAAAGCCAAAACAACTTTGCTTACACAGCCCTCAGATATTTTCCTATGCTGACCCCTGCTTTTCTGTCAAAGTAATGTGGATAAATTAAGGTATCTCACTTTAGGGTAAAAGACCCTTTAAAAAGTATTGGGCTTATCTAAATCAGGCAAGGTAGTCAGTCAACTCAATCAAGGACCCCGTTGATTATCTGACAGGGAAGAGTTTTAAAAAGGAGGTTGCTATGAGGTAAAAGTATTAGAACGGACCCAAGGGGTCCTCTAAAGGAAATGTCTCCACTGACATCCATGGGTTAATCCTTAGATGGACTTGCTTAGCAGAGGGTTCATATCAAGTGTTGGTGTGATTCAGCAGTGGTACAGGAGTGTTGATGCAGATATAGTCTGAGATTAAAAGCCTGAGGAAGGAGGTGGCAAACATCTCTTCCTATTTTCCTAGAACTTACCTTAGTCGTTTTTTTTGAATGGTTTAAAAAAAATCTTTGTAAAATGTTAATCAGAGAATTCAGCAAAGAGACTGTTCAAAATCTATCACTGTGTAAAACCAAAATTGGCCTGACATTTAACAATAAGGGGTTGTAAAACTAAATGCTATAGGACCTGAAATACTAATATGAAAGTTAACCATGTATAAGTAAATAACCGGATATTAGGAAACTAGTCCTTAAATAAACAGCCTTGTGCTGGGTTTTTCCAAAGTGTATACAGTATATATACACATATACACACACATACATGTAAATATATTTATGGATATGTTGTGTATATATATGTATGCACTTCAGACAACCCCCAGGAAAATTATCATTTAAGAATACCTGGCCAGATAGATCAGTTGGTTAAAGCATTGTCCCAATATGCCAAGATTGTGGGTTTGATCTCTGGTCAGGGCACATACAAGAATCAACCAATGAGCCCTGGCTGGGTGGCTCAGTTGTTGAGTGCCAGCCTGAGAATCCAAGGGTCGCTAGTTCAACTCCCAGTCTAGGGCACATGCCTAGGTTGACAGCCAGGTCCCCAGTGGGGGCCATAAGAGAGGCAACCACACATTGATGTTTCTCTCCTTCTCTTTCCCTCTCCCTTGCCCTCTCTAAAAAATAAATAAAATCTTAAAAACAAAACAAAAAAAAAGGAATCAACCAATGAATGTAATAATGGAACAACAAATCTATGTTTCTCTCCCTCTCCCTCTCTAAAATCAATAAATAAAATGTAAAAAAAAAAGAACACCTCTCTATACCTCAATAATTATAATGATCTAATTATATCAATACTTTACCCATGCATTAAAAACATCAAATATGACATACTGCACTTGCATAGAACTTTGCAATTTACAAACCACTTTCCCATGTATTAGGTCATTTGATCCAAATAACAACCGAATGAAAATGGCAGGGTAGTCATCCATTCATATATCAAACACGTGCTGAGAGCTGATAACAATAAATAAGACTTAATTCCACATACTTGAGGTGCTCACAGCCCAAGTAAGAAAGAAAAGAAATTAACAAATAAACACTCCTGTACATCATAAACGTGTATAAGGGTCTATGAAAGTGCTAAGGACTGAGTGTCTAAAGTGGTATGAAGATTCTTATTGTATACGGGAGAAACTCACACTCAGGAAAGCTAAATGACCTGACCAAGATTTCACAGGAGGTCAACAGCAATGTTTTTGCCTCCTAATCCAGTATTCTTTTTACTACATCAGACTCACTGCTCTCTGAAGTGTGACAGCTGCTTTATACTCCATGAGAGATGGCTTCTGTTGGAGAAAAATTTTCCTTTCCCTGTACCCTCTCCAATGTTTCTGGATAATCAATGCTGATTTCTCTTCTATTTCCCGATTATGTTTTTCCACCTGACCTAAAAAGAGGATAGACACCATTACAACCTACTGACCTCTACGCTCTATCAAATTCTGGAATTAGGATAATGATAGTAACAAAAATATTACAGTCCTCTTTTTAAAAAGAATACTTTTCACTTATTTTCCCAATTCTATTATTTTACAATGGTTCAAAGATTTCAGAAACAAAGAACTCCAAAAGGTTTCCTAGATTTCAGGTTATACAGCTACTTTGGAGCAAAGATTCATAAAATGTTTTGTGTCACAGAAAAAAAGGGCTGGAAATCCAGTAGCAAGAACATTTTAAAAAAAAGAATCACCAGTACATGGTTAGAAAGTCATTTAGTACTTCCACAGGGAAAGGGAAAAACAGATCTATGTGTTATCTGTGTTTCCACATTTCTCTGAGTCACTCACTCGGTTCTACAGATGACTTTGTTTTTACTTTCTGGAAGTTGGTTAGTATATAGCCCAGGGTTCACAGCGGCTAACTGATAGAATAAGGCAGTAGAAGGTAATAATAAAAAGGGATGTATTTGAGAGACAGTACAAAAAATTGATAGAATTTAATGACCAACTGAATGTGGCAGAAAGAGAGGGGAAAAACTGTAGGTTGTTTCACAGATGGGAAACTGAGCAGACTACTGGTACAATTACCTGAGATTGGGAATGCAGAGAAAGGAAATTAGAAGGGGGGAGATAAGGACTAGATTTTGGGATGTTTGTGGCTACCTAAATAAAACTACCCAAAAGGCAGCTGGCTACAAAGCTATGTTGTCCCATAGTCAACACTAGCAAAGCAAAAACCCCCTAAAAACCAAAAAACTACTTAAGTTTAAATAAAATAAAGTAAAAAACTCAGGTCCTTAAGTAAAGTACACTAACCACATTTCAAGTACTCAAATCACTTCTAGCCAGTGGCTAAGTTTGGACAGTGCAAATACAAAACATTTCATTTTGTGTTGGGAGGGAGGGTGAGAATGGAGACAAAGATTTCAGAATGCTCAACAATCAGTTAGTAGTTGAAGCTACAGTCATGGATATGATACCACAGTAACAGCAGCCTGCCAATAATTGGGTGGAGTTGCAACACCAAGAGGCAGCTGTATTTATGGAAAGGTAGCAAAATAAGAAACTAGTGAAGGACACTGGGAATGAGTACTAGGAAGGAAGAACAAAAAAAGACCTTGAAACCAGTCAGATCTCAGACTACACTTTAATATGAATTTCAGCTTAATGTGTCAAAGGTGACAAGAAGGTGTCAAAAGGTTTGTACTGGGGTATGAGTGAAGTTTCTAATGGCAGAATGGTGATATTCTAACTCCAGCTGTCAATTCATGGGATTCTTTCTATATGTCATTGACATCTATCTTTAAGACTATGTTTGCCCATTTCACTAATTTATCTGAAATATAAGAATAGAAAAATTAGTGGAGAGATAGCTCATCATCAAGTAATAGGCCTTAGTAAGAAAAAGTAGTCACTTTTTTTAATTCAAGAGATTTAATAAGGTTTATCTTATTAAAAAGGAAAAGGTCCAAATTTTTAAAAAGAAATCACCAAATAGCTAGGAAATTTGGTTTATTACAAGATATCCTAAACATTCTTACACTTATAAAATTGATACTGCTACCCACCTGGATGAACTATTTCCAGCATACTCAGCCGTAATTCTCGGGAAAGTCTCATGGCTCTCTGTCTTTGAAGCTGCAGTTGTAATCTGTGGTCCTCTTCTTCCTTCTGCCTATTTAGCTCCAGTAATATCTTTGCTCGTTTAGATCTGTGATGGAAACAGTAAGTACCATATACATAATTTTCATAAATCCTATGTCTACTCAGAAGTATATTAAAAATGCTTAAACTCATCAGTAATCATATGAATACAGACAAAATTTTTTTTAACATAATTCCTAGTGTTGTTGGAGTATAATGAAATGAATTTTCACATGCTATTGCTATATAACCTCCCTGGAGAAATATTTTAAAAACACATCAAAGCCCTAATGGTAACCAATTAATTCCATTTCTAGTAATTTTCTTAAGGTAAAACCTGGTATGTGTGTGAAGATTTATATTCATAGATGTTCTCCATAGCATTGCAACAGTAACAAGTTGAAAACAAACCATATGTCCCACAATAGTGAGCTGGATAAATCTGGTTCACTGGATAGGTACTACGAAAAAATAGAAATTTCAAAGAATATTCAGTAACATGGGAATATACCAACAATCTAATGCCAAGTGAAAATAAAATCAGGACATAAAAAGATCCAAATTCTGTTAAAAACATATATATATATAATATCTATATAGGAAAATAAATGGCTAAAAACAAAAATGTCAACAGGTATCTACACTGCATGGAATGATTATGGGCAATTTTAATTTTCTTCATATGTTTACCTATTTCTCAATTATTATTACTTTTAGAATATGTGGCCACAAAATTTTATTTAATTAGTATTTCTGTATTATCTGCTTTTACTTACCAAACTTTCTACTTAGCCATTTCCAACCAGTTTTGAATGCTTCCTACATCACTATGTAAGGGGATCACATATATTGGTCCCTAGTAAACATACTACACTCAAAAAGCCTTCAGATAAGCATAGAAAAAGAAATCAAAGAGGGTAAGAAGAGAAGCAGAATGCAGTATTTATCTCTGTAGACTCAATCTGCATGTACCTCACTCAAGAGCATTTGCTTTCCTTGTACTCTTAAAAGGTAGACGTCATAATGGTGCAGAGAGGGTTGTTTTTCAACTCAATTTCTTTTGAAAAATCAAGAACAATTAGGCATAAGAAAACTTTAAAACAAAAGTATTTTAAAGCAGAGAAGAACTCATAAAATAATTTTGGTAACATTTCGTGTTTGTTGTTTTCTTTCAGTTTCTTAACTGCTACCGATTACAATTTGTTTTCTTTGGTTTTACACTTAGACCAAAGTTGAGAGTTTATTTCTTTCAAAATGTCTTTCTTGATCACAATTTAAAAACAAAAAACACCCCGAACTGACAGAAAATCGAACTGTATGGAAGTCCCACAACCAAGGAGATAAAGAAGAAACATTCATCCAGACCAGTCGGAGGGGCAGAGACAGGCAGCTGGGCAGAGAGGACTCATGGCAAGGCGGCAGCTGGCAGACCCAGCAAGGTGGTGGACTGTGGAGCAAGGTGGGCAAAGCTGTAGCTGGCCAGCCAGGCAGCAGCTGGTGGACCAGGTGACAGATCACACGACCCAGGGCTCCAGAGCAGGGAAATAAAGCCTCAAACCACTGATTGAAAACACCTGTGGGGGTTGAGGCAGCAGTGGGAGAAACTCCCAGCCTCACAGGAGAGTTTGTTGGAGAGACCCACAGGGGCCTAGAATGTGCACAAACCCACCCACTCAGGAAGCAGCACCAGAGGGGCCCAATTAGACTGTGGGTAGCAGGGGAGTGACTGAAAAGTGGCAGAGAGTGAAGCAAGCGCCATTGCTCCCTATTGGACCTCTACCCCACATACAGCATCACAATGCAGCCACGAGCGTTACCCCACCCCGGTGGACACCTAAGGCTCCGCCCCTTTATGTAACAGGTGTGCCAAGACAAAAAAAATGGCCCAAATGAGAGAACAGATCAAAGCTCCAGAAAAAATACAACTCAGCCACAAAGAGATAGCCAACCTATCAGATGCACAGTTCAAAACACTGGTAATCAGGAAGCTCACAGAATTGGTTGAATTTGGTTGCAAATTAGATGAAAAACTGAAGGCTATGCTAAGAGAGACAAAGGAAAATGAACGGGGAACCAATAGGGATGGGAAGGAAACTGGAACTCAAATCAACAGTGTGGACCAGAAGGAAGAACATCCAACCAGAAAAGAATGAAGAAACAAGAATTCAAAAAATGAGGAGAGGCTTAGGAACCTCCAGGACATCTTGAAACATTCCAACATCTGAATTGTAGGGGTGCCAGAAGGAGAAGAGGAAGAACAAAAAATTGAAAACTTACTTGAACAAATAATGAATGAGAACTTCCCTAATCTGGCAAAAGAAATAGACTTCCAGGAAGTCCAGGAAGCTCAGAGAGTCGCAAAGAAGCTGGACCCAAGGAGGAACACACCAAGGCACATCATCATTGCATTCCCCAAGATGAAAGAGAAGGAGAGAATCTTAGAAGCAGCAAGAGAAAAGGACACAGTTGCCTACACAGGAGTTCCCATGAGACTGTCAGCTGATTTCTCCAAAGAGACCTTACAGGCAAGAAGGGGCTGGCAAGAAGTATTCAAAGTCATGAAAGGCAAGGACCTACATCCAAGATTACTGTATCCAGCAAAGCTATCATTTAGAATGGAAGGGAAGATAAAGTGCTTCTCAGATAAGGTCAAGTTAAAGGAGTTCATCATCACCAAACCCTTATTATAGGAAATGTTAAAGGGACTTATCTAGGAAAAAGAAGATCAAAAATAGGAACAGTAAAAATGACAGCAAACTCACAGTTATTAACAACCACACCTAAAACAAAAAGAAAAGCAAAGTAAGCCAACAACTAGAACAGGAACAGAACCACAGAAGTGGACATTACATGGAGGGTTATGTACAGGGGAGGGGGAAGGGGAGGGAGGGGGGAAAGGTACAGAGAATAAGCAGCATAAATGGTAGGTAGAAAATAGACAGGGGGAGGGTAAGAATAGTATAGGAAATGTAGAAGACAAAGAAGTTATATGTATGACTCATGGACATGAACTATAGAGGGGGAATGTGGGAGGGAGGGGGTGTGCAGGATGGAGGTACGGGGGGGAAATGGGACAACTGTAATAGCATAATCAACAAATATATTTAAAAATAAAATAAAATAAACTCAAGCAATTAAAAAAAAAAAAAAAGCATGGAGACATGGAAAGGGCTGGCCCCTGCTCCCAAGTGAGGCAGTTGAGAATCTGGAGGGAAATCTTGGCTGCAAAAGTACTCCCTGAGGAGTGTGGGGTCTCAACCCCATGCCGGATCCCCAACCCAGAGCACCAGAGCTGTGAGGAAGTGTACCAGTCAGGAAAAGGAGCCCACAAAACATCTGGCAGTGAAAATCAGTGGACGTTCTGTCTCCCTAGGAGAGAAGGGAATATGCTTGAAACCCAAGTGCTCTCTTAAAGGGCAATACACAGGATCTTGATCTTGGACACTTACCAAGGGCTCTGGTAGAGGGAAGCACATATGGGAGTTATAGAGAGATCTGGGTTATATGGCCCCAAGGAAAGATATGGAGAGTCAGCCACGGAGGTCCAAGGTCCCTGTGCTGAGTCCCTATCCCATACTACACTCAGACACCATCTTCCCAGGATTGAGCCCTCGTATTCTTACAGCACCAGCCTGGGAACTGCATTAGCCCATCCTCCAACTACTGTTGGCACCACCCAGCTGAACTTGAGTCCGGCAGGAAGGTCTGTCTGCTGGCTGCACTCAGCAAGGATGTTTGATGTGCTCTTTTTCTGGAGAAACTCCTGGCAGGCACTCAATCACTGAGCTGTGTAGCTGTGGAACAGAAGCCATTCTCCTCCTCAGTGCATGCACAGATACAGCACACAAGACTACAATAGGAGACTCATTTGACCTGTCCTACCAACTCCCACTGACCCCACGCTGCTGCGCTTGCTCCTGCAGAAGGGCTGGCCGACTGTACCCAAATGGAACCTGTGGTGCACTGGAATAATTAGGGGTGCACAGTTAGGGGCAGAGACTCAACTAGAGACTCAGTGGAATGGCTCTGGAGTAGGGGCCACTTTCTCCATACCGAGTGCCTTCCCATCCTACTCCCAAGCATGAGATCCATTAGCCCTGTCCTCCTGACACCAGTCGCCCACCCTATTGAGCTTGTGGCACATGGAAGAGACTGCAGGTTGTGGCCAGCCTGGGCCCATTCTACAGTCTGTCTTTGGAAGGCTCTTGAGGAAGACCAGTTAACCTCAGTGGGTAGTGAAGCAGTGGGCGAGTGGAGGCAAATCTTAGGGTGCCTTTGGCCTTTAACTGATCTGCCCCTAGTTCAATGCTGGGTGAAGCCAACCCTCGTACACAGCTTAGCCCCTTCCTATGTGGGCCTCTACTGGGCCCATACCAAGGCCCAGTAGAGGCAGCCACAGTGAATCAGGTGATAGCTCCAGACAGGTAGCCGAAGGCTGGTTATAGGCAGCTTCTGACACTGACCTTCCTGCAACCCCACCCAAGTGAACCCAGAACCAACACAACCAGTAGTGGGCTTCAGACCACAGCAAAGCTCGACCTCACTAACCATACAAGTGGCACACCCAAAGCCAGATCCTAGCAGGGACAACTGCTAGGGACAACTCTACCTTGGTGGGCAGCCCCCGCACAGTGGCTCATACACTGTAACTGAGGTTGATCCTTATAGTCAGCCAGCCTGAAGGTTAACCCTACCCACAAATGGGCCAACAGCATTCAAGGCTCAACTGCAACAGAAGGGTATACATAACTCACACAAGACATTCCTGGAGCATCTAGCTCACATGAACTGGAAGATTGTGCCACTGAGTCCCAGAAGATACCTACAAAATACAACCATAGTAACAAGTTTGGGAGTCATAGCAGATATACATAATATACTGAGACAAAAAAAAAAAAAAAAGGCAGAAAGTGAGGAAACAAACATTCCCCAAAATGAAAGAACAAGAGAAATCCCCAGATAAGGAATTAAATGAAATATAAGCAACAAAGACACCAGATGCAGAGTTCAAAACAATGGTTATAAGGGTACTCAAGGACCTTAGGGAAAAATGATCTCAGTGAGAACTGAAACAGAGATAGGAGGCAATAAAAAAAGACATAGAAACTGTAAAAACAGAAATACAGGAATAGAATATCTAAAATAAAGAATACACCAGAAAGAATCAAAAACAGGTTAGATAAAGCAGAGGACTGAATCAACAATTTAGAGGACAAAATAACAGAAAACACCCAAGCAGAGCAGGAAAAATAAAAAAGAATTTTAAAAGTGATAGAAGTGTAAAAGACCTCTGGGACATCATCAATCATAACAACTTCTGCACAATAGGAATACCAGAAGGAGAAAGGAGAGAGCAAGAGATCAAGAATCTGTTTGAAGAAATAATGGCTTAACCTGGGGAACGAAAAAGACATACCCGTTCAAAAAGCATAGAGTCCCAATCAAGATGAACCCAAAGAGGACCACACCAAACCACATAAAAATTAAAATAGCAAATGGTAAAGACAAAGAAAGAATCTTAAAAGCAGTAAGTAAGAGGGGCTCCCATATAAGACTGTCAGCTAATTTCTCAACAGAAACACTTCAGGACAGAAGGGATTGGCATGAAATATTTCAAGTAATGAAAAGCAAGGAACTGCAACCGAGACTACTCTATCCAGCAAGGCTATCATTTAAAAATTGAAGGTGAAAAAAAGAGCTTGCTAACCAAAAAGAAGCTAAAGGAGTTCATTACAACCAAACTAGTACCTCAAGAAAGGTAAAGGGTCTTCTTTAAGAAGAAAAAAAAAACCCAGAGGAATATTGTTATGAAGAACAAAATGGCAATAAATATGTAGCTATCAATAATCATTTTAAATGTAAACAGATTAAATTCTTCAATCAAAAGACATAGGGTTGCTGAATGGATAACAAGACCCATATATATGCTGTTTACAAGAGACCACCTCAGAACGAAAGATACACACAGACTGAAAGTAAAGGGATGAAAAAAAGATTTTGTGCATGAAAACATATGGCAATACTTTGTGAGACAAAACAGAATTCAAAACAAAGCCCATAACAACATACAAAAAGGAGATTACATAATACTAAGCAGATCAATCCAATAAGAGGACATACATTGATTAACCCAACATAAAAGCCCCTAAATATGGACTAAAGGGAGAGACTGACAGTAATACAGGCATAGTGAGGGATTTTAACACCCTATTAACATAAATGGATAGATCTTCCAGACAAAAAATCAACAAACAGCAGCCTTAAACGACACACTACACCAGATAGGTTTAATTGTTAGTGAAAATGCAGATTGGTGCAGCCACTGTAGAAAGCAGTATGGAGTTTCTTCAAAAAATTAAAAATGGAACTGCCTTATGACCCAGCAATTTCACTTCTGGGAATATAACCAAAGAAATCTGAAACACTATTTGAAAAAATGTATGTTCCCCTATGTTCCCCATTGTTATTTACAATAGCTAACATTTGGAAGCAGTCCAAGGTGGGTGGATAAAAAAGCTGTTGTAGATTTACACAATGGACTACCACTTGGCTGTAAAAAAGAGTGAAATCTTACCTTTTGTAACATCACGGATGGACCTGGAGAGTATTATGCTAAGTGAAATAAGCCAGTTAGGGAAAGATAAGCACCATATGATTTTACTTCTATGTGGCATCTAATGAACAAAATAAACTAATAAAACAGAAACAGATTCACAGATACAGAGAAGACTGACAGCTGTCAGAGAGGAGGGCAATTGGGGGTCTGGGTGATAAAGGTGAAAGGATTAATAAGCAAAGTAAACAAACAAAAACTCAGACACAGAAAACAGTATTGTGTACCAGAGTGAAAGGGGGGACGGGGCAGGTAGAATAGGTCATGGGGGGGATTAAGGGTGATGGAAGGAGACTTGACATTGGGTGGGGAACACACAATATAATATACAGATGATGTATTATAGAATTGTACACTTAAAACCTATATAATTTTATTAACCATATCACCCCAATAAATTCAATACAAATTTTTTAAAAAACAAAAACCAGAATGTCTTTCTTATCTATATTATCAAAGGTAAAGAAGACCTCAAGTATATGTGTGCCAAAAGGAGAAGGGGTTCTAGAGAGGTTGTAGGGTGAGTTGAATAGTATCTAGGTATCTCTTGCTTCTCCCGAGAGTCAGATCAACTTAAAAACCTTTCTCTTCCCTTCCCAGTAGCTGTTGGAAACATGCCTCTCCTATGGAACCTTTGGGGACTTCTGGGTTGTGAGCATGTAGGTAAGGATGTTTTGCCCTTTACCTACTTACGGAGGGTAAAAGAGAACAGACCCTAAAACAACATCTTCTTCCAAATTGATGAAAACAAAACAAAACAACACTTGTTTCTAACTACTAGGTGATTATAGATTACAACACCTATTGTGTATTTATCATTACTTTTAATACACTAAACATAGAAATCATTAAAACTGCTTTACTAGGACATTTAATCTGGCAAAAAAAACCCATTAAGTTTGGGAAACAGCTTAAGCTTACAGGTAATGAAATATGGCAAAACTGAAAGACTATGAAGCATATAGGTGGAAGTAAAATATAAACCAACGAGATAGTCAGAAAGTGAGGTTCATTGACTGAAATGACTACAAATTGTAAATATGCTTCTGGATTCATGAGATTTAATTTCATCCTTGAAAGCATGCATGTGCATATACACACACATACCACAAACAAGATAGCTCTTAGGTCATTTTATGAAAAAGTCATTTATGATAAAGGATGCATTTCTCACGCAGTCTAGCTTAAAGCTAAATTTTAGTTCACTATTTTAAAATATTTTTATAACTGAGAAATGCAGCTGCACTTACTAAGAGTTTGTTTGCTTAAAAAAACCACTGACTTCTGCAACATGCAAGTTTCACTTAGGCAAACTAAAATTTAGCTTTAAGCTAGGCTGCATGAAAAATCACCTCTGAGATGGGTCTATTTATCATAAGTGACCTAAGCGCTAAGTCATTTATATGTGTGTTCGTTTCATTGCCTCTAAGTACCTGATAGGTTAGTCATATCAAAAACTAGGCCATGTCTTCAGTATTTCATTTTTAGTTTACTTGAAACAGACATAAATGATAAACTATGTCATATCTCAATAACCTTATCTATTTGTGCCCTATTTACTGAGAAATACAAGGTTGACATACTTAAATACACAAACATGTTTTTATCGTAACTACATATAAACAATTATAGCAATTTTTGGTTTAAAGGGTTTAAAAAGGTAATCGACTATCACTGGCTTCCCCCATAGGCTCAGCCCACAAAAACATCTTATTAAGTGAATAAGATTATGTATATGTTACATTACAGTCTTGTCTTACATTATGTCCTCTGCTTTGAAAGTGCATCTAGTTACTGGAGTGCTGTTACTCAGAAATGTATATAACAACAATGAAAGTAAGAATAAAAGAAACAGATTAGAAAATTGAAAAAAAAAAACCCACAAAAACCCAAATCCCTATGTTTTCACTCAGCTATACTCTAATTAAGATGTACCTAGACCTCTCGGGTCATCATTCCTCTCACCAAAATTTTTTACCTGAAATTCCTCTGTAAAATAATCACAGCAGATGGAAGCTTCTTTAATCTCTTCCTGGTTTGGAAACCCTTCCAATAAGCTTGAATCAAGCAAGCTGCTTGGTGTAGTTTCTGAAATTAAACGCCAGAATTAACTTAGAGACATCTATAAGAAAGACTTTTTTAGTAAGTTTACCTCTTAAACTATCAGGCCTGAGGAAATATTAATACCATCTCTAATATGTTGGGCACGAGGCAACATTTTCTTAGGCCCAGGTCAAGGAAAGCGTATGAATATTAAACCTGACCCCCCCCCCCCCCCAAAGGAGGTATGTTAGGCTCACTTAGGCAATACCTAAAATGTGGATTCAACGTATAAAGAACTCTGTACAGGCTAAAAAATAAAAATTAAAAAGGGCCTGGTGTTAACATTCAGTCCATAAATAATCCCTTTCCCCATCAAACTATGGCTGCTCTGGATCTTGGGAAATAACTAAAGAAAGGGGGAGAAAGAAAAAACAAAAGATTCAAGAGGCTACCACTCCAAATTTTGAAATTAAAACACTTACTGAAATGTTAGCAAGTTATCATACACATCATAAATTAATACCTGCTCTTCTACTTCCTGATCGACCTTAGGGCTTAAAAGGCGAACAAGCTGTCTAAATTCTTGACAAAACTCTGTCCCAGGCTCTTGTTTATTTAGTAGGCTTCTGAGTCCTGAAATGGAATAAAACAGATACAATTAATACTAACAGAACATGATTTTATTAGCTAATCTGTTAATATGAGGTTAAAAAGGCTGATTTAGAAACAAAGGAACATAACAAGATTAATCACATGATTTTGTTTTTCCTTATCTCAAAGACTTTCAGAGTAAGGACTTTAGGATACTCCTCTGTCCTAAGAGTTCTTATGTGCTCTATCCTAAAAATCCTTGTGTAATCTGATGCAAAATGTTTAGTCAATCGCTTTAATTTAAAAAAGGGGAGTGGAATCATTGCAATAAGTTGAAAAGTAGATACATAATTTACTTTCTGTTTTAACATAAATAACTTAAACTGAAATATTTTCTAAAAGATAATGAATACATACTGAGTAATGCCTACCCAGTAGAAACACTTAAGCAGGTTTAATTATTAGTCACTATTAATTAAAGTTATTGTTAAATAAAAATATACAGTACTGTAAATAACTTGGGGCAAATCAATAGGTTCCTGAGCAAATAGCATAGGAGTGTTATAACACTAAAATATTCCATTTTCATTCCAAAATAAAACAAAACAGCATGAAGTACAAAGTATGTACAATTTCCAAGACATGTTGAAATGACATATTATAATGTATATATTCAATGTAAGTAAGTTAGCTATGATGGCTTTGGAGTGTACAATTGGGGAAGCCACTATATGAATCTTTCCACAATTCTTACTCTCTTTAAGACTGAAGTTCTCGGGGGTGGGGGGTGGAGGCGGAAGAGGGCATAGGGGGATAAATGATGATGGAAAAAAAGGACTGAAGTTCTCAGTAGTATTAGTAATTGTAAAATATCTTGAAGAAACTGAGTAAGTTCTACTATTCAGAAAAGAAAGGGAAGGATTGTTAAGGTGAAATTCCTTTATAATGAACTGCTGGAATATTCACATTTCTATAGAAGAAATTACAGATTTAAAAAATGTACATCTGGCACAATATCAACTAGATGATTTTATTACTGGCACTTTCTCTCCTTCTCTATCCCTGTAACACAAAATAATTACAATGTTCATAGTAATGACTGGTACAAGGCAAGTTAGTAAAAGTGTACCAACAAGAATTATGAAAGAATAGCCCTGGCTGGTGTGGCTCAGTGGATTCAGCGCTGGCCTGCGAACCAAAGGGTTGCCGGTTCAATTCCCAGTCAGGGCACATGCCTGGGTTGTGGGCCAGGTCCCCAGTAGGGGGTGCTCAAGAGGCAACCACACTGGGATGTTTCTTTCCCTCTCTTTCTCCTTCCCTTGCTCTCTCTCTAAAAAAATAAAAAATCTTAAAAAAAATTATAAAAGAATACTTTGGTATTAAATGTGTCACATTGCATTCTAATCTTTTAAATTTTCCTTGATATAATCCTGTATAAATACATATATTTAATAAACTAGAATCTACTTCCTCATTCTAAGAAAATATACTCAATAAGAAAATACACTGTAGTGATTCATGACTGGCGAGCAAAGAAATAAAACAAAGCTAACATAAATTTGCTTGAAAATTTTTAGAAAACTGTGTAATCTTAAGTAAATTACCTAACTTTTCTGTGTCTCTGTTCCCACTGCTATAAAATAAAGAATAAATAGCCCTCATAGGTTTGTTATGATATTTTAATGCATGTAAAGTATGTAGAGTAGAATCTAACACACAGTAAACCTTCAATTAAATGGAAGCTATTATGTGAGAATGGTAATACATTAAGCCCTTTCCACCTTAAAATTTTCTGACTCTTTATTCACATATACATTTAATTTAGCAGTGAGGAGAATGTTTTGTTTTTGAGGAATGTTTGTTTTTGAGCAGTAAGGGAGTTAAAGAGTAATTATTAATTGATGTAAAGACCAAAAGTGTGGTCAATTGTCAAGCACAGCTCTGTTTTCCCCAGTAAAGTTAGTCTTGGTAAGGTCACTGATCTGTTTGGTCATAACTTTATAACACTATATGGTATATTCAATACACAACTTTTTTGTCAGAGAGTAAATATTAATTGTCAACTCATCACAATGTACCATATGCTGTCTGTGAAGACAGGAAGACAGCTTGATTACATAAATACTTTTTCCTGAATTGGTTATCTGTTGTGATAGGGTTTTATTTGCACATTTCAATTATTGCCTTTTTCAATAAAAATGTTATTTTTTCAAATCTCAAGAAAAGAAAGAATAAATGTACTACCTTTGTAGCAGGCACTTAGTCTTAGTAAAATCAAAATTTCCTGATGGGATTGTGCCATCAACAGTAGCAGCTTTGTAGCAGTACTTCTCATGACTGGACTAAGAGTTGATAAAAGCTTGAAAATAACTTCATCTAGAATTGAATGCAGCGTTTTTGCTTCTATTCTGAGTAAATCACCACTAATAAAACAAAATTAAAAAATGAAAAAATGTACCATTATTAATTGATATATAGATATCACAACATATTAAAGATAAAATGTTCAGCAACTTGATGCCTGACTGGCCTGATCCAAGAAGATAACCATTTTTTTAAATGTGTAGCTTAGTTCCAAGAATGCAGCACAACAAATCGATTAGTATTTATTGAATTCATACTATGTCTAAGGCACCATGCTAGGTAAAATAGGGAATACAAAGTAGCCAGAGGCCCTCTCCTCAGAAAAACATACAACCAAATTGTGGAGTAAAGATAAATGTGTAAAATGCTAAATAGATGACTCAAAAGCTTCAAGGCAACAATAAGAAAACCACAAGACAGTAGTATTACATGGTTCATTGCTTAATGATGTATGGAGACAAAAATGCTTGACTGTACTAGCTAGAAACTCCAATACAATGTTCAGAAATGATCAGAGTGGGCGTTCTTGTCTTGGTCGGTATTACAGGATAGCATTTAGTAATTTACCATTAAGAATCTCAACTGTAGGTTTCTCCTAGATGTCCTTCATCAGGTTGAGGAAGTACTACCTCCTATTACTACTTTGCTAAGAGTTGTTTTGTTTTAAATTGAATTTATTGGGGTAATATTAGTTAATGAAATTATATAGGTTTCAGTTGTACAATTCTATAATATATAATCTGTATATTGTATTGTGTGTTCTTCACTCAAGGTCAAGTATCCTTCCATCACTATCTAACCCACCATACCCTCTTCTACCTTCCCCAAACCCCCTCTCCCTCTGGTAATCACCTTACTGTTGTCTGTGTCTATGAGGCTTTTTTGGGGGAGGGGGAGGAGGCTTAATCCCTTCACCTTGTCCAGTGCCCAAACTGCCTTCCCATCTGACAGCTGTCAGTCTGTTTTCTGTATCTATGAGTCTGTTTCCATTGTATTTATTTCGATTAGATTTCACATAAAAGTGAAATATATGGTACTTGTTTTTCTCTCACTGGCCTCTTTCACACAGAATGACACTCTCCAGGACCATCCAAGACAACACAGAAGGTAAGACCGCATTCTTTTTCACTGACAAGTAGTATTCCATTGTGTAAATGCACCATAGTTGGTTTTATCTACTCATCTACTGATGGGCACCTGGGCTGCTTCCAAATCTTGGCTATTGTAAATAATGCTCCAGTAAATACAGGGGTGCGTATATTCTTTCAAATTCATGTTTTGAGTTTCTTCAGATATAATCCCAGAAGTGGAATTTGCTGGGTCATAAAGCAGTTCCATTTTTAAGTTTTGCAGGTAACTCCATACTGCTTTCCACAGTGGCTGCACCATTCTGCATTCCCACCAACAGTGCACAAGGGTTCCCTTTTATTCGCATACTTGCCTACACTTGTTTGCTAATTTATTAATGATAGCCATTCTGACAGGCATGAGATGATATCTCACTGTGGTTTTAATTTGCATTTCTCTGATGATTGGTGACAAGGAGCATCTTGCATACGTCTATTGGCCATCTGCATGACCTCTTTGCAGAAGAGTCTATTGAGGTCCTTTGCCCATTTGTATATTGGTTTCTTTTCTCTTGGTGTTGAGTTTTATAAGTTCCTTACAAATTTTGGATATTGACCCACTATTAGATATATCACTGATGAATTAGTTCTCCCACTCAGTGGGTTTTCTCTTCATTTTGTTGATGGTTTCCTTTGCTATGCAAAAACTTTTCAGTTTGATGGCAGTCACATTTGTTTATTTTTTCTTTTGTTTCCCTTACCTATGAAGATATATCAGAAAAAATACTGCTACGAGAAATGTTCAAGATTTTACTGCCTATATTTTCTCCTAGGATTTTTTATGGTTTCAAGTCTTACATTTAAGTCTTTAATCCATTTCGAGTTTTTCTTGTGTATGATTTAAGGTGGTCTAGTTTCACTTTTTTTGCATGTTATCTGTCCAATTTTACCAATACCATTTACTGAAAAGACTGTCTTTACCTCTCTGCATATTCTTGCCTACTTTGTCAAATATTAACAGACCATATAGGCATGGGTTTATTTCTTGGCTCTCTATTCTGTTCCATTGATCTACAAGTCTGTTTTTATGTGAGTACCATGATGTTTTGATTACTATAGCCTTGCAGTATAGTTTGATACCAGGTAGTGTGATTCCTTCAACTTTGTTCTTCTTTCTCAAGATTTCTGTGGCTAGTTGGGGTCTTTTGTGGTTCCATATAAATTTTTGGATTATTTGTTCTAGTTCTGTGAAATATGCCATTGGTATCTCAATAGGAATTGCACTGAATCTATAGATTGCTTTGGGTAGTATAGACATTTTAATTATGCTAATTTCTCCTATCCATGAACACGATATATGCTTTCACTTATTTTTCTTCTTTAATTTCTTTCTTCAGTGTCTTATTTTCCCAGTACAGATCTTTTACATGTTTGGTTAAATTTATTCCTAAATTTACATTTTTTTCATGCAATGTAAATGGGATTGTTTTCTTAGATTCCCTTTGTGATAGTTCATTATTAGTGTATAAACTGCAACTGGTTTCTGAATATTTATTTTGCATCCTGCTACTTTACTGAATTCATGTATCAGTTTTAGTTTTTTTTAAATTTAAAATAATTGATTTATTTAATTTTAGAGGGGAAAGGAGGGAAAAAGAGGAGATAAACATCAATATGCGGTTGCCTCTCACCCACCCCCCAACAGGGGACCTGGCCCGAAACCCAGGCATGTGCCCTGATTGGGAATTGAACCAGTGACCCTTTGGTTCGCAGGCTGGCACTCAATCCACTGAGCCACTCCAGCCTGAGCAGTTTTTTGATGGAATCTTTAGGGTTCTCTATATACAGTACCATGTCATTTGCAAATAATTACAGTTTTACTTCCTCCTTTCCAATTAGGATGCATTTTATTTCTTACTCTTGTCTGATTGCTGTGGCTATGACTTCCAGAACTATGTTGAGTAAGAGTGGTGAAAGTAGACATCACTGTCTTGTTCCTGACCTTAAGAGGAATGCTTGCAGATTTTACCTATTGAGTATGATGTTGGTTGTGGGTTTGTCATATATTACTTGTACTATATTGAGGTATGTTCCCTCTGTTCTCTGCAGTTTTGATCATAAGTGGTGTTGGATTCTATCAAATGCTTTTTCTGCATTTATTTGTATGATCTCATGGTATTTATCCTTCATTTTGCTTATGTGGTGTATCACATTTATTATCTGTGCCTACTGTAGCAACCTTAGAGCCCCAGAATAAATACCACCTGATCATTGTGTATGATCTTTTCAATGTGCTGCTGGGTCCAGATTGCTAATATTTTGACAACTTTAGCATTCAGCAGGTATACTGATCTATAATTTTCCTTTTTGTAGTACATTTGCCTGGTTTTGAAATTATGATAATGCAGGCCTCAAAATGAGTTTGGAGTTTCTTCCTCTTGAATTTTTTGGAATAGTTTGGGAAGGAGAGGTGCTAATTCTTCTTTGAACATTTGGTAAAATTCACCTGTGAAGCCACATGGTCCAGGACTTATGTTTATTGGAATTTTTTTTTTTTTACTGCTTCATTTTTATTAGGTATAATCTGTCTATTCAGATTCTCTGATTCTTCCTGATTTACTTTGGAAAATTGTATGTTTGTAGGAATTTTTCCATTTCATCCAGGTTGTCCCAATTTTTTTGGTATATAGTTGTTTGTGTTATTTTCTTATAATCCATTATATATCTTTGGTATCAGTTGTTACTTCTGTTTCATTCTCTTTCATTTCTGATTTTATTTGGTGTCCTCTCTCTCTCTGATCTGAAGTTTGGCAATCTTTGACAGTAATACAGTCATAGTAAGGGATTTTAATCCCCATTGATATCAATGGATAGATCTTCCAAACAGAAAAGAAACAAGACCTAGCTGGTGTGGCTCAATGCTTAAGTGCCAGCCTGTGAGTCAAAGGGTCACAGGTTCGATTCCCAGTCTAAGGCACATGCCTGGGTTATGGGCCAGGTCCCCAGCAGGGGGCATGTGAGAGGCAACCACACATTGATGTTTCTTTCCCTCTTTCTCTTTCCCTTCCCTTCTCTAAAAAAATTAATTAAATAAATTTTTTTTAAAAAGTGAAAATAAACAAGAAGACAGCTACCTTAAATGACATACTAGAGCAGATGGATTTAATTTATATCTTCAGAGCATTTCACCCCAAAGCAGTAGCATATACAGTTTTTTAAGTGCACATGAAACATTTTATAGAATAGACCACATGTTAGACCACAAAACAAGTCTCAATACAGTCAGGACTGAAATCATATCAAGCATCTTCTCTGACCATAATGCTATGAAACTAGAAATCAATCACAAGAAAAAAACCCTGAAAAACACACAAAGACATGAAGGCTAAATAACATGTTACTAAACAATGAATGGGTTTAAAATGAAATAAAGGAAGAAATCAAGAGATACCTTGAAACAAATAAAAATGAGAACACAATTAACTCAAAACATGAAACACAACGAAAGCAGTCCTAATAGGGAAATTCACAGCATTACAGGCCTATTTTAAGAAACAAGAAAAACCTCAAGTAAACAACCTAACTTTACTGTTAAAGGAACCAGAAAAAGAACAACAAAGTGCAAAGTGAGTAGAAAAAAGGAAATAATAAAGATCAGACCAGAAATAAATAAAATAGAGTCTAAAAAAACAATAGAAAACATCAATGAAACCAAGGGCTGGTTCTTTGCAGTTTTCTTATTTCAAAAATCAAGAATAGATGTTGAATTTTATCAAATACTTCTTCTGCATCTATTAATATGATATGTTTTTCCTTTTTTGGTTTGTTACTATGATGAATTATAATGATTTACTTTAGAATATTACACTAGTCCTGAATTCCTGGGCTAAACCCAACCTATTCAGGTTGTACTGACTTTTTAATATACTGTTGGATTCAACTTGCTAAATTTTTGTTTATAATATTCTGCATTTCTGTTCTTGAGTATATTGATGAGTAGTTTTCTCAAGTCTTTAGTTTTGGTATCAAGGTATTGCTGACCTCATACAATGATTTTGGAAGTATTTCCTCCTCTCCAATTTCCTGGAAGTGTTTGTTTAGGATTATTTAGTTCGTAAATGTTCAGTAGAATTTATCAGTGAAGAAACTGTCTAGTCCTAGAGTTATTTTTGTGAAGTGTTGCAGCTACAAATTCAATTTTTTTACTTATAGGGATATTCAGGTTATTTATGATTTCTTGATGAGTTTTGGTAGTTTGTGTTTTTCAATTAACTTGTCTGTTTCATCTAGACAAAGTAGCTCATATTATTCCCTTGAGCTATAGACTCTACCACCTTATCTCAAATTCCTGATATTGGCAGTTTGCATTCTTTCTCCCCCCCCCCCCATGATCAGTCTTGTTACAGGTTTATTAATTTCAAAGATCTTCTCAAAGAACCAGCTTATAGTTTCATTGATTTTCTCTATTTTTTTTACTATTTTATTTCTTCTTTGATTTTTATTATTTTCTTTCTTCTGCTTACTTTGAGTTTAATTCCCTCTTTTCTTAGTTTCTTAAAGTAGAAGCCAAAGTCAATGATTTGAGACTTTTCTTTTCCAATACAGGTGTTTAGTGGTATAAGTGATATAAATTTTTCCACTGACTTTATAGTTATACTAGTCATGAACTCCTGGGATAAAGTCCTGATTTAATTTAGATGCATCCCCCCAAATTTGCACATGTTGTGTTTTCATTTCCATTCATTTAAAAATAATTTCCAACTTAATTTCTGATTTCTTCTTTGTCCTTTGGGTTATTGCATTAACTACTTCCCAAATATTTGGGGATTTTTTTTAGGGATCTTCTTGGTGTTGATTTCCATTTTAATTCCATTGAGGGCAGTATAAGTGAAATACTTTTATGTTTATTGGGACTTATTTTATAGCCCCCCCCCATTGTCTATCTTTGTAAATGTTCATTTGCATTTGAAAATAGGCATTCGCTGTTGTTTGGTAGGTTCTGACAATGTCAATCAGGTCAAGTTAGTTGATATTGTTCTTCAAATCTTCTGCAGTCATAATAATTTTTCTCTACTTATTCTATCAACTGTCAAGAGGGTTATATTGACATCTTTCATTTTAACTGCAGATTTGTCTATTTGTCCTTGGAGTTCTATCAATTTTTTTAGTGTATTTTGAAGCTCTGCTATTAGGTCAATAAATGTTTTCTTGATGAATTGAGTTCTTTATTATTATGAAATAACTTTATCACTATTAATATTCTTTACTGTGAAACTTACACCTTCTGATATTAATGTAGGCGTTCTGGCTGTCTTTTGACTAGTGTTAGCATGGTATATCTTTTTTTATCCTTTTACTTTTAAGCATATAACAAACTGCATGCTTCCATTTCTCTGCTTCCAGCATTTACGTTACTGTTGTAATACATTTTACTAACACATATGTTATAAAACCCCAAATACAATACTATTTTTACATGGGCAAATGTTATGTTGTTACAAATTCTAATATAAGACAAATAATCTTAACCAGTTCAGTTACCTGTAAATACCATTTCTGATAGTCTTCATTTTTTGTATAAACCTACTTTCCTTCTGGCTGAAGGACTTCCTTAAACATTTCTTTAAGTGTGGGTCTGCTGCTCATTTCTAAAAAAATATTTTGCCTTTATGTAAACATATTTAGGCCGAGGATAAAATTTTAGCTGGACAGTGTTTTCTTTCAGTATTTTAAAAATGTTGCTCTACAAACATCCAGTTAAAAAATAAATAAGCCACAGGGATGTAGTATACAGTACAGGGAATATGTCAGTAACATATAATAACTTTGCACAGTGACAGTTGGTTACTAGACTGATCACTGTGATTACATTGTAAGGTATATAAATGTCCAATCACTGTTGTACACTTGAAATTAATGATACTGTATGTCAATTATACTTGTATTAAAAATTTTTTTAAAGATACACAAATGTTGCTCAACTATCTTTTTCTTGCATTGTTTCTAATAAGAGTGTTGCTATAATTCCTCATCTTCATTCCGCTGTAAATGATTCCTTTTCCCCTCTGGCTACTTTTAATACTTTCTCTTTATCACAGTTTAAACACTTTGGTTACAACATGACTTGGCATAGAATTTTCTTCACATTTATTTGTCCTTGGGGTTTCATGAGTTTCTTGAGTGCAAGATTACGGTTTTCATAAGATTTGGAAAATTTTCAGCAACAATTCCTTTGAATAGTTTCTTCTGACTTTACTATCGCTTTTAGATACTCTGATTATATTATATAAAGCTGTTTGAAATAGTACTACAGATCGACGATGTTCCCTCCCTCTCACCTTTCTAGTTTTTGATTACTTTTCTCCATTTCATTTTGGATAGCTTCTACTACTATGTCGTCAAATTCACTAATCTTCTTCCATGTTAATCTGCTATTCATTCAATCCAGTGTATTTTCATCTCATTTTAGGTCTTATATATATCTCTATTAAACATCTTGAACAAATGGAACATAGCTATAATAACTATTCTAATGTCCTTGCTTGTTTGTTTATGTTAATCTTGATCAACTGATTCTTCTCATTAGGGGTTCTGTTGTCCTGCTTGTTTGTATGCCTGGTACTTGTATGAATTTTATCCCATTGAGTGCTAGATATTTTTGTAATCTTAAAAATATTTTAAAGTTTTCTTCCAGTTAGAGATTTTCAAGAGCTGTTTTAGCAAAATTGGTAATGATTCTGACCAAAAAAAAACCCAAAACAAAAAACAGTAATGATTTGTAAAGCCAAGTCACCTGCTGACCTGTATTGTTTTATAGCAATAGTTGTAATTGTACATTCTATCTGAACATCATCAGTTTGCAGTGACTGTAAGAAATGATTACCTTCTCTTCTAAAGGAAGAGAAAAGAGATTAAAGCAAAGGTTCTCTGATGGCACAAGTGGGACTCCCTCATCCTTTTGAAGTCAAATCAAAGCATTACCATTTCTGCTAAATTTCCTGCCCTGTGTACTTTACAATAGAGAACATTTTAACAAGCAGGCAATTTCAACAAGACACAGTTAAATTAACTGAAAATAATTTGATCCTTTTGGGTCCTGCTTTTACTTTGCTTGGATGGTACAGAATAACGCTCAGTCTAGTGATAATTATCCCCCACTACCAAGGTAAAATCTTCTTGAGTACTCTACACAACGGTCCATAATTCATGAGATCTTCCAGTTTGGCTGTTGGAGTCAGGCAGTATTCTTGGCTCTGTGTGTGACCTTCTGATACTGCCCCTTTTAATCCTTTTGGATGGTTTTCCCTCACATTGGGTAGTTTCCTAGAACACGTGTACTGATCAGCAGTCTACTGAATACTGGAAGGGAACTCTCTGAAGATGTCTAGGGTTGTCTCTCTATGTGGCTCTCTCTTCTATGATACCGTCTTATGAACTCTAGCCATTTTGTTTTCCCCAAACTCTCAGCTCTATCTCTTCAATTCAGCCTGGCTGGGATACCCCTCCCTGCATCACCCTGTCCATTCCTTTTTCTCAGGGCTCACTTCCTTTCATTGACTGAAGTCTAGTTTCTTGAAAACTGTTTTTTCATGTTTTGCCTAGTGTTTGTTTTGTTTGTTTTTTTCGGGTGGTAGGGTAAATCCATTCTATTATTCTATCCTGATCCCAAGTAGAAGTGAAGTCCTGATGATTTTATTCATTAGTTTTTAAAATCCATTCCTCTGGTAGCAGTGCCCAAGGCCAAAATGTTATTACTTGCAGTTAGATTACTATGGTTTCTTCCTCTAATTGCTTTCTTGGTCTAGAGTTTTATCGACCATAAATCTTTCCTCCATGGTGACCAGAGTGATGTAAGTGAAATGTAATCTGACCATTTTTATTCACTTTAAAAATCTTTCAATGGTCACCATTTCCTACAGAATAAGACTAGTGTCCTTAACACACCATATAAACTCTTCATGATGTAAGTCTCTGCAGAACGTGGTAGCCACCTCCACATACCAAATTTTAAATGCCGGCAACAATGAACTGTACCTACTCTTCATCCTCGGTATGTTTTTACTTATCTCCGTGCATTTGCTTATGCTGTTACATCTGACTAGACATACTGTTTTCTTTTCTTCCTTGTTAGCTGGTTTCTCATTCTTAAAGTTTCATCTCAGGTGTTACCTCCTCCAGCACGCATCACCCCTGAGTTTAGGTTAGAATTTCCTCTAACCAAACACCTGTGCATACCTTTAACACTATAACCTTTAACTTAATACACTATAATTATGTTCATGCATTGCTCTCTTCCATTATATTGTAAGCTACTTGAAGACAAGGTTTATATCTTCATCAATTTTGTAAGCCTAACAGACATACACTGGGCACATAGTAGATACTTAATAAATCCATACCGAACTGAAAAAATCAATTATTTCAACTGTGTATGCTGTGAATTCCATTTTAACTTGGGGAGATTGCATATTGCTTCTTTTATGCCCTTCTACAGCACCTTGCACAATACTAAGCATTTTGTAATCTTAAAATTTTACTTTAGAAATGACAGTAATTTTTCTTCACTAAGTGTGATATCTGGAATAAAATCTTAAGTGCTCAAATAAGATGGCAATTTAAAAATAAATTTTTAGTGTTTCAATGTATTTTATATTCATTTTTCTAAAAGACACTGGTGATAAGTGTCATGTACAATCCATATGCAATTGATTTCAGCACAACTGGAATAAATTGGTAATGCTTCTAATCAAAAATAAAAATTATAAATATTTTGTAAAACCAACTCACCTGTTGATTTGCAGTATGTTCTGTACCATAGTCATGACTGTAGATCCTATTTGAACATTATCAGTTTGCAGTAAGTGCAAGAAATGATCACTTTGTAGTACTGAAGAGAGAAAAAGAAAAATTAAAACAAAGATTCTATGATGACACAATTGAGATTTACTTGTCCTTTCAAACCAAATCAAAGTATGACTATTTCTGCTAAACTCCCTGCCTGTACGTACTTTAACAATAAAGAAAATTTTTGAGATAGGCAATTTCAATAACCATAAATGACTCCATTTTTTAATCCTTACTCAAGGACATGCCCACTGATTTTAGAGAGAGGGAGAGAAACACTGATGTGGTAAACATTGATCTGCCACTTCCCGCAAGTGCCCCAACTGGGGACCAAACCTGCAACCCAGGTGTGTGCCCTGACCAGGAACCAAAGCCACAATGCCTCAGTCTATGGGACAATGCACCAACCAATGGAACCACAATGACCAAGGCAGTCATTCCATTTCTATGAACAGTTATGATAAATAGAGAGCATCCACAAATACCAAGCTAAGAATCTCTTATCTCCCCTTAAATAAAATGTAACATATCCTAAATTTGAATCTTTTCTCTAGCAGTGAATTTCAGGGAATAAAATCAATTTTTTTGTGAGGAGAAACAATGAAAATGGTACATATGAATATAACCACATCCTTAAAAAATTTAATTGTTAAAATATGTATCAAGCTTGCTAACATTTTGTCTTAAAAAATAATATAATCAAGTACAAAATAACATATGCTTTCATTGGTTAATAATTTTTAGGCTCTCAGCAGCCAGTTATGAAGACTTGGCATTGAATGCTTACTGCCAAGTTGTTTTACCTCTGGGAACATGCATTTTTTCACTAGAAACAGCAGTTATCTCACAGGCTACTGCAAAATGTCCCAGAACAGAGTAGATTCCCAGTAAATCTCAGTTTCTGTTTCCTTGTCCACTAACTAATCAGAATTTTAATTAAAGTAGAATCAGTTATGTGGTGAGGAAGCTCTGTAAATACTCCCTTAGTTTCTACAAAATTAACTCCTTCCCTCTTTCTATCTCCAGAGGGAACATATTTGATTTCTTTCACATATTGACTAGTGTTTTTCATGTCTGTTTACATAGTCTATATTTCAATATTTCACTAGACGTTGCTTTAAAAAAGTTCTTTTAAGTAGCTGGGATAAGTATATCACTCCATTTTTACCTACTTAAAGATGTTTTATTAACTCTTTAATTAACTTTGAATTCACTGAAATCATGCAGTATATGAGGTCTGTCTGGAAAAAGTCCAGCTATTGCTAATATAATGAGAACAGTTTGTACCATACTGATGTAACCCGGTAGCCAAGAAGAGTGGACTAGAATGCACATGCATGAATGATGACAACTTCACTGTACTAGCCAGCTGGGTGATAGACGCCACTGAGTGAGCATATGTACTGTGTAGCTATTGCACTGAAGATGACTGAGCGAGCAGAGCAATGAATCTGCATCAAATTTTGCATTAAGTGTGAACATTCCTCTGCAGAAACTATTCAGAAGATTCCGAAGGCCACAGCTGTGATCAACTAGTGATTGGAGCTTCATCACGACAAAGCACCTGCTCATGCATCATGTCTCACGCAGAGGTTTTCAGCAAAACATCAAACTGCCCAGGTGACTCAGCCCCACTACAGCCCAGACTTGGTGTCCTGCGATTTCTGACTTTTCCCAAAACTAAAATCACCTTTGAAAGGAAAAAGATTTCAGACCATCAACAAGATTCAGGAATATATGACGGGGCAGCTGATGGCAACTGAGAGAACTGTGTGAGGGCCCAAGGTGCCTACTGTGAATGGGCATCACCTGGGACTGAGGCATCACTGTCCTATGTACAATGTTTCCTGTATCTTCTTCAATAAATGCCTCCATTTTTCATATTACATGGCTGGATACCTTCTGGACAGTCCTTGCATACTGTGTATATTAGTTTATCTTTTTTCTATACTGGAAAAAATTATGCTAAAATAATTTGTCATTCCACTTTATTTTTATACTGTTTATATTACTATCCAACTTATTTTTAGAAACCCTATTTTGTTTTTCAAGTGTAGTCAGATAATGATTTAGTCCCTGAAACAAAAACTAATACTTTTGTATATTTTATTTAAGTCAACTTTTTATGATGAAAGTTTCAAATACATGTAAGAGTTGAGAAAATAGTACAGTTGCCTTGCATGTACCAGTCATTCAACTTTACAATGATCTTGGTTCATTGCCAAACCTGTTTCACCGGTTACCCCATCTTTGAAGTAAATCCAAGGCATTGATTCATTTAATCTACAAATATTTCAATATATATTCACAAAAGAAGTGAATTATTAAACAATAAAACACAACCATTATCTAACCTAAATAATCATGATTCCTTAATTTTATCAAATATTCAGTTAGTGCTCCAATTTCCAATCATTTTATGAATTTTTAAAAGTTTGTTTGAATTAAGATCTAAGTAAGATACCACACATTTTAACTAATTATATTTCAATTTCTTTTAATCTGTGGATTCCTCCTCTACCCTTTTATTTCCCTTGAAATGGATTTGTTGGTGAAACTATGTCAATTGTTCTATGAGCTTCCCACAGTCTGTTTTTGATAGTTGCATTTCTGGGGTATAATTTGGTTCAGTTTCTATGAATTAATAGTTGAGCTAGAGGATTGAAAAGATGCATGTTTGAATTTTTGTCATATACATTTCATATGTGAGGTTATAATGAGCCATTGGGAGGCACTTAGTTTCTGGCTGTACCTCCTTTTGAGATTTAGACAGTGATGGATGATTAATTTCTAAATCTGTTAATTCACTAAGGGTTGCAAAATAGCACTAGTCATCATTCCTTTTTCACTTATTAGTTGGAATACTTTACAAAGAGAAATTTCTCCTCATCAATATGTAAGAAAAAGGCAAGATAAATGCTGGTGTCTCCATTTACCAAAATGAATTGGTTCCCTAGTAGACTCTAATGGTAATTTTTAAAAAGTCTCATTATATTTGATGTGTTTCAATCAACTGTAGTTATTATCCTGACTACTGTTCAAATTTCCCATTTTTAACTAGTAGAAGCTTCCTTATTTTGGCTCCTGAATCCTCTTCACAGAATTCTAATAGACTTTGATTGCTTCCTTCCTATCTGGCATTCCAGGTACTTCAGGTTTACTTTGCGTATCTTCTGCTCCAGACCTATAGCCAGCCATTTCTCCAAGCAGCTGGTTCTTGTTAGAGAGGAAAGGTTACTGAAGACTCCAATTTTGTACCACCTTATTTCTTGCATTTGAACTTCACAATCACTTAATTTAGTTTTAATACCTATTTTATTGATATTTTAAATCTACAAATCTGAGGTATATTGTCATTTTGCTATACTTATTTTTAAAAAGGAATATGGCCTATGTTTTAAATTGGTCAAATATTCTCTCTCTTGCTGTCTCTGTTTTTATGAGGTCTTCTACATCCTACCATAGTGAGTCTAAGGACTTTATATTGTATTTTTGTTAAAACAGTTCTTTAAATTGGAGACTTTATAATAATATTCATTCCATAATAGGAAATGAGTAGATAATGTTTTTTGTTTTTGTTTTTCCAAAAGGAAGCATCTAAGCATGTCCCTTAGCACCACAGCAATATAACTATCAAGAGTATTAGTTATACTAACTGAAAGTATCAACACTTGGCTTGGGAAAATGGGACACGGAATGAAGCAAGAAGACCAAAAATTGTGTTTTTTGTTTAATAATCCTTATAGGAATATTTGCTCTTTAAATTATGTGTGTGAATAATTCTAAAATAACAAATTAAATTAAAAATAGAAATACACTTCAAGTTTTAATTTCTAAAATATATATCAATGTTCTTATATTGTTCTTATATAGTTCTATTCACCTCAGAATAAATCTTTCAAGAAGATAGAAATGCTGCCATAATTATCATTAAGGATTATTTTTCACCATTAAGAAAACACAACATGGAGAACCAAGATGGAGGCGTAGGTAGACACACTTCGACTCCTCGCACAACCAGAACTGACAGAAAATCGAAGGGCAAGGAAGTCCGACACCAAGGAGATAAAAAATAAACATACATCCAGACCGGTAGGAGGGGCAGAGACGGGCAGCAGGGGTGGAGGACTCCCATTGCCGTGGCGGGACCGAGATTGGCGGAGTGTGGGACAAATGGGGCAGGCAGTCGGACCACTAGTAGACCCTGAAATCCTACATTTGAGCACAGATAAACTGAGAGGGCTGGAGGCAGAGTGGTGGAGAACGGGACAGGCAGAGCGGTGGGTAGCACCCCACGGCCCCACATTCGTGCATAGATAAACCGGAAAAACAGTGGGGGAGCAAAGCAGACCATGCAACCTAGGGCTCCAGCACAGGGAAATAAAGCCTCAAACCTCTGATTGAAAACACCCGTGGGGGTTGGGGCGGCAGCAGGAGAAACTCCCAGCCTCACAGGAGAGGTCACTGGAGAGACCCACAGGGGCCTAGAGTGTGCACAAGCCCACCCACTCAGGAACCAGCACCAGAGGGGCCCAATTTGATTGTGAGTAGCAGAGGGAGTGACTGAAATGCGGTGGAGAGTGAAGCAGGTGCCATTGCTCCCTCTCGGCCCCTCCCCCACGTACAGCATCACAGCGCAGCAACTAGCGTTACCCCGCCCGGGGAACACCCAAGGCTCCGCCCCTTCAAGTAACAGATGCGCCAAGACAAAAAAAAAAAAAGGCCCAAATGACAGAACACTTCAAAGCTCCAGAAATAATTCAACTAAGCAGCGAACAGATAGCCAACCTATCAGATGCACAGTTCAAAACACTCGTAATCAGGAAGCTCACAGAATTGGTTGAATTTAGTCACAAATTAGATGAAAAAATGAAGGCTATGCTAAGAGAAACAAAGGAAAATGTACAGGGAACCAATAGTGATGCAAAGGAAACTGGGACTCCAATCAACATTGTGGACCAGAAGGAAGAAAGAAACATCGAACCAGAAAAGAATGAAGAAACAAGAATTCGGGAAAATGAGGAGAGGCTTAGGAACCACCAGGACATCTTGAAACGTTCCAACATCCGAATTATAGGGGTGCCAGAAGAAGAAGAGGAAGAACAAAAAATTGAAAACTTATTTGAGCCAATAATGAAGGAGAACTTCCCTAATCTGGCAAAGGAAATAGACTTCCAGGAAGTCCAGGAAGCTCAGAGAGTCCCAAAGAAGCTGGACCCAAGGAGGAACACGCCAAGGCACATCATCATTACATTAGCCAAGATTAAAGATAAGGAGAGAATCTTAGAAGCAGCAAGAGAAAAGGACACAGTTACCTACAAAGGGGTTCCCATAAGACTGTCAGCTGATTTCTCAAAGGAGACCTTATAGGCAAGAAGGGGCTGGCAAGAAGTATTCCAAGTCACGAAAGGCAAGGACCTACATCCAAGATTACTGTATCCAGCAAAGCTATCATTTAGAATGGAAGGGAAGATAAAGTGCTTCCCACATAAGGTCAAGTTTAAGCAGTTCATCATCACCAAGCCCTTATTGTATGAAATGTTAAAGGGACTTATCTAAGAAAAAGAAGATCAAAAATAGGAACAGTAAAAATGACAGCAAACTCACAGTTATTAACGACCACACCTAAAACAAAAACAAGAGCAAACAAAGCAAACAACTAGAACAGGCACAGAACCACAGAAATGGAGATCACATGGAGGGTTATGAACAGGGGAGGGGGAAGGGGAGGGAGGGGGGAAAGGTACAGAGAATAAGTAGCATAAATGGTAGGTAGAAATTAGACAGGGGGAGGGTAAGAATAGTGTAGGAAATGTAGAAGCCAAAGAACTTATAAGTATGACCCATGAACATGAACTATAGGGGGGGAATGTGGGAGGGAGGGGGTGGGCAGGATGGAGTTGAGTGAAGGGGGAGAAATGGCATAACTGTAATAGCATAATCAATAAATATATTAAAAAAAAGAAAAAAGAAAACACAATATAATACTAACATATACAGTTCTCAATATAAGTGTAGAAGTATCCTATAACTTTCAAATTAAAATGTCATTATATAAAAGCTTACTTTACATGAATAGTTAGTCTATGAGTTAAATTATATTTACTCTGTACACAGGGATTTCTCTCACACTAAGTCTAAAATACACCGGTAATCTTTGAAACTTAAAAAAATTTCCTTTCTAGACTAAATTATTAAAATTATCATTAATTCTTTTCTTGGATTTGCTAGATAGAAAAAGCTCAGGAAAAAGTTGTATTTTAGTAATTGTCCCCTTAATATAACATTCACATTGTCAATGTTGGCTATTTAAAACTGGAATGCCCAAATGGGATCTTATTTTCTTGTATGTGGGGTTATTTCAACATGGGTTCACTTAACTATGGTTATATGTGTAGTTAACAAGGTATGTATTTTTTTTTAGAAAAAAAGATCAAACTGTTACCAGATGACTTTATAATGACTATCAGTTACATTAAATATTTTTTGTCTTACCATTTTGGATAAGTTGAACATGGCCTCCCACTAGCCAGAAGAGAGAATCAGTCACAATTTGGAAAAAGTGTAGTAATTCGTCTTTTTCTTCACCCTTAATACATAAAAAAAAAAAAGAAATACCAATTGACTTTTCTATAATTGCTTTATTTAAAAGAGAAAGTGCAGCTTCTCTCTGAGGAATTAGAGGGCCTGCTTTCTGGATCTAACAACTACTTACGAGGTAAGTAATCCTGAAGCCATTACTTTCTTAATAAAACTTGTGCTTACAGGCTAGTGATACCTATTCTACTTACTAGAAATGGTTGTTACCCAGAGGTCAAGTAAGACAATGATAGTATAAAAACTGCACTAGCTATGCATGAGAATCACCTGTGGAGCTTTTTAAATATATCATGCACATGCAATTCTGTCATTTACTGGCCATGTAACTTTAAACAAAGTTGTATAAAGGCCAGTAATCTTTTTCATGTCCTGAATGTTTATACTGCAGCACTAAAGTAATAATGGCAACAACAAAAAGACTATGATTGCTATGATTATTCTTCACGATGATGGACGTATATTCTTCCTTTTATTCTAGCGCAGGGTTAGATATGTTATAGGAGACTGTTCTGCGTGGCGTGGGTCCAGCACACAGGATCCACGCCCACAGATAGGTTCTCTGTGGGGAATCAGGCCTGCGTTGTACCTAGGCCGCTTTGAGACTTGCTTTTTGCTAAAACTCCCTCACCCTGAATTGAGGCAGCAAATGTTTACTGCATATCTTTAAAGTAACTTCCTAAAATCTATGCTAAACCTTCCAAGGACAAATGTAACCAGTTCAACCACTTTTCCCTTTACATTTGCAAATATCCTTCCTTCTTGATGTAATTAGCAACATCCTCTCCTTTATTTTCTGTAAAAGGTAACTGCCTAAAGGGAACCTGTGCATAGTAAATGAGGACCATCCTCAATGTAATGTGCCCAGAAAAGCAATAAAAGCCTGTCAAGGGGAGGGCTGGGGCTCTCTCTGTGGCCATGCCATCCCTTTTCCTCCACAGGACTCAGTAGTCCTTGTGAATTTGTCTCGTCTCAGCTATAACACCACGGACACTGCAGGCCGGTGTCTGCATCAGTATGTGCTTAACTAGAAATATGCTGACTTACAGTAAATAAAAAAGAAAGAAACATCACATTATATCAAGAATTTCTTTAGTCTAACAAGCTGCCTTTGCCAGTTTTACCGAAAACACACAGCAGGTAATTCTTACTGTTGTCAATCTCAAAAGATAGTAGTGCTGCGCTCCTAGACTTCCTACTTCCCTTAAAAACCCATTAGATAATGTTATCCAGAAATTTATGGCTTCTGAGACTGGTTAACACAATTTATCATTAAATCACATAAAAATTCTCCCATAGGTGTTTTACTATTTTTATATATCATATGTAGTATATATTCTCATATAATACATTCTGGTGTATATAATATATATTATACATTATTTTAGGCCAGGAGGTCCTGTGTATGTCCTGCCACATGATCTACTAAAAAAAATCTGATTGGGAAAGACCTAATAAATACAGTTTTTGTATTACATCTTTTTTATCCCCCTTTTTAATTTTGCCCTGTAGTTAAGTGGCCTTCTTTTTCTATAGCTCATTCACTCTCTCTGATGTATGTACTAAACAATTTTTTTCTCATATATTATCATACATTTTTTATTAAAAAAATCTAGTATGTTAGTATTAAAATAAGCTTTAGACACATCATCCTTTTCTCACCATTAAAATAGGACCACTCGAGACAATTATTCTGAAATCTATAAATGTGCTTATAGAGTGCACTGAAAAGCTAAGCATGTGAATATCTGTTAGGCTTTTTCTTTTTAGCATAAAATAAGCAAACAGTAGATTTATTAAATTAAACATTAGCAATTTAGATCTAGCAAAACATCATCCATCACACTGTTTTCAATTTGAACTCTAGTGATTTTGTAGGTTTGTGTGTTTTTAATTAACAACTCTATGACCTTTAGCTAATAAGTATTTAGGATTTTTTATCTCTATACAAATACCATAATAAAAATATAAAAGTATAATATAAGGTATTAAAAGACTATATAAATGAAAAGCGTATGATAATTATTGCCCTTAAAGGGTAAATACTAAAGTGCTTTGAAGAAGACATAAAGCTTTTGTAATGGTCTGAACTATTCACAAGATAGAAATCATTTCACAAGGGAGAAACTGAAACACACTGAAATCAAGTAATTAGAACATAGTCTGTGGCACAGCCAGAAAAAGAAAGCAAGTCCAACAGAATTTCCATAGTTCATGCCACTTCAATTGACCTGAATTAAATTAAATCCAGCAAATATGTAAATGTTGACTTAACGCTAGCATCCTTCAAAAATGCCAGTGGAGATTCAACAGTGGAATTTGTGACCTATTACATAGAGAGCATATACTCTACCACTAAGTTAAATTCTCTGCCAACAATGAATCTTAACGCTGAAACCACTATGTTCTCCATATTGTTCAACATCTCATTCATTTTCACTCATATAACTTTTTTATTTCTTGTTTTTTTTTAAGTTAATAATATATTTGTTCTTAGGTTTTCTACAAGAATTATCTAAGGATCTTGTCTATTTTACTAGCCTGGGAGTTTTCAAGTGCAAGACTATATATATTTCTTATACCCTAAAAGCACCTCAAATAAAACTTAATTTCCCATGATAAGTTAGTCACTTCTCTTCGTAATTCACAAAAATTGTTAATCTGCACAATCTTTAAGGTAGCAGTAGGCCTAAATGTATATAAAGCCAGCCAAGAACAATTCTAACATAAAGGACTTTCGGCCTTATAGACTTATGATTTCTTACCCATTCTATAACCAAACTGACTTAATAGACATTCATGAAACATTACACAAACTGCAGAATTCATATTCAAGTATATAGCGAATATTTGCTTTTGCATGATATCATACTAAATGAAAAGTGCATACCAAAATCTTTATTTTTGCTTTGCATGGTAGATTTTATTTTTTTAAATTTTTTATTGTATTTTTTTCCATGCATATCAAAACCTTTACATAGCTCTGATATGCTTGAGCTTTGGTTAAGAAGCACTGTGCAAAGCAAAGACTGCTTGTAATGGAATATTTGCCAAGATAAATACTGCATTTTTCAGACCATAAGATGCACCTAGGTTTTAGAGGAAAATAGGGGGGAAAAAAAAAACCCACGACCCCCACTGTGAACCAGGTAAGCTACATTCAGACTGTGAGACACACCTCCATTTCCTCCCAAATTTGGGGGGGAGTGGGTCTTATAGTCCAAAAAATATGGTACATATGGAGGGACATAGAACAAGTCTGAAAACATTTCATAGGATTTAACTGATAACAGTGTATGTTATCTGACCGTGATAGAATTAAATAAGAAACAAATAACAATAAAACGTCAAGAATATCCTCAAATATCTGGAAAGTAAGCAATAATTTCTAAATTAATTAAAATTAATTCTTAATTCTAAATTGTTAATTTCATGGATCAGAAATAAAAGAGTACATATATACTTGTTGGATTAAAACAATCCTGTTTTAGGATTAAAATATTCTAACTAGAGAAGATTTGAAAGATCAAACAGGAAGTTCATTTTTATTCTGCTTCATTATTGGAGTTACTGAGAAAAGCCTTGGACCTAGAGAACAACACTTTCCTCTATTGCTAATATAAGTAGAAGGGATACAGACAACAGTAAGGTGATTACCAGAGGGAGAAGGGGTGGAGGGAGGTAGAGGAGAGTGAAGGGGGATAATTGGTGATGGAAGGAGACTTGACTTTGGGTACTGAACACACAATACAATATAAAAATGATGTATTATAGAACTGTACACCTAAAACCTATATAATTTTATTAACCAATGTTACCCCAATAAATTCAATTAAAAAATTTAAGTAGAAGGTGTGTTTTAGGAAAATGCTATGGAAATAAATGTCTACAAGTGCTGCTCAAAGTTGAGTACTAAGGCAGAGTCTTCAAAAAGTCACACAGTATGCTTCTGCTAGCACTTAAAACATTTTAATGTAGATTTCTTTTTGGTTGTAACCTTAAAAATGTTTGACTTGACTACTTCGATTGTACTTTCACCAAATGTTGTACATCTGAGAAATAACATGGAACATCTTCTCAAGAATTAAAATGTTTTGACTACAATATACAAAACACTAAATAAATACATACCTTAGCTGCATTGATGAAACATGTTTGCAACTGCCTCCCCAAAATCAGAAAATTTTCTGCCGCTGAAGGAAGTAATTCATTGTAAAATTCCTCTGCATCTTCTCCTGGCTCTAAGCCCACACAGCAATGGCTGAAATAAGAGCACAAGTTTGTGACTCAGGTTGTGGTAATCATAAACTTCAAATGAATGAATGCTAAAAGCTTCTATAGACACTGTGCCTTGATGAGAATTTTTAGTATCTTCCTTTGGTTGTCAAGCCAATAAAGAACTTTTGCTGGAAAATCATGTAGTAACATTCTAGAAAAGTAACAGTCATACTGGGTTTGCCTATACTTGGAGTTAGGATTCCTAAATCCTAAAAACCTATTTGTCAACCCTTTAAGCAAACAAAATACACTTGACTCACAATACAGAGAAATGAGGCAAGTTTTCAGTGAATGAGCTACACATGCTCTAAAAACAATAGGATTAACTTGAAAGTCTAATTCATACATATTATTTGTGTTAACTGATACATTTTAGACATCAAATAGCTGAAAAACACCCCAGTGAGATTAGTCTACAAAGGACATATTAGAAAATTAAACACTCTAATTTTATACCAATTGTACTTTCTAATAGATCTACTTTCCTAAAATCTGCAAAATAAAGGATTGCATATTCCTTACACCAGAAGAAGAAACCCAAAAATGGTCTCCATATGTATTCTAATGAGTAGTACTGCTCTCTGAGGCTTTTCCACACAATGTGCAGATGTAAGATGAGCGATAGTGACTACATACTGAATATGCTAAAGACTTAATTGGCTAATGCTCAATGTACCACGTTTTATTTTTGGTTTTGCACATCAATTCCTGAAGTTAAAGGACTAATGCTCATATGTATCAGTTTCTCTTTTCTGTTTGGTTCCTAAAGTTAATTATTTAAGAATACTTATTTTGACTAAGAACATTAAATGAAATTATATTTTTTTATATTCACAAACATTGGATTCCACTCGAGAGAGCCCACATCAATCAATATTTTCATGAGCTTACATCATCTAATCAAAACAAAGACATAAGGCTTTATTTACTTAAGAAAATAATCTTGAAAATCAAAGTAGAAAAAAGAATGTTATGTAGTGTTAAGTGTTTTTCCTAACAATATACCTGAATCTGGCTTTCATCTAGTAACAAATTAGGAGTAAGCAGTTCCCAAAGCCAAGATCCACTTAGTAATGGGCACTTTGTTACTTAATTAAAAGTGGATTAGACACTGAGAACACCTGGTTTATATTATTGACTCCTTTAAAAAGTAAAAAGATTTTTCTCTCTTTTCTCTTAATTTTTAGCATGGCAGTAGATTAGTAAACGCTGCTTATACATTTTATTGACAGGATTTGGGTTGCCTGGTGGAATATACAGCTGAGATAGCCAAATCACTACAAAGTGAAATGAGTAGTTTCTGAATATGTTCTCCTATACTCTTTTGCTTATGCCTTTCATTTCAGCACCTGTTTAATTCTGCCTTGTATGATAAACTCACATGACTGTGACACAATCTCTATTGTAAATTGTTCCAGTATAGAACCAGTGCCTATATCTTCATTTCTTCCTACATTCCTCAGTTAATAAAGAGTCTACTGGCATTTGGAATTCAAAAGATTCCAAATGGTGAGCAAAAGATATGATCACCATCTTCACAGATCTTATGGAGCAAAATTTTAGATAATGAAATATTCACAAACATATAGTTATGAATAACAACACAGTATGAAGGAAAAGTGCAACCATAATCCACCACAGAAGATTGCCAATGCTTGTTAGGCAGATGACTAAAAGAAGCAAATGCTGAAAACAAAAATCTACCAATATATCCCTCAAAAACAAGCTAACTTAACACTTCATTTTACCTTAATATCTGTGTAAGCTGGGAAATTGTAGCCCAACCGCCCTGGATTCGAGAATAATCTTGACTGAGCACCAAGAGGCAATATCGAATGAGGTCATAACAATATATATCTTGCTTGATTTTCTTCAACTCTGAGCTTCCTAAAGGTGTGTTGTTTATTATTTCTAAGGCAAAAGAAAATAAGACACTTACTTTTACTTAATAAACCCAAGAACTATATGTATTTGTATAGGTTGAATAACTAAAATTACATTTAAAAGGAAAAAAATCACCACTTTATCACAATGTTAAGATTTCTCTTAACAAATTAGAAACAAATGCTAAAATTTTACCCATGATGGAACTGTTTTATTACTTAACCAGTATTAGCCAATCACAAAAAGATTTTTTACCTTTTAACTTCAGCAGTACAACAGGGACATTCTGCTCAGGACTTTTTACAACTTCAGAAGCTAAAGATAAGATCCTTGGGTCTGTATCCGTTGGCTTCATTTCTCATATCATCTGTATTTTGATAGAATCAGGAAAATAAAGTTCAAATATGATACCCTCAAATATTCACTTCCTAAATGTTTGAAATATAGTTTAAACATAAATGAAAACTTAACTTTGCCTGTTTTGTTTGAGAAGTTAAGGGTAGGTTTTTTTTTTCTTGTCTTCCTTATAAAAAATGGGGTTTTCTAACTAGTGTACCTGTATCTCTGAAAGAGCTAGAGACCCCTGTACTTTACTGTAACAGCTACAGTAGGTATTGTTTATTGTGTACTCACTACAGCCAGGAATTGTGTCTGAGGCTTCACATTCACACTTTCTAATCTGCACAACAGTCCTAGGACAGAAATTAATGTTCTTTTATAATAAAAGAAAAATCATGTGTGCATAAAAGAGCTACTACAGGCCTGAGACTGCTATTTTTTCAAAGGTTCTTACAAGTCTGGCCTCTGGCTGGTGTCTGGAAACTTGGATTTCAGGAGGTTTCTACCATTCCCTAATAAGAATGGCTCACTCTGCCTAAACAATATCATTTATGCTGAATGCCTGCTTTCAGCATAATGCCAAACTTCTTGAAGTTTGGAATTCTGGTACATACTAGCAGAGAATGCCTACACAACCATCCTCCAATAAAGACTTTGGTCATTGTGTCTCCAGTGAGCTTCCCTGATAAACAACACTTCAATATAGTGTCATAACTCATCGCAGGACAAATTAAGAATGTCCTATGTGGCTCTACCAGGAGAGGACTTTTGGAAGTCTGCAACTGTTTTCCCCTAGATTTTGCCCCATGGGCCTTTTCCTTTTGCTGATTTTGGTTTTATCTTTTTATCACCATAATAAATCACAGTCATGAATATGGCTATATACTGAGAACTGTGAGCTTTCCTAGCAAATCATAGAACCTGGGCTTGGTCTTGGGCATCCCCAACACACAACTCAGAAATGTTATGTAATTATAAGATAATCAAAGCCTGTTTATAAAAACATACTGAATAAAATCAGTTACTTTAAATTATTTAAAAAATCCACATCCCAATTCAATTTGTTGCTAAAAATTTATTAAAAAATAATTTAATTTAGCCCTGGCTGGTGTAGCTCAGTGGATTCAGCATGGGCTGCGAACCAAAGGGTCGCTGGGTTGATTCCCAGTGAGGGCATATACCTGGGTTGCAGACCAGGTCCCCAGTGGGGGTCATCTGAGAGGCAACCACACATTGATGTTTCTCTCCCTCTCTTTCTCCCTCCCTTCCCTCTCTCTAAAAATAAATAAATAAAATCTTTAAAAAATTTTAATTTAAAGCATTCAAAGCTCAAAGAGATCACTCTAAGAAGTATAATCTTCATTTACTTATAATTAACAGAAGCTAATATATATATTATTTACTATGTACTATCCTAAGTGCATTTATATGCATACCTTATTTAATCCTCAAAACAGGACTATAAAGTAAAGCTGTAATCATCTCCATTTTACAGATAAGAAAAATAAAGCTCGAAGAACTTAAGAAGCTTGTTATGACTCTACCAGCATGTATTCAAATTCCTATCAGTCTGACTCCAAAGTATGTGGTTTTAATTACAATGTTTATAATATTCCCTCCCATGTAAAAGAGTAAACAACACAAAACACACTTCAAACTACCTACTTCTAACTCACTTTTTAAACTACTATTCTCCATAACTGTGCATCCTTCACATTGCAGAGTGCCTGTAATATAGGCAGCCCAAATCATTCTGTATTAGATAAAATACGAATCATTAAAAAACAAATTTTCAGGAAATATTTTCAAGAAAGTCCAGCATAACTTCCAGAACATATCAGGCTTGCCACTTTCCAAGAATGTGGATATAATTATCTCATCCTTATCAACAGCAGCATTATGCTAGGCTTCCTCTGTAAGAGTGAATCAAAAAACAGCAGTACCCACTTTACCTAGTTTCACTTTCTGCAGTTTCAGTTATCCACAGTCAACAGAGGCCCAAAGGTATTAAAGAGAAAATTCCAGAAATGAACAATTCACAGTTTTTAAGTTGTACACCAATCTGAGTAACATGATGAAATCTCACAGCAACCCTTCTGTCCTGGATGTGAATCATCCCTTTACCAGTGTCTCCACACACTTCCTGCCCATTAGTCACTTAGTAGCCTTCTCAGTGATGACATCATCTGGCCTGGTGTTGAAGTATTTGTATTCAAGTAACCCTTATTTTACTAAATAATGGTCCTGAAGCACAAGAGTAGTGATGCTGGCCAATTTGGGGATGTCACAGAGAAACTGTAAAGTGCTTCCTTTAAGTAAAAAGGTGATTATATCATAAGACATTCTGAGAGACCATATTCACAAATCTTTTGTTAATTTATTGTTACATTCTATTTTATTATTAGGCATTGTTGTTAATCTCCTACTGTGCCTAATTTATAAACTTAGTTATAAGTATGTACACAAAGGTAAAAATATAGTGTATGTAGCGTTTAGTACTATTAGTGGTTGCAGGCATCCACTGTGGGTCTTGAAATGTATCCCCTGTGGATAAAGGGGGCGTCTACTGTATATTCAAACATCCCCTCTATTGGAAGTCATTCAGAGTGTATGCTATTATAAGCAACGCTGCAATGAATACCAATGTACATATCTTTATGCATTCATGCTTATACTTTGTAAGATGACTTTTCCTTGAAGTTGGTCTATCAGTTTTACAATTTTTATGCAGTCAAGTATAACAATCTTTTTATTCTATGGCTTCTGCCATTGGTGTCATGCTTAGAAATGTCCCCCCTACCCTAAAAGCTAAATATATGTACACATTCTCCTAATTTTTCTAGTGTTTTTATGGTTTTGTTGTATATCTTCAACACACACGTAAGTTATTTTTGTGAATGGTGTGAAATAGGAACCTAACTAAATTTTTTTAAGTAGATGAGGCTATCAGTTGTGGAAAAGAGCAAATGCACACAGCTGTCATAACTGAGGTAATTTTAGTCATGAACAGATATAACAGAAGCAACCTGAAATTCCACTTGGGCATATTGTGGACTCTATTTAGTTCATTAATCTATTTGTTCATTCCTAAGCTAGTACAACATAATTCATTTTAATATACATTTGGAGAAAATTCACACTAGAAGGTAAGCTTCATGAGGGCAAAACTCAGATTACCCTTGATGGCTGCCTTCTTTCTGGTTCATTGCTATATTCCCAGAAGCTAGACTAGAACCTGGCATATGGTAGGTACACTTAATGAATATATGTTAAAACAACAATTAAATACATGAACTTTGGGCATTCCAAGACTCAATTTCTTGACCCTCTGCTTTTCTCCTTGTTACAAAATGGAAACATCAGGTTTCTGACTGAAAGCCTTTTTAGCTAAAACAGGCTTAAAACACTGTTTTTGCCCTTCTGGCTTACATAGTAAAACATCACTGAAACATTATCATCCTCACCCAATGTGTGTAGGGGGCCACTATATTAGATGCAAGGGTCACAAAGATTTTTGTATAGGACAGATTCCCGGCTAATGTTCTGATTGGGAAAGAAAAGTATACACACACAAATATGTATATGTAAAATAAATAATTATATAAAATGTTCAGTGCCAAATAGATGATGCAGAAGAAAATAGACCAGAGTCAGAGGACTGGGCTTCCCTTAACCAGTTTTCTTATCACTAAAATAAGCAAAACAGCAACTCCTACTTCCTAGAATAATTCAAGATTTAGATGAGAAGGCAGTCACCAAGGTTGGTCCTAAAATGTTGCATTACAGTACAGTTAAGCCTCAATAATAATGACTTGGACAGTTTTTATTGTATGAGTTTTAAATGCTTTCATATATTCACTCATTTAATTCTCTCAACTCTAAGGTGTAATAATTATTATTTTCTCCCAAATTTTAACGAGGAGCATACTTAATTTTAGTTTGCACAAAAAATAAAGTATGAAGTTCAAACCCAAAAATTCTGGATTTGACTTTACTATCACACAAAACAATGTTAGTACACCTTGAGAGTCGAATTTAGACAAGCAGATAGATTGTGGGAGATACATTCATCTACCTGCCTTGAACAATAAATTGCCGAGTTTGGTTATATTAGTAGTCAAGGGAGTAGAATTTGATTACATAATTAACTTTTGGAGGGGGTGCTTCTCTCAACTTTACCATTATTAAACTCACGCAGTTTTTGACAGAAAACAAGACAATCATTTTTCAATTATAAATATTATTACCCTGTTGCCAGAGCACAAGCTCTGGCTGCGATCCTTTCGGAATCTGGTCTACTTGGCTGTGGGGTTACTGCCTCCACGGATAACTGTGAAAACAACCCAGTTTAATCTAGTTGCAACTGATCCTAAACATCTACAGCTCCGAACTCCGAACCTTTCCCCCCCTCCCTTCACACCCTGTCCCTGTGGGTCCTAACAGCACCGGGAACTTCTGGAACAGGTCAGAAAACGATTGCCTAGGTAACTGCGTCGCCTTCTAGTCAGGTCCAAGGACCGATGGCTCTGAGGCCGCGGGCTCCTTTACCCCTACTTTAGGCTCCACTTTGGCGCTTTCAGGCCTTGGGCCAAACATCAGGCCTAGTGTCCGGGTCCACCCTTCCCAGGCCTCAGTTTCCACACTAAACCTCCACAGAACGGCTTTGGAGCAGGCCCATTCTCCCGTTAAGAGCTCCTACATTCCAGGCCACTTGACCCAGAGGTCTGGGGCCCCAGCCTCTCGGTACCTAGGGGCCTCCTCCTTCCCCAGCCCAGCTCTCGCCCGTTACCTCATCGCCCTTCGCGTTCTTCCACCAAAGCAACCTACTCCTACCGCGCACCACAGTTTGCGCGGCGTTCCCAGAGAGGCGTGCGTCTCACCGCACCGCGGGAAGGGGACAGGAGGCGGGACCAGAATCTTGGAGCCAAGGGGCGGGCGTCTTTCACCCAAGCAGCCAATCAGCACACGAGATTCACCCAATCGGCGTGCGCGTTGAGCGTGGGGTGGAGTCTGGGGTGGCTGCGCCTACGTTTGAGAATGCTGCTCATTCGGGCTGAGGTGGCGGATGGTGGGCATCCCGAGTGCCTAAGACGAAGTTGGAGCCGAAGGAGAATGATGAGTGGACCGTGGCACGTCGATGGTCGCGAGCGGGTTCTCAAGTTAGGCGAGAGTTTTGAGAAGCAGCCGCGCTGCGCCTTTCACACTGTGCGCTGTGAGTGAGGACGACCCCAGGAAAAAGGGGGGAGCTCTGGGTTATGGGGGTTTGGAGGCACGTCTCTGAGTTGTGTTCCCATAGACTCCCTTATTCTGCTGGAGAATGGGGTGCCCAGAGATCCTCTGCCCTGCCTGGAGTCCTACAGGGGTAGGTGGAAGAAGTCGGAGTCCAGCAGGTGTGGGTAAAACCCGGGGCAGGGGGATTTAAGTGAAACCAACAGACAAAGGGAAACTTTGTGAAGGTTTGCAGGAGTGACTGTGGAAACAGACGCGGATGATGTAGAGGTGGAAAGGAAAACAGTAGGGTGACGAGTGGAAGGGGGCAAAGGACCGAACTTAGAGGGAAGGGAACACCTTGAGATTGGTGGGGAAACATTCTCTCCTTTCTTGACTTTTTCTTTTTGGCTAATTAGGGTTCTTATTTAATGTGTACCTGGGGAGAGATTACGATCCATTCCAATAACCTGCATCTCTTTTAGACTCCTGATTTCATTCAGTTATCAGATACTGATGATCAAACCGTTGGAGGGTGTGTTATTACTTTATTTATTGAAAGGATATTTACTTCCCTCTGATTTCTCCTTTTGATTCCCTTTTGGTTTGTCCTCTGAAACTAGTTTTGATAAATTACACTTTTTTATGTTGTTGAGGTTGAAAAGGGAGCTCTTTTGCTTTAGTAGTTGGATGGTTATATATATTTCAGAAGGGAAAATATAGCATATTATGATATGGTATGTAAAACATTCATTCTTTGCATAATAGCCCCCACAGAATTACAGAGCAGAAAGGAAACTGAGATCATTGAATCATAACCTCTTGTTTTTCTGTGCTAAAATTGTAAAGTAGGTATTTTTTTCACTTCCTTTTCCAAGCTCTGCACTTCCTTATTGTGTAGTGTCTCATCATTCTACCTTTCTCAGTTATTCTGTCCTTAGACTGTCCAGAGATCCTTATGGTTTTTATTCTTCACTCGTTCCATGCTTCAGTCAAAACATCCAATTAAAACTTAACAGTCCCCAAAAGTTTAAGTTTTAGACAATCTATTATATTAACTCACAGTAAAGATAGGAAGAACCAGTAGGTTTTTTAACTTTCCAATGATATATTTACATTTTATTAAGGATTTTGCTAAGCAAAATTAACATCTAATTGATGGAATAAGTGGGAGATATATTTGCAAACAGAGAGGGTCTCTTAAACAATGTCTCTTGATTATCATTCTCCATATTCTGTTCTAAGCGCTCCACAGTGAGACAGTTAGTGCTGGCTGTAGTCTCTTGCCTTGTTCAGTCCCATTTTACAAAAGTATGCTGTAGTTACGTGGTTTCTCCATGCTGTAATCTCAAATAGTTACGCCTCTCTCCTTTTCTTTTTTCTCAGGTTTGCAGTAGTCATAATTTTTCAAATGACAAAATTTAAGATTATAAAAATTTGCTTGAGTATATTATCATATATCTTGGGTATATATTCTCATTTTAAGGGTGTGAACCCCATATTAAGTGAATAAAAATAGCTTTTGAAAAAAACTTTGCAGGTGCTTCAAAGCTTTTCATTTATAAAGGTTCTCAAAATGCTGGAATTATGTCTTAAAAATCTGAGAATCAGCTGATCCAGCTACAAGAATGAAAATAAACAAAAACAACAACCATAATAAACCCAAATGTGTGAATACATTAAAAAGGTTTTCAGCCCTTAGTTTTATTCTTGTTGTTGAAGCAGGCGGAATCTTTCTAGATTTATTTAAATAAAACCTGTCGTTTTTCTTGAGGATAGATTCATTTTCTATATGATCTTCACTCGTGAGAACTCATAGTGAAGGAAGGAAACTGTAGAATAAGAGATCTGACTTTTTTTATTATATTTTTTTCATTGCCATTTAGTCCTCTTATACCTTCAGTCACCACACTGTTGTCCATGTCCCTGAGTTCTTTTACCTTTTTGCTCAATCCTCCACCCTCTAACCTCCCCGCACCCCTTAGCTGTCATCCTGTGCTCTATGAGTCTCCTTCTATTTTGCTTGTTAGTTCACTATGTTCATTAGATTGCACAATAAGTCAAATCACATGGTATTTGTCTGTCTCTGACTGACTTATTTCACTTAGCATGGTGTTCTCCAGGTCCACCCATACTGTAACAAAGGGTAAAATTTTCTTTTTTATGGCCTAGTAGAATTCCATTCTATAAATGTCCCATAGTTGTTTTATCCATTCGTCTACTAATGGACACTTGGGGTGCTTCCATATCTTGGCGATTGTAAATAACGCTGCAATGAACACAGAGGTACCTATGTTCTTTCAAACTAATGTTTTGGGATCCTTTGGATATATTCCCAGAAGTGGGATTGCTGGGTCAAAAGGCAGTTCCATTTTTAATTTTTTGAGGTATCTCCATTGTGTTCAGACAGAGCAGCTGGACCTAATTTGTAACAAACACTCAAGTTAATGCAGTCTGGGAAAAAGTAATATTCTGTCTTTATATAAAGCTGTAATTATGCCTGTCCAACATGCTAAGGCTTTGGGAAAACCTGTATGTGAATTCTAGCCTCCATCACATATATGTTATATTACTCTGGCAACATTCTCCAAACTCTCAGCCTCAGTTTTTTAATATGTAAAGTGGTAATAATAATATCTAAATTTCAGAGTTTTTTTAAGGATTAAATAAGATAGCATAAGCAACCTAGCACAGTATTTGGTGCATGGTAGAGAATAAATAGTAGTCACCATTATTCTTGAGGGGTTGTATTTATGTGTTTATGAGGAGTGCCAGTGAATGTAATTTATTTAGATTTTCAAAAACATTTATTGAGGCTTGGCAATAAAACTATCAAAAAGATAGTCTGGCATGTGGTAGGGCAGACATGGGATGTTCTATAAATGATTAGCTAAATGCTTAGCAGATGTTTCACAGGGTAGAATAGTTGAGTAACATGTCTCAGCAGAATAAATTTTGGATTTGGGCTGGGATTAGTTTTACAATGTACATCCAGATAAACGAATAAACATTGAAATTTCTAAGTTTGTAAATGGTGCCACTTTTTGCTGTCATGAAATGATGAGCTCATGGGCATTGACTACAGGGAGATTTTCTGAGGTGTCAAACAGAGACACTCCAAATAAAGTGTTTGTTAAGCTTTTGTGTCAGAAAATACTAGAAAGTACAGTGATAGAAAGTAGGTTTAAAATTATATTTATACTTAATATTCTCTGATCAGTGTGGTATATTGGAAATGGTATGGATTTTGGAGTTAGTTGAATTTAGGTCAAATCCCAGGAAGTAAATTTATTACAGTAATTTTGAATTCTTTTATGAAGATAGTGACGTTATGTGACATTACAGCTAAAATAGAAAAGTGATCAACACTGACAGAAAGGTATTAAGTACAAATTAGGAAGTTTTTCTATTCTTTATGTAACATAAGTAATTGTATTATAAACCTGAAGAAAATAACATGGATAAAGGAGATCCAGAGAGAATAAATATGGTAAAATTGGTTGTGAGGTTCCCAAGCCAAGGGTAACTGAAAGAAATAAATTATTTAGTCTGGAATCAGCAATTTACACGAGAATGCATTTGACATTTGGAAGCATGACCCTGAGATTATTCAGCAAATTCTAAAATTCTAGAACTATCCTTAACCCTTTGAAACTCAAAAGTTGTATACTTTTTAAATAACTTGTTTGAAGGTAAATAAAAGACAACATTACTTAAGTAAAAGATAACAAGAGGCACAATGTTAATTCTAATAGTAGAATAATTAGAAATGCAAATAGGTTCAGAATAGTTTTGATAGACTTACTGGTTATAAGTTCATGCTTATGATTAAGTACATCTATAGATATTTTGAGTGCATTTTTCTCTTTTTAGTTATCTCAGTTACTATTGGCATTAATGGATAGGGTTTAGGGGCTTGTAAATCCCTTGAAATTATACTGTATTTGATATGTATGTTTATGTATTTTTTTGTGGAGAGGATCTATAGCTGGTCTAAAATTTTCATTAGATGCCCATTGGGACTTATGACTTAACACCACCCCACAAAACACACACAAATTAAGAATTGTACTTAAAGCAAAGAGGGGCTGTATGAGTGCATAGAGAATGAGGCTTGAGTTCTTGACTTCATCTTATACTGGTTTTAATACCAAGGAGTGCCCCATTGGCAAAACATGGGTGAGAATATTCAATTCAAATAGATGTTGTAAAGATAAAAAGTAATAACTTATGATAAAGGAAAATAACCAGTTTTTAAACACAAAATAGGTTCTACTTAACAGCCTATTGGCAGAATTATACATTAGAGAAACGTTTTTCCTCACCAGAAAACATTTTTTCATTGGTTTTAGAGTGAGAGAGGAAGGGAGAGTGAGAAACATCGTTTGGTTACCTCTCATATGCCCCTGGGCCAGGGATCCTGACTGCCAACTAGGTATGGGCCCTAACCAAGTATCGAACCCTCAACCTTTCAGTTACTGGATGATGCTCTAACCAGCTGAGCCACACTGACCAGGGCAGAGATGCTTTGTTTGACCCACACAGTTAACTATTTAGAAGTATCATGAATGAGTTGTAAATACTCCCAAATCAAGATCTTTTATACAGAAATCTGGATTACCAGCTTATCTTTTAAAAATCAGAAGATAATCTGGCAATACCTAGCCCATAGTCTTTTTGGCAGCAATAGGCTGGAGCCAAGTTATAGTTGTCTCTTGAGATTGGACTTATTTATTCTCTGGGTCTCTGTGGTTCCTGCTGGTCTGCTGCCCAAAGGTAACTTTGGGTTACCTTTCTGACTTCAAAGCATTATTTAGATGTAGTCTAATGACAGTCATACCTCCTCAGTATTGTCCTTTGTGTTATTGTCAGAAAAACATGGGAGATCAGAGAGCAATGGTTTTACTCTAGGATGCAATTTCTAATGTTTTACCTATTAATTATGGAGAATTTTGTATTGTCAAATATTAAGTAATGGGTGCCTTCTAATGAGAACAGAAGCATGCTAGTGAAAAGTACAAAAGGAATATGGCAATATCTACCATAAAGAAACAATAGTCTTGCTTTGTTGGTAAGATTTTGAGAATAATTCTTATTAGCAAAATATCTTAATTTCTGGTAAATCAGCAGAAAGAAATAAGTCCCTAAATTATAAACGGGATAACTGAGACATAAGGAAAAGTTGACGAGGTTAAGATATTTTGAAAAGTGGTGGGATAATATTTACATAACAGTTATGTAACAAATTAACATTTACAGAATATAGCCTGTCCATTTATCTGAAATTTATAATTGTTTATATTAACATCATTCTTTTGGAGCAAGAAGAGGATATATCATCTCATTATAAATCTGTATTTTAGGTCTTTTTCCTTCAATGACTATGTATGACATATAAAAGGTAGGAAATAAAGTATAATATAAATCAAGAGCTTAAATTTTATATAATTTATTTTTACTGTGAAAAAAAGATTAGTACCTTATTATTAGTACATTCCTTTGTTTTCTAGGGGGGAAAAGTATATCTGACCTTTACCTAGTTTTCTCAAATAAAATATTAAACTATTAAAAAAGAAAAGAAACAATAGTCTTGAAGTAAAGGTGAATCTACTCCTCAGGAAATAATTGGAAAACAAGCTTCTATACATAATTTATACCTAAAAATAACTTTGGGGGTGGTTCAGAGAAGGTTTAACAAATACAGGGCCCGGCACAAGTAACATCCCTTTTTTTTATTACAAAGTCTTTTATTACAAAATCATAAACATGTAATTCTGTAACATAACAATCACACTCAAGCTCAACACCTGACATTTTAGGTGAAATGTTCAAATCAAAACTATAAATTATTACACCCATATCATTGCCCTACCAACTACACTCAAGCAGGCGTTACTTCTTGTATAAACCAGAGTAAATTACCAAGATCTCTTGTGTACCCATTATATTAAAGGCATTGTGCTAGGAGCCACAATTGTGGAGGAATTAAAGTATGAGGCATTGTGATTTAAAAAATTATTGTCCAATGGGACATGTCCACAAAGAGTGAAAAAATTTCAGGTAATATATGTTAGGTTTTGATGAATGATATGGTAAATGCTACAAATACGGATAAGAATTGAGATTTTGGAAAGTAGGGAAAGGAGCCGGCCAAGATGGAGGCATAGGTAGACAAACTATGCCTCCTTGCACAACCAAAAGAAGGACAACAACAATTTAAAAACAAAAACACCCCGAACTGACAGAAAATCGAACTGTATGGAAGTCCCACAACCAAGGAGATAAAGAAGAAACATTCATCCAGACCGGTAGGAGGGGTGGAGACGGGCAGCTGGGCAGAGAGGACTCATGGCAAGGCGGCGGCTGGCAGACCCAGCAAGGTGGCGGACTGTGGAGCAAGGTGGGCAAAGCTGTAGCTGTCCAGCCAGGCAGCAGCTGGTGGACCAGGTGACAGATCACACAACCCAGGGCTCCAGAGCAGGGAAATAAAGCCTCGAACCATTGATTGAAAACACCTGTGGGGGTTGAGGCAGCAGTGGGAGAAACTCCCAGCCTCACAGGAGAGTTTGTTGGAGAGACCTACAGGGGCCTAGAGTATGCACAAGCCCACCCACTCAGGAAGCAGCACCAAAGGGGCCCAATTTGATTGTGGGTAGCGGGGTAAAGTGACTGAAAACCAGCAGAGAGTGGAGCAAGCGCCATTGCTCCCTCTTGGCCCCTCCCCCACCTATAGCGTTATGCTGCAGCAACCAGTGTTACCCTGCCCGGGTGCACACCTAATGCTTTGCCCGTTTACATAACAGGCGCGCGAAGACCAAAAAAAAAAAAAAAAAAAAAGGCCCAAATGAGAGAACAGATCAAAGCTCCAGAAGAAATACAACTCAGCCACAAAGAGATAGTCAACCTATCAGATGCACAGTTCAAAACACTGGTAATCAGGAAGCTCACAGAATTGGTTGAATTTGGTTGCAAATTAGATGAAAAAATGAAGGCTATACTAAGAGAAACAAAGAAAGATGCACAGGGAACCAATAGTGATAGGAAGGAAACTGGAACTCAAGTCAACGGTATGGCCCAGAAGGAAGAAAGAAACATCCAGCTAGAAAAGAATGAAGAAACAAGAATTCAAAAAAGTGAGGAGAGGCTTAGGAACCTCCAGGACATCTTTAAACGTCCCAACATCCTAATTATAGGGGTATCAGAAGGAGAAGAAGAACAAAAAATTGAAAACTTACTTGAATAAATAATGGAGAACTTCCCTAATCTTGCAAAAGAAATAGACTTCCAGTAAGTCCAGGAAGCTCAGAGCTCAAAGAGGAACACACCACAGCACATCATAATTACATTAGCCAAGATTAAAGATAAGGAGAGAATCTTAGAAGCAGCAAGAGAAAAGGAGTTACCTACAAAGGAGTTCCCATAAGACTGTCAGCTGATATCTCAAAAGAAACCTTACAGGCAAGAAGGTCCTGGCAAGAAGTATTCCAAGTGATGAAAGGCGAGGACCTACATCCAAGATTGCTCTATCCAGCAAAGCTATCATTTAGAATGGAAGGGCAGATAAAGTGCTTCTCAGATAAGGTCAAGTTCAAGAAATTCATCATCACCAAACCCTTATTATATGAAATGTTAAAGGGATTTAAGAAAAAGAAGATCGAAAATAGGAACAATAAAAATGACAGCAAACTCACAGTTATTAACAACCACACCTGAAACAAAAACAAACTAAGCAAACAACTAGAACAGGAACAGAACCACAGAAATGGAGATCACATGGAGGGTTATGAACAGGGGAGTGGAAGGGGGAGAGAGGGGGGAAGGTACAGAGAATAAGTATCATAAATGGTAGGTAGAAAATAGACAGGGGAAGGGTAAGAATAGTATAGGAAATGTAGAAGCCAAAGAACTTACAAGTATGACCCATTGTAAAAAACTCACATGCATGGGAATGTGGGAGGGAGCAGGTGTGCAGGATGGAGTGGAGTGAAGGGGAAATGGGACAAATGTAATAGCATAATCAATAAAATATGTTTAAAAAAAAAAGAAAGTAGGGAAAGGCTTAAACACATCCACCCCTTCAGGGAAGAGGGGACTTTGAAATAGAATTCAAATTCTAAGCAAAAGCACAGGAAAAAGCCAAAGGGCAGGCTTAGGTACTTTGTTACTTTAGCCTTTTGTTGACTGGAAACTAGTTTGTCCTAGGCAAGAATGAAAGAAGTTTCTGAAAAGGTGTTATGAAAGAAGACACAGATATCTTCTCTCCCCATTGATGTTGCTATCAAAGAAACTGATGTAAGAGATTGTTGGCCAAGCTCTCATCTTTTTATTCTAGCTGGATTTTTGTGGTTCCTTATTCTAGCTTTAGCAGATACTAATTGCATGATCTTGGGCAAAGGACTTAATTTCTTATACTCTCACTTCCCTTATCTGTAAGATAGGGATATTCACTACTCTATAGAATTATTAAGAAGCTTAGAGATAAGAGTGACTAGGAAAATTTTTTTAAACAAACTAACCAGCACATAAGTTATAGCTGTTGTTATTATTGTTTTGTTTTATATCTTAGTTCGTTCTCTTGAATTTATCTGCCTTCTCTTTTGCTTTCTACTTTCTCCTCAGAACTCTGTGACACTCAGGCTCAGTTCTGATTTTTCTTTTTAAAATTACTTCTTTTCATCAATTGACACTAACAGTTATTTCTCTCAGCCCAAAACCTCTTTCAAGCATCTAAAATTTAACACCTTAATTATGTTTTATCTTTATCATTACCTTGCTACTACTAACAAATGACTTAATTTATATTCCATCTAATTTTTATGCTCAGTCTTACTACCTAAGGATACATTGTAAAAAACTCACATTTTTCATATTGCTTATATTGTTTTTTGCTCTTATATGCTTTTTTATTTATTTTGTTAATTACATTTTACTGTTAATGCTATTACAGTTGTCCCAAGTTTTCCCCCTTTGCCCCCTCCACCCAGCACCCCCCACTCCCTCATGCATCCCCAGACCAGATTTCATGTCTATGGATCATGCATGTAAGTTCTTTCGATACTCTCTTTCCTATACTGTACTTTACATCCCCATGCCTATTCTGTAACTACCTATTTGTATTCCTTAATCTCCTCACCTTTTCTCCCATTCCTCTCAACACCCCTTCTATCCAGAAACCATCAAAATGCTCTCTGGATCCATGATTCTGTCTCTGTTCTTCTTCTTTGCTTAGTTTGTTTTTTAGATTAAATTGTCAATAGATATGGATTTTTGCCATTTTATTTTTCATAGTTTTGATCTTAATCTTTTACTTAAATAAGTCCCTTTAACATTTCATGTAATACAGGTTTGGTGATGATGAACTCCTTTAATTTTTTAATTTTCTTCTCTGGAAAGCTCTATTTGCCCTTCGATTCTAAATGACAGGTTTGTTGGGTTGAGTAATCTTGGCTGTAGGTCCCTGCTTTTCATGACTTTGAATATTTCTTGCCAGTCCCTTCTAGCAGGCTAGTTTCTTTGGAGAAATCAGTTGACAGTCTTAAGGGAACTTCCCTAAAGGTAACTAATTTATTTTCTCATGTTGCTTTTAAGATGTTCTCATTATCTTTAACCTTTGGTGTTTTAATTATGCTGTGTCTTGGAGTGGACCTCTTTGTATCCATCTTATTTGGGACTCTGTGTGCTTCCTGGATTTGCATGTCTATTTCCTTCACCAAATTAGGGAAGTTTTCTTTCCTGCTCTCTCTCTTCTCCTTCTGGCACCCCTATGATGTGAATGTTAAGTCTCTTGAAGTTGTCCCAGAGGCTGCCTACACTATCTCTTTTTCTGGATTCTTTATTCTTCTTGTTGTTCGGTGTGGTTGCTTTTTGCTTCCTTATGTTCCAAATCATTGATTTGATTCTCAGCTTCATCCACTCTAATCTCATTTCCCTGTGAAGGTTCTTTATTTCACTTAGTGTATTTTTCATTTCTGACTGGACTTTTTAAAAAAATTTTATTGTTATTCAATTACCATTGTATGCCTTTTCTCCCCATCCCTCCACCCCACCCCAGCTGAACCCACCTCCCTCCCCCATCTCCACCCTCCCCCTTGATTTTGTCCATGTGTCCTTTATAGTAGTTCCTGTAATCCCCTCTCCCCACTGTCCCCTCCCCACTACCCCCTGGCTATTGTTAGGTTGTTCTTAACTTCAATGTCTCTGGTTATATTTTGTTTCCTTTTTTCTTCTGTTGATTATGTTCCAGTTAAAGGTGAGATCATATGGTATTTGTCCCTCACCATCTGGCTTATTTCACTTAGCATAATGCTCTCCAGTTCCATCCATGCTGTTGCAAAGGGCATAAGCTCTTTCTTTCTCTCTGCTGCATAAAATTCCATTGTATAAGTATACCATAGTTTTTGGATCCACTCATTTGCTGATGGGCACTTAGGTTGCTTCCAGTACTTGGCTATTGTAAATTGTGCTGCTATGAACATTGGGGTGCACAGGTTCTTTCAGATGGGTGTTTCAGGGTTCTTAGGGTATAATCCCAGCAGCGGAATTGCTGGGTCAAAGGGCAGTTCCATTTTTAGTTTTCTGAGGAAATTCCATACTGTTTTCCACAGTGGCCTCACCAGTCTGCATTCCCACCAACAATGGACTAGGGTTCCCTTTTCTTCACATCCTCTCCAACATTTGTTTGTGGATTTGTTTATGGTGGCCACTCTCACTGGTGTGAGATGGTACCTCATTGTGGTTTTAATTTGCATCTCTCTGATGGCTAGTGATGCTGAGCATCTTTTCATATGTCTCTGGGCCCTCTGTATGTCTTCCTTGGAGAAGTGTCTGTTCAAGTCCTTTGCCCATTTTTTAATTGGGTTGTTTGTCTTCCTGGAGTGGAGTCGTGTGAGTCCTTTATATATTTTGGAGATCAGGCCCTTGTCTGAGGTTTCATTGGCAAATATGTTTTCCCATACTGTTGGTTCTCTTTGTATTTTAGTGCTGTTTTCTTTAGCCATGCAGAAGCTTTTTATTTTGAAGAGGTCCCATTTGTTTATTCTTTCCTTTATGTCCCTTGCTTTAGGGGATGTGTCTTTGAGGATGTTGCTGCGTGGAATGTCTGAGATTTTCCTGCCGATGTTTCCCTCTATGACTTTTATGGTGTTACGACTTATATTTAAGTCTTTTATCCATCTTGAGTTTATTTTTGTGTATAGCGTAAGTTGGTGATCGAGTTTCATTTTTTTGCATGTAGCTGTCCAGATCTCCTAACACCATCTGTTGAAGAGGCTGTTTTTGCTCCATTTTATGCTCCTGCCTCCTTTCTCACTGGATTTTTTTTATGCTGCTGTTGTCCTTACTAATTTCCATGAACATCCTTAGAACCGGTGTTTTGAACTCTGTGTCTGATAGATTGCTTGTCTCCATTTTGCTTAGCTCTTTTTCTGGAGTTTTGATCTGTTCCTTCATTTGGACCATGTTTCTTTGCCTGCTCATTTTGTCAGCCTCCCTGTGTTTGTTTCCATGTATTAGGTAGAACTTCTTTGACTCTATGTCTTGGTAGTGTGTCCTAATGCAGTAGGTGTCTTGTAGGGTCAAGTGGCACAGCCTCTCCTAACACCCAAGTGGGTACTTGAGGTGTACCTTTAGTGTGGGCTGAGTAAACCCTCTTCTTGTAGTTGAACCTTGGTTGCTGTTGGCAGATCAATGGGAGGGATTTACCTAGGCCAGTCAGCTGCAAGGATTGGCTGTGACCACTTACCACCAACCTCCATCCTCCATGGAGGATCAGCTGAGCAGGGATGGGACAGGGTGGTGGTGCTCAGACATGGTCTGTAGCTGTCCACTGGATGCGCTGGACCTGGGATTTCCTAGGTGTTTCGGGCCAAGGTTAGCCCTGACCTGTGTTTTGCCTCACGCCACCTAGCCTGAGCTATAAAGCTATAGGAGATGGCTGCTACTTGTGCTGGGATGGAGATTCCCAGGTGAAGCCAAGCTGTGAATCTAGGCTGGCTGCTGGTAGTTCCAGGCCTGGGGCTCATTGAGGCCAGCTCTTGCTTGTTTGAGAGCAGTTAGGCAGTTGTGGAGCATAAGCCAAGATCTGCCATTCATATGGAAAAGCAGCTTGGGTGGACCCGTAAATTGGGTGGAGTGGAGTGTGTAGGGATCGCCAAGGCAGCTCAAACAGTGTTAGCCAGGTTGACGGAGTCTCAGATATGGCACCATCTTGCCAGCTCTGAGCAGGGAGGATTTAGGAACAGGCCTCTGCTTGCTCTGATGTCAGACACTTCGGTTTCTCTCAGTATGCCACTAGTGCCTTTCAAGCTGCTACCCCAGTACTGGAGCTCAGAAAGAGTAAGTCTGAGTAGCTGAATCTGTTTGTGGGTTCTTTAAAAGGAACTGCTTGGGGCTACAGGAGTTTCTTCCACTGACCCAATTGCCACTGGGTTTGGCAGCCAGGAGTTGTGGGGACTTATCTCCTTGGCACTGGAATCCTGGGCTGGTGGTCGTGGTGTGGGGCTGGGATTCCTCCCTCCTGAGATATCCCTCTTGAATTTTTATCCACCACACATCGGTGTGGTACCAGCCCATTCTGCGTCTGCACTCCTCCTACCAGTCTGGATGAAGGTGGTTTCTTTAATTCTATAGTTGTCAGACTTCCATTCAACTCAATTTCTGATGGTTCTGAGTGATGGTTGTTCTATATTATAGTTGTAATTTTGATGTGGTTGTGCGAAGAGGTGAACCATATCTGCCTGTGCTGCCATCTTGACTGGAAGTCCTCTATCGCTTACACTGTTTTATAAACTTTTTCTTAAAGTCTATAAGTATCAAGATTTGAAGGGACTGTTATTGTATGTATTAAGTATTAAGTTTGAATTAAAGCAGCATGAAGAATAAACCATATTATAAAGAATACTTAGAATTGGTGTTTTAAGGAATAGAGGAATGGATTTAGTTTCTTTTCATAGAGTTGTTATGAGAATTAAATATGAAGTGTTAAGCAAGGTGCTTGGCATATAGTAAGTGTTACATAAATGTTAGGTACTATAACTGATTGTGAAGAGGGCCAACCTTTGTTTATTGGCAGAATGATGATTTGATGAGCACTTAGAAGATTCTCCTTTCCCAAGTTTGCCTATTATAGCTCCCTAATATTCACTAATAAATATTTATTACTTTAGATTCAGACTTTTTACTTTTGGTGCTTCCCAGTTACTATTAAGATAAATCTCTTGGGGTTGAGGGTCATTGGAAGGAGCCTCTCGGGCTGATACTGTTTTTTTCTTAATCTGGTTGCTGATTATATACGTGCCACTTTTGTGAAAATTCATCAGACTTATGATTTATGTTCTATTTTGCATGTATGTTATATTTTAATAAAGAGATAACCTAGAAAAAATATATAACCCAAAGAATTCTATATCTGAATTATCAGTCATTGAAATACAGGGTCCAACACAAATAAGGCTCCTTTTTTATTAGAAAATCATAAGCATGGAATTATGTAATATAACAATATCACACTCAAGCACTCCATATGACATTTTAGGTGAAACGTTCAAATTAAAACGATAAATTATTATACCCATATTATTACCCTACCAACCACACTCAAGCAGGCTTTACTACTGCCGTACCCTGTATATTTATGTGAATTATTTTTAAGTGGTTTTCATATCTTAGAGGTTTTTAAGCTTGTTCAGCATGTGAAGTATCTCAGCACTCTAAATTCCTTCTGGGTGATATATTTTAATGACATCATTTGAATTACAATTTAATTCAATATGAAAACTATTTGAAGTTCTTCTGAAGTGGCAGATATGGTTAAATTTATACATCTCATAGTGGTGTATGTGTCTGTGAAAAACTCAAGCTGTGAAACTAAATAAGAATGCTTTTTCTTAAGTTTCCCCCTGAATATGTATTTGCCATGTATTAATTCATTTTGCATTCTGCTAGGACAGCAAACAAGTAGTAGTAGGCACCTGTGATGGCTTAAAAGAAATTATGGGAGAAAAAGGACTAAAATTGAAAAGATTTGACTAATTTCATCTTTAGCCCATTGTGAAAACACTGACGTTACTTAGTTTTTAGCATTGGAACAGTGTAGTCTAGTTCATATTGATATAAACAGGATTCCGGGGAGCATGGTTTGAAGAATACTGTTTTAGAGTATAGCTATTTCTTTTTTTCTCAGAATTATACATATAAGAATAAGCTAGATTTTGTTTGTGTGTTTGTAATATAAAGATTCCTTTAAGCCATTTTAAGTACTGGTTGTTGAAAAATAATTTATCACTCTGAAACATGCTCATATTTTTGATGTCCAGATATTCAGCTGTTGTTCCATCTTATAAAAGTCTGTGTCTGTATCTGGTTTTAGATGACTTCAAACCTGCTTCTGTTGATACTTCTTGTGAAGGAGAACTTGAGGTTGGCAAAGGTGAACAGGTGACAATAACTCTGCCAAATATAGAAGTGAGTATTTCTATATATTTAGACTAAAGGGATATTTTTGTAAGATTTCCACTAAATTTAAATAAAATAATTACACAACTCATGTAGTAATAGTTAAAGTAATTAATACACACAGAGAAGAAAAAAAACCCTTTATTTTAGGTAAAACAATCTAAAAATATTTTAATCTATTTTTAATTACATTTTATTGACTGCTATTACAGCTGTCCTAATTCTTTCCCTTTTGTCCTCCTCTACACAGTGCCCCTTACTCCCTCAGGCAAACCTCCTACCATTGTTCACGTCCATGAGTCATGTGTATAAGTTCTTTGGCTACTCCATATCCTATACTGTACTGTACGTACCCATGGCTACTCTGTAACTACTTATTTATACTTCTTTATCCCCTCACCTCTTCACCCTCTCTCTCCCTCCCCCTCTCCCATCTGGCAATCATGTGGAAAGTAACTTCTTTTCTCTTGCTGCTTTTAAGAGTCTCTCTTTATCTTTAATCTTTGGCCTTTTAATTATGATGTGTCTCGGAGTAGGCCTCTTTGATCCATCATAATTGGAACTCTGTGTTTCCTGGACTTGCACCAAATTTCCTTCATCAAATTAGGGAAGATTTCTTCCATTATTTTTTCATATTATTCTCATCTTCTTGGCACTGGGACCCTGGGCTCATGGTCCTGGTGTGGGGCTGGGATTTGCTCCTGAGCTATCTCTCTGGAATTTTTATCTACCACATGTGGGTATGGGACCAGCCCGTTCTGTGTCTGCACCCCTCCTACCAGTCTGGATGGATGAAGTTTCTTTAATCCATAGTTGTCAGACTTCCATTCAGCTCAATTTCTGACGTTCCTGAGTTATGGTTGTTCTATATTTTAGTTGTAATTTTGATGTGGTTGTGCAAAGAGAGAGCCAGGTCTGCCTATGCCTCTATCTTGACTGGAAGTCTTAATCCATTTTAAAAGTTGCAACAGTTATATCAAATAATTTGATATAATTGGATGTCTAAATGAGTATTTTTTAAATTACTTCTATAAGTCAGATTGTATATTCCAAGTTAGGAATAATACATATCCCCTGCCTTCTAGTCCTAATCTGTAAAAGCAGATAGACATGTAAACATGTAGTATTATAAGTTAGAGCATGTACAAAATTCTGTGCAAGCTCATACGTGGAATCAAATACTCTATCTTGTGGAATCTTAGAAAGCTTCCAATAAAGATGCTGTTTGAGCTGAGCCTTAAAGGACAAGTCAAATATCATCAGGTAGAAAGAGTAGAATTTTCTGGGCAGAAGAAATAGTATGTGAAAGACTACTGGTGAAAGAGCAGTAAGTTTGTGGAATAAGTGAATTAATGTAGTACATTACAGAGTAATGAATATAACTATAGGAGTAGAATCCAGAAATGTAGGTTGGTATTAGATTGTGAAGAATCTTTTATGTTGTGGTATAATATTTGGACTTTATCTAGGTATTAGAGAACTATCAGAGATTTTTAAGCAGAGAGCTGAGATGAATAAATTTGTGCTTTTTGAGTGATTTTACCATTAGTTTAGGGAATAGGGTAGAAAAGAAAGAGACTAAGGTCAGGGAGGCCTTAACCAAACATTTTAAATTTTGACCACTTTTTAAATTTCCAGATTTATCCAAGTAACACTATTTACATAATTATACAAATTCTTTGTTATATGCTCTAGTTTTCTCAGTCCTTGAGTTACAAATTTCTTAGCATTCAGCTTAAGTTTCTTTCTTTTTTCTTTTATACTGACTTGATCTCTGAAAAGAAAAACCAAAACTGTAACTTTAACATAGAAAGAAAATACTGTATACTCTTATTTTGAAAGAGAGTTGAAGTTGCCTAGGTGAAAGAAAGAGGGAAGGACATTTTAGGCAGAGAGAAGAAAATACGGGCTAAGATAAAGCAAGAAAAGAATCTGTTACATTTGAAGAACTACATATAAGCCACTGTGGCTAGGTGAGAAAGGTGAGGACATAGTGGGGTTAGAAAGGTATTTAGGAATCAGATAATAAAGGACTCTTGGGTAATGTATAAGTGTTTGAACTTTATCCTGTAACTCTTAGACAGCTAGAATGAAAGAGAATTGGTAAAATTACCACCTGTCATTTCAAAATGTTGAATTTTGAAAGTAATAGACTTACTTGACTATTATAATTTGTCATTGGTGCAGTCCAACTATGGCATATTTTTAGTGCTGACTATCTTGTAGGGGACTTTTGTGGGCCTCATTGAAATGGCCCACTGGAAACTTCCAACTACAATTCCTATTATGCAGAAAAGGCATCTCTAATAATTGCTTATGACTTTATCCCTCAAACCCTGGACCTGTGAGAGTTCTGTATGTCTGGTGGGCTATTATGCCACTATATGACCCTCCTGAGCAGAGCGGGATGAACCAACTCCGATTCCTTTCATTAAGTTTACTTAGCTCATGTGGGGAAATAGCCTACCATATTCTGGGGACTTCAGCCTATTTTAATACCAGAATCTTATTTTAACAGCCTGTTACAGTTATATTTTTATTGAGAGAGAGAGAGAGTGAAACATCAATTTTGTTGTTCCACTTATTTGTGCACTCATTGGTCGATTCTTGTATGTGCTCTGGTTAGGGATTGAACCCACAAGCTTGACATATTGAGACGATGCTCTATCCAAATGAGCTACTGGCCAGGGCTTATATTTTTAAATGGATTATATCTTTTATCATTATATAATCAACACTTTTTATCCTGTTTTGGTGACATTAAACTTAAATACCACCTTGTCTAATATTAACATTGCCACCTTTGCTTTCTGTTCACCCTTTCATGGAATCTTAGTGTCTCTTTTATTTAGCTGACATTTTGTTTTAATTATATCTTTTGTTAACAGAATATTGTTTCATTTTTAAACCCACTTTGACACATTCTATTTTTATTAGGAGAATTATATCCACATTTTTTTAAGTTGACATACTTGATTTTTATTTCTATTATTTTGTAGGAGGTTTATTGGTTATTTTACTTTATTTCCTTTTTGTTCTTTGTTCAGTTTTAGGCATCTCTTCTTTCTTGCTTTTTTCTTTTTTTCTCTCATGCTACTTTGGAAATACTATTGTACTAGTACTATTCCATTCTATTAGTGATTACTTTCCTTTCCTGGTATTTATAATTAGGCATGATCCCATTTGCCTGTCAGCGGATGGGAGAAACAAAACTGGAAGGAGAGTGTAGAGGAAGATAACAGTACTTTAGGTGAGACGCTGATTGGGTTCTAAGTTGGGTAACATCAGTAAACATGATAGGATATATTCAGTGGTTATTTAGAGGCAAGGATAGTTCATATGCTTAGGGGTTTCCTGGTACTTTAAATCTTTTATACCCTTTTCTTGAGGTATGAAATAAGATACTGGGCAAAAGTTAAAGTTAATAAAAGAATGATGCTCAATTTCATGAGAAAAAAGTTTAATTTTTAAAAACTTGTTCAAAGTGTAAAAAGCAGGTATAGAAATTATAGGAGTCTTATTTAACTTGTTAATTATGATAAAAAGTGTTCATATTGTTTGTTTTCAACATTCATTGAGTATTTGTGAAGGGTTTGGTGGCTTAGGTGGTAAGAGCAATAAAAAATATTTATGATCCAATCTTTATTCTTCAGTAACTTAGAGTACAATAAAGTATTGTAATTTTAAGATCTATTCTAAGTAATAATATAAATATATTTAAGAAGAATATATTGCATGAATCTCTTGTCAACTGTAATTTGGAGTCTTTGGGTTACTATTTTGGAGTATCATAGTCACTTGTTTTCGGCTAGGACATTTGAAGAATATGCTTATGCTCAGATAGGCCCAGTTTGTTTTGTCATGGCCGTGCTTCTTCACCAGTGCTTCACCCAAGGGCACCACATCTCACTCTTCTACTCCACTCCAAACATGTCCTCGTCAGTGTGCGATGCATGCTTGATTTTAGTCTTAGATATGAGGTGAAAAACCTTTTCTTTTGGTTTTACCATTTTTCTCTTCCTGCCTCTCAGAAGTCTCTAATCTACCTCCATTTATGATATCCTTATTCACCAAATTTATCTCATACTACTACTCCTTGTGGTCACATACTAAATCTCTAATGAAATTAAAATGACATATTAAAATATGATATACCTTTTAGTCTTTTTAGAAGTCACCCTTTTTTTAACCTGATCTGATATTACTGTTGTACTTGACAAAATTATTATAATCAGTACTTTAAAAATTTAATGCACTTTTATAAAGTTCAAGCAAATGTAACACTTTATTGTTTAGGGATACATAAATTGGAATAAAGTTTGAGAATGAGAAACATAAAATTCCTTCAGGATTGAGGAATGCAGACTATAGGATGGAGGAGAAACGTATGTAGATGTAGGTTGTCTATAATGATCTAGGTTTCCTTAACTTTATTAGGGAATAATATAATGAACTCCCATATGGTTTATCATCAAGCTTCAATAATTATTATTTTGCTATTTTTTACAAATTCTCCTACCACTTTTTTCCTAAAATAACTTAAAGCATTCCCCAATTTTATGCCATTTCATAAGTGCTAATGTATGCATGTCTAACAGACAAGGATGTTTTTTTAAACCTAAGTTACCATGCTCTTATCCCATGAAGCAGAATTAATTATAATGCCTGGTCCATACTCACATTCTCATGATGGTCTCAACAATGTTTTTCCCCTAGGAACCCAAATAAGATTCCTATAATATTTTGACATTATGTTCTTTAAGTCTCTTTTATTCTGAAAAAGTCCCTTCCCCTTTATATTCTATGAGTTTGTTAGAGAAAACTGGTTATTTGTCTTAGAGAATATACTCATGTTCTTGGTTCAAATTACTTGTGTCTGGTATTATTTATTTTGCCCCTTTATTCCCCATATTTCCTATAAACTGGTGGTTTATTTAAAGGCTCGATGAGAGTCAGATTCTTTGTGGGTTTTTTTTGTTTTTGTTTGTTTTTAGCAAGAATACTTCATAGGTGATGCTGCATACTTTCTTTTTTTATCATATCATGAAGCATATAATGTCTGGTTGTCCCACTTTTAATGATGCTAAAATTAATCTGTGGGTTTAGTGTAACAAGTATTCCTTGATCCATTCATTTTCCTTAATCTGCATAGGGGAGCACCACTCTAAGAAAATACTTAAAAAGCTAAACGTATGAAGAAGAGGGATAGGAAATATAATTTAGGGCTTCTACTACCTTATCTGTAAAATATATTGGTTGTATTAGAATAGAATCCCAATTGCCAGTTGTAGACAAATGAAACAAATCTTTACTGTCTGAGGGAAAGTACTTCCTCTATGCCCTTTCCTCAAGGATAGCAGCTTTAAGATCTAGCCTCTCTTGATCTCTGACTTTTCACTAAATTTAGGTTGTTAGGTGACTTGAAGTATAACATAGATTGAGAAACACAGATCTCAAAGTCCCTCCCAACTGAACTAATATGATAAATTTTAAGTAATGATAATTAACTTTTTAAACAGGGATCAACTCCGCCAGTAACTGTTTTCAAAGGTTCAAAGAAACCTTACTTAAAAGAATGCATTTTGATAATTAACCATGATACTGGAGAATGTCGACTAGAAAAACTCAGTAGCAACATCACTGTAAAAAAAACAAGGTATGTGGTTAACAAAAATTATTTTATCAGCACGTAAATTGCTAAGGAAATGTCAGTGAAAAAAATTATTTGATTAAGTCACATTATTATATAAGGGTTATTGCTGTGTGGTACAAAAATGTTTTAACCTTTTTCCAAGTTTAAATTTGGTGGAAAACCTTAGCCAAAAGTTTCTAGGATTTTTCTTTTTGATATATAAAAGCTTGTTTTGTTCTGAATATTTTCTATGCATGTATATACATATACCTTAGTTATTGTAGATGCTTATATAGAACTGAACTGAAAAGAGCCGTTATATAGTCTTCAGCATAATTTCATCTTGATTAGTAAAAACTTATTGAAACCTAGAAAATATGTAAAGTAAGTTCTCTATATAAGTATTGAAACTTCTGCATTTTTAAATTGGATTAATATTATTTTATTAGAAAGGTCAATAAGAGAATATAGCCATCTCATATCCTTTTTTGGAACCAGGTGGGTGCCTTAATTACCATGTAATATAAGGGACTTGTTCTAAAAGTCATGCAAATAGTATAGACGAAAATTGCTCTAGGAATTAAAGAAAGGGAAAAGTTATGGTTGGTTGGAGCATTCAGGGAGCCCTTATTGATACAACTTGAGAGAAGGTTAGAATTAGGACTTTTTCCACCCCAAACATATTTGATAAGATTTACCTTTAGTGCTTATAAAAATGAGTTTTCATATCAAATTTCAGATTAGGAAGTAGCCTGGGAAGCTATTTTTCATTACCCTCTCCCTCCAGGTGATTTTTATTGGTAGGAAAGTTTGAAGACAACTGATTTAATGAGGATGTAAGCAAGGTTTGAAGGTAGGTATATATATCTGACTTATTTGGGGCCAATGAATAAGACCTGTGTGAATAGAGTAGAGATTTGTCTCTGTGCCTGCATATAAGTAAGTATTGGAAAGTGAGGAGTGTGGTTGATAGTGGCTTAGAAGTAAGGTCATAAAGGTGGGTTGAAGCTAATGCCTTCAATATTAACTATGAACTTAGGACATTGTCTTAAGGGCTCCATTGACAGTATTAAAATATTTTTAACTAGGGAGTAAATTTTTTTAATTAAAAATATTTTTGTTTCGAACCACTAATTAACCAAACTGAGTATAATGAAACTATAGTGCCAGCAAAAATGCATAAACCACAGTTTTGAGAAAAGGAATGAAGAGAAAAGTGAGGTGCTAAATACTTTGTTAAGGATGAACTGACAGGATGTGGTGACTGGAAATAGGAGAGGCAGAAATCAAGCATAATTGTATTATATAGCCTTAAAAGAATTGAAAGAAAGTAAATCAATCTGCTTTAGTAATGTGCCTTAATGTTATGAATGAAAAATGTGAAAGTGATTTAATTTTGCAGAAATGATAATTTTATAATTTAGGGAATACATTTGTACCTACTATACACTAAGGCATATTTTATTTTAGGCATTTGTATATGTTGTTTTTTTTTTTATCCTTACCCAAGGACATTTTTCATTGCTTTTTGAGACAGGGGAAAGGAGGGGGGCCGGGGGCGGGGAGAGAGAGAGATACTGATGTGAGAGAGAAACATCAATTGGTTGCCTTCTCCTTTGAGCCCTGACCAGGAATCAAACCTGCAACCTTTCGGTGGTATGGGACAACACTCCAACCAACTGAGCCAGGGCCATTTGTGTAGGTTTTATGTCTTTAATTTTGAGCAGTAATTTTGTTTTTATTCACATTTGTACCCCTTAATGGAAGTGTGTATATGCCATGCATAAGTAGCAGGAATCCATAAACATTTGTTAAATAATGGATTAAATTAATGTTTTAATTCTTGAATACCATTTAAAGATGTCTAGGGAAAGGAATAAGTGGTTAATTTTAGTAACTTTGTAAGTTGAAATTGTTATTACATTGCCATTGTAACTGTTTTGACCTTTGATGTTTTTAATTGCAGGGTTGAAGGAAGCAGTAAAATGCAGTCTCGTGTAGAGCATCAGCAGCAACAAATGCGGAATTTAACAAGGACCCCCAATCTTGTAAAACATTCTCCATCCGAAGATAAGATGTCCCCAACATCTTCAATGGATGATATTGAAAGAGGTAAAATCTAGGTATATATAATGTTCCTTTATAAGGAATGATTAAAAATAAGTAAAAACTTTCATTTTAATTAACAAGGGAACTAACTATAAAGTTTTATTGAGAGCAAAGTATTTATTTTATTATTATGGGTTTTCTTGCAGGGAGAAGAGCGTAGTTTATGATTTAGGGTATTGTGTAATTATGTATCTATATAAGAGAATTCTTATATTCTTATTCAGGGGGAAAGTATTTAGATGTATATAACTGGAGTTTTCTTCTTTTTGACAGTTGTGATGATTGAAATTCAGTTCTTCACAGCATCTCCTTTCGAAGTTCTTTATTCATAGCCAGACTGTAGATGTCTAAGATGTCACCAAAACAGTAGTGAAGTGAGGAGATAATAGTAAACCGAAGCAGCAAGCAAGTTCTTCTGAATTGCTGCTCACTTCTCAGCAGGAAGGTGTTTCTAGGGAGGCACAGTCCTTTTGAAAGTAAGGAAATTTAATTCTCCATTTTTTTTTCTTAGCTGTAGTTCAGGTGTTAGTGTTATAGTTAATTGTGGTAGAAGTAAGACCCTGTTCACCAAAATATATTTGCTTCTACACTTTTCCTTCATAACTTACATAGTCCTATTCCACTTGCTCCCTTCTAGGCCCAGTAGAGTATTAGTTCCCTAATATATGTGTTCCCTTTACTAGCGGTAAGGAAGATAAAGCTCAGAACCCTTATTGTTAAAAGGAATCTTGAATTTTATTTTATCACATCTGCTTCCAAAATGGATTTTAATCATGGTATCATTAATATACACATATACAGTAAAATACTGGAAAAGAAGAACATGGTATTAAAGGGAAAGAGGAAGCAAATTTGTTAGTTAATAAAACATGAAATTTAGATCTGAGTTCCCTAGTCACTAAGGCAAAAATGAAGACCTAAGCAGCCTATTTTGTATTATCTAAGAGACAGGTTCCAAAGAATTAGACTCTTTTCTGCTAATAAATTCTAAAAGTAGTTCATCATATGGAACCTGTTCTAGGGAATATTAAATAATACAGTATTTTCAACAATAATTTCAAGAATACAGAAGTTCCTCTATGTGTCAGTTTTTTAGCAGAAACTGTAATAAAAACAGTGTATTGAAGCATTGTATCATAGAGGATAAGTTAACATTATCCAAGCATAAGATCTAACTTTGTATGAGAATTTCCACTGAGATGTTTGTGTACCCTGTCCCTTTGACAGTCTTCTTTTAAATATTTTCTTGACCCTTCTCTGCCAGTGTCTCCTCCTGTGGTTGAATCATGTTTTCAGATACATATCTAGATGTCTGAAACTTGTATCAGTGTTTCTGTGGTTTAACATTTACCTTTACATCTTTGAGCTATCTGGAATTTTACTCTAAGGAATAAGAATCCAAACTTCCATCCACCCCAACAGTCACAATAAATAGTATTGATAGAGAATCAATAAATATGGTATTGATAGAGTATATATCAATATCATTCATCGAATAAGACATCATTTCTTTCCCAGATATGAAAAGCCAGTTTTATCACATGCAGAATTTCTATATGGACTTAAGTCTGTCTCACAACATAAAATATACAATGGTCAATAAAAACATAGTGAGGCAAAAGAAGGTTTACAGTATTGAGTGTGCAAAACAGTCTATTCTTATTATTTATCAATTACTGTATTATTTTTCACATGAACAACTGTAAATCTACTGTTGCTGTACCCTGTATATAAGAAATTCATCAAACTCACTGTTGGTTTAAAATACAATTTTAAGATTAAGAGAGAGTTTTTCATTTATGAGGTTGGCAATAGCTAAAACATTTGTTAACATCCAGCAATTGTAATAACAAAAGGGGGCAAAGAGGGGAAAAAAGGGGGACATCTGTAATAGTGTGAATGATAAAAATAAAGTTAAAAAAGTAAAAAAATAATTAAATAAACATTGATAATGTTCCAATACAAAAAAAGGAACATAAAAGGAAGCAAGTATATACGTACATTTTTTTTAAGAAATTCTTTTTTTAATTTTAAGGTTTTATTTATTTATTTTTAAAGAGAGAGGAAGGGAGGGAGCCAGAGAGGGAGAGAAATATCAATGTATGGTTGCCTCTCACATGGCGCCCACTGGGGGGACCTGGCCCACAACCCAGACATGTGCCCTGACTGGGAATTGAACCGATGACCCTTTGGTTCACAGTCCATGCTCAATCACTCAGCTATACCAGCCAGGGCTATTCATACATTTTTTAAAGATTTTATTTATTTAAAAAAATTTTTTAAACTATTTATTCTGTTTACAGTTGTCCCAGTTTTTTTACCTTTTGTCCCCTCCACTCAGCCTATGTCACTCCCTGAGTCAGTCTCCATTCCATTGTCCATGTCCATGGGTCATTCATGTATGTTCTTTCACTAATCCCTTCCTCTTCCCTCCACCATTCCCCTGCTCATACCAGTCCTCACACCTCCCTTCTTACAGCTGTCAGTCTGTTCATGTTTCCATGTCTCTGGTTCTGTTTTTCTCATTAATTTACTTTACTTATTAGATTCCAGTTATAAGTGAAACCATATGATGTTTGTCTTTCACTGACTGGCTTATTTCACTTAGCATAATAGTCTCCAGTTCCATCCAAGCTGTTGCAAAAGTTAGGAATTTTCTTTTATATTGTATTCCATTGTGTAAGTGTACCACAGGTTTTTTTTAAAAATATATTTATTGATTATGCTATTGCAGTTGTCCCAGTTCCCCGCCCCCACTCCACTCCATCCTGCCCACCCCCTCCCTCCCACATTCCCCCCCTATAGTTCATGTCCATAGGTCATACTTATAAGTTCTTTGGCTTCTACATTTCCTACACTATTCTTACCCTCCCCCTGTCTATTTTCCACCTATCATCTATGCTACTTATTCTCTGTACCTTTCCCCCCTCTCTCCCCCTCCCACTCCCCTATTGACAACCCTCCATGTGATCTCCATCTCTATGGTTCTATTCCTGTTCTAGTTGTTTGCCTAGTTTGCTCTTGTTTTTGTTTTAGGTGTGGTCGTTAATAACTGTGAGTCTGCTGTCATTTTTACTGTTCCTATTTTTGATCTTCTTTTTATTAGGTAAGTCCCTTTAACATTTCATATAATAAGGGCTTGGTGATGATGAACTTCTTTAACTTGACCTTATCTGAGGAGCACTTTATCTTCCCTTCCATTTTAATGATAGCTTTGCTGGATACAGTAATCTTGGATGTAGGTCCTTGCGTTTCATCTTGGGTAATGTAATTATGATGTGCCTTGGTGTGTTCCTCCTTGAATCCAGCTTCTTTGGGACTCTCTGAGCTTCCTGGACTTTCTGGAAGTCTGTTTCTTTTGCCAGATTAGGGAAGTTCTCCTTCAATAAGTTTTCAATTTTTTGTTCTTCCTCTTCTCCTTCTGGCACCCCTATAGTTCGGATATTGGAACGTTTCAAGGTGTCCTGGAGGTTCCTAAGCCTCTCCTCATTTTTCGTAATTCTTGTGTCTTCATTCTTTTCTGGTTGGATGTTTCTTTCTTCCTTCTGGCCCATACCGTTGATTTGAGTCCCGGTTTCCTTCACATCACTATTGGTTCCGTGTACGTTTTCCTTTGTTTCTCATAGCATAGGCTTCATTTTTTCATCTGGTTTTCAAACAGATTCAACCAATTCCTGTGCATGTTGATAACCAGTGTTTTGAACTGTGCATCTGATAGGTTGGCTATCTCTTCCTCGCTTAGTTGTATTTTTTCTGGAGCTTTGAAGTGTTCTGTCATTTGGGCCATTTTTGTGTGTGTGTGTGTGTGTGTGTGTGTGTGTGTGTGTGTGTGTGTGTCTTGGTACGTCTGTTACTTTAAGGGGCGGAGCCTAGGTGTTCCCCGGGGCGGGGTAACACTGGTCACTGCGCTGTGACGCTGTACGTGGGGGAGGGGCCGAGAGGGAGCAATGGCGCCCGCTCCACTCTCCACCGGGTTTCAGCCACTCCCTCCGCTTCCCACAATCAAATTGGGCCCCTCTGGTGCTGGTTCCTGAGTGGGTGGGCTTGTGCATGCCCTAGGCCCCTGTGGGTCTCTCCAACGACCTCTCCTGTGAGGCTGGGAGTCTCTCCTGCTGCCGCCCAACCCCCACGGGCATTTTCAATCAGAGGTTTGAGGCTTTGTTTCCCTGTGCTGGAGCCCTGGGTTATGCAGTCTGCTTCACTCCCTCCATTCGTCCAGGTTTATCTGTACGCGAGTGTGGGGCTGCCGTGCGCTACCCACGCTCTGCCTGCCCTGTTCTCTGCCACTGTGAGTCCAGCCCTATCGGTTTATCTGTATGCAAATGTGGGGCCGCAGGGTCTGCTAGTCGTCAGACTGCCTGCCCCGTTAGTCCCACACTCCACCAGTCTTGTTCCCGCCACGGTCACGGGAGTCCTCTCCGCCCAGGTGCCTGTCTCCGCCCCTCCTACCGGTCTGGATGAATGTTTATTTTTTATTTACTTGGTGTCGGACTTCCTTGCCATTCGACTTTCCATCAGTTCTGGTTGTGCATGGAGGCACAGTGTGTCCACCTATGCCGCCATCTCGGTTCTCCTCTAGAGTAATTTTTTGGTGGATACTATAGGTTTTTCTATGTACACTATCTTGTCATCTGCAAAAAATGATAGTTTTATATTCTCCTTTCCAATTTGGATGCTCTTTATATCTTTTTCTTGTCTAATCACTGTGGGTAGAACTTCCGGTACTATGTTGAGTAAGAGTGGTGAAAGTGGCACCCTGTCTTCTTCCTTATGTTAAGGGAAATGCTTTTCGTTTTTGCCCATTGAGTATGATGCTGACAGTTGGTTTCTCATGTATGGCCTTTATTATATTGAGGTATGCTCCCTCTCTTGCCACTTGGGTGATTGTTTTTATAATAAATCATTTCTGTATTTCATCAAATGCTTTTTTAGCATCTATCGATGTGCTCATGTGATTTTTCTTCTTCATTTTGTTTGTGATGTATTATGTTTATTGATTTGCAAGTATCGTACCATCCTTGCATCCCTGGGATAAATCCCAATTGATTGTGGTGTATGATTTTTTTTGTTGTTTTTTTAATTGTATTCTATTATAGTTGTCCCAATTTTTCCCCTTTGCCCTCCTCTGCCCCTCTGCCCTCCTCCCCAGCTCACCCCACTGCTCCCACCGTCAATCTGCACATCGCTGTCCATGTCGATGGGTCATTCATACAGGTTCTTTGACTAATCTTTTCCCCTTCTTTCCACCATTATCCCCTTCCCCACTCTCCTCTGGTCACTGTATGATCTTTTTAATGTATTTCTGGATCCAATTGCCAATATTTTGTTGAGGATTTTAGCATCTATGTTATCAGAGATACTGGCCTGTAGTTTTCTTCGTTGTGTCTTTACCTGGTTTTGGAATTAGGATAATACTGGCTGTGTAAAAAGGGTGTGGGAGTCTTTCCTCTTACTGAATTTTTGCAATAGTTTGAGAAGGATAGTTCTTTGAATGTTTGGTAAAACTTTCCTGTGAATCCATTTCGTCCAGAAATTTTGTATACTAGGAGTTTTTTGAGTTTTTTATTACTGCCTCAATTTCACTAGTTGTTATTTGTTCAGGCTTTCTGCTGCTTCTTGATTCAGCTTTGGAAGATTGTATGTTGCTAAAAATGTATCCATTTTGCCCAGGTTGTTCAATTTCTTGGCATGTAGTTGTTCATAATATTTTCTTATAATCCTTTGTATTTCTTTGGTGTCGTTTGTTCTCCTCTTTCATTTCTGATTTTCTTTATTTGAGTCCTCTCTCTCTCTTTCTTGATGAGTCTGGTTAAAGGCTTGTTGATTTTGTTTATCTTTTCAAAGAATCAGCTCCTGAATTCGTTGACCCTTGGGATTGTTTTATAGTGTCTATGTCATTTAATTCTCTTCTGATCTTGATTATTGCCTTCCTTCTGTTTGCTCTGGGCTTTGTTTGTTGTTGTTCCTCTAGTTCTTGTAGAGGTAGGGTTAGGTTGTTTATTTGAAATTTTTCTATCTTCTTTAGGTAGACGCGTATTGCTCTGGACTTCCCTGTCAGGACTGCCTTCACTGTGTCCCATAGATTTTGGGTTGTTGTGTATTCATTTTCATTTGTTTCCAGATATTTTTTTATTTCTTTCTTGATCTCATTGTTAACCCATTCATTATTTAATAACATGTTATTTAATCTCCATGTATTTGAATGTTTTTGAGATTTTTACTTAAGGTTGGTTTCTATTTTCAAGCCAATTGTTATGCTTGATGTGATTTCAATTTTCTTTAATTTGTTAAGGTTTTTTTTGTGTTCTACCGTATGGTCTGTCTTTGAAAATGATCCATGTGCGTTTGAAAATAATGTATACTTTGCTTCTTTGGGGCAAAATGTTCTATAAATGTCAATTAGGTCCATTTGATCTAGAGTGTTGTTCAGTGCCACAATATCCTTGTTTCTTTGGAAGATCGATCCATTGTTGACAATGAGGTATTAAAATCCTTTATGATGACTGTATTGCTGTCAATCTCTTTCCTAAAGTCCTCCAAGGTTTTCCTTATACTCTATTTAGGTGCTTCTGTGGTGCTTCTGTGTTGGGCGCATATATGTTTACCAGAGTTATATCCTCTTGTTGGACTGCTCCCTTAAGTATTATGTAGTGACCTTCTTTGTCTCTTGTTAATGGCCTTTGTTTTGAAGTCTATTTTGTCTGATGTAAGTATTGCTACCCCAGCTTTATTTTTATGTCCATTTGCTTGGAATATTTTTTCCATCCCTTCACTTTCAGCCTGGGTAGATCTTTTGTTCTGAGGTGGGTCTCTTATAGACAACATTATGCAGGTCGTGATTTCTAATCCATTCAGCTACCCTATGTCTTTTGACTGGACCATTTAATTCATTTACATTTAAGGTTATTAATGATAGGTACTCATTCATTGTCATTTCTCCCTTTTTACCTGTGTACCCTGCCCCCCCCCACATCCCCCCCCCCCGTTCTTCTTCTTAAAGCAGTTCCTTTAGCATCTCATACATTGCTGGTTTGGTGGAGATGTACTTGTTTGGCTTTTTTTTTTTTTTTTGTCTGGAAAGCTTTTTATTTCACCTTCCATTTTAAATAAGAGCCAGTGCCTTCTGGCTTGTAGTGTTTCTGTTGAAAAGTCAGCTGATAGCCTTATTGGAGCTCCCTTGTATATTACTAGCTATTTCTCCCTTGCTGCCTTTAAGATTCTCTCTTCATGTTTAAATGTTGCCATTTTAACTGTGATGTGTCTTGGAGTTGGCTTCTTTGGGTTCTTCTTGATTGGGACCCTCTGTTCTTCCTGACCTTGTATGGCTTTTTCCCTTACCAGGTTAGGGAAGTTTTCTGTCATTAATTTTTCAAACAGGTTTCTATCCCTTGCTCCTTTTCTTCTCCTTCTGATATCCCTATGGTCTGAATGTTGTTACATTTCATGTTGTCCTGAAGCTCCCTTAAACAATTCTCATTCTTTATGAGTCTTTTTCATTTTGTTGCTCTTACTGGGTATTGTTTCCTACCTTGTCTTCCAACTCACTGATTCGGTCCTCTGTTTCATCTAGCCTGTTTCTAATTACTTCTAGTGTATTCTTTATTTCAGATATTGTATTTTTAATTTCCACCTGGTTCTTATTCATATCCTTTTGAATATGTCCTTTTCCACGCTGATGTAGTTCCCACTAAGTTATTTTAGCATCTATAAATTTCCTTTTAGTTCTCACTGAGTTGCTTGAGCATCTTTATAACCATTACTTTGAATTCCGTGTCTGACAAATTGCTTGCTTCAATTTCATTTAGCTCTTTTTATACGGATTCCTCATTTCCTTGTGACTGGGGGTTGTTTCTTTGTCTCCCCATATTAGGTGACTCTTTATTTATTTCTGAATATTAAATTGATCTACTTTGACTCCCTGTCTTTCTGGGGTGGACTTTTGTGGTAGGAGCCCTGTGGGACTCAGTGATACAGTCTCCTTGATCTCCTGAGGTGGATGCTGTAGGGATGCCCTTTAGGCAGGTTATGTGGGCTCTGATGTTGTAATTGGGTTTTGGTTGTTGGTGACTCATTTGTTGGGTTCTCCCCTCCAGCTTGCTGACTGAGAGTCACAGCCCCCAGCACGTCTTATATGCTGTTGTACAGGTGCTCGCAGAATAAGACAGAACAACCCAGAAAACAAAACCCGCACCAACAAAAATAACCCCCAATTGCAACAGCAATATAAACATTAAATGAGCAAAGATTAATAAAGATGGAAAAAAATAAAATGTTATATGAAAGAATATGATATGAGTAAAGGAAGGAAAAATGATTTTGAGAGGGTAGAGGGAGGAGAGATAATAAGTTTAAGGATTAGAAGCAAGGAGAAGAAATGGAGAAAAAAATAAAACATAAATTAAAAAAGGGAAGGAAGAAGGCAAAATGGAGTAAGAAAAGGGAAGAGTATAATATGAGGTTTGAAATTTAAAAAAACAGTGAGACAATAGGAACAAAATTGTAGAAAAACAACAACAGTAGCAATATCAATGACAAATGAGCAGATTGATAAAGGTGGAAAGAGAATGAGAATATTATAAGAAACAGAAAAAAGAAGGCTGTGTCTACAGGAAAGAAAAATGATTTTGAGAGGATAGAGAAAAAATAAGAGTAAGGAATAGATACCACACTAGGAGAGGGGAAAAAACAAAATTTCAAATGAAAATAAGAAAGGGCAGGAGGAAGGCAAAATGGAGTAAGACAGGGGAAGAGTAAACTATGAGATTTGAAAATAAAATAGTGAACAAATAGGAATAAAATTGATGAAAAACAACAACCACAATATCAATGACAAATGAGTAAAGATTAATAAAGGTGGAAAGGCAATAATAATATAAGAAAGGGAAAAAGAATGTGAGATGACTAAAGGAAAGAAAAATCATTTTGAGATGATAGAAGGAGGAGAAATAGTAAGAGTAAGGAATAGAAACAAGGCACAGAAAGGGAGAAAATAAAACGTAAAACAAGAATAAGAATGGGAAGGAAGAAGGCAAAATGGAGTAAGGCAAAGGAAGAGTATTTGAAATAAAAATAAAATTATAAAGTGAAATAATAGGAATAAAATTGAAAAAAGAAACACATTAAAGAGCTATGCAAGACAAAAATAATGCAAATCCTGAAAAAGAACAAGGTGGAATTTGTCTCAGCAGAGTTTGGTGTTTACCTGATGTCTTCTCCTTCTGGATCTGACTCTAGTAGTGTCAGATGGTGTCCCCATCTAGCTCTAGGCAGCCTGTTTAAGACTGCAAGCACTCCACAGTCTGCGGCTGTCTTTTTCAGGCATGGATGCATTTGGGCTGGTCCTCACTACTCTGCCCTGTTGGCTTTTTATCAGCAGAAGGTCAGGGGTGGGCCATCTAACATCCAGCAGCACTGTAGGTACCACCTCCACCTGCCTCTGGAGGGGACTTCTGGTGGGACCAGGAGGGTAGGATCCCTGGATATCTCCCTTGGGAGGTGCTGTTCAGTCAGGAGGTGCTGTTCTGTTTTCAGGGAAGATTGTGGGTGTGTTTTTCCCACCCCTGCACTACTTATCTTAGTCTGACCAAGATTATTTCCAGTTATGTATGGTTTCTGATGAGTTAGCTGTCCATTTCATGTGAGGGACCAATGTATGTAAGAAGGTCAGTGCATTCCTACTTGGTGCTGATGGCAGTTATATGTAAGGGCTGAGACTGGGCAGGGTCCTGAATTTCCCTTGTTTTGCTAATTTCTGCACTCTCAGCCCAGCAGGTTTCAGTGAAATAAGGCCCAAGGAACCAGCGTGTCTTGTCATGGCTGAGAATAGTTTGGAAAGGCCCCCTTGGTGTTCTCTATTTTTCCCCTGTGGATATGCACCCAACAGGCCTAACTGTTCTGCAGAGCTTCTCCACTGGATGTGGTGTTTGCAGTCCTGCAGGAGGGTGTGCTCTTTCTCTGCCCAGAGGCTTTTACTCTGCCGGTCATGGGGGGTCTTCCTGGCTGCAACAAATCTCAGGCACTCAACTCTTGCCTGTCTCCCAGCCCTCTGCCCTCACAGGAGACACAGTTCTGAACTCTCTGTTCTGCCCCTGGCTTGCTAGCCACACTGGGTGGTAGCCCAGCAATCCCTTTGGTGTACCACTTTCTAAATGCCCTGCCCAGCTGGATTCAGTGGGAACGAACTGCGCTTTCAATCGGTCTTTGCTGACAGAGCAGCTGTGCACAAGGTCCCTGCCTGGCCACACCTCAGCTTTCCTGTTAAAACAACTCTGTGTGGCACCCACACTGCAATACTGAGTCACTGCCCTTTTCTCTGCACAAGCCACCTCCCCCAAAAAGCAGAAAGTCTCTCTCGGTCACGGCTGGTTGCAGCCTGCCGATGCCTCTAAGTGACCCAGGTGCAACCCCTCATATTTTTAGGAGATAGGGTCCTTCCTTCTCTGGCACTCTCCTGGTTGTTGCTGCAGGTATGGACATGCTGCTTGCTCTGTGTGTGTGTGTGTGTGTAGCCTAGATCTCCCAGACTCCATATATTCTCCCAAGTCACTCCTGACTAGGGCCCCCTGCCCTGGTAGAGGAGGGAGCTGCAATGCTGCAATTTCTGCCTGATCTCTCCGCTGCTACAGGCACCACACACAGGGTATTTCCCCTTCAATTTATACAATCTTACCAGATGGTGTGAAGCTACTTCTGTACTCCTTGGCTTCAAAACTCGATCATATCAGCTAAGATTCTGTTGGTTGTTCAGGTTACTTGTCAGAAGATCAGCCAAAATTCCAAGTTGGACTCAGCCTACTTGACCGCTATCTTCTAATCTCCTCCAAAAAATAAGTTTTCATTTACTAAGTTGAAGCTTTAGGACACAGGTGGCAAACACAAGGCCCACAGGCCTAATCTGGCCCTCTGCCTTGTTTTATGCGCCCAGCACCTTGTTTCTACCTGGCGGCAGGGCCGAGATCTCGCTTAATTGTTACGGAGTAGTTACATTTATACAGTCCTAAAATTACATCTGGCCCTTTGAAGGCAACCTTGAGGCTGATGTGGCCCCCGGTGAAAATGAGTTTGACACCCCTGCTTTAGGAGGACTAGATAGAGTTGAATCAAGAAAAATGACTTAATTTAAAATGTACTAACACAGCTGGAATTGGAGGGTGGGCTGCAATCACAGACATCTATATCCCGGCTGCCCCAGGTATGGTCTGTGGATTAGTAGCACCAGCATCAACTGGTACTTATTTATTTTGAGAGAGAGGGGAAGGGAGGGAGAAAGAGAGGGAGAGAAACATCAATGTGAGAGAGAAACATTGATTGATTGCCTCTTGTACACACCCTGACGGGGGACTGAATCTGCAATCTAGGGATGTACTCTGACCAGGAATCAGACCAGCGACCTTCAGCTTTGCGAGACGATGCCCAACCAGCTAAGCCACATACATCAGTTAGGGCTGTTCATACATTTTATAAGAAATTATAAATTGGCCCATATTTATTTCTCATAGAGGAATTTTTTTCTGCAAGGCACTTGAAACAGTGTCTAGTACATAGAAAGTACTATATGAAGGTTTATAATTATCATTTTAATTTGCTAATAACTATTAAAATAAAAATATGCATATCCCTTACCTAGAAATTTTAGAAATTTCTCCTATAGTAAAACTTGTACAGATAGCTACACTAGATGTATGCATAGATATATCTGTGTCAGTCATATAAGAATGTTTCATTAAGCATTTTTCATACTAAGGAAAAAAATGGAAAAAATCCCGTGCATAAAGAGAGATTATAATACTATACATCAATTTTTTAAATTTATTGGGATGGTACTGGTTAACAAAATAATATAGGTTTCAGCTGCACAATTCTACAACACATCATCTGTACACTGTATTGTGTGTTGACCACCCCAAGTCAAGTCTCTGTCCATCACCATTTATCCCCCCATGTCCTCCTTCACCTCCCTTCACCCTCTCATCCAAATTCCCCCACCCCCGACAGTTGTCAGCTTGCTCTCTATTTGTGAGTCTGTCTCTATTTTGCTGTTTAGTTCATTTTGTTCATTAGATTCCACATATAAGTGAAATCATACAGTGCTTGTCTTTCTCTGATTGGCTCATTTCACTAGCATAATAATCTCCAGGTCCATCCATGCTGTTGCAAAGGGTAAGATTCCCTCCTTTATTACAGCCAAGTAGTATTCCATTGTGTAAATGTACCACAGCTTTTTTATCCACTCATCTGGATACTTGGACTGCTTCCAGCTATCCAGATGAGTATAGCCAAGTATCCAAATCTTGGCTATTATAAATAACACTGCAGTGAACATAGAGATACATATAGCCTTTCAAATTAGCTACATATCAATTTTTTTAAAAAGATCACATTTTAGTAACAGAAGGTTATCCACATGTATAATTAAGCAAAAAAAAATGTTTACATATAATATATGTGTGTCTGAATCATTTTTGAAAACAAAATTTGTATAAGTTTGTAGATGCATAGAAGAACTTGGAAGAATCATACTAAAATGTAAGCATTATTTTTGTGGGTTTAGATTATAGGAACCTTTCATTTTTTATGTACAGATTATTTTGATTTTTACAATTAACTTGTTATTTTTTAGACAATGATTATTTATTTAGTAGATAATATAATGTTGAAGAATAATTTTAACATAAAACCATTTCATCTCACCATGCTAATGTAAATGTCAGTTTCTACCTGCATTGTAAAATGTTTACATTTTGTTTTTCTAAATACTATATGCCAAATCTTCCAATACGTTATCTCAACTAACCTTTACACTTTTTCTTAATAAATATTTTTAACATATAGAAAATACAGATAATAATATAATAGATCATATACCTACAGCTTAGATTTAACATTTTACCACTTTGGCTTTAGGTTTTAAAAAAAATTACAGAAGTCTCTTTCCTTTCTAACACATTCTTTTCTTTTTCTATCTGTGCACATATCTGAATGTACTCTAAAGGATTTATATACTTTTCTATTTCTTGAAAGTTTGTGTATGTTAGCTTTTTCTTATTCTTGATAGTTTGGGTAAATTTTTTTAATGACTTTAGGTTTACTCAGGTTTCTTATTTCTGTATTCAATTTTAGTGATTCATATTTGTCTTGAAACTTATCCATTTAATTCACATTTTCAAATTGCTGGCATAATTTATCCATATATAATCCTATAATATTCATAGTTATGGTCCTTTTTTATTCCTAACACTGATTATTTGTGCCCTCTTACTGGCCATTATTGCAAGAATTTGATATATTTCATTGTTCTTCAAAGAGCCAGGTTTTGGTCTTAGTGAGATATAGTATTAGTATATGTGCTGACTAAGAATGACATCTTCGGAGTCAGATTATTTGGATTTATTTATTTTTTTCTTTGTTTATTTTGTGGGGGATATTGGATTTACTATTTTTTTTTACATTTTTTTTATTGCTGTTCAATTACAGTTGTCTGCATTTTCTCCCCTCCCCCCCACCCCACCCCAAACAAACCCACCTCCCTCCCCCACCTCCACCCTCCCTCTTGGTTTTGTCCATGTGTCCTTTATTTGGATTTAAATCTTAGCTCTATCACCTAATGGCTGTGTGGCCTAGGGGAAATTGCTTAACTAACCTCTTCTTTCTATATATGCCCATAAGATTGGTAAAGTCGATGAAATGGACCAATTCCTTAAAGGGCACAAAAAGTTCATGCAAGAAGAACCAGATAACCTGAATATTCCTAAATCTTCTAAAGATATTGAGTTGTATTTAATACCTTTCCCCTACCCCAACAAACACAAATCTCCAGCCACACAGATGGTAGAGAATTCTATCAGTCACTTGAGGAAGAAATGATATCAATTTGATGCAAAATCTTCTGTATAATTAAAAAGGAAGTAATATTTTCCAACTCATTCCTCAAGATCAGAATTACTGCTACCAAAACATTATAAGACATAAGAAAAAAAAGCCACAAACAGATATCCCTTATGAACACAGATGCAAAAATTTTAAACAAAATTTTAGCAAGTTGAATTTAACAATATATAACAGTGGTTCTCAATTAGGGATGATTTTGTCCCCTAGGGGGGCATCTGGCAATGTCTGCAGGCATTTTTGTTGTCACAACTGGGGGGCAGTGTTGCTACTGGCATCTAATGGATAGAAGCTAAGGATGCTGTTAAACATCCTACAATGCACAGAACAGCACCAAAAACTCACAACCCTGAATGACAGTATTGCTGAGGTTGGGAAATGCTAATATATTTAAGAGTATATCATGACCAAGTGGTATTTTCCCAGGAGTACAGACTTCAAAAAGTCAGCCAATATTCACCATATTAAAAACTAAAAAATAAAAGCCATCTCAAAACACTAGAAAGAACATTTGACAAATTTCGGGTTTTTCTTTTTTTAAATATTTTGTTTAATTACAGTTGACATGCAATATTATATTAGTTTCAGATGTGCAATATAGTGATTAGACATTTATATAACTTCCAAAATGATCACTCCAATAAGTCTAGTAATAATCTATCACCATATATAGTTATTAGAATATTACTGACTATATTCCCTATACTGTACTTTATATCTGACTTCAAAAGTCATTCTAGTCCTGGCTGGTGTACCGCAGTGGATTGAGCGTGGGCCTGGAAACCAAAGGGACACCAGTTTGATTCTCAGTCAGGGCACATGCCTGGGTTGTGGGCTAGGTTCCCAGTTTGTGGCACATGAGAGGCTACCACACATTGATGTTTCTCTCCCACTCTTTCTCCTTCCCTTCTCCTCTCTCTAAAAATAAATAAATAAAAAATTTTAAAAAAATTGTATGTTCTACAAAAAAAAGTCTTTAAAAGACAGAAAAAATCTTTGTTGATTTTAAAAATCTTTCAGCAAAATAGAAATAGCAGGGAATTTAATCTAATGAAGGTCATGCAGGGAAAGCCTACAGCTGAAATCACAAGTAATTGTAAGAGACTAAATGTTTTCCCTCTAATATCAGAAATAAGAGAAGATTCTTCACTCTCACCACCTCTATTCATTGTATTTAGAGGGTCTAGTAAGTCAAGCAAAAGAAATCAGTGGTGCCCAGATTGGAAAAGAAAAGGTAAAACTCATTATTCACAGATGACATGATTTTCTATGTAGAAAATATGATAGTACCCATAAAAAAGCTACTAGAATAGTGAGTTTAGCAAGGTTAAAGAATACAGGGCACTATACAAAAATCAGTTGTATTTCTATGTACTAGCAATGAGTAATTAGAAATTAAAATTATGAAAACAAGGACATTTATAACAGCTTTCAAAAATTAAATAATTATAGATAGATCTGACAAAATATATGAAGGACCTGTATACTGAAAAATATAAAACATTGTTGAGAGAAATGGAGTAAGTAAATGGAGAGAGATACTGTGTTTATGTATCAAAAGAATCAATATTCATTTTTTTAAAGATTTTATTTATTTATTTTTAGACAGAGCGGAAGGGAGGGAAAAAGAGAGGGAGAGAAACAGCAATGTGCATTTGTCTCTTGCCTGTTCACTATTGGGGGCCTGGCCTGCAACCCAGGCATGTGCCCTGCCTGGGAATCAAACCAGTGACCCTTTGGTTTGCAGCCCGATGCTCAATCCACTGAGCCACACCAGCCAGGGCAGAATCAATAGTCTTAAGATGCAAGTTGATCTGTGGATTCAATACAATTCCAGTCAAAATTGCAACAGACTTTTTAAGAAATTGAGAAGCAGTGGCTTTGAAACTTATGTTGCCATTTGAACCAAAGTCCACAAAAGTAGACAAGAATCTGCATGCTAAACCTACAGGGTGACTGCCTATGAAAATAAAAAAAATAATAATAAATAGGATACAGAGTTTAAAGCAATTATCATAAACACGATTTTTAAAATAAGTATAAATTCTCTTGAAACAAATGAATAAATAGAAAGCGGCAGCCAAGTAATAGAAATTATAAACAAAAATCAAGTATGACTTACAGACCTGGCAAATACAATAACAATAATAACAACAAAAAACTAAGGTGACAAGAGATCCAACATTGTATCAACATCATCTTGGAGGAGAGGGAGAGTGGTTCTAAAAGAGTATTTCAAGAAATAATTCCTGAAAACATCCCAAGTGAGATAAAAGATATAAACCCACAGATTCAAAAAGCATACATGAACAAATCTCATGTATGATCAACTCAAATCCATGCCAAGATACATCATAATAAAATTGAAAGCTACCCCTGTCCAGATAGCTCAGTTGCTTAGAGTGTTGTCCCAATACACCTAAGTTGAGGTTCGATCCCAAAGCACATAAAAGAATCAACTAATTGATGCATAAATAGGTTGAATAGCAAATTTCTTCCCCCCTGTCTCTTTTCCCCTCTCTCTCTCTCTCAAATCAATAAATAAAATGGAAAGCAAACTTTGAAAGGAAGAGAAATGACACATTACCTATAAAAAAGTGCTGTTTATTCTATATCTGTGAAATATGTCATGGGTACTCTAATAGGGATTGCATTGAATCTATAAATGGCTTTGGGTAGAGTATGGCCATTTTGATAATGTTAATTCTTCCAATCCATGAGCATGGTACACGCTTCCATTTGTTTGTGTCTTCCTTAATTTCTTTCTTCAGTGTTGTGTAGTTTTCCGAGTACAGGTCTTTTACCTCCTCGGTTAGGTTGATTCCTAGGTACTTTATTTTTCTTGTTTCTATATCAAATGGGATTTTTTTCCTGATTTCTGTTTCTGCAGTTTCGTTGTTGGTATACAGGAATGCCTTTGATTTCTGAGTATTGACTTTGCATCCAGCTGTTTTGCCAAATTCATTTATTAGGTCAAGTAGTTTTTTGGTGGAGTCTATAGGATTTTCCATGTACACTATCATGTCATCTGCAAACAGTGACAGTAACATTTCAGAAATTTATATGGAACCATAAACAACCCCGAATAGCTGCAGCAATTTTGAGAAAGAAGAATAAAGCAGGAAGGATCACAATACCTGATATCAAACTGTATTACAAGGCCACTGTAATCAAAACAGCCTGGTACGGGCATAAAAACAGGCACATAGACCAATGGAACAGAACAGAGAGCCCAGAAATAAACCCACATCTTCACGGTCAATTAATATTTGACAGAGGAGGCAGGAGCATAAAATGGAGCAAAATCAGCCTCTTCAACAGATGGTGTTGGGAGATCTGGACAGCTACGTGCAAAAAAATGAAACTCGATCACCAACTTATGCCATACACAAAAATAAACTCAAGATGGATAAAAGATTAAATATAAGTTGTAACACTATGAAAGTCCTAGAGGGAAACATTGGCAGGAAAAATCTCAGACATTCCACACAGCAACATCCTCACTGACACATCCCCTAAAGCAAGGGACATAAAGGAAAGAATAAACAAATGGGACCTCATCAAAATAAAGAGCTTCTGCATGGCTAAAGAAAACAGCACTAAAATACAAAGAGAACCAACAGTATGGGAAAACATATTTGCCAATGAAACCTCAGACAAGGTTCTGGTCTCCAAAATATATAAAGAACTCACACGACTGCACTCCAGGAAGACAAACAACCCAATTAAAAAATGGGCAAAGGACTTGAACAGACACTTCTCCAAGGAAGACATACAGAGGGCCCAGAGACATATGAAAAGATGCTGAGCATCACTAGCCATCAGAGAGATGCAAATTAAAACCACAATGACATACCACCTCACACCAGTGAGAGTGGCCAACATAAACAAATCCACAAACAAATGTTGGAGAGGATGCGGAGAAAAGGGAACCCTAGTGCACTGTTGGTGGGAATGCAGACTGGTGAGGCCACTGTGGAAAATAGTATGGAATTTCCTCAGAAAACTAAAAATGGAACTGCCCTTTGACCCAGCAATTCCACTGCTGGGATTATACCCTAAGAACCCTGAAACATCAATCCAAAAGAACCTATGCACCCCAGTGTTCATAGCAGCACAATTTACAATAGCCAAGTACTGGAAGCAACCTAAGTGCCCATCAGCAAATGAGTGGATTCAAAAACTATGGTACATTTACACAATGGAATTCTACGCAGCAGAGAGAAAGAAGGAGCTTATACCCTTTGCAACAGCATGGATGGAACTGGAGAGCATTATGCGAAGTGAAATAAGCCAGATGGTGAGGGACAAATACCATATGATCTCACCTTTAAGTAGAACATAATAAATAGAAGAAAAAAGCAAACAAAATATAACCAGAGACATTGAAGTTAAGAACAATCTAACAATTGGCAGGGGGGAGTGGGGAGGGGACAGTGAGGAGAGGGGATTACAGGAACTACTATAAAGGACACATGGACCAAATCAAGGGGGAGGGTAGGGTGGGGGAGGGAGGTGGGTTCAGCTGGGGTGGGGTGGAGGGATGGGGAGAAAAGGCACACAACTGTAATTGAATAACAATAAAAAATTTTTTAAACAGTGCTGTTTAAATGACCACACATTTCTCATCTGAAACTATAGAGACCAGAAGGAGGTGGCACAGTATTGTTTAAGTGCTAAAAGAAATGGCAACCATGAATTCAATATGAGGTGAAATGACTCTTAGGAAGGGAAAATAGCCTTTCTCAGAAAAGAGAACTAAGAGAATTTGTTACTACCAGACTACCCTTAAATATTGGCTGAAGAGAGTTATTTAACAAAAGAAATTATAAAAGGGAATCGGGATGGGAGAAAGAATAACAGAAAGAGGAGAAATAAAAATACAAACACAAAAGATTATGGATTTTTTGTGACTTATCTAAATTATATGTGATGATTAAAACAAAAATGGTAACACATTTTGATACTCCAAATAATATTTAGAAGTGGAGAACATAAAGGAATCTAAGTGAAAGTGAGGTTTCTACACCTTCCTTGAAATGGTAAAGTATTGGTAAGTCATATATACAAATATTTTGAAATACTCAAAACAGCCACTAGGAAAAACATACAAAGTGATACTTTGAAAAACACCATAAATAAAGATGGAATTCTAAAGTGGTTCAAGTAACCCACAGAAAGGCAAGAAAAGAGAAACAGAGTAATGAATACAGAGGAAAAAAACAGAAAACATAACAAAGTTATACATGTAAGGTCTAACATATCATTAATTACCTTAAATATAAATGGTTTAATAAACCAACTAAAATACAGAAATTTATAGAAGATAGAAAAAACAGACACATCTATCTACATGTTGTTAAAAGGAAACATATCAATATCTATAAAATATGTAGGTTGAAAAATATATGCCATGCAAACATTGATTTTAAAAAGCTGTATGACTGCGTTAATATTATAAAAAGTAGACGCAGAGCAAAGCAAATTACTACAAAGTGGAACATCCCTGAATCAAAATACATGAATCAAAAACTAATAGAGCTGAAAGGAGAAATAAACAAATCCACAATTATACTGGGATTCATCAATACTCTGCTCTCAGCAACTGAAAGACCTACTAGACAGAAAGTCAGCAAAGATATCAAAAAGCTGACCAATATAATTAACAGGATTTAATTGACATATCTAGATCTCTGTTATATCTATCATGCAACAACAGTGGGCTTCCCCTTTTCAAGTGCCCCTGGAATATTTATCAAGATAGACAATATCCTGGACTATAAAACCAGTTTTGATAAATTTATAAAAACTGAAATTATTACATGTTTTGTGACTATAATGGAATAAAACTAAAAATAACAAACAATGAGGGAACCTCTAAACATTTGGAAATGAAACAACACACTTCTTAAATGATCCATGGTTTAAAGAGGAAGAATCAAGGATAATTAAAAATACATAGAACTAAATATATAAAGTAAATGCAGCTACCAAAACATGTAGGTTACAGCTAAAGGAGTGCTCAGAGGAAAATTTATTGCACTAAATGATTACGTTGGGAATAAGGAAAGTTGTCATATCAATCATTTAAGTTCCTACCTCAAACTAGAAAAAAGATTAAATTCGGAGCAAGTGAAAAAGGAGCAAATTGTTAAAATAAAGTTGGAAATCAGTGGAGTTGAAAACAGAAATACAATAGGGAGAAATTAGTGAAACAAAAAGTGGTTCATCCAAAAATTAATACTATTGATAAGCCTCTAGTAAGACTGACAGTGAAAAGACACAAATCACTAATATCAGGAATAGAATGCCATTACAGATTCAGCAGCCATTAAAAGGATTGTAAAGGGATGTTGTGACTTTGCTTATAAATTTTACAATTCAGAAGAAATGGGCCAATTTCTTAAAAGCTAAAAACTGCCAAAACTCAACCAACATGTAAATAATCTGAATAGTCCTATAACCACTGAAGAATTGAAAGATTTCTTAGCAGAACACTTGCATGCTGAGAGAGTAGGATGCTATTTTCAAAGTGCTAAAACAAACAAAAGAACCCCTCCCAACCAAGAATATTTTATTTTTATTTATTTATTTTTTTTTTATTCAATTACAGTTGTATGCCTTTTCTCCCTGTCCCTCCGCCCCACCCCAGCTGAACCCACCTCCCTCCCCCCTCTCCACCCTCCCCCTTGGTTTTGTCCATGTGTCCTTTATAGTAGTTCCTGTAATCCCCTCTACCCACTGTCCCCGCCCCCACCCCCCACCCCCGCCCTGGCTGTTGTTAGATTGTTCTTAACTTCAATGACTCTGGTTATATTTTGTTTCCTTTTTCCTTCTATTGCTTATGTTCCAGTTAAAGGTGAGATCATATGGTACTTGTCCCTCACTTCCCGGCTTATTTCACTTAGCATAATGCTCTCCAGTTTCATCCATGCTGTTGCAAAGGGTATAAGCTCCTTCTTTCTCTCTGCTGCGTAGAATTCCATTGTGTAAATATACCATAGTTTTTGGATCCACTCATTTGCTGATGGGCACTTCGGTTGCTTCCAGTACTTGGCTATTGTAAACTGTGCTGCTATGAACATTGGGGTGCACACATTCTTTTGGATTGGTGTTTCAGTGTTCTTAGGGTATAATCCCAGCAGCGGAATTACTGGGTCAAAGGGCAGTTCCATTTTTAGTTTTCTGAGGAAATTCCATACTGTTTTCCACAGTGGCCTCACCAGTCTGCATTCCCACCAACAGTGCACTAGGGTTCCCTTTTCTCCACATCCTCTCCAACATTTGTTTGTGGATTTGTTTATGTTGGCCACTCTCACTGGTGTGAGGTGGTATGTCATTGTGGTTTTAATTTGCATCTCTCTGATGGCTAGTGATGCTGAGCATCTTTTCATATGTCTCTGGGCCCTCTGTATGTCTTCCTTGGAGAAGTGTCTGTTCAAGTCTTTTGCCCATTTTTTAATTGGGTGGTTTGTCTTCCTGGAGTGGAGTCGTGTGAGTTCTTTATATATTTTGGAGATCAGGCCCTTGTCTGAGGTATCATTGGCAAATATGTTTTCCCATACTGTTGGTTCTCTTTGTATTTTAGTGCTGTTTTCTTTAGCCCTGCAGAAGCTTTTTATTTTGATGAGGTCCCATTTGTTTATTCTTTCCTTTATGTCCCTTGCTTTAGGGGATGTGTCTGTGAGGATGTTGCTGCGTGGAATGTCTGAGATTTTCCTGCCAGTGTTTTCCTCAAGGACTTTTATGGTGTTACGGCTTATATTTAAGTCTTTTATCCATCTTGAGTTTATTTTCGTGTATGGCGTAAGTTGGTGATCGAGTTTCATTTTTTTGCACGTAGCTGTCCAGATCTCCCAACACCATCTGTTGAAGAGACTGTTTTTGCTCCATTTTATGCTCCTGCCTCCTTTGTCAAATATTAATTGATCGTATAGATTTGAGTTTATTTCTGGGCTCTCTATTCTGTTCCATTGGTCTATGTGCCTGTTTTTATGCCAGTACCAGGCTGTTTTGATTACCGTGGCCTTGTAATACAGTTTGATATCAGGTATTGTGATCCCTCCTGCTTTGTTCTTCTTTCTCAAAATTGCTGCTGCTATTCGAGGTCGTTTATGGTTCCATATGAATTTCTGCAATGTTTGTTCTATATCTGTGAAATATGTCATGGGTACTCTAATAGGGATTGTATTGAATCTATAAATTGCTTTGGGTAGTATGGCCATTTTGATGATGTTAATTCTTCCAATCCATGAACATAGTACATGCTTCCATTTGTTTGTATCTTCCTTAATTTCTTTCTTCAGTCCAACCAAGAATATTTTAAACAGCAAAGTTGTCCTTCAGAAACAAAGGAGATATAAAGACTCTCCCAGATAAACAAAAGGTGAGGGATTTCATCACCATCAGATATGCCTTACAAGAAATGCTAAAGGAAATGTAAAACCTACTTTACTATAAATTTAACAGACAAAAGTATTAAAATTAACTGTAACTACAATAATTTGTTAATGAATACGCAATTTTCCAGGATGTGAATTGTGGCATCAAAACATAAAATGTAAAGACAGAAATAAAAGGGTAAGGTCTTTTAAGAGAATTTATTATCAGCTTAAAATAGACAGTTATAATTGTAAAAGATTTTATTTAGCCTCATAGTAAATCATAAATCAAATAACTCTAGTAAGTACATAAACAGAAGGGAATGAAGTGTACTACTATGGTAATTCATCAGATCACCAAAGAAAACAGCCAGAAGAACAAAAGAACTATAAAACATCCAGAAAACAATTAACAAGGTGGCAATTTATCAATAATAGCTTCAAAGTGAAATGGATTAAATTTTCCAATCAAAAGATAATAGAGGAGTTGAATGGATAAAAAGCAAGATCCCAGGGACAGTGTTTAAAGTTAGAAGACCAAGGACAGAACCTTAAAGTCGAATGATTAAAGATCAAACGTAGAGCCTCCCTACCCCTGACCTCCCCAAAAAGAAAACAAGATCCAACTATTAGTACTTACAGGAGACTTACTTCAGCTTTGAGGACATACATAGTGAAAGTGAAGGGATAGAAAAAGATTCCATTCATAGGGAAACCAAAAGAGTGCAACTAACTCAAAAACTCACAAGAGCAAAGAAGGTCATTATCAAATGATAAAGGGATCGGTCATCAAGAGGATATAACAGTTGTATGTGCACCCAATATTGGAACACCTAAATATAGTAAATATTAATACATTTGAATGGGGGAGAAATAGAGACAGCCATGCAGTAATAGCAGGGGACTTTAATGCCCTATTTTTAACAATGGATAAACTATCCATGCACAAAATCAATAACACTGAGTTTGAACAACATGTTAAACAACATAGACCTAACAGACTTAACATAAAATATTCCATCCAACAGCAGCAGAATGCACATTCTTCTCAAGCAGGCATGGAACATTCTTTGTGATAGATTGTATGTTAGGTTAAAAAAAAATCAGTCTTAAACAATAAGTGCTGGCGAGGTTGTGGAGAAAAGGGAAGCCTACTACACTGTTGATGGGAGTGCAGACTGGTGCAGCCACTGTGGAAAGCATGGGATTTCCTCAGAAAACTGAAAATGGAACTGCCTTTTGACCCAGCGGTGGAACTGCTGGGATTATATCCTAAGAAACCTGAAACACCAATTCAAAAGAATCTATGCACCCCAATGTGCATAGCAGCACAATTTACAATAGCCAAGTGCTGGAAGCAACCTAGGTGCCCCTCAGTAAATAAGTGGCTTAAGAAACTGTGGTACATTTACACAATGGAATACTACGCAGCAGAAAGAAAGAAGGAGCTTCTACCCTTCACGACAGTATGGATGGAATGGAGAGCTTTATGCTAAGTGAAATAAGCCAGGCAGTAAAGACAAATCCCATAGGATCTCACCTATAAGTGGAACCTAATCAACAAAACAAACAAGCAAGCAAAATATAACTAGAGACATGGAAATAAAGAACAAACTGACAGTTACCAGAGGGAAGAGGGATAACGGGGGAAAGAAGGGAAAGGGTTGTCGTCAAGGGAAATGTATAAAGGACACATGGACAAAGCTAAAGCAGGGTAGGTTTGAGGGTGGGGCAGGGGAATTGGGTGGCAGGAAAAATGGAGACTGTACTTGAACAACAATTCTTAAAAATCAGCCTTAACAAAATTAAGAAGACTGAAATCATGTTGAGTATCTTTTCCAACCAAAGTAGTATGAAACTAAAATCAGTGACAGGAAGAAAACTACAAAAATCTCAAGTATGTGGAAATCCAACAACATAATCGTAAATACCAATAAAGAAATAAAAAGAAATAAAAAATATCTTGAAATAAATGAAAATTGAAGTGCAATATAACAAAACTTATGGGATACAATAATTAGACCAGTTCTAAATGGGATGATTATAGCAATAAATGCCTACAGTAAGAAAAAAAGAAGAATCTCAACTCACGTAACTTTATACCTCAAGGAACAAACTAAGCCAAAAGTTAAAAGAAGGAGGAAATAATAAAGATCACAGCAGAAATAAAAGAAGTTAGAGACTAGAAAACAATAGGAAAGGTGAGTGAAACTAGGTTGGGTTTTTGAAAAGATGAAACTGACAAAACTTTAATTAGACTAACAATGAAAAATAGAGGACTCAAAATCTGAAATGAAAAGGACATCACAACAAATACCATAGAAATACAAGAATTCATAAGAGACTACTATGAATAATTATATACTAACAAATTGGATTACCTATTAAAAAATGGACAAGTTCTTAGAAATCTAGAAAATTTCCAAGACTGAATCATGAAGACATAGAAAATCTGAACAGACCAATATTATAAGGAGATTCAATCAATAACCAAAAACTAGCAAAGAAAAGCTAGGACTAGATGGCTTCCCTGATGTGTTCTACTCAATGTTTGAAGAAGAACTAATGCCATTTATTCTCAAACTATTACAGAAAATTGAAGAGGAGGGAACACTTTCATTTTATGAGGCCAGCATTACCCTGATAACCAAAGGCAAACAGGGGCACTGGGAAGATAAAAAAATTACAGGCCAATGTCTGTTGAATATAGATGCAAAAATCAACAAAAAACTAGTAAACTGAATTCAGCAGCATATTAAAAGGATTATACACCATGATTAATTGGGTTTTTTACCTGGTATGCAAGGAATGTTTCAACATATGCAAATGAATAAACACGATACACCGTGATAACAGAATAAAGACTAAAAACTATATGATCATAATGCTAAAAAGCATTTCACAAAAATTTAACATACTTTCATGATAAAAACTGTGTTGTACTCTTTAAATATATACAATTTTACTTGTCAACTACACCTCAATAGAGATGGTGAAAAAGAAATTTGTATGTATTGTGTTGTGTTATATGTATTGGAGGAATAAGAAAAAGAATTGGGGGTGGCTTCTGTGAAAACAGGTTTTAATTTTTATGGTTTTAATCTTTCACATTTTTCTTATATTTTATTTGACTTATATGTATATTTAAGTATAATAGTATAAATAAATGTAGTGTTTAGATTTAGACATTGCCTATGTCCTTTAATTTTCATAATCCCGACATTGAAGTATGGCTTGGCTTGATGGTAAAGGAGCTTTTTAAAAAAAAAATTAGGACACTAGCTGGTGTGGCTCAGTGAATTGAGTGCCAGCCTGTGAACCAAAAGGTTGCTGGTTCAGTTCCCAGTCAGGGCACAGAAAGGTTGTGGGGGCAGTCCCCAGTAGGGGACGTGCGAGGTAACCACACATCGATGTTTCTCTCCCTCTCCCTCCCTGCTCCTCTCTCTAAAAACAAATAAATAAAATCTTTAAAAAATAAAGTAGGGGAGTTACTTGAACTCTGTGTATATGTTGTCCAGAAATGGAAAAGAAAGAGAGAAGTACTACAGAGGAGAGCCAGAAAGGAAACATTTGGGTCCATAGATGCAGCTTTTCAGGAAAATTTGAATTGCTCCTTTCTTTCCTTTTTAACCCTTAGTTGGGTGATGACAAAGAGTGAACTCAAGCTCTAATAATAGATGAATTGAGTATCAAAATCTAAAATGCCAGTTTCCAAGTAGAATTTAAGTAGAATATATGGTCACAAGAAAATATTAGCATGATTATTCCTGGGGAGTAGAAGTAATGGAACTTAAAGAAGGGGTAGGAGAAAGATGTTACTTTTCGTTTCATACTAGTAGAGGAGCTATTTAAATAAATGCTGTAAATATATGTTTAAATTCCTTTTCAACACTTTCTTAGAAACCAACGCATTCAAATGTGATTATATTTATTCAGTATTTTTATTTAATATTTATTTATTTAACCTATTTATTAACTTCTGTTATATTTTCAGAACTGAAGGCAGAAGCTAGTCTAATGGACCAGATGAGTAGTTGTGACAGTTCATCGGATTCTAAAAGTTCCTCATCTTCAAGCAGTGAGGATAGTTCCAGTGACTCAGAAGATGAGGAATACAGATCCCCTCCTTCTGATCCAGGGAATTGTATCTCAGGACATCCGACTATGTCTGCCATGGCGCATTGCAAGATTCCCAATATAGATGCCAGTCATAATAGATATCATGACAATAGTGACCTTCTGATGAATACTTTAAGTAAGTACATATAAGTAAGTGTTACGTGAGTCTGCATATATACATAAGTAAGAATTCACAGTGATCCCATACTGATTGGGATCTAAAATTTGGATAAAGAGAAAGACTCCTGTTTTATTCATTTGGCATTATTATTACCTTATTGAATTATTCATTTTCTTTTGACTCTCTGACATAATGTCTTACTGGTTTTTCTCCTGTCTTTCTAGATACTTTTCATCTCTCCTTTGCTGGTTTACAAGTATAATATTCTACTCAGTTATTAGAGCTGGAGTTCTTCATGACTTAATCCTACATGTTTTTTTCTTTTTGTTCTATACTCTTTCCTTGGATAATCTCCATATTTCTGTTGCAGTCAATTAGATTAACTTGTAAATTTCCATCTCAACCCAGACCTCTGAGTTCTAGATGCACAAATCCAACATTATCTTTTAGTAAAAGGCATTTCAAATTCACTTAGCTCAAAACCAACTTATATTTGGCTGAGCATGTTTCCATTTAGTAAAAGACGGTATTCTTTTAATTATGCAAACCAGAAGCCTCATTGTATTCAAGGGTTGACTTCCTCTCTTTCTTTACAGTATAGTCAGTCCTTCACCAAAATCCTGTTTATTTTACCTCCTTAATATTTCTCAAATTCATCTATTTCTCTGTATCTGTACCACTATTACTATAGTTAAATATACCATTATTTCCTGCTTTGACTATGCAATGACTTCCTAATTGGTTCACCCCATATCCACTCAAATCCACATTTGATCTCTTGTGTATACTGCAGCCCATTGACCTTCTCATTACTCAACTATAATTTGTCGCCTCTTCTGCTTTAAACTTATTAATAGCTTAATTCTTTTAGGGTAGCAACAAAACACCTTAACATAATGGTCTTGCTCTTTCTGTTACAGCAACATTTACCTTCTTCTGCCACTGTACTCAAATCTTTTCACCAAACCCATGACCCTTATAAACGTTGTCTATTCATCCAGAAACACTTCTTTCTTTTCATGTAGTTAACTTTTGCTCGTTTAGATTACAATTAAAGTTTATTTTATCAAGAAAGCATTTTTTGACCTTCCTGACAAGGTCAGATCCCCCTTTTTATAGAACTTCAGAGTAATATTTTCTTTATATCAAATGTCACAATAATAAATTTATATTAAAATTGTCTGATTTGCTCTCTTTCAAAGCATAAGCTTCAGGAGGACAGCAATCTTGTTTATTTCTGTTTATCTTTGAATACTATTACCTAATATAGTACCTGATATTCAATAAATATTTTTAATAAAGGAATGCAGGTTGATATTCGCTGGGGGTGAATAGGACTTCCTGTATGTTTAAACCTATTCTTACTGTATAAATTAATCATGATAAAGTAAGCAGCCAGGAGTGACTGACTAGCTGTAGCCTAATAATAGAATTAAACAATAAAGGAGCCAAGAAGGGTAGCAGAGAGAATAAGACCGTGAGTTAATTAGGGACCAGGAAAGATCTTTTTGAACTTCCATTATTTATATCTTTAATGTTGTTACTCATAACTAGAGGGGTACAATTGGAGCATATGATTTTTTGTGGGTTATTTTTTTGTTTTTATTCCCATTACCATTTAGATCCCTTATTTCCCCTTGTCCCCCCACAATCAACACACTGTTGTCCATGTGCATGAGTCCTTTTCCTTTTTGCTCCATCGCTTCTACTTCTAACCTCCCCCATTCCTCGTAGCTATCATCCTGTTATCAATGAGTCCGTCTGTTTTGCTTGTTCAGTTTGTTCATCAGATTCCACATAGGAGTGAAATCATATGGTATTTGTCTTTCTCTGACTGGCTTATTTCACTTAGCATAATGCACAGATAGCAGCAAAGGGTTTAATTCACTAGGAGGATAAACAATTATGAATTGGTATGTCCATAATAACATATCTTGACTACATATGTATATATATATTAAAATATGTAGATATATATTTGTATATATAAAAAAAATTGACAGAAGTAGGAGAAATTGAAGTCTTTACCATAGTGGAAAATTAATGCATCTGTAATTGATCAGACAAAATTTATTAAGGGCAGATAAAATCTTTTTCACAAAATAATTTATGTACCTATTTTAATAGGATAGAATTGTACAATCCAAAAATGTGAAGTATTTGTTTCAGGTATATATAAAACATTATAGAAATTTATTCCCACTAGAATAAGCAAATAACACATTTTGAAGAATTCCTATTTTATTGATTACTTTATATGACTATAATACAATGAAAATATAAATAACAAAAATTAATTTAAAATACATGCTTAGAAACTTCAGTGCACATGCCTAATAACTTACATGTTAAAAGGAAGCTACAATAAAATTACAAAATAATTAATCAGTATCAAAAATAATATATTTCATTGCAGAGGGAAGGGAGTGAAGTAGGTATAGGGGATAAATGGTAAAGGAAAAAATACAATAAAAAATAAACTTAAAAAAACTAATAATATATCTCAGCAATTTTGTAATGCAGCCAACACGGTACTTACAGGGAAATTTATAGCCTCAAAAAGTTTCTTTTCTAATTGAAAATAGATGAATAAAAGTTTTACTTTGAGGAACTAGAAGAATAACAAAGGAAGCAGAAGAAAAGTAATAGAGATAACAACTTAATATAATAGAAAACAGAGAGAGAACCAAGATGGCGGCGTAGGTAGACACACTGCACCTCCTCACACAACCAGAACTGATGGAAAATCTAACGCCAAGGAAGTCCAACACCAAGGAAATAAAAAATAAACATTCCTCCAGACCGGTAGGAGGGGCGGAGACGGGCACCGGGGTGGAGAGGACTCGCGTGGCTGTGGCGGGACTGAGACTGGCGGGGTGTGGGACGAGCAGGGCAGGCAGTCTGACCACTAGCAGACCCTGCGGCCCACATTCCCGCACAGATAAACCAAGAGGGCCAGACTCAGAGTGGCGGAGAACAGGGCAGGCAGAGTGGCGGGTAGCGCCCCGCGGCCCCACATTCGAGCACAGATAAACAGGACAAATGGTGGGGAGCAAAGCAGACCGCGCAACCCAGGGCTCCAGCTCGGGGAAATAAAGCCTCAAACCTCTGATTGGAGACACCCGTGGGGGTTGGGGCGGCAGCAGGAGAGACTCCCAGCCTCACAGGAGAGGTCGTTGGAGAGACCCACAGGGTCCTAGAGTGTGCACAGGCCCACCCACTCAGGAACCAGCACAAGAGGGGCCCAGTTTGATTGTGGGTAGCAGAGTGAAAGATTGAGGTCTGGTGGAGAGTGGAGCGGGTGCCATTGCTCCCTCTCGGCCCCTCCCCCACGCACAGCGTGACAGCACAGCGACCAGCATTACCCCGCCCCGGGGAACACCTAAGGCTCCGCCCCTTTAAGTAACAGAAGCTCCAAGACAAAAAAAAATGGCCCAAATGACAGAACACTTCAAAGCTCCAGAAAAAATACAACTAAGCGAGGAAGAGATAGCCAACCTATCTGATGCACAGTGCAAAACACTGGTTATCAAGATGCTCACAGAATTGGTTGAATCTGTTCGAAAACCAGATGAAAAAATGAAGCCTATGCTAAGAGAAACAAAGGAAAATGTACAGGGAACCGATAGTGATGCAAAGGAAACTGGGACTCAAATAAACAGTATGAACCAGAAGGAAGAAAGAAACATGAAACCAGAAAAGAATGAAGAAACAAGAATTCGGAAAAATGAGGAGAGGCATAGGAACCTCCAGGACATCTTGAAACATTCCAACATCCAAATTATAGGGGTTCCAGAAGGAGAAGAGGAAGAACAAAAAATTGAAAACTTATTGGAACAAATAATGAAGGAGAACTTCCCTAATCTGGCAAAAGAAACAGACTTCCAGGAAGTCCAGGAAGCTCAGAGAGTCCCAAAGAAGCTGGACCCAAGGAGGAACACACCAAGGTACATCATAATTACAATACCCAAGATGAAACGCAAGGACCTACATCCAAGATTACTGTATCCAGCAAAGCTATCATTTAGAATGGAAGGGAAGATAAAGTGCTTCTCAGATAAGGCCAAGTTAAAGAAGTTCATCATCACCAAGTCCTTATTATATGAAATGTTAAAGGGAGTTACCTAAGAAAAAGAAGATCAAAAATAGGAACAGTAAAAATGACAGCAGACTCACAGTTATTAACGACCACACCTAAAACAAAAGCAAACTAGGCAAACAACTAGAACAGGAACAGAACCATAGAGATGGAGATCATATGGAGGATTGTCAATAGGGGCGTGGGAGGGGGAGAGAGGGGGGAAGGTACAGAGCATAAGTAGCATAAATGGTAGGTGGAAAATAGACAGGGGGAGGTAAGAATAGTGTAGGAAATGTAGAAGCCAAAGAACTTATAAATATGACCCATGGACATGAACTATATGGGGGGAATGTGGGAGGGAGGGGGTGGGCAGGATGGAGTGGAGTGGGGGGGAGGAAATGGGACAACTGTAATAGCATAATCAATAAATATATTAAAAAAATAAGAAAACAAAGGAACATTAGAGGATAAACAAAACCAGAAATAATTTCTTTGAAAACTAACAAAAAAGACCAACCTCTAAAAAGGGCTGATGAAAAAAAGGCATAAATAAACAATATTAGGAATGAAAAAATGATTAAAATTATAGCTCTAATATGCTTTTATTTTTTAAGTTTGAGAATTTTATCTGTAATTCTCTACAAATTATTCTACAGTTTCAGAGTATAGAAAATTAGGGAAAGTGATCCAATTTTTAGTAATTCTAGGATAATCTCAAGATCAAAACTGTGTAAGAACAAGATAAAAAGCCATATGGATCAATTTCCCATAGGAACATGGATGCAAAATTACTAAATAAGATAGTAGCAGATTGAGTAACCTGTGTACTTAAAAGAAGCAAGCTAAATCATGACCAAATGAAGGTTATCTCAGAAATTCAGGAAGTGTTCAGTATCTGAAACAGTATCAATATAATATACCACATTAACTGATTGTAGGAGTAAAAGCCATATGATAATTTCAATAAATTTTAATTTGCCAAAATTCAATATTTTTCAATTCAATATTCAATATTTATTAATTTTAAAACTTTTACTGAGGGTTGAATATGAGAGAATTTCTTTAACTTCATGAAAGTTAACTACAAAAACAAAACTATTGCCAACATTATTGTAACATAGACACTACAAGCACTCTCACTACAGTCAGGAAGAAGACAAGGAGGCCTCATACTATGGTTTTTATTCTACATTGTGCTGATTCTAGCAAATGTAATTTAAAAAATAAAAGAAAGGAGATAAAATAATTGGTAACAAGAGATAAAGTTCTCCTTATTTATAGAAAATGTAATTTTCTACATAGAAAATCCAGTGAATCAACTAACTAGAAATAATAAAAGAATTTGGAAAGATTGTGGATAGAAAAATTACATGTAAAAGTTAGTACTAATTTGTTATACCAGTAATAAGCACTTGGGATTTCTTTAGAAGAAAATTAGTGAATTTATTTTCTCAATATATCTTATCCAATCTGCAGGTTTCCTAATAAGAGGAAGTAAATCCTCTCTTACATGCAATCATCCCATTTTTCAATTTTATCAAACCCAGTAACCTCTTTTATAACAGATGTTTTTGAGTCCCTCATATTGTCTTAAAATGAATTTTATAGCTTATGTACACACATCTTTGAAAATAATTAATTTAACATGATACTAAGACAAAATAAAAATAATTTATAGTAAACTAATATACAGAGGTGGGCAAAGTAGGTTTACAGTTGTAATACAAATAACTAATACTATAATTAATAAATAGTAATACAAGCATAAACTCTGTGTTTTTCATACTCACAACTTTAAACCTACCTGTGCCCACCCCTATATATCTACTCTGTAAAAATATTCAAGCATTGCTATACCAGAAGACATAATGAAGTAGCTATATGTTTGTACTTACTTTTAATGAATAAATTTGGAATTAAGACGAGCAAGACAACATTAAACTCATATTGTCAATAATTTTTATTTAACATGTTGAAATAAGGACTGGAAAAGTATAAACATATACAAGGTCCAGCAGAAGTAACCTCTGCTTGAGTGTGGTTGGTAGGGTAATAATATGGGTGTAAAAATTTATAGTTTTAATTTGAACACTTCACCTAAAGTGTCATATTGTGTGCTTGAGTGTGATATTGTTATGTTACAGAATTACATTTTTATGATTTTGTAATAAAAAAATGCTGTAATAAAAAAAGGCGTTATTTATGCCAGACCCTATATATTCATAGACTTGAACATACAGACAAGTACTGAAGTGCTATATTGTCGACCCAAATGCAGTGAGCAGCATTGCGATCACTAATGTGTTTTCCCAAATGATTAAAAACAGAAAATCTTTGTACGGTTCTGAGAAAAACTGAGTAAGGTGTTCTTTCAGTTGACATGATAGCTACATCCTTATACATTTACATGAATGTTAAATCTGTGCAAAAAAATATTTCTAGTTTATAAAAAAGCATTTTAGGTTATGACCTGAAATTATTGTATAAACAGGTCTTCCAAGTACATGAATATCCCACTGGAATTTCAAGTTTTACAGAATGTGGAAGAGATCACTATTGTACAAGACTGGCCCCGGCATTGTAAGACATTTAGCGTCTCTAAATTCTCCTCCCACTAAACACCAGTAGCAATCTGCAAATCATCTGGATAAGCAACTACTTGTGTAAATTACTGTAACATTTCCCAGGGAACAGTATTGATCTCATTGAAAACCATTTGTTTAGATGTCTAAAATGCATTTGCTATGAGTAAATTCCCTCTTTTCCAAGTTATAATTACCATTTTTATTGAAAACAATCAAAATGTACTAAGCATCTCATATTCAAAGGCTAATCTCATATCTTCAAACCTGAACATTTTAACAACATGGTAATACTATGCATATAACCTCCTATAGCAAGAAGTCTAGTAAGAAAAGTAGACCTTAGGATATTTGGGTTTGTGTCACTCAGGAAACTCGTATTACAGGCATCAGATCAAGTTTAACATTCTTAAGCTCTTCAGTAGTTGTATAGTAAGTTGGAATTTAAGTTTTGAAAATGATAAAATGGTCATGGGAACCAGATGCACAAAGAAGCTTTAGCAGATTTCTTAATCGAATGATATAATCAGTTCTGGACTTCAGGTAATGGACTGAGATATCTTACAACAACATAAATATTGCCTAAAAACTACTTCTCTTAAGCTCTTCAAAATAGGCCAGCTGTTGTTGATTATGGAGGAGATAAAAATATGTTTTTAGCCATTTTAATTTACTACCCAAATGATTTTTGTTCAATCCCTTAGTTTCAAATAAACCCCTACAATCAATGACTCCGAAATCTTTATTTCCAGCTCTAGCCTCTACCTTGAGTTCCAAACTTATATATCCAATTGCCTATACCATCCATATATACTTAAATACTTACTAGGTATCTCAAATGTACCATGTCAAAAATTGAGCTTGTGATTTTTCTCACACAATCTTGTTCCTCTAATGTTTCTCATGTCAGTTACTGATAAAATCTTTGATTCAGTTATTCAGACCAGAAACTCTCGGGGTCATTATTTACTTTTCACTTTCTCTCATGCCCCATAATCCAGTGCTTTCGTGTAAGCACTACCTTCAGGGTATATTATAAATCTGCCCACCTGAACCACCTGAGTCAAAGCCAGTACTATGTCCTATGTGATAAACTTCTGCCAACTCTACATGCTCTCCCTGATTCTACATTTCTTCCACACCATTATAGTTTATTCACTCATATACAGTAGTGTCCAATTCAGTTGCCTGCTTATAATTTCTGATGAATTCTCATTTCAAACAAAATTCTAAGTTTTTACCATGACCTAGACACCATGGTCTTCTGGATGTCTTTCTGACGTCATTTCTTATCATTCTCTTCCTCGTTCATTTCACAGTGACCTCCAGCCACAGTGACCTTCTCACAGTCAGAGAACACAACAAGCATGCTTCTGCTCTGGGGCAGTTGTGTGTGCTGTTCCCTGAGCCTGGAAAGTTACCCCTCTCCATATTTTCATGACTTTATTTTTACATTTGGATCTCTATTCCAATGTCACCTCTTAAGGAGGCCTTCCCAACTACTTTATCTAATATAGCATCTCTCACCACTCTCTCCATACCCATCTTTATTTTTTCAAAGTATTTATCCCTACTTAGCATTATATTCTATATTTTGTATTTGTTTATTGTCTGTTTCCTTCAATGGAATATAAGTTTCATGACCATAATCACATGGATGAATTACAAAAGGAATCAATGACTTACTCTTAACAAACACTATGTAATGATTTTGACATTTCAAAATGATATAGTCTGATTTTCTAAACCACATTTTCTCTCATTTCCTGATGTAATTAAGTCAGTGGTATAAAAAGAAGGGTGATGTTCATATGTGAAAGAACACTAAAACAGTATTATCTACTAAAACTGTGCTGAAAATTGATGGTGTATTTTTTTCTTTATAGGTAGTATAGATTATTTGAATTACTAATGATGTGACTAAATCATAGAATCAGCAATCTGATTAGTAATGACAAAAATATTGGCTAAACATGATCACTTGGGGTTACTTTTTGTATAATATTTATGCTATCCAAAAATAAATGTAATGAATATTTAATTACTAAAGTTTTGTTGTTTCTTATTTCAGGAAGTGATTTGCAGCTGAGTGAATCAGGAAGTGACACTGATGACTGAAGAAACACTCAGCTATTAATAGACAATTTACAAGACATGTAATAATTTATTTTATATTAAGAAAAAAATTTCTAAGACTGAGGAAAATGTACCTTAACTTTAAATGATAAATTAGATTTGATTCAGAATTTTCAGTTGATGTTACATTTTTTTTTTACCTTTTTGGGTACCAGCATTTTCAGTTGTTTCCATTTAATCTTAAAACTTTTTTGAAGTTTTAAAGATGAGAAAAGAGACTCAGACGTTAGTAACTTGCCCGCATATTGTTAGTTAAGAAGTGGCAGATCAGGTAGATGTTCTAATGTTCAAGTTTAGTGCTTTGTTTTACCACATTGCTGTCTCCAATTGTGAAATGTCAAAACTATGGATTTGTAATAAATTCTATGATTTTAATTATATCTCTTTGCCTTTTCTATCTCATATTCCTTAAGTTTTGTTGAAAATATATTCTTGACATAATTAAGCTATAATTTAGGGTATGGTAAAGCTAAATGTTTAAAAGAAGTATTACTTCATAATTTCATCATTTTCTTACTTTGCTTTTGAGAGAAAACTGAGCAGTTAAGTGTTGTGAAGGTAATTAATATTTATATCTCTAATATTTTTTATCTGGATGAAAGATAAATGTTAGATTTTAGTTGAAAGCTACCGACAAGTAGCAAGGTTTTTTTTAATTATTAAACTTTACTTTTTTAGGGCAGTTTTAGTTTCACAGCAAAGTTGAGCAGAAAGTATAGCAAATTCTCATATGCTTCCTGCACAACCTCCCTTACTGTAAACATCCTGACCAGAGTGGTGTATTTTTTACAGTTGATGAACCTACATTGACACATCATCACCCACAGTCCATAGTTTATATTAGAGTCACTCTTTGTGCCATACATTCGTTAGGTTTTCACAAATGTATAGTGACATGTATCTACCGTTGTGGTAGCATACAGAATAGTTTCACTGCCCTGAAAATCCTGTGCTCTGCCTGTTCATCCCTCCCCACCAATTTTTAGACCTCTGGTTTTTTTCACAGTCTCCTTCCTTTTCCTTTTTCAGATGTCATATAGTTGGAATTATATAGTATGCAGTCTTTTAAAATTGACTTCTTTCATTTAGTAATATGCACTTAAGTTTCCTCCATGCCTTTTTCATAGCTCAATTGCTAATTTCTGTTTAACACTGAATAATGTTAAATGGTCTTCATGTACCAGTTTATTTATCCACTTACCTACTGAAGGCATCTTGGTTGCTTCCAAGTTTTGACAATTATGAATAAAAAATTTATTCAACTTTACCTCTTACCAAAGACATGTCTGTAAGGTTTTTTTTTTTTCAACAGAAAGAATTTATTTTTAAAATTAATTTATTTTTTAATATATTCATTGATCATGCTATTACAGTTGTCCCATTTCCCCCCCTTCACTCCACTCCATCCTGTACAACCCCTCCCTCCCACATTCCCCCCTATAGTTCATGTCCATGGGTCATACATATAAGTTCTTTGGCTTCTACATTTCTTATACTATTCTTACCCTCCCCCTGTCTAATTTCTACCTACCATTTATGCTACTTATTCTCTGTACCTTTCCCCCCTCTCTCCCCCTCCCACTCCCCTGTTGATAACCCTCCATGTGATCTCCATTTCTGTGGTTCTGTTCCTGTTCTATTGTTTGCTTAGTTTGCTTTTGTTTTTGTTTTAGATGTGGTTGTTAATAACTCTGAGTTTGCTGTCATTTTTACTGTTTATATTTTTTATGTTCTTTTTCTTAGTAAGTCCCTTTATCATTTCATATAATAAGGGCTTGGTGATGATGAACTCCTTTAACTTGACCTTATCTGGGAAGCACTTTATCTGCCTTTGCATTCTAAGTAATAGCTTTGCTGGATAGAGCAATCTTGGATGTATGTCCTTGCCTTTCATGACTTCAAATAATTCTTTCCAGCCCCTTCTTGCCTGTAAGGGTCTCTTGAGAAATCAGCTGACAGTCTTATGGGAACTCCTTTGTAGGCAACTGTGTCCTTTTCTCTTGCTGCTTCTAAGATTCTCTCCTTATTTTTAATCTTGGGTGATGTAATTATGATGTACCTTGGTGTGTTCCTCCTTGGGTCCAGCTTCTTTGGGACTCTCTGAGCTTCCTGGACTTCCTGGAAGGCTATTTCCTTCACCAAGTTAGGGAAGCTTTCCTTCATTATTTGTTCAAATAAGTTTTCAATTTCTTGCTCTTCCTCTTCTCCTTCTGGCACCCCTATAATTTGGATGTTAGAACGTTTCAAGATGTCGACCTGGAGGTTCCTAAGCTTCTCCTCATTTTTTTGAATTCTTGTTTCTGGTTGGATGTTTCTTTCTTCCTTCTGGTCCATACCATTGATTTGAGTCCTAGTTTCCTTCGCATCACTATTGGTTACCTGTACATTTTCCTTTGTTTCTCTTAGCATAGCCTTCATTTTTTCATCTAATTTGTAACCAAATTCAACCAATTCTGTGAGTTCCTGATTACCAGTGTTTTGAACTGTGCATCCGATAGGTTGGCTATCTCTTCGTTGCTTAGCTGTATTATTTCTGGAGCTTTGATCTGTTCTTTCAATTGGGTCTTTTTTTTTTTTTTTTTTTGGTCTCGGTGCGCCTGTTACATAAAGGGGCAGAGCCTTAGGTATTCACCAGGGTGGAGTAACGCTGGTTGCTGCAGCGTGAGACTGTACGAGGGGGAGGGGCTGAGAGGGAGCATTGGTGCTTGCTCCACTCTCTGCTGGTTTTCAGTCACTTACCTCGCTACCCACAATCAAATTGGGCCTCTCTGGTGCTGCTTCCCAAGTGGGTGGGCTTGTGCACACTCTAGGCCCCTGTGGGTCTCTCCAATGAACTCTCCTGTGAGGCTGGGAGGTTCTCCTGCTGCCGCCTCAACCCCAACGGGTGTTTTCAATCAGAGGTTTGAGGCTTTATTTCCCCGAGCTGGAGCCCTGGGTTGTGCAGTCTGTTTCGATCCCCTGCTGTTCCTCCCAGTTTATCTATTTGCAAATGTGGGGCCGCAGGGTCTGCCAGCCACCACCTTGTGGGGTCTGCCAGCTGCAGCCTGGCCTTCCCCACTCCACAATCCACCACCTCGCTGGTTCCACCTGCCCCCGCCTTGCAGTAAGTCCTCTCCTCCCCAACTGCCCATCTCTGCCCTTCCTACCAGTCTGGATGTTTCTTCTTTATCTCCTTGGTTGTCGGACTTCCGTACAGCTCGATTTTCTGTCAGTTCTGGTTGTTTTTTGTTTTTAAATTGTGATCCTTCTTTTGGTTGTGCGAGGAGGCACAGTGTGTCTACCTACGCCTCCATCTTGGCCGGAAGCTCAGCAGAACATAAGGGTTTTTTTTAATCCTTAAATTTTGGTTTTAATCTCTTCTAATTTCTTCTTTCTTACTTTCTCTTCTGACTTACCTTTAGCTGCTCTGTATCTTCACCTTTTTTGTATTTTATTCATCAATAGTTCATGAGAATCAAAACTATGTCATTTATTACTTAACTATAAAGCACGCTCAAATATTAAAAATCAACTTGTCATTTCCTACCATAAAACCTGTTGAAATTTCATGTTGAAATAATAAGTTCATTTAGGGAATATTTGTTTACAGTATGAACCTTCCAAATTATGATCATGGTAGGTCTCCCCATTTATTTAGATGTTTTAAAATTTCTTTAAATAATATCTTACCGTGTTTAGTGTTTAGGCCTTGAACATCTTTCATTAGATTTACTTCAGGTATTTTTAATGCTATTATAGGTGATACTATTTTTTAAATCCCCCTTTCTGTTTGCTTCTGCTGAATTTAAATATAATTTCTTTTTGGCTGGGCGGTGTGAGGCTGACACATGTGTCCAGAGGGGCTGGACGGGAAACTTTGCAGGTGGTGCAGGGTGGTCAGCCCTTAACCTAGAGGGTCCACAAGTTTTGTTGTCAACCTTTAAAGGTACAGAGATAGCAGATAAAAATCAAAAGCTCTTGAATCTGGGACATCTGGTCAAGACAGAGTGGTAGATAGACACACTTCGCCTCCTTGCACAACCATAATGGTCACAACTAACCTCAAAACAAAAAACATGCAGAACTGCCAGAAAATTAAACTGTATGGAGAACCAAAGACTTGCACAACCAAAGACTTAAGTCATATTCATCTGGACTGGTAGGAGGGGCGGAGCCAGGGAGGAGAGGACATGGTGTGGCAGCAGCAAGAGTAATGGGAGGTGCCACATTCACATGTGATGGATGAAAATCAGGAATGATACCTGGGGAGCAAGTGATGCTAGTCCCAGGCCAGACCATGCAACCCAGGGTTGTAGCGCCAGGAAAATAAAGCCTTGTAACTTTTGGCTATAAAAACAAGTGGGGGTTGGCATGGTGGAAGAAACTACCAGTCTCTCAGGAGAGACCATTTAAAGGGCCCACATGGTCCTAGAACATATGCAAACCCACCCACTCTAGGAACCAACACCAGGAAAACAGGTAGAGGGTCACCAGTCACCACCAGTCACCTAGGGAAGTGGGTGAAGTGACGAAGTGGCGCAAGTGCCGAGTAAGCCTCCAGCAGCCAGGCAGCAGCATTGTCCCCTCTCCGACCTCTCCCGCACATACAGAGCCACAAAGCAGTGAAGAGGGTTGCCCCACCCTGGTGAATACCTAAGGCTCTGCTCCATACTATTTAACAGGTACACTAAGACAGGAAGTCAAAGCAGCTCTGCCTAATGCACAGAAACAAACACAGGCTGACAAAATGAGGAAACAAAGAAAAATGGCCCAAATGAAAGAACAAAACAAAACCCCAGAAAAAGAACTAAACAAAACAGAGATAGCGACCCTATCAGATGCAGAGTTCAAAATACTGTTGAAAGGATGCTCAGAGAACTCATTGAGTAGGACAAAAGCATAGGGGAGGAATGAAGGCTACACTAAGTGAAATAAAACTCCACAGGAAACCCAACAGTGAAGGGAAGGAAGCTGGGGTTCAAATCAATGATTTGGAACATAAGAAAGAAAACAGTCAACCAGAACAGAATAAAGAAGCAAGAGTTAAAAAAAAGAGAATAAGAAGACTCTGGGATAACTCCAAAAGGGCCAACATATGAATCATAGGGATGCCAGAAGGAGAAGAGGAAGAGCAAGAAATTGAAAACTTATTTGAAAAAATAATGAGAGAAAACTTCCCTAATTTGGTGAAAGAAATAGATATACAAATGCAGGAAGCAGAGAGTCCCAAGCAAGTTGGACTCAAAGAGGACCACACTAAGACACATAATTAAAATGCCAAAGGTTAAAGGTAAAGAGAGAATCTTAAAAGCAGCGAGGGAAAAGGAGACAGTTATATACAAAGAAGTGCCCCTAAGACTGTCAGCTGATTTCTTAAAAGAAACCTTGCAGGCAAGAAGGGGCTGGAAAGAAGTATTCAAGGTCATGAAAGGCAAGAAGCTACATCCAAGATTACTCTGTGCAGCAAAGCTCTCATTTAGAATGGAAGAGCAGATAAAGTGCTTCTCAGATAAGGTAAAGTTAAAGGAGTTCATCATTACCAAACCATTATTATATAAAATGTTAAAGGGACTTATCTAAGAAATATAAGAAGATCAAGAACTATGAATAATAAAATGACAACAAACTCACAAACATCAATGACTGAACCTAAAAAACAAAAACAAAAACTAAGCAAACAAGTAGAACAGGAACAGAAACAGAGAAATGTAGATCACATGGATTGTTTTCAGTGGGGTTGGGGAGGAGAAGAATGGAGGGGAATGGCACAGGGAATAAGAAGTATAATTGGCAGGCATAAAATAGATGGGGAAAGTTTAAGAATAGTACAGGAAAATGGAGAAGCCGAAGATCTTATATGTACAACCCATGGACATGAACTAAGGGTGGGGGATGCCGGAGGGTTGGGGGATGCAGGGCAGAAGGGCGATACAGGGGAGAAAAAAATTGAGAAAACTAATACCACAATCAATAAAATATACTTTATAAAAGTAAAAGAAAACTAATGTCAATACTCTAAAGTTTGGTAGTTTGGGTACCTGTAAGCACAAATAAATTGGTGCATTGCATACAAATGCAATTTCATCTGCTCTGCTAGATCAAATGCTATTCTAGAGATGCAAGACTAGAGCAGGAGGAGCCATTGACATAATTAAATCTTCAAGGCAGCTGTGTCTCTAGTGATTGACTAGTAATTTCACTTGTTTTGCTCCCAGAAAGAATAACTACAGCTTAATTATTAATGCCACAGTCAAAAATTAATCTGGATTCATGTAAAGGTTGTGGGCTGGAGGATGAGTGTAAAAGAAGCTGGGAAGACATGGTCAAAGTCTGAGGTAGTTTGTGGAAGAAAGGTCAGGCTTTTCCTGGTTTTGTCAATAAATTACTCAAAAGGGTAATGTAAAATTTTGCAAGCTGTAAGTCATAGATTGTCTCTCATGGTCTCAGTTACATAATTCACCCTCCTGTTTCCTGAGCTCCTTGTTGGTTTCCTCATTTTTCTTACAGTTCTCTGACCATTCTTTTTCTTTCTCTTTTGACTGACAACTACAAGGGCATCCTACTCTTAGCAAAAATAATACTGTATAAAATTCATCTATTAATCATAGTGCCCATTCTTGTTCCTCTCTGATAAGGACTAAATATATTCTGGAGTATTTGGGAGTCCATCCAATTTAAAAAATAAGGAAAATGATATTTGCAATAGTACCTAGAAAGTAACTGGTTTATAATTTTTGCTCAAATTAAATTTTATTTATTAATGAAATAATGGATTCATCTTGAAGTAATGAAAACACTGGGAGTGAATTTAGCAAAGAAGAAGAACGACTCCCAAATGTACATCACTAACACTTTTCTCTCATTTCCTTTAGCCCCATGTCTTTAACTGCTTTTAGAATATTTCTATTTGAATTTTACTATGTTGAAAACCAAAAATCAATATCTTTTATTGTTTTCAATTTTTTAAATTGATTGATCTAAGAGAGAGAGGGAAAGAAACATCAATGTGAGGCAAACATTGACCAGTTGCCTCCCATACACATCCCAACCAGGGATGAACCCACAACCTAGGCATGTGCCCTGACTGGGAATTGAACCAACATTTCAGTTCATGGAACAGCAGTCTAACCAACTGAGCCATGCAGCCAGGGCTCTACATCTTTGTCAACTCTCCAAATTCAATTTTGTGTTGACTTTTCCTCGCCAATGCATTTCAGTTTACTAATACCAACCTTTATCCGTCATGGTGAAATTCCAGTTCTGCCACATACTGGCTACATGACTTTGGACAAATTACTTAACCTCCTGGGACATTCATTCCTATAAAATGAGCATAGTAATAAGAATTAGAATAGATAGATACATAATATATACAGGGTTGGGCAAAAGTTGGCTTACAGTTGTGGGTACAGTTGTGAGAAAGTTTATTTTTGTATAATTATTGTATTATATTTTTATGTATTTGTTTGTTTTATTGCTGTTCAATTACAGTTGTCCCGCTTTTTTCCCCATTTCTCTCCCCCATCCCATCCCCCCCAAGTTCCACAGTCAGTCCCACCCCCCAACTGTCCATGTCCATGAGTCCTCTATTCCTGTTCCTTGGCTTGCCTCTGCCCCTTATTTCCCCCATTATCCCCCTCCCTCCTCCTTTCTGCCTTTTGATCCAGCAATTCCACTGCTGGGATTATACCCTAACAATCCTGAATCACCAATTCACAATAACCTACGCACCGTAATATTCATGGCAGCATTATTTACAATAGCCAAGTACTGGAAACAGCCTAAGTACCCATCAGTAAATAAGTGGATCAAAAACTGTGGTACATTTACACAATGGAATACTACGCAGCAGAAATAAGGAACTCCTACCCTTTGCGACAGCATGGATGGAACTGGAGAACATTATACTAAGTGAAATGAGCCAGGTGGTGAAAGACAATTACCATATGATCTCACCTATATGTGTAACCTGATCAACAAAACAAATGAGCAAAATAGAACCAGAGACTTGGAAATAAGGAACAAATTGACAGTAATTATTGTATTATTTTTCATAGGAACAACTATAAACCAACTTTTGCTCCACCCTGTATGTTCTGTAAATGGCAGCTATTGTTATCCTCAAATCACTGTTTAAATCCATGCTTGGGGAATTGTATTCTTAACTATTTTGCATTCTTTTGCAATTCTCCGGTGTTGCTTTCCCATCTTGTAATGTTTTGCTCTCACTTTTCCAGCTTTAGCTTTCATATAACTGTTGTTTGAACAAACTGGTCTCTGAGAGACAACCCTTTATTTTCCTATAGATTTGTGTTTTGCTCTGGGTCAGGCAGTTACTGAAGCCAACACCCACAGGGTTAAACCTAGTTGCTGAAGCCACCCCCACCTCCCAGTGCCCCTTTTCCCAGTAGGCTGGCAGCTGTCCCGAGTGCTTACTGAAGACAAATGCTTGAAGAGAGAGAGAGAGTAAGAAGCCAGCTATGAATCCCTTCCAGAAAAATGAGTCCAAGGAAACTTTTTTTTCACCTGTCTTCACTGAAGAGGTACCACCTCGTCCTCCCAGACTTCCAAAGAAGCCACCTCCGGTAAGTCCCCAGGTTCATTTACATCTCTAACAGGGACAGAAAGTGCAAACTTTTGGTTCTCTTCCTTGGCCTCTTGGAGCTTCAGGCTGAACTGCATTAGGGTGTTACAACTATTCATTCTTGGAGTTAGAATTAACGTGAAAACCAAATCTAAACCGAGGTTTCCTATACGTAGGAGAGGAAACAGCAGGAAGAGGTAGTCAAAGTTTTTTCAGCTGAGATTCAGGACTTTGCTGTGTTTCATTGTATGTATGTTCTGAATTTATCTGGGGCAAAGGGGGAAGAAAGTAATTTGAAAGTCCAGGGAAACTTGGCAAGCACTCCTGTCTGGAGAACTGTGTGTGATTGTTCTTTCTTTACCAGTATAAAAACTCAACCTTTAGTTCCTCCTGTGGGCAGAGTCTCAGGCTGGACATCAGACAAGTTTTAGAATAATAGATCCAGTCTCTGTTACTGCGTGTTCCAGCTTACAGTGGGAAACAGAATAGAGAAACAAAGAAGAAATAATATTTTGCATTATATACTTGTTTAAATACTTCCAAATTCATTATCTTGTGGAATCCTCACATCAAAATCCTGTAGTAGAGAGGATACAGTAATACAGCCAATATTTACTGAGTTCTTAATAGGGCCAAGAGGCAGTGTTATTCTCATTTCTTTGGAATAACAGAATTGAGGCATGAAGACAGGTATAGTGACATGGCCAGGGTCAGTATGTTAAGCCAGCCAGTGACAATGTTACATAGCAAGTGAAGTGTGTTAACAAAACCTCAGCTTGCGTAATTCTCTAATTGTGAGCAGGGAAGGTAAGAAGCTGATTCATTGTGTCTTTCAAGCAAATTACTGTCATACATTAACATATATTAATATTTAGGAGAGTTGCTTATATCTATCCATATGGGTAAAAGAATGAAAAAATTAATTTGCTGCTTTATCAATTTATTTATTTTGTTATAGGTCTTCTGGTCCCATACAATTTAAAACTGCTTACAAAGATGCATACATTTCTTATGAAATACGAGGCAATACAAATCTCCTAACATTTGACTTTCCCAAGGACAGATATCTTTATCCCCCTCCTCCCCTTCAAGTTTGTTGGGCTGTCATAATGTGTAGGGATTTCAAATAAAAGATAACATTCCTTATATTCTGACTGACACAGTGCATGAAATAGCATAGTCCTTTTAAAATCCATAAGATTACAAAAATATTATCAAGTCTCTTCCATAGGATGAATGGACATTTAATTTTACAAGATTGAAGAACTCTCTGCATAAAGTCAAGGTGATCAATCAGCTTACCTCTCGCTATCTTTACCTTGCTGGGCTCTGAGCCTGTCTCCAGCAGCGTCTGGGTGGGAAGGCATCACATTGCCAGGATTCCTCCCAGAGTGGCAAAAAGGGCAGGTGGGGACAAGGAGGTTAGTTTGTACAGTGCAGCCAAGCAGGTTACTGACATCTAAATGTAACTGCTTGGATATCAAGTGCTCTATATATAGGCCACCTCCTGTTCTGTATCTAGAAATAAGTAATGACTAATCTGCCCAGAGCCTCAGGCTTTTCAGTCAGTAGTTGTGGGAAGATAGCAGGTCCTGTGTCTGGGATCAAGGAATGTCTGAGCAGTTCCATGTTAAATGAATGAGGAACAAATCACATTCAGGATAGCTTCTATGGCTCCTATAGCAGCAATGCGAGCACTTTTAGTAGATAATAGCTGTTTCATGAATAGGCACCATTGCTTCACATTCCCTATCATGCTGACTTCAACTAGATGAATTTTTCTGCTGTGGAACAATATAGTGGTTTAAATGGGGGGTGAGGAAGCTTATGCTTGAACCATTGTCTCTTCTGCTTCATAGAAAATCTGTGGCTCCAACTATCCACTGAGCATTGTCTTCATTGTGGTGAATGAATTCTGTGAGCGCTTTTCCTATTATGGAATGAAAGGTAAGTATGTATTTCAAAGTCTCATTCTTCTTCACTCACCCTCACCCCATGTTTGTAATGTCTGGTCTTCTTGTATACATTTATTTCCTTTAACCACTCTTCCTGTCTTCATCCAAATTGGTTCTTTCCTTTGGCCAGGACTTACAATAAATGCCTCAAGGGATTTCCCCTAGTAACTGATACAGGGCAAGAATAGAAAGGCCTCATAGAAACAGTCTCTGAAAATATAAGCTGGAAAATGCTCACCATCTGAGTTCCATCTTCATACCTGTTCCTCAGTTCTGTGAACTGTACTGTTACTGAGAAAGAGAAGGAAAGGATATTAGAAGCACCACATCATCTTTATGGTTGGCTTAAATGATGCTATGTGTGTACATAGACTGAAGGGAAGAATATTGCATTTGTACACTAAGCATCACCCCATCACAGCTCCCATGGGCCCTGCTTCTAGTGCCTGGCAGTCAGTCCTCAGTCACTTCACTGAAAGGAATGTTGAAGGTCAAGATCACCTTCAAAGACCAGAGATCAAATGTACTTCTCTTCCGTAAGTCAATTTAATGCATCTATCTTATTTTGCCTCCCTTTTTTCACCTCAGCTGTGCTGACCCTGTATTTCCTGTATTTCCTGCACTGGAACGAAGATACTTCCACATCTGTATACCATGCCTTCAGCAGCCTCTGTTATTTCACTCCCATCCTGGGAGCAGCCATTGCTGACTCATGGTTGGGAAAATTCAAGTAAGGAAGATGGAAGATCACATCCCCAGGAGCTTCACAGATTAATTGTGCAGAGGTTACCGCTTAGAGCCTCTTCTTCCAAACCAGAGTATACTATGTGTCCATGACAAATAGAATCTCTCTAAGACAGACATTATTAGTTTTTCCAATATTTTTATATCCTTTTCAATCAGGAGTTATTTGTTCTTTCTTAAATCTAATTTTAATCTTCTATCCTGTAGTTTAAGACCAGTTTATATTCTTATCTCAGGGGAAATAAACATTGCTACCCACCAGAAAATTTATAATTTATAATTTTAGAGGCCTCAGTGTAGCTATTTGATATACTCTGCATCTCCTCTCCATATTGAATCATCTCAACTCCTTTGGTATCTTCCTATGAGTCCCTCTTTTCAGTTCTATAACCAACTTTTTTTTTCTCCTCTAACCTCTTCCTGTAATTTCCTTCTTAAGAATATAAATATTTTTATGAGTTAGACTAATGGTCTATTCAGTTGAGTATCTTTTAGGTCCCTGAAAGTAGCACCAAGAGACATAGTTGTTCCCCTATAACATTATCCTCATAGGCTAGAGATGGATGTCAGATATCCATCACCCAGTTATTTTCTATGGACTTGTCACCTATGGGTTTATTTAAATTAGCATTTCTCAAAGTACATTCTGTTGAAAACCAGTTATATAGGATATAATGAGTGTTGTATAGGAAAATAAAATATCATGGTGAAATAAGTTTGGAAAATGCTAGGCTGAATGAAGCTTAAAATGTTTCTTTACTGTTACAGCCTTCAACATGCTAATACGCACTGTAAAATCTCAAAGAGAAGGTTATGTCACTTAGAGTTTCCCAAACTTGTTTGATCATAGAATATTTTTTCCGGATATCTAGTGGACCTACTGTTTCAAGGAATCCTCATTAGTAAACACTGTTTTATATCTCATTGTTCTAAAGTGTTTAATCAGCACCTTATATATAGCTGCAACCTATATATAAAGTACTAAACACAGTTTTCTGACTTGAGAGAGGAATGGTAAGTAGGTGGCTGAGATCCATGTTTGCTCCTTATGTGGTATTAGTTTCCAGGTCTGTTCAAATAGGGGGCTGGTAGTATGTGCAGAATGAAAAGAATAAGCTGTGGTCTGTATTCAGTCATAGAATAAAAGACTCACATACACAACTAGTCCTGTACTTTTATCTATTTTTTAAATGACTTCCTTTAAAATTAAAGGAGTACAGTTCTGGGATTTGGTGAACAATAGCTTCCTATTTCCGAGGAAATATAACAACCTCCACTTATGCCCTCAGTCTCAATCCTTTTTTAGGTGTTATTTTTAAAAATTATTTTTATTATATAAAGTACAAAACTCCAAAGGTCTTAATACAAAGTGTACAGCTTGATGAATTTTTACATGTGTATCACCATTACCTACATTATTCTCCCCAGGCTTTTTGTACCCTCAATATTCCCCTCCCTTGCCTTCAAATTCTCCCTTAGAAGCAGGTGTAAATCTCTGTACCTAGAAGCATGTGCAAATCTCTGATACCTTTAAACAAACAGAACTATTGTTAACCTTCCTTTCAAACTGTCTTCTTTTTCTTATTACCATTATCTCCAAATTTTAAAAAGAATCATCTATAGTTGTTGCCTTCCTTTCTCACTGTTCATTATCACCCCTTAGGGCAGAGTAATATAATGTAATGCAGTAGAATCCAATTCAATTTAATTTAATCTGATAAAATTTAATTGAGTAAATGTTTATCAAACATCTATTTGTTCAAAAAAGTAGGGGGGATAAAGAGATGGATGAGGCACAAATACCTGCTTCATATCGTTCATATGCAACTGCCTTTAATGCAGAGCAGCAGATCGTGGTAAGTACAATAAAATATAACATCAATCATCTCCTCAGCCTGTTGAAAGTCTTCTAAGATCATTGACAGTGATCTTTTTGTTAACAAATTCCAGTGGTCTTTTCGAGATTCTTATCCAATTTGAACTTGTTTTAACATTTTAGTCTGTTTATCACTCCTATATTCTTGAAAATTCTTGGGCTTCTCTAACACTGCATTTTCTGATTTTCTGCCTCATACTCTTTTTGGATTCTTCCTTATTGGCTTCTCTTTTTTTCCTTTTGTTTACTTAACTCTTTCCTGAATGTGGGCATTTCCCCAGGATGTATCATTTACTCTTCTCTTTCTTCACATTCTCTTTTAGCAAATCCTGTGGTGTCAATACTAGCTATAGGCAGATAGCTCCTCAAACTCTGTAAGCTTAACCTCTCACTCAATGTGCATTATAACTGCATATTGCCATTCATCTCCGGGATGCCCTACCTTACTCCACCTCCCAAACCAATACCGCCCACGTTCAGTTACCAAATTCTCCCAATTCAGTTTGTGTAATATTTCTCACATGTGTCACTCTTCACAGTGAATCTCATGGCCATTTATTGCCGCTGCTTGAGTTTTGGTCTTCATTACCTCCAATTGGCCTCTTCAGAAGGACACCTAAAATGTTGTCACTACTTCCCAGAACTTTTGCTTAGAATTGAGCCTATACACTACTGCCAAATTAATCTTCGTTCACATTACTAAAATCTCTGTTCTTTTAGGAGATTACTCCTAAAAGAAATCTCCGTTCACATTACTAGTCTGCTCAAAATTTTCTGATGACTAACCCATTTCTACTAATCTCAACCCAACTGACATTTCTGCTCTTACTGTCATATTCCCTTTCAAGACTGTTTTCTAGAGAAAAGTGAATACTACTATTTCCCTAATAATAGTCACTGCATACCTTTTCTATCTCGGTTTGCTCTGTTTCTACTTTGTGGAATCTCCTTCCTGCCCATCCTCCCTTTTCCAGATCCTTTAAGGATTAGTTCAAATGCGTCCTATGTTATGGATTATTCTCTACTACTCACCTTTCACTACTAGTCAGAAGTAATCTAATCTTCTCTGAACTTATGTTTTACCCTCATGTAGCATTTACTAAATTCTATCTTATTTGTGTATGTCTAATATTTTCTTCTAAACAGAGAATAAAGTCTCATTTATATTTTTATCCCCAGAATCTAGAAGAGTGCTTGATAAGTGTTTCAGTTAATAAATTTGTTCACCCTCAGATACTCAAAAGCAGTCATAAGACTGATGGCTGTGGACAGGCAAGAAGGTGGCTTTCATCCCTACTGTTGGTTTTTATACCCTGTGACTCATGCCTATCAGGGGGACTTGATGGTGTTGGCAGTCACTTACAACTGCTCTCTTAAATGTTTTTATTACCAAATATGCTTTTGGATGTCCTGTCTACACTTCTGCTTTCTCTTTCCTCTAGTGGGTTGAGAGCATTTTCTCCTCCCTCCTATCTTCTTGGTCTGGTCAGAGGCAACTGGGTCTCTTCACACTGGGTCTCTTCCTTTGTGATCACTGCACATACTCCTCAGTTCCTAAGCTCTAATTAAAATTAGTTCTGGTGGTGACATAAAATTTAAAATTTCTTCCTCTTTACTTTTCTATTTCCATGTTAACTTGGTCATGATAACACTAAAGGAACACTAGACCATGAATTAGAATGTTAGAAGTTCTGGACCTAGCCCCAGTACTAAGTGGAATGTCACTTTAGGACTGCCAAAGCTTTGATCTCTCTGATTTGATTTTCCTCATTTGCAAATGGCAGCTAGGTCAAGTCTGTCTAAAACATTCTGTGTTATATGGTTGGAATTATAATGATCCCAATGATCTCATTTCCAATGTGGAATTTCCAAGTCTTTCTTGACTTCTTTTTCCTTCTGTTAGTTTCCTGCTATTAGCCTCCTTTTATATTCTTCATATCCTGAATCTTTCACCTAGAAAGATGCCTATTTTCCTTCTAGGCCATATACACTTCTCTCATTCATTTGGTTCAATAATGTAATATTGCTCTGATCTCCCTACGCAGACTCGATTACTCCAGCTCACACTCTTTTTGGTTTTTCTCTCTGATGATCTAACATAGGTCATCTCTTTTAGATTTATGACAGCTGGCCTTTTTCCGGTCCCTTTTCATTCCTATTCTTTCTATTTATTCTTTTTATTCCAACAAAGAGATCTTTTCTCTAGAAGATCTTACCTACAAAACGTTTTACAAAACCCTGTCCCTTCCTTTTGATTTTAATTAGCCCTTCTGATATTAATTAGTCATCCAATTTTTTATCCTCTACTTGCCATTATAAATCTCCTAAGATGCCTTCCCTGGAGAGCCAACCTAGGAAGATCAGACATTCAGAATGAGAAATCCACACCTAAATTTCTGGTATTTTCAGGCTTTCTCTCTGATACCTTCATTTTATTCATTATATTTCACATTAGCATGTAATACTTTAAAATTACAGATATAAACTATAGAATTTCCAAGTTTCCTTCTAGTACTAACATTCTACTTTTACATAAAGAGAATACTAGTGTGGTGATATACATAAGGAGTATATTGTATATGTGACCGTATGCTTTATTTCAGTATATCCATTTCTATGTATGTTCCCAGTGGAATTCCTCACTCTTCTATTTTCTATTTGCCACTTAGATTTCTTGGAAAAACAACACAACAGGAAGTCCCTACCAGCCATGTGATCTTTATCACTGGAAAGTCTTTTCAAAGTCTCTGGCTCCTTTCTTACTGTTGGTTAACCTCTCACATTCAGGGCAAAGAGTTCCTCTCTCTTTTTCTGTTTATTTCATTCCCCATTATTATTTCTATCTGCATTTCCTAGGTAATTTGTCCTTCCTCCCACCTTATTTATCCTGGCACTGAAAATACGATGAACTCTGAGTCTATGTTACTCAGGTCTCTGAATGCTGTTTCCAGGCTGATTGATTTAACTCTCTCAACAGGACAATTATCTCTCTATCCTTGGTGTATGTGCTTGGCCATGTGATCAAGTCCTTGGGCGCCTTACCAATTCTAGGGGGACACACAGTACACACGTGAGTAAAATCATGGAATAAACGGAACCATTTTCTTCCATTAGGTAAATGCCTCATGTATTCATCACAGATTATTTTCTATTTTCTTATCAAAGATGTCTCTTTACTTTACAACCTACTGTTGTTTTCTTACCAAATTGGTTAAGAAAAAATTATTTACCAGTTGAACTCTTTCCTACTTTATCAGGGTTTATTGTTGTTTTGTTTTGTTTTTTTTTTAATATTCGAGGACTTGTAGAATGCCTACTTAGTATCCTCTTCAGAAAAACTCACCGTATGCTTGAAGAGAATCATTAAAACCTTTATGCCCTGCATACTCCCTCACTATTCACCCATCCATGCACCTGTACGTTGCCAGGGTCAAAAAATGTCTGTAATATTTCTTTATAATTAATTATAGAAGTCATATTCAAAGCTTGGATATTTTCCATTTATTTGTAGTTCCATATATTCTAGCTGCTGTGTTCATTTTTACTTAAGTTATTCATGTTTATGGGACAAGAAGCATTTGATAGGTTTTTATGTCTGTTAGTTCAGTCAGTAAAGATGATTACATTTGTTCAAGAAACAGGTCATATGTATTCATGTTTATAATGTGCCTATACATGTATTTATCCATTAAGTTAAGAATTTTGTTTGAAATTTAATGAATATTAGATACCTCCTTATTGCTGTCCCATTAAAAATCGTGACACTGTTCCTACTAATTATGATGAATTTTAACATTGTGTTGTGTGCTTAGTAATAGTATATGGGATAAAGGTTCATAGGATCTTTCTATTGAAGTGTCTCTTTGACTAAGACAAGACAGAGAACCAGAGTTTTAATTTTGAAGTTGCTACAGTATGTGCTCTTATCTATTGTACACAAGGGGTACATGAAAATGTCAGGGACAAAACCCTCCCATGCAATAAATACTTTCTGGTGGAGGCTCAAGGGTCATAAAGCTCTTAAGTGTCCCCAAATCTATCCTAGGAGTAAAAGCAGATGGAAAGTGCCCACAGGTTAGAAATGTAAAGGGGATCTTTGCCCTTGTATACTTTTCTCCCTCATGTAGCTCTACATTCAGTTTCTACAGATGTGTTTAATATCAATATGGTTAGTGTCCTCACCTCTCCATTTCAGAGCCCTATCCTTGGTCGGCCTGAGTCTAATAGCTTTGGGGACAGGAGGTATCAAACCCTGCGTGGCAGCTTTTGGTGGAGACCAGTTTGAAAAAAACCATGTAAGAGTCCTTTTAATCCTATATTTTCAAGAATGTAGAGCAGACATTAAAAGAGGTATCTGGCAGGTAGCCATTTGCCAAGATTGAAGTAATTGACTGGTGAGATGATACCTGAGGAGTTATGTTTCATTTTGGGTACTGGGCATTAATCGAGAGAAAAAGTGAAAATGGTCAAAGCAAAGTGACCAGCGTGGCAGATGGACTAAGAGACACATCTTATGAAGAGGTTCAGGGAAAAGGAGATATTTAGCCTGGATAAGACAAGAATTAAAAAGAATATATTAGCTCTCTATACATTATGGACAAATGTCAGTAATTAAGCCTGAGACCAAAGTGATAGGAAGCTAGCTTTTTGCTTGATGGAAGGAAAATCTTCAAATAGTCAGAGTTTGAAGTAGTGAGTTCACTCTCACTTGAACTATTTAAGAAGAAATGTGGTATGCACTTTGGGAATGAGAGGGGATGAGTAGTGTAGAGATGATTTAAGCATCTCTAGCTTTGAGATTCTATGAAAGGGCAAAACGACCAAACAGAATGAGTTTCTATAGATAAACTTTTCTAGATCAGCAATTTTCAACTGGTGTGCTGCAAGAATCTTTAAAACATGCATTACCTGACTATTTAGCTAGACACGTGGACCTCTTTTCCCTTAGGTTGTCAAATTAAAAAAGAAATTACAACAGGCAACACAACAATACCCATCTGGTGTGACTGAATCAAAATTAGACCTATTTTTGTTAGATCAGCAAAAAATATATTGTTTGATGTGCCACATAATTTTAGTAATTAGTTTATGTGTGCCATGAGATGAAAAGGTTGAAAATTTCTGGGCTAGATGATTATTCTCTCTTTTTCTAAATACTTTTCATTGTCAATGGGGGGGAACAGTATGAATAAAGTAAAAATGGTCCTGTATGAGGAAGCAGTGAGAAATAGGCAAGGGAAATAGTCTATTCTTAGATCAGCCAAAATTTCTGGCTTCCTTTCTTTTGCTCTGTTTTCTTTTTGGTCTGTCTTCATGTATCCATTCCCTCTTCTATAGATATTTATCATGCTTCCAGTTTTTTTCTCTCTGTTCTCTCTTAGTGTCTTATCTCCCTGTGGTCATAACTTAAATGGTCTCTTACCCTTTGGACCACTTTAGGAGTCATTTTAGATTCTTCATATGTCTTGGCATCCATAGATCATAATTGCTTACTGAGTTTGGAGAAATAACACAACTTTGGCAGGTGGGATTCTATGAACAATGAGCTATACAAATATGTAGATGAAATACAATTTAAATGGAGAGCAGAAGAGGAAGTGAAATACACTGTAAAATAGGAAGGACATTTTGCTGTGCCAGGAAAAGATCTGGGGTGCTAAAGTGAAGCACAGCAGTTCACAACAATTAGCAACTTTATTTGAAATTTGCTTCATTGGTAACTGCTCCACAAGGATATTTAATAATAGGACATACCCACCTCCAAGTTTCCATCAGCCCTTCCCATAAGCACTAAGTGAATTACCCTGCTTGATCAACAGTTTACTCCACTCTCCCATGTTCTAGTCCTATTTCTACCATGCATTCCACAAAATCTATTATTTAAACCAGTCAATCAATCACTTAATTTGGTCAATAAGTATCTATTTAGTCTGTAATATATGCAGGTGCTATGCTAGATAGTGGGGATTACATAAATGAGTAACACTTCACGATTTCTGTCCTAAAGGAGCTCACAACATACTGAAAAAAACATTTAATGCAAAAAAATTAATATAGGACACAGTGACAGTGTGCAGGGTGATCAGTTTTGGCCAGATAAAGGGGTAAAAGAATGTTAAAGATGCTTGTACTGGGATTTGAAAGATGGGTAAGTGGTTGTATGGGGTGAGCCAGGTCTCTTAAAATATCTAATACAGTATTCAGGTACCACGGAGGCAATATCTGAATCTCTGTGTGTGTGCTTCCAGCTGAATCTGAACACAGCATAGAGTGCAGCTAAGGGGCATATTGAACTGATGGTGTTTCCTGTTTGTTTCAGGAAGAGGAACGGACTAGATACTTCTCAGTCTTCTACCTCTCCATCAATGCAGGGAGCTTGATTTCTACATTTATTACACCCATGCTGAGAGGTTAGAATCTTCTCTGTGGGGCCCTATATAAAGCTTTACTCCTGCCTGCCAAAAATCTGTCCAAGACTTCCTGCTGTTCATTCCCCTCTTTTATAAGGGCTTGAAAACCTGAGAGAATTTCTTTCAATCTTGATTTGTCTGGCCCCAAAGGATTATGGATTAGGTGATGGGAGGAAAGAGGACGTCTCTGTCTGCAACCTCTAAACCTGAGCTTGCAGAATAGAACACCAAAGACTCAAGATTCAAGGTTTTTTGTTTTTTCTTTAGGAGATGTGCAGTGCTTTGGGGAAGACTGCTATGCACTGGCTTTTGGAGTTCCAGGATTGCTTATGGTGATAGCACTTGGTAAGTCCAGTGTGGCAGAGGAAACTAATAACTACTGATGCCTGCCTGCCAAATGTAAAACATCATGTAAGCACTTCACACAAACTATTTTACTCAATCCTCACGCTAACTCTCTTAGGCAGATGTTATTATAGGGGTTTTCCCTAAATATTGGAGATAAATTAACTGAAGTCAGAAACCTGTTTTAAAAAGTGCTCAAGGTTACACAACTGATAAGAAGATTCCTGGAGAGCTTTAAAAAAGACTGATCCCTGAGCTCGATGTAGGGCCAATTAAATCATTTTCTCTGTGGAATAGGGCCTGATCATCTATAATTTTTTAAAAATCTAGGTGATTCTAATTTGTAGTCAAGGCTGAGTTCCACTGTTCTACACTACAGTGTGTGTGGAAGAAAGGAAGATAATTAATCCTTTCTCTCAAACTAGCTTATTTCATCTGATAGTTATTCATCTGGTAATTGGAAGACATTCTTAATTCTTTGGGCTTTATAAAGTTGCTTCTACGTTTAGCTGTTTCTGCCCTACTCTGCAATGCTCCCAAGGAGTTTGCTTTAGAGCAAAGAGAATAAGGCAAGTCGGATAAGTAGGTGGGGACTCGGGCAACTTAGATCAAGTGGCATTCTCTCTACCACTGAGAACCCAGCAATGCAAAAGGAAAGGGGATGTGTGGACTGCTTAGTTTGTGCAGTCTAAGGGGAAACTTGGACTTGATTGTTTCTAATCATTGACCTGGAAACCTGTTCTCACTCTGAGCCTTTGGGTAACAACCCTCTGGATGAAGTCCAGTCCAAACACATAAAGAACTCAATAGAGGAAAAGAGCCCAGACTCAATGTTCAGTGTGATAATTTTCTACCAGGGGGTGGCTAAAAGTAATACTTAGATTCCAATTATAATTCCAAGGAAATTTATGTGTTATTCAGGAGAGCTGTGATAATACATTCCCTGCTTCCTTCTCCCTTCAAAGCCAACATTTTCCCAAATAGTTTCCTGGTTTTCCAGTGATTAGAACTATGTCTCCTTCTCTGGAATGTTGTACAATAATAATATTTACATATCAGAGTAATTATGAAGACCAAAACAGATGCTGCAAGTGAAATTTTTATAAATTATGAAAGGTTAAACAACTACTAGCTGTCATTATTATTCAGCTGCTTCACTTTTCTTGGTACTAAAAAACAACTCAATCCTTTGGGTTTTCATTGTAATTAAATTAATTAATTTTTTCATTCATTCATTCATTCAACAAACACTTGTTTAACATCTCTATTATGTGTCAGATTCTGTACTAGACACTGGTCACATTGGTGCATGAGAAAACTACAGTTCATGCTTTCAAAAAATTGTATAAAAATGGGACAACTGTAACTGAACAACAGTAAAAAAATTAATTAATAAAAAACCCTTATATAGCCCACCAGGAAGAGGGAGACAGAGAAAGTAAACAGGAATTTACAATATGGTATGATCAGTGTCACAACTGGGGAAGCATATAATAACACAGAAGAGGAATGTCTGAATAAGAATTTGAGGATCAAAAGAGGTTTGCCTAAAGAAATGATGTCTAAGGGTAGAATTGAAGAATTAACAGCAATTAATCAAAGAAGAGATTGTAAGTGAAACAGAAATAGGGCATGGTATCTGTAAGACAAAGAAGTGAAATATAGCATGACATATTCAAGGCCTTAAAAGAAGTCAGATTGCCTGGAGCATAAATGAGAAAAATAAAAAGAAATAGAAACCAGATAATGAAAGGCCCTTGAAGTAATTAAGGAATTAGAAGTTTAGCAGGAGGACAGTGGAGAGCTACAAAAAGATTTTGAACAAAGGAATGAGTGTTAGATTTTTATTTTGCAGTAGTGTCTCTGACCATAGTGTGTAGAAAGGGTGCGTAAAGAATACTATCTATCCTGATCACTGAAATTAACTTTTGTGCTCAAGCCAAGTGCCTCATGCAGCTCACCTTTTCCCAGCCCTGGTAGAACTGACAAAACTTGATTATGATTAGATTCGTGAAGTGAGGGAGAAGGCAAGTCAAAGTTCAATTAATGGTTCTGACTTGAGCAGCTGGGTCGATAGTGGGGTCATAAACTGAGATAATGAGGGAGAACAGGTTTGGGACAAGTCCGATGAATTTAATTTTGGACATGTTACATTTTAGGTATCTTGGCATATGTAATTAGAGTTATCAAGCAATTATTTGGAAGTACTGGTGTAGAGCTCAGAATAAATGTTTGGGCTGTAGATAAATATCTGGCACTATTAGTGTAAGGATAGTGATTAAGCCATAGAAATAGTGGAAATAACTAAGAGATAATAAGGCTAAGGTAAAAAGATGGTTAGGATAAAACCCCAAAGAGCACCAGCATTAAGAGATAGGCAAAGACTGCCCTGGATGGTGTGGCTCAGTGGATTGAGTGCTGGCCTGCAAACTGAAAGGCCACCAGTTTGATTCCCAGTCAGGGCACATGCCTGGGTTGCAGGCCAGGTCCCCAGTTGGGAGCATGCGAGAGGCAGCCAATCAATGTATCTCTTGCACATCGATGTTTCTCTCCCTTTCTTGCTCCCTTTTTTCCCCTTTCTCTAAAAATAAATAAAATCTTTAAAAAAAGAAAAAGATAGGCAAAGTGGAAAAGCCCACAAAATATCAAGAAGATTTCAAGAAGAAAGGAAATCATTCCATGACCAATATCACTGAGTAAGAAATTGAATTAAGGGTAAAAAGTGTCCATTAAATATAGCAACAAGAAGGTCATTGATTTGTTGATATCAGTTATAGTAGAATGGTGGAGATTCTGGGAAGTGAATAAGAGAGAAGAAAGGGATAACAGTAAGTATTTATAGCTAAAAGGTGACATGGAGTCAAGAGAGGATACCAAACATGCTGGACTATTATTGGGAACACTCCATTAAAGAGAGGTTTAAAATGCAGAAGATAGTGCAGTCAGCATGAAAGCACACGTGGCAGGATTACCTTTGTGCGGGAGGAGCATTACCTTCACCTAACTGGAGTGAGGAAGTTGAGGGAGTTTCCATTTTTTTCTATTTTCGTTGAGTAAGAGGAAATACCATCTATTACAGGGGTATGAGGAAAAAGGGGTTCTATAATAAATTTGACAAGCCCAATGACTGAAAGTAACCTCCCACAGCTATATGATCATAAATTCCTAACTGGCCAGGTCCTGGTGGGTACCATGCCTCAGGCATATTACTGCTTTAGTAAAAGGTTTATCTTTGCTTCCTCAAGCCTTGTCCATTGGTTTTGTGCATCCAGGTTAATACACCTTTGAAGTGCCTCTTTCCCAGACTCCTCAAATGTGTACCCACCCTCAAGGAAGTACATAATTTTGTCAACTGTCCTATAATCCAATCCCTGCCTTGCTTTTTCCCACCTTTCTGTAAGCTTCCTTTTCCCCCTCCCTAATTCCAAAAGCATAAAAGAAACTGCATAACTGTCATTCTTAAGAGCATTTGAATCATACTTCCTGGCATTGTCATCACTTTGGCTCAAATAAACTTATAAAATTCTCTACAGGTTTGGACATCTCTTATGTCAACAGGGAGAAGAGAAACTCAAGGTCCTTACTCATCTTTCTTTAGAAGTAGCTTTGAGATTTAAAGGTGACCTTTTTGAGTTTATCACCTGGCCTTCCTTTTGTCACTCCAATGTCACTATTGAAATCAGAATTCCTGAGATTTCCAGCCTATTTCTAGGATTATTCTATTTTTAGGAGCAGTTTATTTCCTGTCCAAAATCTTCATCTTGTCTGGATACCTCTTTCTTTGCTCACTTATCTCCCAGGATCAGCATTCTTTTCCTGAACTACTTTTTTCTATCAACAATTTGTACGTAAAGAGTGCCATTTGGAGGAGCACTGGGGAAACTGAGGATGAATAAAGAAAAGGTGGTAAAGGGAATTGACTGAGAAATGGAGAGATTAAAAAGTTAAGATCAGTAAAGGAAGGTGATTCAGGCAGTCTCATGTCCAAGGATATTGGAAAATGCTGCTGAGAAAGGCATCTTCCGTAAATGATCTGCTAGAGGGACATCTTGCTGGAACTGGAAAATCCCTTAAGGAGGAAAGTACATCTAGGAGGGTAACAAGATGGAGTCTTCCCATTGATTTTAGCTAAACTCAATAAATTTGAAAAAAAAATAGCACTTTATAATTATAAAAGCATTATCAGCTCATTGCTGATCATTTGGAAAGTAAAAGGAAAATAAGTAAATAAAATTTGCCTACAATTAGCTGGGGAGATGTGATTAAAGAATACAAATGTGAGTTAAGGGGAAGAGAATAAGCTCAAGATCATAATAACACAGAACAGAATTTTTGTAGGAATGATGAATAGTGGTTACAGCATAGCGTACCTAAAGGACAGTAATGAAACATAAGGTGGGAAACAGTAGGTTGAGGTGAACTCCTCTGTGGACAGAGACCAGGTCTTTTTTATCTTTATTCCTAGTACTGTCTGGCACAATGTATAATATAAGAATGAGTGAATGAGATGCTTTATGATGGTTAAGAGCATGGATTTTTGAATCAGACAGGTCTCAGGTCTAAAGTGCAGTTTCTGGCAATTTCTAGCTTTGTAGCCCTGTACCAGTTGTTTAATTACTTTAATCTTCAATTTCTTTAAGTATAAAATGGAGAGAGTAGTACATATTTTGTCAGGTTAAATCCATTCATGTATGTAAAGTGCTTGACACTTTGCATAGACTAGTAAACCTTCAATAGACTGTTAGTTATAATAATAACCATCAGGACAAGAATGAATTTGGGATGGTCTTTCATGCCAGGGATTTGGGCTTATTAGGTAGATCCTGAAAAGACAGTTTTGATTTGGTATCAGCTAGGGGAAAGAGGAGACCAGGGATTGAGAAGCTAGTTGTTGGCCATTTTAATAACCTAGGGTAGAATTTGTGAAGTCCTAGATAAGAGTCATAGCAATAGTAGGGGAAAGGAGGAGGCAGCCTGGTGAAAGAGGACCAAAGAGAGTTGGTAACATATCTGATGGAGAGATGGAGGAAGATGACTTCCATTTCTGTGATTACAGGGAAGTCTCAACAGATATCTCTTTTAACAATGGACCATTTTATTCTTTTTTTTTTTTGGCTCCCATAATTTTTATAACTCCGAAGTCAACAAGTGTTAGGTGAGTTTCCTCCGTTTATGAGATGATCTGCCAGTCACTCCTACACTTCAGCTGTCTGTCCTTAGCATTGACATACTGAATGTGCTAAATGAGAAGCTAAGTACCTTGTTTGTGTATCAACTGCAGTTGTGTTTGCAATGGGAAGCAAAATGTACAAAAAAACACCTCCGGAAGGAAATGTAGTGAATCAAGTTGTCAAATGTATCTGGGTAAGTCCATGTATTATTTACATGCCTTTTACAATTGGAGAAAGATGCTATGCTGAGCATATAGGCTTTCAAACATGGGTATACAGTTTTCTCAATGACCACTATACATCTGTGCCTTTTGGCAAACTGAAATCAGTCAGTCAGTCTTCCTCTGTGCTCCTACTTAACCATTAAGTAAAAAAGAGAGTTGTAATCATTTTTTTAAGTTGGCAAAAATCTTCTGAAATGTGGTTACATATGTTGTTAACAAGACATAAGGATTAATAAAATTATATCGGGAATATTCTGAAATTCAGTGTCTAATTAAACCAAAGGGTTGGAATAAGTCACTTGAAGTGTATGTGTTTGAGGGAAGGGATGATGAATTGGAAAAGGCAGGGGATAGTTTCTTTTTGTCTCTCCTCTGATGTCTATGCTCTGCCCTAGTTTGCTATTTCTAACCGTTTTAAGAACCATTCTGGGGAGATTCCAAAGAGACAGCACTGGCTGGATTGGGCAGCTGAGAAATACCCAGTAAGTTGAAACTTCAGAAATATCTTATGCCTCTGTAGCATCTTGTCTAATATCCAAAGTGATTCCCCCCTGCTGCATTTAACCTCTTCTCTTACTGTTCTGGGATACCTCTACTCCAAGCAAGAAAACCATGTCTAGCAATTCAGCCTGTTCCTTCCTTCCCTTTCTTGCAGAAGCAGCTCATCACAGATGTGAAGGCACTGACCAGGGTACTACTCCTTTATATCCCATTGCCCATGTTCTGGGCTCTTTTGGAACAGCAGGTAAGAAAAGTTCTTTTGAAAGCCACCCCTTTTTTCCAGCTACTTCCCTTTTACAGAAAAGGGATTTCCCTCTTTGTTTTTCTTTTTTCAGTCCCTTCACCCTCCCCCTGCCTCTTCCCCACCCCTGACAGCTGTCAGCTTGCTCTCTATGAATGAGTCTGTCTCTATTTTACTTATTAGTTCATTTTGTTTAACTCATGGACACAGACAACAGTATGGCAATTACTGGGGGTAGGGAGGGGTCGAGAGAGGTAGAGGAGGGTACAGGGGGATAAATGATGATGGAAGGAGACCTGACTTTCGGTGGTAAGCACACAACAGAGTGTATAGATGATGTGTTGTAAAATTGTGTACCTGAAACCTGTATGATTTTGTTAACCACTTTCACACCAATACATTCGAAAGAAAGAAAAAAAGAAGGGAGGAAGGAAGGAAGGAAGGAAGGAAGGAAGGAAGGAAGGAAAAGGAAGGAAGGAAGGAAGGAAGGAAGGAAGGAAGGAAGGAAGGAAGGAAGGAAGGAAAGAAAAGAAAAGAAAAGAAAAGAAAAGAAAAGAAAAGAAAAGAAAAGAAAAGAAAAGAAAAGAGAAAAGAAAAGAAAAGAAAAGGATTTCTGATAATGGCATCTGTCTGTCTTAGGGCTCACGATGGACCTTGCAAGCCACCAGGATGAATAGGAATTTGGTGAGTTGAAGAGCTCTTCCAGAGAAGTCTATTATTTTCTTTATAATCCATATTCAGAAAAAAATGAATTTGTGTGTTTTGCCTGAAAACTGACTTAAGATTCTAAGATAGGTACCTTTAGTATGACAGTTCTGAGTAGGCAAAGTAAAGAAATTGTGTCTAGAAGTAAAAACCAGAATCTTATTAGAAATCAGGAACATAAGGATGGGAAAGGTTTAAATGTATACAAGGAAGTATTGAGAGGATAGCAAATGAAATGCCATAGACCTTCCACCTAAGCCTGCCCTGCACAGCAGAGACAGGTTTAATTCTGCTGGTACACAGTTGGCCGCATCTCTCAGTCAAGGAGCCCAGCACAGGACCTGGACGTGGGGTATTCTGTACATGGATGTGGAAAGAATGGGAAAGTTGAAAGCATCATTTTCTCTTTTACCCCATCTTCATGCTTTGGAAAACTCATATAAAGTTTCATCTCTGCTCTCAATTATTCTACTTCCCAGATTATTGTCTTGTTTTCTTCCATCTCAGTCATGAAGAGGGAAGGGTGAAACAATGCCAGGGTTTTATTAGCCAGTCTATTTGCAAAGGCCAGTCTAAAGGCCAAATATAATTTTACCTTTTTCCTTCCTCTGGTGTCCAGGATTTACTATGACTGTCCTCTTGTTGATCCCGTGGAGAACAATTTTGGAAACACTGTGTGTCAGCAGGAATCTTCACCCTAACCACAATGGCTCGCCCTCACATTATTACCACCTAAAACTGCACATCCTGAGATGAATAATAAAAACACACTGACTCTGTTCTCTCTGAATTTAAGGAAAGCATAGTACATAGAAAGAATATTCTGCCTTAGGGCACCAGCCATCAGCAAACACAGCCTGAAGCCATTCCCAGTCTGTTCCCCCACATACCCTTACAAGCATGATAGTGGCCCTGAACTAGAGACCTGATGAATTTTAACATATGCTTAATGCCTGCTAATTATCAAGACTGTTAATTTAGCCACCTCTAAATTTAATTTATTATAATGTTTCAGGGTTTTATTGTGCTTCAGCCTGACCAGATGCAGGTAGGATACTTCTTTATAGTCATGGGGGCTTACTTCTTTTTTCATCTACACCTCTACCTGTAGTATTAGGATTTCCAACAATAATTTGATGTTATTTTTCCTTGTAAGCTGAAGTGTGCTAGGCATAGGGATGAATATACTCTCCTTAAGCCCCATACTCCTCCTTCACATCTTCTGTTATGCAAGTAGCTCCTGCCCAACTCCAGAGAGAGTGAGTTTTGAGCTCACAGGAAAAGTATAAGCATTGGACTTTTTTTTCCATGGCAACGTAGTATAATGGAAATATTGTCAAAGAAAGTGGAAAGCTTTGTTCTGTGAGCAACGAAGTCACCTATTCACTGGTGACTCCCAGTTCCTTTTTTAACCCCTTTGCTCAACAAGCCCCAATTTTTCCTTCTCTTCTTCATTTCTTCTGGCCAGGACATTTTCCTTTGGGCTGTGGAACTGGAGAAGATAAGTGAAAATGGGAGGGGAGAACTCCCAATTGCTTGACAGAAAAACAGGTTCAGAGTGAAACTGGCTCTTTGGGATATTTGGCAACTAAGGTGCTTTGCAAGTCTTGGGTGTAAAGCGACTAAGGTGGAATCATTTTGTACTTGTGTGATGAAAGTGTGTTTGGATGTGAAAGAGAACGCACAGTATCAAATGAGAGCACATGCTCACACTTACAGTAGGAGAACACTAGTAACTCATCTTTTTTACCGTGGTATTACAGGTACTAAATCCCCTTCTGGTTCTTATCTTCATCCCATTGTTTGACCTTGTCATTTATCCTCTGGTCTCCAAGTGTGGAATTAACTTCTCGTAAGTGCTCATTATGCCTGCCTTGCTCCAGACTGACTCAATCTTTGTCCAGTTTGATAAAGATTCATTGTCAGTATTTTTACACTTAGGAATGATTCGTTTTGGTTTATCGTTTTTCTGCTTCTATTTACCCATGTTAGACTAGACACCATTAATGCTAGAGGATGGGAAATAGAACTAATTAATTCTTATTGTAGAGAGTCTAAGCCATTACTGCAGACTGAGCTGTGCAATGTGGAAGGAAGGTCTAAGTTAAATGGAAAGTCAAGAGATGTGAGAGTAGGTTCCTAAACCAACTTCTTGCTTTGTTCTTGAATGTTGCCTCTTCAAAGAGTTCGAAAGCTTTTGATGACTACTAATCTCTTTAAATCTCCTATTGTCCCTATATAACAAGTAGGGGGACCTGGAGAGAGTGGGGATAGAATTGTCCCTATTGTTATTCTTTGTAAAGTTTGGCAGAGGAGGTTTTCAAGCCTCTTCTAATTCCTGATTTAATAGCAACTTCCTTTTAATGACCACTTTACCCTATTCAAATGGCCTTTTGTCATTTACTCATTCACTGAGCAAATTTTAGTGGGTTCAGCACCAAGTGCCATGCAAATGTAAGAGCACAGATCTTGTCCTCAAGGAGTTTAATGCTTAATAAGGGAGGGTAACCTACACATGGTTAATTAAAAATGTTAAGTGCCCTAAAAAGGGAGATTAGACGCCAGGGAAGTATAGAGAAGTCTGCTTGCAGGGTCAAGGAAAACTTCTGAAGAAGAGGAAAATGAAATAATAATGTATAGTGCCTGGCATATGGTAAATCTTCAATTAACCTGGCTGCATTACTATTAACTTGTTATTATGACATGATGGATAGAAAAACCATCATAAACCAAGGTAGATGTGGGAAAATGTGGTACATTACAAGGAGCCATTCGATGTGACCCCAGTCAAGGGAGAAAGAAGGGTGTGTGACAGGGTGTTCTGAGGAATACTTGGAAAGTAATTGGGGCCAAATCAGGAAGGTCTTCAATGGTAGGCCTAGAGGTTTGGGATTTTATCCTTTAAAGTTTAAAGCTGAGCTATAATTCTCTCTCCCTCTCCTCTGCAGATCACTTAGGAAAATGGCTGTCGGCATGATCCTAGCGTGCCTGGCATTTGCAGTTGTGGCAGTTGTAGAGATAAAAATTAATGTGAGTTCAATAAATCTTAAGCTCCCTGAGTGCAGGACCTTATCTATCACATCCACTCTTCTGATTGCCTGGGCCAAGCACAGCTCTTGTTTTAAAGAATGTGTATAATAAATATTTGTGATAAGTGAGTAGATACAGGGATAGAGCCATAATGCAAAATAATGCTCAACTCCCACCTGAGTGATTCAGAATATTGTCAAGGAATTTCCAAACACTAATATCCGAGGTATCTAGCCATCTCTTTGGAAACACAAGCTAATGTGATACTTACCATTTAAGCACACAAACACCTTTTGGCAGATTGAATAACCATTATCAGGGAATGATGCGTGAGGCCACAGCTGAGTCAAAAAGCATGAAGTTTGTTACTTGGCGTCTGTGCTTGATGCGCTGAGCTGGTGTTGCCGCTTCTAAAAGCCTTCAGAGTTTTCTAAGCCAAATGCTCTTCAGAGGGAGAAAACTGTGTTAACCTGACTAGATGGACGAGGCTGTCAGAAATAGGACTGAGACATGTGTTCTCTTTGTATCCAAAAGGTTTACTGTTGGTGGTTCTGACATGTGTTCTCTGTTCTAAGGAAATGGCCCCACCCCAGCCAGGTCCCCAAGAGATTTTCCTACAAGTCTTGAATCTGGCAGATGATGAGGTGAAGGTGGCAGTGCTGGGAGATGAGAACAATTCTCTGTTCACAGAGTCCATCAAATCCTTTCAGGTGAGGACTTGAATGAATTAGAAACATATTCTGGTTAGGCACCAAAGTAGCAGCATAAGATTGTGGTTAAGAGCATGCATTTGTGGAGTCAAACTGCCCCAGTTCAATTTCTGGTCCTGCCACTCCCTAGCTATAAGACCCTGAACAAGTTGTTTTATCTCTAAATTTCTCTAGGTTTCACCATGTGTAAAATGGCAGTAATTTTTAAGTCAGAAGCTATTGTAAGGATAAGTATTATATGTAAAGTGCTTGGCATAGTGTCAGGGACATCGTAAGCTCTCAACAAGTTATTATTTGCATCATTATTTTAAACTGCCTCTAAACCACACTTCCTTTGAAAAAGTCTGGCCTATAGGTTTTCAATACTATTACTGTGCATATTCTGAAATATTTACTTAAAAAGTAATATACATTTATTTTTGGAAATTGGGAAGTATGTAGAAAGATAAAAAAAAACCATCTATAATTCCATCACCCAGAGATAATCACAGTGAGAATTTTTTATAACCAAATAAACAAACTAATTTTTAAACAGTGCTCAAACTGTGTTATTGATCTTGATTCTTAACATTAATTGTATCATAAGCATTTTCCTCATATCCTTACATAGTCTTTGAGAACATGGTTTTAATGGACATATAATATTCCTATGGATATATCATAGTTTATTTAAAGATTTCCTTATAGATATTTATGTTTTATTATTATTATATATGACCCTATGATGAATAACCTTACTCATAAATATTTATGCCTGCCTCTAATTACTCCTCTGGTATAGTCCTAAAAATGGGTTCAGTAGATTAAATGATCATGTTGAAAGTACTTCATGAAGTCGCCCACTCTGGGATACTCTGGGACTGGTTTGTCCAAGATGTGGTAGAAGGTGAGTGTGATAGGTTTTTCCTTCTACAGAAAATGCCACACCCTTCCAAACTCCACCTGAAGACAGAAAGCCAGAATTTCCAGTTCCACCTGAAATACCACAATTTGTCTGTCTACACTGAGCATTCTGTGGAGGAGAAAAAATGGTACAGTCTGGTCATTCGAGAAGATGGGAAAAGTATTTCCAGTATGATGGTAAGTTGAGAAATGGCCTAGGTTCCAAATTGTTATCTTAGAATATAATGACTGGCTCAGCATTATCTTACTGAGGATATGCCTAATGATAAAATTTTCTGGTTATTGGTTCCCTGTTGTCAGCTGTAACTGAGTTTTACTTTTCTCTGTTTCAGGTGAAGGATGCAGAAAACATAACAACCAATGGGATGACAGCTGTGAGGTTTGGATGTCAAGGACACCCTGGGCCACTCTATTCTCTTGAATCTTGGGTCACTTCTGATCTTCAGATAATGAGGCCTGACACTCTACTTGTGCTGTACAGGGATTCTCTCTCCTAGAATGTCAGAGGCATGGGTGTCAGAAGGCATTTTCTGGGACACAGAACAGATAGGCTTGCTTTCCCATGTGGTGTTCGAAGATGACCCTGTATCTGTCTGTATATGTCTCCTATGCTCCGATGCACATATCTCCTCTACTGAATTTTATCCACTTACCTTGTTCTCAGGAAAATAACTCAGTACTTTCCTCTTTGATGACTAGAGAGAAATTTATAAGTGAGCAAATAATCTTTCATTGTTGGTAATTGAATATCTCTTGTTACTGTGTTTTCAAAGTATAGTTTTTATTTTAAACTTACTGAGGTATCTTGGTATAATAAAGGTAACACATTTGGAGTCAAAAGACTTAGTTGTGAATTCACATAAGGCCGGAGGTCTTGTCAGACAGCCTGGGACAGTTACAGAGATGGAGCACTGAAGAGGTCACCTGCCTTCTGTGGTCGGAATCTGATGTGAGATAGACAGGTGCACACGCCTGTGGCCATCAAGCTTGTGTGGTTGCTGTTAAAAGTTGATAGGACTCCTTGGGTTGGAAGACCGGAGGAACCCCCAAAAGGGGTGAAGGGGGAAATTACTAGATCAGTTCAGGATAATCTATAGTCCAAGATCAACATTAAGGATGTTAGAGAGAACTTCCCTTCTTATCCCATGGGCCAGAGACAAAGGCAAAAGTTATCAAAATACAAATGTACAGAAAACCCATACTGAGGGAACAGTTTAGGGGCCTAGATTCAGAAGACTAGAAAGATAATCCTAGAAGGGTCCAGGATTGTCTGTAGACTCCAAAACAATGATAACTCAACCTATTATGGTCTGGGAGTCTGAGTTCACATAAGTCAAACCAGACTTCATTTATAAGAGGATAAAGTATCAGTTTTATATAAATACTGGTATATACTTGTATGTACATAATCATTTTTCTTAATGGAGTATCAATTGGTGAATCTCACCATTATAAGAGGGAAAGAAATTGGGTGCACCCAGCTGGGCTAGTGAAGAAGCTCAGACTGCCATGGGTGATCATGATAGTGTCCATCCCAGCTAGAGGTCAGTGTGAGTGTATGGCCAATAGAAAGCTAATACCTTGGGAAGGAGAAGGGTAGGGACAGCTAAGACTACTTTTTACATCTGAGTTGATTCATTCATTCAGTTAACAATATACATGATGTACCTTTTATGTACCAGGCACTGTTCTAGGCACTGGGATATAGTGGTAAACAGAACAGAAAAGGCCCCTGCCCTTTTATTATGTGTCCTTGTTTGGGAAGGTTTGTCTGATCTGTAACAATGTCTCTACCCTTAGGTTTGTTAACACTTTGCATAAAGAGGTCAATATCAACCTGGGTACAGATATCTCCCTCAATGTTGGTGAAGACTACGGTGTATCGGCTTACAAAACTGTGCAAACAGGAGAGTAAGAACATTTATTAAGCTTTGGACATTTTATCTTATTAACAATTTTTTTTCTTTTTTTTTTTTTTAATATATTTATTGATATGCTATTACAGTTGTCCCATTCCCTCCCACTCCACTCCATCCTGCCCACCCCCCTCCCTCCCACATTCCCCCCCCCCATAGTTCATGTCCAGGGGTCATACTCATAATTTCTTTGGCTTCTACATTTCCTACACTATTTTTACCCTCCCCTTGTCTATTTTCCACCTATCATCTATGCTACTTATTCTCTATACCTTTACCCCCCTCTCCCCCTCCCACTCCCTTATTGACCACCCTCATGTTCTAGTTGTTTGCCTAGTTTGCTCTCATTTTTGTTTTATGTGTGGTCATTAATAACTGTGAGTTTGCTGTCATTTTTACTGTTCCTATTTTTGATCTTCTTTTTCTTAGGTAACTCCCTTGAACATTTCATATAATAAGGGTTTGGTGATGATGAGCTTCTTTAACTTGACCTTATCTGAGAAGCACTTTATCTTCCCTTCCATTTTAAGTGATAGCTTTGCTGGATACAGTAATCTTGAATGTAGGTCCTTGCGTTTAATCTTGGGTAATGTAATTATGATGTGCCTTGGTGTGTTCCTCCTTGGGTCCAGCTTCTTTGGGACTCCCTGAGCTTCCTGGACTTCCCAGAAGTCTATTTCCTTTGCCAGATTAGGGAAGTTCTCCTGCATTATTTGTTCAAATAAGTTTTCAATTTTTTGTTCTTCCTCTTCTCCTTCTGGCACCCCTATAATTCGGATGTTGGAACGTTTCAAGGTGTCCTGGAGGTTCCTACGCCTCTCCTCATTTTTCCAAGTTCCTGTTTCTTCATTCTTTTCTGGTTGGGTGTTTGTTTCTTCCTTCTGGTCCACACCATTGGTTTGAGTCCCAGTTTCCTTCTCATCACTATTGGTTCCCTGTACATTTTCCATTGTTTCTCTTAGCATAGGCTTCATTTTTTCATCTGTTTTTCGAATAGATTCAACCAAGTCTGTGAGCATATTGATAACCAGTGCTTTGAACTGTGCATCCGATAGGTTGGCTATCTCTTCGTCGCTTAGTTGTATTTTTTCTGGAGCTTTGAAGTGTTCTGTCATTTGGGCCATTTTTTTTTTTTTTTTTTGTCTTGGTGCGTCTGTTACTTTAAGGGGCGGAGCCTTAGGTATTCACCGGGGTGGGGTAACGCTGGTCGCTGTCCTGTGATGCTGTACGTGGGGGAGGGGCCGAGAGGGAGCAATGGCGCCCGCCTCACTCTCCTCCGGATTTTAATCGTTCACTCTGCTACCCACAATCAAACTGGGCCCCTCTGGTGCTGGTTCCCGAGTGGGTGGGCCTGTGCACACTCTAGGCCCCTGTGGGTCTCTCCAACAACCTCTCCTGTGAGGCTGGGAGTCTCTCCTGCTGCCGCCCCAACCCCCAGGGGCGCTTTCAATCAGAGGTTTGAGGCTTTATTTCCCTGAGCTGGAGCCCTGGGTTGGGAGGTCTGCTTCGCTCCTCTCCGTTCGTCCAGTTTATCTGTGGGCGAATGTGGTGCCCACAGATAGAGGGTGCTACCCGCTGGGTTTATGTTCTCCGCCACTCTGAGTCCGGCCCTCTGGGTTTATCTGTGCAAATGTGGGACCGCAGGGTCTGCTAGTGCTCGGACTGCCTGCGCCATTTGTCCCACACTCCACCAGTCTCAGTCCTGCCACAGCCACGCGAGTCCTCTCCACCCCGGTGCCCGTCTCCGCCCCTCCTACCAGTCTGGATGAATGTCCATTTTCTATTTCCTTGGTGTCGGTGCCCCCCGCTGCTCGATTCTCTGTCAGTTCTGGTTGTGCGAGGAGGCGAGGAGGCGCAGTGTGTCCACCTACGCCGCCATCTTGGTTCTCCCTCTCTTATTAACAATTTTTTAAATGTCTGCACATAGGTCGGGTATATCGAGATAGTAGGCACACCTTGGCTAATTTTGAGTACACACAGACTCCAACTCTTTTTTGACCCTTGCCTCCTTCCCTCAGTCTCACCTTTCTCTACACAGATATATTGAGATCATGATTGTTGTGAAGGCCATACTGTGTAGTTGGTAAGGCTCATCTCTGGGAGGTTTGCAAAGTTCTGCCTGTTAGCACATCATTAGTTTAAGCTTATCCTTTTGGGTTCACTGTTTTATGCTGAGAAAAATTCATAAGACTTAGATGAGAATACTTAGGGCCTGGAGTCCACAGAAGAAGATGATTTGTGCCTTCTTTATTTGGGTTAACTTAAAAACAAATACCTGACAGATGATGAAGGGCTCAGATCAGTGGCAGAAAAGCCTGGCATGAAAATAATTGACTCCTTGAGACTCCTCTCTTTAAGAGAAATGGTGGCTTCGATGCCCAACTCACCATCAATAAAGAAATGAGATCCTTCCCCTGGTAACAGGAGTGCTTTTCTAAGCTACAATGTTTATTCTAACCTGAACTCCTCCTATTCCAGATACCCTGAGGTGCATTGTAGAACAGAAGATGATGACTTTTCACTGAATTTGGGTCTACTAGACTTTGGTGCAGCTTACCTGTTTGTTATTACTAATGTAAGTAGCTCATGGCTACCCCTGCACTCTCCTTCCATATATCTGTATCTATGTCTATCCTGGAATTGAGAGAAGACTTTGTGGCAAGACAGGATCCCATACTTATTTCTAGTGTGAGATGATAGGCTCTTGTGTCCTTAGAAAGCTTACTGAGGTCTCCATAGGGGGCATTAAAAGAGAGAGCATTGGCAGGGGGCACAGGGTCTAGAGGAATGGAAGACAATTTATCTGGAGCCATTGCTATGAGGTGACATGTGCTCCTTCAGTCTCATTATGGTCCTAAGAAAACAAAGATTATTTATGTCTTTTTGACTAACTCCACATGCAAGTCATGAAGGCTGGAAGTCCAAGATCAAGGTGTTGGTGGGGTTGCATCCTTAAGAGGGCTGTGCAGAAGAATCTTCCATACCTTTTCTCTAGCTTCTAGTGGTTTTCTGGAAATATTTGGTGTTCCCAGGTGTGTAGACAAATAATCCCAATCTCTGCCCTTATCTGTACAAGGATGCTTGTCCATACAGGGAGAACTCCAGGTCCACATTTCCCTTTTTTAAAGAGGACACCAGTCATATTGAATTAGGGCCCACACTGATGGCCTAATTTTAACTTCACTAATCATTCTGCAATAACCCTATTTCCAAATAAAGTCACATTATCAGGTACTAGGGGTTCAAACTTCAACATATGAGTTTTAAGGGGACACAACCACACCCATAGTGCTTGCATTCTGGGTTTTACCCATTTTTTGTTTGCTCTATTTCTCATATACTGCTCAAGACAGACACCATATGTATTGTTTCTGAATTTGAGGATCTAATAAGCATGTAGAGATCATAAATTGGAGGCCTGGGGGACAAGTTCTTCCATATCCTGGTTTGTTTGATCTGCACAGTATTGATGACAATTATTATTAATTGCCAATATTTAAAATTCAAGAGATTTTACCAAAAAGCTAGATTCATAACATTTCTTACAAACAATATCAGAAGATGTTATAACAAGAATCCCCCGTCAGTTGGCTGGTGCTGTAATGGCTGTACCCTTTAGATGGGGCCTGTGCTGTCCAGTACACCACACCGCCCTCATTTCCAGCCAGCCAGCCATATTTACTTACCTGCCTATGGGTATTTGAGTATGTGAACTTGATTTAGAAGTGCAGGTCTTTTTTCTCAGGCTGAGAAGACTCAAATATTGTATATGCCCAATATCTACTAAAACAAAATTTACCTTATTATTTTGAACCCAATGGCCCTTTGACTCAGAGAATCAACCACATTTGGACATCAAAAACATTTTATTTCAAGGACTTCTGATCTTGGTTTTAACTTTGCCATTTTTTCTCATTGAACATCCAGGTATTATACCTACCATTTAAGAATGGTTTCACTCTAAGAAATATATATAATTTTTAAAATTCCATTCAATTTATAACAAACATTAGCAGATATAATTTATACAAAATCAATCATAGCTAAAAACCTACAAGTAGTAAAAGAAGTTTTAGAGACAAAAAAATTATAGAATCATGTATAGTTGGTAACATTCATAACAAAAATTTGAGCCTAAAATTTTCTTTTGACCAAAATTTTACAGAAAAATTGCAGTGTTTTGAAAATTTCAGTGTGTAAGGTTTAAGTAAAAAAAAATATGGCCAGTAAAAAGAATTCAAAATAGCAGGTGGGCTCTGAACAGTGTGGCTCAGTTGGTTGAGCATTGTCCCATGACCTGAAAGGTCACCAGTTCGATTACCAGTCAGGGCACATGCCTGGGTTGTGGATTTGGTCCATGGCTGGGGCACAAATGAGAGGCAACTGATGGATGTTTCTCTCTCACATCAGTGTTTCTCTCCCTCCCTTTCACTCCCTCCCCCTCTCTTTAAAATTAAATAAATAAAATTGAAAAAATATATTAAAAATAGCAGGTGGTATTTAATGTGGGTTTTTAAAAATTGATCAACAAAATTTCCAATGTAAGGGTTACCAAGAAAATCATTCATTCTGATAAAATTTTAGTAAAATAAAAATTTTAATGGAAAATGTTGAAAACAATTTAATTCCACTTATGTAGGAAAAGGAATTAAACTTTTCTCAAGAACATGTTTTCTGAAAATTTATTGTGTTTGTATAATTCAGATACCATTTTATACTTAAAATGTTGTTGATTAGGATCAAAATACCCAATAGGTCAAAATAGTGGGAATCCAAAGTACAATATCAAAATTTTCTGCCACTTAAGGACTCTGTCATTGATGGTATCTGAAATCAGGCAAGTGAGTGCAGTGTTAAAGACGAGAATTCCAAACAACTAAAATTGTGTAAAAATTGCTCAATCTCTTGAGGGGAGCAAAAGGATGAAAATACAAAGAGGGGAGTTCTGGCCAAGATGGAGGTATGGGTAGAAATGCTCTACTACTTCGCACAACCAAAAGAAGAATAACAACCAATTCAAAAACAAAAAACAACGAGAACTCCCAGGAAATCAAACTGTATGGAACTCTGACAACAAAAGAATTAAAGAAACATTCATCCAGACTGGTAAGAGGGGTGGAGATGGGCATCCAGGCAGGAGGAGAGGACGCAGCAAAGCAGTGGACCACGTGGGTGAGGTGGGGGCTAGCTAACCAGTTGGTCCCACATTTGCACCCAGATAACCCAGGAGGACCAATGGGAGCAAGACAGACTGAAACCCAGGGTTTCAGCATGGGAAACTAAAGACTGAAAACCTCTGGCTGTAAAATTCTATAGGGACTGCAAAGGTGGGAGAAATTCCCAGTCTCTCAGGACAGTCCATTGGAGAGGTCCAAGGCGTCCTAGAATGTACACAAACCCACCCACCTGAGGAATCAGCATCTGAAATCCACTTGTGGGAAGCGATGCAAGTGACAGAAAGTGGGGCAAGAGCCAAGCAAGCGGCATTGTTCCCTCTCTGACCCCTCCCCCATAGACAGCACCACTATGCAGCAAAGAAGTTTGCCCTGTCCTGGAGAATACCTAAGGCTCTGCCCCTTACAAGGTAATAGGTACCGAGATAAAGAAATATGGCCCAAATGGAAGAACAGATCAAAACTCCAGAAAAATAACTAAGCAACGAAGATATAGACAACCTATCAGATGCAGAGTTCAAAACACTGGTAATCAGGATGCTCACAGAAATGATTGAGTTTGATCTCAAAATGAAGGAAAAAATGAAGACAAAAAAAGTGAAATAAAGCAAAATATACAGGGAACCAATAGTGAAGGGAAGGAAACTGGGACTCAAATCAACAATTTGGAACAAAAGGAAGAAATAAACATCTAACCTGAACAGAATGAAGAGACAAGAATTCAAAAAAATGAAGAGAACCTGAGGAACCTCTGGGACAACTTGAAATGCTCCAACATCCAAATCATAGAGGTACACATAGGAGAAGAGGAAGAGAAAGAAATTGGAAACTTATTTGAACAAATAATGAAAGAACACTTCCCCAATCTGGTGAAGGAAATAGACTTCCAAGAAGTCCATGAAGCTCAGAGAGTCCCAAAGAAATTGGACCCAAGGAGGAACACACCAAGGCACATCATCATTAAGTTACCCAAGATTAAAGATAAACAGAGAATCTTAAAAGCAGCAAGAGAAAAGAAGAGAGTCACCTACAAAGAGTTCCCATAAGACTATCAGCTGATTTCTCAAAAGAAACTTTGCAGGCAAGAAGGGGCTGGAAAGAATTATTTGAAGTCATGAAAGACAAGGACCTACATCCAAGATTACTCTATCCAGCAAAGCTATCATTTAGAATGGAAGGGCAGATAAAGTGCTTTCCAGATAAGGTCAAGTTAAAGGAGTTCATCATCACCAAGCCCTTATTACATGAAATGTTAAAGGGACTTATCTGAGTAGAAGAAGATCAAAAAGTATGAACACTAAAATGACAACAAACTCACAACTATCAACAACTGAACCTAAAAAACAAAAACAAAAACTAAGCAAACAAGTAGAACAGGAACAGAACCAGAGAAATGGAGATCACATGGAGGGTTATCAGTGGGGAGGGGGAGAGGAGAATGAGGGGAAAAGGTACAGGGAATAAGAAGCATAATTGGTAGGTACAAAATAGGCAGAGGGAGGTTAAGAATAGTATAGGAAATGGAGAAGCCAAAAAACTTATATGTATGACCCATGGACATGAACTAAGGGGGGGTGATCCTGGAGGGTGGTGAGGTGCAGGGCAGAAAGGGATAAAGAGGAGAAATAAATTAGGAAAACTGTAATAGCATAATCAGTAAAATATACTTTAAAAATACAAAGAGAGGATGGATAAAAAATCATAGAATGCTGTATGTAAGGAATAGTTACTTGAGAGTAGTGACAAACCTGTTTATCTTTTCCCTCACAAAGAGCACCAATCAGGGTCCTCGGGTGTGGAAGACAGAAGACATTCCAGCCAACAAAATATCCATTGCATGGCAGCTGCCACAATACATACTGGTTTCAGCTGGGGAGGTCATGTTCTCTGTCACAGGACTTGAGTTTTCTTATTCTCAGGTAGGTCTTTGCAAGTGGAAAGTGAAAATAGACATATTGTTGCAGGGGTGTCCAACCTTTTGGCTTCTCTAGGCTACTCTGGAAGAAGAGTTGTCTTGGGCCACACATTAAATACAAAACAAAAACGAAAAATCTCATGATGTTTTAAGTAAATATATGATTTTGTGTTGGGCTGCATTCATAGCCATCCTCAGTCACATGCAGCCTGGTGGCCATGGATTGGACACCCCTGGTGGAGGATGGTAAATTTTAATTCTGGCACTGCCTTAAATAGCTATGTGTCATGGCCAAGACCTTCATATATGTTGGCCTTAGTTTCCTTATGAATGACAATGACCCTGAACAGAGGGTCATCTTGTTTCCTGGGATCACGGAATAGCATAGTAGCCTATGGTATTTGATATCTGAAAGAATACTTAAAAATTAAGAAGGACTATGGAGTCAAACTTCCTATGTTCAAATTTTGGCTATACAACTTATGTAATCCCAAGCAAGTGAATTTTTATTTCTCTAATTCTATTTTTCATTGTGTATAAAGTAAGAATACTAACAGACCTAATTTCTTGGTCTGTTAGTATTCTAATGAAGAAGAATACTAAGAATACTAATGAAGAAGAATACTAATGAAGAATACTAAGTCTGTTAGTCTTATAATGAAGATTATGTAACATAATGAATTAAATATTTGATTAAGAGCTCCATCCTGTTAATACTGTTAACATTATTAACACCCTCTGAATCAATGTGATAGCTGAACTCAGTGGGGAAAGTTTAAATCTGGAAACTTTTGTGGAAGAATTATTCTAGATAGATGCATAGAGCATGAGGGTTGTGTAGGGATTTTATTTACTGACAAACTCATGTTCTCTCTAGGCTCCCACTAGCATGAAATCAGTACTCCAGGCAGCCTGGTTGTTGACAATTGGAGTTGGGAATGTCATTGTGCTCGCTGTAGCACAGTTCAGTGGCCTGGTACAGGTATTGATCTAAGAGAAACAGAGCATCTGTCTATCCAAGGTTTCCCCCTCAGATTCCTCTTCTTCCTCCTCCCCCATTCCCCTGCCTCCCATGTTCCCCATGTGAGATGGGTTAGCTGCACACAGACTGCAAAAAAAACAGACATATGAGATGTCATTAACGGCCACCATATGCCCATGTGAGGAAAGATCAGTGAACCCAGTCTTCTTCTAACAAACCTCTACCTAAATGGTGAGCCCGGGTCAATCTGCCCCCCACTTCTCATCCTTTGAAGATCCCTTCAGTTTAAGGTTTCTCCATATTTTTTCTCATATTTATTTCTTCCTGCAGTGGGCCGAATTCATTTTGTTTTCCTGTCTCCTGCTGCTGGTTTTCCTGATCTTCTCCATCATGGGCTACTACTATGTTCCTGTAAAGTCAGAGGATATTAAGGAGCCAGAAGATAAACAGATTCCCCATATCCAAGAGGATATGACCAATCTGGAGACCAATAACACAAAGCTGTAATGACTCCCAAGATTCTGCCCTGGCCCAAACTCATGACTCTGGTCTTAGTCATCACTGAATTTTAAGCATTTTTTTTCCTCCTGTTTGGTTAGGGGTCAGAGGTAGCATCATATCTGAGCTGATCTCCTCTACTTTTCTCCCATGAAAGAGGAAATTCTGGAACTTGAAGTACATTAAAGACCAAGGCCCCTGAGACTCTATGTCTTCCCATGTATCTGTGAACTCAGTAAACCTGTGTAGTGTTTGTGAAGCTGGCGTGGTGTCTCCAAATGGCCATGAAAATACAAAAGTATAATTAAGATTAGTCTCTGTGGGTATGCAAAATTATGTGAGAATTCCTTTACCTACTATTTAGAACTGACAACCCCACTTTCTGAGATGCCAATTTAGGAGCAAAATTGCAGAAATGGAGAAATAGTAGTTCATGTTTCTTCATAAGCAATGTCATTGAATTTTCACAGGGACTTCAAGAGTTGGTACATATGGTGTGATCTTGTCCAGGGGCTGGCTTATCAGCTATCCAAGTTTGATAAAAACTCAATAAATTTTTCAGTACAGAATAATATTTTATTAACCTAGTAGAAAATATATCTTTATTATAATTATAGTATTTTATCTACTATCCCAAACACCCCTTTCTGAGGAGTGATAGGTATTTGGAAATCTACTTAAACATAGTAACATTGGTAAATATGGTTCTGGAAAACAGAAATGGCTATAAATTGTAGAAATCATGATGTATCCCCTCTGCAGTAGACATTCTTCTGAGGGACTACAATGCTTCAGCCCTGGTTTATGTCTTCTGTGGACAGTTGTGTATACTTTAATTTTGAAACCCTGTCTTTTCAATGTTGTTGGGCCAGCCTCTTCTCATTATTACATTATGTCTAGCTTATTGTGACAAATATTTAATAACAGCAATATTTTTATGAATCCATCTTCCTTTTTTATTATTACTCTCCTCAGCCTCAAATAAGGAGCTCCATTTTGATAGCTTCCTGTTTTACTTTCCTCACAATTTTTAAATGCCATTTCTTCATTTAGGCTTGGGAATTTCTTGCTTATTAAAAGGTTATATTAATACTCTAGGTATGAGTCTCTAAAATGGCGATGCTCAATGGAGGGGCATGGTTTCATATGAGGATCCTACCACAGTTGGGGGGGGGGGAAGGGAGAACATGAGGGTTTGTTTGTCTCCATGTTCATGAAACAGGTGGGAAACATGACCTTGCACACAATAAATGAACCCTTTGATAGACATGGGAATGTCATTACAATGTATTGCTAAGAAAAAAGTTCAGAACCACTGTGCTGGAGAGCCTCATTTTCATTGGCTTTACTCCATTGTTCTTGCTTAGAACTGTGTTGAGTCTGACACTATAAACGTAACAAGTACACGAGGGTGCTCCAGTTTCCCAAATAGTGCATACTTCAGTTTCAGTGCCCTAGGGTTCAGAAGTACAGAAGTGACAGCAGCACCATCCAGTTTCCCCAGGTACTTCGACGTGAACCAGAGCAACTTTAACTCAATCTGTTCAATAAAATATTGTTTGAAGCAATATGACCAGTGCTCTGTGAATAAAAGTTTCTATGGACAAACAGATTTCGGGAATTGGGCATATTATATCTTCTTAACATTTGTATATTAAAGATTCTGAGGAATCCTGCAGTAAAAACACAAAACATTTTGTAGAGCCTAAAGTGGTGTAGCGTTCTGCAGAACACTAGTTTGGGAAAACTGGTAGGCAATCTCTACTTATGCAGAAATAAAGCTTCTTTTCTAAAACAACCTGCCACACTGGCTCTTTCCTTTCTAGCTTACAAAAATAAGCATAACCCCCGTTTCATGTGGCAGACCAGTTGCTATTTGAGGAGAGCTTTCCTGTCTCCTCCCTAATCATCAAGTAAATATTCACCAAGCTAAAGATTCTCAGTTTCTTCAATGGTTTCTCACAGGGCATAGTCTGTCCTTTCACTACTCTGTTTTTCCTCTTCTGAAAAATATCCTTTGTCTGAAATGCATCGGCAGATCAGAATCCCTCTTAATATGTGATCCTAGAGCCAAATCCAACATTCCAGAAGTGGTCTGACTAGAACCAGGATCTGCCTGTCTCCAAACAATACACATCTGTTAATACAGCCTTAGGTAACATTAGATGTTTGGGGCAACTACATCACAATAAAGGCTTATATTCTAGCCACGTGGTTGGCTAAAATCTCCAGTTTTTTAAGAGAGCTATTGTTTATCCAAATACACCTTTGAGTTCTACTATATGCCATTCACTAAGCTAGGTATTGGAAAAACAAAAATGTCATACTCCACTACACCTGTGTGCAAAGTTACCTTACTTATTTCGACTGACTGTCAAGAGTCTAGAGAGTGCCAAGGCCTTGAAGAAACAGTGGTATACTGAGGAAGAGCAAGGACACTATGACAGAACTGGATAAGTAAGGTGTGAAGAGGTAGAGGGATGCAGTCAGAGGAAGCTAGGAACCAGATCGTGTGGGGCCTTGTGACTATGGCAAGACATTTTGATGTTATTCTAAGTGAGATCTGAAACGTTGGAGGTTTAGAACATGGGAGACATAGTCTGATTCTCCATTTAAGTTTACTCTGGATCCTGAGTGGAGAATTGTCTGTAGGCAGGAAGGAAGCATGTCCAGTTAACCAATTAGAAGACTTTTATAATAATCCAGGCAAAAACTGACTGCTACTTGGATGAGGCGGCAATAGTGGATGTGGAGATGTGTTAGAATTTAACACTACGGTAGGACTGTCATGATTTAATTATGGTTTATATATATGGTTTGAAAGAAAGAAATCAATGCTGATTCTTAGATTTGGGGCTTGAGTTTCTGGGATAGGGAAGACTAGGGTAAGAATAGGTTTGGGATGTAAAGTAACTAATAGTTTTGTTTTATGCATGTTAAGCTCCAGTTGCCAATTAGTTGTCTGACTGGAGATGTTGAGCTGGTAATTTCATGAGTCTGAAGTTGTGAGGCTAGGGCTAGAAATACAAATTTGAGAGTCATCAGCATATAGATGGTATTTAAAGCCATGACACTGGGGGAGATACCGTAGGAAGTGAATGCAGGCAGAGAAGCTTTCCAACATTAGAGGTCTAGAAGCAGAAGAGGATCCATCAAAGGTAATGAGAGTGGGTGACCTCTGAAGTAAGAGGAAAACCAGGAGAATATGATTTAATGTAGATGATACATTCTTTATTACAATCAGAGAAAACTAAAAATGAAAAAAATATTTGAACTAAAGGAAGCACATGTTCCTGTTAGTAAACCTGAGTTCTGGTAATTTCTATGTAAGTTTACCTGAATCCTTTTGCCTTCACAGTTTAATTCAATTTAACAGAACTTTTTTTTTTAAGGCCTTCCAGACATTACGTCAGGAGCTATGTGAGAATTAAATGGGTATGAATAAGAAAGTCTCTGTTCTTAAGGAGTCTACAGAAGGAAGACAAGGCATGTGCATAACTAACTATCATTTAAGTAAAAAGTAGTATAATAATTTTTGTTTGTTTAGCACCTAACTTTTCACATGCATTCTTTCAATCCTGTATACTGAAGACAGAATGTGACCTATGCCAAGGAAATTACAAAATGTTTTTAAAAAGTTCATAGAAAGGAGAGAATACATCTGGCCATGGGGATTAGGGAGGCTTAACAGAGTAAACATGGAGTAGATAGTACTGACCTTGAGGGTAAGCAGAATTTGGACATGGAGGCAAGGGACAAGAGAGCACTCCAGATAGAGAATCCATCACAAGCAAATGTAAAGAGGCAGGAAAACAAAATGTTGGGGGATGATGAGCAGCCTGATTTGTGTGCAGTAAAGAGTGCCAAAGTAGGTCTGCATTTGAATATCGAGAACACAAAAATTATGATTACAGAAAACATATAGAACTTTAACACGCAGAATAAAATTATGACTACAGAAGCAATACAGAACTTTAACATAGAGAATTCTGTTAAAGAAAGCCATTTCTTTAACAGAGAAAGCCATTGAAATTGTTAAAGATTTTTCTTATCTTGGTTTGGCCCAGAAATCAAGAGAAGCCTGAGACTCAGAAAGGCAGCAATGGAAGAATTAGAGATCACCAAGAACACTAAAGATGTGTTATTAGAGACCAAAGTTAAGATGACCCACACCCTCGTCTTCTCAATTACAGGGGGGCACCCAAAAACAAAGCTGGAATTATCCTCTGGCAGGCAGGTTCCTTGTAGTTTAGGCTTCCCCCACTAGGGGAGTGTTCTAGGAACCCATCTGTATCAGTGTACCAGCTGGTGTTGCTGTGAGAGGCTGCTGTTTGGCTTCAGTGAATTTTGTTTTGAAAACTCACAGTGTGTTTGCCCCTTTCATGATGAGTGATTTATGAGTGCACCTGCTTACACTGCGCTGAGTATTCAGCAGTTTTTAACCAAAAACAGCATGACCCCCATGCCCCACCCTGCCTATTCACTTATCTTCCTCCAAGTGACTTTTTTCTTGTTCCTCGGATGAAAAAAATCCTCAAAGAAAGATGTTTTGCCGACATGGAAGAGGTGAAACAAAAAGCAGCAGAAGCACTAAAATACATCAAAATCAACAAGTTCAAAAACTGTTTTGAGCAGTGGAAAAAATGTCTCAATAGGTGCATTGCATCAACTGGAGAGTACTTTGAAGGTGACTGAAATTTACACATGTAAAAATAAATACAAAATTTTTTATAAACAAATTCTGGGTATTTATTGGGACCCTCCTCATACTATGAACAGATATGAAACTTGGACAGTGAAAAAGGCTGGTAGGGAAAAATGGATTCATTTGAAATATGGTATTAGAAGAGAGCTCCACAGATATCCCGGACAAGCAGAAAGACAAACAAGTGGGTCCTCACAGGTTTCACACCTGGCCACTGCTCTCCTTTCTCCCTGCCACTATACCAGCTGAAGGCATCGCCATGTCTCTAAAGTACTACAACAGCCTTTTAAGTTTACTTTGTGCCTCCCATTTTTCCCTACATTCCTGGCACTATGACCTTTCTTACAATGCAATCCATATTGTTCTGCTGCTTGAAAACCCTCTTTGCTCCCTATTTACTCTAAATATAAACTTCCAACTCCTCAACAAGGCCATCTGGCCTGGCCTTTATCTAGGCTCACCCCTGCCACTGGCCCTGGTCAAGTTGCACACACCTACACACAGAGAGGTCCACTGAGATCTTAATCCGGATTTTATTGCATCTATAGATCAGTTTGGGGCAAGTTGGTATCTTTACCATTTTGAGCCTTCCAAATCTCTCTCTCTCTCTGTCTCCCTCCTTCTACCCTTCCTCCGCTCCCTCATCTCCCCCCACCTTCCCTTTCTGTCTCACCTTCTGAGACTCATAGAATATTTCATACTATCCTTTATGTTTCTTATATTATTTTTTATATTTTCCACCCTTTTTTTCTCCCCGCGTGCCAGCTCTTTGGTAAGGTAGTTGTGAGAACTTGCCGCTGCTGGAAGAAACTGACCTGACTTGGAGCACCTCAGAAAAGCTCTGTGCCTGGGTGTTGCTGAAAAGAATAGCAAGCAGCAGCGCTATGGGCACAGTTAGCATCACGGCTGCCTAGGGCTACCCTATAGGTTCAGGCAGCAAGAGACCAGCCAGATATTTTAAAGGGAGAGCTGGGGAAAAGAGTTTTGAAAATTCCTTCTAGTGTTCTTTCTTCTTTACTGGAGTCCCAAGCCTCCTTCTGTTATTTCCTTTCTGTTTAGAGAACTTCCTTTAGCCATTCTTTCCTAGTAGGTCTGCAGGTGACAGTTTCTTAGTTTTCCTTCATCTGAGAATGCCTTCATTTTTCCTTTATTCCTGAAGTATATTTTCCGTGGTTATATAAATAGTGTTAATAGTTCTTTTCTTTCAGCGTGTGAAAAGTGCTTGCCACTTCCTTCTGGCCTCCATGGTTTCAGATAAATATTTGCTGTCCAGGGCGTGGGGGCCGCCACTGCTGTAGGGTTTGAGTTGTACATCCTGGGTGGATTCACTTTGTATAATCAATACATTATATAACACGCCAAAAAAACTGCTGTCATTTGAACCATTTTTTATTGTAGAAAATGCATCATTTCTGTACAACTGCTTTCAAGATTTTTGTTTGTTTTTTTAAGTTTGATTATAAAATGTAGTGACTCGGACTTTTTTCTTTTGCTTTATCCTGTTTGTGGTATGCTAATCTTCTTAAATGTACAGATTTATGCCTTTCACAAAATTTGGAAATTTTTTAGCCTTTGAATATTTCTTTAGAAATTTTTGCAGCCCACCCCATTTCTCCTCTGCTTCAGTTTAAGTGGAGTTCCGTAGAGTTGAACTTCCACACCCAACCAATAGCAATGGGGTTGAAGAGGGAAGGACGAGGTGGTGCTACCTAGTACTTTAATCTCTTCTCTAGTGACAGTGCGGCCCAGCAGGGACCTCAACTTCCACCTAAACCCAGCAGCTATGAGGTAGTGCTAGTTGAACATCCAGTGGGGAGCTGAACATCCACCCCAACCTGATTTGAGCACTGCACCTAAACAGGGTGACTTCTTGCCAAAAAAGACCTTATTTTACATTCCTTTTACATTCTCCACAGGATTCTCCCTATCAAACCCTTCTCTTAGAGAAAATCTTCAGCCACAACCCAGAAAAAGGGGGAAACCCTAAATATTAACTAACTCTCCCATCCCTGGAGATGCGACCGAGTGGACTTTGGCACAAGTGGCCCATCAGAGTCCCTCAAGAGTTTGGAATTAACACAAAGGTTCAAAGAGTCAGTCAGATGGTGTAGGGCACTTGAACTGAGGAGTTTTAGGTTGTTGGGGGGCAGGGGGTTGGCACCATGGCAACTTTGTGTAAGCAAAAGTTACATTGGGGTGAAATTAGAATCCTGCAAAAGAAAATGGTCAGCAGAGAGGACAGATGAGCAAATACAGAGAAAAGCTGAACTATGAGCACACAGATTAAAAGAGAGATAAGAGCAACAGAAAGAGACAAAAACAGATAAGAGGACAGACACTCAGGGAAAAGTGAGGAAGATGAGGGGACAGGATATCAAATGGGAAACAACTGGAATGGTCACCCTAGAAGGGTTCAGATAACTCCAATTATCTGCTAACTGCAAATACTACGGAGCCTCTGTTGCCAGCAGAAGAAGCCCTTCACCTCCCTGGTGATGATCCTGCCTTACCTGAAAACCCTGTAGTGGTCCCGCTTGAGGTGCTCTGTGAGTAAATGCCAATTCTTCCCATGCCCTCTACTCCACTCTCCTTCATTGCTTCCATACCTACAACTATAGACAGATCCTAAAATGCCTAAAATGTCCATGGGGCCAATTGCTAAGTTTAATTGCAGAGCAAAAGGCCTGTGTGGCAAGAGTTACAAAACTGAACTAATGTTTATCAGCAAGAGCCTGCGCAATATATATGAACTGAATTATGAGTGTACTAGACCAGAGATGGAAGAAAATAAACTTTAATTAGGCTGACATTATTATATAGGTACACTTACCAGAGATTCTGGATTCAATTTGCTATCACACGCAGATGATAGAGTTCTAATTATAGTATTTTCTCTTTTTGTTGTTGGTAGAGTGCAAATTAGATTCACTGCTGACCTATGCTGAGTTGAGATGCCAGAAATCCCTTGTAGAGGAAGGAATAGAAAGATTTAGGGAAATGAGAATGTTAGAGTGGATTTGTTATGAATTACCTGTTTAGCCATCCCAGCCCCAAGGATATGCCTGTCATAAGAGAATTGATAAATGCATTAATGAAGGTAGTACCAACTTATTTTAAAAGCACCACAATGGCTGTCTTCTGTAGGTCAGAGATGAAGGTAGAAAATGCTGATAATAAAATAGGTCCTATGATTTCAATAACGCTAATGACATTTCAGGGAAGTAGAAAATAGTAAGTAGCACCAAATTACCAGAGACAACAGCGCTATTGTAATATTTGGTATTGAACAATTGAGCACAGGGTCTCTAGTGCTGAAGTAGGAGGGTCATTATGTATATTTGGGCAAAGAAAACCTAGGTGAAGTAAAAGCCCTTTGTTGAACACTTACATAGGACTCAAATGTTCTGACATTATGAGTTCATTCTGAGAGATCTCTTCACGTACCTCTTTCTCCAGATTAACTTGTTACCAATCCTCATATCCCTTTAATGTCCCTGACTGTCCTGCCAAATCATCAGCCCCGATCCATGTCTTGCTACAAAGCGGCTCTACAGGACAGATTTCCTACAGGCAAAAAGGGAATGAGATGCCCTGTTTACACTTTTGCTTGGTGGAAGAAATTCCCTATTCTTATACTACAGGGCTATTCCTTGGCAGTCTGCTCCATCGAATAGGTCATCTCCCACTGTCTTGCAAAATCATCTATAAATTAGGTTCAGACGTCTTCTTTATCAGACAACTGACCATAGAGAATGCTCCATGTGGCTTAAGCATGGAATGAGAGCAGGATGGCAGTGCAATGGGAATAGACAACCCAGGAGTGAGAGCCACATGCTCATCCAATTTACACTTGCTTACTCCGGGTACCAAATATATCACATGACAGAGAAGTACTGCTGGGCCTGCCTGAGTTTGTGGCTTGGTAGATCAGACACCCAATTCACATGGGGCAGCTGCTCTTCCGCAGTCAAGTGTTCAGTCTCTACAACAGCCATGGCAAGCCAAGAGCTATCTCTCAAAATGAGGATAATTACTTTTCAAAATGGCATGCTTTTGCTCCAGAACCATTTGTGCCTCTGCTCTGAATCTCCTATCAGGAATTCCACAGAGTCCATACAATATCTCCATCAACCATAGATATTTTTCAAACCACTGGACTCAATGGTCATAAATAGGGTGACCATATAATCTATCGTCCAAAATGGGACAAATTTGAGATTTAAAGGAAGCACTAATAATAAGTATGCTGGTGACCCACACATACGCTGCCTACAAGAGACCCACCTCAGGACAGAAGACCTACACAGACTGAAAGTGAAGGGCTGGAAACAAATTTTCCAAGCAAATGGACAGGAAAAAAAACAGGGGTAGCAATACTCATATCAGACAAAATAGACTTCAAAAGCAGGGCCATAAAGAGAGACCCAGAAGGTCACTTCATAATACTCAAAGGAAGAATCCGCCAAGAAGACATAAACATTGTAAATATATATGCACCCAACATAGGAGCACCCAAATACATAAAGAAAATCTTGGAGGACTTCAAGAAAGATATCGACAGGAACACAATTATAGCAGGGGATTTTAACACCCCACTGTCAAAGATGGACAGATCTTCCAAACAATATCAACAAAGATATTGTGGCATTGAACAATGCCCTAGATGAAATGGACTTAACTGATATATATAGAGCCTTTCATCCCAAAGAAGCAAAATACACATTCCTTTCAAGTGTACATGGAATATTTTCAAAGATAAACCACATGATAGGACTCAAAACAAGCCTCAACAAGTTCAAGAAAACTGAAATCATATCAAGCATTTTCTCTGACCACAAGGGACTGAAACTAGAAACAAACCCAAGGAAAAAACCCTAAAAACCCAAAAACATGGAGATTGAATAGCATGCTATTAAACAATGAATGGGTGAAGAATGAGAATGGGGAATAAATCAAAAAGTTTATGAAAACAAATGAAAATGAACTCACAACAATCCAAAACCTATAGGACACAGCAAAGGCAGTCCTGAGAGGGAAGTTCATAGCAATACAGGCCTACCTAAAAAGAATAGAAACATTTCAAACAGACAGCCTAACCCTACACCTACAAGAACTGGAGGAACAACAACAAAGACAACCCAGAGCAACTACAAGGAAGGAAATAACCAAGATCAGAGAAGAGTTAAATGACATAGAGACTAAAAGCACAATTCTAAGGATCAACAAAGTCAGGAGCTGGTTCTTCACAAAGATAAACAAAATCAACAAGCCTTTAAACAGGCTCATAAAGAAAAAAAGAGAGAGGACCCAAATAAACAGAATCAGAAATGAAAGAGGAGAGACTACAACTGATACCATGGAAATACAAAGGATTGTAAGAAATTACTACGAAGAACTGTATGCCAAAAAAAATTGAAAACCTAGATGAAATGGACAAATTTCTAGAAAAATATAACCTTCCAAAACTCAGTGAAGAAGAAGCAGAAAGCCTGAACAGACCAGTAATGCCTGATGAAATTGAAACAGTAATCAAACAGCTTCTGACACACAAAAGCCCTGGACCAGATAGTTTCACGGGAGAATTCTACAGAGCATTTAAGGGGGAGCTAACCCCCATCCTCCACAGATTATTTCAAAAAATTCAAGAAGATGTAAGACTTCCAAACTCATTTTATGGAGCCAACATCATCCTAATACCAAAACCAGATAAAGACACAACAAAGAAAGAAAACTTCAGGCTAATATTGCCAATGAATATAGATGCTAAAATCCTCAACAAAATATTGGCAAACCACATCCAGCAATACATTAAAAAGATCATACACCATGACCAAGTGGGATTCATCCCAGGAATGCAAGGATGGTACAATATTCGCAAATCAATAAACATAATATATCACATAAACAACAGCAAAGACAAAACCCACATGATCATATCAATAGGTGCAGAAAAAGCATTTGATAAGATACAGCACCCATTTATGATAAAAACCCTCAAGAAAGTGGGAATAGAAGGAGCATTCCTCAACATAATAAAGGCCATATATGAGAGACCTACAGCCAACATCATACTCAATGGACAAAAACTTAGAGCTTTCCCACTAAGATCAGGAACAAGACAAGGATGCCCTCTCTCACCACTCCTATTCAACATAGTATTGGAAGTCCTAGCAATCAGACAAGAAAAAGCAATAAAAGGCATCCAAATTGGAAAGGAGGAAATGAAACTGTCACTGTTTGCAGATGACATGATAGTGTACATGGAAAATCCCATAGACTCCACCAAAAAACTACTCGACCTAATAAATGAATTTGGCAAAACAGCTGGATACAAAGTCAATACTCAGAAATCAAAGGCATTCTTGTACACCAACAATGAAACATCAGAAACAGAAATCAGGAAAAAGATCCCATTTGATATAGCAACAAGAAAAATCAAGTACCTAGGAATAAACCTAACCAAGGAGGTAAAAGACCTGTACTCAGAAAACTACACAACACTGAAGCAAGAAATTAAGGAAGACACAAACAAATGGAAGCATGTACCATGCTCATGGATTGGAATAATTAACATCATCAAAATGGCCATACTACACAAAGCAATTTATAGATTCAATGCAATCCCTATTAGAGTACCCATGACATATTTCACAGATATAGAACAAACATTTCAGAAATTCATGTGGAAGTATAAACGACCCTGAATAGCTGCAGCAATTTTGAGAAAGAAGAACAAAGCAGGAGGGATCACAATACCTGATATCAAACTGTATTACAAGGCCACTGTAATCAAAACAGCCTGGTACTGGCATAAAAACAGGCACATAGACCAATGGAACAGAACAGACAGCCCAGAAATAAACCCAAGTCTTTATGGTCAATTAATATTTGACAAAGGAGGCAGGAGCATAAAATGGAGCAAGAATAGCCTCCCAACAAATGGTGTTGGGAGATCTGTACAGCTACATGCAAAAAAATGAAACTCGATCACCAACTTACGCTATACACAAAAATAAACTCAAGATGGATAAAAGACTTAAATATAAGTCATAACACCATAAAAGTCCTAGAGGGAAACATTGGCAGCAAAATCTCAGACATTCCACACAGCAACATCCTCACAGACACGTCCCCTAAAGCAAGGGACATAAAGGAAAGAATAAACATATGGGATTTCATAAGAATAAAAAGCATCTGCATGGCTAAAGAAAACAGCATTAAAATAAAAAGAGAACCAACAGTATAGGAAAACATATTTGCTAGTGATACCTCAAACAAGGGCCTGATCTCCAAAATATATAAAGAACTCACACGACTCCACTCCAGGAAGACAAACAACCCAATTAAAAAATGGGCAAAGGACTTAAACAGACACTTCTCCAAGGAAGACATACAGAGGGCCCAGAGACATATGAAAAGATGCTCAGCATCACTAGCCATCAGAGAGATGCAAATTAAAACCACAATGAGGTATCACCTGACACCAGTCAGAGTGGCCAACATAAACAAATCAACAAACAAATGCTGGAGAAGATGTGGAGAAAAAGGAACCCTAGTACATTGTTGTTGGGAATGCAGACTGGTGAGGCCACTGTGGAAAACAGTATGGAATTTCCTCAGAAAACTAAAAATGGAACTGCCCTTTGACCCAGCAATTCCGCTGCTGGGATTATACCCTAAGAACCCTGAAACATCAATCCAAAAGAACCTATGCACCCCAATGTTCATAGCAGCACAATTTACAATAGCCAAGTACTGGAAGCAACCTAAGTGCCCATCAGTAAATGAGTGGATTCAAAAACTGTGGTACATTTACACAATGGAATTCTACGCAGTAGAGAGAAAGAAGGAGCTTATACCCTTTGCAACAGCATGGATGGAACTGGAGAGCATTATGCTAAGTGAAATAAGCCAGATGGTGAGGGACAAATACTATATGATCTCACCTTTAACTGGAACATAATAAATAGAAGAAACAAGCAAACAAAATATAACCAGAGACATTGAAGTTAAGAACAATCTAACAATGGGCAGGGGGGAGTGGGGAGGGGACAGTGAGGAGAGGGGATTACAGGAACTACTATAAAGGACACATGGACAAAACCAAGAGGGAGGGTGGAAGCAGGGGAGGGAGGTGGGTTTGGCTGGGGTGGGGTAGAGAGGTTAGGAGAAAATGCAGACAACTGTAATTGAACAACAATAAAATAATTTAAAAATTGAAAAAAAAATAAGTATTCTGGGAACACAGGCATAAGTTAAAACTGTCCCAAGATGTATGGTCATCCAGTCATGAGAGCCAAGTGATTTTGTTTGCTATGCATCCTTAACTAATCAGAGTACACACTGAGAGATGAATACAGGAAATTTTGATAGCAAGCTCTCAATTCTAAGATATCCTGGATTAGGTTATTGAATTTCAAAGTAAGAAATATTCAAGTATTCAGGCAGAAAAAGTATTTCATATTTAATCAATCAAACTTCAGTGTGTATGAGGAGTCCTGCGTGATTTGTTAAAACGTTACTTGGATTCTATACCTGAAGTTCCTAATTCTGTAGCTGTAAAATGGAGCCTGAGAATTTGCATCTTAACAAATTCCCAGGTGATATTGATGCTACTGATCCAGGGACCAGACATTAAGAACTCCTGATCTACAGAGAAAAGGAAAAAAAAAATCCCACAGATTGTCCTCAGTCTCTTCCACAGCAACACTTAATATTGAAAGATAGTGGAGCAAAAATTATAGCAAATATGGTTGAAATTGTAGGGCCACTGACAGCTTTCACAAACAAGAACAAAGTCAAGGAAGATTGCCTTTATGAGAAACTCTGCAAAAACCATGTGACAATGAAATCTAGATAAGAAAAGATGAATACAAATAAAGAACTCAGGAATGAAGAAGCTGAATTAGATCCAAAACCAATATTGACAAATTGTAAGAATGTGATTATAAAGAACATTGTAAATAGAAAGTTTGATAAACTAATACTTATGTATACAGGAAGAGAATAATATATCTCATCTATAAAGAAAATACATAAACCAAAATTTGAGCCTTGCTTTAACAAGGGCATCAACTTTAACTTTGAAAGAAACTGACCAAAATTAATAACAGGTCTTAAAAGTTCTTTTTACACTTAGATACTATATTATAAATCACTTTTTTTCCTGATAATGAAATCTAAAGGGTACAGTATTTGTGACCAGAGTGACTAAAGCAAGGTTGTATTTATTAACTAATTCAGGTTCAGATGAGGTCTCTAGTAATACAAAACTCAATTATGTTCTATTTAACCTACAATTTCTTTGCTGTACTTTCCTGCTATTCTAGGTAAAGAAACCAAGACTCGTGCTGTCAAACAGTCTAATGACTCATCTGAAATGTAAATCTTTTTGTTTGTCAAAAATTGTGAAATATGTTTGAGATAATGAAAAGAGGTCCAAGGCCTGGCTAGTTCATGTCTTGATGTATCTGAACTTAAAATGAACTCTATGAACTCTATCCTCCATGAACTCTACCAAAAGAAAAGCACAGCATTTTACTCTACAGGGTTATAAAAGGCAAGAAGAACTTTTGATTTTTAAGATGGCTATTTGAAGTCTTTGCATCCCTTCTGTAGTAGATGTTGGAAAATTATCTCGAATAAAAACTATGTCTTTTTTGGATTTTCTAAAATAAACATACAGGGAAATTCATTTACTTTGGCAACAAAACTAAGGAGAGAGGCGAGGAGCAGAGAGGTTGGAGGAAACATGAGAGTTTCCAGCATTCTCATTTTTATACCAGGAAGTCCATTTGAAGCCTGGGGTTTTAAAGCACAACATCACCGACTGCTCAATGTTTTCCTTTGTCTTTTTTTCATAATCTGGGAGTGCTCTCTTAAAAAACAAAATTTCTTGAAATGAAAGATTTGAAGTTTAACAAAATCTTTAGTTTCACTTTTATTTCCTTTTTTATGCTAAAGTAGAAAAAACATTTTAATTAAAACTAGAATTCATATGAATACATTTAAAAGGATTTCTATTACTCATTATACATGTATGTTATACATTACATTTGGGAATGATGTTCATCTAGTATACTTAAGATTTTTATGGAAGTATCGTGGACATGTCATAGAATACACTCATAAATGTACAATTTAATGATTTTCAGTAAATTTCACAATTGTGCAACTATCACTATAATACAGTTTTAGGAAATTTTCTTCATCTCTTACCCACTTGCAGTGAATTCCTATTCCCATCCCAGTCCCAGGCAACTACTAATTTACTTTCTGTCTCTATGGATTTGGCTTTTCTGGACATTTCATGCAGATGGAATCACATGATATGTGGTCTTTTACATTGGGCTTCCATCACTTAGCATAATGTTTTTCAAGTTCATCCACACTGTAGCATGTATCAGTAATTTGTTCTTTTTTATTACTGAATAGAATTTCAATGTATGGATATACTACATTTTGTTCACCCATTCACTAACTAATGAAAATTTGGAGTTTTCCTACATTTTTAAAAATTATGAATAGGGTTTCTAAGAACATTTATGTACAAGTCTTTATGTACATATATTATTCCTCTTGGGTAGATACAAGAGTAAAATTCCTGGGCCATATGCTAAATTTATGTTTAATGTGTTTTTTTTCAAATGCCAGAAGGCTTTTCAAAGTGTCTATACCATTTTATTTTGTTACATTTTATTTTAAAATCCTCACCTGAGGACATGTTTATTGATTTTAGAGACAGAACAAGGGTGGAGTGAGAAAGAGAGAGAGAAACATCAATCAGTTGCTTCCTGTACTCTCTGTGACTGGGGATTGGACCTGCTACACCTAGGTATATGCCCTGACCAGGGATCGAACCCATAAACTTTGGTGTTACAATCAACTGAGCCACCTGGCCAGGGCTACATCATTTTACATTTTCATCAGCAATTATGAGGATTCCCATTTCTCTACATCTATGCCACCAGTTATCTTTTCTGTCTCTTTTATTACCATTTCTATTTGGTATAAAGTGATATCTTACTGTGATTTTAATTTGTATTTTCCTAATGACTAATAATATGGTAAAAGACATCTTTTCATGTTCTTATTGGCCATCTTTATATGCTTTCTTTGGTGAAATCTCTGTTCAACTATTACCTATTTTAAAAAATTGAGCTGTCTTATTGAGTTGTAAGATTTCTTTAAATATTCTGGTTATAAGTATTTTATCAGAAATATGATTTGTGGCTTGTGTTTTCATTTCATTTCCTTAATGGTATCTTTTGATGTACATAAGTTTTAAATTTTGATGAAGTCCAATTTATAATTTTTTTCTTTTAAGGATTTTGCTATTGGTAACTCTTTATCTAATCCAAGGACACAAAGGTTCTCTTCTACCCTTTTCTCAACATGTTTTACAGCTTAAGCTCTTATATTTAGGTCTGTCATCCACTCAGAGTTGTTTGTGAATTATAAGGTCTAAATCCACCTTTGAGTATGTGGCTATCCAATGACTCAGAACCATTTGTAGAAAAAAGTATCTTTCCCCCATTGAATTGCCTAAACACCTTTGTCAAAAATCAATTTACCATAAATAGGATTTATTTCTGGACTCTCAACTCTGTTCCATTGTACATTCTTATGTTAGCACCACACTACCTTTTTCTGAAAATATATTTTATTGATTATGATATTATAGTTGTCCAAATTTTTCCCCATCTGCCCCCCAGTATCCTCCTTACCTGCCACCATACCCCACTTCATTCATGTCCATGGGTCATGCATATAAGTTTTCTGGCTTCTCCATGTGTTATTCTTAATGTCCCCCTGTCTATTTTGTATCTGCCAGTTATGCTTCTTAATACCTACGCCTTTTCCCTTATTCTCCTCCTTCCCCCTCCAAGCTGATAAACCTCCAAATGATCTCCACATATATGATTCTGTTCCTGTTCTGGTTGTTTGCTTAGTTTGTTATTTTTAGATTCAGTTGTTGATAGCTGTGAATTTGTTGCCTTTTAAATGTTCATGGTTTTGATCTTCTTCTTTTTCTTAAATAAGTCCCTTTAAAATTTCATGTAATAATGGTTTGGTAATAATGAACTCCTTTAGCTTTACCTTGTCTGGGAAACACTTTATCTGCCCTTCAGTTCAAAATGATAGCTTTGCTGGATAGAGTAATCTAGGTTGTAGGTCCTCACTTTTCATCACTTTCAATACTTCTTGCCAGTCCCTGTTGCCTGCAAAGTTTCTTATGAGAAATCAGCTGATATTTTTATGGGAACTCCTTTGTAGATAACTCTCTGCTTTTCTCTTGCTGCTTGTAAGATTCTCTCTTTATCTTAACCCTTTTAATTTTAATGATGATATGTCTTGGTGTGGTCCTCTTTGGGTCCAATGTGATTGGAACGCTGGACTTATATGCCTATTTCTTTCACCAAATTAAGGAAGCTTTCCTTCATTATTTTTTCAAATAAGTTTTCAATTTCTTGCTCTTCCTGTTCTTTTTCTGGTATCCCTATGATTTAGATGGTGGTACATTTGGACATGTCCTAGAGGTTCTTATACTATCCTCATTTTTTTTGAATTACTGTTTCTACTTGCCATTCTGGTTGAATACTTATTTCTTCCTTATGTTCCAAATTGTTGATTTTAATCCAGGCTTCCTCCCCTTCACTGTTGGTTCCCTGTAGATTTTTCTTTATTTCACTTGGTGTAACCTTCATTTCTTCCTTTATGTTGTTGCTGTACTCATTGAGTTATTTGAGCATCCTAATCACCAGTGTTTTGAACTCTGCATCTGATAGGTCAGTTATCTTTGTTTCATTTAGTTCTTTTTCTGGAGTTTTGTTCTGTTCTTTCATTTGGGCCATATTTCTTTGTCTCCTTAATTTGGCAGTCTCCCTGTGTTTGTTTCTTTGTATTAGGTAGGGCTGCTTTGACTCCCTGTTTTGGTAGCATGGCCTATTGTAGACAAGGCAGCTGTAAATTGTGTGGGGCAGAGCCTTATGTAATCACCAGGGTGGGGCAACATGCTTTACCACTGTGTGGTTCTGTATGGGGGAGGGTTTAGAGAGCAGGGACAGTGCTGCTACCTGGCTTCTGGAGGTTTGCCCAGCACCTGCCCTGTGTCTAGTCATTTCACCCAGTCTGCATATGTCACTGGCACCCTTCCAGCTGTTGCCTCAGTGGTGAATCCCAGAGTGGGTGGGTTTGCGTACAACCCACCCACTCAGAGACCATGTGGGCCCTTTAAGTGGTGTCTCCTGAAAAACTGGCAGTTTCTTCCACTGCCACAACCTCCACTGGTATTATAGCCAGAAGTTATGGGGCTTCACCTTCCTAGAACTGGAACCCTGGGCTGTGCAGTCTGGCCTGGGGCTGGGGTTGCTCACTACCAAGGTATCCCTCCAAATTTTTATGTACCACATGTGAATGTGGGACCACCCATCTGCTGCCACCACCACCACCACCACCACCACCACCACCACCACCACCTCTCTGTACCACACCACATCTCCTCACCTCTCCGTTAATCTCTGAGTCTCCACCCCTTCTACCTGTCTGGATGAATGTGGCTTCTTTAAATCCTTGGTGGTTGGACTTCCATATAGTTTGATTTTCTGACATTTCTGGGTGTTACTTATTTTGAGGTTTAGTTGTAATTCTGTCTGTGGTTGCATGAGGAGGCAAAGCATGTCTACCTATGCCTCCAGTTTACTGAAGAACCCCACACTATCTTAATTACCGTAGCTATATAGTACATTTTAAAATTGGAAGGTATAAGTACTCCAGTTTTAATTTTAAAGATTATTTTTGACTATTCTGAGGACCAGCCTTGCTCTTACATGGAATAAATCCCACTTATTCATGGGGTATAATTGCTTTCAATGTATTAAAATATTGGTAGTATACTAAGTTCAGGAGAGATATTTATAGGATTTTTTTTGTAAAGTCTTTGTCTTTGCATTGGTTTCCTGAATGAGTTGAGAAGAGTTTCCCCCTCTTCTATTTTATGGAAGAGATTATGTAGAGTTAGTGTTAATAACCCTTTAAAGATTTGATAGAATTCTCTAGTGAGACTATATGGGCTTTCAGAATTCATTTTGGAGAGCTCTGTAACTAAAAGTTCAATTTCCTTAATAGTTATAGGGCTCTTCAGATTGTCTATTTTACCTTAGTTAAAATTTGGCAGTTTTTGGTACTTAAGGAATTGTTCTTCTTCCAAGCTGTCATATTTGTGAGCATAAAGTTGTATGTAGTACTCCATCCCTTATTTTTAAAAGGCTGTAGTATCTGGGATGTCTCTTATTTCGTTTCTAACATTAGTGATTTGTGTTCTGTCTTGTCAGTCTTGTTAGAGGTTTCTCAATTTTACTGATATTATAAAGAAACAGCTTTTTATTTTCTTGATTTTGTTCTATTTCCAATTTTATTTTCTGCTCTTCTTTTTATTTTATTCCTTTGACTTGCTTTTCTAGTTTCTTGAGGTAAGAACTTAAGTTATTGGAGGATTGAAGATGGCAGAGGAGAGGTAGAAGCTACACTAACCTCCTCCCAGGACCAAACTGGAATTACAACTAAATTACAGAAAAATCATCCTGAATAACCAACTGAACACCAGCTGGAGAGAAGTCTTATAACAACGAAAAGGTAGAAAAAGCTACTTTACCACAATATGTCTAGAAGGGAATGCAGAGGAAGTGAGAGGGGGCTGGCTGGGCTTCCACAGGCAGCAACTGAATTTTCAGAGGGATATTTCAGCAGTCAGGGGGTTCTCCCTGAGAAGTGTGGGGTCAACCCCAACCAGGGTTCTCCAGCCTACAGAACCAGAACTGGGATAGGAACCCAAATAATATATGGCTATAAAGAGCAGCAGGGTTTCTGTCCACCAAGGAGAGATGACTGGATGCAGAGAGCCTCTTAAAGGGCCAATGCACAAAACTCATTTGCAGCCACTTACCCTGGGCTCTGGCAGAGGGAGAGCAGAGTGGACTAGAGATGCATGAGGAGAGTCTGCAGCTGGTGGCTCTGGGGAGAGAACTGAAGGAACAGCCACCAGGATCCCTGTGCTGAGTCATTCCCCATACTGCAGAGGCCATCTTTCTCAGACAGGGCACTCCTGTCCACATGGCATCAGCCAGAGGGGAAGCAATAGCTCTGCCCGCAGGAATTACTCTGCCTGTAATGTGGTGCTTAAGCCCGGCTGCTGAGGAGTACAGCTGGAAGACATTCACTGATTAACCCTAAAGAAAGCCTGCAGGCACAGGTGGATTACTGTGAGATCTGAAACTGTAGCTGATCCTCTCTTAGGCTGGGTGCTGGTAAAAGCCAGTATTGGTGCATAGGTTGGTTCTTTCTGTGCACCCCCACATCCAGCAGAGGGAGCCACAAGCTATGGATGGCTGATAGCTCCAAAAGGGTTGCCCAGGGCCAGTCATGGTCATGATTTGACTTAGGTCTGCATCAGAGTCTTGCAAATCTACTTAATACATAGCAACAAACACGAAGAGGCAGCAAAAATGGGAAGACAATGAAATGGCCCAAATGAAAGAACAAAAGAATTCTCCAGAAAAAGACTAGATGAATTGGAGGCAAGCAATTTATCAGATAGAGAGTTTAGAGTAATGGTTGTAAGGATACTCAACAGCATGAAAAAAGATATAAAAACCATAAAAGAGGACCAGTCAGAAAAAAGAATGCAATATCTGAAATAAATTACATAGTAGAAAGAATAAACAGGATAGATGAAGCAGAGGATCGAATCAGTTAACTGGAAGACAAGATAGAAAAAAACACCCAAGCAAAGCAGCAAAAAGGAAAAAGAATTTTAAAAAAATAAATTCTGAGAGCTTACTGAACATTTTGGACAACATGAAGTGTAACAACATCAGCATCATAGGAATACCAGAAGGAGAAAAATGTAAGGGATAGAGAACCTATTTGAAGAAATAATAGCCAAAAACTTCCGTAATCTGGTAAAGGAAGAAGACGCACAAATCCAGGAAGCTCAGAAGAGTCCCAAACAAATTGGAGCCAAGGAGGCCTACACCAAGGCACATCACCATTAAAATGGCAAGGCCTAAAACAGGGTGTCAAACTCATTTTCATTGGGGGCCACATCAGCCTCATGGTTGCCTTCAAAGGGCTGAATATAATTTTAGGACTGTATAAATGTAACTACTCTTTAACTTGGAGCAAGGAGCTTGGTGCTGCTGCTGGGTAGAAACAAGGTGCCAGGCCAGATAAAACAAAGTAGAGGGCCGGATTCCTTGTGTTTGCCACCTGTGGCCTAAAGCAAGGAGAGAATCCTAAAGCTGCAAAAGAAAAGCAGGTCGTTACATACAAGGTAGTACCAGTTAGACTGTCATCTAATCTCTCAAAGAAACATTTCAAGCCAGTGGCATGAAATATGCAAGGTGATGAAAAGCTAGGACCTACAACCAAGTCTTTTCCCAGCAAGGCTATCATTTAAAATCAAAGGAGCAAAGGCTTCCAGTCAAGATGGCAGGATAAGCAGACAGGCTCGCCTCTTCGCACAACCACATCCAAATTACAACTAAAATATAGAACAATCATCACTCAGAGCCATCAGAAATCAAATTGAATAGAAGTCTGACAACTACGGAATTAAAGAAACCACATTCATCAAGACGTAGGAGGGGCACAGAGACAGAATGGGCTCCTCTCTCACCCACATGTGGTGGATTAAAATTTGGGAGGGATATCTTGGGAAGAAGGAGTCTCATCCCCACATCAGGCCCACCCCCAGAAAGGGTTCCAGTGCCAGGAATATAAGTCCCCATAATTTCTGCCTGCAAAAACCAGCGGGTATGTGTGTGGGGGGGGGGGGGTGCTGGGCAGGGCATTGAGTCAGTGGAAGAAATTTCTGAATCCCCAAGCAGTTCCTCTTTAAAAAACCCTACATGGACTCATCTACTCAGATTCACTCCCTCTGAGCTGCAGTGCCAGGGTGGAAGCTGGAAGGGCATCAGTGGCATACTGGAAGAGGCTGAAGTGTTTGGGATCAAGGTAAACACAGGCCATTTTCCCTTTTTGAGCCCTCCACCCACAGAGCTATGGAGCCAGCAGGCTGGTGCCATATTTGAGATTTTGTCAACCTTGCTAACACTCTTTGACCCCCCTTGGAGATCCTAAGAGATTGCCCCACCCAAGTTGCTTTTCCATATGAATGGCTGGTCTTGGCTCATGCTTCACAGCTTCCTAAATCCTATCAAACAAGCAACAGCTGGCCTCAGTAAACTCCAGGCTGGGTGCTAGCAGCAGCCAGATTAGTTTCACATCTTTGCTTCACCTGGGAATTTCCAAGCACGAAACAAGTAGCAGCCTTCTCAGATTACTTTATAGCTCAGGAAAGCCAGCCCCAGGCAAAACACAGATGGGGGCTGATATTGGCCTTTACCACCTGTGAAACCCCAGGGCCAGCACACCCAGTGGATAGCTACAGACCATGCCGGAGCACCACCACCCTAGCCCTCCACAGCTGATCCTGCATGGAGGGCAGAGGTTGGTGGCAAGTGGACAGAGCCAATCCTTGCAGCTGACTGGCCTGGGTAAATCCCTCGCATTGATCTGCGAACAGCAACCAAGGCCCAACTACAAGAGGAGGGTGTACTCAGCCCACATAAAGGGTGCACCTTGAGTACCCAGCTTGGGTGATAGTGGAGGCAGCGTCACCTGACCCTACAGGACAACAATATTCTGTTGTTTCCAAGAAACATTTAAAGTGATTTTAATGGATACATACCATATACAGAAATATAAATTACAATAGGCAAAAAAAGAAAATCAAAAGAGAAAAAAAAGGGACAAGAGTAAGGCTGTTGCAAAACTGCTTCCTGTGATTTTTCTCTACTTGCAATAAATACCTTATAAGAGAGCGCATTGTTGGACTATTTCCTGTGCCATCTCTTACTGGGTCCTCAGAAACACTTGGGATGGGGAATGGGGGCAGCAAGGTGGACTCCTGACATGGAGGGACCCTCTGGATATGCTATAGAGTGAGATAAGTTCCCATGGAACTTACCCTACAGTACTCCATAGATTTCCTTTTCCTGAAACACAGTTCATTTTTTTCTTAAAGATTCCTGAGTTCTCTCCTTGAGAATGCTCAAGGTTCTGAGCAGTGTAACCTAGTAGAAGACTCAGGCTACTAAGTTCTTGAGAAATCACATTTCATTTGGGTTCAGGACAAGTCAGAGACTATGTACATATGCAGATAATGGGAGCCAAGGCTAAAACTAAGTCATTAATTCCTAAAACTCTTGTTTTTAAAATTCTTCTGTTTGATTCTCAGAATCTAAGCCCAAACTTGCTAATGTAGACTTGCAGTGTCCTTGCCAAGTCACCTGGAAGTCTAGGTGATGCTGATGACATGCAGGAGCTAAGAAGTAGCCACTGAAGTGGTGCTGTGCCCGGTGACTAAATGACCACACTCCTTCCACTATGGGAGCTGTCTCTCTCCTGAGGAATAGAAGAACACAAAAAATCCAGTCAGCTGGGCTCTGTTGTCTATGCATACAATACACAGGTGTGCTTGACTGAGGCACAAATCTTAGGTGAGTGGTGGCTGTTGGGACAGCAGATCTGAATGCAAAAATTATTTTTTAGCTCTTCGTAAAGTCAGGCTCTCCCTAAGGGGTTAGGTTTCTCTTCCTATCTTTCTTGAGCCTCCCTCAAACATCTTTAATTTCTGAAAATTTCTTATATTCTCATTCATTCTGCTTTTTGATGAGTTTTAACATCTTCAAGTCCTGCTTAGATTGAAAAAAAAGGTACCTGCTTCATTCATCAGTCTCTCTCTCCACCATTCATTCACGAAGCCATGGCCCAGTTCTTTTCCTGTTTACATTCTCCTAGACTATTCCTTCTCAGCCCTCATATAAAATGTTTAGCTTCATATTTTAGTACTTCTCTGAAGTTATTTTTCAAAGATCACGAATTACCTCTTCCTAACCAAATTCAGTTGCTTTTCTTCAGACATTTTTCCACTTGATCTTTTGGCTTTTTCAACTTGCTTTATGAGGGCAAGGACTATGGCTTGCATTCCTCATATTTCTCTTTGTATTGGTGGGGACTGTTTTGTTTAGGTTCTGAATTATCTGTAGCTGTAGTCCCTGAATGTGAACTTTCTTATCTTATTTGAAATGGTAAGATAAGGTATCTATCCCAAAACATATTGATCAAAATGCATCATATATGTATGTATATTCATGTTGCTACTTTAAATTTTTTTGTGTGTTTCCATTTTATCAGGAAAGTGAGTTTTAGGGCAGGGGGTTTCTAATCAAAAAGCTATGGGATAAATACTCTCTGACACAAAGGAAACCAACAAAATGAGGCAAAAGGAACTTGTTTAGGGTTTGCTGAAAAAAACCTAGACATTTTCAAGGATAGACATTTTACTAAAAGGAGAAGATGAAGTATCCTGATCTAAATATATATATGTTTTTATTAAGACAGAGTCAAGAAAAAAGAAAAACAATCCTGGACTCTCTACAGAAAGTTTGAGTTTAGCTTGGAGAGGAAAGAATACAATGATTTTCTCTTAGAACAGTTATTATAACAGGTATGTACCGACCAAGTTCAGAACAAATCAGAAATATCTTGAAAAGTCCTTTCTGATAGGGCATGATTGGAAAGAAAGGTAATTAATTTGAAGGAGGTCAGAACACAGAGACCACTTAGTCTGAAACCACTGGGGTTTAAAACTTGGTGTTAATGCTTCTTACATTTCTGAGGTTGCAGCCTTTGGTGGAGCGAAAAGACCAGAGACCTAAAATGAGAAGATCTCAACTAGTGTCCTAGTTCTGGAGTCAAATGGGAGATTCCTCAACATAACTTCTATTTTCTCATGGGCACTATTCAGAAAACAGTTCTTAGCTATTTGGTACTCCAATGAGATCATTTACAAGAAGTTCTTGTCTTTTTAAAAAACATTATGCTTGGAGTTCCGGCCAAGATGGAGGCGTAGGTAGACACACTGAGCCTCCTCGCACAACCAAAAGAAGGACAACAACAATTTAAAAACAAAAGATAACCAGAACTGACAGAAAATCGTACTGCACAGAAGCCCATCAACCAAGGAGATAAAGAAGAAACATTAAACAGACCGGTAGGAGGGGCGGAGATGGGCAGCCGGGGCAGACAGCACTCGCAGCAATGTGGCGGGACCCAGAGATGTGGCGGATTGTGGGACAAACGGGGCAGGCACTGCAACTGCTAGCAGACCCCGTGGCCCCACATTCTCTCATAAATAAACTGGGAGGGATGGTGGGGGACCGAAACAGACTGCGCAACCCAGGGCTCCAGCTCGGGGAAATAAAGCCTCAAACCTCTGATTGAAAACACCTGTGGGGGTTGAGGCAGCAGCAGGAGAAACTCCCAGCCTCACAGGAGAGTTTGTTGGAGAGACTCACAGGGGCCTAGAGTGTGCACAAGCCCACCCACTCAGGAACTACCACTAGAGGGGCCCAGTTTGATTGTGGGTAGCGGAGGGAGTGACTGAATTCTGGCAGAGAGTGGAGCAAGCGCCATTGCTCCCTCTTGGCCCCTCCCCCACGTACATCGTCACAGCGCAGCGACCAGTGTTACTCCACCCTGGTGAACATGTAAGGCTCCACCCCTTTACGTAACAGGTACGCCAAGACAAAAAAAAAAAAATGGCCCAAATGAAAGAACAGATCAAAGCTCCAGAAATAATACAGCTAAGCAACGAAGAGATAGCCGACCTATCGGATGCACAGTTCAAAACACTGGTAATTAGGATGCTCACAGAATTGGTTGAATTCAGTCGCAAATTAGATGAAAAAATGAAGGCTATGCTAAGAGAAACAAAGGAAAATGTATAGGGAACCAATAGTGATGCGAAGGAAACTGGGACTCAAATCAATGGTGTGGACCAGAAGGAAGAAAGAAACATCCAACCAGAAACAAGAATTCAAAAAAATGAGGAGAGGCTTGGGAACCTCCAGGACATCTTGAAACATTCCAACATCTGAATCATAGGGGCACCAGAAGGAGAAGAGGAAGAACAAAAAATTGAAAACTTATTTGAACAAATAATGAAGGAGAACTTCCCTAATCTGGCAAAAGAAACAGACTTCCAGGAAGTCCAGGAAGCTCAGAGAGTCCCAAAGAAGCTGGACCTAAGGAGGAACACACCAAGGCACATCATAATTACATTAGCCAAGATGAAAGAGAAGGAGAGAATCTTAGAAGCAGCAAGAGAAGAGGACACAGTTACCTACAAAGGGGTTCCCTTAAGACTGTCAGCTGACTTCTCAAAAGAGACCTTACAGGCAAGAAAGGGCTGGCAAGAAGTATTCAAAGTTATGAAAGGCAAGGACCTATATCCAAGATTGCTCTACCCAGCAAAGTTATCATTTAGAATGGAAGGGCAGATAAAGTGCTTCTCAGATAAGGTCAAGTTCAAGGAGTTCATCATCACCAAGCCTTTATTATATGAAATGTTAAAGGGACTTATCTAAGAAAAAGAAGATAAAAAATATGAACAGTAAAAATGACAGCAAACTCACAGTTATTAACAACCACACCTAAAACAAAAACAAAAGCAAACTAAGCAAACAACTAGAACAGGAACAGAACCACAGAAATGGAGATCACATGGAGGGTTATCAACAGGGGAGTGGGAGAAGGAGAGAGGGGGGAAAGGTACAGAGAATAAGTAGCATAAATGGTAGGTAGAAAATAGATGGGGGGGGGTAAGAATAGTATAGGAAATGTAGAAGCCAAAGAACTTATAAGTATGACCCATGGACATGAACTATAGGGGGGGAATGTGGGAGGGAGGGGATGAGCGGGATGGAGTGGAGTGAAGGGGGGGAAATGGGACAACTGTAATAGCATAATCAATAAATATATTAAAAACAAACAAAAAAAACATTCAACCAAAAAACCCCACATGCTTGAGGGTTAAGATTCCATGTGAGCCAAAGGATTTTTTGATTAATTCGTGTTTTTCTGAATATTTAATAAAGTATTTTTAATAAGTACTTTGTAAAAAAGTTATGGTAAAGCTATAGCTGCTGAAAGCCTGATTTAAGAAAATAGTAATAGGCTTCCAGTCAAGATAGAGACATAGGTAGGTAGGCATAGGCATAGGTAAGCTTCACTTCCTTACACAACCAAAAAAAGGATAACAACCAATTTAAAAACAAACAAACAAACAAACAACCAGAACTGAAAGAAAACAGTATTGCATGGAAATCCAACAGTCAAGGAATTAAAGAAATCTTTGTCCAGACTGGTGGGAGGGGCGGAGGCAGAAAGCTGGGCTGTGAGGATGTGCAACAAGGCAGCAGCTGGAAGAACAGGTCAGGCAAGGCAGCAGCGGGCAGATTGGGTGGTCCCACATTCGTGTGTGGATAAGCTGGGAGGAACAATCGGGGAGCGAGACAGAGCGAGCAATCCAGGGTTCTAGTGTGGGAAACTAAAGACTCAAAACCTCTGGCTGTAAAATCCTGTGGGGGGTTGCAGCAGTGGAAGAAACCCCCAGTCTCACAGGAGAGTTTGTTGGAGGGGACCACAGGGTCCTAAAATGTACACAAACCCACCCACCAGGGAATCAGTACCTGAAGGGGCACAATCTGCTTGTGGGAAATGAGAGAAGTGCCTGAAAGTGGGGTGAGAGCCAAGCAAGCAGCATTGTTTCCTCCCCAACATACAATGCCATTGCACTACAATACAGCGAAGTAGGTTGCCCCACCCTAGTGAATACCTAAGGTTCTGCCCCTTACAATGTAACAGGTGCACCAGGACAAAGAAATATGACCCAAATGAAGAAAAAGAACAGATCAAAACTCCAGAAAAAGAACTAAGTGACAAGGAGATGGACAACCTATCAGATGCAGAGTTCAAAGCACTGGTAATCAGGATGCTCACAGAAATGATTGGTATGGTTGCAGAATAGAGGCAGAAGTAATGGCTATGCAAAGTGAAATAAAGAAAACTATACAGGAAACCAACAGTGAAGGGAAGGAAACTGGGATCAAATCAAAGATTTGGAACAAAAGGAAGACATAAACATTCAACTGGAACAGAACAAATAAACAACAATTCAAAAAAATGAGGAGAGGCTGAGGAACCTCTGGGACAACTCTAAACATTCCAACATCCAAATCATAGGGTGTGCCAGAAGGAGAAGAGGAAGAGCAAGAAATTGAAAACTTATTTGAGAAAATAATGAAGGAAAGCTTCCCTAACCTGGTGAAGGAAATAGACATGAAACTCCAGGAAACTCAGAGAGTCCCAAACGATTTGGATCCAAGGAGAAACACACCAAGACACATCATAATTAAGTTACCCAAGATTAAAGATAAGGAGAGAATCTTAAAAGCAGCAAGAGAAAAGGAGACAGTTATATACAAAGCAGTTCCCATAAGACTGTCAGCTGATTTCTCAAAATAAACCTTGCAGGCAAGAAGGGGCTGGAAATAAGTATTCAATGTCATGAAAAGCAAGAACCTACATCCAAGATTACTCTATCCAGCAAAACTATCATTTAGAATGGAAGGGCAGATAAAGTGCTTCCCAGATAAGGTCAAGTTAAAGGAGTTCATCATCACCAAGCCCTTACTATATGAAATGTTAAAGGGACTTATCTAAGAAGTAGAAGAAGATCAAAACTATGAACAGTAAAATGACAACAAACTCACAACTATCAACAACTGAACCTAAAAACAAACTAAGCAAACATACAACAGGAACAGAATCACAGAAATGGAGATCACATGGAGGGTTATCAGCGGGGAGGGGGCAGGGGGAGAATGGGAGAAAGAGGCACAGGGAATAAGAAGCATAAATGGCAGATACAAAATAGACAGGGAAAGGGTAAGAATAGTATAGGAAATGGAGAAGCCAAAAACTTGTATGTATGACCCATGGACATGAACTAAAGGGAGGACTAATCCTGGAAGGAGGGATGGTGCAGGACAGAGGGGGTAAATGGGAGAAATGAAATGAGATAACTGTAATAGCATAATCAATAAAATATACTTAAAAAAAGAAAATAGTAATAAATCATATCCACTCAAGGGGTAAACAAACTTCAAGTTACACATAATCAAAGATCACCATCTAGTGGCCCAAGTGTTTTATAACTTCCGATGGTAGCTGCAAGTGCCAAAGACTTCTTCTGAGGCTAAGGAGGTGTGTGGGAAGCACCCCGCCCCACCAAGCAGAGGAGTAGAGTAAGATTTTGGCCTCACTAAAGGCATTCAATATTCAAGTTACACACAAAGCACTATGCCCTTCTAACCAACCAATCTTCCAAATCAAGTTTTGGTCCTGGCCTCTGGTCACTCAGAATATGAGTGGACAGTTGAATGTGATTAAAGTAAAGTGATAGCTGTTTGGGAGATAAGCTCAGAGACATCCAAAACAATGAGGGCTTTAAAAACTATCTTCAGTGAAATCTTTGCCTCTCACCAGCAGCTTTACAATAAAAAATATGGTTTACTTGTGGTAGAATTATTGGTGTGTGCATCTGTATAATAAAGGAAGCTTTCAGAAAACGAAGAAATAAAGTCACCAGGAAACAGCATTGCCCCACACAGCATGACTGAAAAGGGCACAGGTCTGAGAGTCAGAGGACTGTTCAAATTCTGGCTTCACTCCCTGTGGGTTTGACTCTGGGCAAGTTCCTCAATCTCACTGAGCCTCACATAGCTGTTAAAAGGATTATAGGAAATAAGGCTTGAAAAGGGCTTACCCCAGTGTCTGGAACATAATTGGCATTCCTTTCACCCTTCTCTAACTTAAAAGAAACCATATAATTGAACTCAGAAGAAAATAAAGACAAGAAGGAAATTAAAAGAAAATAGGGTTTGGGTTAAGGCCCAAAGTTGGCTTTTAAACTGCATTTCTCTATTAAAATGAAGTCAAGAGACTGTTTAGTCACTTTATAATTAAAGTAATAGCAGTTTTCCCAGATCTAACTGATTCTGTGCTTTCCCTCAGGATGTGATTTTCTTACTGGTAACACAGGAGGAAGAGTTGTACTCACCCAGTGTTATAAGGATTAAAGGAGTATAGCATAAATGTCCATAGCTCAGTACCACCTAGGATACTACTAATTTTCAGTATTACTGGTCTTTGCCTCTCTCATGGGACATCTGTGAGAATATGATATGAATGTCACTGATTATTTCAGAAATGCCTAAAGGCCTTTGCTGCCGTCTTCACAAATCACTCTCTCACCAAGGTGCTTCCCTAGAAAGACCAGCACTGTGGCTCATAGGTATCTGTTCCTTTGTACACACTATGTGCGCCAGTTTTTAAACAAATTACAGCAGAATCTGCATTTCCAAAAGTGTGCTATATGCTTCAAAGTGTGTGAGACTGAAATTCCTGTTCCTATAATATCCCTCCCCTTGAGAACTGCTCTTAGAGCTACATATCCCTTTATCTCAACAGGATCAAAACAGAAAAAGGATTCTGGACAAATAGAGAAATAGATTTTTGTAGGTAGCTTGTAAGTTGCCTCAAAAGTATTTTTTGAGTCATGACAGCATAACTTTGCAAAGAGACCACATTAAAAGAATACCATCACCCTACCCAGTGTGGCTCAGTGGCTCAGTTGAGTCATCCGGCAAAGCGAAGGTTGCCAGTTTGGTTCCCGGTCAGGGCATGTGCCTAGGTTTGCAGTTTTGGTCCCTGGTTGGGGCTCATAGGAAAGGCAACAGATCAATGTGTTTCTGTCTCACATTGATGTTTCTCCCCATCTCTTTCTCTCTCCTTTCTGCTCTCCCTAAAAATAAATAAAATCTTCAAAAGAATACCATCATTTGGGTATATTAATTATGAAATGATTTTTAAAGTTACATCTTTTTAAAAAATGGTCTCTATTCAGAAGCCCAAAAGCCTACATCCCTCTTAGCAAGCCTTTCAGGCTGGTAAGCTGACCTGCACCATGATAACCTTGCCTGTTCACAGAATCCTCAAGTTTTGAACCACATTTGATCTTTCTTCTTATTTTAATCAGTTCAGTGATCCTTTCCCAGGAAAGGGGCGGGGGTTTCAGAGGACCTCATCTTTGACTACAACAGGGTCTTGCACACTGACTTGAAGCACCAGAAGTAGCACATACATCCTCTGTCACACCACGTGTTCTAATTTGGGATATGGAAATACAGTTGCTAAGTAAAGCAAAGCAGCTGTGACAGGAAGTAAAGCTTCAGCCATCAAGACCAGTGTTCAAGTCCTGGCGCCACTACTCACTTGGTGCTTAATTATTCTGAGCCTCATTTCCTCATCTGTGAAATGGAGGGAGCTGAGGATGAGAAAGCCTCTTGTAAGCATCCAGCACCTCACTTGCCCTCTGCACTCACTAGGTCTCTTCTAGCTCTATAAGAGGTGTCTCACCACAGGGCTAGCTGAGCAAAACAGGGAAGAGGTACCCTCAGCAGTGGCATGTGAGGTGGCCTTGTCAGCTGTGGCCAAGCCTGGCTGAAGGGCCCCTTCTGACCATGCCCTACCCTCAGCAGGATGTCCCAGGCTCACCGAGCGCCTCTCCACATTCCCTTTTTTCCTGCCATTCTTGCCTGGGATGACATCCAATGAGCGGTAGCTGGGTGGCTTCTCCTCAGGCCAATTTGGGGAGTGGGGGCGGCGACGGTGAGTCCCCCAGCTCCGGGGTTGCCTCTCCTTCTCCTCCTCAGAGCTCCAAGAACTGAGGCCTGAGGGCAGGGGAGGGGAGTAGCTTCGGTTCCTGCGCGTCTGTTGCCTGTGGGCGCGCTCCCTGGGGCTGGGCCTGCGGGGTCTGTCTGGGTAACGGCTGCGGAGAGGGAGGTGGTTGAGCCACTGCCAGTGGTCCTCACTGGACGAAGGGCCATCGCTGAGGCTGTCTCTGTCTGACCAGGGCATGGGTGATGTGTTCAGCCTGGAGCTGCGGTGCCTTCCACCCCGAAGTTGGTCCAGCTCCCTTCGTTCCAATGCCCATCGCTTAGGCTCCCGGTCCTGGAGCTCCTGGTGGAAATCAGAGAGGTGGTGCTGCCTTCTCTCCTCACTCAGATGCCAGGGTCCTGGAGAAACTGGGGGAAGCCATTGCTGGCGGGAGGAGCTGCTGGTCCTCCGAGAAGGCGGCAGGTGTCTGATCAGTGGGGGCAGGCGGATGATTCTGCGTTCTACAACCTCCGAGCCCAGGGAGGACAGCATACTGCAGGGTTGGCCAGATATGGCTTTGAGGTCAGAGGTCAGGGGTAGGGCTGGGTTGAAATTCCGCAACTCTTTCTCCAAATACTCCAGGACACCATTGGTGATGGGAGGGTGAGCAGTGGTCTGGGTCATTGGCATCTGTGGGAGGCTGGATTGCAGGGACAAATCTGTATGAAGACAAGGATGAGAACTTGGAGAAAAGCTGACACACAGCATGCTCCTCAGAACTGGGACACCAAAATGACACATTATTTAGCTTGCGTCCATCCCTCCCACCCTCAACCATATACATACCCACCATATTGGTCAAAAAGGTCTGAGGCAGCCCGTGCTCCTACCCTTGCCCTCTCCCACCCTAAACCTCTGGCAAGGTTTACCTCGCTGCAGCAGTTGGTTCATTGGATAAGATGAAAACTGGGAGCTTCTGTCTGCCCCCCAGTACAGGGGTTTTTCCATCATCTGAGGGCCTAGGGCCTGAGCTTGCTTCATGTGGCGGTGGCGGGCCAGGGCTGCGGGAGAAAAGGTGAAATGTAGACCTTCACCCAGGGCAAGGCCCACACCTCCCACTTCACTTCTCACTGCACAGCAGCCTTGCCAGAAGTCCAGTTCCCCTCCCCAAAGTTCATTATGAACTATCTTGCATGGGAGTTAGAGGCAACGGAGTAGGAATCAATTGTTCCTCTGGGAATGAACTGGTAATAAATACCCTAGGCAAGACTGCGATTCCCGCACCTCAGGTCAGTATACTCTTAAAATTGACTTCCTAATCTTGAAAACATTTCATCATCCTGCCCATTCCCAAGGTCACCTATAATGTATACGGACATACATGATAATTAGCAGGCAGAGAAATCTCAGGCCATAAACCAACAAGGTCTTCAGCCACAGGCCAAATATAGCTGGTACAGCTGCAAGAGTTTAGAGAAGGCTGTGAGTCAGGGGCTGCCAGGGAAGCTCAGGGCTGACTGTTCAGAGTGGAAAAAGAAATAGAGAAGGATGTAGATGCTGAGGTAAATAGCCAGAATTACTGGTAAAGAATGTTTCTAGCTAGTACCCTGCCCCCATAGGAGAAAACCAGTGGAAGGCAAGAGAAAGCAAAAAGCTGAAGTGGATCCAGTGGACGTTTTGCACCCTTCTCCTCGACCTTAGTAAGTGTTGGGGTTTTCCCCAAGTAGGGGGGAATCTCTAAGGGGTGGGGTGAGGCAGAGAAGGGACAAAGGAAATACCATTTCCTATCAGGGTAAAAATAATAATATTAAAAAGCAGCACAAGGTTTCCATGGAAATGTTACTCTAGTCCCCTAGGTGCAGTTGGTCTGAAGCTCATCACCCACAGTAAGTGAATCTTAAAAAACAAAAGCATTTGGTTGTTTCTGTTCATGAATTTCTGTTTTGAGGTAACTTTGACGAGTGCCATGTCTCCCAAAGTCCCTGACTATCCATGCACATAGGAAGTGTACTTGTGCAGTTGAGTGCAGGAAGTGCCTGCCTCAGGCCCCCAGCCTGGCACTCTCACCTCCCTGGGTTCCCAAGCCCCGCGGCCCCCCCTGATACAGCAGGCTCTGACTGAAGCTTCCTCCTGCCACAGTAGAGGGAAAAGAAGACAGGCATTTTGGACCCAGTAGCACAGGGTGGAGGATTTGGTGAGGCCACTCAGCGGCTTGTCTCCAGCATGAAAAAAACTTCCAGCACAACAGGAAGTGGTTGCAGCAGAGACCCCGGAAATGCTGGAGCTCCAGCCCTGATGGTGTGTCACAGCCCAGCCTGGAGGAAATTGAATGCAAACTTATAGCAGCTCACCCAGCTGCTACCCCTTCAAGCCAACGGACAGCACTCCAGACCCTCCAAAGACAAATTCACATGTTCAGTACTTTCCTCTTGCTTTTGCCAACACTTGCCTCCCCCAGCTCTCTGTGTGTGCCACCATCAGCATACATAATGCCCTGCTCTATATGTGCCACTTTACATAAGCTAACTGCTCCTCAGAGAAATCTTCAATGTGGGATCAGATGAGGAAGTTGGGCTCCTAGAGGTTACCTCCCCAGCCCACAGTCCAACAGCAGGTGACTGGCAGAGACAGGGTGTGACCCTTTCTCTGACACCTGTGTCTGTACTCTTTCTGCCAAACCACCGTGTCCCTAGACTCCTTTATTTCTGTGAAGTAGAAAACCCTTGCTCAGCACTACCTCCTCATTTCTCTCCAGCTCATCTCAACTCCTTTCAAAACCCCCTCCAGCTTAGTCTCTGCCCCCAAGGCCTGGGGATATCTGATGCCATTGGGAACAACCTTATACATCCCCTGCCCCTATAATTGACTCCTGGCTTCCTCTCCTAAAATTATTCCCCAAAGGGCCAAAACAATGTTAGGCCCTCCTAAAATTGTAATTACTCCGTAACTGTTAAGGAGTTGAAATTACATTTGGCCCTTTGAAAGCAACCCTGAGGCTAATGTGTCCACCCCACAATGAAAATTAGTTTGACACCCCTACTCTAAATGGTACCATTCCCCCTTTTGTCCACTTCCTTTGCCTATTCCCCAACTGAAAAGGAGAAAAAAAGGAGCATTAGGCTTAGTCCTTGCTCTCTAAATACTTTTCTTAATTTTTAAAAAATCCTCACCTGAGCATTTGTTTATTGATTTTACACAGAGAGGAAGGGAGGATGGAGCAGAGGAGAGGGGAGGACAAAGGAAGGGAGAGGAGGAGAGGGAAGGGCGAGGGAAGGAGAGGAGAGAAAACACCAATTGGTTGCCTCCCCTAGGGGTCACAACCTAGGTATGTACCCTGACCAGGGATCAAACCAGCGATGTTTCGCTATACCAGATGATGCTCCAAGCGACAGAGTCACTCTGCCAGGGCTCTCCAAACCACCTTTTAAGTTAAACAGACTCCCTGCACAGATAACTCCCTAGGGACTCTTCCAGATCCTCCATATTTCTGTCAAATTTTCACACACTCCAGAGAGTCACCCACCTGTTCCTTTCTTAGCTGCTACCACCTTTTTTCTCAGGGGTCCTCCCTTCCCTGATGCACGGGAACTAATAACAGTGGAAAACACAGCCTCTGAGCTTCTCCCTTGCCCATCCTGACCCTGGAAAGAGCCCCATGGGGACATATAAACTATCAGGATTTTTTGCTGCTCAGCTAAAGGGAAATCAGGCAATAAAATAAGAAGCACAGAGAAAGTAACATAGCTTCAAAAGACTCCTACAACGTTATCTCGGAACTGCAGTAAAGTCTTCCTCGGTCACCTTTAATGAGCTGATTAAAAATACAGACTCCTGGATCCCACTTCCCAGAAACTCTCCAGTCTAATGCAAGGCAAGAAAATCTGTGTTTTCAACAAGTTCCCTCATTCTAATGCAGGGAGTGAAATTGGAGTTGACTGTTGAGGATCCCCAAAACCTTTTGAAAAGTATGATCCTCAGGGATAGGTTTCCTTACATACAGCTTTGAGGGTCAGATGGACTTAACTGGAATCCCAGCATGTACTAGCTGTGTGATGCTGAGTGAGTTTTCAGAGGGTCTAAGCCAAGTCTCCTCATATGTGAGATAGGAGTAATACCTGCTTCCCAAGATTATTGAGGTTAAGTGAGGTAGTACACAAAAAAGTGCCTAACATATGACTGTCAACAGATAGTGGCTCTCACTGTTTTTAATAAATGGTTAGAATAAACTGCTTCTTTCGCCTTAGATCCCATAGGAGACAAAAGTACATATTTGGAGACTAAACCACCCAATGCACATTCATCTTCATTTCTCAGGAAAACCTGGGGCATATTCTTTAAGATGTCTCCTTCCTGATAGAAATGACACTCGAAACCTCCCCGTCCTCCAGAGACCTGTGCCTCTTGTCCTCTGTAGCCAGCATCATCTGTGGGCATCATCTGTGCTTCCCCTGAAGAGCTCCAACTGCACTCGCTTGTAACTGCTTACCATTCCTTTCCACCTCTTTTCCACTCTTACAGAACTCACTCTTTGCCCTCTTTTGATCTAGGGTCATACAGTCCTTTTGCTTTTTCCCATATTACCAGTCACCCATATGACTTGACTGGCTAGTCATTTCATTAACATCCTCAGGACCTTTCTAGAATCCCACACCCTTTGAACTCTTACAAACTCAGCTTTAGGGAACCACCAGCACATGCTTCCTGGCCACACACTGCTAGAGCTGACTGCACTGGAGGGGAACTGACCTCAAGTAGCCCTCCTCCCATCCTGACTTTCCCTGACTGATCTAGCGACCCTGATTCCCTCGTCTAGAGCAGCAGTTTAAACATATCCCACTTCTCATGTCTTACCCTCCTCATGAATTTTCAGCTGATGATATCATCTTTGTTGATGAAGAGGAACCCGCCCTGGGTAAGGAATCAAGAGACCTAGTTCTAGTCCAGGCTCCACCACTAGCAGTATATACTTGTGAGAAAGTCTCACTAGGCCTCACATCCCTCACCTGTGAGGCTGATGGGGTGGTGTGTGGCATAGATCAGAGATTCCAGTGTGGCCTGTGGCCTATTGCAGGGTGTGCCACAGGTTCTGTGGGGAAGAGGCCCAGTAAACGATCTAGGGATGAAAACTGTTTCTCCAGTTCTCACAGAAAAAAAATAAGTTTCCATTTCAGTAACTTTCATCTTTAAGTTCTACTGTCGGTTGTTTACTAGTACTAAGTAAATTATCAAAAGTTACTGAAATGTGCCCTGACAGGTGTGGCGCAGTGGGTTGGGCGTTATCCTGAAAGGCAAAAGGTCACGGGTTCAGTTCCCAGTCAGAGCACATGCTTGGGTTGCAGGTTTGGTCCCCAGTTGGGGTGCATACAAGAGATAACCAACTGATGTTTCTCTCTCACATCGATGTTTCTCTCCCACTTTTTCTCCCTCCCTTCCCCTCTCTCTAAAAACAAACAAAATCTTTTTTTAAAAAAAGAGTTACTGAAATGTGGTGTCATTTTCATTTTTCTCCTTTACTAACTCTCACTAGAAAGTGGAGCAGGTTAGGGAGGTTGGTTGTGGTCAGAGAAATTCAAGAACCACTGACATCATTCTTAAAGCTCTCTTCTGTGTCTAGAATTTTGATTTGTCCAATGTGATCCGCCTTAGCTTCCTCCCTTATATTTTAATCATTGTCTATATTATAATGACTTCCTTGCTCTCTTCAGAGGTCAGGCTGTCTTTCCTTTCTTTTCTACAGGTAGTCATTTCACTGTAAGCCTGATATCACTCCCATTGGTTCCGTCACTCCTTGGTAATCACCTCCCTTTACTGATTTTCCATAGGCCTTGGGTCTTTGCCTACAAATAAACTTATGGTTCTCTTTTACAAAATCAAAGAGAAAACAGTCTCTCTCTCTCTCTCACACACACATACACACACACACACACACACACCCTTCTCTATCTAAAAGCTTTCCTAACAACTTCCGCCCCCTCCATGTAATCGCCTCTCGTCACCAAACTTCTCAGGACAGTGACTCACTTCGGAAGTGACCTCGCTTGCTCCAGTCTAGGGACCTTTATTTGTGGACTGCATTTCTTGCCTTTACCAGTTCTTCTAAATGAACTCTAATCACTTAGGAGGAACTACTCTCCCTGGGAACCTATTTATCAGCTGACTGACAGTGGATACATCTATCATTTGTGGAGGGTTTGCCCTCAGTTCTACCTGTTTTGAGTGTCCCACTGATTTAGAGATTGTAAGAAGGCATTTGAGAGGGTTTTTCTCATCTCTTCCTGTACATCACTACTCCAGTGACAGCGACTTCTTCATGGTGTCTCCCTTGGAGGCTCCTTAAAGGTAGGGAGCGCCACAGCCCAATATTGAGTTTTCTGCTATTTTTCCTCTTTAAGAAGTTTATTGATATTGCAGCCAACGATTGTGATCTGCACACAGAAGCTGTGGCAGGCTCTACTGTGGGAAATTCAGGCTTTCATACGTCAGATAAACATGGATTAAACACTGTACTACCACTGCTACTTACTGTGTGACTTCTCTGACCTTCAGTCCCCTCATCTGTTAAAAAGTGATTATACCTCCCTTCTAGGGTTGTTAAGATTCAATGGGGAAATATATGCAAAGGGCCTACGCAGACCAAACATCCAATAAAAGTTAGTTCTCTTTTCCTGTAAGACAGCAACCTCAGAACACAGGCCTGAAACCAGACTTAGACCATTGAACTTCTTGACACTGTAGATTAGGTTTTGTTTCCATCTTAAGAGGCAATTCCTTATTTTCCCCTTTTAAAAATTCCCTTTCAAAAGGACCAAAATGATAAGAGTGGTTATCTTTGGATACTAAAATTAGACTTTACATATTCCAGAATTTCTCAAATTTTCTACAACATAATACTTATCAGGAAAAGGAAATGTTATTTTTGTTATTTTAAAAACACAAATACCCCTTCCATGAAAAGAAGTTAATTCCACTCCAGCTATCTACTAAGAAGATATTATTATACAATAATTTATTATTCTTTTATCTTCACCACGCATCCTGCAGCCAAATTGTTTAGGGCATGTCATAATTCTGTTTTAAAACATCAAATATCAGCCCTGACTGGTGTGGCTCAGTGGCTTGGGTGTCATGTCACAGACCAAATGGTCACTGGTTTGGATCCTAGTTGGGGTGGGTGCCTGAGTTGCAGGCTGGACCCTTGACTGGGGGTATGCAAGAGGTGACTGATTGATGTTTCTCTTGCACATTGATGTTTCTCTTCCTCACTTTCTCCCTCCTTTCTCTTCTCTCTAAAAATAAATAAATAAATGATTTTTTAAAAAATCAAATTTCAGACCAAAGAAAGATCACATTAAGAGCAAGGTATTCTCCTGTTCCCTCTTCCCTTCCCCTAACGCAGAGATTCCCAAAGTGTGGCCCCCAAACCAGCAACATCGCATCACCCAGGAACTTCTGATAAATGCAAACTCTCAGGCCCACCCAAGACCAATTAAATCAGAAACTCCAGTGGTGAAGCCAGCAATTAAGCTTTAATAAGCCCTCTAGGTGATTCTTAAGTTTGAGAACCACTGTTTTAAGACCTCTTTCCTTTATTCTGCTCTTTTCAAGTCATCTCCAATGAGCAGGCTCCTCTCTTCAGTGCTACATTTATTTATTTATTTATTTATACTCACCCGACAATATGTTTATTGATTTGAGAGAGAGAGAGAGAGAGACAGAGAGAGACAGAGAGAAAAAGAAACACTGATGTGAGAGAGGAACACTGAACGGTTGCCTCCCGTACACATCTCGACTGGGGAAAAAACCACAAAGTAGGTACGTGCCCTGACTGGAGATCAAACCAACAACCTTTTGGTGTATAGGACGATTCTTCAACCAACTGAGCCACCAGCCAGAGGTCTCACTGCTACATTTAAACCACTCCCTTCAGCCACCTCATGGTCAGCAAGGTCAGTGCCAGGATCGTATAGTGGAGGACAGGGATATCAGAGCCGCTGAGGAAATGCCATCAGTAGGCACAGCCATCCAAAAAGGCCTTAGACAGGCTCGAATGAGGCCAGGAAAAAGTTCTCTCACTTGACTCTGTAGCTTGCCCAAGCATCATTTGCTGAGCTGAGGCCAAAGACCCCTAAATCTGTGATGGGAGAAGGTCATGCATGAGAGCCTGGAAGAACACAAGGTTTTGAATCTGATCTGTTTGGGGTACCAGGCACCAGCAGCACCCCATCTCACTGCTTGTCCACCCCCTCTCACCTTCCTCAGGGCAGCAGCAGCGGGTGGGACAGCAGGGGCAGCGGACATAGCAGCAGCAATACTGAGGACAGCACTGGCACCAGCACACTCCAATCAGCAGGAGCAGGAGGAGGGCTCCCATAATGATGAAGATCACCGTCAGCCAGTCTGCAGGGGAGAAGCCAAGCAGGGGCTGAACCAAACATACAGGGGCATGTTCCCAGTTCTAATACCCTAGAGGTCTAACAAATACAGCTTTTGACTCACAGGTTAAGGTTGAGCAATATAATGCAAAAAGCAAAAAAAGTTTAGCTTTGGTAAGAGAACTTCAGAGGTTGGCAAACCTGGGCTTGCCTGTTTCTGCTTTTTGCCTTTTTTTTTTTTTTCCATATGAAAAAAAGTGTCAGGATGAGGTGGAAAAATAGAAAGTTCTTGCAGCACTTACGCAAGACAATGAGCTTCACCTCCTTATCTGGGTCACCTGATGTGTCCCCTGGAGCCTCTATGGTGCAGTAATACACTCCGTGGTCCCACCACATCACTTCATTAATCACAAGATCTGCTCCTGCATGAAAGGAGGGAGAAAGTGCCACTGATTAGAGGAGGGAAATACTTTCTGACCTATGATAGCGTCAAGACCCTACCTAGCATTGTCCTTCCACATCCTAAGAGGGCCCCTTGTAGTTCAGAGAAAAACCTCAACTCCTTCTTTTGAGACTTTCCTCTTTCTCCAAACAGTATCATGGCGGTAGAACGGATCATACCTTGGCCCTACAAGGTATCTTGAAAGGATTTTGGATGCATCACCTCATTCAATTCCCACCACAACTCTTCAAGTGGGTGTGGCAGAGATTACCGCTTGTCTCCCAGTGTCTATTTCTTTCTCCCAGTCTCCCTTTCTTTCACACTCATAGAATTTCTGGTCATGTATGTGGCCATCCAGAATAAAGTCAATATTTCCCATTCTCTCTGACTGAGGGAAATGGACACGGGACTCAGTTCTGGCGGATGGAATGTAAGTACAGGTGTTACACGATGACTCTCAAGAACTTTCTTAAGAACTATCTGGGAGCACCTTTGCCCTTTTGTTCTTCATTTCTTCTTCTACTCTGTTATCTGGAAAGCAACTGTGATGACTACAATCTTGGACCCTGAGGAAGAAGGTGATATTCTTGGTGAGCTGGAAGGAGCGTGGGTCCCTGAGGATTTAATGGAAGAGAGCCACCATACTAGTTCTGGACTGTCTAACTTCAAATTTATAAATGAGAAGAAATAAACCTTACTGTTTAAGTCACTCATGTTTTGGGCTTCTGCTTACTCACAATCAAACTTAATCCTGATACAGTGGATACAATTATTAGCTGCATTTCAGATGAAGAAACCAAGGCCTAGCAGGCCTTGGCCTTCTCCAGGAGGCTAAGAAACTGGCCTAACAACAGAGAAATGATACTTAGCAGAGGTAGGTTCAAGACCCTGCCTCCTTGCCTCACACCCAGTACTGTTAACCACTGAGCTCTAATGTCCTCTCCAAACTAGGTGGAAAATGCCACTGCTTGTATTCCTTGCCACCTGAAAAGAGATACCTCTGACTTTTGAAGGGATAGATTATGAGATAAGCCTGAATAAGGAGGGTTGAAATGCCAATATTTTAAGAGTAAATGTTACTCAAAAAAAGAATTTTCATTCTCATGAGCACCAAGTGCTATGCTACCCCCCTAAGGTGGATGAATGGAACGTTCAAGATTAGCGCATACAACAAATGCTCACTAAAGACCCTCTGTGGGTCCAGCACTGTATCAGACAAGGTGGAAGATCTCAAGAGGAAATGAGGGAGACCTGAAGAGGAAGAAGTCCTATCTCTGTCCTAAAAGGGCTTAAAATCCACTCAGAGGCATCAGGGCAGCCTCCAGTCCCCTCTATTTTAGCCACCGTAAGTACCAGGGGCCAGCTCCAAATTCTTCAAGACCTTAGCATTACAGACTCGCTCCTGTTTAGTTGACAGTCATAGATGCAATTCTTTTTTTAAAAAAGTTTTTTTAATTAAAATATAGTTGGAATACAATATTGTATTAGTTTCAGGTATACGACAGCGATTCAACATTTACACACCATATGAAGTGATCACATGATAAGTCTAGTAAACATCTGTATATCTGCAATTCTTTATCATTTGTTTGTCAAGAAACATTTATTGAGGAAATGAAACAAAAATATGAGGTCATGCAATACTGGAGCTAACTTGGACTTCTGTTCCCTTCTCTTTCTACGTCAATCCCTATGATTTTTTCCTACCCATGATATTCCAAACCCACTACCTTTCCCAGAAACAAGCTTACCACAGATTTGGAAGAATGGTGAAAATGCTTTGGGGGAAATTCCCCCTCAAAAGTTAATACATATAAATCTGCCCCAATTTTTATTAGCGACATTAAGGATTGCTTATGGATGTCAGAGTAATGAGGACATTTAAATATGTTAACATTTTAAATGATCCAAGAACTGATTTGACAGGGTCATCTCACACAGAGCAGACATGGGCAGAAAAGTATCAGAAAACAAGGGCTTCAGATGTCACAAGCCTAGAGGTAAAAATAAAAACCAAGGGGAAATACCACTTTCCCATGGGAGTAAGAAACAGTCCGTGTCTGATCCAAAGTGGTCAATTGGGAGTGGAGGTAGTAGACAACACCGCTCACAATTAGGAAAAAAAGACAATAAAGTAGGGACTGTCACCTATGGGGACTTTCAACCTTCAAAAACTGTAAAGGAGATTTGCTATTAAAGAGACTTTAAACTTGAGTCATATCAGAGCTAATTCTGTGGGCTCTGGAGAAAGTGGAACCACCCTGAATCTTTGAGAATGCCCCTGAAGACTAGAAAAGGACAGATGTTCCCTAAGGCCAGGAGTTCAAGCACTGCTTAGGGAAATCAGAGGTTGAATGTAAAGGAATCAGACTTAAGTCAAAGTATTAGAAACAAAGTTGAAAGGTAATTGTTAAACTGTCTCCCTTTATTTTATTATTATTTTTTTAATCCTCACCTGAGGACATTTATTTTTCAATATTTTAACAGAGAGAGGAGAGGAGAGGAAGAATGACAGAGAAATGTTGATTTGAGACAGAAGCATCAATTGGTTGCCATATGCACCTGGAGTGGGGATCGAACCTGCAACCCAGATATGTGCCCTGACCGGAAATTGAACCTGCAACCCTTACGGGACAACATTCCAAACAAATGAGCCATGCTGGCCAAGGCAAACTGGCTCCCTTTAAATGATCTACGTATAAATGGTCACAGAACATTGACTGATTTCTCTACGTTGTTGCTATGGGTACCCTGAGTATTCCCCCCATCCGATTTTCCTTTTAACCAGCAAATGTTTTTGTAACACAGCACACAAAGCTCACTGAAATAGGCTCTGAACTTTGTGCCAATAACTCATCACACTAATCCTGGATTAAAAGATAGGAATGTGGGGTGCTAACCCATCCATCCAAAAGTATGCTGAGTGATCATAACTAAACTTCGCTGCACAATTACTGTTTGCTAAGTGCTTTACACATACCGTCTCACTTAATCCTGACAAGTCCCCAGGTGCTGTTGTCAAGTTTCACTTAATAGAAATTGAGGACAAAAAAATTGAAGGGACTTGCCCAATTCACACACCCCGTAAGTGCAGAATGAGGACTCACACCTGAGTCTAATCACCACTCCCTGTACTGGGCACAATGAATAGATGTGCTTTAGATATGGCTCTCAGATACCACATTTGATATTCACTTCAGTGTGGGGAGACAGAGACCATTATGCTCATCTTTCAGAGGAGGTAACAGAAGCTAGAGAAAATATCTGCCACTGCTCACTGAGCCAGCACGTGGAAGTAATGGAACACTCAGCCAGGTGCTTTGACTCTAAGCCCAATGCTCTTTTCTGTACCAGTGGAGGCTGCTGGTCTCAAGGTGGCTGTTTTCTTGGATATGTATAACAGGCATGAGCGGGGGAAACTCAGGAGCCTGGGTTCCAGCAGGCTCTGAGAGCAATTCACAGAAGGGGTCAAAGAGCCTCATCCACTGCGTAGCCCTGAACCTCAGGGAAGCAAAGGAAACCATCCACTGCCAGACCTTTAGCCAGTGCTCATCCAAAGACCAACTTCCAAAGAAGTGACTTCAGATGATGCAGCACATTCCGTATATCTGGCATTTTACTCAAACAATGGCAGGGACCAAAGAGATCATCAGGCAGCAGAGAAAAAGGGAAATCCCCACAGTGACTCAGCCTGGTGTCTGCACCCCTGCCACCCTCAGTCCCCTGCTGCCTCCCCCACACTCACGGTTCTGGATGGTGATCTTGCGCTGCCGGTAATCTACCCCCAGCACAGGCTCATTCTGACCCCGCCTCTGGGCCACGATGCGAACCTCCCGCTGGCTGTCATTGCAGTCATTGGAAGGGTCCTGGCCCAGGGACAAAGCTGCCTGGTATGCTGAGGAAAGAGGACACACCCAAGTCACACAGAAATGGGGGATTCCCAGGAAGAAAGGTGCTCTTACTGTGAGCCTACGTGTCCCCAGGGAGTTTTGTTAAACATGAAGATTCTGATTCGGTACGTTTGGAATGAGAAGCAGAAATTCTGCATTTCTAATGAGCTCCCAAGTGATAACAATGAGCCACACTTTGAGCAGTGAGACTCCAGACCCACCCAATAGGCCACCATTTCCAAATCCTGGCTGCATCCCCTGATCTCCCCTCTCAACTTCCTTTGTCTCATTTTCAGTCGCCCCAGACTCTGCTCTCATAGGGTTCATCCATCTGCCCTTACAGTACAAAGTCTGAGAGCTGTTAAATCTGCTGGAGCAAACATCTACTACCCTAGTCTCTCCTACCTCCCCACTTAACCCAGGCATTTTATGAGGAACCCCCAGGAAACAATACCTCAATTTAGAGAGGGAGGGTTTCTTGGGGGGACATCAGACTCTGTGGGTAGCTCAGTTAGGGTTTGGGGTTTATATTGTGAGACATTAGTAGAACTAAAGGAGGTAAAGTTGATGCCTCCCCCTCCTTTTCTCAGGAAGCTCACTTCCTGCCTACAAACAGGGCGTGCACTTCTGTTCCCAAAATTTCTACAAGGTTAATTGTCCCAGGCTGACTGTGGGTATCTAGGTTCCTTTGTTCTTTGAGAGTGGCAGAGGTGAGCAGCTAAGAAGAGTTTCGGTTCCAGACAGCAGAACTGACACGAGTGGGGCAACTGTCACTTAGAGATAGGATTTGGCTGAACATAGGGGAGTTGTGGATCTCAGAGATGTCTAACAACAAATGTACTTCCTGGGGGCAGTGAGCTCCGCATCAGTGAGTATTTAGTCAGTAGAGGAATGACTGTCTACCAGGAAGGCTGGCCACAGAGTTGAACATGGCAATGGGCACAAGGTTCAGAAATGATCATTCCTCATGCACCCTGGGGGATATAGGGGTCTTCTTGTTGGCATTCTAGGGGTGGGGGTGATAAGGGGCAGATCTGAATCCTCATCTCAGTGTGCTCGCATGGACTAGGAGGCAGAACTTACCCTGCCTTTTGCTTGATGCCTGAGCTGCCTTAAATCTTTTTAGAACAAGGTGGGATATAAACTTTTAAATAAATAAAATAGTATGTGATCTTCAATAAGTTATTTCGTCTGCCTGGGCTCAGTTTGCTTATCTATAAAATGAGGAGACTAGATTAAATGATCTTTGGAGCCTCTTCTCACTAACGAGGATTTGTGATCCTAAATAATTCCTACAGCCTAACAGCAGTACCTCACAGAGGGACCCGGGCAGAGGCAGGAGAGGGCACTCACACGCAGAGTAGTAGTCAAAGATGGGATCCTTGCAGAAGGACTTGAAGCGCCACGTCACTACCACGTCCTGGAGCTGGGCAGAGGTGGTGTAGTCACATTTGAGGACGACGGAGGCAAACAGAGTGACATAGCGCTCTGTGTGCTGGACTGTCACCAACAAGGACAGGCACCCTGAAGCCAAGAGCAGGAGACAATGCTGCAGGCAAGCCAGATCTCTGGGAGGTGACCTACTTCTGTGCGAGGGGTAACAAAGGCTATGCAAATGAACACAAATTGCCTGACTGCTTGGGAGCTCACAGGCGGAGTCTGAGTTCTTACACGGCCTGGGTAAAAAACTGCACAATGGTGAAGACAGTGGAGAAAAAGATCAAAGACAACTCCCAAGGAGCTCAAGGTCCATCGGTCCATCGATGGTGGTAACCCATACAACAATAAAGAAATTGTATTAAAATAAGGCGATATTTGTACTAGAGTGACCTTGTTAATACATATATATTCTCACATCACTTTCTTTTAAAAACATTTTCCCATTTACCTAAGGATAAATTCCAACGACCACAACAAGGCCTATAAGGCTGGTCAGTGTGCCTTCAGCCTTTCTCTCCTGCCTCATCTCCCTTCACGCCCTACCTTACAATCAGAGCTTGGCTACTCTGAACTTGCTTCAGTCCTTTCGAGGCTGGGATCGCTGTCTTGCTCGGCTGGAGCACTCTTCCATATCACCATTCTACTCCCTTTGCTAGATTAATTACTATTTATTCCTCAGGTCTTCAGCTGCGCCCTCCCTTCCTCAAGAAGCCTGGCCTTCCTGCAAATCTGGGAAAGGGGCCTCCCTCTGTTTTCTCAACATGCCTCATCTTACCTTAAGGAAGCATTTTCACACTTCTTGCCAACGGCCTGTTTACTATAGGCTCCAAGAAAGCTGACTGGTTTTGTCTCTAACTCACTGTTCAAACCCAAGCACCTCATATTGTGCCTGTCACCTCCTTGGCACCAAAAAATGTCTATTTTAAATGATAGAATGATTGACCAAAAATACATTAACCAGTGGATAAGAGCAGCACAGGTCAACATAAGCATAAAGCAAATGAAAGAAAAAATCAGACTGTGACAAATTTTATCAAGAAAGACTTGAAGGAATTAAAAAGTCTCCCTCCTCTTACCTTCCAAAGATAGAGATGTACTCCAGGTCTGCCTTGATGAAGAACCAGGTGGCACAGAAATGTCAGATGGGACTTTGGCACAGTCAGAGGACCACACATAATTGGCATCTTTAATGTTCCCATGTCAATATGGTTTCTAGGCCAGGTTATAGGGGATCTTCTCATGGGAGGGCTAGTGTGGAGCGGGATTAGTCAAACCTGAGCATACACCACCAGGAAGACTTGAGACAGCCCAGATCAATGTCAACAGGAGTTTCTGATTCAGTAGAACTTGGGTGGGGCCCAAGGGCTTACGTTTCTAATAAATTTTTAGGAGATGTTGATCCTGTTGCTCTGGGCACCATATTTTGAGAAAAACTGGTATAGACTAGATTTAAAAAAAAAAATCCAACCTAGGCTTTGGACTCAGATATGACTTGGTTCAAATCAAACTTTATTACTTAGACATTGGGCAAGTTATTTACTCTCAGTGAATTGGTGTTTCCTTATAAGTGGAGATGATAATAGCACTAACCTCATCAGGTCCTTGCAAGAATTCAATGAAATAATCCACATCCAATGCTTGTCTCATACACTGCCGTGTTAGCATCAGGGTATGAGTCTCTTCCCCTCTTTCCTTTATTACAAGAGCCAAGGAGAAAGAGGTTCAAGTTGGGGTTCTCAGGTGGAGCTGACTTTATTTTAACTGAGTTGATCCCACAAACAAAATAAATACAGACACCCATTACGGAGCAGGTGGGTGGGCTTGACTCAAGAGCCAAAGCCATTGGTTCTGGCTCCTGCCTCACCTTCTGGGCACAGCCCACATAGGATAGTCTGCTGAGGCTTACGATGGACACCTGCACCCACTCTTCTCACGTCCATGGAGAGATCCAAATGCTGCTCAGGACAGACTCTGGCCCCCAGAAATGACCCGAGCCATCTCCAGGGGTATAAATGAGGATGTGCCCGTGGCAGTTGTGCTGTAGAGAGGGTCTACAGAAGTGTAGGGGAGACCTGTGGGCAGGGGAGACTTCACGAAGGAAGAGATTTAAGCTAGACTCTAAGACTCAAAGAGGATAAACATTACACATGAGAAATAGAAGGCAGAGAAGCTCATCATGTCAGGATGGAAGATGAGCAAAGGCTCTTAGCAGGAAGGGGCAATTACTTGGGGAACCTGGAGGGAAGGAACCAACCTAGCTGGCAGCTCTGGCTTAATGGGCGACAGAGGTGATAAATTAGGTGGTGCTGGTATTGGTGACAGGAAGGTGGGGAGATGGAGTACATCACACTCCAATGCCTATTTCTAGTTAATAGATAATCACTGGAGATTTTTCTGAAGAACAATAATAGGGTGACAGTGGTGTTTTAGGAAGATGGATGACTTCCTTATTCAGCAGTTAATGAAAAAAGAACATCATTTTGAAAATAAGCCTTCAGTAGTTTGGGGAAAAATAGCTGCTGTCTGTACTGGCTGTTGGATTCCTGGAAACCAATACAATCAGAACAGAGCAGCCAGTGACCAGCATCTCAAGCCTAATATGGATTCTATCATAATCTGCTTTTTTGTTTTTGCTTCTCTACCCTCACATTTTCTTTCCAGTACTGAACTGAAATGGCCTTTGGAGCTTTTGCCCAACATAGCTTTAACTGAACAGGAGCTATGGGTAACATTCTGACAATGAATTTGTCAACACTAGCTTCTTTTGCACAGTAGTAACACAAATGGATTGGAATAGGGCAGGGGAATCAAACTCATTTTCACTGGGGGGCACACCAGCCTTGCGGTTGCCTTCAAAGGGCCGAATATAATTCGACTCCATAATAGTTAAGGAGAAGTTACATTTATACATTCCTAAAGTTATTTCGGCCCTTTGAAGGCAACCACGAGGCTGGTGTGGCCCCCAGTGAAAATGAGTTTGACACCCCAGGAATAGGGGGAAAAACACTGATTTACAGTCTAAACAAGACCCCAGGTTCATGTAGCACTTTCAAATATTTTCTCTCACACACTAAATATGATCCCTGCGAAGAGAGAAATGTGCCCATTTCATACACAGCAAATTTGAGATCGGAAAACACGACTTGTCTGTGGTCATTTATTTTCTAAGAAAGTATGGTCCAAGATTCGTGCCCTGAGCAGTGCTCCTGCCACTCTGCCTAGCTGTTCTTTACGTAAAGCAGCACATTTGGTATTCATTGGCTTGCAAAGAACTAGAACATCGGTCCAGGCTACGTGAACAATAATTAATATGTAATTAGCCACTGTCACTCTGATACAATTATTAATAACCTGCATGTTCTTTATTTTGCTAAATGGTAATTCAACATAAAAAGCAATTTATCAAAAAGACCCTACTCAACATTATTTGTATAGAGGTGAAACATTTAGGGAAGGACTGGGGCTTCCTGGGAGTCAGAGGAAGTTTGGCTGGAGCCAGAAGTTGCTCTGGAGTAGCTCTGAAGATTGCTGAACCTGACACTCTGAGGCAGGAGAACAGGGACAAGGGTGATCACCTTCATTATCAAATCCTCAGTCAGCTCCCCTTCCATGAACGCTCTTATTATGGGCAAATAACACCTGGGGGCAGAGAACTCACCTTTTCCAACGTCAACACTGGCTATGCTGCCTTTTATCCTCTCTCCAATTTCATCCCTTATGGGAATTTCAAGCCTTAAAATACGCCAGGTTCCCAGATAGTTTGAGCACATTGAGCTCACTCACAGTCCCTCCAGGGGTCTGCCAGCCCCATAGCATCCGGCACAGTTCTCAGACCCTCCCCCACGTGTTCCCAGCCCCCACCACCATCACACAGAAAATAAGGAAGGGTCCCAGGATAAAAAGTAACTGAGCAACCAGCAAACCCTTCTCCCTTCTTCTAGGTCGTTGGCCTGGATCTCAGCATCCACTGTTACATACATTGTCTTTAATCTACACAACCCCCCTAGAGTGGGATCAGCCCTGCTCATCTATGTGGGCCAAAGTTCAGACAATAAACTAAGCCCTCTCAGCTTCAGCATTTGAATTTAGGGCTTGATGACACCAAAACCCAATCTTTTTTTTATTTTTTAACCCAAACCTGATCTTTCCCAAGCAGGCAAGTTTAACCTCCTAAGTGGAAGTCAGGCACTGGACTCTTTAAATGCAGGAGGATCTTTCAGATCAAGAAGACAAAGGAAGTAGCAAGTCCATCTCAAAGGCAAAAACCTCCCATCTTTCTCTCCCATGCTGTAACTTCTCTGAAAAACTAACCACATTGGGCATGCACACTACTACGCAGCTAGGGGTTTTCAAGAAGAGGCCAAAAGCAGCAAGATCAGGGCTGAAAATATGAACAGATTCAAAGAGATAAATGCACTGTTTATAGATGGCATTATGCTCTTGTATTTTTTTAATTTGATCTTTATTGTATTTTTTTCCATTACCATTTAGTCCTCTTATACCTCCCTCCCTCCAGCAATTCCCACACTATTGTCCATGAGTCCTTTTTCTTCAATCCTCCCACCCCCTAACCTCCACCCCCCACATCATTGCTCTTTTAAACTTAGTACTACTAGCTTTTAAATTCATAAATTATCTTTTTATTCTTACATTTATTTTCTTCATCTTGTGGCATCACCTTATCCCCAATTCGTTGCTACCTATTTCTTAGCTGTGTCTATCATTTTTCCCTTGAAAACTTAATTCTAGAGACTGACTTCCTGAGTTCAGATTCTACCTTCACTCCCCACCAGCTAAAAGAGCTAACAAGGTACTTCCAAACTCCAGTTGTTTCTTTACACACAAAATTGGGACGATACTAATATTTGCCTGATGGGGTTGTAGTGAGGATTAAATGAAATAAATGTCCATTTAGCAAAGAGCCTGGCACATGCCAGAAACTCAATAAACATTAGCTATTATTTGCATCAACTGTATGCATCTTGCCTACCTTAAAATATTGAGGTCAACTGAGATTATCATGTGAAAGCATTCTGAAAGAATTAAAATGATACAAACGTAAACTATCACCACTGTCTTCTTTTTGCAAAATGAGTGAGTGCATTAAAAGCTTTCAAAGCTGCGTCACTTTATACTCTGGCAAACCTGTTCACACTTTGCCTCCTCTGTGAAAGAGGAAGAGAGGGAGTCCTGTCATTTAAGGATGGAAAGGTAACTTCAGATGAGGTACTAGAGCTCATGGGAAGGAGGGAAGGGGAAGGGGATTCTCTGTTTCCCGCCATGAGGTACTTTCCAAGATGAGGCTGCCGTGGAGAGTGGGGACTACCATCTGACATTAAAGTCAAAGAAAAACATACCAAAAAAGAAGAGTATCTTTACAACTAAATGCTATGTGTTCCCGAATACAAGCATATCTTTGTACATTTATTTTTTCATTGTCTTCCCTGTCTACAATCATATTGGGCAGATGTTTTACAGTTTCTACAACATATTATCCACACAGCATAGGGACACAGGTACAAAGCTTCTTTCTTCCTTCCTCTCTGAAGGAAGTTTAACCTTCCTTCCTTCCTTTCTTCCTTCCTAACTGAGAACTATTTTCAGAACTTTAGATGGCATTTCCCCTCCTTTCCACAGGGAGGGTCCTGCCTAAAAGGGGATGGTGGCCAGGGAGGGAGAGGAAGGAAGGAAGGACCATGGCCTGGTGGTGACGGGTGACTAAAGGTCTCAATTCCTGAGTGTTTTTCAGGTACCCAGGCACCTCTGATCCAATAAGCATGTCAACAAAAAGTACACAGGTTTAATCCTATCAGAGTTTATCTCTGAGCAAGCTATCTCCTCAAGTATATTTGCCATTAGTAGTTATTCTATTTCCTTAGATAACAGTGCAAATATGAGAGAACTGAAGGGGAAGAGCAACTGGCAATGAGTACAGACAAGAAGTAAGGGATCCAGGGAGTTAGGAGAGGGCTGGGGCAGGGAAGGAATTATGTCTATATACTACGGATTTAACGAAGGTCTGGCTTGTGGGGCTCAGCAGTGCTAGGCTTGGAGTGGCACTAAAGCATGAGGCTGGCTACCCTGTGGAGGAGAGTGACATATACTGGGCACTTGTATGGTATTGGGTGCTTTGTTATATGGTATCTCATTTAACTTTTGCAAAAATCCCATGAGATAAGCTTTATTTTTATCTCAATTTCATAGGTCAAGAAAATCCACAGGGAGATTAACTGATTTAAGGTCACACGGCTAGAAAGTCGCAAAGCTAGATTTAAATTTACATCTCTCAAATTCCAAAGCGTACGCTGATTCCGGCATGCCGACTGCCTTCTGAGTAACTGTTTCTAATGGTGGAAGTTTAACCTTTAATGGATATTTACTTTAAGGCACTCTCACAGACTCACTTTAACCATTTTATATAAAAACACTTTTTTTCCTTTTTTGTAATATAAAATAAATAATAAGAAACTTCCAACAATAAAGAAGGGCATAAAGCAAACACTTCCTTCTTGCTCACCATGCACTCCACTCCCTAGAGGGACCCCTTTTGATGATTTGGTGTATATTCCTCCACAGCTTTTCCTATGCTACTCTTTAAAAAAAATGTAATCATATTATATGTATTGACTTACAACTTTGTTTTTCTTCAAACTAATGTTATATCATTATATTCTATAGATCGAATTATTTTACAGGTCTAATTATTTTAGAGGCTGCCTAATAATTCACTACATGGATGAACAATATTTATTTACCCATTTTCCTAATAATAGGCATTTAGTTTGCTTCTAATTTATCACTATTACAGATGACGCTGACATGAATTGTTAAAATGGCTGTCTTTATATAAAGTACCTCTTCACATGCATGCCTTCCAGTAGGATATGTTTCTTAAAGTGAGATCGCTGGATCAAAGGAAATAAGGCTTTTATATTTGAATAGAAACTCCAGGAAAGAAATCTATACTCGCATTCCCATCAACAGTGTGGCAGTCCCATATTTCACCACAATCTTTCCAATGAGGGAACATATCAATCTTTAAAAATTTTTGATAAACTACAAGGTGAAAAAATAGCCACTCAGGTGGTTTGAACTTGCTAATTCTTTAAGGGTAGAAGATAAAACCTGGTTGAGAGACAGAGCCTCGGAGTTTCCCAAAGTCTGTCGATCAAATCAGTGACTCATCCATCTCCCCACATGCTAATCTCAGATCATATGCAAATCTGGGTCTCACCAGAATGACAAATCTCTGCGTCCCCTGGGTCTTCAGAGGTCATCCACTCACTTAATTTACTGAATACCTACGAGGAGGCAGGCACCATGCTACACGATGGGCGTGCAGTAGCAAATCGGAGAGACAATGCCTCCGCACTGCTGGAACTATACTCTTGGCGCGGGAGTCTGCAATAAGTAAGTAAACACAGAGACAAGGAAGGTACTTCACGGCTAAGCTTTATAGGGTTGCTCAGAAACGGACAGAGCTTTGGATATAAATCCTACTACTATATAATAAAGGACAAGAGAGGCACATGAATCCAAATACTCCTGGTAGCTCTTCTTGGTTGTTCCAAACTTTAAATCAAGCCCCACATCTAAATCAACATCCTTCTATGCAAACCTGGGCCTCTTTGATTTCCCATCTCAGTGAATTGGCAGCACTGAAAACTAGGAACCATTCTTGACATCTCTTTCCCCCTCACTCTCCATATATAATTTATTGTCAAATTGGTTTTATTTATCTCCTAAGTATTTCTAGACTCTCTTGACCTCTCTGTCCACCCTCACCCCCACCCGAATACATGCTACCATCACTTCCAGCCTGGATACTGCCTAAGCTTTGCTGTACCTGCACATACTCTGGTTTTCAGCCATGTGGATTCCACACTGCCATCAGTCTCCCAACTCCCGCTCTTTAAAAATCTCCAAAAGCTCTCCCTTCACTGTTTAAAAATCTCCAAGAAGCTTCCTACCATGACCTATGAAGCCATGCATATCTGGTCCCACACGCCACTCTGACCTCATTTCCATCACACGCCCTGTGACTTCCTACACTCAGTCACACTAACATTCTTCCCTTCCCTCATGCCCACTGAGCTCCTCGCTAGCAGCCTCGCAGATGCTCTTCCTTTAGTCTGAAATGATGACTCCTCAGCTCTCAACTCAAGCATCAGCTTCTTTGGGGAGGGCCTCCTGAGTGAGCAAAATCCATCTATTATGTGTTGCTGTGGCCCCTTATAGCTCTTTCTTATGGTTCCTGCCATAGTTGCACTTCTACATTTGCTTGCATTTCCTTTAGGCTTTAAGCACTAGGGGCCAGGGCCATGTGTGCTTTTGTTTGCCAGCACACCTGTTGGTTAATTACCCAGCATCTCATTCCACTGCATTTGTTGAGTGAAAGAAAAAATAAACTTCATATGACACAGGGCAAACTGCTTAGAATGAATTTTAAGTGCTCTAAAAGTACAAAAAATAAAGTCAACCATTTGTAGTATGTTCAGATAAAAAGCAAGGGTGAAGGGTGTGTGTTGGGGAAGAGGGAGTACAAGAACATGCCATATCAGTGGGGACAAGGCCGCCCAAGGTGGTGAGGTGAGAATGGGTGAGCCTTGAATGCCACACAAAGAGCTTTAACCCACTCTTACAAGCAGTGGGGATCTAGTGGAGGTTCTTGGAGGATTAACCTGGGTAAATTAACCTACTATCTGGGTAGAAGAATGGCTGCAACTAGACAGAGAGGTAGCAGGTTGAGAGGCAAGGGGGCTGTCAAGATGCTTAAGGTAGGCTAGTGCGAGGTTTGTTGCCTGGAATAAAAAAGAAGGGACAGATCCTGGGATTAAGCAACAGAATTTGGTTTTAAACTGAATTTTCAAAATGAAAAACATGTCAAAACTGCTTGCCTCCGACTCTATCTTACCCTAAGATTCACACACTTGAGGATACAGAAATAAGGACTAGAAAAAGATGACATGATCAGAGTCTTCCTGATTTTTAAAACAACAATTTTATTTTTCTCCCAACAACTTCAAATAAGGAAATAAAATATTAAGTTGAAGAAAACCCAGGCAGTCGACGATACATTAATTACCTGGCATCTCATTCTACTGCATTGTTGTTGGGGCAAGATGTTTAATAAGCAGCATTTAGTTAGACATCCAAGAGGCAGTCCATTTCTGCTTCTGCATCCAAAGATTCAATGAGACAAAACCACCGCACCCCATGGCATGAAACAGATGAAAGAGCAATGGACTGAATGAGGACGCCAGGGTTCTTGTCTCAGCTCTAAAACTAACTCCATTGTTTCAACCTGAGATGTGTGATTTCCCTGAACACAGATTTCCTCATCTGCAAAACTTGCCAAAAGGAGAAGACAGGAACTAGGAGTGACTTCTTCTTCTGCTCAGCAGAGCACTGGCATTCTGGGCAGGTATTTCTGGGCTCCATGGAAAAAAAGGGAGCTGTCCAGTGGGCAGCTCCCACAGGCCCCTCACCCTGAGAAGCTCCACTTTACTATCTGCTATGCCAGGGATCAAGATGTCATTAAGTCTTCAGTATGATCCCAGCCTTCATTCACACCCTTCAGTAAAAACAAGTTCTAGATGCTAAAACTCTTGTCTGATTCAGCTGTCTGATTTCCCAAAGAATAACATTTCGTGTTGATAGCTGTGTTGACCCGTAAGTTAACACCACTCTATGATCTTATTTTTCACAAAAGCACAAGTGACACACCCTTTCATAGTTTGAAGGAAAAACTGAATTTGCATTCCAGGAATAAACTTTGAGGTTGGATGAACATAACCAGAGACGTTAGCCAATAATACCAAGGGCTGCAGGTACATACATTAGCCTTACCTTATTATTTTATTTTAAGAAGCAAGTATTACCTGTATGATAAAAATTTATTTCTTAAAAACAAACAAACCCTCTGACAACTGATCTCTCCACAGCTCAGAGCACAGGGACTAGGGTAACTTCCCAGGACTCCCTGACCTCAGCGCCCTGCCATATCGACTAGTGAGTACCCAGATCTGACATCATTTCACTAGTGGCCTACACTTTGCAATTGCAGAAGCTTGGATGCAAATCAGAGGATCGGGTTGACTCCTCTCTAGAAACAGAAGAAAATAAGGTGATGGAACAAAATGAACATACTCTAGCATGGAGGTTTCCAAAGTTCTTATCACAATTTGCAGTGGATCTTGAGAAAATCAACTTCCTGGGTTTTTTCTATTTAGTATTGCTAATTCGGGGAGTATTATCTATGAACTTAAATGTTATAACATAATATTTGATGTCGATTTGTTATTCTTTTATCCAACATAGTAATGGGGTTTGATGTATGTGTGAACCTTGTGTTTCTATTTTGCAAACTGTGCGTGTGTTTGTTTACATGTCACAAAGGTATGTCTTCCTGGGGGCTATGAAAAAACGAGTCTGAAAAACACTGCTTTGGTAGATACTGGGAGTAAGAGAGAAAGAGGATCTTCACCAGTTTGATTTTAGAGACATTTTAGTAAGTTTGGTTTAAAAATAAAGAAGTGAGGGCAGTGGGGAGGGACCAGTATTTCCTGAGTGATGACCATGTTGTAGACACTGTGCTTGATCTTAACCCACTTAGTAAGAGTTGGCCTTTTGGTGGGAGGAAGGGAGTGGGGAGAAAAACGGCTTGTCAGGAATTTTGCCTGGATGAAGGGAGACTCATTCAAAGTTACACCTAATAAGAGGCAGATTCTGAAATCCAACCTGACAGTCATCTGACTATTAATTGCAGTTTCTTAGCTGTAGGTGAAGAACGCATAGAGAAGCCTAAATTGTTTCTTTAAAGTGAGCTGTATAAAATCCTACTTGGGTTCTAAATCATGATCACCGTAGTCACCATGGCTAACATTTATTAAGCCCTCACTTTATTCCAGGAACTGTATTAAGTGCTTTAAAACCTTCATTTCATTTAATTCTCACACACAAAAAAAACCCTTATGAGATATGTACTGTAGTCATCCCAGTTTACTGGAGGCTTTTAGCAGTTCAGTAAGCTGACCAACATCATGGATGCAAAATCCAAATGCATATTAAATAGTTGAATGCAGCTTTATTTACATTTCCTATACACGTTCAGGGTCTGTGCCTAGTAAAAGAGCTATTTCCCCCTCAAAGTGTTGGAGTCAAAACAGTTGAAATCTCAACTTCTTACCTATGAAATAAAAGTGAGATTAGATGTTCACTTCAGTCTTTTTCATTCAGCATTCTCTGGTTCTATTGGGTTGGCCAAAAAGTTTGTTTGTTTTTTTCCATAAAATAAACATTTTTCATTTTTACCAATGACTTTATTGATTTGGATATATTGAGTATGTTGGCTGTCTCCTGCTATTGGCTTCTAGTCGGGCAGGGATGCTGCTAAACATCTTCCAATGCATAAGGCAGGCCCACAGCAAAGAATTATTTGGCCAAAATGTCAGCAGTACCGAGAAACTTCGCAAACCACTTTGACACGTTTGATCAGTCACAGCACTTTCTCCATACACTGCACAAATCCTTTTTTGCACTTCAGTTATGTTTTTATCTTTCTTGAAATAATAAAGCATAATACACAGAAAATGTTGCGCATTTTCTTCCATCTTCAATACTGAAATGGCTGCACAAAAATTCACCAATTTTGGTAAGCCTTTTTTAAATGCACGCTGATATGACAGCTGTCACAATACAATCTAACCAAATTGTTTTGAATGAAGTTAAAGACCACTAAGCACAACTAGTGCCATCATACAGCAAAAATTGTTTCTTTATGAAACGACCTTTTGGGCCAATCCAATAAAACATGTCATGCATTTAAAGAATGTCGGGCGAATGTAACAGTCTTTATTATTTTACTCCAATATCCTGGCTCTTCACACTGCATGCTTAGTTCATAGACACCTGGAGCTCCGCTTTCTGAAGTCCCTGCACACTCAGCAATTGGCTTACTAGAAAAATATCCCCTTTGGTTATCATCACTATATTTGAAAGTTGTTAATTGTTCAATATTCTTCATAAAAACTGAATAACTTTTAAAACATTATGCTGGTGATCTAAGGATTGGGGTTTATACCCTAATGGGATTTTTCTCTGTAAGGCTTTTTTTCTTGTCCTATTGACCTGGACAACTGCTGGCTACAAGGTCCATACTGGGCACTTTCTGGCTTCTTTCAGCTCATGAGCACTCGGGGGAAGGGATGCCCAGGTGCAGAGGTGGTGGTAGACCGCCATTTTCCTAAAAAGGCAGATAAGGGAACTTTAGAAATCCCTAGCTGCTGTGGACTTTGAGCTGAACACACAAGGCATCAAAGAGAAAACTGCAGAACTGGGATTTTCATGAGTTTGCCTTCATAGTCCAAACTGCTGACTGCCCTGGTGGAATTTCAGGCACTCTGACTTAGGTGAGGTTTGGTCCATTTTCTTGTGTATCATGGGTGTCCAATATCTAGTCTTGTCAGTTTCAGGTAATTTGTAGGCCCTACTTCCTGCAGAAAATGTGGTAAGCTAGAGGACCTTAGGGATACCAATTTTCGAGTTTTCTACCCTTTTGCAATCATCCCTCAGCTTAATTAAGCTTAAGTTATTGTAGAATCTTGTCTGAATGAATTTTCATTACATCTGAGTGATTTTCATGGCTTAGTAAGCTTGTAAAAATGGAATTCTGCCTGTACCTTCAGATTATATCTTTTCCCTCAGAAAAACACAAGACTTAAATTGGTCTGTGAGAAAATTGAGCTGACCTCCCACTGACAAAGGTAAGAGGGCAGTTATTCCTAAAAGGTGGGGGTGGGGGCGGGGGGAGGAGAAAAAGGTAAAACAAAATAAAACAGGGCAGAACCCGGAAGGGAAACGATAAGTTCTGGTTTGCAAGATCACACCTACACCCTCACTGACAGGGGCTGAAGAGCCTGTACACGCCGCCATTCCGCTACCCTCGGCTACCAGGTTTCACTCATGCGGATCTGCACTTCTGTTACATTCCCGGGAGATAAAAGCCGAGACACACAAAACCATGCTTTCCAAAGCAGACAGGGGATTGGCACAGAGGTTGAAGTCGAAGGAGTGATGGGTGGGTGGACACCCGAGGGGGAGATGCTAAACAAGGTGGAAATTAGGGAGGCGGGTGAATAGCAAAAAAGTATACAAGTGACCCTGAAGATGGTTAGCAAAGAGCTAAATGTTGTGGTCCTGTAAAATATATTGAGTCTTAATGAACATCCATTATATGCTCGAGGACACATTATAATCTCCCAGGAGTGAAATAAATGCATTTCTGGGCCAATATGGTTGTCATCACACCCCAAAACTAAAAGCAAGTATCAAGATGTGAGGAAACAGTAATTAGGAATTGTAGAAGTGGTGCTACCGCCTCTATCAGTTCAGCTTTAGAGACTAAGAAGTGCCTAGAGACTGCAGGAAGGGAAGCCTAGAGGTTTTTTTTTTTTCTTAGTTGCACCTGTTTCTGAAGGGCCTGGGCTAATGAGAGGAAAACAACAGGTTCCCACAGGTGAAACTATCCAGTCCCCGCACCTCCTGGCGCCCGTGCCAAGAGCCAGCGGAGCGCGGCCCAGGCCTCGGCTGCCCGGCCCGTGGCCAGCTCTGCAAGGCAGGCAACAATGGCTTCCAGTCTCCTCGGGCCCAGGCGCTCACCTTTTGGGAGCCAGGTGAAGAGCAGTAGCCAAGGTGCAGGTAACTCGAGGCCCATGCTAGCCCCTCTCTAACCCCTTTCAGCTCAGGTGCTCGGGGGCACTCTTCATCAGCTGCCTCCGCAGGACTCAGCACTTTTGCAGGAATGCCTCGGCTTTCCCCTCGCTCCTCGCAGCGGTGAGAGGGCCGGCCCGGCGGCGGGCAGGTACTCGGGCTCATCCCCACCTGAGCCGCTCGCCGCGGCTCCGCCTCCCACACCCGCGCCGCCGTTTCCTGCTCCGCCCCAGGTTCCCCAAGACTGCGGCCACCTCGCTGACCAGCCACCACGCTGCCTGCAGGCTGCCAGGTATTTTCCCCTCTAGACCGAAAAGCGTCTCCTGCCACTCATCCCTCTCGCCGGTAGAGAATGTTACCATTTTTCTCCAGAAGTTCTCGGGAACTCCTACCTCTAGATAATCTCTCACCATGTTTTTGTAGAATTATGTAAACGTAAACTTACTACGGAGTATTTCCTGCGTATTGTTTTCATTCACTCATACGATCTTGGAAAGCACCCCCCCCCCCCAACTAAGTACACACCAATATGAAGTTTACACTGTCTATTCAGGTTTTCTAGAAACTAAAGACATAGGGTATGAACTAGAGAAATAAATAAACTTAATGACAATTATAGAAGTAACAGGTGTTTATTATGAGTTAGAAAACTATAAATTCATGGAAATAAAATATCCTGTGGTACATTTTTTCCCCTATTTTTTCCCATCCTGCATGCAGCTCAGCCCTCAGAGACCTCAGCCTTCCCAAGGTCAAAGATTCTAGGACTCTTTACAACAGGCCTCTTAGGATAGAACTTGTCTCTGCTTCTTCCTTAGCAGGAACCCACAGGAAGGGGAAAAGGAAAATAGAGGAGGAGGGCACGTTTGCCTTCAGTTACCAACCAATAACGTTAATTTGGAAAATCACCTATACAGTGGTCAACGTAAATAGACAGCAAGCCATTTCATATGCCTTTCCCTTATCAGGGATTCTTCGTCATCCTCCCCCTTCTGCAGCAAACACAATTCTCCTTCCTCCCAGCCACCATCTTTCTCCTCAAGAAAAGAATTATAAAGATGCATTTAACATGGTTTCTGCTCCTCAGAACATCTCCCTTCTGGTTACCAACCTTAGAAGTCAATATTATTTCTCCTAAGTGTATCCCTGCCCTGCTCTCTCTGAAGAGTCCTCTTCACTCATGTTACTGGTGTCCCTCATCTCACCTCCACCCAGAGAAATATCCTTGTCCTGAATCTGACTGGAGTTCTCAACACAGACCCTTCTGCCCATCTTCCCTCCTCCCCCTCCACTCCTGGGTCTGGCGTCTTGGTTCCCTAATTGGGCCTCTCCACTTTACATGTTTTTCTTGTAGTTTCTCTTCCAGAAAATAGGAAGTAAATTTAGGAAGTCATGACCAAGGGCAGATGGCACAGTATGTTTAGCAGTCTTTACATCTTCCACAGTGGAATCCCAGCACAATAGCAGCAGGATACAATTTGAGTGAAGGGTACCCCCCCCCCCCCCCGTCCCCATCTAGAGGCCCTGCACATGCTCCCAGGAACATTGTATGTGTTTGAGTGTTTGTAACCCTGAAGGATTTGTGTGGTTGCTGCTTACTGAGTTGTTCGAGGCAAATTTTCAGTCCCAGTCTAAATAAGAATGAACCTTCTCCTTCCCATACCTACCTCCCATGCCCCTCAGACTTGCTTTGGGATAAAGGTCATTTTAATATTCATTGAAGCCAGCATTTCTCCATGTTTATTTCATGGAACAGTAGTTTCATGGAATGTTAATAAATAGTATATGGGATCAAATAAATTCAAGAAATGCTAGATTAAACTGAATAAAATATTTTCTCAGGACTTGTCAAACCCTTAGGGTGCTAGTGTATATTTGAATTTCCAAGGGAATATTTCTCAGCATTATTCAACCACAAAACCATTTTTTTTGCCCCCTACACACATCTTAGGCAGATGCGTCATGGATATTTTGGGAAGTCCTGGTGTTCTAAACATGATTGGGGAGGATACTTTGGAGACTTCTGTAGGAACGATAAAAAGACGACTTTAACAAAGGTTATCCAAATGCAGGAGAATTAGGATTTTTATTTTCTCTTGGGAATCACTATTCAGTTGAACATCTGCCTCTATGGCTTATTTTAGAGTGAACACTTCATGGTTAACTTTCTATGTTTCTCTGTCTACTTCATGCAACTTTTTTTCTTCACCACTTATGTATTATGCACCAAGCAACATTCTATGTACTTTACATGCATTATCTCATTAAATTCTCACAATAACTGTATAAAATAAGTTATTATCACACTTTACAGATGTGAAAGCTGAGGTACAGGGAAATACCTTGCCCAAGGCAACAAAGATAGTAAGCAGTGGAGTTATGAGTCTAAGTGAGGTAGTCTGATTCCAGAACTAAAGCCCTTAGCTATTACTCCATGCACTTTCATATAGCTCTATCTCCATCTGTATTAACAGCTAACTGGCTGTGTCATTGTGTGCTAATGCCGTTTCTTTCCACATATGTCATTTAGCTTTACATAAAGAAAATTCCATTCACTGGCATGAGCTCTCCTGGGCCAGTCATTGTGCCAACATATGCTATTAGTCCGTTAAAAATTAGATAAGGGTACACATTTAACTCAGAACAAAAACCAATTATTTCATTGCTAAATATAGAAGTAAAAATCACTTGACTTGCTGATAGTGACTGAGACCAAAGTGTACTCATATACAAAGTAATAATTACAATTTATTACTACAATTTATTACATATTGTGGTAGGTGTTATTCTAAGCACTTTTTTTGTATTAACTTGAATAATTCTCTCAACAACACTGTGAGACAGGGACTGTCATTGTCCTCATTTTACAGCTCAAAAACTTGAGGCACAAAGTTCAGTTACTTACTCAGGATCACCCAGCTTGTAAGTAGCAGAGCTGAGATGCAAACTCAGGCCATTTGCCTTCAGAGCGTATACCCTTTATCACTACCCTAGCCATACTATGCTTTCTTGTGTCAGCTGGTCCAGGGTCTAACCACAAAGTACTGAGTTTGTGATGTCATCATGTGTAATCACACTTGCCAGTTGAAATTGTGTCTATGAGTATTTCTGAATACTGCATGTGTGTGCACATGTGCCTCTGTAGTTGAGAATAATGTGATATTTGTTCATCTACAAATGTATATTTATCAAGAATTGAGAAAAGAAATGTCAGAAAAGGAAATAAATATGTAAGTAAAAACATCTTGAGGCAGTTAAAGCTAAAGAAAGGCAAGAAATGAAAGTACTAATACTGCAACATTTGTAATACAGTTGGCCCTCTGTATCCAAAGTTTCACATCCTCAGGTTCAACCAACCGAATCTCTCACAAATACACAAGACCAATTAAAGGGCTTGAGGATCCATGAATATTGGTATCTATGTGGAGTTCTGGAACTAATACCCCTGTGGTACAACTGTACATATTATTCATCTTTGTATGCCTAGCATCTAGCATAATACCCAGCATATAGATAGTGCTCAATAAATATTTATTGAGCTATTTATCCATAGTTCTTGGGAGGTGAGCTGTGAGTGGGGTTCAAAATGAATAAGACTTTGCAAACCAAGCAGAGAGAAGAGCATGTGCAAAAAATTATGGCACCAAGAAATAGCATAGCTAAACTATAAGCATTTAAAATTTGCTAGACTATAGCACAAGGTGGAGATCGGTAGGAAAGTATGTTAGAAAGTTAGCCAGGGTAAATAAAGGGCTTGCATAACCAGCTAGAGAAATAAGACTTTATACAGTAGACAATGGGAAGCCAGTGAAGGGTTTTAAGCCTGGCAAACATGATCAAACTTGTATTTTAGAAAGATAAACTTGGCAGCAGTGCAAAGAATAGTAGGCAAAAAACGAGATGAAAGGCAGGCAAAATAGTTAGGAAACTGTTACTATAGTCAAAGTGGTAGATACTGAGGCCTCATGCCAATCACTGGTTGTTGGGAATGGAGAGGAGAGAATACTTTGGCTGATAAATTAGATGTGGAAATTGAGATAAAAAAATATAAGTTCCTGACTATTAAGCCTGGGTGGATGGTATTGCATTTAAAGAACATAGATATATAGAAAGGTTTTGAATCACTTCATATGCATTGTACCTGAAAATATAGTGGACTATCCAAATGAAATGCCTATGGATGGTTGGAATAGTTTGTTAAATGCAATCGATTGAATGCGGTTGGTAGGCCCTACATATCTATATAAGGAAGTCTGAGTCAGTAGGGTCCTGGGTGACCTACTTTTTGGTTAGTAGGATATAATAAGATAGTTAATCTTGGAGTAAAGCTAAAAGCAAGAGGTGGAGGAATCTAGTAAAAGGAGTCTGGGAGCAAATATGTTCATTATTACCACTCCTACTCAATATTATATTAGATATCATAACTAGCACAATAAGAAAATAAAAATAAAACAGCTGAAAATGAAGAATAAAGATGTTACAGTATTATGATTATATAGAATATTGAGAATCTTATGTATAAGGACCAACAAGAGAGGTTGCTAGAAACAAGGACAATATATTAATATCACTAGAATTTGTATATACCAGCAACATCAATTGGGAAGTATGACTTTAAAATATACATGTGCAATAGAAATAAATCTATAAAGTAATAGAAATAAGCCCAACAATACATGTGGAACAGTTTTATAGAGAAAATTATTAAAGTTACAGAAAACATTTTTAAAGACAAATAAATGCAAAGATGTACCATGTTCATGGATAAGAACATTCAGTATTACTAAGGATGATTATTTCTCTAAATTTAATCAGTAAATCCTGTATTTTTCTTAAAAAAATACAAAAATACCTCCTCAGAACTTCATAAGTCATTTCTAAAGTTGAATGGAAATTATAGGTAGTAGTCAAGCTAACATTGAAGAGAAATAAGAAGGAAGAGGGAAATTCACCTCTTAAAATGATAAAACTAGAGCAATTAAAACAATGCGACATTCATGTATATGAGGTCTGTCCAGAAGGTATCCAGCCATGTAATATGAAAAATAGAGACATTTATTGAAGAAGATACAAGATACAAGAAACATTGTACATAGGATAATGACACATCAGTCCCCTTCAAAGTAGACACCTTGGGACCTTACACAATTCTCCCAATCACCATCAGCTGCCCCATCATATTTTCCTGAATTTCATCGACTGTCTGAAATCTCTTCCCTTTCAAAGGTGATTTTAGTTTTAGGAAAGCCAGAAGTCACAGGATGTCAAATATGGGCTGTAGGGGGACTAAGTCACCTGGGTGATTTGATGTTTTGCCAAAAAACTCTGCATGAGACATGATGCCTGAGCGGGTACATTGTGGTGATGAAGCTGCCAATCACCAGTTGCCCATAGCTCTGGCCTTCTAAATCATCTAAATAGTTACCGCAGAGGAATGTTCAAGTTTAACACAAAATTTGATACAGCTCTGTTGCTCTACTGGCTCAGTCATTTTTAATTCAACAGCCACACAGTACATACACATGCTCACCCAACGGTGTCTACCACCCCCACTGACTAGTAGAGTGAAGTCATCATTATTCACGCATGCGCATTCCAGTCCACTGTCCTTGGCTGCCAGGTAACATCGGTGTCACACAAACCATTCTCATTATATTAACAATGGTTGGACTTTTTCAGGGCAGACTTTGTAGACAAACAGACAAGTGGAGCATAAAAGAGATCGTAGGAGTAGGCATGCATATTGACGGGAACTTGATATATAACAGAGGTGGCATTATAATTCAGTGGGACAGCCATAAACTATTCAATATGTGATGCTGAGACAATTAGTGTTTGTTATGTTAGAAGATAAGATGTATAGGCATACCTCAGAGACATTGTAAGTTTGGCTTCAGACCACTGCAATAAAACAAGTATTGCTATAGGAGACCGTTCTGCGTGGCGTGGGCCCACCTCCCACTCAGAAAGGCCAGTGGAAAGCAAGGTCCAGCACACAGGACCCATACCCACAGATAGGTTCTCCCATGGGGAATCAGGCCTGCATTACACCTAGGCCGCTTTGATTCTTGCTTTTTGCTAAAACTCTCACCCTGAATTGAGGCAGCAAACGTTTACTGCATATCTTTAAAGTAACTTCCTAAAATTTATGCTAAACCTTCCAAGGACAAGTGTAACCACTTCAACCACTTTTCCCTTTTCATTTGCAAATATCCTTCCTTTTTTAGGTAATTAGTGACATCCTCTCCTTTGTTTTCTGTAAAAGGTAACCACCCAAAGCGAACCTGTGCATAGTGAATGAGGACCATCCTCAATGTAATGTGCCCAGAAAAGCAATAAAAGCCTGTCAAGGCAAGGGTCCGGGTGCTCTCCCCTTGAGACAGTGGCCCTGCCATCCCTTTTCCTCCACAGGACTCGGTAGTCCTTGTGAATTTGTCTCGTCTCAGCCACAACAGCGCAGACACTGCAGGCCGGTGTCCACATCATATTACAATAAAGTGAGTCATAATCTTTTTGCTGGTGGTGAGTTTTGCCTTCAATTGGTAAAAAACACAACATCTGTGAAGCACAATAAAGGAAAACACAATAAAAGGAGGCATGCCTGTATCTTTTCTTTATACCACAAATAAAATTCAAAACTGATTATAATCTAAATGTTAAAAGCAAAAATATCAAGTTTTTAAAAGAACATATTGTAGAATACCCATATGGCCTTGAAGAAAAGAGTGAATTCTTAAAAACAGAAAGAATAATTTATTAAGGAAGACATACATAAGACAATATTAAATTTAAAAGTTCTATAAACAAAATACAACATATACAAAATGAAAAAACAAGCTACAGAATAGAAAAAGATATTTCCTGTGCATTTAAAAAGCAAAAATTTATAATCAGTATATATTTTTTTTAAATCTCTTAAAATGTAAGTAGGATGCAACCCAATGGTAAGGGAGATGAACAGGCAATTCGCATAAGAGAAATCTGATTCACTATTAAGCATATTAAAAGATGCCCAATCTGAGTTATAATCAGAAATCATAAATTTAAAACAATAAGTACTATTTCACATTTGGCAAATTGGTTAAGATGTAAAAGTGAGCCCAAGTGTTGGTAAAGATGTAAGAAGTGTAAATTCTGTCAACTACTTTGGAGAACAGTTTGATAAAACCTCATAAAATTGAAGGTACATATATCCTAGAACCTTGCAATTTTCTTTCTATGTCTGCACTCTATAGAAATTGTCGCTCTGTGCAAACACATACATGTATAAGGATATTCATTGCAAAGCAATTTGTTCAGAACTTGGAAACAACTTTCCATCAAGAAGAATAAATAAATAACATGGGGCTTAATCAATGCAATGAAATAATATGCCACTGTTAAAATGGATCAACTAGATCTATACTATAAATAAGTATATTAAACATATATTCAATAAAGAAGTTAAAAGTTACTATTGACATTACTAATTGACATTACTAGTGTCATTACTCCTGAGAGGAAGGAGGAGAGGAATGGGTTGGTAGAGACATTAGCTGAATCTGTGCCATTTTTTTTTTTAATACCTAAAACAAATACACTAAAAATGTGGAATCAGTTAAATTTACGAGGTGTAAGTGGTGCTGATTATACTGTTTTATGTGCTTTTCTGTATCTTTGGCATATTTTGTAATTAAAAATATTTTTAAGACAAACAAGAATGAGCAGCAGGTAGAGAATCAGACCAGCTGTGTCTGACGGAACATTTCCATTGGCATCCAGTGTGATGTTATGTAAGTCACTGTGGGCTGAGAACGTTTTTATCGGCCAAATGGGAAACTGGATGAGGTTCTGTGTTCTGCTAAAATCATGCATGAAACCAAGATACTTTAATTACATTTGTCATACACGGCCTAAGAATCTGTTTCTCGCAATATTTTATTATAAGGAGAGAAACTGGGGACAAATGGAGGCCTGCTTTCCTGAAGCTGGAACCATAGAGAAGAGGTCATAGAAACAAAGATAGAGAGCCTGAACTTCTACTTCCACCAGAGGTATTTATTTTTCTTTCTGGTGTTTCTTCCTCTTGTGGCAATTCCCAGTTTGCCATTTAGACTGCTCTGACATAATGAGCTCTGTCCTTGCACATCTCAGTAAAGCTCAATAAAGGTCAGAATATCTAGTTCTTTCCAGCCCACTCCAGAGGGCCTGATTCAATTAGTCTATGGGGAGGCCCAGGAAGCAGTATTTTTTAAAAGTTCCCAGGGGGTTCTAATGTATAACCAGAGTTGAAAAGATAGTTAAAGGGTTTGTTACCAAATAGGGCATTCCCCAGCGTAGTCCCTAAACAGAACACGCTCCAACACATTTCCTATCTGAGCTTCTCTTTGGTAACTTTACTTTGCTGCCGCCTCAAGTGAGAGAGTAGGAGAGTTTCTACTCCAAAGCCCAGGGTCCTGGGATGTGTAACTTCCCTTTTCTGGTTTCTTCACCAGGCGAGCATAACATACACATGGTACCATCAGATGGGATTGAATTTCAGGACATTACCACCAAGTAGTTAAGTAGGACAGGTAACCCCCATTTTTGCTGCTATAACTCAGGGTCAAATTGATTGGTCAGAGTGTATGTATGGTCATTTTAATATATGTCCATAAATTCTTTGCCCTTCTCCCTTCAAAAGAGGGAACCTAAAATCATGACCCTCAAGTGTAGGCTAGACTTAGTGACTCACTTATAATGTATAGAATAGCAGAAGTGACACTGTGTTACCTCCAAAACTAGGTCATAAAAGGCATTACAGCTTCTTCCTTGCCCGCTCTGGGGAAGCCAGCTGCAATCTCATGAGGACACTCAGTCTTATGGAGAGGTCCACACAGTAAGGAACTGAGTCCTCCTGCTAATAGTCATATGAGCGAGCCTTCTTGGGAGGAAATTTTCTGAGTCAAGCTTCTGAGTTGCTGATAACTGTAAACTCATAAGAGAACCTGAGACAAACAACATACGAATAAGCTACTGTCCAGTTCTGCATGTACAATGTGAGAATATATATATTTGTTGTTTTAACCTACTAGAACAATATTGCTGTTATGCAACAATAGATTGCCAATATAGTGGTTATATGTTCAACCTTAGTAGAAAATACCAAACAGTTTCCCAAATTTACCTACATACCACCAGTTAATGAAGTTTTCATTGTTCATGTCCTTGGCAATATTTGAAATTAGCAGTCTTTTCTTTTTTAAATTTATTTTTTATTGCATTTTTTCCATTACCATTCACCCACTTATAACCCCTATAATCACCCCACTGTTGTCCATGTCCATGAGTCCTTTTCCCTTTTTGCTCAATTGCTCTGCCCACTAACTCTTTCCCAGAGCTGTCAGCCTGCTCTCTGTCAATAAATCTGTCTATTTCACTTGTTAGTTCTGTTCATTCATTAGATTCCACATATGAGTGGTATCACATGGTATTTGTCTTTCTCTGACTGGCTTATTTCACTTAGCACAATATTCTTCAGGTCCATCCATACTGTCTCAAAGGGTAAAATTTTCCTCCTTTTCATGACTAATTAGTATTCCATTGTGTAAATGTCCTGAAGTTGTTTTATCCACTCATCTACTGATGGGCACTTGGGCTGCTTCCAAATCTTGGTGATTGAAAATAATGCTGCAATGAACATAGGGGTGCTTATGTTCTTTCATATTGTTTCAGATTTCTTCAGATAAATTCCCAAAAGTAGAATTGCTGGGTCATAAGGCACTTCTGTTTTTCATTTTTTGAGTTATCTCCATACTGATTTCCACAGTGGCTGCACCCGTCTTGCATTCCCACCAATAGTGCAAAAGGGTTCTCCTTTCTCCACATGCTCACCAGCACTTGTTCTTTCTTAATTTATTGATGATGGCCATTCTGACAAGTGTGAGATGGTATCTCATTGTGGTTTTAATTTCTATTTCTCTGATGATTCATGATGTTGAGCACCGTTTCAAATATCTATTGGCCATCTGTATGTCCTCTTTGGAGAAGTGTCTACTCAGGTCCTCTGCCCATTTTTAACTGGGTGGTTTGGTTTTTTTGGTGTTGTTTTATAAGTTCTTTATAAATTTTGGACATTAACCCCTTATCAAATGTATTGGTGAATATGTTCTCCCATTCAGTGAGTTGTCCTTTTATTTTGTTGATGGTTTCCTTTGCTGTGTAAAAACTTTTTAGTTTGGTGTATTCCCATTTATTTTTTATCTTTTGTATTTCTTGCCTGAGGAGACATACCAGAATATGGCTACAGGCAATATCCAAGATTTTACTGCCTATGTTTCCTTTAGGGTTTTTATGGTTTTGAGTCTAACATTTAAGTCTTTAATGCATTTTGAATTTATTCTTGTGTGTGGTGTAAGAAAGTGGCTTAGTCTCATTTTTCTGCACATATCTGTCCAATTTTCCCAACACCATTTATTAAATGAACTGTCTTTAGCCCATTGTATGTGCTTGCTTCCTCTGTCAAATATTAATTGACTCTAAAGGTGTGGGTTTATTTCTGAGATATCTATTCTGTTCCATTGATCTATGTGTTTGTTTTAATGCCATTACTAGACTGTTTTGCTTACTATGGCTTTATAGTATGGCTTGACATTAGGTAGTGAATTCCTCAAACTTTGTTCTTCTTTCTGAAGATCAGTTGCTATTGAGGGCAGTTTGTGGTTCCATGTAAATTTTTGAAATATTTGTTCTAGTTCTATAAAATACATCATTGGAATCTTGATAGGAATTGCATTAACTCTATAGAGTACTTTGGGTAGTATAGACATTTTAATGATGTTAATTCTCCATATCCATATGTGTTTCCACTTATTTGTATCTTCTTCAGTTTCTTTCTTCAGTGTCTTATAATTTTCCAAGCACATCTTTTATATCCTTGGTTAGGTTTATTCCTAGGTATTTTATTCTTTTTGAAGCAGTTGTGACTGGGATTGTTTTCTTAATTTTTTTTCCTGATAGTTTGTTATTGGCATGTAAAAATGCAGCTGATATCTGGATTTAATTTTATATTCTGCTACTTTACTGAATTCATTTATCAGATCTAGTAGTTTCTTGGAGGAATCATTAGGATTCTCTATGTACAATATCATGTCATCTGCAAATAATGACAGTTTTATTTATTCCTTAACAATTTGGATGTGTTTTATTTTTTCTTCTTGTCTGATTCCTATGGCGAGGACTTCCAGTACTATGTTAAATAAGAGAGGTAAAACAGACATCTTTGTCTTGTTCCCAATCTTAAGGGGAACACCTGTACTTGTTGCCTGTTGAGTGTGATGCTGGAAGTGGGTTTGTCATGTATAGCCTTTATTATGTTCCGATATATTCCCTCTGTTTCCACTCTTTTGAGAGTTGTTATCATAAATTGGTATTGGATTTTATCAAATGCTTTATCTGCATCTATTGATATAATCATGTGGTTTTTATCCTTCATTTTATTTATGTGGTGTATCACAATCATTGACTTGTGAATATTGTACCAACCTTGCATTCCCAGAATATATCTCAATTGTTCATTGTGTATGATCTTTTTGATGTATTGCTGTATTTGATTTGCTAATTTTTGTTGATAATTTTAGCATCTATGTTCATCAGGTATGTTGGCCTATAATTTCTGTCTTTGTAGTGTCTTTATCTGGTTTTGGAATTAGGATAATGCTGGCCTTATAAAATGAGCTTGGGAGTCTTCATGAATTTTTTGGAATGGTTTGAAGAGTGGTGTTAGTTCTTCTTGTAATGTTTAGTAAAGTTCACCTGTGAAGCCATTTGGTTCATGGCTTTTGTTTATTGGGAGTCTTTTTTTTTTTTTTAATTACTGCTTCAATTTCATTAGGTGTAATCTTTCTATTCAGTTTCTCTGATTCTTCCTGATTTGGTTTTGGAAGATTGTATGTTTTTAGCTATTTATCTATTTTGTTCAGGTTGTCCAGTTTGTTGACATATAGTTGTTCATATTACATATTTTCTTACAATCCTTTGTATTTCTTTGGTGTTAGTTGTTATTTCTCCTCTTTCATTTCAGATTTTTAAAAATTTGAGTCCTCTCTCTTTTTTCCTTGATCAGTGTAGTTAAGGGTTTGTCAATCTTGCTTATCTTTTCAAAGAACCAGCTCTTGGCTTCATTGATCTTTTGTATCATTTTTTAAGACCCTATTTCATTTATTTCTGCTCTGATCTTTATTATTTCCTTCCTTCTACTCACTTTGCGCTTTGTTGTTTGTTATTTTTGAAGTTCCTTTAAGTGTAAAGTAAGATTGTTTTTTTGAGCTTTTTCCTTCGTTTTGAGTTAGGCCCGTAATACTATGAATTTCCCTCTTAGGACTGCTGTTCATGTGTTCCACAGATTTTGGGTTGTTGTGTTCTCATTTTCATCTGTTTCAAGGTATCTTTTGATTTCTTCCTTGATCTCATTGTTGACCTATTCATTGTTCAATCATGTTACATTTAGCTTCCATGTCTTTGTGTATATTTCAGTTTTCTTCTTGTGGCTAATTTCTAGTTTCATAACATTTTCGTAACAGAAGATACTTGATGTGACTTAAATCTTCTTAAATTAATTGAGACTTGTTTTGTGTCCTAACATGTGGTCTATCCTAGGAAATGTCCCAAGTGCACTGGAAAAATAGGTATATTGTGCTGCTTTAGGTGTGAAATGCTCTGAATATATCAATGAAATCCATTTGATCTAGTGTGTCATTTAAGGCCTTTGTTTCCCTATGATTTTCTTTTTGGAAGATCTATCCATGGTAAAATCCCCAACTATGACTGTATTTCTGTTGATCTATTCTTTTATGTCCATCAAGATTTGCTTTACATATTCAGGGCTCCTATGTTGGGGTCATAAATGTTTATTAGGGTTATATTCTCTTTATGGATTGTTAATTTTTTCATTATGTAGTGTCCTTCTTTGTCTCTTACTATAATCTTGCTTTTAAAGTCTATGTTGTCAGATATAAGTATTGCTACCTCAGCTTTTTATTTCCCTTTCCATTTGCATGAAATATCTTTTTCCATCCCTTTACTTTGAGTCTGTGTGTCTTTCATTCTAGGTGTGTCTCTTGGAGTCAGCTTATATATATGGTCTTGTTTTCTTATCCATTCAGCTACCCTGTGTCTTTTGATTGGAGCATTTAAACTATTTGCATTTAATGTGATTATTGATCTATATGAATTTATTGCCATTTTATTTTTTAACTTTCTTTCTTCCTTTTTCTTCTTCTTTTTCTCCTCCTCCTTTTCCTTCTAGCCCTTTAACATTTGTTGCAATACTGGCTTGGTGGTAACAAACTGGTTTAGCTTTTTTTTGTCTGTGAAGCTCTTCATTTCTCCCTTAATTTTAAATGATAGCTTTTCTGGGCAAAGCAGCCTTGGTTGTAGGTCCTTGATTTTCATCACCTTGAATGCTTCATGCCTATCACTGCTGAATAGAATTTTTTCTGTTAAGAAATCAGATGACCTTCTTATAGGAGCTCCCTTGTAGGTAACTAATTGTTTTTCTCTTTTGGCTTTTAAGACTCCTTCCTTGTCTTTAAGCTTTGCCATTGTAATTATGTTGTATCTTGGTTTGGGTCTTTTTGGATCCATCTGATTTGGGACTCTGCGCTTCCTGGACTTGTGTGTCTTTTCCCTTCACCAGATTAGGGAAGTTTTTGGTCATTATTTCTTCAAATAGATTCTTGATCCTTTGCTCACTCTCTTCTCCCTCTGTTATTCCCATGATGTGACTGTTATTATGCTTCATGTTGTCTGAAAGTCTTCTTAAACTCTCCTCATTTTTTAAAATTCTTGTTTCTTTTTGCTACTCTGCTTGGGTGGTTTCTTTCTACCTCATCTTCCATATTGCTGATTTGATCCTCTGCTTCATCTAACTTTTTTATTTCTTCCAGTGTATTATTTATTTCAGATATTGCAGTCTTTATTTTGGATTGGTCCTTTTTTATGGTTTCTATGTATTTTTTCACACTGTGGAGTATCCTTATACCCTTTACTCTAAACTCTATATCTGATATATTGCTTGCCTCTGTTTCATTTAGCTCTTCTTCTGGAGAATTCTCTTGTTCTTTTGGGGCCTGTTTCTTTTTTTCCCATCTTGGCTGTCTCTTTGTTTTGTTTCTATGTATTAGGTTGATTTGCAAAGTCTCTGGTACAGATCTATGTCACACACTGCCTATGACTGGTCCTGGGCAATCTGTTTGGAGCTATCAGCAATCCACTACTTGTGACTTCCTCTTGGGCCTGGGTATATGCAGAAAGAACCAAGCTGTGTAGCAAGTCTGGCTTTTACCCACATTGGGTCTAGGGTCAGCTAAAGTCTCAGAGCTCTCAGAGTTCTGCCTTTGCCTGCAGGCTTTCTGCTCAGCTTATGCACTGAAATAGCCTCCTGCTGTACTCCTTAGCAGCCTGGCATAAGCTCCATTGGATGGTGCAGTAGGGATTCCTGTGGGTGGGGCTATTACTTCCTCCCAGGCTGATGCCACATTGAGGGGAATGCATTGCTTGAGAAAGATGGTTTCTGCACTATGGGGAATGACTCAGCACAGGGATCCTGGCAGCTGACCCTTAGCTCTCTCCCCAGCGGCACCAATCCCAGACTTTCTTCACATCACTCTGGCGTGCTCTGCCCTCCTACTGCTGGAGCCCTGGGTAACTGGCTATAGATACTTGGTACGTTGTCCCCTTAAGATGCTCTCTGCATCTCTAGTCATCTCTCCCTGGCAGAAGGAAGCCCCTCTACCTTTCACAGACAGGTGTCATTTGGGTTCCTGTCCCAGTTTTGGTGCTCTATGATGGGGAGTCCCATTTGGTGCTTATTTATTTTTTATTTTTTAATATATTTTATTGATTGTGCTATTATAGGTCCCATTTCCCATTCTTTATTCCAGTCCACCCTGCATACCACCTCCCACTCTCATTGCCCCCAGCCCCCACCACTTTACTTCATGTCTATGGGTCATATGTATAAGTTCTTTGGCTTCTACATTTCCTATACTATTCTTAACCTCCCCCTGTCTATTTTCTACCTACCATTTATGCTACTTATCCCCTGTACCTTTTCCCTGTCTCTCCCCCTCCCACTCCCCCGCTGATAACCCTATGTCTGATATATTACTTGCCTCCATTTAGGACCAATCCAAAATAAAGACTGCAACATCTGAAATAAATAATAATTCCTTGCCTACATGTGATCTCCATTTCTGTGGTTCTGTTCCTGTTCTAGTTATTTGCTTAGTTTGTTTTTGTTTTTGTTTTTTTTAGGTTTGGTTGTTAATAGCTGTGAGTTTGTTGTCATTTTACTGTTCATAGTTTTGATCTTCTTTTTCTTAGATAAGTCCCTTTAACATTTCATATAATGAGGGCTTGGTGATGATGAACTCCTTTAACTTGACCTTTTCTGGGAAGCACTTTATCTGCCCTTCCATTCTAAATGATAGCTTTGCCGGAGAGAGTAATCTTGGATGTAGGTCCTTGCCTTTCATGATTTGGAATACTTCTTTCCAGCCCCCTCTTGCCTGTAAGGTTTCTTTTGAAAAATCAGCTGATAGTCTTATGGGAACTGGTTTGTATGTAATTCCTTTCCTCTTGCTGCTTTTAAGATTCTCTGTTTATCTTTAATCTTGGGTAACTTAATTATGTGCCTTGGTGTGTTCCTCCTTGGGTCCAACATCTTTGGGACTCTCTGAGCTTCCTGGACTACCTGAAAGTCTATTTCCTTTGCCAGATTGGGAAAGTTCTCCTTCATTATTTTCTCAAATAAGTTTTCAATTTCTTGCTCTTCCTCTTCTCCTTCTGGCACCCCTATGATTCAAATTTTGGAACATTTAAAGATGTCGTGGAGGTTCCTAAGTCTCTCCTCACTTTTTTGAATCTTGTTTCTTCTTTCTGTTCTAGTTGAATGTTTCTTTCTTCCTTCTGCTCCAATCTGTTAATTTGAGTTCTGGTTTCCTTTCCTTCACTGTTGATCCCCTGTACATTTTCCATTTTTTCACTTTTCATAGCCTTCATTTTTTCCTCTAATTTGCAACTGTATTCAACCAATTCTGTGAGCATCCTGATTACCAGTGTTTTGAACTGTGCATCTGATAGGTTGGCTATCTCTTTGTTGCTTAGTTGTATTTTTTATGGAGATTTTGATCTGTTCTTTGTGTCATTTTTTTTTTATTTTGTTTTGTTTCTGTGTGCCTGTTACATAGTAAGGGGTGGAGCCTTAGGTGTTCACCAGGGTAGGACAACCCATGTTGCTTGTTTGTGATGCTGTATGTGGGGGAGGGATCGGAGAGGGAACAATGCCGCTTGCTCTGCTTTCTGCCGGCTTTCAGTCACTTTCCCCGATACCCACAATCAAATTGGACCCTTCTGGTGCTGATTCCCAGGAGGGTGGGTTTGTGTACATTCTAGGACCCTGTGGGTCTCTCCAAAGAACTCTTCTGTGAGGCTGGGAGTTTCTCCCCAACAGGTTTTTTCAGTCAGAGGTTTGGAGGCTTCCCCCGACCCCGGACGGGAACCCTGCGTTGGGCAGTCTATCACACTCTCCAGTTGTTCCTCCCGCTTTATCTGCATGTGAATGTGGGACTGCCCAGTTCCCCAGCTGCCACCTTGCTGGGTCTGCCAGCCACTGCCTTGCCAGCCCCAGTCCTTCAGCTGCTGCCCTGCTGTGAGTCCTCTCCACCCAGCTGCCTGTCTCCTCCCCTCCTACCGGTCTGGATAAATGTTTCTTCTTGAACGGTTTGGTTGTCAGACTTCCATACAGTTTGAGTTTCTGAGTTTCTGTCAGTTCTGGTTGTTTTTTGTTTTTAAATTTGTTGTTGTCCTTTTGGTTGTGCGAGGAGGCACAGTGTGTCTACCTATACCTCTGTCTTGGCCAGAAGTCCACTTGGGGCTTAGACCCCACAGTTCTCAGGGGGAGTCCCCCCAGGAATTTCAGCTGCCACCTATGGGAGCTCAGTCAGTCCTCTTGTGCCTCTGCACTTCCTATCAGTCTTGTTGTGGTGATGTGGTTTCTTCTGTTAAGTGTTTGGTTATAAGGCTTCTCTCCAGCTAGTGTTCAGTTGTTTGTTCAGGATAATTTTTCTATAATTTACTTATAATTCCAGTCTGGTCCTGGGAGGAGGTTAGTGTGGCTTCCACCTACTCCACCACCATCTTGGATCTTCCTTACAATCCTCTTTTAAATACAGGTGCTTATTCCTCTGCTGGTATTATATCCTAAGAGCCCTGAAACACCAGTCCGAAAGAACCTATGAACCCCAATGTTCATAGCAGCACAACTTATAATAGTCAAATGCTGGAAGCAACCTAAGTGCCCATCAGTAAATGAGTGGCTCAAAAAATTATGGTACATTTACATAATGGAATTCTACGCAGCAGAGAGAAAGAAGGAGCTCCTACCCTTTGCAACAGCATGGATGGAACTGGAGGGCATTATGCTAAGTGAAATAAGCCAGGCGGTGAGGGACAAATACCGTATGATCTCACCTTTAACTGGAACATAATCAATAAAAGAAAAAAACAAACAAAATATACGCAGAAATATTGAAGTTAAGAACAATCTAACAATATCCAGGGGAGAGGGGGAGGGGGCGATGGGGGCAAGGGTTTTCAGGAACTACTATAAAGGACACATGGACAAAACCAAGGGGGAGGTGGAAGCAAGGGAGGGAGGTGGGTTTGGCTGGGGTGGGGTAGAGAGGTGGGGAGAAAATGCAGACAACTGTAATTGAACAACAATAACAATTAAAAATAAATAAATAAATACAGGTGCTGACAAAGAGTTTCTTCTTGACAAAACTCTACTGAGTGTCTTCTGAGCTTTTTCTCAACTAGGCCTCAACTTTTGACTTCCATGTTCACCTCTGTATTGTCTAATATGAATGAAAATCCTTCTAAGTCAGTTTAGCCATCTTCGCTATCTTATCGTCATCAGATATCTAGTCACGTTCTTCATCCTCCACTCCAGGTGATTGGCAGTCGTTTACATTGTATAGCTCTACTAGTGGGTGTTTAAAAGGATTGCATTGTGGTTTATTTGCATTTCTCTGATGATTAATGAAGTTGAGCACCTTTTCAAATGTTAATTGGACTTCTGAATATCCTTTTGTTGGCTTTGATTGAATCTTTTGCTTACTTATCTATTCAGTGTTCTATTCTTTTCTTATTGATTTGTAGGAGTTTCTTATGTATTCTAGATATGGAATACATATGTAGAATATTTTTGTGGTTATATAGGGTAAAAATCTCTTCTCCCAATTTGTGATTTGCCTTTTTACTCTCTTAATGATATTTTTTTGGTAAACAGATATTTTCATTATTTATATCAAAAAATAAGGTAATTTATTAATCTTTTTCATTGAATATTCTTATGGTTTTAGGGTTTTATTTAAGAAATACTTGCCTTCCCTAGGGTTATTAAAGTATTCTCCTCTGTTGTCTCCTAGGAGCATATTTTGCTTTTTACATTTAGATCTACAATCCACATAAAACTCAGGCGTGAAGTAGAGAGTTAAGTTTCACTGTTTTCATAGGGATATCCAGATTCCTTTCCCTATTCAGCAGTGTCAGTTTTTCCAAAAGTCAAGTGTGTATACATGTGATCTGATTTTTTATTTTTTATTCTATCCCAACTCTTGTGCCAAAATCACGCTCTTTTAATTATTATAACTTTATAACAAGTCTTGATATCTACTAGAGCAAGTCCTTCCACACACATTTTATAATCAGCTTGCTAATATTCACAAAAATCTGGTAGGTTCTGAATTAGGGTACCTTACACTGATAGATCAAATTGGGGTGGGGGGGTGTTGTCATTTTTATGTTATTGAGCCTTCCAAATTTTGAACTTATTATATACATCCAGGTATTTTTATATTCTTTACTTTCTCCCAATATTTTTTGTATTTTTTATTTTTTGGTAGAAATTATACACATCTTCATGGGGTTTCTCTTTAAGTATCAATATAGTTTCATGGTAAATTGTATCATTTAAAAAAATTTTATTGTTTGTGGCTGGCATATAGACATTCAGTTTATATTGTATGTTGACTTTCTTTTCAGCAAACTTGTCTGTCTGGTTATTTTTGTTAGATCCCAAAAATTGCATATGAAAAATTATTAAGACTAATTCTGGTTTTACCTCTGAGATGCAGAGAGCTATAAGAGAGTTATTCCCACCCTTAAAATAAGAAAATGCTGGACAAAACTCAAACTAATACAGATTCTGTACTCCTTAACAGAACTTCTGTCAGAAGACAAACATGTAGCTCCAAATTTAGGGAGATAGAAGATCCTACATGGAAAAACAAGATGAGAGCATTTAATTACCTGATGCAAATGCCTCCAGTTACTATATAATCCAGTAACAAAAGTCAGCTGGAAAATTGTAATAAATTGCTAAAGGCTGAGTGTGAACTAGTGTTATACAGTGAAGACCCTGGGGTTTTACACCTTTTTTGTGAGAACCTCTCCAGGAGCTCACAAGAAAAATTAGAGGTAATCCCGTGAAAATTTTCCTTACAGGGATGGCTGGATGAGGGGGACCAGAAATTGGTGCTAAAACTCTGCCCAAACCCATCTATTCTATCTCCCTTATGGAACAGAAAGCTTAATCTGCAGGGATAATGAAAACAAAAACTGTATCCTTAGGGCATTGGTGTGAGTCCACTGAAACTGGGGGACAAAACAAGAAAAAAAATTTAGCACTGGGAATAGATTCTGGCTCAGCACTAGATCTGGAGGAAGGGCAGGAACACTAGTGAAGGCCCACAAGAAGCAGGCTGACAATGTCTGACTAAAACTGAAACCATTAGAACATCAGAGAACTATGACTTTCTTACCCTCACTCCCATAACCACTCTATAAGCATCAAGTAAAAATAAGAATGGAATATAGCTAGGAAAGCTGTAAAAGACAGATTTTTCCTGGGGAGAAATACAAAGGAAAGTCTCAAAACAAAGCAGAGAGACATAAAGCAAAGTACAGAGTAGATACTGAGAGAAATACTCTGGCAAATATTCTGCACAAGGTATTGCTAAAAATGGTTGAAGCGGTGGTACACTAAGGTTAATTATAGCAACAATAAACTTCAAATCCAATTCAACTCCAGAAAAAAACTAACACAAATACCCAACATTCCTAAGGGCCTAGCAAAAGGAAAGGCATGCCTATCTTTAAGGATAAAACATATTTACCTCAGGATCTATTATCTTAATATAACACATCTGACTTTGATCAAAAAAATTGTGTGATTGTCTTAGTCTGCTCAGGCTATCATAACAAAATGCCTTAGACTGGGTGGCTTAAACAGCATAAATTTATTTCTCACAGTCCTGAAGCCTGGGAAGTCCAAGATGAGGGTGCCAGCATGCATGGTTGGGTTCTTATGAGAGCTCTCTACCTGGCTTTCAGATGGCTGTCTTCTTGTGTCCTCACACAGTGGAGGAAGAGAGAAATAAAGTTCTATGGGCACCTCTTCTCAGATAAGCACTAATCTTGTCACATCCTCGTGGCCTCATCGAAGCCTAATTTTCTCTCAAAGACTCCATCTCTAAACAGGGACTCAATATTGGATGTGGGGGGAGTGGGGGACACATACAAAATGGCAATAAAAATCAAAATCCAAAAGAAATAATCTTGAAACTTGAAAATAAGTCAATAGAAGTTGCATAAACTGGTGAAGAAGAGAAAAAATAAAATGGGGAAAAAACAGAACACAGCAACCAAAAGCTGAAGGAAAGTATCAAATGGTATAATACACATGTAATTGGAATCCCAGATGGAGCAGAGAGAAAGAATATGAGATAGAACAAATATTTGAAGCAATAATTGCCAAGTATTTTCTAAAACTAATGCCTACCCCAAACCACAGATCTAGACTGCTTTGCTGCTGTTGGAGCATCAGAGAGAGAGGAAGGAAAGGAGGAAAAAAGGGAGAGAACTGTTGATATGAGACAGAAACATCGACCAGCTGCCTCTTGCATGCTCCCTGACCAGGATGAACCTGCAACTCAGACCGATCTTCTGATAACAGAGTGAACAGCCAACGGAATCCCAGCTTATATGAAGTTTGGAGGCCAAAAATTGTAGAGGACATAGAAAAACAGATGGTGAGGAGATTGTGCTGGGACAGTAAGGTCCCTGGTATCTGCACAGGGACCTAGGCTGCTGTGGCCCCTGGCCCAGCGCCTGCTGCAGGATATGGGGAGGAGAGTTAGATCACCAGCTCCCTCCCCTACCAGAGCAGGGAGGGAAGCCCAGAACCAGGAGGGACCTGGATGATGGAGGTCACTGGGGGGAATAGAGATGAAGTGGGAGACAAACAGAGGCAGTGTACATCCACTGTGGGTGCTGGCACCAGAGAAATTGGGGTGCCAGGTAACACCATGAGAAGGGAGGAGTTGGGCTGTGTTGGACCCTGATGTGGATAGTTTCTGGACTGGTTGGAAAGTTGGGCTGTGTGAAAAGCTGTGTGCTTGTTAAGAACGGCAGGCAGCTTCTTTGTAAGGAACTCTGGAGCAGCAGCTGGCTTGCCCTGAGGAGGATTTGAGCTGCATGCACCCAGAGATTGAGTGGCTAAGTGGAACCGTGTGCCAGAGCTTGGCTTGCAATGCGTGCCCAGAGGCTGAGTGGCTGATTTGAGCCTGGCAGCTCACAGAGAGGACCTGGGCCGGAGGCTGGGCAACTGTGAATATTTCAGCCCAGACTTGGTCCCAATCCTCTCAAAACCATAGGAAGGGAAAAAAGCAAAGCCCAGTCCCCCTCTTCCTGTGGCATCCAGGAAGACCAGCAGAACTCACTGAACAGGTTTAAAGTCAGCAGGAGGCTTAGTTTTTTTTCTTTCCTTTCTCTTTTTCTCCCTTGTTTTCTTCCCCCAAGTGAGACAATAAGGCATGGAGTTACAAAAGGTCCAGAGACAGATCCAAAGGGGGAGCACAGGCTAACTGCAAAAATTGAGAAACTGAGACAAATGTCACTTTGCTAGCCCATAGAGCTGGCATTTTATTGTTTATGTGTATTATTATTATTTTTTCATTATTTTTACCACTTTCATTTTATTAGTATTTTTTTATTTCTCTTCCTTATGTTTAGTTTTCCTTGCTTTATTTCTCTGTTTAATTGCATTGTTTGACTGGTTCTCCTTATTCTCTCTTTATTGTGTTTTAATTTTCCTTCTTTCACTTCACTTGTGTTCCAATAAAACACAACTGTTGATCAGGTACTTTCTATTCTGGTTATCCAAATCATATATTTCTTGTCATATTATTGTTGTTCCAGTACTATTGTAAATAATTGTTCCATACAATTGTACACACTACACAGCAACCCTCCTTGATCTTAGCCCACTTCACTTTATTCCTGAGCATTATTATTGTTGTGGTTAACTCTGTTCTCTCTCACACTATGCCTACTTTCTCTCCTTTACTCTCACTGTATCTCATCATCTAACCTTGCACAAGTGCTCTGTTTTCTGGATTCAGTTCACAATCCTCCTCCCCTCTAACAAGAGTCTTATCTTTCACCTTTTATAAAAAGTGGCTAGTTGGGTGAAATATCACAGATAATTCTATACTTATCCAAAGAATCTCCTATCTCTTCTCTACTTGCTGGTACTTTAAATCCCATAAAATACTCTCCCGCTGTCTTAATCCATTTTGCCTACCCCCTGCCACTGATCACATACAAGAATAGGTGGGAGCTGCGAGTATCAGTATACCTGCTGGAGGAAAGAAACCACCAACAAAGGAACCACCAAAAAGTAAAAATCCAAGTACAGTAAGAGAGCCCACACAAACAGAAGAAAGGACAAACCTAGAGCATCCAGACAAAATCAAAGAGACCACACCACTGAACCCCATAGAATTCCTACTATAGAAGTTCACCCTACAAGGACAGCTAGCAAAGTGAAACATCAGGAAGCACAGAACAAACAAAAAGAGCCACCTAAAATGGGGAGACAAAAAGAGAACATGCAATCAAAAGGAATGGAAGACTCCCCACTAAAAGAGCTAAATGAAAAGGAGGTAAGCAAACTAACAGATACAGAATTCAAAATAATGGTTATAATGATGCTCAAGCAACTCATAGACAGCTACAAGGAACTGAGTGAGAACTACAATAGCATGAAAAAGGAAATAGAAACTATAAACAAAACCCAGGAAGAAGTGAACAATAAAATCTTGGAAATAAAAAACACACTAGAAGGAATTACAAGCAAGCTGGATAAAGCAGATCATTGAATCAGTGAGCTGGAGGACAAGATACAAAAAACAAAACAAAACAAAAAAAAACCCAGAAAGAGCAAGAAAAGGAAAAGAGACTGAGAAAGAATGAAGAAGTGGTAAAGGAGCTGCAAGACAACATGAAACATAATAATATCTATATAATAGGGATACCAGAAGGAGAAGAAGAGCAAGGGATAGAAAACCTGTTGAAAAAGTAATGATGGAAAACCTCCCTAATTCGATGGGAGAAAAAGTCACACAAATCCAGGAAACACAGAGATTCCCAATCAAGAAGAACCCAAAGAGACTCACTTCAAGACACATCATAATTAAAATGGCAAAATTCCAAGACAAAGAGAGAATCTTAAAGGCAGCAAGGCAGAAACAGGAAGTAACTACAAGGGAGCCCCAATAAGACAAACAGCTGACTTCTCAATGGAAACACTCCAAGCCAGAAGGGATAGGCAAGGAATATTCCAAGCAATGAAAACCAAAGGCTGGCAACCAAGACTACTCTATCCAGCAAGGCTCTCAATTAAAATGCAAGAACAAATAAGGAGTTTTCCAAACAAAAGAAGCCTCAAAGAATACACCTCCACCAAACCAGCTCTGCAAGAGATGCTAAAGGGACTGCTTTAAGAACAAAAAGAAAAAGAGAGAGAGAGGAACACAGGTATTAAGTACCTATCAATAATAACCTTGAATGTAAATGGATTAAATGGCCTAATCAAAACACATAGATAGCTCAATGGATAAGAAATAATGACCCATACATATAGTGCCTGTAAGAGACCCACCTGAGAACAAAAGACCTACACAGACTGAAAGTGAAGGGCTGGAAACAAGTATTCCAAGCAAATGGACAGAAGAAAAAAACTTGGGTAGCAATACTCAATATCAGACAAAATAAACTTCAAAATAAGGGCCATAAAAAGAGACCCAGAAGGTCACTTCAGAATACTCAAGGGAAGAATCCACCAAGAAGACATAAACTTTGTAAATATATATGCACCCAACATAGGAGCACCCAAATACATAAAGAAAATCTTGGAGGACTTCAAGAAAGATATTGACAGCAACACAATCATAGTAGGGAATTTTAACACCCCACTGTCAAAGATGGACAGATCTTCCGAACAAAATATCAACAAAGATATTGTGGCATTGAACAATGCCCTAGATGAAATGGACTTAACTGATATATATAGAGCCTTTCATCCCAAAGAAGCAAAATACACATTCTTTTCAAACGCACATGGAACATTTTCAAAGATAAACCACATGATAGGACACAAAACAAGGCTCAACAAATTCAAGAATATTGAAACCATATCAAGCATTTTCTCTGACCACAACTAGCATTTTCTAGTTTCTAGAATGAAACTAGAAACCAACCTCAAGGAAAAAATTCACAAACACTCAAAAACATGGAGATTGAATAGCATGCTATTAAACAATGAATGGGTCAAGAACGAGATTAGGGAAAAAATCAAAAAGTTTCTGGAAACAAATGAAAATGAACTCACAACAATACAAAACTTATGTGACACAGAGAAGGCAGTCCTGAGAGGGAAGTTCATAGTGATACAGGCCTACCTAAAAAAAGATAGAAACATTTCAAATAAACAACCTAACCCTATGCTTACAAAAACTCAAGGAAAAACAACAAAGACAGCCCAGAGCAAGTAGAAGGATGGAAATAACCAAGATCAGAGCAGGATTAGACAACATAGAGACTAAAAGAACAATTGAAAGGATCAACAAATCCAGGAACTGGTCCTTTGAAAAGGTAAACAAAATTGATAAGCCTTAAAACAGACTCATCGGGAAAAAAAGAGAGAGGACCCAACTAAACACAATCAGAAATGAAAGAGGAGAGATTACAACTGATACCACAGAAATACAAAGAATTGTAAGAAATTACTACGAAGAACTATATGCCAAGAAATTTGAAAACCTAGGTGAAATGGACACATTTCTAGAAAAATATAATCTTCCAAAACTGAATGAAGAAGAAGCAGAAAGCCTGAACAGACCAATAACAGCTGATGAAATTGAAGCAGTAATCAAAAGACTCCCAACACACAAAAGCCCTGGACCAGATGGTGTCAAGAGAATTCTACAAAGCATTTAACAAAGAGCTAACCCCTATCGTTCACAGGGTATTCCAAAAAATCCAAGAAGGTGGAAGACTCCCAAACTCTTTTTATGAAGTCATCATCATCCTAATCCCAAAGCCAGATAAAGGTGCACAAAGAAAGAAAACTTCAGGCCAATATTGCTGATGAACATAGATGCTAAAATCCTCAACAAAATATTGGCAAACCACATCCAGCAATTAAAAAGATCATATACCATGATCAAGTGGGATTCATCCCAGGGATGCAAGGATAGTACAAATATTCACAAGTCAATAAACATAATACATCACATAAGCAAAAACTAAGACAAAAATCACACGATCATATCAATAGATGTGGAAAGAACATTTGATAAGGTACAGCACCCATTTATGATTAAAACGCTCAGCAAAGTGGGAATAGAGGGAGCATTCCTCAACATAATAAAGACCATATATGAGAGACCTACAGCCAACATCATACTCAATGGACAAAAACTAAAAACTTTCCCACTAAGATCAGGAACAAGACAAGGTTCTCCACTTTCACCACTTGTATTCAACATAGTATTGGAAGTCCTAGCCACAGAAATCAGACAAGAAAAGGAAATAAAAGGTATCCAAATTGGAAAAGAGGAAATAAAACTGTCATTGTTTGCAGATCACATGATAGTGTACATGGAAAATCCTATAGACTCCATAAAAAAAGGCTTGACCCAATAAATGAATTTGGCAGGCTCCAAAGTCAATATTCAGAAATCAAAGGCATTTTTGTACCAACAATGAAATATCAGAAACAGAAATGAGGAAACAAATCCCATGTGATATAGAAACAAGAAAAATAAAATACCTAGGAATAAACCTAACCAAGGAGGTAAAGGACCTGTACTTAGAAAACTACACAACACTGAAGAAAGAAATTAAGGAAGACACAAACAAAGGGAAGCATGTACCATGCTCATGGATTGGAAGAATTAACATCATCAAAATGTCCATACTACCCAAAGCAATCTATAGATTCAATGCAACCCCTATTAAAGTACCAGTGGCATATTTCACAGATCTAGAACAAACAGTTCAAAAATTTATATGGAACCATAAATGATCCCAAATAGCTGCAGCAATTTTGAGAAAGAATAACAAAGTAAGTGGGATCACAATACCTGATATCAAGCTGTATTACAAAACAGCCTGGTGCTGGCATAAGAACAGACATGTGAACCAATGGAACAGAATAGAGAACCCAGAAATAAACCCAAATCTCTATGGTTAATTAATATTTGACAAAGGAGGCAGCATCATAAAATGGAGTAAAAATAGCCTCTTCAACAAATGGTATTGGGAGAGCTGGACAGTTACATGCAAAAAAAAAAAAAATGAAACTTGATCACCGACTTACACCATACACAAAAATAAAATCAAGGTGGTTAAAAGACTTAAATATAAGTCGAGTTACCATAAAAGTCCTTCAGGAGAACATAGGCAGGAAAATCTCAGATATTCCACACAGCAATATTTTCACTGATATGTCCCCTAGAGCAAAGGACATAAAGGAAAGAATAAACAAATGGGACTTCATAAAAATAAAAAGCTTCTGCATTCCATAGAAAACAGCATTAAAATGAAAAAAGAACCAACAGTATGGGAAAACATATTTGCCAATGACTCTGCAGACAAGGGTTTGATCTCCAAAATATATAAAGAACTCACACAACTCCACTCTAAGAAGACAAGCAACCAAATTAAAAAATGGGCAAAGGACTTGAACAGACACTTCTCCAGGAGGACATGCAGAGGGTTCAGAGACAAATGAAAATATGCTCAGTATTGCTAGTCATCAGAGAGATGCAAATTAAAACCACAATGAGATACCACTTCACACTGGTCAGAATGGCCATCATAAACAAAACAATAAATAACAAGTGTTGGAGAGGATGCGGAGAAAAGGGAACCCTAGTGCACTGTTGGTGGGAATGCAGACTGGTGAGGCCACTGTGGAAAACAGTATGGAATTTCCTCAGAAAACTAAAAATGGAACTGTCTTTTGACCCAACAACTCCACTGCTGGGATTATATCCTAAGAACCCTGAAACACCAATCCAAAAGAACCTATGCACCCCAGTGTTCATAGCAGCACAATTTACAATAGCCAAGTGCTGGAAGCAACCTAAGTGCCCATCAGGAAATGAGTGGATCAAAAAACCATGATACATTTACATAATGGAATTCTACTCAACAGAAAGGAGCGCCTATCCTTCGTGACAGCATGGATGGTCTGGAGAGTATTATGCTAAGTGAAATAAGCCAGGAGGTGAAAGACAAATACTGTATGATCTCACCTTTAACTGGTACCTAATCAACAAAACAAACAAGCAAGCAAAATATAACCAAAAACATTGAAATTAAGAACAATCTGACAGTAACCAGAGGGGAGAGGGGAGGGGATAATGGGGAGAAAGGGTGAAGGGTTTACAGGAACAACTATAAAGGATACATTGAGAAATACAAGGGGGCTAGAAACAGGGGGGGGATGTAGGGGTGTCTGGAAGGGGGGAAAGGCAGAAAACTGTACTTGAACATCAATAAAATTCAAAAGTATTTAATAATAAAACCCCCCACAGATCTAAGAAGCTCAGAAGACACCATGAAGGATAAATAACTAAAGCAAAACCCCAGTGCTAGGCATATCATATTTGTATTCATTTCCTAAAGCTACCATAACAAAATTCCATAGACTGGGTGGCTTAAACAGCAGAAATACATATGTCAGTTCTGAAGGCTACAAGTTAAAGATCAAGGTACTAGCAGGGGTTGCTTTGTCTGAGGCATCTACTCTTGGTTTGCAGATGGCTACCCTCTTGCTTTCTCTTCATATGTTCATCTCTCTATCCATGGATGTCATCCATGAGTCTTTTTCTCTTCTTATAAGGGTACCTGTCATATTGGATTAAGGGCCACCTTAACAACCTCATTGTAATTCAGTCACCTCTTTAAAGACTATATCTACAAATACAGTCACATTCTGAGTTACCTGGGATTAGGACTTCAACGTATGAACTTTGGGGGAACATAATTCAGTCCATACCAGTATGCAAACTACTAAAAACAAGAAAAAAATGTACACATAAAATCTACACGATCTTATTAACCAATGTCACCCCAATAAATTTAATTTAAAATATTTCCTTAACAGTCCCTTAAGAAATTCTGATTGTGATGTAAATAAAATAGAATATATCAATTGGAAGCTCAAATAAATTGTTTAAAAACTCAAAACAATAAAATAACAGAGATAATTTTGAAAATACATAGAGAAAAAAAATATTACCTGCAGAAGGACAAGGACATGAATTACAGAAACTTCCCACCCTGCAGAAACCATGCAAGTAAGAAAACAATATAGTTACATATTAAAAATGCTGAAAGAAAACTGTCAACCCATGTTCTGTGCTCAGCAAAAATATTCTTCATAAGTAATGGAGAAATACTTTTTCAGACAAATACTTATGAAATTCACTGCTGGTATACATACTTTGCAAGAAATGTACAAACAAACACAAAAAAACTTCAGGCAGAAAGAATGTGAAATAGGTAAGAAAATTGGATGTATACAAAAATTAAAATGGAATAAATAAAATGGAATAAATAAAAGTAAGTAAAATCCATTTTAGATGTAAATGTGCTAATTAAAAGATAACTATTTAAAGCAAAATAATAACTGTATTGTCTTATAGTATGTGTAAAATAGATAATGAAAAAAACACAATTTAAAATTCACTGATAAGTTCTTAAAATGCTTAAAGAAGGACTTATTTTTAAATATGACAAAATTACCCCAGAATTTAAGTGGAAATAATAATAACTATGCCTTTTGAAGATTTTGAAAAAAAAAGTAATGAAAAGCGATGGCCTTCATACATTTTAAAAGTATTTGTTGTGAACTAAATTGTATTGACTTTATACTTAACTGGGATCTTATCTGGGTAGAGAATTCTTCCTCAAAATTCTATAAATATTGTTTTGTACTCTTTTGTTATTTAGGGTTGAGTAAGAGGTCAAGCTGGTTTGTCTTGCTTTGCAGTCATTCTACTTTTTAATTTTTTTTAGCTTTTTTTTTTGTCTTTGGAGTTTAAAATGTTTGCAATACTTACCTGAATAAAAATTTACCTTCTCAAATTTTTTGACATTCTGAACTCTATGAGTTCCCTAATAGTGCTCGTTTTAGTTTACATGTGACTTCTTTTGGTAATAGTTTCTGCTTCATGACTTTTATGTTTCTTTACAAACATATCTCTTAATTTTAGGATACTGTTTTTTCCCCCAGGCTTCTATTTGAGGAATCATCTCTTTGACCAATTTAATCTCTGGTTATAGTAGGAATGAAATAATAAAAGCAGTGGCTTTTGTTTTCCATCCTTGGTTGTACAGCTCTCATAAGAGGACACCCCGGGGTCCCCGGAGTTCATTAAAATCCTCCATAATCTTGGGATGGAAATCAGCAGGGGAAAGCTACTGGCTCCCAGTCCACGTACGTAATAAATCACACTTTTTATTGTCTTACCCAAATCTATAAAATGTTGTTTTATTCTATCTTATAGATGCAGAGATCTCCCCCACCCCCCCCCCCTTTTTAAGTATCTTACTTTCTAATTGTTTTTTGGTTGTTGTTGTTTGTTTTTTGAGGGAATTTCAAGAGGGAGGATTTTTTTAAAAGATTTTATTTATTTATTTTTAGAGAGGTGAAGGGAGGGAGAAAGAGAGGGAGAGAAACATCAATGTGTGGTTGCTTCTCATGCGCCCCCTACTTGGGAACCTGGCCCACAACCCAGGCATGTGCCCTGACAGGGAATCAAATCAGCCACCCTTTGGTTTGTAGGCCAGCACTCAATCCACTGAGCCACACCAGCCAGGGCTCAAGAGAGAGGATTTTTAGTCCGCCTCATCTTCATGTTGTGTCTGGAACTCAAGCCACTGAATTATTTCTTTAAACATATAAGTAGAGCTAGGTCAATGAATTCAAATGCGAGGAAAAGGTTAAATTTCTTCCACAAGTGTCAGCTAACTCTGACAAAAGAGGAAAGAGGAACAACTTTTGTTAAAGAAAAGTACAGGGTATAGAGTCATTGAGAAGGAAGGCTTTCACAGGGCGAGAGGGATTGCTCCTCCTTCCACTGTAACGCGAACTAGCACAGACAGAGACGAGTAAGGTCATTCCTAGACATTAGCCCAACGGTGGACATAACCAGGATGGATCTTGGATGGTGAGTAAACATTGTATTTATTCTTTGAAAGGCAACTTTGAATTAAGTGACCTCAGTGACAGGCTGAGGTTTAGGATGGGTGCTGTTTTCTGTCCTTCCTGCCCAAGAATGCTAATATGTATTAAGGACATATTTACACAGAAGCCAAAAGTACAAACACTGGGGAGAAAGAATGGTCTATTCTAGAAAGCAGTAGCTGAAGTCCCAAAGCCATTCTCTCCTTCTTGGAACATCTATTGTAGGTTGATTATAGAGCTCCAAGGAAGGGAAGCTTTTAAAAAAATTTCTGTGAAAGACATTTGACTGCCACTTGAAGGAGAGAATTACTGAGCTGCCCAAAATTTTATTGCTTGTTGTTTTTTTTAAGTGCCTAATTTAAATTTTGTAAATTCTTTTCAAATATTTCAATGTCGGCAGTTGTTGATTTTCAGAATCATGAAATTTTAAAATATCTACATAAGGATGGCAGATAATAGGGGGAAAATATTGTGTCTACCAAGATCAGTTTGGTCTGAGGATGGGATAATAAGATAGAGAAGGTAGAAAGGGACAGGCCAAGGAAAAGGAAGAGGAAGAAGAAGTATAAATAGAAAATGCAGAACCTAAATAATGAGTCACAAATAGGCCTTGGGAGATTCTGAGTAGGGTAAGGTGGTGGAAAAAAGGAGAGTAATTCAATTAGCTACTGAGTATTGAGTGTGCTTTGTGTGCTGTGTACTTTACTACTGTTGTTTCACTGAATTTTAATCTTTGCAATGACTCTCAGGCAGATAATATTGTCACTGTGTTTTATGAATGAGATAAGTAACTGTGGCTGAAGAGGCTAAAGGTCCCACTGCTCTTAAGGAGTAGAGCCAAAAATCTTTCTTGCCACTTGGTTCCACACCACAAAGTTTCTCCATGCCCTGGCAGGCCCCTATGTCAGTGACTTAATGGGGAGGGGTCACAGCCACACTTCTCTTGGATCATGGCAGTTAGGGTCATTATTTATTATTGTTCTTTGAAAATCTAAGTAACTCTCATCTACCCAGTGCTTACTGGTTTGGGAAACAGCTTTGTTGCTTTTATTTTAGAAAATTAGAATTTAATTTCCAAGTAAAGATTTCTTTTCCCTCCAGTGGAATTCTGAAATATTACACATGTATGAACATTGTGTAGATTCTAGATCCTCTTTGTTTAAAGAGATTATGAGCAGGAATTTCACAATATAAATAGCCACAATATAAAAATAATGTTTAGTCTTATCTGAAATAAAGAAGTGCAAATTAAAATAATGAAATAGTATTTTTCTTTTATCAAAGTGGCAAATATTTTGTTTAAAAAGCAAGCAAGCAAGCAAAAATTCTACATGTTCCTAAGGAGACAGGAACATTTATACCCTTATTATCAGAGGGTGGTAATATAGTCTTTCTGGATGATAATCTGGTGACACATATCGAAAGCCCTTAAAATGTGTTTCCTTTAACCAAGCAATTCAACTTTTAGGAATTTATTGTAAGGACACAATCATATATGTTTGTAAAGTTTTAGTGATGTGGATATTTTTCTTGCCCTTGTTTCTAATAGGGAAAATCTTGGAAACAACTTAAGTTTCTAAAGATAGGTAACTGGTTTATTAGGGAATGTCTAGAATAGAATACCTCACAATAATTAAAAATGCTATTGTAGAACAATTTTTGATGTGTTTAGATTAAGAACAAAAAAAAGCAGAATGTACAATTCTACTACTTTTATACATGATACTTGTATACACGCAATGTTAATCAGATATGTAGGTGATTTCTATTCTCTACTTTGTGCTTTTAAACTTGGATTACATCTGTAGGCAGAAAAAGAAAATTAGATACCTAAAAAAACAGAAACCAATAACTCATAGTTTGTGAAATGTCATTCTTAGGGCTTTGGCACTTTGTGTTTAACTTTTTATCTCTTGACTCCTCTTCAAAAATACCTACCTTACCCATAATTCACTAGATCTTAATAGGCCTGTTTTCATAGAATGGTCTATGTGAAAGAGACCAGAGCTCTCATTTCCTTATTTTATGGATGCAATGGCATGGCCCTAGAGCGACACATGGGAGGAAGAACAGTGTAGTGGTTAAGTGGTTACACTTTGGAACCGGAGTGCTGGGGTTTGAATCTCAGCTTCTCCCTCCTTCTAGCTATGTGACCTTGGCCAAGTTGCTTAACAGTTGTAATCCTCAGTTTGTTATCTGTATAATGGGGATAACTGTGGCTTGTCATAAGGTGGTTGTGAGGTTTTAATGAGTTAATCCATGTAAAGTGCTTAGAACCTTGTTCGGATAACTACTAAGTAATTATTATTAGTTGTTTTTCTACTGTTACTGTTATGATTAACAAATAGAAGAAAAATGATTTGTCCAAGATTACACAACTACTTGATGGCAATATTAGGACTAGAATTCAGGAAGGTTATTCTTCAAGCAGGTACTTAATGCCCTCTGAGCCTGTCAGGACAACCCCAGACTGGGCTCCGAGGGGAGCTGACCTGAAGTAGGCAGAGCCCAAGTACAGGCCTGCCACTTCTTCTTCTTTTTTTAAATTTAATCTTGTATATTTTTATATTACCTTATACTCCCCTTATATTCCCCTACCTCCAGCAATCACGACACTGTTGTCCATGTCTATGAGTACTTTTTCCTTTTTGCTCAATCCATCCACCCTCTAAAGCACCCCCCTCCAACTAGCTGTCATCCTGCTCTCTGTCCCCACTTTCCTTGTTTGTTCAGTTTGTCCATTAGATTCCACATATGAGTGAAATTGTATGGTATTTGTCTTTCTCTGACAAAGTCAGACACTTCTGGTTACAGTGGGAAACCAAGTGCTGGAGAAGAGGGTGAGGCTAAGGAAGCTAAGAGCCAGGTTAGGCACAGAGATAAAGCCTGGAGCAGAAGAGACGACTCAGATACTTTTATAGACCACTAGCTATGGGCTTCATGATGGGTCAACATGGTTTAAAGACCCCAGGTCTGGGTGATTAAATAGACAAATAGGGTGCATGGGGGAATTGCAACTATTGCTGCAAGAAGATGCCTGACCGATAGTAATAAAAAAGAATGAGGTGGAAGCTGGGGAGGGTCCAGGACAAAGAGCCTCCAGAGCCCAGGCATCCAGCTGTGATTATCCTAAAGTCACAGCCTACCTATGACGAGCCATAAACAAGCAAAGATAATGATAAAATTTGCTTTAAAAATTCCTCTGGCAGCAGAGCACAGAAGTGATTTGCGGTGACAAGATCATTTAGAAAACTATTATAATAATTCAAGAAAAGGTGTTAAGGGTATGAAACCAGGGCAGTTATGGTGGGGTCAGACAGGCAAGGATGCATTTAGGAAATTTTTAAAACTAGAATTGACAGGATTTGGGTTTTGGCAAGTGTGGAGCTTGGAAGGAGAGGTCTAAGTACACAGTAGCATTCTTCATAAAACGGGGAATATGTAGGAAGTGGACTGGGTTTGGATTGGGAGAAAAAGAGGGAAGAAGTTGAGTTCATTTTTTAACACACTGCATTAGAGATCCTGTGGAGCAGCTGAATGGAGATGTGCGAGTAGACAAACATATATACAGGCACAAAGCTCAAGCAAGAGTTATGGGCTGGAGTAGACATTAAGAGTCTTCAGCATAAGTATAGCTGATTGTTGAATTTCTTGTTGTGGGTGAGATCACTAGGGAGAGACGGTGGAGTGAGAAGAAGCCAAGGATGAAACCTGTAAAACTTTGATATTTAAGAAGGTAGAAGAGGATGAAGAGTCCCAAACAGACACCAAGGAGGGCCTACAGAGTTTGGAGCAAAGCAGGAGAGAGGTGCAGGAAAGAGGAGGATGTATCCATGGAAAGACCAAGCACATTTACTTAACTTCTACATTGAGCACATGTGATACAACAGGAAAAGTGACTCTAGGGACTCAGTGTTAAGGATTGAATTGTGTCCTCTCAAAATTCATATGTTGCAGTCTTAACCCCATACCTCAGGATATGATCATGTTTGGAGATAATCAAGTTAAAATGAATTCATCCAGGTGGGCCCTAATCTAAGATGACAGATGTGCTTATAAAGAAGAAATTTGGACGCACGGAACCAAGATGGCGGCATAGGTAGACATACTGCGCCTCCTTGCACAACCAGAACTGACAGAAAATCGAACGGCAAGGAAGTCCGACACCAAGGAAATAAAAAATAAACATTCATCCAGACTGGTAGGAGGGGCAGAGACGTGCAGCCGGGGTGGAGAGGACTCGCATTGCCGTGGCGGGACTGAGACTGGCGGAGTGAGGGACCAACAGGGCAGGCAGTGTGACCACTAGCAGACCCTGCGGCCCCACAATCGCGCAGATAAACCGAGAGGGCCGGACTCAGAGTGGTGGAGAGCGGGGCAGGCAGAGCGGTGGGTAGCACCTGGCGGCCCCACATTTGTGCACAGATAAACCGGACAAACGGCGGGGAGCAGAGCAGACCGCGCAACTCAGGGCTTCAGCGCGGGGAAATAAAGCCTCAAACCTCTGATTGAAAATGCCCCTGGGGATTGGGGTGGCAGCAGGAGAGACTCCCAGCCTCACAGGAGAGGTCATTGGAGAGACCCACAGGGGCCTAGAGTGTGTACAACCCCACCCACTTGGGAACCAGCACCAGAGGGGCCCAGTTTGATTGTGGGTAGTGGAGTGAAAGATTGAGGTCCGGTGGAGAGTGGAGCGGGCGCCATTGCTCCCTCTCGGCCCCTCCCCTACCTACAGCATCTCAGTGCAGTGACCAGCGTTACCCCGCCCCAGGGAACACCTAAGGCTCCGCCCCTTTAAGTAACAGACACGCCAAGACCAAAAAAAAAAAAAAAGGCCCAAATGACAGAACACTTCAAAGCTCCAGAAAAAATACAACTAAGCGAGGAAGAGATAGCCAACCTATTGGATGCACAGTTCAAAACACTGGTTATCAAGATGCTCACAGAATTGGTTGAATTTGTTCGAAAAGTAGATGAAAAAATGAAGCCTATGCTAAGAGAAACAAAGGAAAATGTACAGGGAACCAATAGTGATGCGAAGGAAACTGGGACTCAAATCAACGGTGTGGACCAGAAGGAAGAAAGAAACATCCAACCAGAAAAGAATGATGAAACAAGAATTCGGAAAAATGAGGAGAGGCTTAGGAACCTCCAGGACATCCTGAAATGTTCCAACATCCGAATTATAGGGGTGCCAGGAGGAGAAGAGGAAGAACAAGAAATTGAAAACTTAGTTGAACAAATAATGAAGGAGAACTTCCCTCATCTGGCAAAGGAAATAGACTTCCAGGAAGTCCAGGAAGCTCAGAGAGTCCCAAAGAAGCTGGATCCAAGGAGGAACACACCAAGGCACATCATAATTACATTACCTAAGATTAAACAGGAGAGAATCTTAGAAGCAGCAAGAGAAAAGGAGATAGTTACCTACAAAGGACTTCCCATAAGACTGTCAGCTGATTTCTCCAAAGAGACCTTACAGACAAGAAGGGGCTGGCAAGAAGTATTCCAAGTCATGAAAGGCAAGGACCTACATCCAAGATTACTGTATCCAGCAAAGCTGTCATTTAGAATGGATGGGCAGATAAAGTGCTTCTCAGATAAGGTCAAGTTAAAGCAGTTCATCATCACCAAGCCCTTATTCTATGAAATGTTAAAGGGAGTTACCTAAGAAAAAGAAGATCAAAAATATGAACAGTAAAAATGACAGCAAATTCACAGTTATTAACGACCACACCTAAAAAAAAAAACAGGAGCAAACTAAGCAAACAACTAGAACAGGAACAGAACCGTAGAGATGGAGATCACATGGAGGGGTGTCAATAGGGGAGTGGGAGGGGGAGAGAGGGAGGAAAGATACAGAGAATAAGTAGCATAGATGATAAGTGGAAAATAGACAGGGGGAGGGTAAGAATAGTGTAGGAAATGTAGAAGCCAAAGAACTTATAAGTATGACCCATGGACATAAAGTATAGGGGGGAATGTGGGAGGGAGGGGGTGGGCAGGTTGGAGTGGAGTAAGGGGGGTGGGAAAAGGGGCAACTGTAATAGCATAATCAATAAATACATTTTTAAAAAAAAGAAATTTGGATACAGAAACACACATAGAGGAAAGATGATGTGAACAGCCATAGAGAAGACGGCCATCTACCCAGCAAGGAAAGAGGCCTGGGAGAGATCCTTCCCTCACAGACCCTGGAAGGAATTAGCACTGCTGATACCTTCATTTTGGACCTCTGGCTTTCAGAACTGTGAAACAACAAATTTTTGTTGTTTAAGCCAGTCAGTTTGTGGTACTTTGTTACTATATCTATCAATGTAAAAATGTCCAAACCTGAAGAGAATTTTTATAAGAGTTTATTTGAGCCAAACTGACAACAATTGCTAGGAAGCGAGGTCTCAAATGCTCTCAAGAGTGACAGTTTTTCATTTTCTTTTATGCATTTGGAATTAAGGAGGGAACATAAGGAAGATTACATAAAGGCGAGAAAAAGCAAGGCAGAGATTGGATTACAGGATAGTTAATAAGATTATGTGATCTTTTGAGGGTGGTTACTCTTCTGAGGGGTCTTAAAAAGAGGCATTTCAACAGTGTGTTAACCTAGATGTACAAAACCAATGGACAAGGCTTGCTTAAGGCAAAGATAAATCTTTTACTAAAGATGTTATATGCCTGGGACCTGCCTAGTTAGGAATTTTTTACCAATCACCCTGGGAGGTTATTTCAGTTAGATTTATTACAGCTCCCTTTTCATTCACAATCCCTGGCAAACTAATAAACTTGGTGAATATGCATAATACCTTGGTAAGAGTGCATTCAGCCAGAGAAAGAAACTAAACAAATGGCTCAGACATGGGAGGGGGAGTGTCCAAAAAGGATTAGGTTACCTAAACTAAGAGGAGAAAGATGTTTCACAAAGCAGAGGGTAGTCACAAGGTCAAATTCTGCAGAAAGGTGAAGTAGGAGAATGACTAAAAATGTCAGTCTCAAGGCCTTCAGGGACCTTTTAGAACATTCCCAGTTAAGTAGGAATAGATCTCAGAGAGCTGAGAATATGGAGACAGCAGATAGACCACTGCTGCAGAACATTTGCTGATGAAAGGGACCTTTTCATTGGACCCAGCTCACCTCTGCTATCATAAAGAGCTGCATGGAAAACAACTTAGAGTCGAGTTAGCTAGACCTAGAGGCTCCTCCAAATTAATAGCTAAACACAAGAGGGAAGAGTCGATACTTCTTACTCCACCCAAAACTGCTTTGGGAAGGATCTCAGGAAGAAAAGGATTTTTGCAGTTGTCACTTTATATACTGGGATTTTGGTATGAAAACATATTCTATTTTGTTTCATTAAGCCATAAGAAAGTTGTTATTCAGTGCTTCTCAGAGATGAAACCCATTTTGAATATGGTGATGTAAAGAAGAAAACAAGTTCTAGTGAAATTTTGGGAATGACCTATAAATTAAATAAGCAGGAAAAAACATAGAATTGGAATGGATACGCACTAAAGCATTTTCTTAGAAAGCTTTGAACTTTAAATGAGGGCCTAAAATATCCTTTCTGTAGTCTCAGGGATATTATTGGCAAAATAATCCAAATGTCACAGTTCTATATTAGGAGATCAAATTAATCAGATTTGGCTGAAAGATCTAAGACCTAATTTTAAAAAAAAGAATGAGCATTTAAGGAAACCAATTAGTTAAGGAAACCAATTAGTCACTACTATCCAGGAGCAAATAATGAGGTAAAACCTGAAGTAAGTAACTACCCAAAGGTAAATCTAGATCATCACCCAATCTTACAACTATTTTCAACCAACTAAACAATAAATCTTTATCAAGAACCTGATAGTTTTAAGAATAAACTTAAAGAATACTCTAAAACAATACAGAAGAAATAGCCAACATGGAGTTTTAAGAGTCTAATTGGGAATAGATAACAACAATTATAAATTACAAAAGCAATCCATGCAGTTAGTAATTGTGATTTTTATTTGTTAATTTAATTTCATTGTATTTTTCCCATTACCATTTATACCCCCATCACACCCCACTCCCCCCAGTAATCACCACACTGTAGTCCATGTGTCCTTTTTCCTTTTTGCTCCATTCCTACACCCTCTCACCTCCCCCCCACTGGCACTCATCCTGCTCTCCACCTGTGAGTCTGTCCCCATTTTCTTTGTTAATTCAGTTTGTTCATTGGATTCCGCATACGAGTGAAATCATATGGTATTTGTCTTTCTCTGACTGGCTTATTTTACTTAGCATTAATATTCTCCAGGTCCATTCATATTGTTGAAGAGGGTAAAACTTTCTTCTTTTTTATGGCCAAGTTGTATTCCACATGTAAATGTCCAATAGTTGTTTTATCCACTCATCTACTGATGGACACTTGGGCTGCTTCCATGTCTTGGTGATTGTAAATAATACTGCATTGAACATAGAGGTGCTCATGTTCTTTCAAATTAGAGTTTTGGTTTCCTTCAGATATATTCCCAGAAGTGGGAAGCTGGGTCAAAAGGCAGATGCTTTTTTAATTTTTTGAGGTATCTCCATTAGCCTTCCACAATGACTATACCAATCTGCATTCCCAGTGCAACATTCCCAGTGCAAAAGGGTTCCCCTTTCTCCACATCCTGTCCATCACTTGTTGTTTGTTGATTTATTGATGATAGCTATTCTGACAGGTGTGAGATGATACCTCATTGTGATTTTAATTTGTTTTCCTGATGATTAGGGATGTTGAGCATCTTTTCATATGTCTATTGGCCATCTGTATGTCCACTTAGAAGAAGTGTCTATTTAGATCCTTTGCCCTTTTGTTAATATGGGTTGTTAGTTTTTTTGGTATTGAGTTTTGTAAGTTCTTTATAAATTTTGGAAATCAACCCCTTATTAGATATATCAACAAATATGTTCTCCTATTCTGTGTTTTTATTATGTTGATGGTTTTCTTTGCTGTGCAAAACTTTTTAGTTTGATGTAGTCCCATTTGTTTATTTTTTTCTTTTGTTTCTCTTGCCTGGGAAGATATATCAGATAAAGTATTGCTACAAGCAATGTCTGAGATTCTGCTGCCTATGTTTTCTTCTATGATTTTTATGGTTTCCAGTGTAACATATAAGTCTTTGATCTGTTTTGAATTTATTGTTGTATGTGGTGTAAGAAGGTGGTCTAGTTTCACTTTTCTGCTTGTATCTATCTAATTTTCCCAGCACCATTTATTGACTAGACTATCTTTAGCCCATTATATGTGCTTGCTTCCTCTGTCAAATATTAAGTAATTAACTATAATGGTGTGGGTTTATATCTGGGCTTTCTATTCTGTTCTACTGATCTACGTGTCTGTTCTTATTCCAGGAACATGCTGTTTTGATTATGATGGCCTTACAGATAGTTTGGTATAGGTAGCATGATTCCTCCAATATTGCTCTTCTTTCTCAGGATTGCTGTTGCTATGCAGGACATTTGTGGATCCATATAAATTTTTGAAATTTTTGTTCTAGTTCTGTGAAATACATCATTGGAATCTTGATAGGAATTGCATTGAATCTATAGATTGCTTTGGGTAGTCTGGACACTTTAGTGATGTTAATTCTTCCTATCCATGAGCATGGTATGTGCTTCCACTTATTTGTATCTTCTTCAGTTTCTTTCTTCAGTGTTGTATAATTTTCTGAGTACAGGTCTTTTACATCCTTGGTTAGGTTAATTCCTAGGTATTTTATTCTACTTGAAGCAATTGTATATGAGATTATTTTCTTAGTTTCTCTTTTTGTTAATTTGTTAATGGCATATAAAAATGCAGCTGATTTCTAGATATTAATTTTGTTACCTGTTCTTTGCTGAATTCATTAATCAGTTCTAGTAGTTTCTTGGTGGAATCTTTGGGGTTCTCATGGCATCTGCAAATAAAGATGGTTTTACTTCTTCGTTTCCAATATGGATGCCTTTTCTTCTTCTTGTTATCTAATTGCTGTGGCTAGGACTTCCAGCACTATGTTGAATAAGAGAGTTGAAAGCAGGCAATGGATTTGTCATATGTGGCCTTTATTATGTTAAGATATGTTCCCTCTAGTCCCACTGTGTTTAGAGTTGTTATCATAAATGGCTGCTGGATTATATCAAATGCTTTTTCTGCATCTATTCATATGATAATGTGGTTTTTATCCTTCATTTTGTTTATGTGATGTATCACATTTATTGATTTGTGAATGTTGTACCAAACTTGCATTCCTAGAATAAATCCCACTTGATCATAGTGTATGATCTTTTTGATGCATTCTTGTATTCAGTTTGCTAATATTTTGTTGAAGATTTTTTCATCTATGTTCATCAGAGTTATTGGCCTATAATGTCCTTTCTTTGTAGTGTCTTTATCTGGTTTTGGAATGAGGATAATGGTGGCTTCATAAAATGAGTTTGGGAACCTTCCCTCCTCTTGAACTCTTTGAAATAGTTTGAGAAGGAGAGGTGTTAGCTCTTCTCAGACTGTTTGATAAATTTCACCTATAAAGCCATCTGGCCCAGGGCTTTTTTTGTTGTTGGGAGTTTTTGATTACTGCTTCAATTTCATTAGGTGTAAACTGCCTGTTCGGATTCTCTGATTCTTCCTGATTTAGTTTTTGAAGATTGTATGTTTCTAGGAATTTATCCATTATAACCAGGTTGTTCAGTTTGTTGTCATGTAGTTGTTCATTATATTTTCTTAGTCCTTTGTATTTCTGTGGTGTCAGTTGTTATTTCTCCTCTTTCATTTCTGATTTTATTTATTTGGGTCCTTTCCCTTTTTTTCTTGATGAGTCTTGTTAACGGCTTGCCAATCTTTTTTCTCTTTTCAAAGAACCAACTCGTGGATTCATGGATCTTTTGTATCATATTTTTAGACTCTATTTCATTTATTTCTGCTCTGATCTTTATTATTGCCTTCTTTCTACTCACTTTGGACTTCATTTGTTGTTCTTTTTCAAGTTCCTTTAAACATAAAGTCAGATTGCTTACTTGAGCTTTTCCTTTTTTTTGTTTGTTTTTTGAGATAGGTCTGTAATACTATGAATTTCCCTCTTGGGACTGTTAGTCCTATGTCCCACAGATTTTGGGTGGTTGTGGTGTCATCTTCCTTTGTTTCAAGGTATATTTTAACTTCTTTCTTGATCTTGTGTAGACCCATTCATTATTTAATAACATGTTATTTAGCTTCCATGTCATGTATTTTTCAGTGTTCTTCTTGTGATTGACTTCTAGTTCCATAGCATTGTGGTCAGAGAAGATGCTTGATATTATTTCAGTCTTCTTAAATTTATTGAGACTTGTTTTGTGTCCTAGCATGTGGTCTATCCTAGAAAACATTCCGTGTGCACTTGAAAAGTATGTATATTCTGCTGTTTTGGGGTGAAATGCTCTGAAGATATCAATTAAATCCATTTGATCTAGTGTGTCATTTAAAGGCACTGTCTCCTTGGTGATTTTTTGTCTGAAAGATCTATCCATTGAAGTCAGTGGGGCATTAAAATCCCCAGCTATGATGTATTTCTGTTGATCTCTCCCTTTATGTCCCTCAAGATTTACTTCACTTATTTAGGTGCTCCTATGTTGAGTGCCTAAATGTTTACTTGAGTTATATCCTCTTGTTGGATTATTCCCTTTATCATTATGTAGTGTCTTTCTTTGTGTCTTATTACAGCCTTGGTTTTAAAGTCCATTTTGTTGGATATCAGTACTGCTACTCCAGTTTTTTCCCTTTTCACTTGTAGGAAATATCTTTTTCCATCCCCTCAGTCTGTGTGTATCTTTCAATCTGAGATGAGTCTCTTGGAGGGAGTATATATGGGTCTTGTTTTCTTATCAGTTCATCTACCCTATGTCTTTTGATTAGAGCATTTAAGCCATTTATATTTAATGTGATTATTGATAGATATGTATTTAGCACCATTTTATTGTTAGACTATTTTCCTGTTTTTCTTCTTCTTCTTCTTCCTCCTTCCTTCTCCTTTTCCTTCTTAATGCAAGCCCTTTAACATTTGTTGCAATACTGGTTTGGTGTTAACAAACTCCTTTAGCTTTTTCTTGTATGGGAAGCTCCTTATTTCTCCTTTAATTTTAAACAATAGCCTTACTGGGTAAGGTAGTCTTGGTTATAGGTCATTGCTATTCATCACCTTGAATATTTCACAACACTCCCTTCTGGCCTGAAATGTTTCTGTTAAGAAATCAGATGATCTAATTGGTGCTCCATTGTGGGTAACTACCTGCTTTTCTCTTGTGGCTTTTAGGATTCTCTCCTTGTCTTTAAGCCCTGTCATTTTAATTTAGATGTGTCTTGATGTAGGCCTCTTTGGGTCCTACTTTTGGGAGACTCTCTGAGCTTCCTGGACTTGTGTGTCTTATTCCCTCACCAGGTTAGGGAAGTTTTTCATCATTATTTCTTCAAATACATTCTCAAGCCCTTGCTTGCTCTCTTCTCCTTCTGGTATTCCCATTAGCAATTGTTGTTACACTTCATGTTGTCCAAAATGTTTGTTAAATGTATGGATGACCCATGGACGTGGACCACAGGGTGGGGATTAACTATGGGAGCAGGTGGTGGGTGGGGCTGGCAAAAGCAATGGGGGAAAATTGTAATAGAACAACAATTTAAAAATATATATAAATTTTCAGTTTAAAACCCATACTTAAAAAAAATACAGCTCAGTATATTATGAGGTTTTCTCCCTTTGCTTCTGCTCAATAGTTAGTGTATAAAAACTTGACAGGTTAGGCAATTTGAATATAATATATGATACAAAACTCATGTGGACAAATTGCGTCTTGCCAATATTTTGAATGCAAGTCAAGTCACAGATTTCCCAAAGAAATTTTTTATGATCTCAGTAGTATATTAATAGTTTTACTTATGTACTCAGGTAACCATGCTAGAAAATAATCCCTAGTACAATTCATTTGGCCTCTGTAAAATTGATTTAAAAAACAAAAAATCCTTATACACTGGTCAGTCTAAGCCTCATGGACAAAATGCCCATTTCCCATGAGTGGACACTAACATGCTTGGGTTTCCACAGTGCCATTTAACATATTGTTCTAATTTAGTTGAGTAAATGTTCTTCTAATAGCCCCTGGGAGCTACTCTGCCTTATATTGTGCCTATCTCAATGAAGGTGGTACCTGATACTTATAAAATATTGGTAAATAAATATATCTTTGAAGTGATATTAAACAAGGACCAGTATGGCAAATTGCAAAAATTAAAACTTTTTGCTTCCTCAAAAAAAAAAAGTGTTAAGCTCACCTTTTTGTTTTAAAATTCTTTCTTTTTCTGCTCTGCCTGAATGTTTTTTTCTACCTTGTCTTCCAAATCACTGATCGATTCTCTGCTTCATGCAACCTACTGTTTATTCCTTCCAGTGTATTATTTATTTCAGATATTACAGTCTTTATTTGTGACTGGTCCTTTTTTATGGATTCTATGTCTTTTTATCAAACTACTGAGTATCCTTATAACCACTACTCTAAACTCTCTATCTGATGTATTGTTTGCCTCCTTTTCATCCAGTTGTTCTTCTGGAGAATTCTCTTGTTTGTTCATTTGGGTTCTGTTTCTTGATTTTTCCACTTTGGCTGCTTCTTAGTATTTTTCACCTTAGTTGTTAAACTGATCAGTGATACTGCCTCAAGCTGTAATCAGTAGCCTAGCTTAAGCACCACAGGGTGGGGCAGAGTAGTTCCTGTGGGCGGCCTATTACTCCCCCTCAGGTTGATGCCACTTTAAGAGGAGTGTTCTGCCTAAGAAAGATGGCTTCTGCAGTCTGGAGAATGACTCAGCACAGGGATCATGGCAGTTGTTCCTTCAATTCTCTCCCCAGATCCACCAACCCCAAACTCTCCTCAAATGTCTCTAGTCTACTCTGCACTCCCTCTGCCAGAGCCCAGGGTAAGTGGCTGCAAACAAAATTTTGTACACTGGCCCTTTAAGAGGCTCTCTGCATCTCCAACCATCTCTCCCTTTCAGAAACCCTGCTACTTTTCCCAGCTGGATGTTATCTGGGTTACTTTCTGGCTCTGGTGCTATAGGCTGGGGAACCCAGCTTGGGGTTTAGACCCCACATTCTCAGGGGTAACCCCCCAGCTGCTAAAATATCCCTCCAGAACTTTGGCTGCCACCTTTTGGAGCCCAGCCCCAGCCCTCTCTCATCTCCTCGGCATTCCCTACCAGTCTTGTTGCAGTGAAAGGGGTTCTTCTATCTATCCTTGGTTATGAGGCTTCCCTCCAGCCAGGGTTTAGTTGATTATTCAGGATGATTTGTCTACAATTTGTTTGTAATTCCAGACTGGTCATCAGAGGAAGTTAGTGTAATTTCCACTTACTCCTCTGCCATCTTGGATCTCAATAATTGTGACTTTCAAAAAATAAATATAAGTGGCAAAAATATTCTCATTAGATATTAAAGAAACACCAATTCAAACACTAATTAAATATTTTCATTTGTTAAACTAAACAGTAAACAAACAAATGAATGATCTAATTAAAAAATGGGCAAAAGATTTACAAAGTTATTTCCTCAAAGAGGATCTGTAAGTACAGAGGACAAGTAAGTACATGAAAAGATGTTCAATATCATTAGCCATTATGGGAATTAAAACCACAGGGAGATATCACTACACACCTATCAGAATAGCTAGAATAAAAACTAAGAACATAACCCCATCATAAGTTGAGAAGCATCTGTACAAGCAAATACTGCCTATTTCTCTGTGTTCTAGCAATTTTTTCAGTTCACTCAGCACCTGTGTTCCAAGCATGTGCCACACATTAAAATTACACCAAAGATGAGTAAATATGATTTCTGTCCTCAAGGAGCTTAGTTTAGTGGTAAATATATCAAATGTGATTTTTTAAAAATAGCAGTGGAGTGTATGAAGTTGCACAGGAGCACAAAGGTAGCTGTCTTCCATTTGTCTGTAGGCAGTCTTGGGTCTTGAATAAGTGCCAGAGTTTTGAGTCAGTCAGGCTGGTGTCATGTAATAAGTAGTTAATAAGTAGTTTTATACATATTAGCAGTATCATCTTGGGGAAGCTATCCAACTGCCTGAGCATCAGTGCCCCCATCTATAAAATGCAGCTATTAGCACTTAACCAATATCTTGAAGGTTTTAAGAATTTATAATGGATGTAAAATCTTGTGGAAATAAAATATTTTAGTCTTCACATTCTTTCCTTTAAGATCTATTATTTCTTTTTTTAATTTTATTTTTCAATTACAGTTTACATTCAATATTATTTTATATTAGTTTCAGGTATACAGCATAGTGATTAGATAATCATATACTATACAAAGTATTTGCCCCAATATTTACAGTATGCATCTGGCACCATACATAGTTATTACAATATTGTTGACTATATTCCCTATGCTGTACTTTACATCCTGTGACTATTTTGTAACCACCAATTTGTACTTCTTAATTTCTTCATTTTTTCAACCAGTCTCCTGACTCCCCTCTCCTCTGGCAAATGTCTGTTCTCTGTGTCTATGAGTCTGTTTCTATTTTGTTCATTTATTTTGTTCTTTTTTTTTTTTAAATATATTTATTGATTATGCTATTACAGTTGTCCCATTTTCCCCCCCACTCCACTCCATCCTGCCCACCCCCCTCCCTCCCACATTCCCCCCCCCATAGTTCATGTCCATGGGTCATACTTATAAGTTCTTTGGCTTCTACATTTCCTACACTATTTTTACCCTCCCCCTGTCTATTTTCCACCTATCATCTATGCTACTTATTCTCTGTACCTTTACCCCCCTCTCCCCCTCCCCCTCCCTTATTGACAACCCTCATGTTCTAGTTGTTTGCCTAGTTTGCTCTCATTTTTGTTTTATGTGTGGTCGTTAATAACTGTGAGTTTGCTGTCATTTTTACTGTTCCTATTTTTGATCTTTTTCTTAGGTAACTCCCTTTAACATTTCATATAATAAGGGCTTGGTGATGATGAGCCTCTTCAACTTGACCTTATCTGAGAAGCACTTTATCCTCCCTTCCATTCTAAATGATAGCTTTGCTGGATACAGTAATCTTGGACGTAGGTCCTTGCGTTTCATCTTGGGTAATGTAATTATGATGTGTCTTGTTGTGTTCCTCCTTGGGTCCAGCTTCTTTGGGACTCTCTGAGCTTCCTGGACTTCCCGGAAGTCTATTTCCTTTGCCAGATCGGGGAAGTTCTCCATTATTTGTTCAAATAAGTTTTCAATTTTTTGTTCTTCCTCTTCTCCTTCTGGTACCCCTATAATTCGGATGTTGGAACGTTTCAAGGTGTCCTGGAGGTTCCTAAGCCTCTCCTCATTTTTCCAAGTTCTTGTTTCTTCATTCTTTTCTGGTTGAATGTTTGTTTCTTCCTTCTGGTCCACACCGTTGATTTGAGTCCCAGTTTCCTTCTCATCACTGTTGGTTCCCTGTACATTTTCCTTTGTTTCTCTTAGCATAGGCTTCATTTTTTCATCTGTTTTTCAAATAGATTCAACCAAGTCTGTGAGCATATTGATAACCAGTGCTTTGAACTGTGCATCCAATAGGTTGGCTATCTCTTCGTCGCTTAGTTGTATTTTTTCTGGAGCTTTGAAGTGTTCTGTCATTTGGGCCATTTTTTTTGTTTGTTTGTCTTGGCGCGTCTGTTACTTTAAGGGGCGGAGCCTTAGGTGTTCACCCGGGCTGGGTAATGCTGGTCGCTGCGTTGTGCTGCTGTACGTGGGGGCGGGGCTGAGAGGGAGCAATGGCGCCCGCTTCACTCTCCTCCGGATTTCAGTCTTTCACTCCGCTACCCACAATCAAACTGGGCCCCTCTGGTGCTGGTTCCCGAGTAAGTGGGCCTGTGCACACTCTAGGCCCCTGTGGGTCTCTCCAACAACCTCTCCTGTGAGGCTGGGAGTCTCTCCTGCCGCCCCATCCCCCAGGGGCGCTTTCAATCAGAGGTTTGAGGCTGTATTTCCCCGAGCTGGAGCCCTGGGTTGCGCAGCGGTCTGCTTCTCTGCCCGCCGTTCGTCCGGTTTATCAGTCTGGATGAATGATTATTTTCTGTTTCCTTGGTGTTGGTCCCCCTTGCTGTTCGATTCTCTGTCGGTTCTGGTTGTGCGAGGAGGCGCAGTGTGTCTACCTACGCCGCCATCTTGGTTCTCTCTATTTTGTTCTTTATATTTCACATATAAGTAAAATCATATGGTGTTTGTCTTTCTCTGACTGACTTATTTCACTTAGCATAATACCCTCCAGGTCCATCCATGCTGTCACAAATGTTAAGATTTCATTCTTTTTTATGGCCGATTAATGTTCCATTGTATACATGTACCACAACTTTTTATTCACTTGTCTATTGATGGACACTTAGGCTACTTCTATACCTCGGCTATTGTAAATATAGTTTCAGTGAGCATAGGGGTGCATATATTCTTTTGAATTAGTGTTTGGTGTTTCTTAAGATATACTCATATACCTAGAAGTGGCATGTCATAATGCAGTCCAATTTTTATTTTTTTAAGAACCTTTTTGAGGATCCATACTGTTTTCTATAGAGGCTATACCAATCAACATTTCTACCAACAATTCACAAGTGTTCCAGATTCTCCACACCTTACCAACACCTCTTGTTTGGGGATTCCTATATCTTAAATTAAGATTCAGTTTCCTTTAGCTCTACCTTTCCTGATTCAGTTCTAGTAAGTAGATTTTTACCTGTAATCCAGAGTTGCGGTAGTAGAACTCCTAATTATAGATAAGAGAAGTGCAGGCTCAATGAAGGTGAAAAAGGTTAAAGCCACCTAAAATATATTTCGTGTAAGGGTAGGATACCAAAAACATTAAAATAAAATCATGTCCTGTAATTTGTAATCATGTGAGTATCTTCATGAAGCTATCATAAACCCCCCATTTTTAGCCTTCTGAACTTAAAATAATTTAATATCTGTTATGTCTGCTTTTAATCTATAAAGATATTTTTGCTCATTATCATCATGGGTAACATATTCAAATTGCATTTCTAATTCTAGAAAATATATAAACAACCACTTTTCTTTATGAAAAATGCTCATTCCTCTTGCTCTAATAATTTTACATTTAGTGATTTAAATAATAAATTAATAATAGATATGGAAATATATGTACAAAATATTTATTACAGCATTACTTAATATAATAAAAAATAAGAATCAACCTAAATTTTTCATACTAGGTGAATGGTGAAGTAAATTATAAGTGAAGTTGAAATGACTTTGAAATGACAGAATTAAACATAAGGCTATGAAATAATAAAGGAAATAATGCATAAAAATAATGCATAGAAACGAGAGCAAACAAATATGTGAAAATAGTCATAGTGGTTACCTCTAGATTGGTAAGATTATAGAAATAGGGTCTTTTTTCTTTGACTGAAATTGCTAAATCTACAGTGAATTTATATTGCTTGGCTAAGCAGGATGAAATCAAGGTAAAAAGCAATCAAGTGGTGAGGTACAGACTCTAAGTCAGGAGTGGCAGACCTGGAATGCCCGTGGAGACTGTCAGATAGCAAGTGAGTGATGCAGGCATGTGGGTATCATACCTTCATGATGTATGAATGGTGGCAGCTGTGTGACACCAGCAGACGAGCCCTACCTCAAGCAATACTACTGGTCACCACTCTGTTGTCCTGTGGGCAGGAGTGTGGTCCAGCACAACACAGTCTTATATTTCAAGGGACATCAGAAAGGTAGACTTACAGGTGAAATCTCCAGATTTTTACATGTGTAATGCCCCAGTGTCTGGATGGGTTGGTTTGGCCCAGACCACCAGTTTTAACCTGTGACTTGTGTTGTGCAATTTTCAACCTTTTTCATCTTGTGGCACAAATAAACTAATTAATAAAATTCTATGGCATATATATATAGGTATATATATATATATATTGCTGATCTGACAACAAATAGATAGAATTTTTGTTCATTCACACTGAATGACTACTGTTGTATTGGTTATTGTCTTTTTTTTTTTATTTGACAGTCTAAGGGAAAGTAGGTCAGCGTGCCTGACCAAATAGTTAGGTTTGCATGGTTTAAAATTCTTGCAGCCCACCAGTGTACTGTGGCACACTGGTAGAATAGTGGTCCCTTACAGTAACAACTGGTGAATCTGGCAGAGGCTGCTCAACTTCCAATGGGGTATAATCTCTCCTCCTTCCATATGGCCTACTTTGTTCATTTAAGTTCCAGCCAGGAATCTTCAGGCACTTGAGTCTTTTTTAAAGCCTTGGGCTAAAAAGTGAAGCATGAAAATGTGGGAAGGAATAACCAAATGGCACGAGGCAGATGAGAGCTGGGAGTATAGAGGTGAGGGTGTTTGAAAGTATGGACCCAGAAATACACCTCTGAGGACACAAGATCCTAAGGCAGAGGCCGTTTGTCTTATTCCCTTCTGGCTGGGTTGGACATGGTTTCAAGATCTTCAGCTGGGGATTGGAAGGAAATGGATTGGGTGAAGAGGGAGACTTGATTGATGGCCCAGTTGAGAAGGTGGAAGTTTGAAGGACATGGAGAATTTAGACCACAGGGAATAATAAGTTAATGTGACCATTCAGTGGCTCACTCAAGATTCTGTTTCCAGGAGAATTCTCTGGCTTGCTATGTGTTCATGATTGCCAGGAAAACTAGTTAGAAAAAAAAAGAAAAAGAAAAATCCAAACCCAGTCTCTTTAATGCCTCTACTTTTATTTCCATACATACGGGCAGTGATTTCTTTACACACTACTTAGGTACTGACCTGAGAGTCCCAATCAGTTCTGGGTGCCTTAGGAAAAACATTTCCTTAGATTAAAGGAATTTTGGACAGGTTACTTGCTTCTCTAAGCCTCAGTTTCTTCATCTGTCAGAAGGTTTAGTCTCAAATTTTCAGAGGATAAGGATTAAGTGAGTGACGGAGGAATACGTAGTGCATGGCTCGGAGTGGGAAGGAATAAAAGATTGCTTGCTGTGATGAGCAGTGGGGCGAGGAACCTTACTGACGTGTTGTCCCTGAATCTTTACAATGACCGTGTGAACAAGGTGTTATTTTCTCCGTTAAATGATAAAATGAGGAAATTGAGGTTTAGAGAGGCTTAGTAATTTACTCAAGGTCACACAATTAGTAAGGGGCAGAGGGGAGAGACTTACTCAAAAAGTGCCAAACTATGCCCAAAAAAGGTACTATTATCTGTCTGACATTCTACTGATAGTCATATAACATTATTGGCTAGAAATTCAAACATTCAATTCTATATCCTGCTAAAATCTTGAGATCACCTGTTGTGTGCCCCTGGACAAGTGGCCTAAACTCTCTGAAACTCAGCTTCCTCATTTGTAAAACTTTGTATGTTTATTGTGTAGATTAAATGAAGTAATACAGTTAAAGTTCTTTGTAAGCAATCAGCTAACAGATGTTAACTGCAGTTGTGTTTACTGGAACTGTTACTGTACCAGGGATGCAAAGGGGAATGAAACGTGTCCATGTGAGCAGTGAAATTTTAACACTGAGGAAACTGTTATAATGGAAGAATAAATCATGTGATTTGGGAGGGAGGAAGATAGATACAGATATGGAGGGAAGGATTGCTTGGAAGGATTCAGCCGCGAACTATGGAATAATCTGGATCTCAAAGGAAGAGTAGAGTTTTGCAAATAGACAAGCCAGGAAAGGCATTCCAGGCAGAAGGACCAGGCTTGTGCAAAAGCAAAGAAGGCAAAAAGTGTGAAAAGGTCTGGGAGGATCAAGGAACAGTGCACAGTTCAAGTGCGGCTAGAGGGTTAGCTACTTGGGCTGATTGATAGAAACAGAAGAGAAAAATTGGATTCATGCTTTGAAGGGCCTTATGTGCCTTGCTAGGTAGTGTGACCACTAGCCCATGAGGAACAGATAGCAAGTCTTTCAAGCAAGGATATTTTATAATCAGATTGTTTTTGATAGAAGATAGTAATAGGGTAAAGAATAGTGAGCAGAAACCAGCCAGGAGGCTATTATAATAGTCCACACAAGAGGGGACATACCCCCAAACTAGCCGCCAATGAATTGGAAGTGGGCGGTGAGAAAGAGAAAGTGAAGGGTGAGAGCAATACAACAGTGAAATCCAAGGTATGAAAATTGTTCAGTCCCATCTTGCTTACCACAGTCATCCCTAAGGACCAAAACAAAAACAAAGTAAACCTCTTTTAAAAATGATCTCTTTTGTTTGTATGCAAATAGGGCATGCACAGTGAAAATGCAACTCAAGTGAAATGAGGAGTGCAGTATTTTGTCTCCAACCCACAAAACGCAAAAATGGAATTGGTTTACCAATGTGTCCTTGTTAAACATTCTAACTCCTCGCATTAAAATTGTAGCCAACCAGTACAAGGCTTATGTGTGATTATTTTCCATCTTAAACCAGATTTGAGGAAAGCTATTTAAGGCCCTTTTCAAAAGAGGCCATCCTTTACTTACACTGCTGAAGAGTAGGAGAAGCAACATCTTGTTTTACTGGAAAATTTCAAGTAGCAACACCAGTGTGGTGGTGGACCTTTGCAATCTCCCAGATAAAAGGTGTGCAAAGAGAGCTGTAAAAATTGCACCTCTATGGTCCTGCACCACCAACTTGAAAACTGCAAGTCCACATTGATAACTGCATATCTTAAGGGTTCTCAGAAGTCTTACGCACATTGCTTTTGGTTACTAAGATGACAGAGGGAAGTGAGCCTTTGGGGGTGCAATGCCCTGCCCTTGACCTTGTTGTGAAATGGAAGCTTTAAAAAATCCAGTGGTTCTTTCACTTTTTAAAATAAGCTTAGTCATATTGGCTGTGTTCTGTATATTGTAATCTATTTTATTTTAGTTAGTAGTGCATGTTTTATTTATACTCTTATATAAATATTTTTGCATAAAAAGGTGTTTTCACAGATCTTCATGCTTCCCTAAATTTGAAATATGCTGCCATTTGTTAAAATGTGTTAGTTTTGTTATGTATTATATTCCCTCCCCTACACACATAGGAAAAAAAACATGGACATTAAGCAACTTTTACATTTAGAATATTACCTCACTTTATTTCTTCTGAGGTTGTAAAGGAAATGACAGATGTCAGATGCTTTGTGAAAGAAATGATGTTTCTCAGAATGCGCGAGTGCATACCCTTAAGCAAACGGGCCACTTTAAATTCAGAGACCGCAGTCTTTTGCATTGGGGTTTAACATTCTCAGGCAACACTGAGGATTGAAAGGATAATGAGTTTGGAATTGGATATTTACTTTGTTGAGTTCTGAAAAGTGCCATCACCAATGTTGGTAGTTTATTGGTATCAACTTTGAAACTTGCTGCTTTATGTGTTTCATTTGTCTTGGAAATATTTTACTTAGTTTTGTTATTTGTTAACTAATAGTCCATCTCGTATGTATTGTATTATAAATCTTACTGATGAGCTAGAATATAGAATTATTAAATTAGAAGCTAAGGATCATTTAGTCTGTCCTACCCTTGAGTGAGTTTTCTATCCTCTGCTACCCATGACTAGTAGTCATGTAGACATTGTGACCATTTAAAATACAAAGTGAAGGAGAACCGATGTCTCTTGGAGAAGCCTATTCCTGAGATGGAGGGCCTGGGGAAATTTTTCTTAATTGTGACCTACATGACCTAGTAAATCTACCTCATGCTCTTAAGATGGTATTTAGTCATTAGGACATCATCCTTAACTGAAGTTTTTTATGTTGAAAATTGCCTGGTGGCAAGTACCTTGACATTATTAGATTGGTGTATGTCTCTTACACTCACCTGCAGGCTCTGGGAAGGCAAGGACCTTCTGCTTTCTCTCACTGGGGATCCCAGGACCAGCCCAGGGCCTGCACTCAATCAGGTCTGGTTAAGTATTTGTTGAATGAATGAAGGCAAACTATTAAAAAGTAAAAGTTCCAAATGGTACCATTGCATCTGTGGATGTTGAAGTATTATTAGAAAATGGGAAATGTTACTGAGATAAAATGATGGGTAGGGACAAATGTAAAGCATGAAAATGTATGAATTTGTGTGTCACTAGACTCTATAATTACTACCAGTTTCCACGGACGCCTGGCACTGCCCCTGAAGCTCTGCCCACCCCTTTCGTGAGGTGTTTGTACACAGGCAGGCAAAACAGCTGCTCTGGATGTGTTCTTGCTGTTATAATCCTGGTCTCTAGTGTCCATGGGGTGAGTTGTGAGTCCCTCGGTTCCACAAGCTGCAGTCCTTCTCTGGCTTAGCCTTGTTTCCTGACCTGTGGTCTGGCTCGTAACTGGCCCTTTGGGGCCAGTCCCCCAGAGATGGGCCTTGTCCCACAGGGAGAAATGATGAGGTGTTTCCACCCACCCACTGTAGATATCGCACTTCGCAGAAACTCCTGCTTCTGGGGGTGCCAGGATAACCCCACCCCATTCTGCCATGTCTCCACCAACCCCTCCGAGACCCTGGATATGGAAAGACAGGCTCCTCACTTGCTGGAGTTGGTCTCCCTAGCCAGAGCTCTACCCAACCCCACCTTCCTCATCTTGCCCACTCGCCAAACTGCTGAAGTCACAGCTCACCAGAAGGTGACACCCATGCCTGGTACAACTGTACTCCTTTTTCTAAACTGCATACATCACGATGCTTACTCTTTTGACATTTTTTCTTAACCTCCTTTCAATATATGCTAATGTAACTTTCAATCCAAATAAACATATTTTGCTGCAAAAGTTGGGCATGTTTTATTAACCCATCATTTGATTTTGAGAGAAAGTGCAGACAAGAATCGTTCACATTCACTTCATAGAATCTTACAAATAACTGTCTTGCCTTTCTGAGTTCCTTTTCGAGAACATCTAGACAAAAGTATGTCACTAGGTCCTAGTTTCCATGTTTAGGAGTTGATTGAATACAAGTTAAGAAACAATTCACTTTGCCTCTTTTTTTCTTTAGCATGCATGAATGATGGCTGTTAATTTGCATCATGAGAAAGTAAATAAAAGAAGGTACCCCAGGGCAGTCAGAGATACCAAACCAACCAGTCCAGGACTACACGGTAGAGCCTGTAAGACTGAGGATCTCGCCCAACCTCGGCAACTCAGTTGTAGGGTAGAAATATCGAGGTGGCAAAATTGGGCTCAGGCAAAGAAAAAACACTCAATCTCTAATGCTTAACTGTATAAAGTTTGCTTTTAATTGTAAGTCAAGACTGTATCACCACCTCAAAAAAAAAACCTTATTACATTTCTAAGAATGTTCCTCTAGAAACATGGAACTGAAAGCTTTTTTTTCAATTGATCTGGCCCTTAGAAAACAATGGGGCTTTTTCTTTTATTTACCTAAGGAATTGACATAAAAATCTATGGACTCTGCACCAGAAATCTGCAGAAAGTGTCCAAACAGGGCAGAAATACAAAACTGGAGATGGTCCACAGCAGCAGTGTGTGTAGGGCATTGGATTACGTGTGCGCAACGAGGAGAAGTGAAGCTTTGGACTGTGAAATTGATGCTAATTTTCTTACCCACTGGTCTAGAAGCCCTCTAAAATGTCACATCATTAACTGAGCTACTTTACCAGGAATCAGTGCATGTGGTTAGTGTGTGTATTTTTTTTAATGAATAGACTTTATTTTTAGAACAGCTTTAGATTTACAGAAAAATTAAGCAAATAGTACAGAGAATTCCCATATGCCCCCCTTCCCTGCACAGTTTCCCCTATTTTGACCATCTCTCCTTAGTGTGATACTTGTTACAATTAATGAATCGATATTGATACATTATTAATAACTAAAGTCCATACTTTATAGTAAGTTCCTCTCTTTGCGTTCTGTAGTTCTATGGATTTTGACAAATTTATAATAACGTACATCTACCATTACAGTGTCATAAAGAATAGTTTGCCTGCCCTAAAAACCCCTGTAACTCCACCTTTTTATCCCTCCTCACATTCCCTGGCAACCACTGATCTGTTTACCATCTCCATGGTTTTGTCTTTCCCAGAATGTCATTTAGTTGGAATCACACAGTATGTAGCCTTTTCCGACTGGCTTCTTTCACTAGACAAAATACGTTTAAAGTTCTTCCATGTCTTTCTGTGGCTTGAGAGTGCATTTCATTTTAGCACTGAATTATATTCCATTGTGTGGATGTACCATAGCTTGTTTATCCACTCACCTATTGAGTGGCATCTTAGTTGCTTCCAGTTTTTGGAGGTCATGAATAAAGTTGCTGTAAGTATTTACATGCAGGTTTCTGTATGGACGTAAGTGTCAGCTCATTTGGGTAAATACCTAGGAGCATGACTGCTGGATCATATGGTAGGGTTATGTTAATTAAGTTTGATAGGAAAATACCAAAATGTGTTCCAAAGTGCCTATATCATTTCTTCACTCCTACCAGCAATGAATGAGAGTTCCTGTTGATCCACATCTTTGCCAACATTTGGTATTGTCAATTTGGGGGGGGCTTAGCCATTTGAATGGGTAGTTGTATAGTAGTATCTCGTTGTTGTTGTACTTAGCACTCCCTTAATGACATGTGATACTGAGCATCTTTTCGTATACTGATTGCCATCTGTATATCTTCTTTGGCAAGGTGTATGATCAGATCTTTTGCCCGTTTAAATTATTTTTTTCAATTACAGTTTGCATTCAATATTATTTTTATTAGTTTCAGATGTACAGCATAGCAGTTAGACAACCATATACCTTACAAAGTGGTCCCCCGATATTTCAAGTACCCACCTGGCACCCTACATAGTTATTACAATATTACTGACTATATTCTCTATGCTATACTTTACATCCCTGTGACTATTTTTTGGCTACCAATTTGTACTTCTTTTTTTCTTTTTATTGAATTTATTGGGGTGACACTGGTTAACAAAATTAAATACAGGATTCGGGTGCACGATTCTACACCACATCACCTGTGCACTGTACTGTGTGTTCACCACCCCAAGTCAGGTCCCCGCCCATTACCATGTGTCCCCCTTCCCCTCCTCCATCTCCCTCCTCCCCACCTTCCCTGGCAATCACCACACTACTGTCTGCGTCCTTGAGTTTTTCCTCTTCGATTTGTATTTCATAATGTCTTCACCTTTTTTACCCACCCCCCTAATCCTCCTCCCCTCTGGCAACCAACCATCAGCCTGACTCTGTATCTATGAGTCTGTTTCTTTTCTTTTTTTTTTTTTAAATTTTTATTGTTATTCAATTACAGTTGTATGCCTTTTCTCCCCATCCCTCCACCCCACCCCAGCTGAACCCATTTTTGGTTGCTTATTCTTTTGCCCATTTTTAAATTTAGTTGTTTGTTTTCTTATCTTTAAGTTTTAAGAGTTCTTTGTGCATTTTGGATACGGGTCCTTTATCGGATATTCATTTTACAAATATTTTCTCCCAGTCTGTGTGGCATTCTCTTAGCAGTTACAATATTTATGCTTTAAGGAGAAAGGATTCTAAAAATACAATGTTACAATAGCAGTAAAAGGAAACTTTTATAGCAAATGTTTTATATTCTCTCTCAGGTTGTGTCAGGGAACCCTGTCTGTGGACCCAGCTCAGTTTCGTCAAAAGGGGAGAGTCAGAGCCTGGAGGCTGTGAGTGGCTATTCAGCGTTACTAGAAGTTGTACAGTAGGGCTGGGAATGAGAACAGAACCTGACCCTGAGCTGCATCACTTCTGAATTAAGAACAATTTGGGAACTATGTGTACAGTCCAATCCCAGACCCCCTGCAGTGATTATACTATGCATAGGGTGTGAATTTCTGTACATGAATCCAAGCATGTAAGAGATTATCACTTTTTAATTTCCTTTAATTCAACGTAATACCACCTCTGAGCCACCATTCTGCCAGTTGGACAGGAGACTCTATTTTGATCATTCAGGATTCCTTTCCTCTCCTGAAGCCCAGGAAGAATTCAGAAAGCTTACCCGGTGCGTAGAAAGTGGTGAAAGGGCCTCAAGTCCCTAGTCTGTCTCAGTGGCCATTGGCAACTTCACTATCTAGCCCATAGTGGTCTGTGAAGTCTGGCAGCTCTCTGTCCCCATGTCACAGTGGGCTTGACATTATCTACCAAGGCTGGGACCCCTGAACCAAAGGCACCTCTTCTGTAGGCGCAGGCCATCTGTCGTCCCTGAGGTTGTTATCCCTTGGGAGCACCAAGAGTGGGTGCTTGGTTCCACTGTTTACAGTATCCACACACCTGTTCCCTTCCTCTTGCATCACAAAAGCACTCTGTCTCTCTGCTCTCACCTTCTAGGGTACCTGTATTGTGTCTTCCATGGGCTTTCACAAGAGTCCAGAAGTGCCTTTGACTGTAGGTTTCTTCTACTTTCCCCCCTGCAAAAATCACTGTGTCAAGAAAACTCAGAGAAGAAACACTAATTAACATTTCAATAAATAATGCTGTTACAATTATTTGTGGGAACTATTTTATCCTATATTTGCACCACCACCACCTGGAATACTTTTAGACTGCCTTTTCCACCCACTGGCCACAGGAAGCCACTTACAAATAACAACAAATATATGGCTGAAATTGAAACATTCAGTTGAGTGTTCTTTAGATGTTTCCAAATGCCTACAAGTTTCCCACTTTGCCTCCCAGAGTTAATCCTAACTATTTGGTCCCAGGGAAACATCTCTTGGGCAGTGCTGAGCAAGAACATCAGGAAGGTAACTGTTTCTTCCCCTCAGCTACCATCTGTAGCCACTCCCTTCCTGATGCTTTTCCTTGTAGTCCTCAGCCCTGAGAACATCCGGGAGTGAAGCAGTGGAGGAAGCAGCCCTACACAGAAAGCAGCTTTCTGAGGTTACCAGCAACTTCCTTCTCCCTAAACACAAGGAACTGATCTTCATTCTACTCCACCTCCTCAGCATTTGATACTGTTGACTGCCATTGACCCACCATTGCTTTTGAAACTTCTCTGTCCTTGGCTCTTAGGACCGCTGGGTAAGGCCTCCTTATCAGATTTTTGAGTGGCACAAGGCTAGAGGGATAACTAATACAATGGATAACATGTATGGGATTCAGAGTAATTTTAATTGGCCCCAAACACTGACACACAAACAAGATGGGGCCAGCAGGTGGTGATCTGACTTGACATGTAAAAAAAATCACGGTGAGCCCTGACCGGTGTGGCTCAATTGTTTGGGCATCGTCTGGCAAAGTGAAAGGTCTCTGGTTCTATTCCCTGTCAGGGCACTTGCTGGCACTGTGGTTTCCATCCCTGGTTGGGGCGCACATGAGAGACACCCAATCAGTGCTTCTCTCTTATGCTGATCTTTCTCTCCCTCTCTTTTTCCCTTCCTTCACTCTCTGTAAAAACAAATAAACTCTTTAAAAAATTTCTTTAAAAAAATCATGGTCAGCCAACCTCCCAGTGCAACTGCTTATGGTTAATTTGATCTCTGACTTATTAACGAAAGTGATATTAGTGCCCATCCCATCCTGTGAGCCTTCTCTTCAAAGAGGCATGCTGACAAATTCAGGGAACCAGGTGGCAGTTGGGGAGCCACCAAGTGATCAGGTCTAGGACCACATCATATGAGGGACAGTTGAAGACAGTGACTATATTTAGTTGAGAGAAGAGACTGTTCAGGAAATTTATAAAACCTGCTTTCAAGTATTTCAAGGGTTTTATGTAAACCTGGAAATTAATATACATTCTTGTAGTTCCAGAAAACAGGACAGGGTCAACTTGGTGGTACTTATGGGTCTGGGGAGTGAAAGGTGGGAGATGTGGGATTATTATAAAGAAGACCCTTATAAACTGTCTTATCAACTAGTGAGTTCTTCTGACATAAGTGAGGGCGCAAAGTCTAAATATCCATCTGTTGGAGATACCATCACGGGGGTTCTTGCTTGAGGAGAGACTGAAATGACTTCTGAGATCCCTTAAATAAACTTGCAACCCTAAATCTTAGGGTAAGAAAATCCCGTGACACCACCATATCATCCTTTATTTCTGCCGCCTGGCTCATGACGTTGAGGGAGGCTGCTCTCAGAAGAAACTGAAACAAAGAGATGAGGCAAGGATATGGAAAAGAGAAAACAATAAAATAACTTAAAAAAAAAAAGAGAGAACCTACTATATGCTAGAATCTGTACTAGGCACCATATATATGTTATCCTATTTAATTCTCACAAAAAACTTGTGAGATATTTAGTATTACTTCTGTGAGGAAGCTAAGGCTCAGAGAAGTTAAGTAACTTCCCCAAGAACACACAGACATCAACTAGTGGAACTAGGATTTGAACACATGTCTCTGTGATTGTAAAGCCCAGTGTGACATGTTATTTTTACCCATCCTTTATTTATTGCAAATGATACTGCTTTGAAAAAGTTTTAGTATTAACACAAAGATTCTGTGTAAAATAAATTTACTTAAAGTTAAGAGAAAAACATTGTGTAACAAACAATATAGATTTTACATGGATATGAAAGAGTAGCTAGAAAGAATGAAGTTTGGGAAATACTATTCCAAATATTTTGATAGCAGAACATTCTAATTTAGACTATCTTATATTTTGACTGCTGAGTACAAGGAAAAGAAAGAAACTTAAAGACAAAGTTGAATGTGAATTAATTCTCCTGTGCTTTGATGGGTAGGTAATTTCATGTGTTACAATAAGGAAACCAAATGGACCTTGCAAATAAAAAAAGTTATGATTGTAAAATCCAGAGGAAAACCCCAGGTGGGGCCTATTCGAATAAAGGATGAAGTTTCCAAGGTATGCACACAGAATGGCTGAGGGGAAGTGATGACCCTGTGAGTCAGGGCCAGGACCCACGCAGGAGTCCTATGGGTTTGAGAGGCCCTGGGGGGAAGCTGAAGGGGTTTACAGACCTGTTTTTGGAAAAATGATTATCACCTTTCTGGTGATGGAGGGAAGACCTTTGTGGAAAGTTCAAAGTTAAAATTGGAAAGTCCGAAAGGAAGGTAGGAAAGTAGTAATGAAGACTATACAGCTGCATAGCATGCTCTGTGCCAGGTGATTTACGTGCAAGACATAATTTGTTTTTCACAACAATGCAGCAAGGAAGTTACTACACTTCATAGATGAGCAGACTGAGACTGGGAGATGCTCAGTAATGCGCCCAGGGTCCAGGAGTTGAGCCAGGATTCATTGAACCTTGGTGCAGCAGTTCCAAACCTGCACTACCTCCCCTGGGCCACACGTCTTCGCTTGAGTGGGCTTGCTCAACCCATGCAGCAATAGCAGCTTTCACTTTGTCACTTAATCTCTCCAGCCATGCAGCACACAGCGAGCCTCCAAGAGAGCGGGGGAGGCGTGCTTGAAGAGGGTTGCCTCTCCCCTGAGCTCAAATGCTGCAGACTTGGAGGCACATAAATGTCCCCCACATTGAGCAGAGGGCTTTGCAGAGCCTGATCAGGTCAGAAAAAGAAGCGGTGGGTGTGTGGGCGGGATTGTATATGTAAAGCCTGTCCCTGCTGAAGCACTAGGCTTGGAAAAATCCACTGGGCATTCACACACATTTTACACTTCTGCTTTGAGTTGTTCCCACTCTCAAGAGTACCGCTCACTTCCAGGAATTGTGGACCAAGGTAATAGAAACAACTAGATTAGAACATCTAGGAAGAGATTGGGATAATATGGAAATAGGGCTCTGTATATTAATTGCCTTCTAGCAGGATCTATGGAGACGTAGGTACTCAATGAATGATTGGAGGGGAAGGTGGCAGGTGAAGCTCCTGGTCTCTCTGCTCTCTCTGGTTAAGGACTGTGTCTTGCAGTCCTCCTGTGCCAGGCACAGTGCCTGGCATACGGCTGCCCAGCAAAACCTTCATTAAACTGAGATGAATCTTTACCTGTGGGCCTGAAGGCTGCACCCCTGGATTTGTCCGTGTGTTAAGGAATGTGTCTTTTTCTTGTGGCTGGGGCTGTCTTTGGGGGGTTTCCTTAGGGCTTTACACTCACTCTCTGAGAGTGCATTCATAGTCATTATGATCAGTGGAAAAGCCCACCTGCCAATCTTATCTGGAAGAAGAGCCCGGCCCTTTCTGCGGTGCTATTTCTCTCTAGTCAGTTCCCCTTTCTACATTTGCGTTCTGGCCTCAGCACTAACATGTTTTATTTCTACAAGGAGTGTTAGGAAAAATGGGTAGCTCACAAAGTCTCCTCTTCACTTATTCTTGATACCTCGCTTCTGTGTTCCTCTGGAATGCCACTCGGCTTACACATCTGGTCTCTGGGAGCTGCCGTGAATGGGCACTAGTGACAGGTATGTTCTTATGAAGCTCGTGTGCCTGGGGAGCGTGGTGTGGAGTAAAGCTGCATCTGTGGCAGATGTTCAGAGGTGGGGCTGATGGCTGTCAAGGGAGGGGTAAGAAGGGTTGTGGAATACATGCTTAATACCTATGATCTTGAGGCTTGATTCTCAGACTGGCTACGTTCGAGGTGGGGCATTACAAAACTGTGTCTTTCAGCCAGATTCTGTTCTCTGCTTTGGTGAGCTTAGCGACAGGACAGGCAGGAAACAGAAGGGGCCACTTAACCGACAGCCTCTCTTGGCCTTAGAGTGCTGGGGGCTCCAGGTAGCTCTGCACTAGGAGAAGCTATCCAAGGATGCTGGCCCTGCCTGAGCTGCTTGTGGCAGTGGGAAGTCCGGGCTGGGTGGGGGGGGGGGGGGGGGGGCCGGACAAAACCCACAGCCTCTGCAGTGGCCTCTGCTTTCTTCTTTGGTCTTTTCCTTCTCTGGTCCAGAAAACTTTCCCCACTTCTTTTTCCCATCCAAGTGTCCTGTCCCAATATTGGCCCCTCTTGGCACCAGAGACCCCAATAGCTCATTTGGAAAGAAATAGTCTGGGCAAAAAAAGAGCAGAGGCAGCGGTTCGCTGTGTTCTGTATACCATGAACATATTTGCATTTGCAAGTAGGCTTAAAATAATGCCTCCAGTAATTATTTAAGGTTCTGGAGAGACAGGTGAAAATAATTTGGGGCCAAGGGAACTTCCCATTACTCTCAAATTTTTATACCTGAGGAGATGACCTGTTTCTCTGACATGCAACCTCAATCTTAGGACTAAGGCTCTGGACTAAAATAGGTCTATTTAATTATGTGCATAGGTTCGTAGTTCCATAGTATGTCTGTTGCAGATACCATTAATGCTATTTACAAAAGCTATCCTGTACACAATAAAAGCTTTTATAAATCTCTGTTCATTTGTATGCTTTAAATATGTGTATTGAGTGCTTACCATGTCCCAGGTACTGGGATTTCACAGGGAGCATAAAAGACATGGTCCCAATACTTTGAAGCTTCTAGCCTGTAGGGAAAATAGTCACACTAAAAATGACTGTATAGCAACAGTGCTATGAAGGGAAGGAAATAGTTCTTTGTAATTGTGCTCACTGTTTAATGACTATGTCATTGGGTTTGATATTTTGGTTACTTTGATATCCCTGGATGTTGATGTCCCTTCCTGGTGGAGGTGAGGATTGGATTTTTATGGAGATGAGGCAGGGTGGGGGGCAGGTTGGGGAGGGGAGAACATGAAAGGTGAAAAGGTGAGCCAAGCCAGATTCTTTTAAGAGAAAATCAAGGTTCAAATACCACATTTCAAACACCAGCTAGAGGTGGGAGTGAGGGTGGTGGTCTCTGGGCCAGGATACTAAAGCTGTGAAGAGATACAGCTAGAGCAAAACATGTCTGAAAGGCAAGGAGGGTGCCGGGGAGGTTAGTGGGTGGTTAAGAAAGTTCTGACAAGTGGTCTTTCATGGTAGGGCAGGTAAGAATGCTTGGGAGGCAGGCAGGAAGGATAGGGCGATAGGCTGGGCATACAACCTCTATTGGGCCCTTATCCTCATCTCTAACCGAATATAGAGATTTTTTTCTAACTGGGCTTCGGCGTATACTCCAGCTGAGGTTTGGAAAATAGATGCCATTTTGAATATGTGTTGAGGAAGAAAAGTATGTCTTCTGCACTTTTCATCTATCTCCCGTTCAAGATGGGAAAGGTCCTGTTCCCTGCTCTCCTTTTGTGAGTATGGTTCCTTTCTGAGTTCCATTTCCTACTCAGATAGATTAACTTGAACTCAACTTTTAATGGCTAAAAACAAAAAGAAACAAAAAAAACACACATTTCTTCCAGCTTGCACTTGCATTTTAACAGGGGCTTTCAAAAATGCCTTAACCCAAGGAATGAGTAATTTGGAAATTCCAGGGTAGGGATGGTACTTGAAATGGGGAGAGGGGGACACCTCTCAAATTGTGCCTCTGAAATATTGACTTTCTCCCTTTGATTCTGGTTCTGAGAGAACAGGAAGGGTCTCCCTTAGGCGGCCAGGATTGGGATGGCTGCCTTTTCGAGACTGGATGTGCGCAGACTCAGAGTACCTGTAAAACTTTGCATGATGCTTACCCATAGGCACTTTTTGGCAAAATGGAAGAAGTGGTTTCCAAAGCCATTGACAATTTGAAAAAGGCATGATCCTTGACACAGAAAGGTCTGATTCTAGATGTAACTAAGAGAGCTAGGTATCTGTCTTGTATACAGACTTGCCGTTGGGAGACAGGAAAAGCTAAATGCTATCGCCATGCTATGCTCCTTCTTCTGAGTGAGTGAGGAGAATGAACTCTTTAATACTTTAATTACCTATAAGACTGGGGAGTGAGTAAAAGAATCCTCTGCTCCTCAAGCATTTGCATAGACATTTCTTCCTTGTACCTACGTTCCCCTCATACCTGCATGGAGGCACTCTGCTCTCAAATGGGTGAGGGAAAAGACAGAAAAATTCTCCAAAAGTGGGGGCCCAAGGGGGTTTGCTCCAAAAAAGGTTGGAAATGTAGTCAGATATAGTATACAGCCTGGGCTAGAAGGAGACATGGCTGGTGGGGGAGCTCAAGGAAAGCAGCGCTCAGGATGGGCGGCATGCATCTGTAGCCACGATCCCATGTGTCCACCGGACACCGGGAAGTCTTCATGTTTTCATCAAGGCATCACTGACACACGTACCTTTTTTGTACTGCTAGTTCAGCCTCTTCATCTCAGGTCTATGAGCCTTTAATACTGGTTTTCTTGATCACTCTCATATCAGCCTTCACCTCTTTCCTCAGGCTACATTAAGTAGCTAGTTAAGTATTACAGTCTAGGCCCCATTAAGCTATCCTACCCTACTTATAGGAGCTAATTTCTCATTGTTTGCCCAAAGTGCACCTCTCGTTCAGTCTAGTCAGCGTTTCTTATCGTCCTGCAAAAAGGCCATGACCATTCCCCCACTTCCATGTGTCCTTATAGACTATTATATTTTACTGTGGCTTAGAAATTTGCCAATGCTTCCTATACCAATAACAAATGTTAAACATAGGGTTATGCCTCTGTTCTTGTACGTGTGTGTGCACACGTGTATCGAGAATGTGACTGAAATATTTATCCATTTGAATTCAATCCAACATTTAAAAGTGGTTCATCAGGAGACAGTAGTTCTTGAAGACATCAGCTGGATGCCTGGGATGCAGGGTTGTACCTCTTCAGGAATCTGTTTGAAAGGCTCTCGTGAGAAGAATTGTTGGAAGCTTGCAATGCCTTTTAAGGGCAGAGGCAGAAGACCACTACATTGAATTCTAGGCAATCAACAATTGCTAATGTGAAAGGAAAACAGCAGTTCTCTGAGAAAAGCTGTTAAGCAATGTAGTGGCAACTCTCAGGAGTGAAGTATCAGAATGAGTAGGCTTAGTTGGAGCCTATACTGAGTAAAAGCCTCATCTGCTCTAGCAGAAATCAACTCTCCTGTAAACACGCCATGCCTAGCTCACCATGTTCCATTCTCAGGGTACAGTTCTGAGACCAAGTCTAACCTACTTTTACACCTTCACCCCACCTTTTGGGCTATAGGATTGCTCTCTTTGGAAGCCCTGGGCCACTTGTAGTCAGCTCAGCAGATCCTCCAGACAGGGGGATCCTCCAAATGTACCATACCCTGCTAAAAATTAGAGAAATGGACTCAGGGCGGGGGACAGGGAAAGGTGGTGTGTTCAGGTCATCTAGTTTATTTTTCTTCATTTCTTGGAATGTAATGAGAACCTTAAAGGAAACTTAAAAGTTACAGAGTTCAACCACCCACCCAAATCAAGAATCTCTCCTAAAATGCTTGAGCAATTCTGGTGATGAAGGAGCTCATTACCTCACGAGAACATCCAGTCTTTGGGTGTAGCAGTCTATTCAAAGTTCTTCATTCCCTGACACTGAATCTGTGTTCCCTGTAACCAGTTATTGGAAGTACTTGCCTTCCAGCAACATTGTGTGTGCTGTCCCACAGGAGGGCCTTTAAACATTTGCAGAGAGCTGTCGTGTACTTCTTTGCCTTTTTTTGCCCCCAGTTCGTTTAACTGTACCTCATTTGACATACTTTCATTATTTTCTAGTGAATTGTGCTGCTCCTTCTCTTGATAAGCTCTGATTTTTTATTGTCATTCAAGCATAACCAACCTCACTAAACGTGATACCACAAGTAATGTGCTCTGATAAGCACAGAATATAGTGACCAAATTTCGCAGTAAGATTAGAATTAATTTTTGATTAGCCATGCCACACTAACATCTGTGTTATTTTCCCATTTACTATGGATAAGCTACTTCTCTTTTTTTTAATTGTTTATTATTACAGAGAGGGGGAGGGAGTGAGGAAGAGAGGGAGAGAAACATCGATGTGTGGGAGATAACATCTACTGGTTGCCTCTCACGCGCCCCCAACTGGAGAGACCTGGCCCACAATCCAGGCATGTGCCCTGACTGGGAATCGAATGGGTGACCTTTCGGTTTGCAGTCTGGCGCTCAGTCCGTTGAGCCACACCAGTCAGGGCTGGATAAGCTACTTCTCTACTGACCATTTATTCCACTTCACAGTTATTTTAAAACTTAAGTAAGATCTTTATGCTTATCCCCATGAGACTCATCATGTTAGTATCAGACTCTCTTTGGGGGATTTATGAATATTATTAATTCAGCTGACGAACTGACCAGTAGCTGTCTGGCTCATTTTTGTGTCATCTGCACATTTGAAAGCAGAAGCATGATTTCTGTGCTTTCGTTCATAGTTTTACTAAATATGTGAAAGTGAAAAAGTAAAATCCCACTCTGGTATCAGCCCATTAAACAAGAATGATTCCTGGTATTCGGTTGTTGAATAAATGAATGAATTAATCAATGAACCAATCAATACCTTGTCATCATCCTCTGTATTTAATCCGTCACCATATCCTGTTGATTATAATCCTAAATATTGCTTGAGCCCATCCACTTCTTTCTACTTCTGTCCCTTCCACCCCAGGCCAAACAGCCACCTTCTTTTAATTAAGTAACAGCCAACTGATTGGGCTCCTGGCACCTATTCTGGCTTCCCTGCTGCCCATTTCCTTCACAGTAGCCAGAGTCATCTTTTCAAAATGCTGACTTGATTATGTCACTCCTCCACTTTAATTTCTTCAGTGTTTTACATTGCTGTCAGAAAAAAGACCAAATCCTTAACTGACCCATAAGGTAAGCATGGTCTGGCCCCGGCTGTCCTCTTCAGCCTTGCCTGCCACCTCCCTGTTCACTTTAGCACATCAACCTTCTGCCTTGGTGCCTTTGCATACGCTGTCTCCTTTGCCTAGGAATCTTTGCAAGCCATTGCTCAGCCTTTCACCTACTTAGCACCTATTCAGCCTGTTCTGTTTACCTACTCGTGCATTACAAACTGCCCCAATTTTAGCAGCTTAAGACAATAAACATTTTACTCTCTCTCTTTCAATGTTGTGGGTCAGAAACGTGGTCAGGCTTCAAAGTGATTTTTCTGTTTCTGATGGCATCAGCTAGGCTCACTAGGTGGTATTAACCTAATGAATGGACTTCTCTGGAGCTTAACTGTCTAGTTTGGTAGTCGCTGGCCACATGTGGCTACTGATCACCTGAAATGTAGCTTGTCTTAATTGAGATGTGTTGTAAGTGTAAAATACTCACAACATTTTGAAGATTAGTACAGAAAAAGAATGTAAAATTTCCATTGTAATTTTTATATTGATTTCATTTTGGGATTATAATATTTTACATATATTGGACTGAATAAAATATACTATTAAAATTAATTTCACCTGTTGCTTTTTAATTTTTTTAATGTGGCTAGTAGAAATTTTCAAATTATGTGGCTTGCCTTATATTTCTATTGGACAGGGCTGATTAAAGCAAGGGAATTTTTTTCTATTAAAGGCCAAATAGAAAGTCTTTTCAGCTTTGTGGCTATATAGTCTCTGTCACAGCTACTCAGTCCTACCATTGAAGTTCAAAAGCAGCCAGAGACAATAATGAAATAAATGGGTATGCCTGCATTCTAACAAAACTTTATTTATAAATATAGCTGGTGGCTAGATTTGGTCTGTAGGCTCCAGTTTGATGACCTCTGATGTCGAGAATTCAAGCCACATGCCTGGTGGCTGGGCAGAGATAACTGGAAAGCTGGACTCATTTGGGACTATTGACCCAAACACCAACACATAGCCTCTCTGGCACAATGGTCTCAAGGTAGTGAAACATCTTACATGGTGGCTCAGAGCTCCAGAAAGTGTATTCCAAGAGAGACAGAAGCTGCAGAGCTTCTTTTCATCTAGCTTCAGAAGTCCCAAACCTCTCTTCTACACATTTTATTGGTCAAATAAGTCTCCGAAGCCAGCACAGATTCATGGAGAGCTTAGATTCCACACCATGATGGGAGGAGTGGCAAAAATGTCCACTTTTTTTTTTTTATTGTTGTTCAAGTACAGTTGTCTCCATTCCACCCCCCACTCTCCCCAACCATGTGTCCACTTTTAATCTAGCACATTGTTCTTCAAATCTCAGTTTAGATTACTCATATTCTAGTTATCTAAATATCATTAAATATAGTAATCTCAAAATATCATGAACCTCTCCTTTGTAGCACTTGTCATCATTATAATTTTATATTTACTTATATGATTATTTGATCATTATCTTGCTCCTCTACTTAACTACAGCAACCCCATGAAGGGAGCTGTTTCTGGGTTTGCTCATCATTACATTCCCAGTACCTAGCTCAATGCCTGGCTCAATAAATGTTTATTGAACTAGTCAACAATATTAGGGCAATATTAGGGTACTAATATCAATCCCACATTTCCCCATACTGCTCTTAAGCATATTATAAAACACCCTGTCAGAGCCTCATGAAAATTCAGGTACATTCAATTCCCAGAACTCTTCCTAATTTGCAGTTAACAAATGATTTTAAAAAGAAGTAAGCCTGCCTTATTTCTCTCAGTACCTCAGAGGTAGTACTAGCTGCTCTAAAGGTATAGATAGCTTCGGATTCTGGTGCTCTGAGAAGGAATCCATGCAGCATGTCCCCCCATAGGCAAGCCAAGGCCCTGGGCAGCCTATGCTCCTCCTGCATGCCACTTTCCTCTCACCTCGCTGGCAGCTCCAGTTCACAAGCCTGCCTTGTCCAGTGGCAGTATGAACCAACAAAGGCAAAGGGTCAGGCCCTGAGCGCTGCTGGGCTGAGGCCAACCTAGTCTTCCTTCCACAAAGGCTGTGGTGTCCTCCTTTGCTTGGAACCAGGACTTTAATTTGCTGGGAGGAGATAAGCATTGCCACCTCCCATACTAGTCCTGAAGCTTGAATTATAGTTATTAGTGGACCCTGTCTGTTTTTTTCAGAACTGGGTGAGGGACAAAGGCCTAAACATCTTTAAATTCCCCCACAAAACCTCTGAAACAAGCCTGACACTGAGTAAATTCAGTAAATGTTTGCGTGAGAGCTGGTCTCAGTGAACAGCCTTCCTCAGACAGCAGCAAACTTACCAGCATTTTTGCCTAGTACCCTGATTGGCACTAATATTCTAGACAACATTGTGAAATAAGGAACATTTTTGTTTGTTTCTCCCCAACTTCTGCCTTGGAATCCTTCTCTCACTTCCCATGTCATCATTTCTGTATTTCCCTGTCCCACCCAACTGCAGCCACCACCAGTGCACACCCCTTCATACTGCCTTTTGCCCGAATTACATCTTACATGTGCTTCAGACCTGAGACATAGAAGATCCCTTCTGCATTTCCTCCTTTTTTCTGCCCAAATATTCACATTTGCCCAGAGCTCTTCTAGGTGAGGCTTAGCTGGAACACAGTAACATGTGCCTGGAGCTGAACCCATCACGGAAAACTGATTACGTGTCCAGGGCTGGAGGGAAGAAGAGGATTCTCTGCCTGGCATGTAGTGGGTGCTGAAACAATATTTGTGGAATGAATGGGAGCTCAGGATAGAAAATCTTCTGATACAAAGGGACACTTTCCCTTCCCAACAACCCCCCTACTAGCTCCATTTCTTCATCTGTAACATGGGGGCAAATAATCCCACCTTACTGTGAGAACATATAGTATATTCATTCATCTGACACTCACTTGCATTCCATGATGGGCCCGGCATGTAAAGTGAGGGAAAGTGTTGTACTGTGGGTGCTCTTCTTTAGTTTCTGAAGTGACCTCCAACTACTCATTTCAGATTTGTGACCAGTTCATGTACCTACAGACCTTATTCTGCTCCCAGCTGACAGAAATCTCTCAGAGACTCTCCCCCATAAATTCTTAGGTTCTTTCCTCTCCCATTACCCTTTTTGCTCTCTCCCTCCAAAAGCAAGGGTTTCTACTTTGCAGGCCCTCTAGAGAAAGCAATGACTCGAGGTTGTGGTTGAGACCTTATTCCCGAGGGAACAATGGCATTTCTGTTCTTTTTCAGAGCCAGCGACATTGAAGAAACTGGCTTATAACCCAACTCCACTCCCCTCTCACCCACCACACACACACACACACACACACACACACACACAGAGAGAGAGAGAGAAAATGGCTAGAGTTGAAATTCTTCACACGGGCATTTATACTTTATAAAAGAGAATGATGTCTGTCTCAAGTATTTTAGCATCCTGTTTTGCTAGGGTCTCTGACAAACTGGTGTCCAAAGTACACTCTCCAAATTAATGTTAGTGACGTTTACTAGGACTGTCCCAGCTGGGCAAGGATTTTGAGGAGGGATGTGATCATCATCCCCAAATCCTTAAAGGGCTTTGGCAAAGTGTGTTAGGCTTATTCTGAGTAGTTCCAGAGAACAACAAAAGTATCAATGAGAGGAAGTTAACAGGAGGCAGCTGCTCACTCAGGAGAGGAGAGTTTCCAAATAGAGAAGTCAAAAATGGTGCCGACTTCCTTGTCAGACCCAGCGTTCCTTCTCACTGTGTGACTTACAGGGATAGACCCTTTCTGCGAGATTTCCCAGGGCCAGTAATTTCTGGTAATTATTTGAATTCAAGGTGAATTGTTAAATTCATAGCAAGCTATAACTTGATTTTGTGCCCCTTTTCAACATATCATGTGGGAGTGGGGGTGGAATCTTTGATTAGGTCAAGCATACTGATTATTGGTTTGAAATCAATGGGAGATTCTTATATTAAGTAGAAGTTCCGATTCAAAGGGCTCTCAGGTCCTCAGATTCTATGATAAATGTGATGCTGAGAGTGATTTATTTATTTATTTTTAAAATTTTATTGTTATTCAATTACAGTTGTATGCCTTTTCTCCCCTTCCCTCCCCGCAACCCCAACTGAACCCACCTCCCTCCCCCAGCTGAGAGTGATTTAATATGAGGAAGTGCACAAGAATCACATAGAAACTGTTTCCAGGCTCTACCATTGAGTGGCATGAGCTTTGGCCCAACAGATAAAGCCAAGCTCTGAACCCTACTGAAATCACTAGAAGTGGGGAAAGAGAGCAATCAGGAGCAGTGTGAGGTTCATATGTTGAACACCTACTGTGTGCTTTAACAACTGAATATATTTGCAACTCATTGTCACAATGCACTAATTATTTTTCTAATTAGTCACTAAATAGCACTAATTTTTAAATATAAAGCAGCTCCTACAAATCAATAAGTAAAGGGCCAAAGACCCAAATTAGAAGTAGGTGAAAGAAATGTAGAGTCATGGAATAGGAAATATAAACTCTTATACATTTAAAAAGATGCTGATACTTATAATAAAAAATATTCATTTAAAAATCATAGTGAGAACTACCTCACACCCATTGGGATCACACACACACACACACAAACACTCACACACAAGGTAGGTGTTGGCAAGGATACAATGAAATTGGAACTCTTGTGTACTGCTAATGGGAGTAGTGCAGCTGCTCTGGTAAACAGGATGGCAGGTCCTCAAAAACATTACAATAGTGTAATCTAGTATTCCACTTCTGCGTATATGCCCCAGACAAATGAAGTATTTGCACACCCATGTCATGATAGCATCATTCACAGTGGCCAAACGGTGGCAGCAACTCAAATGCCCATCAACCAATGAACAGATAAACAAAGTTTTATATATATATATATGTATGTATGTATATATATATACACACATACACATATATATATGAAATATTATTCAACCTTTAAAACAGAGGAAATTCTGACACATGCGACAACATAGATGAACAGTGAATACATTCTACTAAGTGAAATAAGCCAATCACAAAAAGACAACTACTGTATGATTCCACTTTATACGAGGTACCTAGAGAAGTCAAATTTATGGAGACAGAAAGTAGAAGAGAGGTTTCCAGTGGCTGGGGGAGAGGAGAAGGGAGCTATTGTTTAATGGGGACAGAGTTTCAGTTTTGTGAGATGAGAAGAGTTCCGGAGATGGATGGTGGTGACGACTGTCGCACCACAATGTGAATGCATTTGATACCACTGTATACTTAAAAAATTAGTAAGATGAGAAATTTCATGTTATGTGTATTATACCACAATGACAAATATTTTTCAAAACTACAGTGAGATGTCATTTTAACTTTTTCTATTGGTAAAGATCACAAATTGGAAAACATACTCTATTGGCAAAAGTGATGTAAAAATAAGCACCATCATGTTTTGTCAGTTGGGGCATATGCATATAATCTTAGGGGAGAACAATTTTTCAATATCTGTGAAGATTAAAGTTGCAGTTACCCTCTGACTCTAGGAAGGTAGCTTACTTCCACATATGTGATTTGACATATGATCAAAGTTTTTCATTGCAACAAAAAATTGGAAACAACCTAAATGTCCATTGATAGGGCCTAGAAAAATAAATTATTACCACCCGATAGAATACAGCCAAATAATAAGCAACTGTTAGAATTAGGATACTCAGTATGTGGTGATACCAAACAATCTCCAAGGTAGTGTGGTAAGTGTGCAAAAGTGTGTATACTGTGCCACCAGGTATTTAAAAATAAAATGAAAAAAATATGGGTCTATATTTTTATTTTGTTTTGCCTAAAATAACTGCAAGTAGAGGCAAGAAACTGTGAATAGGTAACAGTGGTCCCTCCAGTTATGTCTATGGGGGAAAGCTAGGCAGCTAGGGAATACGGTTTGGAGAGAGACTTGCTTATTCTTTCAGGGAGTTTGGCTATAAGAAAAAGAAACTAAAAGCAGTAGCAGAGGAAACTGCTGCAAGGAAGGGAGAGGGTGGTAAGCAATTTAGTACCATAAGCAGGTATGATGTATTCAAAATTTTTTAATTAAAAAAAGAGAAGTTATAGTTTAGAAGGGAAAAAGCGTAACAGACACTTTTAGCCCAAAGCACTGTGCTGAGTGCTGTGGGAGCAGAGGGAGGGTATCTAGCATAGCCCAAAGGGATTGGGGATGGCTTCTAGACAATCCACCCCCAAGGAAGAATTCTGCTATTGGATCAGGAATAGTTGTATATCTTTTCCTAAACCTTGGTATGTTTTTATTTTCTAGACAGATAATTCATGAGTTCACCAGTTAGGTTTTCCTTTCACTTGGCTGTTTAAAACTCTAAGCCAAACCTGTGACCTGTGCCATGCAGGGTGGGCAGATCTCTATGGTAAGCATTTAGCATTGGCCTTGTACTCAGCTCCATTTTATATTCCTGCATTTGGTTTGCTTTTCACCTCTTTCTAGTGTTGTTTATCCTTCCTTATCCTGTGCCTCCCTGTAAGCCACTTGGTAGCCTTTTTGGTCTCAGCTGAGGTAAGTGGGTGAGTGCAGAAAGAGGAAGAAAGAGAAGGTAGAAATTTTTAGAGCAATTCCTGTCACCTTCCTTGGCTCTATCATGTAGATTAAGTGAATAGTGCCACTCTTCTCAAAATGAGGTCCTCTGACCAACAGCATTGGCATCACCCGCGAGTTTGTTGGACATGGGTTTCACCCAACCTACTAAGTCACAATCTCTGTGGACAAGGCCCAGGAAACTGCTTTAACATACTCTCCCAGATGATTTCTATGCACATTAAAGTTTGAAAACCACAGGCAAATCAAAGGAATGCTGCTTTCTAAACAGGTACTTTCTGTTTTTTCCATCATACCCATTGTGTTGGCCAAAATAAATAGTGCTAGCTACTGCAATAAACAATGCTGAAAACTTCATAGCTTAACACAAGAAAAGTTTATTTTTTGCTAACGTCACAGTCCAGTATGAGTCACGATAGGGTGGGTGAGTTATCTTGTTAATTTGTTCAGCAAACCAGCTTCCTTTCACAAAGAGGCTTTGCCATCCTCTACACCCTTGGACTCCTCTGGACCTTCTACATTCAAGACGGCAGAGAGGAAGAAAAGAGAAAGGAGTTTTAGTGGCAGGTCTGAAAGTAACACCCAACTTTTTTGCCTTCAACTTTATTGGGAAGAGCCCAATGACATGACCCTCCTAACTAAAGGGGAGCCTGAAAAATAGGGCTTCTCTGTGGAGCTAGGAGGAAGAGGAGACGGCTTTGGTGAGCACATAGCATGGTCTCTAGTGCACCCAGGGACCTGAGATAATCCCAAACTTCACTTGTCGTGTTTGTTTTCAGTTTAATTTTCTAATCATGTTTTATCTTTTCTTTTTTAACTCTAGCACTATGGGACTGAGTACCACTCTCTTTGTGATGGCCTTCCTGCTCTTTGGTAAGCACCTTTGGCTTTGTAAAGTCCTAGAATCCTTCCACTGTCTCCTGATGAGTCTGACCACTGCAAACCCAGGCCTGAAACTGGGTGGGTTTTACTCACTTTCTATCCAGTGTTACACGCTACCAAATTTTTTTTTAAAAAAAAGAAAAAAAAAAGACTTTTGTGGAGAAGAAGGACACATCATGATTGAGAACAGGTATCTATCTCAGCTGCTGGCAGTCCTGGCCTGGAGCCCTATCCCCTCTGTGCATCCTTCTCCTCTGCCGTCTCATGAAGTAGGGTCGACTGGCCTGTCCAGGGGCACCCAGAGAGCAAGGGGAAGGTCCCTGCCCTGACACCCCGGAGGCTTAACTCTTTTGGTCCATATATATCCTTTTCTGGTCTTCTTTGTTCCCATTTCTGGCATTAACAGGCTTTTAGGAAACAGCTAATGGGCTTCTAAAAGTCTCCTTTCATTAGGGAGCATTGGTTTTCACATTCTCTACCTTCCCTCTCTCCCTCCTCTACCTTCCCCACCAGCCCATACCCATAGATTGAAGTTGCCCTTGCTTAGGGGGAGGATCAAAAAATCTCAGCCCTGCTACTATCTACTTCAGTGACCTTTGGCTGATTACATCAGCTGATTTACTATGAAGTTAATGAACCTTAGCTGCTGGGTTTCTCACTTGCACAAGCCCCTCCAAGATTCCATGAGGGGACCCAGCAATATGGTCACATGTCTTATACTTTGGTAAAATTTTCAAAAGTAAGATATTTTAACCAGAACAAGTTGAGCCCACTGCCTCTTTTTACTGCGACTTTTCTCTCCATCATATTCTCCTCTGGTATTATAATGGCCATCTGCATTGTGTACTTGAATTCTGCATTTCTTTTCTTAAAGAGCACCTCCTCCACACAAAAAGAGAAGTTTTAAAAGTGTCAGGCCTCATAGAACTTGGATCTTCCCTATTTTCAGCTCCTCTCTGAATTTCATTTTCTTCATCTGTTAATGGATTGGTGGAGGTTCCTGCCACACGTCCTGTGACTGGGTGCCTTTCATTTCACCTGTCCTGCTTCTTCCTGCTGCTCATTTACCCCACCCTCAGCACCAGGAGGGAAGCCATCTTACACACACATCCTGGGAGCATGAGCTGAGCCTGCAGTTTGGCCACAGCAGCATGCAAGCTGCTCCTGACTAGCCAGCCCGGCCACGAGTTCAGCTCTGGCTATAGTAGTTCTAGATCTCCTCAGCTACACCTGTGCAGACCCTCTAAGTGTTTTCTGTAGATGATTCAGATGGTTACTGACAGTAGCAAGTGGGGAAATCATTCACTGAGATAGAGGACAGGAAAGTTTAGAGGACAGAATATCTATTGCTCTTTAAACAGCAGTGTCCAGCAGACAGTTGGATATCTGGAATTATAGTGGACATTATTGACTGGAGATAAGCATCTGTGAATTATTGATTTATATATTTGGCAGTCAAACCCTTGCTTATCTGTCCTCATGATTTTTCCTTCTTTTACTAAAGGAGAAAAGCCAGAGAGAGTGTAAGGAGATCAAGAGCAGGCATCAAGATAATCAGTATTTAAGAAATGATCAGAGAAAATTGACTAGGGGTGTCAGAGATTGGGAAAGAATAGAATTTCAAGGAGAGATGGCCAACAGAGTGGTCAACATTCAACAGAGTGGTCAAATAAAATGAGGTCTGGAAAGAGCTCTGAATTTGGCAATGGTGGGTAGTCACTGACAGTCTTTGCCAGGGAAGTTTCAGCAGTGAGGTGGGGGCCAGAGGCTGGGAATGAAGGCAGCAATTGCTGCCTTACTCCTTCAGGGAGTTTGACTATAAGAGAAAGAGAAACTAAAAGCAGTAGCAGAGGGAACTGCTGTGAGGAAAGGAGAGGGTGGTAATCACGGTGAGCAGCTCAGAGTCCGAGTTGAGCAGGCAAGAGACTGTAGATTTGTAATGTCACCAGTTTAAATAATTGAATAATTTCCTTCAGATATGTAGATCAAAAGCTAAGTGTTCTTGGAATGAATTCTGCACGAAGAGGCAAATTTACTGAAGCTGCTGGCAAGAGAATGGTTGAAAAGATATACTATCACTGTGCTGTCCAATATGACAGCTACTAGATGCATGTGGCTATTTAAATTAGTTAAAATTAAATAATATTGAATATTCAGTTTGCAGTCACTAGCTACACATCAAGCGCTCATTGGCTCGATGGTAGTGGCTACTGACTTCCATATTGGTCAGCACAGATACAGAGCATTTCCATCATTGCAGGGCTCCTCTGGAAAGCACTGAGCTCGAGAGTCCAAACTGGACAGATGAAGTAAAAAACAGAGACAGGTGAAGTAATTGAGCAAATCTTGGAGGAAGATATGTTGTGGACAGAGGTACATTGAGTTTTAAGATTCTTGGAGCAGAGCTGTTCTCGGAGATTAGGTTCAGGGGCAGAGGGGCTGCTAACACAGTCTGAGGCTGAAGATCTTTGAAGTGGAAAAGATCAAAGAACTTTCAGGCAAGTTTGTTGGTGAACTCATCCTTGCTGACGTCACCCAAATTCACAGTAATAGTTGTTTGAAAAAAACTTTGCCTCTAATGAATGCCAAAATGCTCAGTGAGCAAGGAAGTGATGTCATTGCTGTAGTGGCTGACAGCATTGACAGAAACCCTTCAAAGGGGACGGGCATTGCTCAAGGTCGCTGCGAAGTAAGACAAACAAGCAGTGGCTGGGGCAAGTGGTGGCTTTTGGGTAGGGCCAGATTTTAATGAAAGCATAACCCTGGGGGAAACATTTGATGAAGAGTTGGAAGATGTAGTTTATTACAGTGGAATGAATTTTCCTGAGGGTAAAGGGCATGGGGCAAAAGTAGGTTTACAGTTGTGAGTCTGCAAAACACAGAGTTTATTCTTGTATTACTATTTATTGATTATTATATTATTTTCTATATGAACAGCTGTAAACCTATTTTTGCCACTCCCTGTATAGCATTGAAGGAACTTTAGTAAGAAAAATAGGAAAATTCCTGAGTACAGATAAGTATAGTAACATGAATGAGAGATAATTCTTGACTATAAAAGACATGTATTTGGTGTAGTAGCCAGGGAAGAATGAAGATCTAGGTGGAGTCAGAGACCTCACAAGGTTAGAAGATCATAGTTTTTGTGTGACAGTCAAACAGTATATTGCTCAGGAAGTTCTCAAGTATCCTTTGAAACAAACTCCTTTAGCTGTTTAGGGAGGTATCTAGATGGATTCTTGAGTGCCTGGCTCCTGATATCATCATAGCAGCCAGTTATAACTAGACCCAGACCTATTACCCAGGTGCTGGGAAGGAGAGAATCTCAATACTTACCCACCAATGGAGTTCCAGTGAGTCTAGTAACTGGGTGGTCTAGGGTCTGGTGTCATAAGGGGGGAGAGGGGAGCGCTGAAGCCACTTAGGGAAAAGAGACCTTGAGTAAGTCTTTCCCATATTGTCAGGGGATTAGCACACATAGCTCTGATGATGTCATGGAAGCCAATGGTGATGAGGAACTATGGAGTACAAATTGCGAAATTCTTTCAGTTCCACCCAGAATGGGCTTCAGAGTGATTTCCACCCCAGAGTAAAAGAGAGGGTTTGGATGGAAACCAATTGTTCCTGTCATTATCTCCTCTGTTACACTCTTGAGACAGAGGTTGACATCCTCTATTGCAACTTCTCAAACTGGAACTTTTGTTAAAATTCAGATTCTGACTCAGTAGGCCTAGGTGCAGGCAAAGCTTCTACATTTCTGAGCAGGCTTCCATGATGCTGAAGCTTGAGAACACAGACCACACGTTTGGTAGGTAGAAGAGAAGGGGAGCAGTTAGATGGGTGGGAGAAAAAGCCCTTTTAGGACACAGACAAAACCAAGGGGGAGGATGGAAGCAAGGGAGGGAGGTGGGTTTGGCTGGGGTGGGGGAGAGGTGGGGGGAGAAAATGCAGACAACTGTAATTGAACAACAATAAAATAATTTTAAAAAATAAAAAAAAGAGGAAAAAAAAAAGAAAAAGCCCTTTTAATCTTTGGATCAGATAAGTTAGACCAGTCTGAGTGAAGAGAGTGAGTGGGAAGGAGAGAAGGTATGGTGAGGCCCAGCAGAGAAACAACCATAAATCAAGAAGGCAGAAACCTAAGGCTAAGTCATTTCCAGGCCCAGAGAGCACAGTTGACCTCTGAGTAATAATGTAACACTGACTGCTAACTGGCAGAATTTCCAGCTGTGTTTGGTTTCTCCATAAGGCCATTTGCCCTATATCATATGGCAAGTTGCTGGTACAACCAGAATCAGTTACCCCAGAGATAGCTGCTAGAAGCTTTTACAGTAGGTGGCACTCTTATCTTATCGTTCAGAGTGTAGCAAAGGAGGAGCAGAAGCCTCAGGACACCTTCCTCAGGTCCCCCTTTCACTGTTTCAGGTACCCAGGTAGATTTTTCCACTTCTCACCAATGTGGGACTGTATCCTGTATGGATGCTGCATTTTTATACTTTCAAGTGGTCACACGATTTTAGTGAGCAGAAAGTAATAGGCAGTGGCTCAAATTTGTGCCAGCTCTCGCTGATGCTTGGAGTCCTCTTCCCCTCACATTCAAGACCACCTCCAGCCCCCTTGATGATTTGTTCTCACTGGGCCATTCTGCACACAGTTCCATTTTTCCAAGTGCATGTCATTGTTATTTGTCCTTCTACTTTTTCTTAGAAGAAAATCCCATTGATCAGATCAATTAAATTTCTACCACCCCTCAATGAACACCTCAAAGGAAACTCCTCTCATCTCTCGTCAACCCATCTCCCTTTTCTCCTTAATAAAGTTCTGAACGGTGAAGCTTTATTTAGAACCCACCTTAACTTTCTCCCCAAGGTGGTATCTAACTTCATACTAACTAAGAAACAGCATTTCCCCCCAACCCCACACTTCTCACTTACCAATAATATCTTGGCCAACTTTCAGTAATTCTGTGTCCCAGAATAAGTCCTACAAAAACTCTGCAATTGATGACATTTCTTAATTTTTATTTTTTAATTACCATTTACATTCAATATGATTTTGTATTAGTTTCAAGTCTGTAGCATTGTAGTTAGACAGTCATGTACTTTACAAAGTGTTCCCCTGATATTTGAAGTACCCACCTGGCACCATGCATAGTTATTACAATATATGAGGGGGGACCCCCCAAAACTGGAATTATCTTATGGAGGGCGGGCCCTTGCAGTACAGGCTCCCCCCACTAGGTGAGTGTTCTAGGAACCCATCTGTATCAGTGCACCAGCTGGCATTGTTGTGAGAGGCTGCACTCACCTTCAGTGAATTATTTTTGAAGACCCTTTCAATGTGTTTGCCCCTTTCATGATGGGTGACTTACGAGCGCACCCGCCCACCACACTGAGTGTTCAGCAGTTTTTGATCCAAAATGGCATGGCTCCCCCTCCGTGCCCCACCCACCCTATTCACCCCATCTCACCACAAGCGACTTTTTTTGTTCCCCTGGATGAAAAGTCCTCAAAGGGAAACATTTTGCCAACATGGAAGAAGTGAAACAAAAAATGTCTGAAGCACTAAAGGGCATCAAAATCAAAGAGTTCAAGAAACTGTTGAGCAGTGGCAAAAACATCTCAACAGGTGTATTGCATCACATGGAGAGTACTTCGAAGGTGACAGAAGTTTAAACATAAGAATATGTGCACAATTTTTTATAAATAAATTCCAGGGTTTGGGGGGGTACCCCCCTTGTATAAATAATCACATTTAAGGAGTTCAGTAGCCAAAATCACTTCCACAAACTCCAATACATCCTTGGGAGTGGAAGTTTTTCTCTGAATTCACCCAGTCTGTCCTCCAGGGGTTGTAAAAATTTCCAGGGCAATGCATACAGGCAATAGCAAGTTTATGGTAATTGGGGTTTCCCCAATGCTCCAAGAGCACATCCTCACCTTCCAATCTCTGATTCATTTCCAGCATTTCATTCATGTACCTTAAATGCTCTCTGACCACCACAATCCCCAAACAACCATGATATTAGCCCAGTTCTCTTTCTGATCCCTGAAAGAACTTAGAGAGATCACTGAGCCTTGGAACTGGGCCACATCCTTGAGAGAGTTGGCTATGAAAACTGCAGTCATGAGGGAAGCTCTATACAGGGAACTATTCGTATCTCAAAGCTGCTACTCAATGTGATCTCCAGCTCTTGAGGCATAATGAAGGGGGCGGGGGTGCGGGTAATCAAATTGTTACCATTATCAGAAATCTTGTCACTATAGCAGGCTAAGGAATAATGGGATGGGGTGGGAAAGGGATAGCTTTTGGTGATGGTCTGGAACAAGGGTGTCAAACTCATTTTCACTGGGGGCCACATCAGCCTCTCGGTTGCCTTCAAAAGGCCGAATGTAATTTTAGGGCTGTATAAATGTAATTATTCCTTAACAGTCAAGCGAGAGCTCTGTGCTGCTGCCGGGTAGAAACATGGTGCCAGGTCAGATAAAACAAGGTGGAGGGCCGGATTCGGCCCGAGGACCTTGTGTTTGCCTCCCGTGGTCTAGAAGTAATGGAACCTGTAACAGCTACAGAAGATCAATGTTCAGGTTATAGGGAGGTAACAGATGGGTGAATGAGTTGTCCAACTACTGGCTTTCCCTGTTCTGAGATTTAAATTCACAGACCCACAGTACTGGGAAGATCCTTAGAACATTTGGTTTGCCCCTTCATTAAACAGATAAGGAAACTGAGCCACACAGCAATTGCAGTTTATACAAGGCCACACCCGTTTAGTGAGCTGTAGAGTGAGAACAGAAGTCCCATCACCAGATGCCAGTGTGTATGCACAGTTCCAGAGTTCAATATGAAGTTCTCCAATCCCATTACTGCAAGATAGCATCTGATTATTGTATCAAGAGAAAGGGAGTTGTTATTCTCCTCTCTTGTTTCTTCTTCCCCAATTTCCACCTTTCCTTTTTTAGGTGTTGCTTCCATGAAGAATCAGGCGTATTTCAATGAGACTGGATATCTTCCCTGCCACTTTACCAACTCTCAAAACATAAGCCTGGGTGAGCTGGTAGTATTTTGGCAGAACCAGGATAAGTTGGTTCTGTATGAATTCTACAGAGGCAAAGAAAATCCTGAGAATGTTGATCCAGATTACAAGGGCCGCACAAGCTTGGACAAGGATAATTGGACCCTGAGACTCCACAATGTTCAGATCAAGGACAAGGGCTTGTATCAGTGTTTCGTCCATCGCAAAGGGACCAGTGGATTGGTTCCCATCCACCAAATGAGTACTGACCTGTCAGTGCGTGGTATGTTGTCAACAGCGTGTTCTGATCCCTGACCTTCTAGATGAGACTGCAGTGAGCAGAGAAACAGGGGTGGGGGCCAGGGGGTGCCCCATAGAGAGAAGGCACAGGACAGCCATTTCTGGGAAGTCCATTTAAAGGTAATGCAGGCTTTGGGAGAGGGAAGCTAAAAGTCCTTTGTACATTTTATCATTTGCCTCTGAAAGATCAGTAAAAATCTGCATTGGGGACAAAATGGAGCTAACTGAACAAAGGTAATGTGGCTAAGTAAAAACCATGGGTGATTTGGCCATTACTAAGTTTATATAACCATATAGGCCTCAAATCTCTTTTATGTTCATTGTCTCCTTTGGTCCAAGATTTCTCACCCATGGAATCTTTGCCTGGAGCCCCTAATGAGGGTGACAGCTACCTAATCTGGGTTTTCCCTTCAACCTTCCAGAGGTTACTTATGAGTTGTTTGCTGCCCCACCCTGAACCTGGTAGACAGAAGGGAAATCACCCAATGCACACAGTCTAAATACGGGCAAGGCAACCCTTTTGTTTCTCCAGGCCTTGGAAAGCCTAAATATTACTATGCATTTCTAAGATTACAATATAGTAAAATTAATTATTTTATTTTGACATATAGCTCTGTTAACTTTATGTATAGATTTTGTAACCGACACTCTAAAAAGGATATAAAACATTTCCATCACCATAAAAACATTTCCTCATGCTATCCCTTTCTAATCACACCCTTACCACATCCATACCCCTGTGTTGCATCCTATAGATGTGTGTTTTTGAGAACATCCTGTGAATGGAGCCATTGAGTACACAACATTTTAAGACTAGCTTCTTTTATTCAACATAATGTCTTTGAGATTTCCATGTTGTTACATGTACCAAAAGTCTGTTTCTTCTGATCACTGAGTAGCATTCTACTATTTATCCCTTCTATCCCTACTTATCCATTCTACTACATCTGTACTCAAACCAAGAAAAGACATTGGGTTGTTTTCAATTTGGGGCTATTATGAATAGAGCTGCTATAAACAATTGTGTATAAGTCTCTGTGTGAACGTAAATTTTCATTTCTCCAGGATAGCTACCCAGGTATGGGATTACTAGATACAGATTAATTTTTGATGGAACTGGAAAAGGCAGATTAACACCAGTTCTGAAACCACAGAGTAAAACAGAGGCAAAAATAGAGATAGAACAGGAAGTTGCTCCCTCTAAGCCCTGTGTGATTCAAACTAGGCTGCAGGGCTTTGAGGGCATGTAACCAAGTGCTAAATAAATGTTTTCAAAGTGTAGCCAGGTACTATAAAGAAATGTGGTGTGTCTTAGATGGGACACAGACAATCATGTTTTAAAAAATTTTAGTGGCTTTGTATTTAATATGTATTAGAAAAACTATAAGTAACTTCTATAACCTGTGGCTTCACAGATCTGGCTAATAAGGCTACAGTAGGTAGTACTGTGGCATTCCACCTTCTACAGACCACATACAGTTACAGGCAGAGTGTTTCAGTAGTGTGTTGATATATCAAAACTTATACATGTGTCATGCAGATCACTCAAGTTTCTGAAGCAATATACTAAATTATACATTAGCAGGTAAAACCTGAAAATGACCTAGTAACTCTGGGAGGATATCAAGGTATTTGACTGGCAAAGGGACTAGGTGCCAGTGATCCTCAACAGCCATAAAAGTCTGAATGGCAAACAAGGCAAGAGAAGCTCTGTCATGTGCAAAACCAGTATTCTGAATATCTAAAACCAAAATCCCCATCCACTCACATACTACCATCCTGTGAGGGTTTCTTGAAGAAACCTGGTGGAACTGTAGCATCAATCCTTTTCTGTTCTCTTGGTCTGGTGACCTGGAATGTACCACATGGGACACTTGGGTCCTAAAGTCAGACCACTTCTCCTTCCAGACTTTATTTCTTAGAGAAGTGGCCTCATTATAAATCTTTGATGACTAAAATTCAGCCCTTCTATCACTCAGACAATGTCCCCCTCGAGTTGGGTAAACAGGAAGTAAGCATGGCCCCAAATTCCATTCTTAAAAAATAAATGTGGGGCCATTATGTGGTTCTCACCATGAGCTGAGGCCCATAATTTAGACAGCCTGAGGCTCCCAGGTATGCCCCCAGAGTTCCCAGATCAGGTACCTGGTCCTTTGCTATTTTCTTCTAAATACAATGTAGACTGATTTTCTCTTTCTTTCTTTCTTGTATCTCTACTTGCTTTCAGCTAACTTCAGTCAACCTAAAATAATGGCAACTTCTAACAGTACAGGAAATTCTGACATCACAAATTTGACCTGCTCATCTGCACGAGGTTACCCAGAACCTAAGAAGATGTTTTTTTGGCTAACAACCGTGAATGCAACTACTAAGTATGATGCTGTCATGAATATATTTCAAAATAATATCACAGGATTATACAATGTTTCTATCAGCTTGTCTTTTCCAATATCTCCTGGATCGAACGTGAGCATCTTCTGTGTCCTGCAACCTGGGCCAACACAGACACAGCTTGTCTCCGAATCTTACATTATAGGTAAAGTGGCTTCCCGAGGCTATTTCTTTTATCAGGTATTATACACAGATGGTTAGGGCAAATCATCCAATATCCCTTATTTGCCAGGAAACCTCCACCAGAGCTACTTTATACTCAGCAGACTCCTGTGTCATCTGAGTGGGGCGGGGTCTGGGAGGCTACAACCCTGTGCTGCACTTGAGGAAGCATGTGCTTAAGCCCTGGAACTGACCCACTCTTTTGGGCTACTTTCGGGTAGACCGTTCTGAAGTACAGGTCAGAAAGTGCAGGATTCCTCCAGGCTAGAATTCTACCATTCGTTACACACACACACACACACCATGCTACATCCATATAGCACTTATTATGAGCATAGATCCATTCTAGACGTTGTTGGTTGCAAGGATGAAAACTAAAAGGCGTAAGACAGGCTCTCTGCCGTCAAGGACCTTCCAATAGAATTAAATTTTCACGTGATGTCCACCCATGAAAATCTGGATTTTAAAAAGATTTGATTGGAATCTAAATTATATTCCATGGAAACAAATTATAAATTTAAATACAAAAGTGACTCTAATTAGGTTTATAGGCAATCAGACATGGGCAAATTTTTGAGGGTGAGGGAAGTCTTTCTAAAGGAAGTGGAATCTTATAACACAGTAAGAGAAATAATTGGACTTAGTGAGTGTGTTGAGGTGATGACAGGTACTCAGACTTCTGGTGGCTTCCTGAACAGGAAGAAAAGTTTTGAGACAGCATTCAGGCTTAGAAAGTGAGAGGACCGCAATCAATTAGCCGTATCCAATGTGGGCACAAATGGTAATGGTCAAGCTCAGTACATGCGTGTCAAGAAAAGACCCAGAGGCAGAAATTCTTGTGGCATGTGGCCAGTGTTGTAGGAGACCAGCTCAGTTGGAGAAAAGGGCCCACTCACAGGAACCTGCCATTTTAAAGTCATATCTTTGCCCTTGAGGAAATGCATCTGTGTTTGAAATCCCACTTTTGAGGAGCAGTAACTGCAAGATTCTTTCCTGGAGTAAAGGCGCTCTTCTCCCGGACTCTCTCCATCACTGGTCATTCTGATCCTTACCACACTGCCCTCCTCTACCTATCTGCCTTCTGCTTGCCTTGGGCTCTTCTCCAGCTCAGGGCCCTTGCTTTGTCCCCTTCTAAGTGATCCTTCCAACTCCTTGCTTCATCCTCTGGCTTTGTTGCCTCCTCTCTCTTGATGTCTCATTGTTAAAACATAATTTGTCCTTTGGGCACATTCTTACATACAGTCCCTAGGGCCAGTTCCTACCAGCCAACTTTACCAGTGGGCCTATTCTCTCTCTTTGTACTGATGTCCTTCATTCAGATACTTCCACCTGAGGATCCAGTAAATGGTGAGGCTACCCAGCCCATCTGGGTTGCTTCTACTGTAGCCTGATAGAGGCCTCTCCCAAGCTATCCCAAGTTCAGCACCTTCTTGGAGCCACCAGTCACCACACCTGGCATGTCCTGTGGCCCTCTGCCACAGCTCCCACAGTCAGCAAATGAATAGGGCATTGCCGTCACTATAGCCCCATCATGACTCACCTTGCTGCTGCTTCTCAACTCCTGCTTCGGAACCATTTCAGCTCTAGCTGCATCAGGAAGATGGGGCTTGCCTCTCTGTGTCCGTATTCTCTGGTTGATCACAGATAGGTTAGACCCTGAGTCAAGGAACATTTTGGGTGTCAAAATGTAGCAGTCTCCATGTTAATAAGTATAACCCTCCTTTACTGGGAATGCCAAACAGGCGTCAAGTGGGATGAACTGGGACAGACTCAAAAAGTGTTGAATAAGGCTTGCAATGATTCCTCTTTGCTAAGCTAATGGGAGGTCAGCTAGTCCTATTTTCCTGTAATTTAGAATTAACTACCAGAACTATTTCCATAAATGTTTACAAAGTGGGACACTCAGTTCTAAGTTTTTCCCCCAAAGCCTGTTTTTCAACTTCCTAGGAACTTGTGAGTCTCCATGCAAGGAAGTAAGTCTTGACCTCCCAGGAGCTGATTCTGACCCTGATCCCTCAGGCCATGAAGAGATAGCAAAGTTTTTCTAGTGGGTGAAACATGCTGACAGCATGCCTGAGGAACTCTGTGACCTCAGTGTGAAAAACAAACAAAAACAGAACTGGAGGTGGGAGGCCTGTGAGGAGGTTGTAATATTTGTCCAGCTGAGAGGTGTCTGGAGCCTGATCTACAGATGATGGTGGATGAGGTATTACTGCAAAGGAAACGTCAAGGCCTGGGGCCTGACCGCACATGGGCTGAGGAAGCAGGGCGTCACACAATGACTGTACACTCAGAACCTTGGCACAGGTAACTTACCCAGATCCCAAACCCAAGGGCCAGGTTGACCTCTTCTAGTCATAGTCATTGTCTTCCCCGCCTCCAGGAAGTAAGGGAGATCAGTCCAGGCATTTGGCCAGAGGCACTGGCTTGGTTCTTAGTCAGCTGTCCAGGAGACTGGGACTTTCAATAACCTCACCTTGCATATTTCTAGCTCCTCTGGCAGTAGAGCCCTGGGGAGAAGCTGGCATGTAATTAAGAAAAGAGGAAAAAAAAGAGCAGTAATTATAAACCTTTTCTTTTATTCCCCTTTTACATTTTATTATATATATTATATAAATTTATATATATTTAATATGTAAGTTTAATATATTTAGTACATTATTATAAATATATAATTAAAACAATATATTATTGTTTTATCAATATTTAACAATATTATTATATTGTTAACAATATAATATAAACAATATTATATTGTTTATTGTATTATTTATAATACAATAACAATGTATTATTGTATTATAAATATATTGTGAACATACAAATATATATTTATTTAATGTATGCATTTGATATATACATTTGATATAATACATATTTAATATATAGTATATATAATAAAATTTTAATATATAATATATATGAATATATAATATTTTTAGTAGCTTATTTTTTATTGTATTTTTTCCATAGCCATTTCTCCCCCTTATACTCTCTTCCACCTCCACCTCTCCTCTCCACCCACCCCACAATCACCACACTGTTGCCCGTGATTAAAGCTCTTCTAATCAAACTTCCTGGCTAATCGAAAACTTGTGGTCATTTTTAGGTGCAAAGCCACCAAAGCCAGCCCCACCTGAACAAGACCCTGCCATCGTTGTGACTGCGTCTGTACTTACACTGTTGGTCATCTTTCTGTGTGGGGTGGGGTTCTGTGTAACACTAAAGAAAAGGAAGAAGCAGCAGCCTGGCCCTGCTCGTGAACGTGGTGAGTCAGTGTGTGTCCTCCCTGCAGAGTGACACTTAGTAGCTACTTCTCTACCTGCCTCCCTCCTCCTGGAGCTCCTTGGCTGAGCCCAGACTGGCAAAAAGTCAGCAAGTGGTCGGAGGAGAAGGTTTCCCCTCAGGATTTGTAACTCGTGTAGATGGGACTCAACAACTGATAATGTTGCTCTGGATTTCTAGAAGAGGCAATATTTCTAGCCTCAGGTTTACAATATGCTTCTGGTTTCCAGAAAAAACAGATTATTTCTTACTTTACCCATCTCCCTTCATAAGGTTACTGTCAGAATTCAATGAAGTAAAATGGTGAAAACACTTCTAAACATTAGTGGTTATATTCCTGGTGGTGGTGTTCAAGCAGAGGTGTTTAGTGGGAGGAGGGGGCATTAGATAACCATCAGATCTGTTTTCTTATCTCTAAACCAGGTTTCCTGAGAGGTCAGATGAGTAGTTCCCCACTGAATTTTAAAAATATTAACTTTTTTTCATTACCAAGTACTACATGTGCATTACTAAATATACTGGAAAAAAATCACCTGTAGTTTCATGAGTAAGAAAAAGATTATTATATCTACAATATTTTAGTAGAAATCTATGTTATTTCCCAGAAGTGGGATAATATTTATAAGGGCTTTTATTTTTTTACAGTTAGGATAAATCCCCCTCATGTTTTTGAATTTTTTAATGCTAAATGTAGAAAGAAAATATTCAATGTCATGAAACGGTTGCAAGAGAGTCCACTATGTGGATATACCTTAATTTATTTAACCAACTCCATGTTGTTGGACACTTGAGTTGTTCCCATACTTTTTGCTATTGTAAACAGCACTGCATTCAGCAGCCTTCCCAAATCTGTTGTGAAAGTGGCCCGTGTTTAATTGGGCAAAGGTGCTTCCTGACATTAGAATAATCCCTGTATGTGGTTTGGGCTGGTTTGGGCAGTTGTAAGGTAAAGTTGGACTTTATGTCAATAATTGCCTCTAGTAGAAGTTTGGTTGGTGTTGATAACTAAGATACCCTTCTTACTCACTTATGGTAAAAAGAATAATGCTTCTGGTCAGCACCTTGTTTAAGATTTCAGTGTACTGATTCTAAGATCTATCTAGAAAATAGATAAATGACATTAGCAGTCACTCATTTCATCTTGCTGTGTTTTAAAGATTTTATTTATTTATTTACTTACTTATTTACTTATTTATTTATTTTAGAGAGAGAGGAAAGGAAGGAGGAAGAGTGGGAGAGAAACATCGATCAGTTGCCTCTTGCACATGCCCCAACTGGACCTGGCTTGCAACCCAAGTATGTGCCCTGACCAGGAATTGAACCAACAACCTTTTGCTTTGTGGGATGATGCTGAACCAACTCAGCCACATCAGTCAGTGCATCTTACTATATTTTTAAAACAGGAAATTAGGGAGTGATTATCCAATTTCAATAAATTAATATAAAGCATATGGCAGAGCAATCTAAACTGCTAACGTAGAGGGCACACTGAAATATTTCCATGATATAGAAGTGTAAAATGCAGTGCACAGGATCAGATGCATGGATATACCATGCTTGCCCAGGCTTTGACTTTTTAAGGTGAGAGGTTTGAGCTTTTGTTTCTTTTAATCTCATTGCCTTTAGCATTGGCTAAATGTGCAGAAGCAACCTTCAGTTTGGGAATAAGCTGTCTCCTAAATTTGTTTTCACATTGGAATGATCAGCTTACAAATGAAACAAAGAAGAATGAATGGAGAAAAAGAGAATAAGAATGTTTCTTCCCTCAAGAGACAATCAGAAAAATTCAGAATAGATAAGGTAGTTAAAGAGGAGGATGTGTCTGTACATATGGGTACATATGAGATGGTCCAATTGGGCTGTGGTGATAAAAGGCAGAAGGCAACAAGAGAGCACAGCACATACAGGACCCCCCAAGAATGTGATTAAAAGTACTGGTAGGAAAAAGTTGTTTGGTCAGTCACCTGTGCCAGTAAGTTTGGTCAAAGAGAAGAGCTTGATATCACTGGAGGAAGGGAGATGTACCAAACAACTATGACGTGTAATATGAGCTGTTTGTAAATTTGGCTTCAGCAACGTCTGCACTTGCTTTGTGGATACCTCTGGCATTGGCTATATGATAAACAGAATAACGAGGTGTCTATCTCCTGTACTCCAGAATCTAGAATATTTTCTTACATGGCAAAGGGGACTTTCATATGTGATTAAGATACTGACCTTAAGATGATTAAATTATCCTGGATTATCCAGGTAGACCCGGTCTAATCACATGAGTCAGAGAACCTTTCCCAGCTTGGTTAGAAAACTGAGAGGGAAGGAGAGATAAAACAGGCTCAGCCCATCATTGCTGGCTCTGAAGATGGAGGAAGGAGCCATGAGCCAAGAAATGTAGGCAACCTCTAGAAGCTGAAAATGAGAGCCAGCTCAACCTCAGCTGAGAGCTAGCAAAGAAATGGAGATCTCAGTCTTACATCCACAAGGAACTAAATTTTCCAACAGACAGACATCAAGGCAGTCATGATCCACCCACAAGCTTACTGATAACCTGTAGGAATTTCTCCAAAAGTGGAGCTTCTTCTAATTCAATATTAATCCTTTCCTCAGAGGAGACAGCCCTCAAACTAACTTGGCATTAGAAGTCCTTTCCAGTGTTTGTTCCTAATTATAGTGCTTTTTCCTCAACCACACATATTTACCCTGTTTAGCCTAAGTTAATAAAAGGGAAATGCCATGGTCATTCCAGCTGGTTTCTGATCTCTCTTCCCTTTTCCTTCTCCTCCCCCTCCTCCTCCTCTTTCTCCTCCTCCTCCTCCTTCCTCTCTCTCGTTTTGTCAAGGCACATAGTGTATGAGAAATTGTCATTTTGAATTACTGTCTTTTCCCAATCAAAAGCTACCCTGCCAGCTTACCCATTGGGGAGAAAGACTGAAATAGCTCCTTCTGAAGTTTTGCTTCCTCATTTGGACTCTGTGTGTAACAGTGACCTAGCAACCAACAGTTTTTATTTCAACTTGCGACCATCCACCAAACCTTAGTCTCAGCTTTTTCAGAAATGATTTCATAAAGGGCAAGTATGTTTTCCAAAATAAATCATTTTAATCACCATTTAAATAGAAACCTTCACAGGGCTTAAAAACTGAAAGTTGGTGATATCATCACATCTGCCCTTAAAAATGCTAAATTTGTAATCAAATCCAAAAGGTTAAAAATCTGTTTTTATTGTCGGCTTTCACTTTGAAATAGCAGTGTTTTTTTTTTAATGGTGATGATTTTGTCATGGGTATAAAAGGATAATTTAATTATTCTGCATTAATCTAAGGCATCTGAAATACTGTATTCAGTTATAAGCACCATTATTTTTCAGAGGAACTTCAATAAAATTAGAACCCAACCAGATTTATTGTGTCTGGAAACTCAGTCAAATAAGAAATCACTCAAGTAACCAAAGGTCTTAGCCAGAAAAAGAAAAAAGCCTTGGCAATGACACAAGTACTGCCTACAGATATCTGAGGAGCTGTCTTAGGGTGCAAATATCTTTTTTTTTTTTGATAAATTAAACATAAAAATGCAAAAACATTTTTTATAACTTTAGCTCTGGTCTGACAAGCTGGCACAACTCCAGGTGCCCTGTTCACAGAGGGGTCTGTGACCAGTGCCGGTGGAGTGTGGAGAGCGGGTCAGGCCTGGGTAGCCACAGATGGTGGCCCTGCTCAGGCCCCCAATGCTGTCACCTGGGGCAGAGATCATGTGTTACTGTGGCTCCAAATGATGTATAGTCATACAATGAAATACTGCCAAGCTAGGGGAAGGAATGGGCACTGGTAACAGCACACCATGGATGAATTTCAAAAGCATTATGTATGCTAAGTGAAAGACTCCAGGCAGAAAAAGACTGCCCATTGTATGAACCCACTTATATGAAACTCTAGAAAAAGCAAAACTCTTGTGACACTAAGCAGATCAGTGGTTACCAGGGGATGGGGTGGGAGGAAGGGGCAAGAGGGAACTTTGGGGGCTTATATAAACATTCTATATATTGGGTATGGTGGCAGTTACATGACTGCATACATAAGGTTAAACTCACCAAAATCTATATGGAAAATGATTGGATTTTATTGTATATTAATTATCCCTCAATAATGCTAATTACTGTTCAACTCTGTGTGCACACATGAGAACTGCCAATGATAGGAAGGGTTCAAAACCATCAGTGGGGCTATTGAAAGGATTCCTGAGGTCCCTAAATTTCTCCATAGACACCCGGGTTAACAACCCCCACGGGAAGGCTCTGAGTGGAACGACAGCACTGTCAGGACAGTCAGCCTAGAGGAATTTACACCCCAAGGAACATCAGTAGCAAGTCCATACCAGTAGCAACTCAGGCTTTGGGAGGTCCAGGAGCTAGACATTTCTAACCTTGGCCCATCCATGCAACACTGTACTGTTGGTAGTGTGGGCTGGCTAACCCATTTCAGCATCAACATCTTCAAGATTTCCTTTTCCTCCTAAATCTCATTTTCAGAAAAGGATTGGAAATTCTTTTTTTTTTTTTAAGATTTTATTTATTTATTTGTAAAGAGGGGGAGGGAAGGGGAAAAAGAGGGAGAGAAACATCAATGTGTGGTTGCCTCTTATGTGCTCCCTACTGGAGACCTGGCCTGCAACCCAGGCTTGTGCCCTCCCTGACTGGGAATCAAACCGGCGACCCTTTGGTTCACAGGCTAGCACTCAATCCATTGAGCCACACCAGCCAGGGCTTCTTTTCTGATCATTAAATGATTGCTAAAACTAAATGTGTTACCCCTTCCACTAATATTTTTATTTTAGCAAAGAGTAGAGTTTTAAGTAAAAATCCTACTTCCAACATTAGAACTTAAGGCCCAGCGACCAAATGAAGGCTTTTACTTTTTGGATGCAAGGAGCTCTCTCTCAGCCCCCCTGAAAATGCATCAGGTAACCATCAATTTCACATTATATGTGACATTAAGGCTACCATGTCATTAAGGCTACATTGTAGCCTTATAGGCTACAATGATTTTTCTCTGGGTCCTAGGACTTTGGAGCCTCTCCAAACTTTCCCTCTGTTAGTATCAATAGGAAATACACTTTCTGAGGCTGTTTGCTCTCTTCCAGAAGCCATGAAAGTGGAAGGGGAAGAGAGTAAACAGATGGAGGAAAGGTGAATCCTGACTCTACCACGTTGTTGAAAGAGGTCTGATTCCCAGAGGGTCTATAACTTGAATAGACTTAAAAAACCCTGAGGCATGCTGAGACTCCCAGCAAACATGAACTAATGGAGAGGGAAAGGAGATTGAGACTAGTAGGACCTGGAGGAAAATGTCCTAGTTGTAAATGGATGGCAGGTATCCAATGCACAATGCTCAGTCATGGCCAAGTAAACTCTCAGTAGTACCAAAGGGGTTTGATATGGTGAGCGTGGGCTGCGTCTCACTCACAATGGTAACCCCAGTACCTAGAAAAGAGCCTGGACGTGTGGGTGACCTACATGTGTGAATACATGAGTAAGTGAGGAATGATAACATGTTCCATGTAGCTTCTGCACCTTTGAAACTTCTGTGCCCTTTGCTTGGAATATTCTTCTGCCACTTCTTCACCTCATTCTTTAGATCTTGGTTCAAGCAGCACTTTCTTAAAAACCCTTCCCAAACTAGACTTAGCCTATGATAGTGTCGTGTGGATTCTGGTCCTTTCTCTTTATAACGCCAAGTATACTAATAAATATGTGTAATTGCCTTATTAAACTCTATAAACTGAACTCTATAGAGGGCAGGGATCATATCAGTTAAGCTTATCACTGTGCTACCAGCACCCAGCACAGTGCCCAGCATACAGTAGGTGCTCAATAAATATTTGTTGAAAGAATGAATGTATGCATGAAGGAATGCATGAAGACTCCTGGTGATCAGTCCTTTCACAACATGACATAATCAGGTTGTCCGCACCTCCATGCCCCCTTGAGGGACTGAGCTTATCGAGAATATCAAGGCTCTGGCTGCGTGGTCGTGGGGTCAAAGCAGCCCTCAGTGAAGAGCCTGGTCACAGAGACATGTTTATGACCCCAGGGTGCCCAGGACCCAGAGTGCCCAGCACTTATCTGGGTCACCAGCCACTGTGAGTCTAGGGATCCCAGTGGTGAGCCAGGGTGCCAAGATCTTGCCTGCCCTGTCAGGCTCGGTTCAGAAATGGTTCGGAAAAGCCTACAGAGGGAAGGCAGCAGGGACTCAGCATAGAGCGGGGACAGGCCTAGACAAAAATAAAGTGTAGTAAATTGTGCTGCCATCAGCAAATGAGTGGATCCAAAAACTATGGTATATTTACACAATGGAATTCTATGCAGCAGAGAGAAAGAAGGAGCTTATACCCTTTGCAACAGCTTGGATGGAACTGGAGAGCATTATGTTAAGTGAAATAAGCCAGACGGTGAGGGACAAATACCATATGATCTCACCTTTAACTGGAACATAATAAATAGAAGAAAAAAGGAAACAAAATATAACCAGAGACATTGAAGTTAAGAACAATCTAACAATGGGCAGGGGGGAGTGGGGAGGGGACAGTGAGGAGAGGGGATTACAGGAACTACTATAAAGGACACATGGACAAAATCAAGAGGGAGGGTGGGGGTGGGGGAGGGAGGGGGGTTCAGCTGGGGTGGGGTGGAGGGATGGGGAGAAAAGGCAGACAACTGTAATTGAATAACAATACAAAATTAAAATTTAAAAAAAATGAATGGGCAAACACCAATAAAGTTTTATTTGCAAAAAAAAATTAAAAAAAAAATAAAGGGTAGTTACTGAAGGAAGAGTGTGGTGACACCCTTCCACCTCTCTCCTCAGTAGTTTGTTTCTCCTCACTGCTATTGCAGTGCTGCCTGTTCTTGTCCCTGTCATTGAAATCCAGAAAAGGAAGTGGCTCTCCTGGGAATTCTGACCCAATTCTTTTCTTCTCTTTTTTCAGAGTAGAAAACCGTGTACCTGAAAGATCTGATGAAGCCCAGTGTGTTGTTAACATTTTGAAGACGGCCTCAGGTGACAGAAGTGCCTCACACTTTTGATTAAAGAGTTAAGTCCGTTTGACTATCCATTTTTCAAATCACATGTGGATTGGCTCCTCTATTTTTTTCCTTCTTTAAATTAAACTTATTGGGGTGACATTGGGCAATAAGATCATATGCTTCCCTTTTCAAGTTTTTGACTGACCTTTTTGTTGTCTCTCTGAGCCTTCCCAGAGGCAAGAAAATATTATAGGAATAACAGCAAGGGGGCGAGGACTCTCTCTAAATGAAATAGCCTCCCTGTCATGCCAGCTCTGCTCCCTATGCCAGGAGCAGATTTTATCGGCTTCTTTTCTTTTCAGAACATGCTGATTGACTCCTGGCTAGTGTTTAGGACTAACGCCACCGGTATCAGATTCAGTCTCTTTTCTTAATTTTACAAATTGTGTTTACTGTAGAATTCCCATTTCCTGGAATAGTGGCTTCTGTCTACTCTGGATTCTGAGGTAGTGCCTCAATCTATCTTGTATATCTGTGACCGAACACCTACCTCTTCAGTCTGAGTGGGAGCTATGTATGTTATTGCTTTATAGTGTTAATATTAACATTTTGAAATATAAAGAAATATGTATTATAATAATGTAATTACGATGCCTAGAGAAATGTCCACCCTCTGCTAAGGAGTTCTTGTTCTTCACTGAGGGTCAGTAAGGAAAGTGGTGGCCTAGTGTGCTGACAACAATAACCAGACAAACTCAAAATCTGGGAGACTAGAAGAGGCAAAGAAGGAACCAGCTCTGGATCCTGGAGCCATTTCTATATGGGCTGTTGCTGATATTGAGGAGGACCCGCACGCCTGGCTTAGCGGAGAGCCCTGGATAAAGTGGAAGAGTGCTGTGCATCATCAACACACTTCTCTTCTTGGAAAAACTGACTGAGATGATGGCCTGGGGCATCTGTGCAAGAGCCAAGAGAGAGACCACAATACTCAAAAGAGAAAAAAATGAAAGATCTTGACCAACAGAGATGCACATGAATATTCAGTCTGTCTAGTCCTTCGACAAGCCTTGGGACGAGCGAGAGATGGACAGTCTGTCCAAATGGACTTAAGACAGACAGTAGGTTCCTCGGTGGTCGATGAGCTGTTTTGATGATACCCAGGTTGTTTTGATGTTTCACCTGCTGAAAGCAGAGCTTGGGGGAGAGAGCTATCATGAGATAAATGAAAGGAGGCTCAGAACTCTTCCAACTAATGGCTGAGAGACAAAGGGCTGGACTAAAGTTTGGAAAAGCAGGATGCAAATCATCCAGATGTTGATTTAGCCCACAGGTGCCCTAAAAACATATTGGCTGGCCCAGAGCAGAACTAGTGAACTTGTGTCTAAAGACTGCCTATGAGCATCATTCTCAACAAGAAAACCAGGTACAGGAGAGGAATAAGTAGAAGTAGAGGAATAAGTCAAGTAGAAGTAAGTCAGGAGACCCTGGGTCTAAGGCAACATCACTAAGGAATGGAGCAATCTGAGTTCAAACCTAAAGAGAACTTTGGGAGGCCCAAGCTACAGAAATAGTTCTGTAGACCCTGGCGGGTTGCAGACAACTGCACTAGGCCGCTCATTTTTGTAACCTTACCGTTTGTGTGCTCTGCCCTGCTCCTGCCTTCTTTAGACTCAGCACCTTGCTGGGTCCTGACATGTTTTGTATAGAGTAGTTCTCAGTAAATTTTTACTAAATAGATTTAAAAGTCTATGTGTTTTGCTTATACTTCAGCAGTACCACCCAAACCCTGGAGCCTGAAGTTACTCCCTCTGTTTTCCTAAGGAACTTCCTTCCCCTTGACATCTTTGTGGTGGCCCCGGTCTCCAGTAGCCCTAGCCAGAAGCCTCTGACTCATCCCAAATGCTGTTCTTTCCTTTTTCCTAACCATTGTACAAAAAAGAGGGGCTAATATCATTCTAAATGTTCATCTCAGTAATATGACATAAAAGATTAGGTAAGACAGGTTGTTTCTGAAGACAACTGGGAAATTTGGAGTTAAGGAAGGGTTACTTGCTATTCAGTTTGTAGCCTTTTAAACTGTGTAATTTTAAAATTTATATGCTTGTATATACACTAAACAAAGGCCAATACAAAGCTATTCCTCAAAAATACATTATTGTAAGATGAATCATGTAACTGTACTATATGTTTGAAAGTTGCTAAGAGAGCAGATTTCAAAAGTTCTCATCAGAAGAAAAAATAATTTGTACCTCTGTGTGGTGATGGATTTTAACAAAACTTATTGTGGTAATCATTAACAGTATACACACACACATGTTATAGGTCAGTTATATCTCAATTAAAAATACATAAATGCAGGGAAATTCTGGGGGGAAACTGACATCTTCACCAGTGGACCCCAGCACCTAAGATAGTACCTCAAAGCTACTTGTTTAAAAGTTGAATGAAACATTAATGTGTCCTCTTATAAAAACATCCCTCCTTGGTATATTAAATTCTCTAGACCTTCTGAGTTCCAAGTCTGGGGAGAGGAAAGCCATGAAAGGTTAAAAGAGACCACTAGGTTTGATAACAGTGCTAACATCACTGTTGTTTGCCTTGTACCAGGGACTCTCCTAAACCTTTAAATTTATTACTTCATTCAATCCTCATAATGACCCTGGGATATCAGTATTGGAATATCATGCCCATTTTGCTGATGAAGCACAGAGAGGTCAAAGCAATTTATCCAAGGTCTCTAACTTAGTAAATGGCAGAGATGGGGAAGATTTTAGAAAGCACCACCCCCCCCCGCCCCCTTCATGTCCCTGTAGAAGAGACAGCATTTTGGCTGGTTGCAGGTTGAGTGCCCACAGAATACCTCACATTACTGTAGCTCATCCCTCCAACGTGGCGCCTCCAGAGGTCTGAGCACTGACTCTTCTGGAAGCCATTCCATCATCTCATCAGGCCAGAAGATATGGACGATGAGGCACACAATGTGAAAATGAGTTTTTGGTCAGAGGGAATGTGAACTACAATTGCTGCCTCCAAATCCTCCCCCTCCACTACTTATTATCCTTTTGCAATTCACCATCCTCCGTCCACAATTCTGAAGCCAGTTTCACCCATTCAGTGCCCTCACATACGTTAGCCCATGCCAGAAGCAGAGTCATTTCTGACTACTGCCCTCCGAACTTTCCCTCTACACCCACTGCCCACCTCCCCCATACTACCACATTAGGTCATCGCCAGGCCAGGCAAGGGTCCCTCCAGCTTTAGCATCTACCCCTTCTTTTCTCAGTCATGCCCTTATGTTCAAGAACATAACACCACCACTCACCTGACCCCAATCCACTGTCTCTCTTACCCTGCATTCTGTCCAAAACATCAAAAGGAACAAGGAGGTAAATAGTGGAAAAAAGACCTCCCTTACATTCCTTTTTCCAAAGTCCTGCACTGTCCTAGCCATACAGAGGGAACTCCAATCTCCAGCTTCTTATGTATCTTTCCATAGACACACTATGCCTACATATAGTGTGCATATATAGGATGTACATACATGTATACATGTACACCCATATATACATGCACACATATGTATGTATATATTTTAATGTATATTTTTACATATATATATTCCATATATGTACAAGGTCTATCCAGAAAAAACCCAACCATCATTAATATAACAAAAACTGTTTGTGTGACATCAGTGTATCCTGGCAGCCAAGGAGAGTGGACTGGAATGTGCATGCGTGAACAATGACGACTTCATTGTACTAGTCAGTGGGGGCAGTAGAGCCATTGAGCGAACACGTGTACTGTGTGGCCATTGCGTTCAAAATGACTGAATAGAGCAACAAATCTGCATCAAATTTTGAATTAAGCTTGAACATTCCTCCACAGAAACTATTCAGATGATTCAGAAGGCCGCAGCTGTGGGCATGGTGATGGGCAGCTTTGTCATGACAACGCACCCGCTCACACATCACCTCCTGTGCAGAGTGTTTTGGTGAAACATCAAATCACCCAGGTGACTTGGCCCCCCCTACAGCCCCGATTTGGCGCACTGCGACTTCTGTTTTTTCCCCAAACTAAAATTACCCTTGAAAGGGAAGAGATTTCAGACCATTGATGCCATTCAGGAAAATATGACGGGGCAGCTGATGGAAATTGAGAGAACTGTGTGAGGTCCCAAGGTGCCTACTTTGAAGGGTACAGAGGCATCATTGTCCTGTGTACAATGTTTCTTGTATCTTTTATCTGCTTCAGGAAATGTCTCTATTTTTCATATTACATGACTGGATAGTTTCTGGACAGACCTTGTATGTTCCCCTTATTTGGTCAGATTTGGTTTTCTTCTACACCTAAGCAACCTAAACAGCATAAACATAAGGTTCTTGCTAAGGCGATCAGTCTTTCATTGAAATCCTTCATATTATAAACATACTTCTTTATTGTATCAGTTTTCAATCTCACCCACACGCCAGCATTCTTGTTGATTTTATAATAAAAGTGAGATTCTATTGGCCTTCACCATGGCTACCTGTGCACTAAAGGAGGAAAAATACATACAGATACAAAGTCCTGCACTGTCCTTAGACACAAATGTTTGAACTTGTTCCAATCTCAACAAGTTATATCCTAGGTCTGGTGGATAACAGTCACTCTGAACTGGATCTCCTGTTTCCTGCATTTCATATATTTGTCTTTCGTGACTTATTCCCTCACTTTGGTTGTACATATCCACCAGTAGCTTTCTGAGAAAGGATATGTGAGAAGTAAATTTAATGAGATTTTTCAACCTAAGTGCCCATCAGTAAATGAATGGATCAAAAAACTATGGTACATTTACACAATGGAATTCTACACAGCACAAAAAAAGAAGAAACTCCTACCCTTTGCAAGAGCCTGGATGGCCTGGAAAGTATTATGCTAAGTGAAATAAACCAGGCGGTGAAAGACAAATACCATATGATCTCACCTTTAACTGGAACATAATCAACAAAAGAAAAAAGCAAACAAAATATAACCAGAGACATTGAAGTTAAGAACAAACTGACAGTAACCAGAGGGGAGAGGGGAGGGGATAATGGGGGGAAAAGGGTGAAGGGTTTACAGGAACTACTATAAAGGACACATGGATAAAACCAAGGGTGGGGGTGGAATCAGGGGAGGGAGGTGGGGAAGGCTGGGGTGGTGGGGAAGGGTTGGGGGGAAGCAGAAAACTGTACTTGAACAACAATAAAAATCAAAAGTATTTAAAAAAAAAAGAAAATAAATAAAGTATATTTTCTTGATTATGCTATTACAGTTGTCCCAATTTTTTTCCCCCTTCATCCTCCTCCTCCCTGCACTGCCCCACTCACCCTGCAGCACCAACCCCTCCCCCCCCCCCCCCACAATTCATGCCAATGGGTTGTACAGTTAAGTTCTTTGGCTTCTCCATTTCCTATACTATTCTTACCTCCCATTGCCTATTCTATGCCTACAAATCATGCTTCTTATTCCCTGTACCTTTCCCCTCCATTCTCCCCCTCCCCCTCCCCACTGATAACCCTCCATGTAATCTCCATTTCCAGGATTCTGTTCCTGTTCTAGTTGTTTGCTCAGTTTTTGTTTTTGTTTTTTAGGTTCAGTTGTTGATAGTTGTGAGTTTATTGTCATTTTACTGTTCATATTTTTTTCTTCTTTTTTTTTCTTAGGTAAGTCCCTTTAACATTTCATATAATAAGGGTTTGGTAATGATGAACTCCTTTAACTTGACCTTTTCTGGGAAGCACTTTATCTGCCCTTCCATTCTAAATGATAGCTTTGCTGGAGAGAGTAATCTTGGATGTAGGTCCTTGCCTTTCATGACTTGGAATACTTCTTTTGAGCCCCTTGCCTGTAAGTTTTCTTTTGAGAAATCAGCTGATATTCTCTGGGAACTTCTTTGTAGGTAATTCTCTTTTTTCTCTTGCTGCTTTTAAGATTCTCTGTTTATCTTTAATCTTGGGTAACTTAATTATGATGTGCCTTGGTGTGTTCCTCTTTGGGTCCAAAAACTTTGGGACTCTCTGGGCTTCCTGGACTTCCTGGAAGTCTAGTCCCTTTGCCAGATTGGGGAAGTTTTCCTTCATTATTTGTTCAAATAACTTTTCAACTTATTGTTCTTCCTTTTCTCCTTCTGGCACCCCTATTATTTGTATGTTGGAATGTTTAAAGTTGTCCCAGAGGTTCCTAAGCCTCTCCCCAATTATTTTATTCGTGTTTCTTCATCCTGTTCTGGATGCTTATTTCTTCCTTTTGTTACAGATTGTTGATTTGAGTCCTGATTTCCTTCCCGTCACTGTTGGTTCCCTGCAGGTTTTTCATTTCACATAATTTGACCTTCATTGCTGCCTGGGTCTTTTTTATGCTGTTGAAGTACCCAGTGAGTTCCTGGGGCATCCTGATAACCAGTGTTTTCAACTGTGTATCTGATAGGTTGGCTATCTACTTGTCACTTGCTTAGTTGTATTTTTTCTGGAGCTTTGAACTGTTCTTTCATTTGGGCCTTTTATTTTCTTTTTCTTGTCTCGGTGTGCCTGTTATGTAGTAGGGGGCAGAGCCTTAGGTGTTTACCAGAGCCGGGAAGCCAGGAAACCCACGTAGCTGTATTGTGACGCTGTATGTGGGGGAGGGGTCTGAGAAGACACAGTGCCGCTTGCTGTGCTCTCTGGTGGTTTTCAGTTACTTCCCCAGCTACCCACAATCAAATTGGACCCTTCTGGCGCTGATTCCTGGTGGGTGGATTTGTGTACGATCTAGGACCCTGTGGGTCTCTCCAACAAACTCTCCTGTGTTGCTGGGAGTTTCTCCTGCTGCCGCCTCAATCCCCACAGGTGTTTCCAGTCCTAGGCTTTGAGGTTTTATTTCCCTGCACTGGAACTCTGGGTTGTTCAGTCAATCTTGATTCCCAGTTGTTCATCCCAGTTTATCTGCACTGGAATGTGGGACCACCAAGTCCACAAGTCACCACCTTGCCTGGTCCTCCAGCCCCTGCCTTACTGCAAGTCCTCTCTACTCAGCTCCCATCTCCACCACTCCTATCAGTCTGGATGAATGTTTTTTCTTTAACTCTGGTTATCAGACTTCCATACAGTTCAATTTTCTGTCAGTTCTGGTGGTTTTTTGTTTTTAAATTTGTTGTTGTCCTTGTTTTGGTTGTACGAGGAGGCACAGTGTGTCTACCTACACCTCCATCTTGGCCGGAAGTTTGTTTTTTTTGAAGTTTTTTATTACGGTTGTCCCAATTTTTCCCCAGTGCTCTCCCCTACCTGCCTACCCCCACTCCCACAGTCAATCCCCACCCTGTTGTCCATGTGTTATTTATACATGTTCCTGACCTGTCTTCTTTTTTCCCCCCTTATCTCCCTCCCCCTCCCCTCTGGTCACTGTCAGTCTGTTCCTTGTTTCCATGCCTCTGGTTCTATTTTACTTTCTTGTTTGTTTTGTTGATTAGGTTCCACTTATAGGTGAGATCATATGGTATTTGTCTTTCACTGCCTGGATTATTTCACCTCCTTGATTATTTCAGTAAGTATAATACTCTCCAGTTCTATTCATGCTATCATGAAAGGTAGGAGTACCTTCTTTCTGCTGCATAATAGTCCATTGTGTAAATATACTACAGTGTTTTGATCCACTCATTTACTGATGGGCACTTAGGCTGTTTCCAGCACTTGGCTATTGTAAATAATGCTTCTAAGAACATATGACTTTTTATATGGACACTTTTAGGATCTTCTTCCTATCTTTATTGTTCTTCAGTTTTGTAATGAAATGCATGTTTGATCACTGTGATTAGCCTAAAATGGCCTTTTCTATCTGGAAACTTTTATCTTTTACTCTAGGGAAATTTTCTTCAATTGTTTCAGTGATTATTTTTCCCCTTTATTTCTCTAGTCTGTCATTCTGGGATATTGGATTTCAATTTTGGATCCCCTAGGCTAATCTTCCTGTTTTCTTATCTTTCTGTCCTCTTTAATCTTTTTGACTTTTGTTCTCTTTCTTAAAGATTTCCCTAACTTTATCTCCCAAACTTTCTATTGTATTTTTAAACTTCTGCTATCATGTTTTAATTTCTATGAGCTTTTTTGTTGTTGTTGTTGTTCTCTGAATGTGTCTTTCTCCAAGGAGTCTGTTCCTCATGGTTGCAATATTATCTCTTAACTCTCTGAAGATACTGAGAAGTTAAGTTTTATTTTTCCTACATGGTCTCTGTATCCTCCAGTTTTTTCTTCCTGTGTGTTTGCTTTGCTCTATAGTTTGTATGTTGGAGGCTTTCTCAGATGTCTGATCATCCTTGATTGTCTAGTCACAATTAAGAGTCAGAAACTAAAAATATGTTTGGAGGATCTGAGTCTATGGACTAGCTTATTAACTTTAGCTGTACTGCAAAGGAATCTGGGTGCCTTTGTTGGAAAACTGTCTTTAGGTCTTTTCAACTGGTAGTTTTGCAGTATGCTTTTTGGAAGGTAGAAGACTGGCTGTCAGCATTTTGGGAGCCAAGTGAGAGAAGAAGTGCATGTGTATGTGTTCATATGTGTGTTCATGGTGCACACACTCACTCAGTATCCATAAATTTACCAAATCTATGTTTTTTTCAATATGGTAACTCCATCCTCAAATGTGTCAAATATCTCTCAATTCAAACACTTTTTCCTTACTCTCTCCAGAGAACAAGACTCCAGACTTCTGCCAGGGTGGGAGAGGGAAGTTGCCCAGTGGTGTGGAGTAAAAAAGGAGAGCTCAGCTCTAACTGCATCTCAGACAACTTTTACGTAATCTTTTCTCCCAATCTTAACCTTCACTTAGTGAAGTGAGGGTGAAGTCCTACCAGTTCCTGAGGTTTTTTATGATTGTGGAGTATAAATTGGGTTGTTTCTTGGGTTTCTCTCAACTAACAAATAAGATTTGGCTGTCCTGACTTTCTAGTTATTTACCACTCATCCATCTACTACTCAGGTTCCAAACTGTTGTCTCCTTCCCTATTCTCGTACTTATTAAATTTTCCATTTAAGTTTAAAAATAATTTTTTCTTAAGTTTTAATGGAATTTCAGGAGGTAATGGAATTAGATTTGTATATTTAATCTACCATCTTACCTGGAACTGCACTACTGAAAATTTTCAATTTCCATTGACTACCTTCAGCCTAAAATCCGAAGTCATCAACAACGTGACTCAAAATTAACTAAACTCTTTACCAACCTTATTTTTTGCCTCTTCTCATATTGGAAAACCATGATCCTGCAATATTTAGCTACTAATAATTTTTGAAATATAGTTTATATTATCTTTTTTTCACTTTTGCTATTCTGGAATATTCTCTCAATATCCCTTTGCTTATTGGACTCTTTTTCATCATTAAAGCCTGGCTCAAATATACTATCTCTGTGACTCCACATACTTGATTATTATCCAGGCTGTACACCATATCCTTGTGAGTCAAGAACACCTTTTCTAGGAATGATTCATTCGTGTTCCAACACTGTCCTTCCCCACCAAGCACTATGACTCTGACCATTGGCCAATTCGTAGAGCAGCTCCAGGTTTTCCAAGGGGAACTTCAAGCTACTGAATAAGCAAGAGTTCTCCTGTTGTGCACAGTCCTAGTTCTAAACCCTTTGGTCTGCACAGTTTTATGCTCTACATGCCAACTTCTTCCCAACCATCTGGCTTTCAACCACAGAATTATCCCTTGTCCTTGTTACACTACTTAGACCTGAAATTCAGTTCCTTCTTCCAGGTTTTAACATTAGTTTTCCACTCTAAGTACAACTTGGATTCACTCTCTTAAATAGCTGCCTCTGGCTACCCAGAATACTCATCCTCCAACCTAGCTCAGCCTCTCATTATATCAGAGCTGTCACACCAGCCCAGCTCTTCCCAGCCAACAGGAAGCAGAATTATAACAGAATGCATGATTCTACACAGGAGGTAGAGATGTGCCTGTTTCTGCCCCTCAGTTTTAGTAGACATCCTTATAAACTAAAGTAAAACCTCTCATTTTGTGAAATCTCATAATTTTAGAGTGTAAAAGAAGCCAAACTGTTCTTGTCCCTTGTGGGGGACTGATGGAAGCTGGTTACCACAGGAATTGGGAAGTAGGGTCTGAAGAGATGGGAAACAGAAAGTGAAGACTCACTCAGAGGTGGTGGGGTGGTAGCAAAGTTTAAGTAGAATAGAAAAGGAAAAATGTCCATATATGGCAACTGAATGCATCTTGCTGCACTTTAAGTTTGCCTGCATGTAACAAAATGCTTTTGATCATCTAGGCAGTTATCTCTGTCTGTTTCTTATACATTTCTTAATGTTTTCCTGTGAGCAAACATTAAGGACAAAAGGCATGATAATGAAGGAAACAGAAAAGAGATCAGAATCAGTAGATTTCACATGAGATTTCCCACTTCTCAAATTATTTGCCATTAATCTACACTTTTGGCTGCAGTGATTAATAAAAATTTTAGTGGAAAAGGAAAGGGAAATATATCTCAGTATTCATAGGACCCAACCTGAGGAGTCTAAATCAGAATGACAGAGTTGGGGGAACCATAGATGCTGTGTTTTGGGTCAAGGCCTCCTACTGATGACAGACCCTAGTCTTCCTCATCCTGGCTGGCACTGGTTATGCTGTTCCCTATTCATATGCACGTAAGAACAATAAAGTACCTTAATAAACAAGTGTAACAAAAATTAGAGTACTCAGTACTTTTTAAGTGTTTTTATTATTATGACAAGATACCTTTTTAAAATATACATGAGCTTATTTCAAAAAGTATCTCTCTATCCTGACAGCGGTGCCAGCTCAATGCTACTCATAGCATGTGGCAAAGGGGCTGCTCTTCCCAAAATCTGATTGTATGTCATTGTTTCTGAAATTAAAATTATAGACTCATGGGTTTGCTAAATATATAAAGTACATAATAAAAAGTCACTAAATTGTCCAAACAGTCTGTTAGAAATGGAAAGAATGTAGAAAGCATCCCTTTTATGTGACAAACAAGAACAAAGAGAAGAGGGATTCACCAAACATCAGAGAGTCATGACCAGAGCTTACATTCCCAATCTTCAGACCAAGGTGTTTTCTACCTGTCTGTGCCCCTCTGTTCTTCCCGTTGGCTGGAAGAACTGGTAATTGGATGTCAGGAGAGTGTAATTCGGGAAGAGCATGGACTCTGGGTCAGATAGATCTGACACTGCTATAGTTAGCATGTGACTGTAGACAAATTACTTAATCTCTCTGATTTTTAGTTTCCTTATGTATAAACAGGATTAATAATCCATACATACCTCATGAGATCAAGGACAATTCAGAAGATTTGAGGATTATACAACTGGGGAGAGGAAAGGACAGGAGAAGGACCCCAGCAAACATGCAGTTGCAAAGCTTGTAGTAGAGTAGGGCTGGGGGTGATGAGGGAACATTAGCAGTGGGAGAATGGGAAAAGGAAGCCACCATGGCATAATAGGGGTGGGTATGGATTTTCATGCCATTTAGCACAGAAGTCCCCTCACACCCTGCTGAAAGCCAGAAATGCTCCTATGACTCCTCCCTTGAAGAAGTCTGTCTCCCAGCATTTCAACCCAGGGACTGAGATGATTTGTGCATCACCTTATGCCCATGGGACTCTTCCATCTTTACTGTCTGGGGCCAAAGCCATCTTTCTAAGACCTTCTCTATGTCCCCTTTGTCAAGATTTTTCCACACATTCAAAAATATCTACTTCTCTGTCAAAACAGCAGAGAGCTCTGTTCTTGCTAAATACAACATAAAATTCTAAGCAGTCAGGTTGAGATAAAAAGGGGCCCCTAGCCAAGATTTTGAAAGGTCTCTGTTTTAAGGGGCAGTCACACAGAAGATGGTTTGGTGGGAAGAGGGGTGTGTAAATCAGAGAAAGGAAAATCAGGGAACTGGCACAAGTATGGCATTGCTAAGGAGCTGACCTAGGGGAAGCTTCCTTATATTCCCAGCTGGATCCTGGTTCCTGGGCTCATCAGACTAGGGGCAGGGCCAAATAGACTCCACCACAGAAGCAGACCCAAATGTCAGGGGAAAGGAAACTTAAGGGAGTTGCTTTAGGAGAGACACACCACAGGAATTCTCTGCACTCAATCAGAATGAGAGGGAAGAAATCCTAAAATATGGTGTTGGAAAAGTTAGGTGATTCGGACATAGCTAGCAGACTAAAAAGAGTATTATACATCACAGCCTTTGATTTAGTCACCAAGGTGAAAATATCCTTTTCTATATCATAGTCCCAGCATGAAGTTAGACCAAAGGTTAATTTCAGATATGAAAGACCAGAGACACAGAGTGGGAAGCTCTTTGCTTCCAGATCACTAACTATTAAATAATTAAAACTCTTTCTTAAGTTCATATTTGCAAACCAAGGCATATATGTGAAGTTTAAAACATGACAGGGTATGGTTGCCTTGCTGACTGGCAGCACAAACTAGTTACATGCCGTTTCCATCAGTGCACTTGCCACTTTTTAACTGCACACGTCACGTATTTGCCCTCGGGCTTCCGACTTCACAGTCTCTGTAAGAACAGTTGAGCTGTGTCCACTTAATCAGGAAACATCAGGTCCATGTTTCACACATACAAGTCCAAACAATCAAATCAGTTTACCAATTTACTAATGTCCCTAGTTTTCAATTTATTTATTGAACTCACAATCTCAGAGTTTGAGACTCTCATTATCAATTTTAAAAGAAAGAAAAGGAACACTTTTTATATGTTAAAAATAAATCTGTTTCTGCGTGCAAACCAGCCATGCATATTAACATATGTGGATGTTCTCTGAGTTTAAATAATCTTGGATGGGGAAAAAATACTATAGCAAGACTTAAAGAAACAAGATGGCAGATCAATGAAAATTTTAAGAATTTTCATTCTCCCTGAGAAATTGCTTATATCCAGAACTTACTGGCAATGGTTTATTTGTAGCAGGAAATATAGGTGAGATATGAAGAAAATCTTGCATCAGGGTTTTAAGCACTGGAAACAATTGTCAAATCTTCCCAAACCTGTGTAAGGGAGTGATGTTGCATCATTGTCATTGTCATCACTGTCATCATCATTACCGTTACTTATTGAGCACACCACATGCTAGGAACTGTTAAACAGTTTACATGTATTATCTTGGGAAGAAGGCAAATGGCTGAATCATCTTGTAGAAGTTAAAGAATTCATTTCATTTCAAAAAGAGAAAGGAGAACCAAAAAGAAAGCACACTGAAGATAACATGAGAATTAAGAGAAGATAAAAACATTATGAGAGCAGCAGAACAGTGACCAAGTATTTTGTTGCATTGGAGCAGGATGGTGCAATGTGAACCCAAATCATCCTGCACTAAGACTCTGGAATAGATGATCATGAGGAAAGAACTGGTGGGGAGGAAATGGTGGTACTCCATATACTTTATCTTAAAGAAAGAGAGAATCCAGGCACAAATGTTTCATTCAGGAACCATGGAACTATGGTCAAAAGGAGTAAGTAGATTTTGAAGAAACCAGAACATGTCACTCAGCTTCTTGTCTAATTCATGTTTAGCCCAAAGATGGAGCCAGTCCTAAGAAAAAGCCAAGAGATGAATCATGGTAACGTCAGGCAGGCCACTCCAGCCACCTCTGAAAAAAATCTACTACTGGGCTCTTCAGTGATGTGAGCCAATACGTTGTTTCTCTCTCTCTTTCTTCTCCATCTTCTTCTTCTCCTCCTTCTCTTTCTCCTTCTCCTCCTTCTCCTTCTCTCACCCAGTTTTTATTCCTCAAGTTGATTTTATTCCTTAAAACAGACTTTCCATTCTAGACAACAAAATATTCCTAATTGATACATTATAGGACAGAAAAGCCTAGGCCCAGCTGAGGCCAAATGCATAATCAGTATTGTCAGCTCACTCTCTTACTCTCTCTAGCTTTATTTTTGGCTCAGATATTTTTCCTGTATGTTGACCTCCTTTCCTAACACAGGCACATTATTTCAATGCAGCTGGGAAAGATGGCCACAAGCAGCTCCAGCTTATGTTGTCTATAGCATCTTCTCTGTTAGCTCCAGCACAAATATCCTGGAGTGGATGCTAATCAGGCTTGTTTAAGTCACAGATTTATCCCTAAACCAATGACCAAGGCCAGAGATTTTTGACCCTATTTTTTTTTTAATATATTTATTGATTATGCTATTACAGTTGTCCCATTCCCCCCCCACTCCACTCCATCCTGCCCACCCCCCTCCCTCCCACGTTCCCCCCCCATAGTTCATGTCCATGGGTCATACTTATAAGTTCTTTGGCTTCTACATTTCCTACACTATTTTTACCCTCCCCCTGTCTATTTTCCACCTATCATCTATGCTACTTATTCTCTGTACCTTTACCCCCCTCTCCCCCTCCCACTCCCTTATTGACAACCCTCATGTTCTAGTTGTTTGCCTAGTTTGCTCTCGTTTTTGTTTTATGTGTGGTCGTTAATAACGGTGAGTTTGCTGTCATTTTTACTGTTCCTATTTTTGATCTTCTTTTTCTTAGGTAACTCCCTTCAACATTTCATATAATAAGGGCTTGGTGATGATGAGCCTCTTCAACTTGACCGTATCTGAGAAGCACTTTATCCTCCCTTCCATTCTAAATGATAGCTTTGCTGGATACAGTAATCTTGGATGTAGGTCCCTGCGTTTAATCTTGGGTAATGTAACCATGGTGTGCCTTGTTGTGTTCCTCCTTGGGTCCAGCTTCTTTGGGACTCTCCGAGCTTCCCGGACCCCCCGGAAGTCCATTTCCCCTGCCAGACCGGGGAAGTTCTCCACCATTTGTCCAAATAAGTTTTCAATTTTTTGTTCTTCCTCTTCTCCTTCTGGCACCCCCGTAACTCGGATGTTGGAACGTTTCAAGGTGTCCCGGAGGTTCCTAAGCCTCTCCTCATTTTTCCAAGTTCTTGTTTCTTCATTCTTCTCTGGCTGGATGCTTGTCTCCTCCCTCTGGTCCACACCGTCGATTTGAGTCCCAGTTTCCTTCTCATCACTATTGGTTCCCTGTACATTTTCCTCTGTTTCTCTTAGCATAGGCTTCATTTTTTCATCTGTTTTTCGAATAGATTCAACCAAGTCTGTGAGCATATTGATAACCAGTGCTTTGAACTGTGCATCCGATAGGTTGGCTATCTCCTCGTCGCTTAGTTGCATTTTTTCTGGAGCTTTGAAGGGCTCTGTCATTTGGGCCATTTTTTGTTTGTTTGTTTGTCTTGGCGCCTCTGCTACTTTAAGGGGCGGAGCCCTAGGTGTTCACTGGGGCGGGGTAATGCTGGTCACAGCACCGTGACGCTGTACGTGGGGGCGGGGCCGAGAGGGAGCAATGGCGCCCGCTCCACTCTCCTCCGGATCTCAGTCTTTCACTCCGCTACCCACAATCAAACTGGGCCCCCCTGGTGCTGGTCCCGGAGTAAGTGGGCCTGTGCACACTCTAGGCCCCTGTGGGTCTCTCCAACAACCTCTCCTGTGAGGCTGGGAGTCTCTCCTGCCGCCCCAACCCCCAGGGGCGCCTTCAATCAGAGGTTTGAGGCTTTATTTCCCTGAGCTGGAGCCCTGGGTTGCGCAGTGGTCTGCTTCTCTGCCCGCCGTTCGTCCGGTTTATCTGTGGGCGAATGTGGTGCCGCAAGGTGCTACCTGCCACTCTGCCTGCCCCACTCTCCGCCACTCTGAGTCCGGCCCTCTGGGTTTATCTGTGCAAATGTGGGACTGCAGGTTCTGCTAGTGCTCGGACTGCCTGCGCCATTTGTCCCACACTCCGCCAGTCTCAGTCCCGCCACAGCCACGCGAGTCCTCTCCACCCCAGTGCCGTCTCCGCCCCTCCTACCAGTCTGGATGAATGATTATTTTCTGTTTCCTTGGTGTTGGTCCCCCTTGCTGTTCGATTCTCTGTCAGTTCTGGTTGTGCGAGGAGGCGCAGTGTGTCTACCTACGCCGCCATCTTGGTTCTCCGATTTTTGACCCTATTAAACAGGCCCAAGTGTTATTCTCTCCTGCTCTCTCCCCCAAATCCTCAGGGAATGGAGTCAATCCAAACTTAAATTCATGGAATGGAGGAAGGTGGTGGTTAGTGGTTGTTGGTGTCCCACCCTCACCCCCTTTACTTGGCCAGTGCACCTCTTCCCCAGATGTGAGAGTGTTGATTGATAGCCCACAGCTGCCCACTTACTGAGATTTGCCCTTAGTCCAACAGGAACATCGTCCCCTCATTCTATCTTTATTTAAAATTCGATTCTGTTTATCATGATTTTTTAACCTAATGTTAGCTTATTTAAAATATTGCATTAAAATAGTATTTATGTTGATTACTGAGATTCTTGGCATCCCTCAAATTTTACCCCGCCTACCTCAAGAAACTGCATTTGGGCCCTCTGTTATCCGCTTGGGGATAGGCTTCAGCCCATAATTAACTAATGTAGGGGTACAAAAGTTCGACCCCCTTACCTCAACATAGGGCTAACTGTGCCATAGAATTTGTGTTCTAGAACTCCCCAAGGGATCAGAGTTTCCAGCTAGTCTCCAGCTAGAACCACATTTTTGCTCATTTTTATTTCTGCCCTGTTTCTGACTTTGTCATTCTCTTTTCCTAAGAGCATTCCCAGCAAGTCACTTGGATAAGATTGCCTGTCTTCAGCTTGCCATCTAGAGAACCCTGCCCAAGACAGCTGATAACCAGGAAGGGTCCTAGAAAGTAAAAACCAAGGGTGAGATTTTGTAGGTGGGGATTTTGTAGTTACCGGTTGGGTGAGTGAGGACTGGGTTTGGATACTGGCTGGATGCTGTGCAAGTGAATTACTAAGACTTACCTGTAGTCAGCTATAATGGGGTAGAGGTACAAGGGGATGCACTAAGTCAAGGGTGTCAAACTCATCTTCACCGGCGCCCACATCAGCTTCACAATTGCCTTCAAAGGGTCAAATGTAATTTCAACTCCTTAACATTTAAGGAGTAGTTACATTTATACAGTCCTAAAATTATTTCGGCCCTTTGAAGGCAACCATGAGGCTGATGTGGCCCCCCATGAAAATGAGTTTGACACCCCTGCACTAAGTAGTACAATGTCCTAGCATGAAAGTCACCTGGAAACTTCTTTAAAATGTCCTATAGGGTGCTAGGACATTATGCTAAGTGAAATAAGTCAGCAAAAGATAAATACCACATCATTTCACTTATATATGGAATCTAAAGAACAGTGTAAATAAACAAACCAAAACAGAAATCATACTGCCAGAGGGGAGAAGGGTTGAGGGGTTGGCTGAAAAGGTGAAGAGATTGAGAAATACAAGTCGGTAGTTACAGAATAGTCTTGGGGATGTCAAGTACAACATAGGGAATATAGTCAATTATATTGTAATAACTGTGTACAGTGCCAGGCAGGTAATGGAAATGTTGGGGAAACACTTTGTAAAGCATATGATTATCTGAACACTATGGTGTAAATGTAAAACTACTGAAAATAATATTGAAGGTAAACTGTAATGGAAAAAAATACTTGGAATTTTTTAAATTTCCTAAACCCAGACCACACCTAAGACTAATTACATCACAACTGCTGGGGCTAGGGCACAACAGGGCTACACGTTTTTAAAGCCCTCAGTTGATTCCATTGTGCTTGACAATAGAGGAACCACTGTCTCAAGCAGTGGAAAGGTACAGGAGCAATAGGAACTGTAAGGAAAGGCTGTGGAATCCAGTAGCTCTTGGTAATCAGTATGGATTCTTTGCAGACAGAAAAACTACAGGCTTAGCTCTTAATCAACAACTTTAAGCAGCAGAAGAGTCAGAGTATGTCCCTGACAACATTTAAAGAGACACATTCCCTGCAGCCAGAGGGGAGACACAGCTGAAGATGAAGATTTAACGAGAACTTTGAATCTCCTGAACCCTCTGGGCCTATGGAAGTGACCACCTCTCCCTTGTTGGAAGGTAGAGCCCTTCTGCTGTGCAAAGGCTGTAAAGAGATGTCGAACGAAACTGTGCTTTACAAACAGGCCTGCCAGATAAAGTGCAAAAGGCCCAGCTCAATTTGAATTACAGATCAACAATGAATAATTTTTTAGTGTAAGAGTTTCCTGTATCCTGTATTTTTATTCACTAAATCTGTCAACCCTGGGTTTTTTTCACTCTTAAATTATGCCTTTATTTAAAATTAACTAGTTGAAATGCTTATTATGATTTATGAATTTGTATCCCTTTAAAAACCTCAGACTAATTTTTATTGTACTGTTTTTTGCTCAGTGAAAGAACACAGTTGGATTTAAGTAAACATTTTAGTTTTTTGTTTTTTCTTTTTTTATTGTTGTTCAAGTACAGTTGTCTGCCTTTTCTCCCCACCACTCCCCGATACCCCAGCCATCCCCTCCTCCCTCCCCTGATTCCAACCCCCCTTGGTTTTTTCCATGTGTCCTTTATAGTTGTTCCTGTAAACCCTTTCCCCTTTCCCCCCCATTATGCCTTCCCTTCTCCCCTCTGGTTACTGTCAGTTTGTTCTTAATTTCAATGTGTCTGGTTATATTTTGCTTGCTTGTTTGTTTTCTTGATTAGGTTCCAGTTAAAGGTGAGATCATATGGTATTTGTCTTTTACTGCCTGGTTTATTTCTCTTAGCATAATGCTCTCCAGTTCCATCCATGCTGTTGCAAAGGGTAGGGGCTCCTTCTTTCTTTCTGCTATGTAGTATTCCATCATGTAAATGTACCACAGTTTTTTGATCCATTCATTTGCTGATGGGCACTTAGGTTGCTTCCAGCGCTTGGCTATTGTAAATTGTGCTGCTATGAACATTGGGATGTATAGGTTCTTTTGGTTTGGTGTTTCAGGGTTCTTAGGGTATTGTGGGGGAACTCCACCTGCAGAGCTCTCCCAGGCCACCATGGATGAGAATAATTCTACCAAAACATGATCTGCTTGGGGAATAAGGCTGACCAGTCTCTCAGAGGAGAAAGGTCTTTTATTGAGTTTAGCTTGCATAGGGATGCATATCAAAGAAAGGAGGTATGGTTTACAGATAACATGTCTGGGATCACGGGGGTCCTTTTGAGTCAGGGTCTGGTAGATAGGGTGATGTCAATTGGCTGTAAAACCTTGGGAAACAAGGTTTTACACTTATTTTGTGCTTGGACCCTTAACATTTAAATTGAGGACATTCTTAGCAAAGCAGTTTTCACAGGACTTTATGCATTCTTTCTCAGGCCTGATACTCCCCCACTGGGAACCACAGGTTCTAGCACAGGGTTGCACCCCTCTTCAGCATTGTTTCAGGCCTGAATCAGGCGGGAGAAGCAAGGCAGCCAAGAGATTAGGAGAATTTTTACAGATAGAATGAGGACTCAGGCTATGATAAAGACAAGGGGTGAGGGGTTTTTGTCCCTTCTCCACCATACCCTAAATCTTTCCCTGATGGCACCTTCACAACAGTGCCTGTCTTAGGTTGTTCCTTTCTTAAGGAATCTTACCCATCATTGACTATCCAGCCATCCTCCAGGGGCCAACCAGGGTGAAGTAAAAGGGGCAGAGGCTGTGCCCCTGCCAGGAGGATAAGTTTGTCTCCTTAGTGGCTTATGTTCCCAAGGTCCCCTAGCCATGGGACCTTTTCACCTGTCAGTGGGGTTACAGCTCCTGAAACCAGTCAGGATGGTTCCCAACAGGGTATAATCCCAGCAGTGGAATTGCTGGGTCAAAAGGCAGATCCACTTTTAGTTTTCTGAGGAAATTCCTTACTGTCTGATGCCCCCTTTGTCAAATATTAATTGACCATAGAGACTTGGGTTTATTTCTAGACTCTCTCTTCTGTTCCATTGATCTATGCATCTGTTCTTACACCAGTACCAGGCTGTTTTGACTACAGTGGCCTTGTAATATAGTTCGATATCAGGTATTGTGATCCCTCCTGCTTTCTTCTTCTTTCTCAAAATTGCTGCAGCTATTCGGGGTTGTTTATGGTTCCATATAAATTTTTGAACTGTTTGTTCTGTATCTGTGAAATATGACGTTGGTGCTTTAATAGGGATTGCATTTAATTTATAAATCGCTTTGGGTGGTATGGCCATTTTCATGATGTTAATTCTTCCAATCCATGAGCATGGTACATGCTTCCATTTGTTTGTGTCTTCCTTAATTTCGTGCTTCAGTGTTGTGTAGTTTTCTGAGTACAGGTCTTTTACCTCCTTGGTTAGGTTTATTCCTAGGTACTTGATTTTTCTTGTTGCTATATCAAATGGGATTTTCTTCCTGATTTCTGTTTCTGCAGTTTCGTTGTTGGTATACAGGAATGCCTTTGATTTCTGAGTATTGAGTATGTATCCAGCTGTTTTGCCAAATTCATTTATTAGGTCTAGTAGTTTTTTGGTGGAGTCTATAGGATTTTCCATGTACACTATCATGTCGTCTGCAAACAGTGACAGTTTCATTTCCTCCTTTCCAATTTGGATGCCTTTTATTGCTTTTTCTTGTCTGATTGCTGTGGCTAGGACTTCCAATACTATATTGAATAGGAGTGGTGAGAGAGGGCATCCTTGTCTTGTTCCTGATCTTAGTGGGAAAGCTCTAAGTTTTTGTCCATTGAGTGTGATGCTGGCTGTAGGTCTCTCATATATGGCCTTTATTATGTTGAGGAATGCTCCCTCTATTCCCACTTTGCTGAGCGTTTTTATCAGAAATGGGTGCTGTATCTTATCAAATGCTTTTTCTGCATCTATTGATATGATCATGTGATTTTTGTCTTTCCTGTTGTTGATGTGATGTATTATGTTTATTGATTTGCGAATATTGTACCATCCTTGCATCCCTGGGATGAATCCCACTTGGTCACGGTGGATGATTTTTTTAATGTATTGCTGGATGCGGTTTGCCAATATTTTGTTGAGAATTTTAGCATCTATGTTCATCAGCGATATTGGCCTGAAGTTTTCTTTCTTCATTGTGTCTTTATCTGGTTTTGGAATTAGGATGATGCTGGCTTCATAAAAAGAGTTTGGGAGTCTTCCATCAGTTTGGATTTTTTTGAATAGTCTGTGAAGGATAGGGGTTCGCTCTTCCTTAAATGCTTTGTAGAATTCTCCTGTGAAACCATCTGGTCCAGGGCTTTTGTGTGTTGGGAGTTTCTTGATGACTGCTTCAATTTCCTTTGCTGATATTGGTCTGTTCAGGTTTTCTGCTTCTTCTTCATTCAGTTTTGGAAGATTATATTTTTCTATAAATGTGTCCATTTCATCTAGGTTTTCAAATTTCTTGGCATACAGTTCTTCATAGTAATTTCTTACCATCCTTTGTATTTCTGTGGTATCAGTTGTAATCTCTCCTCTTTCATTTCTAATTCTGTTTATTTGGATCCCCTCTCTTTTTTTCTTGATGAGCCTACTTAAAGGCTTGTCAATTTTGTTTATCTTTTCAAAGAACCAGCTCCTGGATTCATTGATCCTTAGAATTGTGCTTTTAGTCTCTATGTCATTTAACTCTGCTCTGATCTTGGTTATTTCTGCTTGCTCTGGGCTGTCTTTATTGTTCCTCGAGTTCTTGTAGGTGTAGGGTTAAGGTTGTTTGTTTGAAATGTTTCTATCTTTTTAAGGTAGGCCTGTATTGCTATGAACTTCCCTCTCAGGACTGCCTTTGCTGTGTCCCATAGGTTTTGGGTTGTTGTGAGTTCATTTTCATTTGTTTCCAGAAAGTTTTTGATTTCTTCCCTAATCTCGTTCTTGACCCATTGATTGTTTAATAGCATGCTATTCAGTCTCCATGATTTTGAGTGTTTGGGGTTTTTTCCTTTGGGGTTGGTTTCTAGTTCAGTCCCTTGTGGTCCGAGAAAATGCTTGATATGATTTCAATTTTCTTGAACTTGTTGAGGCTTCCTTTGTGTCCTATCATGTGGTCTATCTTTGAACAAGTTCCATGGACACTTGAAAAGAATGTGTATTTTGCTTCTTTGGGATGAAAAGCTCTCTATATATCAGTTAAGTCCATTTCCTCTAGGGTATTGTTAAGTGACACAATATCCTTGTTGATATTTTGTTTGGAAGACCTGTCCATTTTTGATAGTGGGGTGTTAATGTCCCCTACTATAATTGTGTTGCTGTCAATATCTTTCTTGAAGTCCTCCAAGATTTTCTTTATGTATTTGGGTGCTCCTATGTTGGGTGCATATATATTTACAATGTTTATGTCTTCTTGGTGGATTCTTCCTTTGAGTATTATGAAGTGACCTTCTGGGTCTCTCTTTATGGCCCTTCTTAGGAAGTCTATTTTGTCTGATATGAGTATTGCTACCCCAGCTTTTTTTCCCTGTCCGTTTCCTTGGAAAATTTGTTTCCAGCCCTTCACTTTCAGTCTGTGTAAGTCTTTTGTCCTGAGATGGGTCTCTTGTAGGCAGCATATGTGTGGGTCATGTTTTCTCATCCATTCAGCTATTCTATGTCTTTTGATTGGAGCATTTAATCCATTTACATTTAAGGTTATTATCGATAGGTAGTTATTCATTGCCATTTTTTCCTACCTGTGTTCCTCTGTCTTTCTCTTTTCCTTCCTTTCCTTAAAGCAGTCCCTTTAGCATCTCTTGCAGAGCTGGTTTAGTGGAATTGTATCCTTTTAGACTTCTTTTGTCTGGGAAACTCTTTATTTGGCCTTCTATCTCGATTGAGAGCCTTGCCGGGTAAAGTAGTCTTGGTTGCAGGCCTCTGGTTCTCATTACTTGGAATATTTTTTGCCATTCTCTTCTGGCTTGGAGCGTTTCCATTGAGAAGTCAGTTGCTAACCTTATTGGGGCTCCCTTGTATGTTAGTTCCTGTTTCTCCCTTGCTGCCTTTAAGATCCTCTCTTTGTCTTGGAATTTTGCCATTTTAATTATTATGTGTCTTGCAGCGGGTCTCTTTGGGTTCCTCTTGCTTGGGACTCTCTGTGATTCCTGGATTTGGGTGACTTTTTCTCTCCTCAGATTAGGGAAATTTTCCATCATTACTTTTTCAAACAAGTTTTCTATCCATTGCTCTTCTTCTCCTTCTGGTATTCCTATTATACAGATATTGTTATGTTTCATGTTGTCCTGCATTTCCCTTATTGCCTCTTCATTCTTTCTGAGCCTCTTTTCCTTTTCTTGCTCTTTCTCGGTGTTTTTTTCTGCTTTGTCCTCCAGCTCGCTGATCCAATCCTCTGCTTCATCAAGTCTGTGTTTCATTCCTTCTACTGTGTTCTTCAATTCAGAAATTGTATTCTTCATTTCCTCTTGGCCCTTGTTGATAGGTTCTATTTCCTTTTTCATGTTGATATAGTTTGCAGTGAGTTCATTGTAGTTTCCCTGCAGTTTCTGGTAGTTCTCTGTGAGCTCAGAGAGCTCATTGAGCTTCCTGATAACCATTGCTTTGAACTCAGTATCTGATAGTTGACTTGCCTCTTTTTCAGTTAGCATTCTTTCTGAGGCTTCCTCCTTTCCTTTCATTTGGGAATTGTTTCTTTGTCTTCCCATTGTTTGTGAGACTCTTCTTGTTAGCCTCTGCTTCTTAAATTGCTCTGTTCTGACTCCCTGGGTTTATGGTATGAACTTCTATGGTAGAATGCCAATGGGATTCGGTGGTGCTGTCTCCTTAATCTCCTGTGCTCACTGGTCTTGAGCTGACGTTTATGGGTGTAACATGGTCTAACTCTGGTCTTTTCAGCACTCCAGGTTTTGTTGTCTCACCTGTGGGAAAAAGAGAAAGGGGGGGGAGAAAAAAAAAGAAGGGAAGGAGGGAAAAAGGGAATAGAAAAGGAAAGGAAGGAAGGAAGAAGGAATAAAGAAAGATTGGAGGCAAGATAAGGAATTTTAACAAAAATTAAAACAAAAGAATAAATAAAAGAAGGCAGGAAGAAGGAATAAAAAAGGTAAAGGATGGAAGGAAGAAGGAATAAAAAAAGACAGAAGGACAGAAAGGAAGAAGGAATTCAGGGAGAAAGGAGGAAAGGGAAAATAAAACAAAAAGTCTTTTGCTGGCTTTAAACTGGTCAGGTTAGTTCTGCTGGTCTTCCTGTCTGTGGAACGGGAGGGGGTGGTTGGAAGGATTGGTTTCACTTTTCTCCCTTCCTGAGCCACACTCTTCGCTGTTTTTTAGCCTCCAGTCCAGTTCCTCAGGGTCCTTCTGCTCCCCACTAGGCCTTTAGTTCACCAGTTGTGCTGTCCTTGAGTTGCATCAGTTAGGGGCAACTCACACTCCACCTTCTTGCTCTTTGCTGTCTTAGATGCTAGGGGCTTTCGGTACTGCTATGGGGTAGTTCAGCCCCCTACTGGGTTGAGTCTTTCCGGGGAATTCAGTCTCCCCTAGCCCTGCAGCTCCCCTCTGCTGGATGTTCTGCCTTAGTCCTAGAGAGCCAGTAGGCCCTGTAGGGCTCTGTGCACAGGGCTAGGTAGGAGTTGTAGGTGTGGTCCCTTGCAGGCAGCCAGGCCGTTGATCAGCTGAACTGCTGCTTTGGGCCTGGGTCGCGTGCAGCTGGCTGGTCCACAGCTCTGAGCCTGAGTTGCGTGGGCTGGCGGGTCCGCTTTGGGACTCAGTAGCAGGCTGCCGACCGATCCGGACGCTTTGGGCTTGAGTCGCGGCCCTCGGTCACCGCTTTGGGCCTGTGGATGGGGCAGCTAGTCTCTGCTCCCGGTATGCACTCACCTGAGGTTTCAGGTGTGGGCGCCCAGCCAGGGTTTCAGGTGTGGGCCCCCAGTGCACTAATCTGGGTGCAGGTAACCGGGCTTCAGGTGAGCGCCAGGGTTGCTTGTCCTGCGTTCACCATCCAGGGGCTGAGGGGGGAGGGGCGCCAGAGGCCTCGGCTGCTGCAGAGAGTTCTCTAATTAGCCGCTGAGTGCCTCTATTTTCATTTTCTTTTTGAGAAATTCTTCCTATTCAAGCCCCCCTGGTCCAAACAAGCACCTGGCTCCTCACACAGCCCAGCCTGACTCTCTCCCAAGAATCCTGCAGCAGACCCTGCGCCCAGGCCGGGGCTTCAGCAACCCTTGTCCCTGCGCAGGTCCCAGGGACCTTATTGTCCTTAAGCACTCTTCTTACTGTCAGATCTTTCAATGTCCTCTATCATTGGTCTCCGATCTTCATCTATGCTGGAATACCGTTGGCTGTTCGCTCTGCTCCTCAGATCAGCTAGGTGTTTCACTGGTGTTGAGGGGAAGTGGACTCCACTCCCACCTATCTCGCTGCCATCATCTATATCACACTTTCTTTATTCACTGATTCATCGAACGACACTGAAGTTGTTTCCATGTCTTGGCTGTTGTGAGTAATGCTGCAGTGAACATGAGGATCCAAATACAGGGTCCGGCACAAATAACACTCCCTTTGTTTTACAAAATCTTTTATTAAAAATCATGAGCATGCAATTCCATAACATAACAACATCACACTCAAGCACACCTTATGACATTTTAGGTGAAATGTTCACATTAAAACTATAAATTATTACACCCATATTATTACCCTATGGACCACACTTAAGCAGGCCTTACTTCTGTGAGACCCTGTATATTTTCAAATTAGTGTTTTAGTTTTCTTTGGTTGGTTACCCAGAAGTGGAATTGCTGGGCCATATGATAGGTCTACTTTAAATTTATTTTATTTTTAATTTTTTGATGACCCTCCATACCATTTTCCATAGTGGCTACACCAAATTACATTACCTTTAATAGTGCACTAGGATTCCCTTTTCTCCACATCCTTGCCAACACTTGTTATTTCTTGTCTTTTTGAAATTAGCCTTTGTAACTGGTGTGAGGTTTTAATTTGCATTTCTCTAATGATTAATTATGTTGAACATCTTTTTATGTACTTGTTGGTTGCCTTTTTTTGAAAAAAAAATCTGTGTAAATCTTCTGCCCATTTTTTATCAGATTTTTTGTTTTGTTTTTCTCTTTTTTCTTTTTACTATTGATTTGTATGAGTTCTTTATGTATTTTGGATATTAGCACCTTATCAGATATATGATTTGCAAATACCTTCTACTATTCAGTAGGCGACCTTTTCATTTATTGATCATCCCCTTTGCTTTGTAATTGTTTTTATGTTGTCCTACTTATTTATTTTTCATTTTTATTGCTTTTGCTTTTGGTATTAAATCCAAAATATTATTTCCAAGACCTACATCAAGAAGTTTACCACCTCTGATTTCTTCTCAGGGTTGTATGGTTTTGCTATGGGAAAAACTCAGTTCTTCTTGCTGACACAGTACAGAATTACAGATCAACAACTCTATTAGCGTGCAAGCAAAGTTTATTAGTCATGTGTTCTCATGGAAGAGAACAGGCCTTGCTGAGGTGGGAGTGAAAAGCATAGGCTTGGGTGGCAACAAGCAATGGTGACAAAAAGCCTCAGATCCTTTGTTTTGAGGAATTTATATAGTTGGTGGGATGAAGTGTGGGAGTTACATATTGATTGGTGGGTAAAGGTGGTGTCCTCTTTCCCCAGGGTGGGGGGCAGGGAGGATGTGGCTGCCCATACATAGGTATGTGTGGTGGGTCTGCTAGTCCAAATTCTTATCATGCTCCAGACCACATTTGTTCACCTTGTTATAAAATAAATATGCAACAGGAGGCAATTAATTAAAGTTGAGGCAGTTACCCAGAGTTATTTATGGGCTCTTTCTGTAAGCCTTAGGGACCCCTTCATAAAATAGATAGTGAGGAGAGGTAGACAATTAACCAAAGTTGTTTTATGGGCTTTTTCTTTGGGCACTGTGGACCCTCTCCTCTTCCCCTTCTAGACCTTGGGATGAATACACATACACAGAATTTCAAGGACTCCCCTGCTCCTGTGCTATCATGGTGTTTCTTGTGAGGTTGGAACACCTGGCAATATTATTGGACCAGGCTCAGGACTGCTGAGTGAGTGGGTGAGACATATCTTCCTTCTCCTCCCTGCCTTGGTTTACTTTCTATCCTACCTAACAGTTTTAGATCTTACATTCAAGTTTTTAATTTATACAGGGGTATGCAAAAGTAGGTTTACAGTTGTAATACAAATGAATAATACAATAATTAATAAATAATACAAGAATAAACTCTGTGCTTTGCATACTCACAACTGTAAATGTACTTTGTCCCCAATCCTGTATTTATATATCCAAATCACAGATTGAGAACATTTCCTTCACCCTAAAACATTTCTCATGTCCTCTGTAGCACATCCCTCTCTACACCCTTGGACCTCAGACAACCACTGATCTGCTTTTTGACATTATGAAGCAGGGTGCAGCCAAGAGGAGGGCCCCAAGAAGGGATTTGTGATGGGGTCCAGGACTCGGGGTGTCCAGGAAGTATTGGAGAAATGTGTGTAGGATGTCTTCACCCCCACAGGCCTGAGCCAAGGGGGATGGGACACATGGAACAGGGCCATTCAGAGCTGTTTTGGGTAGCAAGAGCTTTGCAGCTAACCCTGGCATAGTCATTTAACATATCTATAACCTTTAACTGGTTTCATGGATGTGTTGAGTAGCTGTGGCCATGCTTTGAGCCAGGGGGATGGGACCAAATTCCACCCAGGATGGGACTGGGAAGTAGCTCCCCCTGGTTACAGGGCCTGCGTGGGAGCGTGGAGATGATTGGCTCCATGCCATGGGGCCACACCTGCCCAGACTTACTATGGCAGCCCGGTAAAGCTGGAGGAATGCAGGGATGCTGGCAGGTGTAGCTGACTGTGGGAGGAGTCGGAGATGGGGCTGCAAAGGAAGATGGGCACTGGGATTTGAACCTAGGCCCGGCAGCCATGGAGAGAAGAGACCACGCGGCTTCAAAGAGTGGGGAGGACCACAAGGTTTTGGGGGAGAAGAGAGGAGACCACGCGGCTCCAAAGTAAATGGAGAAGAGACCACGCGGCTCTGAAGTAAATAGAGGGCCACACGGTTCTGAAGTAAATAGAGAGAACCACGAGGTTCTGAGGGGAAAGGAAGAGGACCATGTGGTTCTGAAGTGGGGAAAAGGACCACGCGGTTCTGAAGGAGAGTAGAGAGGACCACGAGGTTTTGGAGTGCTTCTTCTTGCCACGCGGCTTAGGCAGCAGGAGAGACTTTGCAGCCATAGAGAAAGGGGAGAAAGGACTCTTGCTGCTGGGCCGTGAGAAGGTGACACATGGCTTTGGATTAACTGGAGATTGCAGCAGCCACACAGCTGATGGTGCCGGGAGCCTGAATCACGGACTTCTACTTCTTTTCCTGAGACACGGTACCCCGGACTGGGCACAGGGAGAGGGAAGGACTGTGCATCTGTGGGTATTCTAGAGGACTTTAGTATCTTATTGAAGACATTAGGTCATTATTCTAAGTTTGTGTAACTTTCAAATAAACAATTCCTTTCCTTTTCACCAGTCTCTGGCATTGAGAGACGTCTTTCCTCTGGTGGCGGGCATTGCGAACCTAGCAGGTGGGTGTGGGGGGAAGGAACCTCCAGAGACAGAAAAGGGGAATCCTTTCTGTAATAATTTATTGTGAAGGAACCCCCCCCCTCTGCTCTGTAACAATTACAGATTAATTTATAGATAATAGATTGATTTTCAAGAATTTTACATAAATGAAATAATACAGTATGTGTACTTTCATGACTGGCTTCTTTCACTCAGCTTGATTTTGAGAATCCGCTTATTCTTGATGGGCAGTTGAGTTTTTCCCAAGTTAGCGTTGTCATGAAAAATACAGTTGTTCACATTTGTTTAAAAAGAAATAACAGGCCAATAAATAAGAGCTATAAAAATGGAGTCATTTTGTCCCGAGGATAGCAAACCAACACTTAATTGCAGTATTCAACCTCTCCCAGAAATGTGAACTTTAAACAGTTAATCTGAAATTTCCTGATTAGCACTAGTATGGTAATTTGCATAATAAGACCCCTGCCATTTTCTTACCCTCCTCTCCCCAGCCCCCAAAATAGATAACCTGGTCAGAAACAATCCTTTCTTTTGTTTTGCAAATAACTCCCTTGCCCAGCCCTCTTTCTGTGTATAAAACTTTCATTTTGTACAATTCCTGGGAGTGCCCGTCTAGTTGCTAAATGGGGTGCTGCCTGATTCACGAATCACTGAATAAAGCCAATTAAATCTTCAAACTTACTTGTTTGAATTTTGCTTTTTAACAGATTTTGGGGCAGTGATAAAATCAGTGGAGACCTCCAGCATAAACATGGTACCCACAAACCCTTCTGAGTTCTGTCTTTCTCAACATTTCTGGGGCTGTCTGTAACTTCTCTCAGTTTTGAGCTCCACTCTCTTTGCATTTAAGCTATATATGTAATTGGCTTTCCTTTATGGGGCTAGTGGGCCACTTTCTCCCCAGAGCCAAGCCCCTTAGCCTTCCAGACCACAGTTTCCAGGATGCAGTAAGATCTCTTGGTAATTGTCCATATAGTGGAAAATATCAGGTAGCCGAGGTGGCTAAGAAAGAAGCCGGAGCCAGAAAAGTCCAATTAAGGGCTTTTATTTGAGGCGGGACACTGCAATCAGGAGACTGAGTCTCAACAGAAGGCAGCCCCAAAGGAAAGGGTAGAAGGGCTTTTAAGGTGTGTAGCAGACCCCTGGGGGAGGGCGAGTCACCCGCTGATCTGCTCCAGGTGTCCTGGGTGTCTGATCCGGGAGGGCCAATTCTGTAGAAAGCTCAAGGGAGAGAGGAAGGGGCAGTGAGGATTCAACTGGTTTCCAGCAGGATGCCAGTGGCTGTGCTTCAGTTGCTTCTGATACAGGGAATCTCGTGGTCAGGTATTTAGCAGGTGATGTGTACCTTCTTTGTTCCAGCATAGGCAGTGGGTTAGGTCCATGTCCCAGTACATTCTAACAGAAAACTCTGGTCCTTGCTTCTGATCCCAGGTTTCATGTTGGGCACTGTTGGTTTGGTAGCAGCTGCAGTTCTCTATGCTCACAGTCCCACTGCTGGGATTTGCTGGTTCAGTTCTTTCCCCTGTCCAAGGTTCCGTGGGAACTGTCAGTGGTGCCCACAAGGCCTTTTCTTGGCCAGGACGCAGTAACATCTCTTGCTTACTGCTGATATATTTAGATGCACAGGTTTGTTTATCTAGTTTTGTGCAGATGAAGACCAAGAGAAATGGGATCCTTTATATCCACCTTCTGGCACACCTCTTTAATAACTGTAGCCCCAGAACTGCAGGTATTTAGCAAAATGACAAAGTATTAACAACAGTCATTACAGGGAATGTTCCAATTAGGCAAAGTTGTTCATATAAAAAATACACTTGAGGACACAGGATCCCAGTTGAACAAAAAGAAATGGGACACCTACTTTCATTGGTATGAAGAAGCTTAAAAAAGACTTCAAGACTCCAAAATACCTTCATTGAAGGATTTATTGCAAAAGGCTACTAATAAAAAATTGAAGATACAAAAGGTACCTAAAACAACAGCTTAGGCCTCTTCATCACACCCCCTTAAGCATCCATTATCAAAACACTGGCCCAGAAATCAATGTCTTAATAGTAATCAGCTGGGACACTGGAGAAGCGATTGTCCTCCATAGCCCAGATGTGTTCCCCAGTGCCTTCGTGAAGGAGGGCTCCATAGGACCCCCTCTCAAAACTGATGGTCTTGAGAGATCTCCTGGAAAAGAGCTACATTATTCCCTTAAACAGCCAAGAGGAAACTAAAAATTACCAGGCTTGTGTAGTACTGTCAGAAATATTTACTGTTTGTCCTGGCTAAAACCTGACAACATATTTGAAAGGATTTAATAGCCTTTAATCAGAAATTTGGTCAAATTGGAAGCTGATATTTAGACCCTGATAGGATTTTTTTTTTTTACACCTTCTTCCCTATGCTAAAACTTTGTACCCAGAGGTAAAGAAAGATTTTAACAATAGGTGGATGGGTACATCATTCCCTTGATATTATTCAGGCTACAACCCTTTGGGAGAACTGAACACAATAGTCTTCTCTTGCAAATCTGTGTATGGCCAGAGATGTGGCTCTACTGGTTCAAGGTTCACATGCAAACAATAACCCCTCATTGCCAGAATTTTGTCATCCTGATGTTCTTGTAACATGGTAACAGTGTGCTCTGAAAGTAGAGCCTTAAGATGGGGAAACAACGTCTGTAAATTAAATGAACAGTCAGGACTATGGGATACAACCTTATGCTCATTCCTTGTTGTCCATGCTAGTATGACCAGTTACTGTAAGTCTTTAATGTCTTTTGTTCAAGCCTATCATCTACAAGTTAAAGAAGCCTTCCCAAATCCCAACTCAAAGGATCCTGTTCATTACAGTCCAGAGCCTGATAATGGTAATCTCGAAGCATCAGCAGAGGAAGACAGCCCATGAGCCCCATTGGAAGGGATCTTACCAAGCACTTCTGACCACTGACACTGATACAAAACTAGAAGACACTGAGCTGTGGATACACTTCTCAGGCTCTACCTGACTTCTGTTCTTGAACAGATGCTGGAGACCTCCAAATCAAATTGATAAGGAGGGGGAGTAGCTGACATCAATGTGGAGTATTTCTGCCCAAAACAAAGGATCAAGATTTACCCCTCACTATATATGAAACACTTACTCTTTCTTTTCCTTTCCTTTATGCCAGTATTGGCCTGGAAAGATAATGTCATCATGCATCTCCCAGACCATTGTTAAATGGGCTGGTGGGGTGGGGGGAAAGAGGAGAAGGGTAACCTTTCAAATTGCTGGAATTCTCATCAAAGTCTATATATAATTATCTAGTTCATATTTGCCCCTACTCACTAAGAGTTCTCAACAGTAGCACTCATTTTTACAAGGAATTTAGGATGACTCTGTTTCAGGCTGGGAGACTTTCCTCCCATATGCATAAAAAACCTGACTGACCCCTGGCTTGGATGGGTAAATGCAACAATGAGTCTATTCACAGTGCCACCTTAGTGCAGTGATTTGTGCCCAGTAGGGTTTATCCTTGTGGTGGTTATCATCCTCCAAAGAGCTGGCACACGGCCGGGCAATGGCTCTTAGTTTATGTAACTGTTACCCTAACTTCACCAATGAATGGGGATTCCTCATTGGTTGACTTCCCTGAATTTACGTTGTTAAGTTAGAAAGGATTTACCAGGAGGCTTTCATGGTTTAAATTTATTTTTTTTTCTAATTTTATTGTTATTCAAGTACAGTTCTCTGCCTTTTCCCCCCACCCCAGCCTAATCCCCAGCCCTCCCCATCTCCCTCCCATTTCCGCTCCCCCTCCGCCCTGCTCATTGTCCATGTGTCCTTTATAATTTTTCCTACAAACCCTTCACTCTTTTCCCCTGAAATTCCCTCCTCTCTCCCCTCTGGCCACTGTCGGCCTTTTCTCAATTTCAGTGTCCTTGGTTATATATATAATCATGGTTTAAATTTAAAAAGGACCTTTGGCAGGTTCCTATTTCCCTGGTTAGGAAAAAATGCAAATTAGGCTAGAATAAGGAACCTCTCCCTAGCTCTTAAAAATATTGCAGAATCTGCTGTTAAAGCAATAGCTGCCCCTTGCCCCAGTCCCCAAATCCTTAGTTCTCTGGCCAAAGTTGTTCTTGATAATAGCATAACCTTCTATTATCTTTTACCTGAGCAAGGAAATGTCTGCTGTGGCCAACACCACCTGCTGTGGCTGGTTCAACACTTCTGGGGAAATTTAAATGAATGTTCACAGCTGCTAACTACTAAGCAAATGATCTCCTTGGGATGGGAGTACCTGGGAGGAAAGAGAAACTGAGTCTTGAAAGTTGTGAATCTGGGACATGGCCTGTGAGAGTTCCAAGCTTCAGCACAATGCCATGACCTAGGAACAGCACACAAAGGATCAACAAAAGCTGCAAGAACTAGAGAGAGGTAGCTGAGAGTGGCACTAATAACTTAGTTTTTGTCACATCTCCCAGGCTGAGAGTTTGATCAAAATGGGGGAATTGTTAAAAAAGAAGAACAGGCCCAAAATGGAGTCATTTGCCCCCATGACAGCAAGCCAAGACCTAATTGCTATATGTAACCCTTCCTAGGAATGGGAAATTAACAGTTAATCTGAAATTTGCTGATTAGCACTAGTAAGATAATCGCCATAAGACCCCTTGCCATCACCTTCCCCCTCAAAAAAAGAAGACCTGGCCTGAAACAATCCTTTCCTTTGTTTTGCAAAATCTCCCTTGCCCTACCCTCTTTCTGCCTATAAAAACCATCCATTTTGTTCAATTCTCGGAGTGCCTTTCTACTTGCTAAATGGGATGCTGCCCAGTTCATAAGTTATCTAATAAAGGAAATAGGTGTTCAGATTTACTCAGTTGAATTTTGGTTTTTTAATGCATTCTCATACAAATGTCCTGGTACACATGTGCACAGATGTCTCTTGGGTTTGTAGATAGGGTCATGGGAGATACTTATCTTCTGTTTTATCAGAGAAAGTCAAACTATTTTTCAAAGGGGTTGTCTGAAATTAAATACCCACAAACATGTATGACGATTTCCACTGCCTTATATCTTTGTCAAATCTTAGTATTGTCAGACTTTGTAATTTTTGCCGTTCTGGTGTGTGTCCAATGATGTTCTATTTGTGGTTTTCATTTGCATTTCCTTGATTACATGTTTTTATAGGATTATTGGCTAATTGCCTGTATTATAAAGTGCCTATTAAGTCTTTTCACAACTTTTAAATTGGATTGTCCTTTTTTTGATATATAGGAATTCTTTATGTATTCTGATTACTAACAGGTTTTTAGTCAATTGTGTGTGTTACAAATATCCTCTCCTCTGTAACTTTTCTTTTCATTCTTTTTATTGTATCCTCTGATTAACAGAAGTTTCTTCAAGAAGGAACTCTTACCTTTTGCAACAGCATGGATGGACCTGGAGAACATTATACTAAGCCAGTCAGAGAAAAATAATTATCATATCATTTTACTCACATGTGGAATCTAATGAACATACTGAACTGACAAGCAAAATAGAGACAGACTCATAGATAGAAAGCAGGCTAGAGCTTTTGGGTGAGAGCTTGGGAGGGGTTGGGGTAGAGAGATTGAGCAAAAAAGAGAAAAAAACTCATGGACGTGGACAACAGTGTGGTGATTAAAGGGGAGGGAGGAGGTGGAGGTAGAGGAGGGTATGGGGGGAATAAATGGTGATAAAAAAATAAAATTAGATTAATGAATAAGTAAATAAATACATAAATAAGCGTCAAACTTTTCCTTTATGATTAGTGCTTTTTATAGTCCCTCCAATCAAAATCATGAAGATATCCTCCTCTAAACTATTTTTGTTTTTTCCTTTCACATTTAAGTACTATCTAGATTTTTTCTGTGTGTAATAGATGTTCCAAATAGTTTCTTTTAGTGTGAGTACCCAATTTTCCCAGCACTGTTCATTAAAAAAAATCTATCCTTGCTCTAATGTACTACTTCTATCATAAGTCACCTGTCCATAGATGCATGGATTTGCTTTGAGGCTGTATTTTGCCATTTGCTTACTATCCCTACACCAGTACTACACTGCCTGTTTAGGGCTTACTAAGAACTCTTAAAGTCTGATTAAATAAGTTCTCTCACTTTTCTATCTTGACTATTCTTTGCTTGTCAAATTTCACAAATAGATTTTTTGAGTTTTTTAAAAAGATTTTATTTAATTTCAACATCTGAGGGAAGGTGGGAGGGGATAATGGGGGAAGAGTGGAAGAGTCTTCAGGAACAACTATAAAGGACACATGGACAAAACCAAGGGGGGTGGAAGCAAGGGAGGGAGGTGGGGATGGCTGGGGTGGGAGGGGAATTGGGGGGGGGGCGGTAAATGCAGACAACTATAATTGAACAACAATAAAATAACTTTAAAAAATAAAATAAAATAAAAACAAAAAATAAAGATTTTATTTAGTTATTTTTAGAGAGGGGGAAGGGAGAGAGGGAGAGAAACATAAATGTAAGAAAGAAACATTGATTGGTTGCCTCTCATATGTGCCCTGTTGGGGCCTCACAACCCAGACATGTGCCCCAACTGGGAATTGAACTGGTGACCTTCCAATTTGTGGGACAATGCCCAGCAATGCCCAACCAACTAAGCCACACCAGTCAAGGTGACTTTTTGAGTTTTAACTGCCATTAGATTAAATCTATGAATTCAATTCATAAACAATGAAAATGTTCACAAAATCATGTCCTTCATCCTGTAAACAGGCGAGGATTCTCCAATCATTTATGCTTCTTTAATGACTTGCAATAAAGTACTAAAGTTTTCTTCATGGTGGCCATGCTCACCTGTTTATCTTTTGATAGACATACTCCTTGGCACTTAGTGTGATATTTTTAGTTTAATTTCATGTCTAATGAGCTACTATGTTATCTAGAACTATAATTTATTTTGTATTTTGATTTTATACGCAGCAAAATTCCTGAACTCTCTTGTTAATTCTACTAATTTATCAATAAATTCTTTTATATCTATATACCTACACAATCATGTCATCTGAGACAAGTGATAGCTCTATTTCTTCATTTCCAATTTTTACACCATTATATTTGCCTTATTATATTTGCTAGGACTTCAGTATGATGCTGATTAGAAGTGATAGCAGGTGTTTATTCCTGATCTCAAAAAAGATGCTTTCTGATGTTTGACCATCACAAATAATGTTTGTGGTAAGTTTTTATAAATATTCATTATCAGATTAAGTACATTTCTTTTTATTCCTAGTTTAAGAGATTTTAATTATTATTATAAATTGATATTGACTGTTATCAAATGATTTTCTATATCTTTTGGGACAATAATACATTTTTCAATGTTATTCCATTAATGTGGTAAATTATATTAATTGTATTTCTAAAGCTTTCCAACTTTATATTTCCAGTATAAAGGCAACTTGCCCTTGATCCTTTTTATATGTGATTGAATTTGGCTAGTTAAATGTTTGGTTTCAGATTTTTGCATCCATGTTCATAAGTGAGATTGTCTGGCAGTTTTTCTTTTTGTACTGTCCTAGTCTAGTTTGGGTATCAAATATATATTAGCTTCTGATAATAAGTTGTGAAAATGCTACTCTTTCTTCAATTTTCTGAGAGAGTTTGTGTCACACTGAAACATATTTCTGTATTGAATGTTTGATAGATCTAGCTAGTAGAGCCACCTGAACCTGAGGTTTTCTTGTAAGGAGATTTTGACTACTGATATTATTTCTTTAGTAGTATATTACCATTCAAACTTACTTTTTCTCTTTGGATCAGTGTTTGTTATTATATTTTTTCTAGGAAATTGCTCATTTCATCTAACCTTTCAAACGCACTGACATAAAGTTGTTTATAAAATATTCTTGGTACCATGTTAATGTGTGCAGGATATGCAGTAATGATTCCATTTCATTGTCTGGACCTTTAGTTTCCCTCTCTTGCCCCCACCAACACATCTCTCTTATGCATGTACTAGGTCTTACCAAGGTTAGTCTTTTCAAAGAACTATCTTTTGGCTTTGTTGAGCCTCTGTTTTATATGCCTTTTTTTAGTTCATTTATTTCTGTTCTTACATTTATTTCTTTCCTGCTACTTTCTTTAAGTTTATTTTGTTATTGTTTTTCTAACTTTTTGAAATTGAAGATTCCTCCACTGATCTTCAGGTGTTTTCCTTTCTGATCTACTTACTTAAGGCTGTAAATTTCCCTCTAAAAACTGCTTTAACTGCAGCATTTTCATTATTATTCAGTTCATGTTTTCCATATTCCATTATGATTTCTTTTTTAAAAAAGATTTATTTATTTATTGTTAGAGAGATGAAGGGAGGGAGAAAGAGAGGGAGAGAAACATCAATGTGTGGTTGCCTCTCAAGCACCTGCTACTGGGGACCTGGCCAGCAACTCAGGCATGTGCCCTGACTGGGAATCGAACTGGTGACCCTTTGGTTTACAGGCTGGTGCTCAATCCAGTGAGCCACACCAGCCAGGGCCCATTAAGATTTCTTATATGATCCATGAGTTATTTATAAATATGCTTCTTATTATCTAAACATTGTAAATTTCCTAGTTTTTGTTTTTTCTTTTTTAACCATTTTTTAGTTCAATTACATTGTGGTCAGAAAACATGGTCTTCATGATTTCCAGCTTTTGGATATTTAGTGACTTCTTTATGGCTTAGAGTATGGTAAAATTTTTAATATGTTCATTATTTGCTTGAAAAGGAAGTACTTTCTATAGTTGTTGGGTACAGTGTTCTATGTATGTTCATTATCCTAAATCTGTTACGATGTTAGTTATCATTTAAATCCTGAATTTTTTGTATTGTTATTCTATCAATTACTGAGAGAAAAAATGCTTTAATTTAATTTTATTGATTATGCTATTACAGTTGTTCCAATTTCTCCCCCTTTGCCCTCAACCACCCAGCATGCCCACATTCCCTCAGGCAATCCCCACACCATTGTTCATGTCCATGGGTCATGCATGTAAGTTCTTTGGCTTCTCCTTTTCCTATACAGTATTTTACATCCTCATGGATATTCTGTAACTACCTATTTGTACTTCTTAATCCCCTCACCTCTTCACCCAGTCCCCAACACATGCCTCCCATTTGGCAACCATCAAGGTGATCTCTGTATCCATGATTCTGTCTGTTCTTTTTGTTTTCTTAGTTCAATTTTCAGATTCAACTATTTATAGATATGTATTTTTACCATATTATTGTTCATAGTTTTGATCTTCTCCTTTTTCTTAAACAAGTCCCTGTAACATTTCATGTAATAATGGTTTGGTGATGATGAACTCCTTTAGTTTTTTCTTGTCTGGGAAGCTCTTTATCTGCCCTTTTATTCTAAATGATAGCTTTGCTTCTTGAAAAAGAAGAACAAAGTAGGAATCACAATACTTGATATTAAACCATATTACAAGTTCACTGTAATCAAAACAGTCTGGTACCAGCATAAGAACAGACACATTGATCAATGGAAAAGAACAGAGAGCCCAGAAATAAATCCATGTCTCTATGATCAATTAATGTTTGACAAAGGGAGCAGAAGCATAATATAGAGTAAAAATAGCTTCTTCAACAAATGGTGTTGGGAGAACTGGAATTGTACATGCAAAAAAAATGAAACTAGACCACCAACTTACACCATACACCAGAATAAATTCAAAATGGATAAAAGACTTAAATGTAAGCCATGAAATCATAAAAGTCCTGGAGGAAAACATAGGGAGTAAAACTTCAGATATCCTATACAGCAATATTTTTGCTAATATATCCTCTAGGGCAGGGGTGGCAAACTCATTTTCACCAGGGGCCACATCAGCCTTCCGGTTGCCTTCAAAGGGCCAAATGTAATATTAGGACTGTATAAATGTAAGTACCCTTAACAGTTAAGCCAGAGCTTGGTGCTGCTGTGGGGTAGGAACAAGGTGCTGAGCTGGATAAAACAAAGTGGAGGGTCAGATTTGGCCTGCGGGCCTTGTGTTTGCCACCTGTGCTCTAGGGCAAAGGAAATAAAGGAAAAAAGATAATAAACAAATGGGACTACATCAAATTAAAAAGCTTCTGAATGGCTAAAGAAAACATCAAAATGAAAAGGGAACCAACCCTAAGGGAAAACATATTTGCCAATGATATCTTGGACAAGGGTTTGATCTCCAAAATATGTAAAGAACTCATATGACTCAACACTAGGAAGACAAACAATCCAATTAAAAAATGGGCAAAGAACCCTGGCTGGTGTGGCTCAGTGGATTGAGCACTGGCTGGCAAGCCAAAAGGTTGCTGGTTCTATTCCTGGTCAGGGCACATGACTGGGTTGAGGGCCAGGTCCCTGGATGGGGGTGTGCAAGAGGCAACTGACTGATGTTTCTCTCGCACATTGATGTTGATGTTTCTCACCTCTTCACCCATTTGAAAGGAGGGAAGAAAGTTGTCATTATTCTTTGACATAGTTTATCTGTACACTTACTACTTTATTCTTTATGTCTTCTTAAATTGTACACCTTCCTTGTAGGATCATTTTCTGTCTGTCTGGAGTATATGCACTAGAATTTCTTTTAGTGAGGGTTTGCTCTTGGAACATTCACTGAGTTTTGGTTTATTAACCCTTTTCATGACAGATACAAATTCTATGTTGATAATTACTTTCTCAGTGCATCAAAGATATTATTCCACTGTCCAACAACTTTCCTTCCTATGCTGAGAAGTTAAATGGCAAGCTGTTACTTCTTTGAATTCAATTGGTTAGTTTTTACTCTGGCTTCTTTTAAAATCTTCCTTTGTCTTTTGAGTTATGAAGTTTTATTAGAATATATCTATTTCTGGATTTCTTTTTATTTATGTTGCTTGAGTTTTGTTAAGATTCTGAAGTTGGTATATAGATGTTTCTTTTTCATGTCCAGTAAATTACCTGCTATTATCTCTTCATATGTTGTTTCTGCAAATTTTCCTTTCCTCTCCTACTGCAACTCTAATTAATTGATTAGGTATTCCCATGTTATCCTTCTTGTCTTTTAACTTTTCATTTGCATTCCTCAGCTTGTTTTCCTCTAGAATTTTTTCCTGTCCTATTTTGTAATTCAGTAACTTATAGCTTTACCTATGTTTAATCTGATGTTAATATTTTACTGAGTTTTCAATCTTAGTTATTAATTTTTATTTATTCTATTGATTCTTTCCAAATATTTTTAATTTTCTATTTTTGTAGATGTTTTAAAGCATGTGTTTTATTTTTTAAAACATAGTGAGCATATTTGTTTTACAGACAGATAATGCCAACATTCAAATTTTGTGTATTTGTTTCTGTATACGTTGTTTCCTTTTGTGCATAATTATCTTTGACTTTGTGCTGCTCATTGACCTTGAATTTTAGAAATACTATAGCCAAAATGAAAATGCCTTTCTATAAAGAGGTGTTTTACTGAGAAAAGTTTAAATCAAGTTCATGACAAGAGGTTACCTAGATGACCCAAGGGACATGAATTCAAACTGCAAATCTACTTTAGGTAAAGTATTTCTGCTTCATCATAACCCTGAAGGTGTAGCCCTTTGGAAGCTAGCTTAATTTGTGAAGAATTCCAATTACCATCTCCCATAGAGTAGGTCTGAGAGTCCATCAAAAACAAGATTCAAGTTTGCCAGAAGTGGAAGTGCCTTCAAAAGCATCTCGCATGCCTTCCTTTCACCCTTAGTTGTTAATTCTTTACTATTTTGTTATCTTTTCATTGATTTTTGGAAATTATTTTTCATTCATTGTTTTTAGTCAATTTTTAGAGGGAAAACCGATACAAATAATCTAGGCCACCATATTCCCCCAAAATAAAGCACACGACATTAGCTTATTAATTACCAGAAGTGTTTTCTCATACACAAATATAGAACAAAACATTTTTAAAAGAGTATCAGTCAACCACAATAAAGTTTCTTTAAAAAAAAATAAAAGATCACATGGTTTAAGATTCCTAACTAAACAACTTACTAGCTGTGAGACCTTGGCAGGTTGTTCAACTTAGATAAGTTTTCTCATCTATAAAAAGGGATAGATAATGTTAATAATTGCCATGACCAGTGTGACTCTGTTGGCTGGGCATCATCCCACAAAGTGAAAGTTTCCTGGTTTGATTCCCAGTCAGGGCACATGCCTGGGTTGCGGGTTCGGTCCCTTGTCAGGGCATGTTCAAGAGGCAACCAATCAATATTTCTCTCACACATCAATGTTTCTCTCTCTCTTTCTCCCTCCCTTCCCCTCTCTCTAAAAATAAAGAAAATCTTTTTAAAAATGTTAATAATCTACAATGTTCTCGTGCAGAACACAAAGTGAAATAATTAATGTATTAGAATGTTGCAAGTTGTGAAGTGCTGTTAAAATATTAGTTATATCAAAATCCTCACCTACTTACTTTGATGGTGTTATTTTTGGCCCTCTTTTTACGAGGATTTAAGTAACTTGAACAAGCCATGTGAACAAGCCATCACCCTATTTATCTCTCAAGAGCAAGGTTTCTGTGACAATTTTTGATAGGGTATATAACATCTGAGGAGTAAAATCTGATATTGGCTTCTAGAGGAACTCCCTAAAAGTCTTAACTTACTTCTTCATTCATACGAGGAAAAATCTATAGGACTCTTAGGGAAAAGACAAATCAGCCCGTTAGGATAATGTCTTTGTTTAAATCTGAAAAGTAAATTTATTCCTGTAGGATATAGAAATGACATGTGCCAGATTACTCACTGTATTAATTTCCTAGAGTTGCTCTAACAAAGTTGCACAAATTCGGAGGTATACAGGGTCCAGCAGAAGTAACGCCTGCATGAGTGTGGTTGGTAGGGTAATAATATGGGTGTAATAATTTATAGTTTTAATTTGAATATTTCACATAAAATGTCATATGGTGTGCTTGAGTGGGATATTGTAATGTTACCGAATTACACGCTTATGATTGTGTAATAAAATATTTTATAATAAAAAAGGGTCGTCATTTGTGCTGGATCCTGTATTGTAGTAACTAAGACAGAAAAGAACAGGTGTTGTAAGAGACAATGGGTGCTGGAGATTCACAGCGCCTTGCTAACCCCCATGGCAGCTTTCCGTCATGACTTATTCTGATTGCCTAACCCCTGTGGCTTTTATTCCTTGGCCACCAATACATCTTTTGTCTGACAGCATTTCTCTCTGAACCACCACCCCCACAGGGATAAACTCCAGGTTTGATTTCACTTCTCTCTTTCCTGGCCTGCTGACTTAGCATGGCATGAGTCATTCTTGCTCTGAGAAACAAAGTTCTGAAGAAAAATGAGCCAACAAACAGGTGACAGAAAAATAAAACTCCTAACGTAAGGGATTTGGAGCATGTAGGGGTGGAAAAATCACTCTGGAGTTATCAGATGAACCTGATCCAGATAAAATACTCCGTGCTTAGATGAACAAACAGAGTGAAGGAAATAAAAGTACATTTTGAGTACTGTTTGAAACAGTGGCTTGTAAATGTCTCCTATACTTGAGAAAGGCCTATATCTATATTTCTGAAGATATAGAAATCTTGTCACAAAACCAAACCTAAATATATGGATTGTGACAGAAATAGAAGACAGACTATGCCGCTAATTAATCCACATTTTCTCTATCACCATAGTCTGGAAAATAAACCATTATATCCTCGTGGTTTCAGGGTCACAGAAGTCCCAAAATAACAGGAAAGGACATTCTAGTGTCTTCCTCAAGCTCAGGCCCTGGCATTTGCAATCAAACCTCTCTGCTCTACCAGCTGCATGATCTCAGGTTGTTTAACTTTACTCTGCCTCAGTTTCCTCATGTGTAAAATGTGTAATAATAATGGGCCTACCATAGCTTTTTAAATGCTTAATACATGAAAAGCATTATAATTTTATAATATATAATTTTTCCAGCACCCAGTTTAGTGCTGAGAACATATTAGCCGTCCAATAAAGATTTTATTGTTTGATTAGCTGTGCTTTTATTATTGGGGCCTCTCTCAAATGGAGAGGATGGATGTCTGAGATAAATGGGTAGGTGGTCTCTGCAGCCCCACAGAGGCGCTCAGAGATCTAGTGATCAGGTCTGCAAAGAATGACCCAGAGGCATTCCAAGATAGTTGAGCCCAGCCAAGCCCCACGCATGGAAAAGACTTCCTCCATTTACCTGGTCCAGGTACCTTGCTGGACCTATTTATCTTCCACCTTCCCACACACAGTCACAGAAGCAGAGAGCAATTTGAATATTCTTTTTAAAAAATAAATATATAAAAAACACTGGGTAATGCTTATTAACATTCAAAGTCAAGCTTAGCTAAAAGGAAAACTCAAGATGGCCTGAGAGGCTTTGCCAACCACCTGCTCAATGCGTAAAATTGCACATAGCATTAGCTTTACCCAGCAGCCCACTGACCCAGTCCCAGGCCCCACACCAGGACTCAGAGCTCTCTTTCCTGACCAGAGCTCTGTTCCATGTCCTAGTGGTCTTCAGTCAGCTCATGTATTATAAACTTCCCAATGGAGCAGCAGAAACTATCTTCTCTATTTTGCCATCTGTTTCACCAACCCCAGGAGCAAAATGCCAATTTGTGAACTGTGAGAGGATGAGGTGGAGACCTGCCTGCAAGTCTACCTCCTCTGGATGCTTCCCAAGTGTTGAATGGAAGCTTCAGCTCTGCAGGGACTATGCTCATGGGGGCCAGACACCTGGGTAAAAGGGGGATCCCTCTGAGCTGCATTGTGTCCCAAACCAGCCTATCATGCTGAATAAGAAGGGATTCTCAGAGAAGAAGAGAGCCATTCTGTGTATCTCTCTACCTGAGAGGATAAGGTTTATTCTAGAAATTCTGATGAAAAATTGTATGGATCCAATCAATTAAATCATTGAAAATTCAAGGAGATAGATATGCCTCTACCATAAAGAAAAATAAGGCCAGAATTTTTCTTCTCAAAGGAGACTGAGCCACTGTTCAGAAAGAAGGTTTGATGTTTGTGATTATGGTTTTCTTATTAATCACCTGGCAACGATTTTAAAACTCAAGAATTTGGACACAATTAAACACTCAGATATGACCTTGGTACATCACAGTGAAGGTCAATACTGCGACAGTAAAATGGTTACTCTTGGGTTCACAGCTGTGGGGTAAAATTTAAAAATATATATTTTTTCCTGAAAGCTAAAGACTATGCTCTCTCTCTGTCTAATCCCAGACCGCATTATGCTGACAAGTAAGGAAGCCGCGCTTATTAACAGGAGCTTAATAAGATTGCAGCCCCCATTAAATATCCTGAAGACACTGGCTGCTTTCCTCTCCAGCAGTAACTGCTGTGAGCGTCTCAAGGTCATTTCCTGCTCTTCCTTGACTACTTGCTGCAGCCTGTGGACATGGCTGACCAGGGCACTGAGCCACCAGTCATCTTTCTTCCAGCACACTGATATGAGAATAGCACCATTTGCAGGAAAGCACAATTTTGTTTTATTTTGTCTAATGTGGTTCTGAACAGCACAAGCTGTCTCCATTCTTAGGCTAGAGAATCTAATTTCCTCTCTTGCCTGTGGAAATGGGCTCAGCACATAAACCTATTTAATCACAGAACGTTACATTCATTTGACAAAGGTGGCTGACCAGCAGCCCTCCCTGAGCCACACCAGACAGCAGCACTATTGCTTCTCACTGGGCCTAGGCCCAGCCTCAGCATTCAGAGCTCTTGGCAGCCCCACCAAGATGCATATTATCTTTTCAGAAGGAGAGGAAAACACATTACTATTTTAAAAGTTGGCACCAGAATACCACAGAGGAAGAGAATTTGTTTCAGCAACAGTAATGTACATTCATTTTGATGCTCTTTAGTACTCTGTTCAAATTCCGCTCTACTTATCTCTATCCCTTCAGTATCTAGTCTTGACAACCATCTTGTATTCGTTAAGCCTTGGGGAATGAAGGAAGAAAGGTGGTGACTGGGGAAGAGAGGATCAGAGCTGCAGATGCTGAAGGACAGGACACAGTGAAGAGGCAAGTACAGTGTAGATAAACTCAGAGAGAGACGGACACAAGAGTAACCCTGCAGAGGAGGGGGCAGGGAATGGGGAAACAGGCAGATGGAATTAGAGACCTTGGAGCAGTTATATGGAAAGGGGCTTTCCAAGAGGTACATACAGGCTGGGAGATATTGTTTGATAACAATCTTACTGTGCATCAACATTGTGACATAGCAAATAAAAATGAGCCAGCTCAGGCAAGTAATAGTCTAAATTTACCATATGCATTGGTCAAATCAGTCCTGGGAGCCCAGATTGAAAGGGAAGACTGGCAAACCAGAGCACGTGTGAAGGGAAGCAGACAATATGATGAGAGTCTCTAAAACTTGCCTGGAATTACTGAAGAACTGAATGATTGGCTTTGGGATGGGGATGCTGCTGGGGGATAGCTAAAAAGCCATCATAAAAAAGAATAAGGAGACTTATTCTGTATTGTCCTAGAGGAAGGAAGTATGAGTTGTGAGATTTCAGCTCAATATATTAAACAATATATTTGACTCAATTAAATTCAGAAAGATATATGGTACCCATTATGTGCTAGGAACAGTTTTTTGGCACTAGGGATAAAGCAGTAATCAAAATGACAAAATATTTTCACAAATTTTGTATTGTGTAAGAAAGTAGACAATAACACATAAATATATATGTCAGGTGATGATTTGTCCAAAGGAAAAAAATACAACAAGGTATCAGCAACAAATTATTAAGAATAAAATTTTAGAACTTTTGGTCAAGATGGCAACATAGGTAAAGACAGTACTCGAGTCCTCCCACAACCACATCAAAATTACAACTAAACTACAGAGAAACCATCATTCAGAACTACTTGAAATCTAGCTGAATGGAAGTTCTACAACTAGGGTTTTAAAGAAGAAGCCACATTGAGACTGGTGAGAGGGGCAGAGATTACAAAGGGTCAGGTCCCATGCCCACATATGGTAGTTTAAAATTGGGAGGGATATCTCCACTGTGTAGGTCCCTCTTGAGGAGCGAGGCATCCCAGACCCACAACAGGGCCCCCAGCCCAGGGGAGCCAAGAAGAAAAGTCCCCATAACTTCTGTCTGGAAAACCAGTGGAGACTGTGGCGGAGTAAGATAGAGTGCCCCTAGATTCCTAGGCAGTTCCTCTTAAAGGGCCTGCACATGGACTTACTCGGACTCATTCCCTCTGAGCTCCAGTGCTGGGGCAGCAGCTTAAAAAGAAGCAGGGACATATGGGGAGGAACTGAATTCTGGCATCAGGGAGAGAGCTGAGGGGGCAGCTTTTTGCCTGACAAAAGTGATAGCGGAGGCCACTGTTCCTTTTCTGAGACCAGCCCACCCCAACTATACTCCCCCACCCCCTATAACACACACACACACACACACACACACACAGATCCAAGAGGCAGGTGCCATATCCAAGTCTCTATCAACCTGGCTTACACTGTTCACCCTGTCCTGGTGATTCCCTGAGACCCAGCCCCACCCAACTTGAAGACCCACTCAAGCTTTCCAGTAGCTTTTCCATACAAATGGCCTCTCTTGCCTCATGCTTCAGACTTCTGAAAATCTCTCAAACAAGTAGCATCTGGTCTCTGCATATGCTGTGCCTCTTGCTAAGTGGCTCTAGGCCTGGCACTAGTGGCAGCTGGCCATGGTCCTCAGCTTAGCCTCGGTTCTCAACTTAGCCTCTCCTGGGCATCTCTAAGCCCAGTACAAGTAGCAGCCATCTGCAGATGGCTCTGTAGTTTATGCCAGGTGGCCCCAAGCAGGGTACTGGCAGTGGCTAACCTTGCACCTCCTGGGAGCATCAGAGCCAAGTGCACTCAGTGGACAACTTCAGACCATACCAGATCACAGCTCTACCACCTCCATGAGTGACACACTCAAGAGGCACACTCGATGAACACCAGAGCCCCACTGAAGCAAGTCCTGCTCCATAAGGTCTACTCCTGCACAGCAGCTCTTCCACTGTAGTTGCAGCCAGTCCTTGCACAAAATGGGCCTGGAGGTCAATCCCTCCCAGTGCCACCAGCAGCAATCAAGGTTCAACTACAGCAGGACAGTGCACACAGCACACACAAGGGCACACCTTGGATGCCTAGCTCCAGTGACTTGGAAAACTGTTCCACTGGGCCCTACATGACACCTACTACACAAGGCCACTCTACCAAGTCTAGGAGATATAGCAGCTCTACCTAATACATAGAAACAAACACATGGAAGCAACTAAAATGCAGAGACATGGAAACAGTTCTGAAATGAAAGAGGAGCAGAAACTCCAGAAAAAGAATGAAATGAAATGGAGGCAAGAAAACTACTAGATACAGGGTTTAAAACAATAGTTATAAGGTTGTTCAAGGAACTTAGTGAGAACTTCAACAGCATGAAAAAGGACATAGAAACCATAAAAAAAGAACCAGTCAGAAATGAAGGATATACTAACTGAAATAAGGATAATTTACAGGGAATCAACAGTACAGTAGATGACACTAAGAAGCAAATCAACTATTTGAAATATAAGAAAGCAAAAAACATCCCATCAGAACAGTAAAAAGAAAAAAGAATCCATAAAAATTGAGGATACTGTAAGGAGCCTCTGGGATAACTTCAAGCATGCCAACATTTACATCATGTGGTACTAAAAGAGAAGAGAGAGAGCAAGAAATTGAAAACCTATTTTAAAAAATGATAGAAAGCTTCCCTAATTTGGTGAAGGACATAGACATACAAGACCAGGAAACACAGAGAGGCCCAAACAAATGAACACAAAGGAGCCCACACCAACACACATTATGATTAAAATGCAAAAGGTTAAAGACAAAGAGAGAATCTTAAAAGCATCAAGAGAAAAGCAGTTAGTTCCATACAAAGGAGCTCACATAAAAAAGTCAGCTGATTTCTGAACAGAAACTTTGAAGGCCAGAAGGGATTGGCAAGAAATATTCAAAGTGATGAAAAGCAAGGACCTACAATCAAGATTACTCTACCTAGAAAAGCCATCATTTAGAATTGAAAAACAGATCAAGAGCTTCTCAGACAAGAAGAAATGTAAAGGAGTTCATCACTACCAAAACAGTATTATATGAAATGTTCAAGGGTGAAGAAGAAGAAGGAGGAGGAGGAGAAAGAAGAGGAGGAGGGGGGGGGAGGAGGAGGAGGAGGAGGAGAAAAGATAAAACATGGACAATAAAATGGCAGTAAATACACTTGAACCTGAAAAACAAAATAAACTAACAAGCAGGATAGAAACAGATGTAGATTCAGAGAGCATTTTAACCATTGTCAAATGGGAGGGGAATTGGGAGGATGGGTGAAAAAGGTGAAGGGATTAAGAAGTACAAATTGGTTGTTACAGAATAGTCATGGGGTTGTAAAGTACACCATGGAGAATATAGTTAATAATATTCTAATAACTATGTACGATGTCAGATGGGTATGAGATTTATTGGGATGATCACTTTATAAGTTATATAGTGTCTAATCACTGAGATGTACAATAAAACTAATATAATATTGTATGTCAACTGTAATTGAAAAAATAAAATGATTTTTAAAAAGAATAAAATTTTAAAAGGATGAAAATACAATTACATCAAAAAATATCAAAAACCTATGAGTAAATCTAGTAAAATATATGAAAGGCTGATAAACAGATAACTATAAATTATTAGTGAGAGAAATTAAAGATGATTTAAATAAGTGGAAGGATATGCCATGTTTGTAGGCTGGAATTCTAAATACTATAAGGATGCCAATTTCCCACCAAATTGATCTAAAACAGCAATTTTTGATTTTTTTACCTCATTGCACACAAACTACTTACTAAAATTTTTCAGTACACCAAAAAAAAATATTTTTTTTGTCAATCTGACAAAAAATATGTATAATTTTAATTCTTCACACTGGATGGCTACTCTTGTGTTGGCTGTTAAAATTTTTTTATTTGACAGTCTAAGGAAAAGAAGTCAGTGCCCCAGACTAAATACTCAGGCATTGCATGCTTTAAAAATTCTTGTGGCACACCCACTGAAAATCCCTGATCGAAAGATTTAATGTAATCCCAATAAAAACTGTATAGGTGTGTGTGTGTGTGTTGACAAGCTGATTCTAAAAACACATATGGAAATGCAAAGGTTCAAGAAGAACCAAGATGACCTTAAAGAAGAATAAATTTAGAGACCCACTGTACCAGTTTTCTTTTGTTGTTGTTGTTGTTTTATTTTATTTTTTTTATTTTTGATATATTTATTGATTATGCTATTACAGTTGTCCCATTTCTGCACCTTCACTCAACTCCATCCTGCCCACCCCCTCCCTCCCACATTCCCCCCCTATAGTTCATGTCCATGGGTCATACTTATAAGTTCTTTGGCTTCTACATTTCCTACACTATTCTTACCCTCCCCCTGTCTATTTTCCACCTATCACTTATGCTATTTATTCTCTGTACCTTTCCCCCTTCTCTCCCCCTCCCAATCCCCTATTGATAACCCTCCATGTGATCTCCATTTCTGTGGTTCTGTTTCTGTTCTAGTTGTTTGCTTAGTTTTCTTTTGTTTTTGTTTTAGGTGTGGTTGTTAATAACTGTGAGTTTGCTGTCATTTTTACTGTTCATATTTTTTATCTTCTTTTTCTTAGATAAGACCCTTTAACATTTCATAGAATAATGGCTTGGTGATGATGAACTCCTTTAACTTGACCTTATCTGAGAAGCACTTTATCTGCCCTTCCATTCTAAATGATAGCTTTGCTGGATACAGTAATCTTGGATGTAGGCCCTTGCCTTTCATGACTTCAAATACTTCTTGCCAGTCCCTTCCTTCCTGTAAGGTCAAATCAGCTGAGAGTCTTATGGGAACCCCTTTGTAGGTAACTGTGTCCTTTTCTCTTGCTGCTTCTAAGATTCTCTCCTTCTCTTTCATCTTGGCTAATGTAATTATGATGTGCCTTGGTGTGTTCCTCCTTGGGTCCAGCTTCTTTGGGACTCTCTGAGCTTCCTGGACTTCCTGGAAGTCTATTTCCTTTGCCAGACTGGGGAAGTTCTCCTTCATTATTTGTTCAAATAAGTTTTCAATTTTTTGTTCTTCCTCTTCTCCTTCTGGCATCCCTATAATTCGGATGTTGGAATGTTTCAAGATGTCCTGGAGGTTCCTAAGCCTCTCCTCATTTTTCCGAATTCTTGTTTCTTCATTCTTTTCTAGCTGGATGTTTCTTTCTTCCTTCTGGTCCACACCATTGATTTGAGTCCGTTTCCTTCGCATCACTATTGGTTCCCTGTACATTTTCCTTTGTCTCTCTTAACATAGGCTTCATTTTTTCACCTAGTTTTCAAACAAATTCAACCACTGTACCAGTTTTCAAACCTTACTATAAAACCACAATAAATAAGACAGTGTGGTACTTTGGCAAAAGAAATGACAAAATAGACAAGTGACATATAACAGAGTCCAAAAACATACCCACACATAGATGGTTACTTTATGACAAAAGTGAAACACCAAACACTAAGGAAAGGTTGAGCTTTACAATAAATGGTGCCAAGTCAACTGAATATTCATTGGAAAAAAATGAAAGTTGACCCAGGAGGATTCTAGATCTTAATATAAAAGGCAAACAGTAAGGTTTCTACAAGGTAAGATTAGAGAATATATTTATGACTTAGTGTAAGCAAACATTTCTTAAGCATGACAGAAACAAGCTAACCATAAAGGAAAAATAGATAAATTGAACTACCTTAAAAATAAGAACTTTTGTTCATGAAAAAACACCCCTAAGAGAGTGAAGAATCAAACCAAACCACAAAATTGTAAAAGATTATTTTCAGTATCAATAATTGACAAAGAACCTAACATGTAAGACTAGAATATTTTTTAAAAACAAACACATAGAGAGGAAGAGAGGTAACCCAATATTTTTAAAGGGATGGAACAGGGACACATGAACAGACACTTCATTAAAGAGAATATCCAGGATATGGTGGGATCTGGCCAAGATAGAGGCATAGGTTGAAACACTTTGCTTCTTGCACAACCAAAAAATGGATAACAATCCACTGAAAAAACAAAAACCAAAAAACAACAAAAACTGCCAGAAAATCAAACTTCATGGAACTCCAGCAACCAAGGAGTTAAAGAAACATTCATCCACACTGGTAGGAGGGGCACAGATGGGCAGCTGGGCAGAGAGGACCCACAGCAAGAAGGCGGACCATGTGGGCAAGGTGGGGTCTGGCTGACCCAAAACTAAAGATTCAAAACCTCTAGCTATAAAATCCTGTGGGGGTTGTGAAGGCGGAAGAAACTCCTAGTCTCACAAAAGACTTCTCACAAACCTACCCACCTGGGAATCAGCCCCTGAAAGGGCACAAAGCACTTGTGGGAAGCATGGGAATTGAGGGAAAGTGGGGCTAGAGCAGAGCAAATGAAAGGGATTATTACTTCTCTGACCCCTCCCCGACAGATAGCACCACAATGTAGCAAAGAGGGTTGCCTTGCCCTGGTAAATACCTAAGGCTCCACCCCCTTACAACATAATAGGTGTGCCAAGACAAAGAAGTAAGGCCCAAATGAAAGAATAGATCAAAACTCCAGAAAAAGAACTAAGCAACAAGGAGATAGACAACTGTCTGATGCAGAGTTCAAAACACTGATAATCAGGATGCTCACAGAATTAATTGAGCTCAGTCACAAAACGAAGGAAGAAATGAAGACTACACAAAATGAAATAAAGCAAAATTTACAAGGAACCAACAGTGAAGAGAAGGAAACCAGGACTCAAATCAACATTTTGGAACAAAAGGAAAAAATAAACATCCAACTGGAACAGAAACAAGAACTCAAAAAAATGAGGAGAGGCATAGGAAACTGTAAGACAACTTTAAACATTCCAACATCTGAATCATAGGGGTGCCAGAAAAAGAACAAGAGCAAGAAATTGAAAACTTATTTGAAAACATAATGAAAGACAACTTCCCCAATCTGGCAAAGGAAACAGACTTCCAGGAAGTCCAGGAAGCTCAGAGAGTCCCAAGAAATAGGACCCAAGAAGGAACACACCAAGGCACATCATAATTAAGTTACCCAAGATTAAAGATAAACAGAGAATCTTAAAAGCAGCAAGAAAAAATGGAGAATTACCTACAAAGGAGTTCCCATAAGGCTATCAGCTGATTTCTCAAAAGAAAACTTGTAGGCAAGAAGGGGCTGAAGAGAAGTATTCCAAATCATGAAAGGAAAGGACCTACATCCAAGATTACTCTCTCCAGCAAAGCTATCACTTAGAATGGAAGGGCAGATAAAGTGCTTCCCACACAAGGTCAAGTTAAAGGAGTGCATCAGTACCAAGTCCTTATTCTATGAAATGTTAAAGGGACTTATCTAAGAAATAGAATATGATCAAAAATATGAACAGTAAAATGATAACAAACTCACAACTATCAACAACTGAACCCAAAGAACAAAAACTAAGCAAACAACTAGAACAGGAACAGAATCACAGAAATGGAGATCACATGGAGGGTTATCAGTGGGAGGCAGGAGAGAGAGAATGGGGTTGGGGGAGAAGGTACAGAGAATAAGAAGCATACATGGAAGGTACAAAATAGACAGGGGGAGGTCAAGAATAGTATAGGAAATAAAGAAGCCAAAGAACTTATATGTACAACCCATGGACATGAACTAAGGGGTTGGGGAATGCTGGAGGGTGGGGTTGTGCAGGAAGGAGAGGGTATAAAAGGGAGAAAAATATTGGGAAAACTGTAATAACATAATTAATAAAGTATACTTAAAAAAAGAGAATATCCAAATAGTAATTATATTAAATGGGACTCAATTTCACTGGTCATAAGAGAAATGCAAATTAAAACTGCAATGAGATACCACTTTAACCTACAAGAGTAATAAATAATTTTTTAAAGATAATAACAAGGGTTGGTAAGTAGATGAATAAATAAAAACTCTCATTGACTACTGGAAGAAATATAAATTGGTATGACCACTTTGGAAAAATTCATGAGACTTTCAGTAGAGATGACAGTGTAGGCAGATATGGCTCGTTTCTTCACACAACCACATCAAAATTACAACTAAAATATAGAACAATCATCACTCAGAACCATCAGAAATCAAGTTGATTGGAAGTCTGACAACTATGGAATTAAAGAAACCACATCCATCCAGAGAGATAGGAGGGGTGCACATGCAGATCTGGCTGGTCTCTCACCCTCATGCGGTGGATAAAAATTTGGGAGGGGTATCTCAGGAATGAGGAGTCCCAGCCCCACACCAGGCCCCCAGCCCAGGGTTCCAGTGCCAGGAAGATAAATCCCCAGAATTTCTGGCCGCAAAAACCAGTGGGGATTGATTTGGTGGAAGAAATTGTTGGAGCCCCAAACAGTTCCTCTTAAAGAACCCACATATGGACTCACCTTCTCAGACTCACTCCCTCTGAGCTCCAGCACCAGGGTAGCACCTTGATATGGCACCAGTGGCATAGAGGGAGAAACTGAAGTGTCTGACATTGAGGCAAGAAGAGGACATTATACCTTTAATAAACCCTCCTACCAGAGAGCTGGCAAGCTAGTGCCATATCTGAGACTCTATCAACCTGGCTAACACTGTTTGACCCACCTTGGAGATCCCCAGAGGCTCTCTCCCACCCAATTTAAGGGCCCACCAAAGTTGCTTTTCCAAATAAATGTCTGGTCTTGGCACATACTGCACAACTTCCTAAATCCTCTCAAACAAGCAACAGCTGGCTTCAGTGCACGGCACCAGCAGCAGCCAGCCTAGATTCACAGCTTGGCTTTGCCTGGGAATCTGCAAGTCCATCACAAGTAGCAGCTATGTCAGATTGGTTTATAGCTCAGGCAGGGTGGCCCCAGGCAAAACACAGATGCAGGCTGACCTTGGCCTGCACCACCCTTGAAACCCCAGAGCCAGTGTACCCGGTGGACAGCTACAGACCACATCAGAGCACCACCACCCTTCTCCTGCACAGCTGATCCTCCACAAAGGGTAAAGGTTGGTAGTAAGTGGTCACAGCCAATCCTTGCAGCTGACTGGCCTGGGTAAATCCCTCTCATTGATCTGCCCACAGCAACCAAGGCTCAACTGAAAGAGGGGGGTGTACTCAGCTCACAGGAAGGGCACAACTGGAGTACCCAGCTTGGGTGAAAGAGGAGGCTGAGTCACTGGACCCTATAGGACCCCTACTACTTTAGGAAACTCTACTAAGACAGGAAGTCATAGCAACTCTACCTAATACATAGGAACAAACACAGGGAGGCTTCCAAAGTGAGGAGACAAAGCAACAAGGCTCAAATGAAAGAATAGATCAAAATTCCAGAAAAAGAACTAAATGAAATGGAGATAAGCAATCTATCACATGCAGAGTTGAAAACACTATTTATAAGAATGCTCAAGGAACTCAGTGAGGACCTCAACAGCATAAACAAGATCCAGTCAGAAATGAAGGATGCACTAAGTGAAATAAAGAACAATTTACAGGGAAAAAACAGTAGAGTGGATGAAGCCAACAATAAAATCAATGATTTGAAACATAAAGAAGCAAAAAACAACCAATCAGAATACCAAGAAGAAAAAATAAGCCCCCCAAATAGGAAAGTATTAGCAACCTTTAGGACAACTTCAAGAGGTTCAACATTCACATCATAAGGGTACCAGAAGGAGAAGAGAAAGAGCAAGAAATTGGAAACCTATTTGAAAAACTAATAAAAGAAAACTTCCCTAATTTGGTGAAGGAAATAGACATGCAAGTCCAGGAAGCACAGAAAGTCCCAAACAAGGTGGATGCAGAGAGGCCCACTCCAGGACACATCATAATTAAAATGCCAAAGATTAAAGATAAAAAGAGAATCTTTAAAAAAGCAAGAGAAAAGAAGGTAGTTAGCTACAGGGGAGTACCCATAATATTTCCAGCTGATTTCTCAAAAGAAACTTTTCAGGCTAGAAGGGATTGGCAAGAAACATTCAGAGTCATGAAAAGCAGGGACCTACAGCAAGATTGCTCTACCCAACAATGTTGTCATTTAGAATCGAAGGGCAAATAAAGAGTTTCCCAGACATGAAACTACTAAAAGAATTCATCATCACCAAACCATTATTACGTGAAATATTAAAGGGACTTCTTTAAGAAAAAGAAGATCAGATTTCTGGCCAAGATGGAGGCGTAGGTAGACACACTGTGCCTCCTCGCACAACCAAAAGAAGGACAACAACAAATTTAAAAACAAAAAACAACTAGAACTGACAGAAGATAGAACTGTATGGAAGTCTGACAACCAAGGAGTTAAAGAAGAAACATTCATCCAGACCAGTAGGAGTGGCAGAGATGGGCAGCTGGGCGGAGAGGACTCAAGGCAAGGTGGCAGCTGGAGGACCAGGGCGGGCAAGGCTGCAGCTGACAGACCCCGCAAGGTGGTGGATTGTGGACTGGGCAGTCCTACATTCGAGTGCAGATAAACTGGGAGGAACAACTGGGGAGCAAGGTAGTCTGCACAACCCAGGGTTCCAGCGAGGAGGAATAAAGCCTCAAAACCTCTGATTGAAAACACCTGTGGGGGTTGAGGCGGCAGTGAGAGAAACTCCCAATCTCACAGGGGAGTTCATTGGAGAGACACACAGGGTCCTAGAATGTACACAACCCCACCCACCTGGGAATCAGCACCAGAAGGGACCAATGTCATTGTGGGTAGTGAAGTAAGAGACTAAAAACCAGCAGAGGGGAGGAAGTGGGACTGTTCCCTCTCAGACCCGTGCCCCACATACAGCATCACAATGCAACAACACCAGTTGCCTGGCCCTGATGAACACCTAAGGTTCCGCCCCTTACTACATAACAGGTGCCCAGAGACCAGAAAAAAAAAAAAAAGCCCAAATGAAAGAACAGATCAAAGCTCCACAAAAAATACAACTAAGCAACAAAGAGATAGCCAACCTGTCAGATGCACAGTTCAAAACACTGGTAATCAGGATGGTCACAGAAATGGTTGAGTGTGATCACAAAATAGAGGAAAAAGTGAAGGCTGTAAAAAGTGAAATAAAGGAAAATGTACAGGCAACCAACAATGAGAGGAAGGAAACCGGGACTCAAATCAACAATTAGGAACAAAAGGAAAAAATAAACATCCAACAGGAAGAGAATGAAGAAACAAGAACAAAAAAATGAGGAGAGGTGTAGGAAACTGTGGGACAACTTTAAACATTCCAACATCTGAATCATATAAGTGCCAGAAGGAGAAGAACAAGAGCAGGAAATTGAAAACTTATTTGAAAACATAATGAAGGAGAACTTCCCCATCTGGCAAAGGAAATAGACTTCCAGGAAGTCCAGGAAGCTCAGAGAGTCCCAAAGAAGTTAGACCCAAGGAGGAACACACCAAGGCACATCATAATTACATTAGCCAAGATTAAAGATAAGGAGAGAATCATAAAAGCAGCAAAACAAAAGGAGACAGTTACCTACAAAGGAGTTTCCATTAGACTCTCAGCTGATTTCTCAAAAGAAACCCTGCAGGCAAGAAGGGGCTGGAGAGAAGTATTCCAAGTCATGAAAGGCAAGGGCCTACATCCAAGATTACTCTCTCCAGCAAAGCTATCATTTAGAATGGAAGGGCAGATAAAGTGCTTCCCACATAAGGTCAAGTTAAAGGAGTTCACTATCACCCAGCCCCAATTCTATGAAATGTTAAAGGGACTTATCTAAGAAAAAGAAGAAGATCAAAAACCATGAACAGTAAAATGACAACAAACTCACAACTATCAACAACCAAACCTAAAAAAACACAAAAACAAAAATGAACTAAGAAAACAACTAGAACAGGAATAGATTCACAGAAATAGAGATCACATGGAGGGTTATCAGTGGGGAGGGAGAGGGGGGAGAATGGGGGAAACGGTACAGGGAAAAGAAGCATAAATGATAGGTAGAAAATAGACAGGGGGGAGGTTAAGGATAGTATAGGAAATGTAGAAGCTGAAGAACTTGCATGTATGACCCATGGACATGAACTAAAGGAGGGGAATGTGGGTGGGAGGGAGTGTGCAGGGTGGAGGGGAATAAAGGAGGGAAAATGGGATAACTGTAATAGCATAATCAATAAAATATATTTAAAAAATAACTACGGTACATTTACACAATGGAACACTACACGGCAGAGAGAAAGAAGGAGCTTATACCCTTTGCAACAGCATGGATGGAACTAGAGAGCATTATGCTAAGTGAAATAAGCCAGGCAGTGAGGGGCAAATACTATATCATCTCACTTTTAACTAGAACATAATCAACAAAAGAAAAAAGCAAACAAAATATACCCAGAGACATTGACATTAAGAACAATCTAACAATAGCCAGAGGGGAGGGGGGAGGGGTCAACGGGGGGAAGGATTTTTAGGAACTACTATAAAGGACACATGGACAAAAAGAAAAAGAATATCAAAACTATGAAGAATAAAATGGCAATAAATACGTATCTATCAACAACTGAATCTAAAAAACAAACTAAGCAAATAAGAAGAACAGAGACAGAATCAAGGATACAAAGAGCATTTTGATGGTTGTCAATGGAAATGGGGTGTGGGGGAATGGGTGAAGAGGTGAGGGGATTAAGAAGTACAAATAGGTGTTTACAGAATAGCCATGGGAATGTAAAGTACAGTACAGGAAATGGAGCAGCCAAAGAACTTATACACATGACCCATGGACATGAAAAATGGTGGGGTATTGTCTGAAGGAGTGGGGGGTGCTGGGTGGAGCTAAGAAAAGGGTTAGGGTTAGGAAAACTGTAATAGCATAATCAATATAACATAATTAAAAAAGAAAAGAAAATTCCTTGGCAATGTCTTCTAGTGCTAATCATATGCATACCGTTTAACCTAGTAATTCTACTCTATATTGCCCAATACAAATGCAAGCAGATGTACACCAAGAAACACATAAAGAAACATTCATGGCCACATTATTCATAATAGCTCAAGACTGGAGGCAATGCAAATGCCAATCAGTAGTAAAATGGAGAAATAAACTGATTATTGTTGCAAATGGAATATTATATAGCTGTGAAAAGAATGAACTACTGCACAAAAAGGTTGAACCTCACAAATTGTTGAATGAAAGAAGTTAGACATAAAAGAGTATTTACTGAATGGTTCTACTAATGTGAACATAAGTAATCAATGATGTCTAAGTCTGGATAGTGGTAACTCTGTGGGGTCTTCATAGAATGGAAATAGTATGAGTGGTGGTCAAACTGTACATATTTCTAAACATATGTTATATTTTAATAAAAGTAGTTACACAAAACAACCAATGGTGATAGGCCCTATTTGAGTTTTTTAGAGTATCCCGAGAGTAGTTAGAATAAAAAAGATGACATGGGCCACAGGTCAGAGTGTGAGAAAACCCTATGGCAATAAAAAAGGAGACTGGGGAGCCAGGTGGAAAGACAGTCAATAAAAAATTCACACTTGCTGATCAGACAAGAAAAGGAAATAAAAAGCATCCAAATTGGAAAGGAGGAAATGAAACTGTCACTGTTTGCAGATGACATGATAGCGTACATGGAAAATCCTACAGACTCCACCAAAAAACTACTAGACCTAATAAATGAATTTGGCAAAACAGCTGGATACATACTCAATACTCAGAAATCAAAGGCATTCCTGTATACCAACAATGAAACAGCAGAAACAGAAATCAGGAAAAAAATCCCATTTGATATAGCAACAAGAAAAATAAAGTACCTAGGAATAAACCTAACCAAGGAGGTAAAAGACCTGTACTCAGAAAACTACACAACACTGAAGAAAGAAATGAAGGAAGGCACAAACAAATGGAAGCATGTACCATGCTCATGGATTGGAAGAATTAACATCATGAAAATGGCCATACTACCCAAAGCAATTTATAAATTCAATGCAATCCCTATTAAAGCACCAATGTCATATTTCACAGATATAGAACGAACATTTCAGAAATTCATATGGAACCATAAATGACCCCAAATAGCTGCAGCAATTTTGAGAAAGAAGAAGAAAGCAGGAGGGATCACAATACCTGATATCAAACTGTATTACAAGGCCACTGTAATCAAAACAGCCTGGTACTGGCATCAAAATAGTCACACAGACCAATAGAACAGAACAGAGAGCCCAGAAATAAACCCAAGTCTTTATGGTCAATTAATATTTGACAAAGGAGGCAGGAGCATAAAATGGAGTAAAAATAGCCTCTTCAACAGATGGTGTTGGGAGATCTGGACAGCTACATTCAAAAAAATGAAGCTTGGTCACCAACTTACACCATACACAAAAATAAATTCAAGGTGGATAAAAGAATTAAATATAAGTCGTAACACCATAAAAGTCCTAGAGGAAAACATTGGTAGGAAAATCTCAGACATTCCATGCAGCAACATCCTCACAGACATGGCCCCTAAAGCAAGGGACATAAAGGAAAGAATAAACAAATGGGACCTCATCAAAATAAAAATCTTCTGCATGGCTAAAGAAAACAGCACCAAATTACAAAGAGAACCAACAGTATGGGAAAACATATTTGCTAATGATACCTCAGACAAGGGTCTGGTCTCCAAAATATATATAAAAAAACCTCACATGACTCCACTTCAGGAAGACAAACAACCCAATTAAAAAATGGGCAAAGGACTTGAACAGACACTTCTCCAAGGAAGACATACAGAGGGCCCAGAGACATATGAAAAGATGCTCAGCATCACTAGCCATCAGAGACATGCAAATTGAAACCACAATGAGGTACCATCTCACACCAGTCAGAGTGGCCAACATAAACAAATCAACAAACAAATATTGTAGAGGATGCAGAGAAAAGGGAACCCTAATACATTGTTGGTGGGAATGCAGACTGGTGAAGCCACTGTGGAAAACAGTATGGAATTTCCTCAGAAAACTAAAGATGGAACTGCCCTTTGACCCAGCAATTCCACTGCTGGGATTATACCCTAAGAACCCTGAAACACCAATCCAAAAGAACCTGTGCACCCCAATGTTCATAGCAGCACAATTTACAATAGCCAAGTACTGGAAGCAACCTAAGTGCCCGTCAGCAAATGAGTGGGTCCAAAAACTATGGTACATTTACACAATGGAATTCTACGCAGCAGAGAGAAAGAAGGAGCTTATACCCTTTGCAACAGCATGGATGGAACTAGAGAGCATTATGCTAAGTGAAATAAGCCAGACGGTGAGGGACAAATATCATATGATCTCACTTTTAACTGGAACATAATCAACAAAAGAAAAAAGCAAACAAAACATAACCAGAGACATTGAAGTTAAGAGCAATCTAACAATAGCCAGAGGGGAGTGGGGAGGGGAAGTGGGGAGAGGGGTGTTCAGGAACTACTATAAAGGACACATGGACAAAACCAAGGGGGAGGATAGAGGAGGGGGAGGGAGGTGGGATTGGCTGGGATGGGGTGGAGGGATGGGGAGAAAATGCAGACAATTGTAACTGAATAACAATTAAAAAAACAAAATAAATAAAAACTGTTGGTTAATAAAAAAAATTCACAGTTGCTGAATTCCCTAAGTGTTTTAAAGAACGGATCATTTAATATTCATTTTGTGTTGTTTTCTGTGCTGTGATTTGCTCTAAACTCTCTCGTTAGCAACCCCCCCCAATTTCTTGCTCCCAAACCATTAGTAAAGTTTACAACACCCTAAAAAATAGTAAATTAGACTAAAGAAATAGTGATGGAGTGGGTTGAAAAGGGGAATATGCTACTAGAGAATAGATATCCCAAAGGAATGCCTCTCTGAAAAGGTGATACTTGAATAGAGAGCAAAAAAAGTAAGGGAGAAGAGTGTTCCACATGGAGAAAAGTAAATGCATAGACTCCTAGGCATGTTATACTGGGCACATTTAAAGACCAGCAAGGAAACCAGTGTATGTGGAACCAAGAAAGCTGGTAGGAGATGACATCAGAGAAATAGCCAGGTGCCCTGGCCGGGCAGCTCAGTTGGTTAAAGTGTCTTCCTGATATGCTGAGTTTGCAGGTTTGATCTCCGGTCAGGGCACATAGAAGAATCAACCAATGAATGCATAAATAAGTGGAACAACAGATCTCACTCTCTCTCTCTCTCTCTCTCTCTCTCTCTCTCTCTCTCTCTCTCTCTCACACACACACACACACACACACACACACACTAAAAGCTAAATAAAAGTTTTTAAAAAAGTAATAGGCAGGAGCCAGATAATGCAGGCCATCATGGGTGATGGATTTTACTGGATTCTACTCTAAATGAAACAGAAAGTCATTACAGTCAGGGTTTTGAGGAGACAAATGACATAATTCAAGTCATTTCAAATGTATTGCTCCACTTGCTGTGGAAATAATATACTATAGAAGGGCAGAAACAGGAGGTTTTCTAACAGAAAGATGATGCTGGCTTAGATGAGCATGCTAATAGTAGTAGGGGTGGGGAAAAGAGGTTAATTCTGCATGTATGTGGAAATTAGAGCCAGCAGGACTTGCAGGTGGATTGGATGTGGAGTGTAAGAGAAAGAGAGGCATCAGAGACGCCTCAGGAAAGAACTTTCTAATGCAAAGAGCTGTCTTACAATTAAATAAGCTTTCCCTAGATGCAGTTATTCTAGTGAAGGCATTTATCCTTCAGAAGGGTCTTCTCTCTCTAGCTTACCTGCCAAATAAGCTCTGAAGAGCATTTCTACCCTTAGAGGCAATGGGCCCAGGTGAACTCTAAGATATTTCATGTACCAGAACAAGGCATGGCTCTATACTTCACACATTTTTAGGCTAAATGGTTACAAAGTAAATTTCTTACACCAAAGTAACTTTTTAACCACTGTGTATCTTTTCCACCACACGTACATTTTTATACTGGTCAAAGGGAGTTAAAATGAACAGTAGGGGCAGCTGCTTTGGGATAAGCAGTAAGCACACAAAGAAATGTGGGAGTGGGAAATGCCGATGTGTGCAAAGAAGGGGGAGCAGCCTTATCCTCTTGGCCCTTCGGAATGGTTATGAATAGAAGCTACACCAGAAGGAGGTGTAATTATAGAGTAAGTGATTGAATTGTAAGCAAACACCCTAACATTTTCAGATCCCCCCAAATGTTGTCTCTTTCAAAGCAATTACTTTGGTGATAATCAAGTAGTGCTCCATAAACTTTACAGTTTTCAGAGTGGTGCTGCCATTGCTCAAAGCTCACTTGTAACTCTTCTTTGGGGGGTTTTCCTTGAAGGAAGTTAATGTAACTTACTCCAAAACCCAGGCTCTCCAGTGGACAGGTCCCTGGGAAGCTCAGCTGTCAAGAACCTCAGATTCTCCTGGCTGGCAAGAACTGTTAAGCTTCTAACCTAGACAGCTCTGATTGTCAGAAAGTTCTCATTCATTTCGAACTGAAACCCGCCTCACTGTACCTTCCCTCGCTGGACATAATGGAGTCTGGGGCGAATGTCAGGCATCTGTGTACCACCTCCACCATTTAGCCATTAAAAAAAAGTTTTATTTATTTATTTTTGGAAAGAGGGGAAGAGAGGGAGATAGAGAAGAAGACAAACATCAGTGTGAGAGAGAAACATTGATAGGTGGCCACTTGTAAGCACCTGGACCAGGACTGAATCTGCAAACCAGGCATGTGCCCTGACCAGGAATGGAACCAGCCACCTTTCACTTTGTGGGATAACGCACAACCAAGCCACACGGTTCAGGGCACCATTTTTATCATATCCAAATATTACTGGTGGTATTAGTTTCTAATATCATTTTTTCAAATTACCCAATTTTCAGATAAGTAATTTTTCCTTAAATGGAAACTACATCACCTTGTAAGTAGAAAACCTGTATCATTTGGAACTTACCAGCATAAGGAATAATATCAAAAGGAAGAGAAAGTGATGATATTTAATTCTACTTAGGAAGTTGTTGCCTAGCAAAGGTCTGCACCTGAGGCAGCCTCTCTTTGTTCCTTTTTAAAATATATTTTATTTATTATGCTATTATAGTTGTCCCATTTTTTTTCCTCCCCTTCATTCCCCTCCACCCTGCACACTACCTCCCACCCACATTCCCCTCCTTTAGTTCATGTCCATGGGTCATACATGCAAGTTCTTCAGCTTCTACATTTCCTATACTATCCTTAACCTCCCCCCTGTCTATTTTCTACCTATCATTTATGCTTCTTTTCCCTGTACCGTTTCCCCCATTCTCCCCCCTCTCCCTCCCCACTGATAACCCTCCATGTGATCTCTATTTCTGTGAATCTATTCCTGTTCTAGTTGTTTTCTTAGTTCATTTTTGTTTTTGTGTTTTTTTAGGTTTGGTTGTTGATAGTTGTGAGTTTGTTGTCATTTTACTGTTCATGGTTTTTGATCTTCTTCTTTTTCTTAGATAAGTCCCTTTAACATTTCATAGAATAGGGGCTGGGTGATGGTGAACTCCTTTAACTTGACCTTATGTGGGAAGCACTTTATCTGCCCTTCCATTCTAAATGATAGCTTTGCTGGAGAGAGTAATCTTGGATGTAGGCCCTTGCCTTTCATGACTTGGAATACTTCTCTCCAGCCCCTTCTTGCCTGCAGGGTTTCTTTTGAGAAATCAGCTGAGAGTCTAATGGAAACTCCTTTGTAGGTAACTGTCTCCTTTTGTTTTGCTGCTTTTATGATTCTCTCCTTATCTTTAATCTTGGCTAATGTAATTATGATGTGCCTTGGTGTGTTCCTCCTTGGGTCTAACTTCTTTGGGACTCTCTGAGCTTCCTGGACTTCCTGGAAGTCTATTTCCTTTGCCAGATGGGGAAGTTCTCCTTCATTATGTTTTCAAATAAGTTTTCAATTTCCTGCTCTTGTTCTTCTCCTTCTGGCACTTATATGATTCAGATGTTGGAATGTTTAAAGTTGTCCCACAGTTTCCTACACCTCTCCTCATTTTTTTGTTCTTGTTTCTTCATTCTCTTCCTGTTGGATGTTTATTTTTTCCTTTTGTTCCTAATTGTTGATTTGAGTCCCGGTTTCCTTCCTCTCATTGTTGGTTGCCTGTACATTTTCCTTTATTTCACTTTTTACAGCCTTCACTTTTTCCTCTATTTTGTGATCACACTCAACCATTTCTGTGACCATCCTGATTACCAGTGTTTTGAACTGTGCATCTGACAGGTTGGCTATCTCTTTGTTGCTTAGTTGTATTTTTTGTGGAGCTTTGATCTGTTCTTTCATTTGGGCTTTTTTTTTTTTTTTCTGGTCTCTGGGCACCTGTTATGTAGTAAGGGGCGGAACCTTAGGTGTTCATCAGGGCCAGGCAACTGGTGTTGCTGCATTGTGATGCTGTATGTGGGGCACGGGTCTGAGAGGGAACAGTCCCACTTCCTCCCCTCTGCTGGTTTTTAGTCTCTTACCTCACTACCCACAATGACATTGGTCCCTTCTGGTGCTGATTCCCAGGTGGGTGGGGTTGTGTACATTCTAGGACCCTGTGGGTCTCTCCAAGGAATTCTCCTGTGAGGCTGGGAGTTTCTCCTGCCACCTCAACCCCACAGGTTTTTTCAGTCAGAGGTTTTGAGGCTTTATTTCCCCACACTGGAACCCTGGGTTGCATGGTCTGTCTCACTCCCCAGTTGTTCCTCCTGGTTTATTCACATGCAAATGTGCGACCGCCAGGTCTGCCAGTTGCCACCTCCTTAGAAGTCCTCTCAGCTCCATCTGCCCATCTCCGCCCCTCCTACTGGTCCAGATGAATGTTTCTTCTTTAATTCCTTGGTTGTCGGACTTCCATACAGTTCGATTTTCTGTCAGTTCTGGTTGTTTTTTGTTTTTAAATTTCTTGTTTTCCTTCTTTTGGTTGTGTGAGGAAGCACAGTGTGTCTAGCTACGCCTCCATCTTGGCCAGAAGTTCAGTCTCTCTTTGTTAAAAAAGATTAGCAGATGTTGAGAGGTGTAGAGAAAAAGTACACAAAATGATACTTCTTCCTTGACACAGTCATGGGCTCAGGAGAACTGAGCATACTTTTTTCACCACGTGATGTTGTTTAACCTCACAGCCTGTGTAAAGCATCCCCTATATCTCCAGTGGGAGGTGTAAACATTGAGAGCCACTAATGAAGTGGTCAAGCGCTTTGTGGTCAAACTGATCAGATTGAGGTCATGGTTGTTCTGCCTCCTAGCTGCCCCATCCTATACACCTTAAACACTGTAAACTTCAGTTTCTTTGTCTTTAAATGGGAGTAATATTAACTCTTCAAAGTCATGCTTTCTTAAAGACATTTGAATGTTATGCCCAGGTTGTAAACTGAATATTAAAGAGTATAAATTCAGTCTAAGACTCCAGTGTCATTCAGCTTTGGGGCTGAATTAATTCAGCCTGTAGACCCTGACCAAGCTGTGCTTGTAGCCAACTAAAATCTCTAAGCTTTCTGACATGCACTGCTACTGAGCCAAATCCCTCGTTGTGAATTTGTGTTGCTGGGCATTTGGGCTTGAGGGAGCACTTGGCATTTATTCTTATTAACTAGATCCTCCCCTTCATTTTAACGTGGTGCTGGAACATTTGTTCAACTCCTTCTCCCACCCTGCATTTGAGGGGAAGAAAGTCAAATGGGCAGAACTGGGCTATAATGAGGATGTATCTGAGACCCTATCTATGAGGCTGCATTCCTTTGAAATAAGAAAATGGAAAGTTTTGCTGAGTATCCACTAAGTTTCAGGGACGTTCCTTTAACATCTCATTTAATAATCCAAGAACCCCATAATATAGGTGTAATCGCCACTTTACAGAGAAGAAATCTGCATTTTTTTATTTGAAGTTAAGCATGGTAACTATGCTATTTTTTACTTTTTTCGCTTAATATTATTTTGTAAATGCCTTACTCACTTTATCATATTGCTTCATATTTTCTTTTTTCTCTTATAAATAAATGCTCTCTCCTTATTCTAAAAACATTTTGAGACATTCTTACCTTGATATTTATCATTTTAATGGTTGTATAATAACCCTAAGTTACCCTACCTTAATTTATTTAACGAGTTACCTATTGTTGAGAATTTGGTGTTGTTTGTTTTTCTTTGTTTTTTAAATTATTATTTTCTGTAATAAATGATCCTGTTATGAACATCTGCACAAGAATTATTTGTTATGGAAATTTCCCCAAGAATGGAATTATTCCATCAAAGGGGATTTGGCTTTTTATAGAGACTAGCAGATTGTTTACCCAAAGGAGTGTGTAGTATTTGAGGGTAGAAAGAAAAATCTGGTTTTCTACAAAAGAAACTAATTTTCCACTTATTCATAAAATAGTTGAGCGCCTGATAGGTGACGGGCGCCATGCCAGGCTGGGGACTGAGATGAGCAAAGCAGCCGTGTGCCCGTCTTCAGGCAGAGCAGGGTCGAGTTTGGTAAAGGCGACCACGCGCTCCAGGTGCCTGCCTCCGGCGGTGAGGAAAGCGCACCCCTCCGTGCAGAAGAGTGGAAAGAGGGAGCCGTTTGCGAATACAGAGAAGGTCTCCTAGCATAGACAGCTTTCGACCTGAGTCTTGCGGAGTGAGTAAGAGTCTTGGCACTGGATTTATATTTATTTTACTGTGACTCTCTGGCCTTCTATCATAAAAATATTTTTCCCACTCTTGGCACAGAGAACGTTGGCGGAGTCGTAAGTCCCCAATGTCGTAAGCCTCTTTCCATCTCCAAGGAGGAGGAGGGAAGGGGGTGTCTTCGACAGCCGGTGCGGGTCCGGGGTCCGGGAACTCCTGGCGCTGTTCTGCAGACGACAGCAGAGAACCCAAGCTCGGGGCCAGCAGTCCCCAAGGACCAGACCCGACGCGTGGCCCTCGGGAGAGGGAAGTCGTGCTCTCGGCGCCTGGCTCCAGAGGAGCCAGCTCAACTCGATCAGGATTGGGAAGACGGTGAGGGAAGCGGAGCTGCCCAGGGTGCAGGGTTAGAGAGCCTCCCGCGAGTGGGCTCCGAGGGGAGCTAGGCTCAGCAGTCGTGGGCCCGAGGGGGCAGGCGGGCGGGGAGTGAGAGAGGGGCGGAGCTCCGAGGCCAGGGCCGCGGCAGCCACCCAGAGGGTCTGCGGGGGCTGCTGTGGCCAGACTCGAGGGCGGGGGCCTCTGCGGGACCGTGACCTTGGAACCCGGAGCGAGGCCCACGCGCCGTCCTAGCTCAGCTGCGAGCCCATCCTCGTGGAGACCCACAGCTGACCAGCCGGCGCTGCCCCGGGTGAGGGAGCTGGGGCCCGGGCGCCAGGTAGGACCCAGAGCCGCGAGGAGGGCGGGCAGAAAGCGTCCCAATGCGGGAGGGGCAGCATCGGGTCTGGGGGCTGCGGGCTCCGAGCCAAAGGAAGGGCGCAGGCCAAAGCAGCTCAGCCCTGGGAACACTGGGTGTCGGCCATGGGGCAAGTGAAGTTACAGGACCAAACGCTGCTCGGGCTCAGGATCGGACGGCTCAGTTACCCTGAGAAGGAGCGGTGGGCCGCTCTGGCGGATGGACCCGAGTGCGCACCAAGACTCGGGCTGTGGGTAGTGTCTTGTGTCTGTGCCTTGTTTCTTCGGCCTGTATGTAGCACTGTCACAGAGAACACCTTCTCCATGTGTGTTAACGAGGGAACAGTTTTCTAGTGTGTACGGAACGGAGGGACACGGCATCCTTGCCCAAGCCCCCAGCTAGCGACTTTAGGGACCTTGCCTCGGTGCCACCATATTCCTTGGGGATTAAAAGAAGTACCAGATTGATGGAGTATTTTATTATTTTCTAAATTATTTTAAAATTATAGTTTCAATAAATAACACATGCGATATAGTTTTGAACAGCCAAGCAATACAAAAGTTTATCTTCTAGAGTAATGCCTATACTAGCATTTGTTTATTTATACCTTCCTTGTTTTCTCACCATATTATTTCCTCCTCTTCTTGTTCTGTCCTCTCCTATTAATTCTGTATCCCACCTGCTGCCCAGAAAAAGTACCAGGGGAAAATGACGTCACCCCCACTACCTAGGGCATTCCTTAATCCCCAGTGCTCCCAGCTGGCATCACCCCTGCTGTCTTCAAAGTCTTTGACTGCGGCAGCCCTTGGGTAAGGAGCCCACTACGGAGAGGACATTTCATTTATTTGCCTTAACTCTCCCAGCTACTCAAAGAAAGTGGCACTGGAGAAGAGTCCGTGACCAGTTCTGTCCTACCTATTCTTTCCCTTAAACTGGACTTTGCAAGTGCAATTTAAGTAGAGTCTGGTAGTGAGGGGAGTCAATGAAGGATATGTCCTAAAATGCTCTAAATTTCCAGAAATTAACACTTAGCAAGTTCCAATTCCTGAAAGCAGAACTCCCCCGGTTGCACCTTGCCCCCATTGCCTCCCCCTTCCCCCAGAACGAAGAAGAGTTGTGTGGTTCTTTTCCTCTGTAAGAACTCAGAGGCTGGAGGTTTTATATTTGTGAGGGGGGTGGGAAGGAGCTGTAGAGGAAGTAGGAGCAGGCCAGGACCCCTGAGTGGAGAAGAATCCTGGGGCGCTGGGACCCGTCATTCAGAAACAACCTCCAGGTAATCTAGTAAGAGGCCACATATGTGGCTTATCGCTTGCAAACAGTGCAATTAACTCTTTCCAATGCTTTTTCTATGCAAGGCCAGAACAGATTCAGAAGTAGAAAAAAACCAGCAAATAAATCCATTTTTATCTACATGATAAAATAGAAATTGTTTAAATTATTTTTACTGAATTAAAAGGTTTTTTTGGAGTTGTGTAGAGTGTCTAAAATAACCTAATGGTTACTCCAGTCACCACATTTTCCTTTAGTATTTTTTATTTTTTCATGTTGCATAACCTTGACCTGGATCTGAAACATGTCAAAATATGCAGGTTGGCTAGAAGCTGCCACTTCTAAGAAGACTTTGGATTGGGGGGTTGGAAGGGGAGAAGATTAGAAAATAAGGACTGATCCTTGTGGTAGGGTCGAGAAATAAGGAAAAGGAATGGATTGAGTATCAGCTTGAGTCTGGTAAGAAATCAGGTATGATTAGGAGAACAGGGAAATGAGTAAGAGACAAAGGAGTCACTCACCATTCATTCATTCAAAACGTTCACAGAGTGCCTGGTTATGTGCCAGTTGCTGGGGGGGAAATGGTGAATTCGGGACCAGGAGATTAGGGACCAGGCAACGTCCCTAATCTCCTGAAACTTACAGATGTTTAGGGAGGCAACCCTTAGTAAAATAGCTATTGAAAATGCGTCATCTCATACACCAAAAGATTGCAGGTTTGTTCCCCAGTTGGAGCACGAAGAGGAGGTACCAATGGATGTTTCTCTCTTTCTCTCTCTCCCTTTCTCTCTCTCTAAAACCAATAAACATATCCTCAGGTGAGGATTAAAAAGAAAATGTAATTTCAAACTAAAATACGCTTTCTAAAGGAAAGAAATAAAATTCTTTGAGGGTGTACACAGACTGCGCTTCAAGACCAAGGGAGGCTTTCTCAAAGAGGATTCCCTTGAGCTGATATTCAAGGGCAGGTGGGAATGTTGAGGATGTACATGGTTTTCAGACAGGATCAGAATGTATCAGTTAGGAACTGCATTTGGCTGCTGAGAATCAAGAAGTCTGTTTTCTGTGTGGCGTTTTCCGTACAGCTTGTGTACACACATAGAGTTGGCATTTTTGGACTTTGGGGAAAGGATGCTTTGTTATCATGGTATCATTTGTCCTCTCTTGAGTTGGTCATAGTTTTCCATTACTGTTATTCTTGCTTTTTAATTAAATGTTTAAATTAATTTTATTCTTATCAGTTTGTTATTGTGCACAACAAAATATGTACATTGCAGTTTAAATGTGAATCATTAATAGTCTCATTGCTAAGGAAGATATGTATGAAATTGCCATACCCAATTCAATTTGTACAGTGACAGTTTATTGTTGTCACTGAGTACTTTCCCAGGTGAAAACAGGTGTGGCGGGTAGACTACAGTATCTTTTCTCCACCTGTAAAGCTTCACATACCTCTTCAGAGTTTCATATGCAGTCCTTAAGTAAAGGGGGAAAAAGCTAATTGCATTGATGCTGTAAGTAAAAGTAACCTAAAGCTCACAATGGGGTGCTCTGGCAAGCAACATATTCTATGTGCAAATAAATATTTTCATTTATTCAACACTATTTACAGTAAATCTTCTAATGTCCAGCACTGTGTTAGATGCTATGGATAAAATGGGTTAGTAAGACACAGTCCCAGCATTTAAGGAATTCGTAGAAGTCTAAGAGAGGGGACTCATACCTATCCATGCAAGGTAGGAAAGTGTTGTGGTTGCTATAATTAGGATGCAGTGATGTGCATTTAAGGGAGTGGTCAATTCTACCAAGGAAAGGAGGGGTTGAGGAAAGTTTCATGGAAGAGTTAACATTTAAGTTGAATCTTGAAATACAAGACATTCCTCAAGATAAGTAAAGTGGGGAGGGCATTATAGAAGAGGAATTAGTGTGAAAAACAAAACAAAACAAACAAAAAAGCAGAGGCACAACGTCCAGGACCTTCAAGTGGCTCAAAGAGCTTAAGCATAAGGAACAAAGAGGGACTCATTAAGAGACAAGGCTGGAGTGGTGGGCAGGCCAGGTCACAGAACCTGCAAGCAGTCATATAAATAGCCTGGTGGTTACACTATGTAGCCAAAGGTGTTATGGACCCAGGTTTGAGTCATGGCTTGGCCATTTTCTAGCCATGGAACCTTGGTCAAGTGACTTGGCCTCAACATGTAATGGTGATAAAGGTTGTACCTCCCTCATTGGGTTGCTGCAAGAATTGAGATAAGCCATGTGGTACCTGGTACAGATTATACACCCAGTTATTATTGGCTATTATATTCATTATTCATCCTAGGACAAAGGAAACCACTGGAAGGTTTTAAATAAAGGAGTGACTTAGTGTGCATTTTGTTTAGAGCACAAGCATTCTGGCTGTATGGGAATTCCCAGTTAACGTGGAGTAAGTTTGGAGCAGAGAAACCACTTAGAGAGAATATAACCATTCAAATGACAGTGAAGATGGCATGAATGATGGTGGCCATGATAGTGGCTGTGGAGAAAAGGAGACAAATGCTTGAGATGTCTGTGAGGTAGACGCCATAGAACTCAGTTACTCATTAGATGTGGGGAGTGGAATTCTGCCCCGTCACCCTTTGGTCTATCATCCAGGTGATCTCGGGGTAAACAAAAGGAAGCTGGGCACCAAGCAGGACTAGGGATCAGGTATCTAGGAAGTGCTTGTCCCTCTCATCTCTCAGAGGCCTTTAGTTCAAGGTAAATGAACATGAAACTTCATCCGTTTGCATTGTCATAAAGCAGCACATACAACCCTCCCTTGTGCCTAGGAGTTTTGGTTCAACCCTTGCTGTCAGTCCGATTGAAGTTTTTCTCCTTTGCTCAAGTGTCTTCCCACAATTCAATAAGCACCGGCTGAGGGGCCTTTACTAAAGTCAGTGATAATTAGAGGATTTGGGGGGGCCCTATTTTATAATGCAGTGTAATCTTGGTACTCATTCATTCATAAAGCAGAAAAAAAATCCACACATGTGTGATAATGTTTGCTGAAAAGTTGCCAGTAGCTTTGTGCCTATTTCCCCAAAATGTGGATCCTGGGAAATACTGCTTGTAGTACAGCTTGAACAGCTGTATCATTACTCAAAGTCACAGAAATGAAAAGACGTTATAATAAGGCAGGGCCAAGAAGTGAAGTGGCAAAATGTGAAGTGAGGAAAAATGAGGTCTGGAGTTTGTATAAAAGTAGACTTTCCATGTCTGTGACCTTGGGCAACATATCTAACCTCTCTGAGCCTCAGGTTTTACTGGTGGGTATTCTTTTGATATCTGTAAAACCAAGGTAATATATCCTTCAAGGGGTGGTTGTTAGGGTTCAATGAGCTGTATATGGAAAGTGGTTAACACAATGCCTGGCATGGGGTGGGTGCTTAACTGGCCCATAGCCTCTGACTCAGCTCTCTCTGAGGTCTTTCCTTATTTTGAAAAAGCAGGGAGAATGAAGATATCTTGGGGTGTGTAACCTGAATTAATTGGCTTTTATGTGGTTCTCATCTATAATTATCTTTTCCCCCCTGTGAACCAGGACAAAAACCTGCTTACCTCCACTCTCGGGGAAAGCTTCTCAGAGATGATGGTGCAAAGGTAATACGATGCCTGCAGACAGGAAGCTAATTTTAGCTATTCTTCTTTCAACAAGTCTTTCACGTACACACAAGCAAAATTACTAACAAATAGAAAAATGAAGCGATTTGACTTCTTTATCCTGACTTTTGTTGGTGGAGTTTCTAACAAGCATTTTTGTTGTTGTTGTTGTGTTTCATGTAGAAAGAAAGAACCAGGCTCAAAAAGATTGTAATGGCTCCTCCAATAACTGTGAGCTGTTTGTCCTTAGGAGAAAACGTTTTGGGTTTTTCCCCCCCCTCTTAATAGCAGTTGATGATTGAAAGAATTATCATATCCTCCATATAGTTTTTCTAAATATTCTAAATTTGACAAAAGCCTTCCATTTAGTTTGGCAAGCATCAGTTGAGCTCCAATTGCATGCTAGGGGGTGAGTTGGCACTCTGAAGGCAGAGATGCCCCTGTGGAAGAGGGTGGGTAAGAAGAGGGGCTGAGTGCCAGCTGATTTCAGAGAGCCAGTGAGAAGGGACCCGTCAGGCCAAGGTTCTCTACTAGTTTCAGAACCCCAGTCCCTCAGATCATGAACTCCTTCAGGTGGGGGACCAGGTCTGCTCATCTCTACGACCCAGCCCTTGCACATGGGAGCCCTTGTGTGCTGTTTCTTAGTTGAGATATCAGGAGAAAAAGGTAGTGAGCAGGCCAAGTGGCCTATTTCCTGCACTCCTAAAAATAAAAATATTCCAAATAAAGGTTTGCTCTATGCAATTAGCCAATTTTCACCCATATCTTTTGAGAGGCAGTGAAGTTAAAAGTCTAGGCTCTGGAATTAGAGTGCCTGGCCCTTTATCCCAGCTCTACAGCTTACTAGCCTATGATATTGGGCAAGTTGTTTAGCCCCTCTGTGCCCCAGTTTCCCTATTAATAAACTGAGGTTACTGTATTGGTTGTTAAATGATTTAAATGAGCTAATACACATTGTTCAAGCTCATCAAGCACAGATGCTGTGTCTTATTCAACACTGAAACCTCAGAATCCAGCATGGTGCCTGGTATGATGGAAAAGCTGAGTGAATGGACAAATCTCGATATATAGACTGATGCAGCACTTGATTGACAAAGCACTTTTTATCATTAACTCACGTGATCCTCAGAACATCTCAGGAGATAAATAGGGAGATGGGCACAACAGGTACACTCATCTCCATTTTACAAATGAGGAACTAGGGCACTGGACGGTTGCAGGGCTTGACAAAGAAAGCACAACTGTAAATGACAGACCTGATTCATGCTCTTAGCTGCATGTATTCCTAGCCCTGTGAGCTTCCCGCTAACTGGCTGCCTCTCAATCTTATGCAGGTTTCATGGAACTCAAAGGTTACCCACCACCAAAAATGAACACACATAGCTTATTTAGTTTTCTGAAGAAATGAACTTTCTGTAAATACACTCAGTCAAATTGTAACTTCAGGTTAAAACTTGAAGTTTGGGAAGTTTCTATTTTGGGGGGTGGGGAGAACAGCACAGGATATTTTATGGGAATGAAGAAGTTCTTTCTATATGTGAAAGTAGCAGAGAATCATGAAGGAAAATATTAACTGACTTTGTTATGTAAATATTTGAACTATTATGTATAAAAAGCCACAATTAACTTAAAAGGAAACTAAATTTTTAAAAATTGTAGCAAATATGCCAAAGGGTTAAAAGTTTCAATATCTAAAGAGCTCATAAAATTTAATAGGAAAAATAAGACCTTAGTTTCAAAAAGTGGGCAAAGGATTAATAGTTTTCAAATGAGGAAAAGCACACTTTGGTGCACTTTTATTAAAGTTAAGATATTTTAACTTTAATAAAAGAAATAAGGACTTTTAAAATGATATATCAGTTTGTTTATCAAGAATAGTAAGATTTTAAAGATAATGTTGGTGGAGTGAGATAAAATGGTTACCCTCATAACAAATTATCTGGAAAATAATCCCCTTAAAATTGCTTATAGTCTTTGACCAAGGGATTCAATTGCTGGGATATATCCTAAAGAAACCATTAGAGAGATCCAAGGTGGCAGAGGAGTAAGTGGAAGCTACACTAACCTCCTCCCAGGACCAATCTGGAATTACAACTAAATTGCAGAGAAATCATTAATAACTAAAGAAATCATTAGAAACATGGTTTAAGACTTATGCCTCCCCCCCATAAAAGAAAGAAGTTATCTAAAAAACTGTAAAGAAAAAAATGCCCAGTGCTATTATGTGGCTACAATAACTAAAGTGAAGAAGTGTAACACAAACCTAAAAAAATAAACACTTAGGCATGAAGATGTCCTTCACAGTGTTTATTTAGGAGAGTGTCCAACCTGTGTCCAATAATAAGGAAGTGCTTAAATAAGTTGTGGTGGGGGTGAAGTAGCTTAGACTAGCAGCTGAAAGCATGGAGTCTCACCACCGGAGTTCGAATCCTGACTTCGCCACATATCAGCCCTACAACCTTGCAAACCTCTCCATGCCTCATTTTCTGCATCTGTACAGTGCGGATGACAAGAGTACCTACCACATAGTTTATGTGGATTAAATGAATCAATGTAGGTCCATAATTCCAAACTCCTCAAAGCTCTATAAACCTAAAGATTTTTGTGATTTTATTAGTAGCAAAACATGAGTGAACTGACATAAACTGACATAATTTTATCCCACTTTCTGTTGACTATATTCTGAGGCTACAGTCAATCTTAATCCTTTTCCATAGCAGTTTTACTTTCCCTTCAGAATCTCTAAGTTTCTCTTTATGAATTAACAACCCTCATGAACATGTGAAAAGATTAATTGAAGTCAGTGCTAATTGGAGTCAGGTGTATCTACTGTAAGCTAATCTCTTGGTCAGGAAATATTCCAAATCCTCCCACCCAGAACTTTCAAACTTTAAGATGAGAGATATTATTAACTGTAGATTGCTGAGCTCTACCGCCAGAGATTCTCATTAAATAGGTCTTGGGGGGGGGCGGGGAGGCGGTGGTGGGGCCGGCGGCACAAATGTCTGTATATCGCACAAATTCCCAGGTGATGCTGATCATGGACCACACGTTAGGTACCCTGCTCTAACCCACCCCCTCTTTAACTTTTATCACCCCTTATATTGTACCTTTATTATGTGAACATTTTCTTTCTGAAATCTTTGACTTGTTTTTATGTTATTCTCTTATCTTCTAATTTCTGTGCTTTGCTTTTATTTCTAGAAGTAGTCACCTAAAAAAATTATCACTTTCTAGGCACTTATGTGCCAGTAACTGTGTTAGTGCTTTATTCATTTTTTAACAACCCTGAAAGAGCATATTATTATCCTCATTTTAGAAGTGAGAAAACAGAGGTTCTAGGATTCCCAGTAAGTGGGGAAAAAACCCTTCTGGCCCCCAAGCCCAAGCTCATTCCATTTTACTGCCCACCCCTTTCTCCTGGCGGTACATGTTACCACATCTCCAGGCTACATGCTTTCTCAATCCTGCCTCAGCTCTGTGGCTCCTGCCAAGTCCCCAGTCTGGAACCCCTGTCTCTACTCATCACCTATCTGGATCCCATTTAGAACTTCTAACCAGGAGGCTCACCCACCTACGCCTGCCCACAGCCCACACTTTTGTTTTTACCTGGCCATTCAATCATCATACCGGGCGCGACACAAGTAGGTTAGTGAGTGCACTATCACAGAGTTTACTCTTGCATTATTATTTATTAATTATTGTATTGTTTTCCATATGAACAACTTAAATTTACTTGTGCCCCACCCTGTTTGTATTTGCTTTTTCATACCAAGGGATTTGTCTTCCTAACTGGTCTTGGAACTCCTTGAAGGCAGGACCCATCTCTGGCATCTCTGTGTGCCCTTTGGAACAGCCATGGTGGGGGTTGATTGCCTCTCTTCCCCCGCTTCCTACTTTTCTCCCTTCCTGTACTGCTACCCCACCACTTGTTCTTCCTTATATTGGTGAAGGCAAGCCATATCAACAGGAAGGGAAAAAAAAGCAAGCCATGTCTGACCCTTCTTCCCCCTCTTCCCAGCAGTGCAGCTGTGGGTGGTCTGCTGCTGTTTGGTTGTTCCACAGTATGGTGAGAAGGAACTCCCCATGAGGACCTGCACTTAGCACTTGGCTGTTATTGAGGGTTTCCAGACACCCCTCCCCTCCTTCCATATTTACTCAAATTCCATTTCCATTCTTTTACTTCCCAGCTTCACTCTGCATCCTTGTCTCTAGTCAAGTATATGCCAAGAGTTCTCACCTGCCTGTCCCAGCCTGCACATTTGTGGAGTCACTTCCCCGGAATAAGATCTACTGGGGCCAATATGGTGGGAACCATTCATTCGGTCTATACACTGCTATTTTCTCCCCTCTCCCACCATACTCCTCCCCTCCCCCTCCCTCCATTTCTCCCTTCCTCCTTTGTGAGGTCATTATTTCTGTTATTGCTTGGAGGGTGTTATCAACCCACAATGACAGCTTACACATCTCCGGGCTTGTGATCTTCCTTTTGTAATTTTCTCAGAACTTGTCATTATCTCCCTGTGAGGGGTCTGCAGAGCAGCTGGGCCTCATAGCCAAAGGGTGAGATTTCCCACGCGCTTTCATTTCCTCCCTGTCATTAGTGCAGAAGCGCTGGTGGTGTTTGGGTTGTAGCCTCACCTAGCTGCACTGCTAAACTGACACCACCACCAGTACATAATTCTGGATTCAATTAGTCTTCTTGTTCAGAAGGGTTTTTTCTGACCCACACTGATGAACCAGCTTTGTGACAGTTCTGATGCTTTCCTCAGTGTCTCCTGTGATTAGAATTCCTTCTCTTTGGTGCCTCATTCCATGCGCTGTTCTTGGAATCTTCCACAGTGAAACTCTAAGGGGGAACAAACATTCTGCGAATACCATGTACTATTTCTTTAGTGTTCACAATGCATCAGTCATTGTGCTCACCATTCTTAGGCTTTGTTGTTTAATCCTGACAACACTTTAGTTAGGTATATCCCAATACACTGATGAAACAGCTTTAGTGAAGTTAAGTGACTTGCCTGAGGTTCCATGGTCATTAAGTGGAACAGCCTACATTCAAACCGAGGCCACATAATTCCAAAGCTCATGGTCAGATTTTGGTTTCTGGGAGCTTTCTTCTCTCCTTCAAAAAATATAATAATTTAGCCTAAAGATCTTTCATAAACCACTACGACAGTGCAAATGGATACACCCTCTCTGGAGGGCAATTTGGCAATTCATATTAAAGCTTTCTTATCCTTTAATTTAACGATTCCCATGCCTGAATTTATGCTAAGGAAATATTAACATGTGCAAAGTCTTAGTAAACCTAAGGAAGTTCAGGACAGCAATATTCATAATATGAAAAATTTGTAACAGGTCAAATGCCCAACAAAAGGGAATTGGCTGAAATGTGATACACGGAGACAATGAAATACCAAGGAGTCATAAATTCTGTGGAAAAAGAATATTCGGTGGCACAGAAATGTGTTCATGATGTACTAAGAAACCTAGAATAGAATTTCAGATTAAATCCATTTGTATAAAACTACAAAATAGATTCAAAGAGAAATGATATAGAACCAGAGACATAGGTATGTACATATGTTAAAAAAAAAAAAAGTGAAGAGTTGTGATACTGAGATAGAATTAAAACTAGTTTTTAGTCTTTCACCTCTTTTACTATGTAATAATTACTTTTTAAATTGACATTGAGATTTATTTTAGCTTTTTGTTTTTAGGGTTCTTTTTTATTATTGGAAAAATGTCCTTATGTTGTTTGAAGATGTAGTCTTTGGAACTCCATCCTGGTCATTCCCTCTGTTGGTGTTTTTATTCTATCAACTTTTGGGTTTGTTCTTTTTTATGGAGCTGAGCTGGGGAGCTGATCATTTGTGCTGAAAATATTTGCATGAAACTGAGCTCCGGCATTTTGTATCCTTGTGTGTTTCAGGTGGGCAATTCCTACCTTGTTTCATCCAAATCTAAACTAAACTAAACGTCCTGATCTAAACTGACTAAACATCCTCTCCACCGGCAACTCTTATTTTTCCTGTGGAGTAACAGCCATCTTTCCTCCCCCTCATTGACCCTGTGAAGGAAAGCTTAAGCATTTTTTTTTTCAAGTTGCAAGATATTTGACCAGTGCTCCCATTTTATAATTTGTCCCACAAACAAGCATTTCTACAGAACAGTTCCATGTTCTCAGTTTCTTTAATAACTTTATTTTTCTTAATTTTTTTCTCTTTGACTCAGGGTGCTTTGCTTTCCTGACCAGGTCACCTCCCAACTGCTGTTGAATCATATTGATTATACCGTACTCATGACATTGCCTCCCCTTATTCCGGCCTCCAGGTGCCTTTGAAACACGCTTTCAAGCCTGCTTCAGCTTTCTTTCTGTCATCTCTCTGTCAACTTCCTTCATCTGCCCCTTTGGAGTCCTCATTTCAGTTTCTAGAGAGTCAAAGTATCTGTCCCTCATCTCTTCATATTCTCCATTCAACTCATAATCCTTAATCTAATCATTTTAGTCTTTAATTAGGTCTTCCCTGAAGCTTTTTAAAATTTTATTTATTGATTGATTAAATTATCTTTTCCATTACCATATATCCCCCTTATGTTCTCTTCCACCTCCACCCAGCCCCTCCCCACCACACTGTTGTCCATGTCTATGAGTACTTTTTCCTTTTTGCTTGACCCCTCCATCCGTAACCTACCCCTAGAGCTGTTAGCCTGCTCTCTATCTATGAGTCTCTCTCTCTTTTGCTTGTTAGTTCAGTTTGTTCATTAGATTCCACATATGAGTGAAATCATATCTTTGTCTCTCTCTGATTGGTTTATTTCACTTAGAATAATGTTCTCCAGGTCTATTCATGCTGTCGCAAAGGGTAAAATTTTCTTCTTTTTTACCACTGAGTAGTAATCCATTGTGTAAATGTCCCATAGTTGTTTTATCCACTCATCTATACTGATGGACACTTGGGCTGCTTCCAAATCTTAGCCATTGTAAATAATGCTGTAATGAACATAGGGGTGCTTATATTCTTTTAAATTAGTGTTTTGGATTTCTTTGTGTAAATTCCTAGAAGTGGAATCACTGGGTCATAAGGCAGTTCCATTTTTAATTTTTTGAGATAACTCCATACTGCTTTCCATGGTGGCTGCACCAGTCTCCATTCCCACCAACAGTGCAAAAGGGATCCCTTTTCTCTACATTCTCACCAGCACTTGTTTGTTGATTTATTGATGATAGTCATTCTGACAGGTGTTAGGTGATATCTCATTATGGCCTTAATTTGCATTTCTCTAATGATAGTAACATTGAGCATCTTTTCATATGTCTATTGGCTAGCTGTATGACCTCTTTGGATAAGTGTCTATTGAGGATCTTTGCCTATTTCTTAATTGGATTGTTTGATTTGGGGTTTGTTTGTTTGTTTTTAGTGTTGAGTTTCATAAGTTCTTTATAAGTTTGGAAATTAACTCCTTATCAGATATATCAGCAAATATGTTCTCCCATTCAGTAGCTTGTCTTTTTATTTTGTTGATGATTTCCTCTGTTGTGCAAAAACTTTTTAGTTTGGTATAGTCCCATTTGTTTATTTTATCTTTTCTTTCCCATTGCCTGAGGAGATCTATCAGAAAAAAATATTGCTATGGGCAATGCCTAAGATTTTACTGCCTATGTTTTCTTCTAGGATTTTTATGGCTTCGGGTCTAACATTTAAGTCTTTAACCCATTTTCAATTTATTCTTGTGTGTGGTGTAAGAAGGTGGTCTAGTTTCATTTTTCTGCATGTATCTGTCCAATTTTCCCAACACCACTGATTGAATAAACTATCTTTAGGCAATTGTATGTACTTGCTTCTTCTGTCAAATATCAATTGACTATAAAGGTGTGGGTCTATTCTGTTCCATCAATCTATGTGTCTAGTTTTTGGTTGCCTTTTTTTTTTTTTTTTGCCAGTACCATGCTGTTTTGATTACTATGAGCTTATAGTATAATTTGCTATTAGGTAGTGTGATTCCTCCAATTTTGTTCTTTTTCAAGATCATTGTTGCTATTTTGTGGTTGCAAATAAATTTTTGAAATATTCTAGTTTGGTAAAATTCATCATTGGTATCTTGATAGGAATTGCTTTGAATCTATACATTGCTTTGGGTAGTATGGACATTTTAATGATGTTAATTCTTCCTGTCCATGAACATGGTATGTGCTTCCATTTATTTGTATCTTCTTCAGTTTCTTTCTTTAGTGTCTTAAAATTTTCCTAGTACAGGTCTTTCACATTCTAGGTTTAGGTTTATTCTCAGGTATTTTATTCTTTTTGAAGCAATTGTGAATGGGATTTTCTTAACTCCCCTTTCTGATAGTTCATTATTAGCATATAAAAATGCAACTGATTTCTAGAAATTAATTTTATATCCTGCTATGTTTTGAATTCATTTATAAGCTGTAGTGATTTCTTGGTGGAATCTTTAGGGTTCTCTCTATATAGTATAATGTCATCTGCAAATAAAGAGAGTTTTACTTCTTCCTTTCCAATTTGGACGACTTTTATTTCTCCTTCATGTCTGATTGCTATGGATAGGACTCCCAAAGAATGTTGAATGGATAAGAGAACCAAGATGGTGGCGTAGGTAGACACACTGCGCCTCCTCACACAACCAGAACTGACAGAAAATCGAACGGCCAGGAAGTCCGACACCAAGGAAATAAAAAATAAACATTCATCCAGACCAGTAGGAGGGGCAGAGACGGGCACCAGGGTGGAGAGGACTCACGTGGACGTGGTGGGACCGAGACTGGCGGAGTGTGGGACGAACGGGGCAGGCAGTCTGACCACTAGCAGACCCTACGCCCCGCATTCACACCCAGATAAACCGAGAGGGCCGGACTCAGAGTGGCGGAAAACGGGGCAGGCAGAGCGGGGGAGGGGGGGTAGCACCACGGGCCCCACATTCACGCACAGATAAACCGGGAAGAATGGCGGGGAGAGAAGCAGACCACGCAACCCAGGGCTCCAGCTCAGGGAAATAAAGCCTCAAACCTCTGATTGAAAACGCCCGTGGGGGTTGGGGCAGCAGCAGGAGAGACTCCCAGCCTCACGGGAGAGGTCATTGGAGAGACCCACAGGGGCCTAGAGTATGCACAAGCCCACCCACTTGGGAACCAGCACCAGAGGGGCCCAGTTTGATTGTGGGTAGCAGAGTGAAAGATTGAAATCGGTGGAGAGTGGAGTGGGCGCCATTGCTCCCTCTTGGCCCCTCCCCCCATGTACAGTGTCACAGCACAGCGACCAGTGTTACCCCGCCCCAGTGAACACCTAAGGCTCTGCCCCTTTAAGTAACAGACACGCCAAGCCAAAAAAAAAAAAAAAAAAAAAAAGGCCAAAATGACAGAACACTTCAGAGCTCCAGAAAAAATACAACTAGGTGAGGAAGAGATAGCCAACCTATTGGATGCACAGTTCAAAACACTGGTTATTTAGACCCTCACAGAATTGGTTGAATTTGTTCGAAAACTAGGTGAAAAAAATGAAGCCTATGCTAAGAGAAACAAAGGAAAATGTACAGGGAACCAATAGTGATGCGAAGGAAACTGGGACTCAAATCAATGGTGTGGACCAGAAGGAAGAAAGAAACATCCAACCAGAAAAGAATGAAGAAACAAGAATTCGGAAAAATGAGGAGAGGCTTAGGAACCTCCAGGACATCTTGAAACGTTCCAATATCCGAATTACATGAGTGCCAGAAGGAGAAGAGGAAGAACAAAAAATTGAAAACTTATTTGAGCCAATAATGAAGGAGAACTTCCCTAATCTGGCAAAGGAAATAGACTTCCGGGAGGTCCAGGAAGCTCAGAGAGTCCCAAAGAAGCTGGACCCAAGGAGGAACACACCAAGGCACATCATAATTACATTCTCCAAGATTAAACGCCAGGACCTACATCCAAGATTACTGTATCCAGCAAAGCTATCATTTAGAATGGGAGGGAAGATAAAGTGCTTCTCAGATAAGGTCAAGTTAAAGAAGTTCATCATCACCAAGCCCTTATTATATGAAATGTTAAAGGGAGTTACCTAAGAAAAAGAAGATCAAAAATAGGAACAGTAAAAATGACAGCAAACTCACAGTTATTAACGACCACACCTAAAACAAAAACAAGAGCAAACTAGGCAAACAACTAGAACAGGAACAGAACCATAGAGATGGAGATCACATGGAGGGTTGTCAATAGGGGAGTGGGAGGGGGAGAGGGGGGAAAAGGTACAGAGAATAAGTAGCATAGATGATAGGTGGAAAATAGACAGGGGGAGGGTAAGAATAGTGTAGGAAATGTAGAAGCCAAAGAACTTATAAGTATGACCCATGGACATGAACTATAGGGGGGGAATGTGGGAGGGAGGGGGTGGGCAGGATGGAGTGGAGTGTGGGGGGGGGAATGGGACAACTGTAATAGCATAATCAATAAATATATTTTTTAAAAAAAGAATGTTGAATGAAAGAAGAGAAAGCAGACATCCGTGTCTTGTTCCCAATCTTAAGGGGAATTCATGTAGGTTTTGCCTGTTGAGTATAATGCAGGCAGTAGTTTTGTCATGTATGGCCTTTATTATGTATGTTCCCTCTGTTCCTACTTTGCTGAGAGATTTTATCATAAATGGGTGCTAGATTTTATCAAATGATTTTTCTGTGTCTATGCATATGGTCATGTGATTTTTATCCTTCATTTTGTACATGTGGTGAATCACATTTCTTGATTTGCAAATGTTGAACCAACCTTGCAACCCTGTAATAAATCCCACTGATCATGGTGTATATTTCTGATGTATTGCTGTATTTGATTTTCTAATATTTGCTAATATTAATATCATCTAATATCATAGATGATATTAGCATCTATGTTCATCGAGGATATGTGCCTATAATTTTCATATTTTTGTAAGGTCTTTATCTGGTTTTAGAATTAGAATAATGCTGGCCTCATAAAATAAGCTTTAGAGTCTTCCATCCTTTGAATTTTGGGGGATGGTTTGAGAAGGAGGGGTGTTAGTTCTTCCTGGAATGCTTGGTAAAATTCACCTGTGAAGCTGTCTGGGCCAGGGCTTTTGTTTGTTGGGAGTTTTTTGATTACTGCTTCAATTTCACTAGGTGTAATATCTGTCCATTGAGATTCTCTGATTCTTCCTGATTTAGTTTTGGAAGATTGTATGTTTCTAGGAATTTATCCATTTCATCCAGGTTGTCCAATTTGTTGGCATATCATTGTTTATAATATTTTCTCATAATCCTTTGATTTCTTTGGTGTCAGTTATTCTTTTTCATTTTTTATTTTATTATTTGGGTCCTCTCTCTTTTTTTCTTGATGAGTCTGGTTAAAGGTTTGTCAATCTTGTTTATCTTTTCAAAGAACCAGCACTTGGTTTCATTGAACTTTTGCATCATTTTTAGACTGTTTTGTTGATTTCTCTCCAATCTTTATGATTTCCTTCCTTCTACTCACTTTGGGCTTTGTTTGTTGTTCTTTTTCTAGTTCCCTTAAATATAAAGTCAGACTATTCATTTGAGCTTTTTCTTGTTTCTTTTTTTTTAAAAGATTTTATTTATTTATTTTTAGAGAGGGGATGGGAGGGAGAAAGAGAGGGAGAGAAACATCAATGTGTGGTTGCCTCTTGAGCACCCCCTACTGGGGACCTGGCCTGCAACCCAGGCATGTGCCCTGACTGGAAATCCAACCAGCGACTGTTTGGTTCACAGGTTGGCACTCAATCCACTGACTCACACCAGCCAGGGTGAGCTTTTCATGTTTCTTGAAATAGTCCTATAGTGCTATGAATGTCCGTCTTAGGATTGCTTTCCCTGCGTCCCACAAATATTTGGTTGTTGCATTCTCATTTTCATTTGTTTCAAGGTACTTTTGCTTTCTTCCTTGATCTCATTGTTGATTCACTCATTTTTAAAAACATGTTATTTAGCTTCCATGTTTTGTGTATTTTTCGGTTTTCTTCTTGTGATTGATTTCTAGTTTTGTATCATTATAGTCAGTGTTATGCTTGATATGATTTCAATCTTCTTAAATTTATTGAGACTCGTTTTGTGTCCTAATGTGGTCTATCCTAGAAAATGTGCACTTGAAAAGTTTGTATAATCTGCTTGTTTGGGGGAAAGGCTCTGAAGATATCAATTAAATCCATCTGATCTATTGTGTCATTGGAGGCTGCTGTCTACTTGTTGATTTTTCTGTCTGAAAGATCTACCTATGCAGTCAATGGGAGTGTTAAAATCCCCTACTATGACTGTATTTCTGTTGATCTCTCCCTTTACTTCCATCAAGTTTTGCTTTCTATATTTAGGTGGTCCTATTTTGGGTGCATAAATGAATACTACACTTACATCTTCATGTTGGATTGTTCCTTTTATCATTATGTAATGTCCGTCTTTGTCATACTATAGCCTTGGTTTTGAAGTCCATTTTATCAGATATAAGTATTACTACCCCATCTTTTATTTTTCCCTTTGTATGTAATGTCTTTTTCCATACCTTTACTATTAGTCTATATGTATCTTTTGTTCTGAGGTTAGTTTCTCATAGACAGCATATATATGGATCTTGTTTTCTTATGCATCAGCTACCCTAGGTCTTTTGATTAGAGCATTTAAGCCATTAACATTTAAAGTGGTTATTGTATTATAGCTACAAGTGTATTGCCAATTTTGGCTTTATAATTATGTTCCCCTGTTTTATTTCACCTTCTTCTTAAAGAAGACCCTTTAACATTTCTTTTAACACTGGTTTGATGGTAATAAACTCCTTTAGCTTTTTCTTGTCTGGGGAGGTCTTTATTTCTCCTTCAATTTTAAGTGATAGCATTGGTGGTTAAAGTAGTCTTGGTTGTAGGTCCTTTCTTTTCATCACTTTGAATACTTTATGCCTATCCCTTCTGGCCTGAAATGTTTCTTTTGAGAAATCATCTGACAGTCTTATGAGAACTCCCTTATAGGTAACTGTTTTTTTCTGGGTGCTTTTAAGATTCTCTCCTTGTCCTTAACCTTTGTCATTGTGATTATCATGTATCTTTCTCTGAGATTATTTGGGTTTTTCTTGTTTGGCACTTTATACACTTTCTGGACTCGTGTGTCTTTTGCCTTCCCCAGATTGTGGAATTTTTCAGCCGTATTTCTTCAAATAGGTTCTCAATCCCTTGCTCTTTCACTCTTCTCTTCCTGTTACTGCTATGATGCAGATGTTGTTATGCCTCACGTTGCCCCAAAGCTTCCCTGAATTACCTTCATTTTGTAAAATTCTTTTTTCTTTTTGCTGCTCTGATTTGTTATTTTTTCTACCTTGTCTCCCAAATCGCTGATTTGCTCCTCTGTTCAATTTCACCTACTGCTTATTTCTTCTGTTGTATTTCAGATATTGTATTCTTCCTTTCTGAGTATTCTTTTTCATAGTTTCTATGGTCTTTTTCAGGCTGTTACAGTTCTCACAAAGTTTCCTGAGCACCCAATAATCATTTTTTTACTCTACAGCTAGTAAATTGCTTATCTCCATTTCATTTAGCTATTTTTCTTGAGATTTTTGCTATTCTTTCATTTGGGGTGTGTTTGATTGTCTCCCCATATTGGCTGCCTCTTTGTATTTGTTTCTATATCTTATATAGATCTGCTACGACTCCCACTCTTGGTAGGGTGGCTTCATGTTGTAGTTGTCCTGTGTGACCCACTGGTAGTGTCTCCTTGATCACCTGATCTGGGTGCTCCAGCAGTGTCTGTTGTGTGGGTTATGTGGGCCCTCCTATCGTAGGTGAGTCTTGATTGCTGCTGGCCATTGGTGGGTGGTTTTTACCCTCAAGGTGGCTAACTGTGAGATTTGACCTTGAACACAAATTATGAGCTGCTGTGCAGGTGCTGACCACATTAACCAGAATTTCCCTCAGCAGTGACTGGTGCCTGCTGAGATCTCCCTTTGGATATGCCACCTGTGAAGCTAATTGGATCCTTCTCTAATGCTGACTAAAGCTGGCCACTGGGTGTGTTGGTTCTGAGACCTCTTGGGAGGGACTCTGGTGCAGGTTAATTCAGACATTACCCTGTGGATGGCCCTGGGCAAACTTTTTGGAGCTACAAAGCAATCCACAGTTAGTGGCTGCCTGGCTGTGCGTGGAAAGGACCAAGCTGTGCACCAAGGCCAGCTTTCACCAGCACTGAGTCTGAGGGAAGGTCAACAAAAGGCCCAAGGCACCCTGAGATCCACCTCCATTTGCCCCTGCCTGCCTACACCTGCTGACTGCCTGTTAGGCTCAGTCACTGAAGTGGCCTCTGGCAGTACTCAAGTTGCATGACAAAGATTCTCAGTGAGTCACCAGGTAGCAATGAGTGGTGTTCACCAGATTGATACAGGTTCAATCTCTGTGTTGGTGTTGAGTCTGAGGTCACTCAGCAAAAGTCCCAGCACATACCAAGACTAAGTGCTACCTGCTCGGTGCCTACAGGAAGCCATCAGGGTGAGGCTAGCAGAGATTTTGAGGCCCAAACAGACCAATATTTGACCATGTGAAGGGAGGGCTCTGCCCTGGTCTGCCATGTGAGGGGACAATGGCCCCTGTTCTAGAGCCACACAACTCAGTCTGTCCCAGATTCTGCCCAGAGCCTGAGCTCAGCAGGGCAGAGATACATGAGAGTCAAGAGGGTGGGGCTAGCAGATCTCCCTTGAGGGCAAGTGCTGGTCAGGCTTGAGGAAAGAAGGGAAGATAGTCTCTGCCCCAGAGCCACACAGCTCAGTCATGATACCCCCTCAGTCTGCCCGGACTTCCACATCCCTCCCCAGGCAGCTAACTCCTCAGCAGGGTGTGAACTCCACAGGGTGGGGTGACAGGGAGTCTAGAGGGTGGGGCTATTGAATTCCCCCAGGCTGATGCCATAAGGGGGGGAGTGCTGCACCCAAAAAAGATGGTGTCTGCAGGTGGTGTGGGAGAGGGACTCACACAGGGATCCTGGTGGCTGTTCCTTCAACTCTCTCCCTAGAGCCACAAACCCCAGTCTCTCCTCACACAACTATGGTCTGGTCCTCCCTTCCTCTGCCAGAGCCCAGGGTGAGGGGCTGAAAATGAGATTTTGTGTGTTGGCGTTTTAAGAGTGTGCCTGTGTTTCTAGCAGACTCTCATCTCTCCCTGCATGACAAAATCCCTGTTGATTTTCACAGCCAGATATCATGTGGGTGACTCTTCTTGGCTCTGGTGCTCTGGGCTGAGGACCCCATTGTGGAGTTGACACCCCATGTGGAACATTTGCAGCTACAATATCCCTCTGGGATCTCAGCTAGTTCCCATGGGAGTAGGGCCAGGCCTTATTGTCTCTCCATCCTTCCTACCAGTCTTGATGTGGCTTCTGTAAAGTTTTGGTTATAAGACTTCTATTTAGCTTGTCTTCAGCTGGTTATTCAGGTTGATTGTTCTATATTTTAGTTGTAATTCCAGTTCACTTCTGGGGGGGAGGTGATTGTAGCTTCTACCTACTCTGCTGCCATCTTGGATCTGTCCTCTTTGATTTTTCTTAAAAAACCATTTCACCTTTTCTGTTATGCCTCTATTGATTTCCAGGACTTTAGAATGTCATTTTTGGCAGTTTTGTCCAATTTAACATTGCTTCACCACTTCAGGAACTCTGCTTCCATCTCATTCTCTCACCATGCCAAGCTACTGAGAACTTCCTCTTGGAAATTATTAATATTTAGATCTTAACAGTCTATGTGTATCAGAGATGATAAGTATACCATACGATAAAGTTTGTCTTGCAAAAGCATGTGTTTTTACAGGTAGGGAGCAGGTCTTACTCATCTTTGTAGCCCCAGGTAAAAAGATTTGCATAATGCATAGTACATAATAGGGCTCATACTACTTCCAAACTGTTTCTTTAATAGGATTCTTTCCCTCCCCCCACCAACCTGCTTGCATTGGAGACATCTCACAAAGTTAAACATGTGGAAAGCAATGAAATCATTATAATTGCTTCTAACAGGAAGAAATAACTGGTTACATAGGAGTTTTAAAAAACTTGAACTGAAGATGATTGGCATTATCTTTCAATAAAAGAGGAATAGAAATGGCAGTATTGGACCTGATGATTGCTAAGACTCTCAAGGACCTTGGAAAGGAACAGAGAAGATGTAGTTAAAGTCAGTATACATTAGCCCATTCAACTGTGGTAACAAGCTACCTTAAGAGAATTTCTTTGAATCCTTTTTGAGTTACCAACCCACTTGATTATCTAATAAAAGTGATGAGCCCAGTTGATGATCTAATAAAAATTGATACTTCTAAATTTTTCCTATTGAAGAATGATGGTTGCTCTATCCTCTATCCAGGTAAGGTACAGTTTCCTTGTATTCCTAGTTATAGAGAATTGTTTTCAATCTGAAGTTGTATTGGATATTATCGAATGCTCTCTCTGTATCTATTGACCTTATGGTAGGTTTTTTTTTTTATTCTGTTAATGCAATAGGCCACATTCATAAACTTTGTAATGTTGGGCTATCATCATATTCCTGTAAATTCACTGCAAACTCTACTGGGTCATGATGTGTTGTATATCTTTTTCACTGCTGGTCTATATTTACTGATATTTTATTTAGGATTTGAGCATATGTGCTTATAAACAAGATTGATCTATAATTGTATTTGCTTGCCCTATCCTTGTCTGATTTTGTTGTCAAAATTTTATTAGCTTCATAAAATGAGTTTAGTAGCTTTCCTTTTGGCTTCTGTTTAGTCTGTGGGTGGTAAAATACCTGAAAATAACAGTGGCTTAAATAACACTGAAATCAGTTTCTCTCACATGTTCATGTCAGGGGTGGGGAGGTGGTCCAAGTTGAGACTGGAGACCTAGACTTTCTATCTTGTTGGTCTGCCATGGTTGGCCTTGGCATCATAGGCCTTGGCAACTCATGCCTTTGATCATCTCCCTGTCTGCATCCTTCATCTGCCCCTTTGGAGTCTACATTTCTGTTTCTAGAGAGTCGAAGTATCTGTCTCTCATCTCTTTATATTCCCCGTTCGGCTGTAATTCTTAATCTAATCATTTTAGCCTTTGACTGGGCCTTCCCAAAAGCTTTTATTTTTTACTTTTAATTTGGAACTACTTTTAATTTTTAAATTATATTCTTTTGAGTATATTATAATGGTGATTCCAATTTTTTCCCAGTTGCCTCCCTCCACCCAGCAACCCCTCTCCCTCATGCAATCCCCCCACCATTGTTCGTGTCCATGGGTCATGTGTGTAAGTTCTTTGGTTACTCCATTTCCTATATGGTACTTTACATGTCCAGGGCTATTTTGTGAATACCTACTTGTAATTCTGAATCACCTCACATCTTCACCCATTCTCCCACACCACTTTTACTCTGGCAACCATCAAAACCCTCTCCATATCCATGATTCTGTCTGTGTTCTTCTTTGCTTTGTTTTTTAGATTCAATTGTTGATATATATGGATTTATTGCCATTTTATTGTTCATGTTTTGATCTTCTTTTTCTTAAAGAAGTCACTTCAACATTTCATATAATAATGGTTTGGTGATGATGAACTCCTTTAGTTTTTTCTTCTCTGGGAAGCTCTTTATATGTCCTTTGATTCTAAATGATATCTTTGCTGGGTAGAGGAATCTTGGCTGTAGATCCCTGCTTTTCATGACTTTGAATATTTCTTGCCAATCCCTTCCTGCCTGCAAAGTTTCTTTTGAGAAATTAGTTGACATCTTATATGAACCCCCCTGTAGGTAACCAACTGCTTTTCTTTCGCTGCTTTTAATATTTTCTCTTTATCTTTAACCTTTGGCATTTTAATTATGGTGTGTTTTGGAGTGGGCCTCTTTGCATCCCTCTTGTTTGGGACACTTTGTGCTCCCTGGACTTGCATGTCTATTTCCTTCACCAAATTAGGGAAGTTTTCTTTTATTAGTTTTTCAAATAGGTTTCCAATTTCTTGCCCTTTCTCTTCTCTTTATGGCACCCCGATGATGTGAATGTTGGAATGCTTGAAGTTGTCCCAGAGGCTACTTATACTATCCTCAAACTGCATGGAAGTCTGACAACCAAGGATTTAAAAGAGAAACATTCATCCAGACAGGTAGGAGGGGAAGAGACAGGAAGCCAGGGCAGAGAGGACCAATGGCAAGGCAGCAGCTGAAGGATCAGGATATCCCGCATTTGAGTGTGGATAAGCTGGGAGGAACTATTGGGGAGCAAGACCAACTGTACAACCCAGGATTCCAGAGTAGGGAAATAAAGCCTCCAAATCTCTGACCCTAAAATCCTATGGGGGTTTGACAGCTGGAGAAACTCCCAGTCTCACAGGAGAGTACATTGGAGAGGCCCACAGAGTTCTAGAACTCACGCAAGCCCACCCACCCAGGAAACAACACCTGAAAGGGCACAGTCCACTTGTGGGAAGTGAGAGAAGTGATGGAAAGTGGGGTGAGAGCTGAGCACTAGCAAGTAGCATTGTTCCCTCTCTGACCTCTCCCCCACAGACAGCATCATAATGCAGCAAAGTGGATTGCCTGACCCACCCCCCAGCAAATACCTAAGTCTCCACCCCTTACAACATAATAGGTGCATAAAGACAAAGAAATATGACTCAACTGAAAGAACAGGTCAAAACACCAGAAAAAGAACTAAGCAACAAGTAGATAGATAACCTATCAGATGCAGAGTTCAAAACACTGGTAATCAGGATGCTCACAGAAATGATTGAGTATGGTCATAAGATAGAGGAAAAAGTGAAGGCTATACAAAGTGAAAAAAAGGAAAAATATACAGGGAACCAACAGTGAAGGGAAGGAAACTGGGACTCAAATGAACAATTTGGAACAAAAGGAAGAAATAAACATCCAATCAACAGAATGAAGAAACAAGAATTCAAAAAAATGAGGAGAGGCTGAGGAACTTATGGGACAACTTTAAATATTCCAATGTATGAATCATAGGGGTGCCAGAAGGAGAAGAGGAAAAGCAAGAAGTGGGAAACTTATTTGAACAAATAATGAAGGAAAACTTCTCCAATCTGGCAAAGGAACTAGACATGCAAGTCCAGGATGCTCAGAGAGTCCAAGAAGAAACATACCAAGATACATCATAATTACATTACCCAAGATTAAATTTAAGGAGAGAATCTTAAAAGCAGTAAGAGAGAAGGAGACAGTTACCTACAAAGGAGTTCCCATAAGACTGTCAGCTGATCTCTCAAAAGAAACCTTGCAGGCAAGAAGGGGCTGGAAAGAAGTACTCCAAATCATAAAAGGCAAGGACCTGCATCCAAGGTTACTCTATCCAGCAAAGCTATCATTTAGAATGGAAGAGTAGATAAAGTGCTTCCCAGATAAGGTCAAGTTAAAGGAGTTCATCATTGCCAAGCCCTTATTATATGAAATGTAACTTCATATAATAAGAAAGGGACTTATCTAAGAAAAAAGATCAAAACTATGAACATTAAAATGACAAAAAACTCACAACTATCAACAACTGAACCTAAAAAGGAAAAACTAAGAAAACAACTAGAGGAGAAGAGAATCACATTAGAGATCACATGGAGGGTTATCAGAGGGGAAGGAAGGGGGAAAATGGGGGAAAAACATACAGGGAATGACAAGTATAATTGGTAGGCACAAAATAGACAGGGGAAGGTTAAGAATAGTATAGAAAATGCAGAAGCCAAAGAACTTATATGCACGACACATGGACGTGAACTAAGCGGGGGCAGGGAATGCTGGAAGGAAGGGGGTGCTGCGCAGAAGGAGATAAAGGGGAGAAAAATTGGGACAACTGTAATAGCATAATCAATAAAATATACTTGAAGAATAAAAAGAAAAAAAAGAAAATTAAGTCTTTGGGACAGTTTCGTGCCTCTAATCAAGTCCATCCTGCTCATTCTTCAAAGAGGTAACCACTCCCAAATTTGTCTTCCAACAGTCCCTTACCTTGTGGTTTTCGGACATATTTGCGTTCAGTTCATTATGCCACAATTTGGGTTACTACAACGCACATTAGTTCACATGTAATCAGTAAATAAGAAAATTGTGTCAACACACGTGGAAGTCACAATGTTGTTATAAGATTTTTCCCACACACATAAGTGTTCTTACCACCAAGGAGCAGCAGCTAACTGCCAAGTACACTGATACAGCTGAAGGCAATAGCTGTGAAAGTCTGTACACAAAGCTTATCCATTCCAAGTTCTTTCTCTGGGCTCACTGTGGCCTCATACATTGTCTGGGAAATGCTTGCTGCACAGTTCTTCCTGATCTTTGGGCATTTTGTCCTAAGGCAGGTTCCCCAACCCTTCCTTAAATCCTCTCCTAAGAAGCTATTTTCCTCTTTTCTGTAAGATGAATTCTTATATTTGCAGTAGTATATATTTCTTAAAAATGTAAAGTGCTTGTAATTAATCCTAATGTTTTATTAGGATTTTACTGGTTTTATTAATATCTGGTTACAAAGTTATATAGGATTTTTTCTTTTTTTTGGCATTTTTTCCTATGGGAAAATAGTCCATGATCTCTGTTACTTTTAATGCATGATTTTGCAAAATCAGAATACTTTAAAAAATGCATATATTACATTATATCAGAAACACTTGTATCCCTAAACAATGCATTGTTTAATTTGCATTGTTTTTAATTTTATACAAATGGAGTCATGTTCTTTCCATCTTTCTGCAATGTACATTTTTTAAAAAATGTATTTGGGAGAGTAACCCAGGTTAATGACTATAGCTATGGTTCATTCATTTCCACTGCTGTATAGAATTTCATTGTGTGAGTGTACCAAATTTATTTATTCTCCTTTCAATCAGCAATTGGTATTTTCAGTTTCCTACTGTTATAAAAAATGATGTTATAAACATTTTTGTACATGATTTCTTGGCACACATGCAGGAGTCCTAGGGCATTCTACCGAGGGGATAAAGTGGTGGGCTTAGGGTATGCAATCTTAATATATACTAAACAATGCAAAATGGATTTCCAAAGTGATTGTACCAGTATAACTTCCACCATTAGAATATGCAAGTTCTCATTTATCCACATCTTTGCCAATAGCTGAGTTACTGCCAGACTGTTGTTATTGGTTTTAATTTGACTACCAATGTGTATTTTTTTCCTTGTATATTCATATTCTTTTTCTCTATGAAATGCCTGTTGATGTCTTTTGCCCATTGTTTTTCCATTGGGAGGTTTTTATTTGTCTTTCAGTAAGAATGCCCTATTACTACTCCTTTTTCAGTTATGTCAATGTAAGAAACATAGAAACCTATAGAGAATTTTTGTGGGTTTATTTGAGCTAAACTGACAACAATTGCCAGGAAGCAAAACCTCAACGAATTGAGATAATGCTCTGGAGAATGGCAGTTTTGTACCTTATTTTACACATTACAATTAAAAGAGGAGGTGTAAGTGGGTTACAGGAAATCCATTGGTGACAGATTAGGGAGGCAGGAGGGAGAAAGCGGGGAAACTTCTGGGATTGGATAAAAGTAAAATGATAGACACATCTTTTATATGAATGGGCACAAGATAGTAACAGTCAACAATTAACATGATAACAATCACAATGAGGGGATTTGTGCTCCCCCTCTGGTGCAGTGCCTGTGCTTTGGTCCAGAGAAAGGAAACCTGACGTTCCAAAGGTGTTACCCTAGATGCAAAAAGACAACAGACAGGCTCAGTTAAGGTAAAGATTGACCCTTGTTAAGGAAGATTCCAGTCTAGGACATGACTGCCCACCGTGACCTGCTTTTCTTTAGAAAGTTTTTAATTTTAGACCATCCCATGTGGTTACTTTGGGTCCCTGAGTTTGTGTGCCCACCACTCAGGCCTCCCATGGGCTTGTCAGGTTCAGTATGTCGCCCTTTCCTTCCACAGTTACATTGCTGCAGTTATCCCCTTCGAGTTTGCAGCTAATCTTTTCACTTTGTAGGATCTTCTCATGAACAGTAGTTCTTAAGTTTAAAGTAGTCAAATTTATCATCTTTTCCTTTATTGTTTCTGCTTTTTCCTACTTGTTTAAGAAATCTTTCCATACTTGAGGTTGTAAAGACATTCTATATTTTCTTACAATTTTTTTAAGGTTTTGCTTATCACATTTAAATCTTTAAGCCATTTGCAATTGAATACAAGTCCAAAATTAATTTTTTCCCACATGGTTATCCAGTTTTCCAAATACTTTACTGAATAGTCTACCCTTTCTCCCACCAATGCACAATGCCATCTGCTAGTCCTCAGGGTTCTATGTATGCATGCATCTGTGTCGGGCTCTCTGTTCTGTACTGTTTGTCTTCTCTGCCATTATGACTGTCTCACTGAGTCCAGCATAATACTGTTTTTGGGGGCAGCTGGTAAGGTGAGCCTTCCTCTTATGTCCTTCTTCAGGAGCATTGACTAGTTCCACTCCTTTGCTCATTCATATAAATTTTAGAATCAGTTTTTCAAGTTGTGTGCATGCAAAACACACACACACCTACCTGCACACACTCAAATGCATGCACACATTCACATTCCTGTTGAGACTTTTATTAGAATTACAATGAATCAGTTTGGAAAGGACTGACATAACAATATTGAGTCTTCCTATTCATGAACGCAGTAGAGCTTTCCATTATTTAGATTTTCTTTAATGTCTTCTGATAACATTTGAAATTTTCTCTGTGAAGTTCTTGCATATTTTTAGTTCATTCAATTCTTGAGAAAGTTATTTTTCTATTATAAATTGTACCTATTTACAAAGTATATACTGTTATTGATGATTAACAGAAATGCAGTTGACTTTTACATACTATACATCTGGCAAATTTGCTAAATTCTCTTATTAATTCTCATTATTTGTACAGAGAGTCTAAGATTATCACATTGTCTGTAATTAATGATAATTTTATTTTTATATTCTAAACCTTACACTTCTTATATCATTTTGTTATGTTTCTAAACTGGATAAAACCTCTGGGAAAATGTTAGAGAGAAATGATGATGGGGTATCCTTCTTTGGTCCTGATTTTGAAGAGAGGGCTTTTAACATTTGATCATTAAGTATAGGGTTTGGCACCCCTGGCCACCCACTTGCCGTGTGTTCTGGAACAGGCTCTTCTCATACTTGATTGGGAGATGCTCGAGTTTAGCCTTGGAGAAAGAGGCAAGATTGCATGCTTGAAATCTAGATTCCTGAGACTGAATAGTAGAGAGAAAAGCTCCTCTGTGTGGTCCACCCTCAGTCACTAGAGTTTGACATTGGGATTTGGGGCTCAAGCCCCAGCTAGTATTCTCTGTACCTGCATTTTCCTCTGAAACCTTGAGGGCAGGATTGAATAGTTCTGAATCCCCAGCCAAAAAGTACCTCCTAAGGCAGCAGGTGGGTATCAGAATCACAGGCTGGGCCCCTCCCCACAGTTAATGATTCAGCAGGTCTGGGGTGAAGCCTGATAATTTACATTTCTAAGAAGCGCCCATTGATGCTGATGCTGCTGGTCCTGTAATTACACTGTCCTAATGCTGTCTCCTTAAAACATCCCAACAGTGGATAGTCCAGAGAGCAGGGAACACAATTATTAAAGAGCCTGAGAAGGAAGGAGGAATATTGCAAAGAGTGACAGCAGCTGCAATGAGTACCAGCCCTGGAGAGTGACAGGTGGCCCTTCCAAACATGGGAGAATGGAAGGAGAAGGAAACACAGGAGAAAGTGGGAGATTAGGGACAGAACAATGGGATGAACTCATGGGAAAGTATGAAGGGAGGCCACAAATAAACAAATATATCAGGCGGGGCTGACCATTCAGTCTGCATCGCGCAAAGGAACACAGATGGAAGGATGACAGTGAGACCTGTGTAGCTTTGGGGAGGACAAGTGACAGAATGGCCATTTAAGTGACAGTTCCTTCTGAAGATCTATTCCACATAGAGATGGGCATCTGCCAAGTAAGACAGTAGGTACTGGATAAACCAGAAACCCAAGCCCCAAGAAGTAAGAGAATTAGTGCAAGCTTCCTATTAAGAAGATAAACTGGATTTATTCTTAAAGTAGAAAAGAAAAGGGGAGGTACTACCAGCAGACAAGGCTTAAAGTTACCTTTATCATGGCAGGAGTTGCGGTTCCTTCCAGACTCTTTGAACTGGGCTCAGGGCCAGCGAAGTGGGACAGGAAGAGTCACACAAGGAAGGTGAGGTTGAGGCCATTGCCCTGCTGGATAGAGAGCAACAACAGCAGTGCCAGGGAAGAGCCAAAGGCTAACTCTGCACCTGAAGCTGGATTCAGATGATGCATTTGATACTGGGTTTTTCACTCATCAACAGTGTGAAGAAGCAGTGAACAAAAAATAGGAGGGGTGTTAAGTTCTCCATTCCACTTCTATACTCTCTGCCAGCCACCTTCCTGTCAAGGGCTAGCTGGCTTGCTGGGACATCACGTCTTAAAGCTGCCTCTGGCTTTGATAGTTCATGTACAACATATCAGAGCTGGAAGAAATAGAGGGTCCTCACCGGTCCAGCTGGGCCCATTCAGCAGGAGTAACCTGCCAGCTGTCAACTAGAGTAACTGTGTTCATTTACTTTATTTTATGCATTTGCCATTAGGAGTGCTTGATTCAATTAATTTACTTATTAAAACATATCAATCAGTATCCCCACATTTACTCTATAAAATCTGAAAAGCCTCAGATTTATGTAGTATGTTGCCTCTGGGTAGACTAAACCAGCTTCATCTATATAAGTATATAAAAACCAATGAGAATTACATTCCTAGGAAGGGTTTTGATCCCAAAATAGCTACAAACAATTTTTAAGCAAGTTGTTTCATTGTTCTGTGATTCACTGACTCTTGTGAGACTAGAGGTAAAAGCACTTCAAGTTTCAAAAAAAGTTGCAATGTAAATTCAAGATAGTTCTTAGAATTGCAAATTCTTCTAATGAGATGTGGAGATCTCATGTCCACCCTCAGTCAGGGTTGGATGGCCTCTCCACTTCCTTCACACCTGACCACCCAGCCTCTTTCTGAACACTTTTCCACCCTCACTTTGGGGTCATATATTTCCATTGTTGCATAGTCCTGGTTATTGTAATAGAAAATTTTTCTCATGCTATGTTGGAAACCTAGGACATTGTGCAGTTCTGATGGTTAGAAAATTCTTCCTTACATCACACCAAAATTTCTTTCCCTGGAATTTCTGCCTGTCTGCCTGGTCGTATTCTCCGTAGCCACCTAGAAAAAAAAATCTATCCAAGACCTCTGTCAGTATCCTGAAGGCCTCAGTCATGTCCCAACTAAGAGTCCTTTTCTCCAGGCAAAGTCTCAGAGTTAGTTCCCGCAATTGTTTCTTCCTCATGGCTTCATTTCCAAGCTTTCATTGTACTGTTTGACTTCTCTGGACATAAGCCAGCTTGTCTGAGTCCCTCAGTCTTAGGACTGAGATATACATATACTTGGACACCACCCACATATGAGGTCTAGCCCAATGGTTCTTAGTCTTCCTGGCCCTTGTTAACCACCCACTGCTTTAGTGCCTGTAGGTACTATAGACCCTTCTTTTTTTTTTTTTGTATTATTTGGGTACAGTTGCTAGGTCACTGTCAAAAAACATCTATATGAATCACTGAAATCAATACCAATTTTTTTTTATCTGCCATTTGGGCAACCATAGCAAAGAGAGGTCAAAGATAATCTAGGATGATTTGCTCCAGCTGGCTTCTGACACTTTCAGCTGTGGTTTCTAAGAGGTACAAGCACTCCACTTGAAGATATTTTTCTCATTTCTTCCATGTGGTTATTCCTCCTCACCAGGATGTGCCTGTTGTCCTTGACCTCTATCAATGCATTATATGCCCACATTTACCTCCTCAACATTTGATGCATGTCATCCCTTGTTGAAAACTCCAAGGTGACTTTTAGAAGTGCCTGAGTTGTTGTTGTTGTTGTTGTAGACTATTTTCTTGTCCCTTTGTCCCTCTGATCTCTGTGCCAGATTTGGTCCTTTGCTTTTTTAGGTTTGTTGATTCCACTTTATGACTCTGCTTTGTTTTCTGCCTACAGTATCCATTTAAAGATTCATTAATGGAGAATATCCACTTTACTCATTAAAGTCTTTGATTTGTGCTGCCTTCTAAAAATAAATGCTATCTTCAGTACTTCTTTAAAACTATACCACAGTAGCTTTAATGGTATCTTAAGGGGGGGGTGTGCACAAGCAGTTTTAGAGCTGGAAGAGACTCTAGTTCTGCAATCTCTCATTTGTATGGCTCAGACAAGAGGATGGAGACACAACATTACTGTTTGCTCTTAGTTCAGAACGTTCATAAGCCTGTGGGACTAGTGGGGCTTGGCAGGAGGGGGGTAGTGGGCCACCAACATCAATATCTTCTAATGCCATGAGCTGAACACATCTGAGTCCCAACTCTAGCCCAACAGAGAAAAGTGTACTACCATTTAGGTAAACTCAGTTGTCATTCACTTTGTGCTTAGACTGTATAGGAATGTTTTAAAATCTAGACTGCAATAACTAGAATTTAGTCAAATATAATCTCTCTTGGCTGCTAAGGAGTACTTGGAATGAAAGTGGCCAAGAAAAGACAGTGTTCCTTACTGGACACGTGGCAACAGGGCAGTAAGGCTAATTCCTTGTTTGAAAGTGCCCAAAGCACAATATTTTTTCACCACCTGGACTAAGGGTCACACAAAAGTTCATGATAAATGACTTGCTTTTCTTCAGAGTCATTTATTAACCTCAGGAGTGTGGAATGCATCACCAAGAGACTAATCTGTGCCACTGAAAGGACATAAACCAGAGTTTTCTGGACCACTAAGGGGAGGGAGTGGGTTTATCTTTGCCTTTGCTACCGTACTGAACATGGCTGCCCTACCTCCTTGAATAACAGATGGATAAAGAGTCTTTGCCTACAAGGACCTGAACAGACACCTTCTCCAAGGAGGACATGCAGAGGTCCCATAGATATATGAAAGAATGCTCAGCATCACTAGCCATCAGGGATGGAAATTAAAACCACAACAAAATACCACTTCACACCAGTGAGCATGGCCATCATAACCAAATCAACAACCAACAAGTGCTGGCAAGGTTGTGGAGAAAAGGGAACCCCGGTGCACTGTTGGTAGAAATACAGACTGGTACAGCCACTGTGGGAAACAGTATGGAATTTCCTCAAAAAAACTAAAAATGGAACTGCCTTTTGACTCAGTGATTGCACTTCTTGGGTTATGCCCTAAGAATCCTGAAACACCAATTCAAAAGAACCTATGCACCCCAATCATAGCAGTGTTATTTACAATAGCCAAGTGCTGGAAACAGCCTAAGTGCCCATCAGTAAATGAGTGGATCAAAAAACTTTAGTACATTTACATAGTGGAATACTATGCAGAAGAAAGAAAGAAGGAACTTGTACCCTTCACGACAGCATGGATGGAACTGGAGAGTATTATGCTAAGTGAAATAACTAAGGTGGTGAAAGACAAATACCATGTGATCTCACCTATGAATGGAACTTAATCAACAAAACAAGTGAGCAAAATAGAACCAGAGACATGGAAATAAAGAACAAGCTGTGACCAGGGTGGGGAGAGAGGGGAATAATGGGGGAAAGAAGGGGAAGGGTCAAGTCAAGGAACATGTGTAAAGGACCCATGGACAAGGGTAATGGGAGAAGATGGGAGAGGATTGAATGTGGGAGAGGGAGGGTGTTCAGGGCAGGGGAGAGTAACAGAGAAAGGAGGACAACTGTAATTGAACAACAATAACATTTTTTTAAAAAAAACGAGTCCTGGGTGGTGTTGCTCAGTGGATTGAGTGCCAGCCTGCAAACCAAAGGGTCGCCAGTTCAATTCCCAGTCAGGGCACATGCTTGGGTTGCGGGCCAGGCCCCCAGTTGGGGCCCCGTGAGAGGCAACCACACACTGATGTTTCTTTCCCTGTCTTTCTCCCCCCACCCCTCTGTCTACAAATAAATAAATAAAATCTTTTAAAAAGAAAGAGTCTTTGCCTACACATATGAGAAAGCTGTGCTGTGCTGTGATTATAGCCCTCTGCCTCCACGAGTGAACCAGAGGCACAACTGGAGAACTGGGCTATAAAATAACTTACTGATTCATTTTAAACCAACACAGTTGTTTAAACACGCAGTGGTGTGGGCACAGCCAAATCAGTGTGGCTTCCTTGTAACTAAAGCCCTTGAAAAGCTTTCCATTTATTCCATGAGCTTTCTGTTGCTCAAATGATTGTTGGGAAGTTGGGTAAAGGGAAGAAGATACACATGCACACACAAATGACAACCAGCTATATCAACAACTCAGAATTAGCTACTGTTAATATTTTAGCATATTATCTCCGATATTTGTCTTTGAGAAATCTCTTTCTATTGTTTCTCATTAAAACCAAACACAGCTTTTTATAGAGATTTAAATCCTGTAGAAAAGAACAAAAAAATAAAAATATTTTTTTAAAAACATTTAAAAGTCCATCATTATTTGGTGAACATTATTCCAGGCATTTCTCTTTATACCCCATGCTTTTGAATATTATTAGTTTTGGCAAAGTTTCCACCTTTGAGGAAGGATTTAATTTTTGGAAATAGGTCAAAGTTGCCAGGAGCCAGCTAAGTCTGGTAAATAAGCTAATGATTAAGCTAAGTAATAAGAATTTGGCACCAAGTCTGGTGTAATTGGTTTTCTTGGACAGCTCAAAAATTGGCTCCAAGACAGGCACCCATGTCAGCAGTGTTCTGAGCAGCAGAGAGAACTGCCGCCCAAGGGGCTCTCTCTGAAGGACATGTGCATGGGGTGGGCAGAAGCCTTAGGAACCATAACTCTGGAGCTGGGCCAGGGATGCACCCCTTGAGGCCTCTGGGCCTCTGTGAGGTCTGTATCCCCAGGAGCCTCTGTTTGCTCATATTTAATGGGATGTTCATAATGTCCACTTTTCATGAACTGTTATGAGAATCAAATTAGGTCATGGATGTGAAAGCTCTTTTGCAAACTGTCAAGCCCTATACAAATGTAAAACACTATTATTTATGTGTGTGAAACTAATCTTGTTTATTGATGGGCACATCTCCTACAGACACAGCCTCTCTATAGATGGCCACATCATCAAAACGTAAGTAGGTAGGACTATTCTCTCCCCTACCACTCTCCTCAGGCTTCAGGTTTATCCCTTCACAGCTGCCTTACCTTGTGGTCATTTTCCTTGAATTTTACAGTGCCCACGGCTTGGCAAGGGAAATCAGACAAGGCTGATGAGACACAGTTTGAATCCTTATTGCTGGCATTTCTAGCATTCAGCAGCTTGGGGGTGTGAGGGGTGGTGGCGGCGATGAATGATTTCAGTCTTAGAATCATTCATCACTGCCTATTTTGGATCTGTCTATTTTGTCATGTCTATTTTGGATCAGATCAATCTACTGTTTACCTGAAAGTTATTTTGACATTCTCAACTTACCAACTCCTCTTTCACAGAACAAGGGAATCTGAGATCTAGAAGGTTTCTTAAGAGTTTCCATGGTGAATACTTCATCTATAAAAATGAGGGTAATAGCTATACCATCCTAACGTGTGATTGGAAGGACTAAATTTCAGGCACTAGTACAGTCTGACACATAAAAAGTGCTCAATAAATGTAAGCTATTATTTTGAAAAGAAGTAGCATCTTTTTTTTTTCTGCGAATACTTATTTATTTGGTCTATTACCACCAAGATCTGCAAAAAACAACTTCTAAACACAGGATAAAAAAACTTGAACATTAGCATTCTTCTTCAATTTTGTGAAGCTGTACAGTACAGAAAATTAACACACTTCAAACAGCTGCAAAAAAAGAGTCTTTGGGAGAAAATAGAGTTTCTACATTGATACAAGAAAAATAGGCATTTTTCTAATCCAATTCAGTCCTGGGCAGGTAGAGGTGGAGTCGCCACTTGCCACCTGGAGCCAGCTCTTCCCTTTCCCTCACTGCCCACATGGGGCTGGGCAGCTGGGCTACTGCTTAAGACAACCTTAGTCAGGGTGCAAGTGAGATGAAAATACCTCTTGGGAAAACACTAGTTTCCCCACTCTGCCAATATAAATATTGGCATTTATAAATTCTGTAAGTTAGATGTCAGTGTATATGCCATCCGTGAGTGACTTTTGACACATGAAAAAGTGCTTCTTCAATAATAAGCTGTTACTCATACATAATTTATAGCTATAATGTCATCATTTGGAATGCCTTCTTTTTTATTCATATTCATTCAGCATACGTTTATTGAGTATATACTATATATAAGGCATTGTGCCATCCACTGGAGGTATAACAGTGAATCAAACAGACATAGCCCTCATCCCCATGGAGCTTACTGCCTAAAGTAGAAGATAATTTGGTAAACAAATTAAATATAGAAATGAATATTTGATTATAACTTGTTTTAAGTTAAACCTGAGAAAGTATAGTGCTATGAAGTCATGTAACTGAGTGGACCCAATCTTGTGTAGATGGGTGGGGAATGGGCAGGGAGGATTCTGCGAAAGTTTCCTTAAGCAAATAAAATGTGAACTGAGATCCAGAGGAAGAGCAGGACTAACATAGCAAAGAGTGAAGAGAAGCAAACTCCTGGTGGAAGGAACAACAGAAGCAAAGGCCTTGAGGAACAAAGGCCTTGTTCCTACAAGACATAGTCACAGCTGGAGTAGTGAGAGGGATGGGTTGTGGAGCAGAAAATGAGGTTGGAGGCTAAAGGGAGGCAGGCAGGGCCTTGCAGATCATGATAAAAATTATGGCTGTGATCCTCACAGCAAAGGGAAGCCATTGAAGTGATTTAAGCAAGGACATAAAATGAAAGGATTTATGATTCAAAAATCACTCTCAGCACAAGGAGGAGAATGTATTGGAGAGGAGTGAATGTAGGGAGACAATTAGGAGGCTGTCATAGCAAGCCACATGGAGGTTGATAGCAGCATGACCTAGGGTGGTAGTGGTGGAACTGGAAAGAAGTGGAAATAATAAAGAGTTATTTAAGAAGAAAAATCTATAGGATCTCATGATGAAAATTGGATGGAGGAGGTAGAACAGGGGAGGTGTAAATGATCTATTCATTCAGCAAATATTTATTGGGCCTTAATTAAATTTAGACACTTTGATCAGTACTGCAGATTCAGCTCTGAACAAGACAGACAGGTCCCTGCCTACCCATAGCAAGTCTTTACCTAAATGGTCCTCAGTGGGGCAGAGTGAGGATCTACAAGTGTTTAAGGGGAACTTGTGAATTCATTACTCTTTCATTCAACAAATATGAAGAGTGAGCCTGTTGGAATGGAAAAGGATCTATTTCTACAGTTTTTATTAAGCTACCTTGAGAATTGAACCCTGAACTCAATCCATCTTTTATCAAAGATGCAGAATCTTTAGAGAAGTATTGCAGCTAGAAAGATAGTAACAATACAACAACAACAACAACAACAACAAATCTCCAGAACAGCCCTGGCCAGTGTAGCTCAGAGGTTGGAGGGTTGTCCCATAAACCAAAAAGTCAAGGTTCAATTCCCAGTTAGGGCACATGCCTAGGTTATGGGTTCAGGCTGTGGTCGAGGCACATATGAGGGGCAACCGACTGATAGTTCTCTCCCTCTCTTTCGTCCTTCCTTCCACTCTCTCTAAAATCAATAAGCATGTCCTCGGGTGAAAATTTAAAAAAATTTCCGGTACACCAGTGAAGTCGTCTGGGAACAAACCAACCTAGGTTTAAATTCTTCCTCCGTCATGCAGTAAGTGGGACTTTGGCCAAGTTGCTTTACCTCTTTGAGTCTCATCCTGTGAGTAAGGATAACATCGTGGAAATTGTTAAGAGGATTTAAGGAAATGCTATCACAAACATAAAGTATATTTTACCTTTTATTCACCTCTCTCTTATTTGTCCATTTAACTCCCATCTTCTTCCATTTCCATTTAGATGCATTAAGTTAGCAAATTCCCCACCCAGACATCTGAATCCGTATCAATTCAAACTTCTCCTTCCTGCCCCAGACACATTAACTGAGAATTCTAACAGAAAGAGAGAACTGGCTGGCTGCTTTCTTCCAGGATTGAGGTGGGATTGGCCTTTTTCTGGGACAGCCTCTAAAAGACAACAGCATTATTTCAGAGTAGACTCTACAAAGTTAGATAATGGGGACAAGAAGAGGCCCTTGGGAGGATCCATTCCTAGATCCCCACCAGCTCTGATAGCCTAAGTACACAGGGTATGTGCATGAAGTGCCCTGAAGCTTGCCCACACCACTTGCCTGTGAGAGACTCAGGAAGCAGGGCGGATATGTATTGAGCTCATTACTGCATCATTTCTTAACGAAAAAAACGTTTGTTTTCTAAGGGCATCTAAATGACTCTGTGGCCATGTCATGTGTAACTTGACACTTCAGAGTAACATGTCCTTCCTGAAATGCATGTATCTCTGATGGACGCCAGCAGTCTAGGGAGGGAGTGGATTGGAATGGTCATGGAAGACATTGAATCAGGAATCTGAAATCTGGTTCCAGCTGAGGCTTTGCCATCGCTAATGTTGGGCAAGTCACTTGATCTCCTGAATCTCAGGAGTTTTCTTGTTGCTATTGTTTTCAGCATCATGGGATCAGTGCTAGAAATCTCTTCCTTGTCTAGTACACAGGGATGTTAATAATGCCTAATCTTTTCTTCCTATGTCTATTCATATTTTTAAAACAAATTGATTTCATGGTACATGCTGTTCTATAATTTATTTTTAATTTGTTTAACAGCATATCATGAGTATTGTCCCATGTCTTTAGGTAGTTTAATTACATTTTTAAGGACTACACAGTCTTCTGTTATAAGACTGTCCTGTCTTTGCATGCTCCTTCTCCCTTATTGGACATGGAGTTTCATTATTTGGTTAGAAATAGTTGCCCGATGCAGAGAAAAGAAAAATCTGAGCTCCTCAAATTGAGATCACACCCTTGTTTTCTGTTTACATAGACCCATCTGTCTCTGGCTGGAATCAAGACCCTGAAAACAGGAGGGGTCAAAGGACTGGTCACTTAGAAGAGAGGAAAGGGCTGAATAGGACAGGGCAGGAGCTGTGTGTTTAGTAGGGACCAACATGCCAGGCAGTTTTACATGTATTAGAACATCAACCCTGTGAGGTAAGGTTGTCCACTTGCTGCCGTGGATCCATGCTCACGGCTACCAGGTTGAGAAGGGAAACTGCCTGAGAAGGAACCAGAACCACCTCGGTGCCACCCCTCCTGTCCCTTCACCTACTCTACTCTCTCCACCAGGTGTCCTCCCCTCCCTCCCTCAGCCTGTCCACACCTTCCATCCCTCAGTGCCCACCCCTCTCAAATATATCCCTCAGATACCCACTGACTTATCTTTCTGTAATTCCCAGTCACATATTTAGCATTTTATTATAAATGACCTAACTCTCAGACTCTTAGAATTACCACAGTTAACTTACAAAGCCTTGCCTGTGTGCAATGAAGTCCCTACAAGGTAGAAACACTCCTCGTTTTTCTGAAATTATTGTTAATATTTAATTATTCCACAATGCCATGATACTCTGTGCTAAGAGTCTATTTTGTCATACAGTCTTAAGTTTAAAATACACATTTTTAAGTCTGCTAAACACTTTTTGCCAACCTCTCTATTCTTCTCGTCCACCTTCACCCCACCCTCAAAATCAGGACACACACTAGAAACCAAATTTCCTGCTTCCCTAGTGGAGTGAGCATATGGGGTTTATTTGCACTTTTACTAAGGTGGGTTTCTGTGTTTATTTAGTAACAGCTGTGACAGTGAGCAGGGTTTCTGGGGATCTGCATTCTTCTCTGCCAGTAAACGGTAACTGAAACGAGGGAGTGAGTTAGATGACTTTTAATATCTTTTCCAATTTAAAGTTCTGTGTCATTTGGACATTACTGTTTTAATGTTCCAGTGCGTGGATCCTTCCTTTGTGGTTTGCTTTCTTTTGTAAAGAGTTTGCACATTAAAAATGTAAAATAAGCTTTTCATTCCTTATCTAAGTAGGGTCTATGAAGTGAGAGAATGAACGAGCATTCACATCCTACTCCTAGCTCTGTTCACATCTGGCCGTAGGACTTTGGCAAGCCTTTCCCCTCTTAGAGCCTCAATTTACCCATTTATAAACGCTAGACCTTAAACTAATTCTGAGATGCCTTCTAGCCCGGGCATTGTTGGATTCTAATTATGTGTTCATTCTGCTCAGACTGTGTCTCTGGTCTTCAGTTATCAATAACCCTTAGAATGGGACAGGATCCTCCAATCCCAGCCTAGGCCTCTGCAGGGGCAGCAGTTTGGAGAAGGTGCCCGCATGGAACAGGAAAGCGCAAAGGCCGAGTCCCGTCCCCTCGCCAGGGCTACAGAGGGCCTGTCCTTTAGCTCTATGCATTACAAGTCGAAACACCCTCTCTTCTCACCGGCCGTGCTGACGCCAAGGATGGATGGTCTGGGGCTGAAAATCTACCTGCGATCTTTCTGCTCCAGCGGCATATGCAGGTGCGTGGATGCACGGGCGGAACCTCGGAGAGCTGTGCAGGAGCCGTGGCCCAGGATGCTGACCTCGAAGAAAGGAATCTACTCCCCCAGTGCATCCTCTCTGCCTGTCCCCTGGCCACAGGACAGTCTCTGAGCCCCAGTGGGTAGGAGAGCGGAGTGAGACCCTCTCACCTGAACAAGGCAAGGGGAAGGGACAAGGAGAGTGGCCACTTCTAAGCCCACCCTTCTACTGACGCTCCCCCTGCATAGAAGGGACTTCGAAAGACCCATCAACCCTGTTGCCCGACTCAGCCATCTTACAGGTGAAGAAATCAAAGTGCGGGGAAGGGCTGCAGCTGGACCAGAGGGGAAGTGACAGAGTGGAGACTAGGGCCATGGTCTCCTGACCCCTTCTAGTCTTCCGTCTCCTCCACCTGTTTCTTCATCCAAAGGGTCTTCTCTTGGTTGCTTCACAAAAATGTTTCCAAACTGTCTTATTGACATATCAGATTGCTACATGAAGAGTGGGAGATCTGCACATTTGAAACCCAAAACCCATCTCTCCCTGTTGAATCTGCAGCAGACCTTCCTTGCTTGTTCTGCCTGCCATCAGCCTAGGTGCAGCTTTCTCAATGCCATCGTCTGGCCCGTGGTCACCTGAGAGTCATCAGAAAGCATGCTGATCATGACCCATGTAGAAGTGTGGCTCACAGCTAATCCCATCCACCCTTTGGACAGGACTCAGAGAGCACCATTTCTGTAATCTAGCTGTTGGGTGGCCGGCCTGCCTGCCTTGTGCCGGAGTCCTGTCTCATCGTCACACACTTGCTATTTGAAGGTAGCCATGCTGTGAGTGAGCTAAACCAGGTGCATTCTGGGACCAGAGGGAGATAGCAAGTGACTGTTCTGCTAAATTCAAGAAGAGGGTGTGGGCATCACTACCATCATATTAAGAACTAATGTTTTTTGAGCATTTGCTATGCGCTAGGTTCTATGCTAAGTTCCTACAAGTATTATTTTAATATACTGCTTACAGCAACCCTGTCATTATTATTCTTGTGCTACAGATGAGGAAACAGAGGCACAGAAATTGAACAACTTGCCCCAATTCACCAACTAGTACTTGTCAAGGCAGAGATTTGAACTCCAGATTCATCCAGAGCCTATGTCTTCAACTGTTACTCCCTGAAGCCCCACATGATGGATAAATATTTTGGTATTAGAAAGCGGGTACTAGATAATGAATGAGGAAACTTGGCTTCCATTCTTACTCTGCCTCTCTGGGCAGGTCACATAACCTTGCTTTTCAGGTCCATGAAACCTCTGAAACAAATAGAACTATGGGATGGTGTGTATTTTTCTGGGAAGAGCAGTCATAGTTTTCATCAGAATCTCAGAGAGATCCACATGCTCTACCACCCCCCCCAAAATATATAAACTCTCTGGACTATCTCATCTTTACAGCCTTTTTCATGCCAAACAGTCTAGTTTACATTCTCTTCTACCATTTTAAATAATGATGCAATAGCAGCTTCAGGCTCCAGGACCCATCCCTGGTTCGGGGGTGTAAAGGGCTCCTCCTGGCTGCATGCTGGCTTTTCAAGCACACCCGCATGTCCAGATAGTGATCACAGGAAGGACGATGTTGGGATGGGATCATCAAATTCATCCCCCACCTACTTGCAACACCTCAGCATTTTTCCTCTAGCCTATTGTATTCTTTACCTTCAATCAGACCCTACGTTTATATTGGCACCCAAAGTACAGATTTCAGAATGCTTTTTTTGATGTGCTATAAAAAGAATTCTAGTGGTGGACCTTCCACCAGCCTTGTGGTAAAGCGCCCGTTCATTACTGAGCATCGGCTGTGTCCGGAGCCTACAGCAGCAAACGAGGTAGACCAGATCCCTGACTGTGAGGAGACTCAGAGGGACTCTGGCCGGGAAGTGCTAGGAAGATGCACAGAGCACTTGGAGAAAGAGGTCTAGTGTGTCCTTGAGAGGTGGTAGGATTTGAGCCAATCCCTGAAGGATGAATAGGAATGAGATAAGAGGTGCCAGTCAGAGGGGCGGAAGAGAATCCCAAGCAGAGGAAACAGCTGTGGGAAGGGTCCAAAACAATAAAGAACCTGGCCCATTAGAGGACCTGAAGAGATGGACAGGCTGGAGCACAGACAGAGGGACAGTGGTATAGGCTGTCCCTACACCTACAGATGAGGCTGCTGAAGGAGGTAGGGCCAGTGTATGCAGGGCTCCCAGTGTCAAGACACATGGGTCCCAGTACCAGCTGTGACATTAACTGGCTGTATGATGTTGGCAAGGTGGGTAACAGCTCTGACCTTCCATTTCTTTAACTTAAACATTAGAGGTTTGAATTATATGGTTTCTAAAGTCCTTTCTGGCTCCACTGTCCTGTGACTTCAAAGAAAGAGAAATAGTCGTTGAAAAAGAGAAAATCGGCCCCTGAGATCTGGGAGCTGGGTGGCACCGTTAGCAAGGCCCTGGTGTTTTCCTGTGGAACATAAGGAATTTCATAGAATATTAGCATCAAACAAGGTCTCTTTGTGATTGTGCTGGATGAAGACAAAAATAAGACCACTCCATAATCATGTTTGAACACAGACAAAAAAACATCCACATTGTTCAAACCACAAAACGGACCAAACATCCCCCTATCTGGCTCAGATGACTGCTGCTGCTTCACCAATTACAGCTCAGCCTCACTCTAGTCTTCGTTTCTTCTAGACAACATTTCCTAAGATTCTAAATCCTAGAACAACCCCTGCTTTTTAGACCTGCCCCCAAATTACCTCCCAGAAGCCCCAACCCTCTAAGTCCTTTCTAACACCTTCTCTGAGACAGCTCACAGGTCTCCTTCTCTGCCATGAGTAACACACCCAGCTCGTCCAACCACAGGGTGTTCCTGGAGCAGGGCTGGATGTGGGCCCTGCAAGTGAGGGCGGGACCAGCCATAACAAGCAGGGCCTCACATTTGGCACCCTAGGTGCCTCTCTGTCCTCACTCTTGTTCTGAGCCTGCCTTGGTGGTCCATGGCTGGGGGGCACTGACATCAGCCCCCTCCTCCAGTGGTGCTCTCTTCTGATCTCACCAGAGACCCTGCTCCAGGCCTCAGGTGTTGGGAGTGGAGCCATGAAGTGGAGGAAGACAAGCAAATGAGGAAGGAAAGGCAAGAGGACGACTTCACAAGGAAATTTGCTCCCATCCAATGACGAGAAAGCAGAATTAAAACTATCTCCAGAGCGAACATTTGTTCCCTCACGTAAAGTACCAAGCTTTCTCCTTTCAGGCTTTCTCCTTCACAACCAACATGCACTGCTTGGGAGGTAGTGGTGTTTCAGTTTCCCAGCCAAACCACACCAATCATATTCTCCCTTAAAGCCACCTTCATAGGAAGGTAACTGGCTCCCAGAGAACTGACTCATTTGGCAGCATCAGAGGGGGCAAAAATTGTTGCTGCTGGTGATTCAGCTTCTCAGCTTGGACTTCCCATCCTTAGCTAAAGTTCTTTTACTGGGGGAGAGGGTATCCCCACCACACAACCCACTCAATGCTGTTCATGTGAGCAAATGGTAAACAAACATGACTCCTGATGCATCCTGAGTCAGATGTCAACCAGGGAGAAGAAGTTAGCTCCTTCTCTGGCCGCAAAACAGACTCTTGGGCTCATTCCTGTAATGGAGAGAGCTAGTGGAATCGGCCAGGCACATAACTATTTCCAAAACTGTCAGTTTCCAGTCATAGTAAAAGTAGAGTTTTCTCTTGTGTTCAGTTTAATGCAGGGGTTAACAAACTTTCTCTTCAAAGACCAAGTAGCAAATATTCTAGACTTTGTGGGCCAATCTCTGTTGTAAGGACTCATATCTGCCTTTGTAGACCAAAAGCAACTGTAGATAATATGCAAGTAAATAAACATGCCAGTGTGTCAATAAAGCTTTCTTTACAAAAACAGGTGGGCCACAGTTTACCAACCAACCCCTGAGCTAATATAATCAGTGTTGGGCACAACTGAATAAGAACAGGAATAATAACCTTTCCTGTAACATTTTTTTATCCTCACTGGAGAATATATTTATTCAAGGAAGAGAGAGAGAGAAACACCAATCAGTTGCCTCCCTCACAGTCCTGACCAGGGACCAAACACACAACCTAAGTATGTGCTCTGACTGGAGATCAAACCCACATCTTTTTCTTTTTTTTTTTTTTGGTTCATGGGACAATACTCCAACCAACTGAGCCACCTGACCATGGCAACCTTTCCCATAACTTTTAAAAGAGCTTATTTCTCATCAAGAGATTGGGAGAGGACTTAAAAATCAGTTTGAAAACTGGGGAGTGGGCAAGTGAGAGTACAAAGAGCTCTTTGGAAAACCTCTGGTAGCCTCCTCTTACCCTGACCAGCTCTTCTGGAGCCACTCACTGGCTCAGGCACAGGCAGGGGGCACTGAGAACTCACTCCAGAGAGCCACAGATTGCAGAATGTTCAGGACCATTCCAGTCCTGGAAGAAGAGGCCTTTTTGAGCCCCCTAGAAGGACTCCCAGAGAGAGACAGCAGAAGAGACCAGGGTGTGCTGGACAGAGGTGGTTTGTGAAAGTGATTTTCTAATGGCCACAGGTAAATAGGATCCTGGACCTTCCCATCTGGGGTGAATGCACCAGTTGTGAATAATATGTATTCATTCTGTAAATTTGTAAAAGGAATTTAATAGTTAAAGATTTAAGTTTAAAAATAGAACTCTCAAGATTCTGCCAAAGAATGGTAGTGGAGAATGATAACCAGATATGTAAGGCCCATCCATTTGGCTGGGAGAGAAGGCAAGAAGTGGCTGATCTACGGTTCAGGGCCATTTTCTCTAGTTCACAGATCATGCATACTGATTACAGATCCAGAAAGTTAACCTAGCTATAGAGCAATGATTTCTGAACTGTGTTTTCTGAAATACTGGTGTCATAAAATGTTAGCAATGACTGCATGGAAGACTTCAGGGAAACTGAAGAATGAATTGACATCAACAGGAAACCTTTGTGCATCTGTTTCAATGTATTTTTGCTTTGCTGGGTTATTCTTGGTTAAAAACAAAAGTTATAGTGTTGGAAGAAAATAACCATTTTGAAATTATTCTCGGGAAACAGATTTTTCAGAGCTAAGAACAGACTACCAAACTGAGCCAATGCAGATAAAAGAGTTGTTCATATAGTCGAACAGTGGTTCTCAAAACTTGAATATACATTAGGTTCACCCACAGGATTTGTTAAAACCCACGTTGCTGGGTCCCACCCCCAGAGTATCTAATTCAGTAGGTCAGGGTGGGCCCCAAGAATTTGCATTTCTAACAAGTCACCAGGAGATGCTGCTGCTGCTGCTGCTGCTGATGATGATGATAATGATGGTTCAGGGGCCTCACTTTGAGACACACTACCCTACACTCAGCCCAGGGCCTGACAGATAGGAGACTGTTTACACAGTAACATTACATTTCTGCTTGAGGGTTACCACATTATAGGAAAGCTACTGGATGGGTTCCCACCATGTGTGAGGGGGGTGTGTTGGATAATCCAGCTTCAAAGTCAGACTTACGGAAACAAACACAGCCTTTAGTTGGGGAAGGTTCATGTCTTCGAGCCAGTCTTCCTCCAGAGCAGCTGCTGGTGGCATTAGCCACGGAACTCACATGGGGGGAACTGCACGTAGTGTGTCAGAGGATTTATTTTTTTTAAATGATGGTTCATGACTCTCCTGTGTGAAGCTGGCAAGGCCAGTTAATAAATCAGTAAATATTTCCTGACAGGGAGACATTAACCAGAGCTGGAGGAGGGGGGTAATGGTGGAAGGGGAAGGGACTAGTTCAAGAACATGCACGAATGACTCATGGACATGGACAACAGGGTGGGAATCGATGGGGGGATGGGCAGAGGAGGGCAAAGGGGGTAAAACTGGCACAACCATAACAGAATGACAATAAAAAAATGATTAAAAAACTGGGAACAAAATTCCAAATGAATTTAATGGGGGGACCATAGTTCTTAAAAAAATCAGCTTAAACAATTGCAATGTGACATAATTAGGGATTAAAAAATACAAATATAGGCTCTGAAAGGACCGCTCCAGCAAATGCATATTAGAAAAACAAGGAGAACCTAGATGACTAGAATTTGGATGTGAGTTAGCCAAATGATGGTGTTCTCGGTAAAAGGCATCAAATATGTCCTGAGATCAGTCATGTAAGGGCTGGGATATGATGCCTCTCAACCTCAGACCAGTCTGAAGCATAGTACTAAATTTTGATAGCATGTTCTAAAATATTATATGAAGTTAGAAAAAATTCATGGGATATTAACATATATCTTTAGAACAATATGAAAAAGCAGGGGGCTTCCGGCCAAGATGGAGGCATAGGTAGACACACTGCACCTCCTTGCACAACCAAAAGAAGGACAACAACAATTTAAAAACAAAAAACAACCAGAACTGACAGAAAATCCAACTGTATGGAAGTCCGACAACCAAGGAGATAAGAAGAAACATTCATCCAGACCAGTAGGAGGGGCAGAGACGGGAAGCCGGGCAGAGAGGACTCGCAGCAAGGTGGTGGCTGGCGGACCCAGCGAGGTGGCGGATTGTGGAGCGCGGCGGGCAAAGCTGCAGCTGGCAGACCCCACAAGGAGGTGGCTGGCAGACCCCACAGCCCCACATTCGCTCAAAGATAAACCAGGAGGAATGGCGGGGAATCGAAGCAGACCATGCAACCCAGGGCTCCAGCGCTGGGAAATAAAGCCTCAAACCTCTGATTGAAAACACCCGTGGGGGTTGAGGCAGCAGCAGGAGAAACTCCTAGCCTCACAGGAGAGTTCGTTAGAGACACCCACAGGGACCTAGAGCGTGCACAAGCCCACCCACCCAGGAATCAGCACCAGAGTGGCCCAGTTTGATTGTGGGTAGCGGAGGGAGTGACTGAACTCTGGCAGAGAGTGGAGCAAGCGTCATTGCTCCCTCTCAGCCCCTCCCCCACATACAACATCACAGCACAGCAACCAGTGTTACCCTGCCCTGGTGAACACCTAAGGCTCCGCCCCTTTACCTAACAGTCATGCCAAGACAAAAAAAAATGGTCCAAATGAAAGAACAGATCAAAGCCCCAGAAAAAATACAACTAAGCAACAAAAAGATAGCCAACCTATCAGATGCACGGTTCAAAACACTGGTAATCAGGATGCTCACAGAATTGGTTGAATTTGGTCACAAATTAGATGAAAAAATGAAGGCTATGCTAAGAGAGACAAAGGAAACTGTACAGGAAACCAATAGTGATGTGAAGGAAACTGGGACTCAAATCAGCGATGTGGACCAGAAGGAAGCAAGAAACATCCAACCAGAAAAGAATGAAGAAACAAGAATTCGGAAAAATGAGGAGAGGCTTAGGAACCTCCAGGGCATCTTTAAATGTTCCAACATCTGAATTATAGGGGTACCAGAAGGAGAAGAGGAAAAACAAAAAATTTAAAACTTATTTGAACAAATAATGAAGGAGAACTTCCCTAATCTGGCAAAGGAAACAGACTTCCAGGAAGTCCAGGAAGCTCAGAGAGTCCCAAAGAAGCTGGACCCAAGGAGGAACACACCAAGGCACATCATAATTACATTACCTAAGATTAAAGAGAAGGAGAGAATCTTAGAAGCAGCAAGGGAAAAGGACACAGTTACCTACAAAGGAGTTCCCATAAAACTGTCAGCTGATTTCTCAGAAGAGACCTTACATGCAAGAAGGGGCTGGAAAGAAGTATTTGAAGTCATGAAAGGCAAGGACCTACATCCAAGATTACTGTATCCAGCAAAGCTATCATTTAGAATGGAAGGGAAGATAAAGTGCTTCTCAGATAATGTCAAGTTTAAGCAGTTCATCATCACCAAGCCCTTATTCTATGAAATGTTAAAGGGATTTATCTAAGAAAAAGAAGATAAAAAATATGAACAGTAAAATGACAGCAAACTCACAGTTATTAACGACCACACCTAAAACAAAAACAAAAGCAAACGAAGCAAACAACTAGAACAGGAACAGACCATAGAGATGGAGATCACATGGAGGGTTATCAGCAGGGGAGTGGGAGGGGAAGAGGGGGGGAAAGGTACAGAGAATAAGTAGCATAAATGGTAGGTGGAAAATAGACAGGGGGAGGGTAAGAATAGTGTAGGAAACTCAGAAGCCAAAGAACTTGTAAGTATGACCCATGGACATGAACTATAGGGGGTAATGTGGGAGGGAGGGGGTGGGCAGGATGGAGTGGAGTGAAGAGGGGGAAATGGGACAACTGTAATAGCATAATCAATAAATATATTTTTTAAAAAGAACTATAATTTTTAAAATATGATTTTCATTAACTGTGAGGAAGATCTTCTTTAAAAGAAGATGATAAAATACTGGGAGTATGTCACTTTTGGCCCTGGAAATTTGCAAGAAACTAATAACATTTATCTATTTTAAATGCCTTAAGAAGTCCGCAGAGCTCCTCCATGATTCCTGCAGCCCTGGAGTAAACTTGAAGGGAAGAATTGCCATATTAGTGAAACAGCTCAAATGTCCATCAGTGGGAAAGTGAACAAGTGGTGATATATTCACTCAGTGGAATACAGCGATTGAAATGATGAGATATGGTAACATATAACAATATAGATGAATCTTGTTAATATGATCTTAAGTGAAAAGGTAAGTCTCAGAAGGTTACATACAGTATGGTACCCTTTTATAAAGTTTAGAACAACTAAAAATTATAAAAATTGTTTAGGAATGCAGGTAGATTCAATAGAACCATAGAAAAGGAAAACAAGAGATGGCTACAGTGCAAACAACTGACAGCACCAAGGGTGGGCAAGGGTGCAGACCGGTGGGAATTCACACGTACTTCTCACGGAGGATACACCGGTTACACCATTTGAAAAATGCTTTGGCAGTATCTACTGACGCTACACAGACACAAACTCTATGACCCAGCAATTCCACCTCTAGATATAAACTCAAAATATAGTCCCCAAAAGACCTATTAAAAAATGTTCGTTGCAACACTATTCATTAAAACCCCAAACTGTTCATCAACAGAGGAACGGATGGATAATGTGTGAGATGATCAGTGAGAAAAATAAACTGAGGTTATACACTACAGTTTAGAGAATCTAGCAAACATAATGTTAGGCAAAAGAAGCCAGACACAAAAGTGTATATATTACAGAACTTCATGTATAGAAAGTTCAAAACCCTGGAGAACTGACTTGTGATGGCAGAGGTCAGGCCACTGGCTGCCTGGGGCGGGGTGACGATGGGGGGAGGCATGAGCGGGGTCTCTGGGGCTCTGTTCTGTGTTTTATTTGAATGCTGGTGACATGAATGTGTTTCTTTTGGGAAAATTTACTTATGATTGCACATATTCGGTATGTTAAACTTTAATTATTAAGAGTTTCTTTCAAGGGACAAAGAGAGAACTGAGATAGAAAAGGGATGGTGAAAATAAGAAAACAAAAACAAAAAGAATGAAAGATATGAAGGATTTTTCACCATAATTTTCAAAATATATTTCAAAGTACATATAGTATGACTAGACAGTAAAATATTAGTAAAATCTATTTTGCAATGTTTTTCTTTTGTGTTTAATGTTTATGTCTATTTATAAAACTGTCTTTTGAAATAACATTTTACAATAACATCTTTTCTGATTTAAAAAGAAATACATGTTTATTTTTTTATTTAAAAAACAAGGAAGAAATTCATTATTCTATCACTGAGATCTAATCACTCTTAACATTTTGATGTGTATCCTCTTAGTCTTGATTATGATTTTTAAAAAGATTTTATTTAGTTATTTTTTAGAGAGAGGGAACGGGAGGGAGAAAGAGAGGGAGAGAAACAACAGTGTGTGAGAGAAACATTAATCGGTTGCCTGTCTTATGCTCCCAGACCGGGGACCAAATCTGCAAGCCAGGCATGTGACCTGACCAGGAACAGAACGAGCAACCTTTTGCTTTCAGGACGATGCCGACCACACTGAGCCACATCAGTCAGGCAGTCTTGATTATAATTAAAAAAAAAAAAAAGTAAGGCGGGAGTGATGGGCTGTGAATGAAAGCAGAGAAGTGATAAACGTGTGGTTTAAGATGATGGTTTTTGTGGGAGAGACAGGAGACCAGGGTGCAAGAGGGAGCATACAAGTAGGGTACTACTGATGTTCTTTGTTTTGGATGGTAGATTCTCAGGTGTGCATTCATTATTAAAGATAACTCAGTTTTATGCCCTGGCTGGTGTGGCTCAGTGGATTGAGAGCAGCCTGCCAACCAAAGGGCGGTCCATTTGATTCCCGTTCTAGGACACATGCCTGGATTGCAGGCCAGCTCCCCAGGAGGGAGCACGCAAGAGGCAACTACACATTGATGTTTCTCTCCCTCTCTTTCTCCCTCCTTTCCCCTCTCTAAAAATGAATAAGTAAAATCTTTGAAAATATTGTGTAAAAAAACTCAATTTTATATCAATTTTTAAAAGAAACAATATCTCTAAAGTACTAGAGAATCAATGAACCATAAAAATAACTTCAGTAACAAAGAACTCAGTAGGGTATCAGGGAGACCCAAAAAACAGACTTTATTGATTAAAAAAATTGTGTATTTATTCTTACATGTTTAAAGTTCAGTCACCATCAAAATACTCTCCAATATACCTATTAAGACATTTTCTCTACTGCTCAAAACAGTTTTTGAACTCGTCGATTCTGAAGCCTTATGGTGCTTCTGCCGTTTTTTTGTTTCACCTCTTCCATATCAGCAAAACATTTCCCTTTGAGAAGTTTTTTCATCTGGGGAAACAAAAACTATATTGTGTAGGGCAAGATCGGGTGAATAGGGAGGGTGGGGCACAGGGGTCATGCCATTTTGGTCAAAATCTGCTGAACACTCAGCATGGTGTGGGCAGGTGCACTTGTAAATCGCCCATGATGAAATGGGCAAACACGTTAAAAGAGTCTTCAAAAAAAAATTCACTGAAGCTGAACACAGCTTCTCACAACAACACCAGTTGGTACACTGATGGAGGAGGGGGTCCTAGAACACTCACCTAGCAGGGGAAGCTTGTTCTACAAGGGGCCCACCCTCCAGAAAATAATTCTGGGTTTTTTGGGGGTCTCCCCTTGTATAATTAACATGCAATACAAAATCAGTATTAGCAATAAACTTAACAAAAATGTGTAAAGTCTCAAGGAGGAAACACTGTTGAAAGCTACAAAATTATTTTTGAACAAAAGGAAAGGCACCGTGTTTTCAGATAAGACAACTCAACATCATAAAGATGTCAATGTCACAAAATCCCAATGAAAATATCTCTAAGCTTCTTTTTATGGAGCTAGTCAAGTTGATACTAAAATTCATAAAGAAAAATAAACATGCAGGAATTGCCAGGAACACACTAAGAAATAAAAACTACAAATGTGTTCTAGCCCTATCAGGTACTAAACCATGCTGTAAGTCTCCATAATTAAAACAGGGTGCTACTCTGCCACAAGAGTAGACATACAGACCAGTAGCATAGAATAGAAAGTTTTGAACTAGATCTGAATAAATTTGGATATTATAAAAATAGTGTCTCAGAGGCAAAGATATGTGCTTTTTAATAAGTGTTGCTGGCACAAGACAGCCACTTGGGAAAAATATAAACTTAGATCCATATGTCACACCACACACAAAAGTAAATTCTGCACCGATCAAGGAACTACGTGTAAAAAATTTAGATAGAAAAAAATTTAATAAATAAGCTAGAAAAAAATATGAATTCCTCTATAAATTGAGTATAGAGTAAAGCTTTCTAACACTGACTCAAATCCAAGGGCAATAAAAGAAATAATTCATTAATTTGGCTGCATAATATTATTTTTAAATTGCATAGTAAAGACAAAGAACCGCCAAACTAGAGGAAAACATTTGCAACATGTGTCACAGATAAAGGGCTAATATTTATAATATATAAAAAACTCTTAAAATTTGAGGGGAAAAGGACCAAAACTCTGATTTTTAAAAAATGGGAAAGGTACAAGAATAGGGAAAAGAAGTAAATAAAATAACAATAAAGAAATAAAAGTGGACCTGGCACGGATCAATGACAGGGATGTCGCCAACCAAGGATTATGATTAATTCAGTTTTGTGCACCTGAGGTCCAATTAAAAGATCAAGAATTTCCAGAGTAGATTTTATGCTGTAATTGAAAGTAAGCTTCGTCTTCTGGAGACCTAAACTGATGTAATTAAGACACACTAGGGAACACTAACAAGTCAGAAAAAATAAAATGACTTCCCTTTCACTGCCAAACCTCACTCAGTTTTTTCAATGAGTTCTGGATTCCAACGCCTACACGGAATAAGTTTGGCCACCGTGATGCAAACATTGTTGTGTCAGAAGGTTTCAGTGTGAACCAGATAAACTTTCCATTCCCTTCTGCCTCTAAAGTTCTGTATTTCAGATTAATGACCCGAAGTCCCGAAATAGTCTGCTCAAATCCACCCACTCGGCTGCGAGGCAAGGGATAACTTTGCCAGACACCTTCCTTCTAGTTGCACAGGAAGCTTTCCCTGGAACCCTTCTTATTGTCCTCAGTAAAACTCCAGGTTCGTGTGCTTGTTTGTTTTTATATTTATACCCTGTCATTATTTATGAAAATGGAAGATTTAATAAGGCGAGGAAATTGGGGTAAAATAAGAGCAGGAAGAAAAAGTAATACTATGAGTAATATTAAAGCACAGCAGTGCACCTTTTGGTTTCTATCTTAGCTAGAGCTGTGCCACAAATTTGGCTTGCAGTTTCCTCACAGCCAGAGCAGAGAGGGAACAGGAGGGGGAAGATTCCTAAAGCCTATCAAATAATTTGGGCCAGTTTTTCCAAGAAAGACCAGTATTTCCACTTGCTTAGAGATACGGCCCGGGGGCATGCTGGAGCGACCCCGGTGCACCAGAGCCAATGGTCAAATGTTAGGAATTTTTACAAGCTGGTTGTTAAACCATGGTAGCTGGAAATCTGCCATGGTGGGAGCATTCAGCAGACAGTACAAATCAAGGCGCTTTTTCCTTTGGCTTTGTTTGTTTGTATATCACTGCATGTTCCTCCAGTCCTTGTAGGGGGAGGCTCTACAGGGCCAGACTTGCTGCAAGTAAGAGGGAGAAAGGCTGGGTGTGCAGCTTGTTAAGAAGAGAGTGGGAATAAATGCCTGAGACCAGAGAATGACTGGAGTATGCACCAGCGTTCACCTACCCCATCTCAGTCCTTCCTTCTTCCCAACACCGCCCTTTGGAATTTACTATCTAAGGCGGATAGAGCTCCCCATTCGAAAATACATCCAAAGAAACCGGGAGGGGCTCAGGTGAAGGATTATATGCTTTCCACTAGGTCAGCATTCCCCAAGCCTGTGTTTCACAGCATCGTAACAAGTGCCCTTTGTGGGGTGGGGGGGCGGGGGTTCGAGTGTTCGATGCCAAGATAAATCTGGGAACAAGCAGGACTTTACGCAGGACTCCTCAGAGCCTTTAGGAAGCGAATGTGCGCTTGTGGCACAGAGCATGCCTCAGTTCCCAAATTTATTTCACCCCAGAACACTTTGTAGTGGCACAGTTTGGCCCATCTGACTGAAAATACACCACCCTGGGTAGTCGGGGCTCCTTGGTGATTTTGAAAGGCAACACTGGAACATTATTCCACAGAAATATTTCTTTCCTGTAGGACTTGAAGCTCTGGCATTTTTCTTGATGACAACATGACTTGCATGTCTTTGCCTTTCATCTGAACCATTTCAGTAAGCCTGTGGGTATCCACACATCCATCAGCAGAGCTTATTTAAGGGAATTGTTTCAGGAAAACAAATTTCTTAACTCGTGGCCCAAGTCCCCAGGAGCTCGCTCGTGTGTTGGGGAACACAGGCATTGGCAGTATCAAAGCCCGAAGCCAGCGTGCATCTCAGCTCACAAGATTCTGGAGCCTTTCTCGTCATTTTTAACCTTGAATTTTTACCCCCACCCCTCAAATCCCATTCTATTTCTTTTTTCTTTTTCTGTCTTTCTCTTTCTCCTTGAGATAGCCTCATCGACTCCTGAGATGGTTTATCCTGTCTTCACATTCCACACGTGCATTCATTCTCTTAATCATTTAGGGAGCCCCTCTGTGTTCCAGGCCACAGATGAGACAGCCCAAGCTCTGTCCTCAAGGAGCTCATAGTACATCATTCATAAGTGTTTTTTTCCTCTCCTATTTATCTTCTTTATTTGCTTTGTCTTGGTGTTTCTCCCCACTTTGCTGGGTGCCCCATGCCGCTCCTCCCCATCCCAGTTCATCCTTTCTCCTTCTTTCCCTGACAGCTTTTTCCAAAGACTAACAGGAACCCAGCTCAGCTGGTTTTTATCACGCTCCTGTCCTTGCATTTTTCCAACTCAATTAAGCCATTACCGGGGCTAAATGAGGCATGGACTCTCCAAAAGTCACACCTGTTGTCAGGGAGATGGAGGGTACACCTGTGCAGCTGGCAGCGGAAGGCAAGCTGGCCTGGAGGGAGGCAGTCGAGTGTGACCAGAAGTTCGTGTCTGCCTTCCCCCCTCCGGGATGCTGAAAAAGAACCCTCGTTTTAAACAAGATGTCCCTAATTCCTTGGCAAATGTGCACCAGGTGTGCATAAAAACAAACCCACAATGTGGATGTGCCCAGCAAGAGGTAAAAAAAAAAAGTTGTAAGCAAAGCTAGGTAGCCAGGTACACAGATTTTTGGATGAACTTTCTCAGGGTTTTCACTGTCTACCTTCATTAAAACATACACTTTCCATTCCTGTGGTTCCGTTCCTGTTCTAGTTGTTTGCTTAGTTTGCTTTTGTTTTTGTTTTAGGTGTGGTTGTTAATAACTGTGAGTTTGCTGTCATTTTTACTGTTCACATGGAGGGTTATCAACAGGGGAGTGGGAGAGGGAGAGCGGGGGAAGGGTACAGAGAATAAGTAGCATAGATGATAGGTGGAAAATAGACAGGGGGAGGGTAAGAATAGTGTAGGAAATGTAGAAGCCAAAGAACTTATAAGTATGACCCATGGACATGAACTATAGGAGGGGAATGTGGGAGGGAGGGGGTGGGCAGGATGGAGTGGAGTGAGGGGGGGAAATGGGACAACTGTAATAGCATAATCAATAAATATATTTTTAAAAAGTAAAATAAAAATTTTAAAAAAACATACACTTTCCGCCTTTCTACAACAGGCTTCTCGCCTCACTGTTTGTACTCTTTGTGACGAAAGTGACAAGGCAAGACAAAGGATACGTACGGTGCAGTCGCCCAGGCACAGATCAGTACACTCCCCCTAAGAAGGTAAATAATCTCTACTGATAGTAAATTGTGGTTTCATAATCACCTTTTTTCCAGGCAACCTAGACTTTTTATTTCTGCTGTCTAAGAAGTGAGAACTTACAGCTTTTGAGCTTGCCATGCCTCTAATTTACTGAGTGGTTTTATGTTCCGAAGGTCTATGCCTTGGTTTTTCTCTCGTTGAAATGTGGGCAAAATCATTCTGCCCTAGAATTATGCAATTGCCAGAAATTTTCAAGCCAGGGTGGCTTTCATTTTGATGAAAACTGAAATGTTGCAGTGTTGACTCTAAGCTTGCCTTGCATCCTCTGTTAATTTGTCCTCAGCTCTGGAACTTGGATGATCCATCCAACTTGTTGGACAAATACAAGTTAAACAGATATTTTTTGAGCATCCATTCAGTACCGGGTTCCTTGTTCAATGATGGAGGTGCAACTGGGATCATGATGAAGCCCCTGCCTTCGGTGACCTTCAGTCTGGTGGGGTGACCCCTTCCCTATTTTGAGAATTGCTCAACCAGCTCCTACTTCATTCTGATCATACTTCATTCATTCACCCATTCATCTAGCATCTAGTAAGTTCCAGGCACAGTGCTTGTTTTCAGGCTACAAAGATGGGGAAAAGAGATTGGCCCTACTCTCAGGAAGGTTCCAGTCCCTATTTGAATTAATTCTCACTCCTGGCAGCCACCAGAAAGAACATCGCTCTTCCCTCAGTGCCCCCTCGACACTTAGTGCGTGCCTCTTTGTAGCATTTGCACCACTGTGATTATGATACATTCTTCCATCTCCTTTTAAGTCACGAGCACCTTGAAGGTAACAATCTCAACTTTTTCCCCAAATGCCTTATACTGCCTGGTGTCTAGCACACAAAGAAGCACAATAAATATTTTTTGAATGAATAAATAATTGTATGAATTTACAAATTCACGAACCTATGGAACCATGGACCAGTCTGCCCCGACCCTCCCTCCCACGTGTCTTGGATGAGGAACTCAATGCTAAATCAATCATCTGTCAGTGTTGAAATACTCCACGATTTGAAGGACCTTCTAAACATAAAACCAGCTGGTCCACGGGTCATTTCTTCTTCTAAATGTACCTGCCACTGAGATAAAGGACAAATAAAGCTTTAGCTTGTGTTTACAATACTCTTTTTTGCAGGAAGGCAAATGATTATATATGATTTAAATGAAATAAACTTATAATAAGGAGAACAAATGAGTTTATTTGTGACTCTTGGATAGATACAGTTAATATAGTTTCAGTAAGAAAAAATATAATCACAATGGCTTAAACCAGCTAGTAGATTTTCTCCTCTGTCGTGTAAAAGTCCGGGAACAATCTGCCATGGATGTTCTGCTCCATGAAATCCTCACCTCACAGCACCGTCGTTCCCTAGGATATAGCTCATGGTGCAGGATGGGCTCCAAGGGTCACGTTCACCTCCATGCAGCAGACTGTAGGGAAGGGGGATGAAGGGACTACAACAAACACCAGCTCTCCTAAGCAAAGTTTGCTGGAAGCTGCCTACAGGGCACTTTAACTGACATCCCATTGGCCAAAACTTAGTCCTATGACCACACATAATTAAAGAAGTCAAGGAAAGTAGTCTTCTTATTTTGAACAACCACTTGTCCAACTAAAAACTGCTTTACTGTGGCACAAAAGGAGCTAGATATAAGGGATACAATTAGTATTGTATCATATAGTATCATATATAGTATCACAGATACTACTACTGAAGTGTTAGTGATTATTCAAGAATTTTTGTATTCTAACTATTGCAGGCTGAGGTGACAATGATGAACTCCAATTGTTAATCCACTGTGTGACAGTCACATTTGGTACTGCTCTGGTTGCCTATATCTAATAGATGAGGGGAGTGAAGTAGAAAGAAAAAAAAACTTTTGCGACAAGGAAGTTGGGGTGGGGGTGATGCAATGACAAAGCAATGGATGGGGGAAGGCAGAGTGGACAGAGATGACAGAATTGAAAGGACAAAGGGATTGGACATTGGAGGGAAGAGAGAGGGAGGATCTGGAATGATTCTCAGCTTCGAAAGCAAATGGTAACCTCGTAATTGGACTAAAAAGTGTGCAGTAGAGACTACATTAGACTGGTGGAGTTATAACCACTGCAAATTGACCTGAAATCTCTCCTTCATCTGTTACTTCTCACCATGCATTTTCTCTTGAAAAGACTAATGAAGTTCATAAACTTCTCTGAGTGGTTAATCTTTCATAGGAAAAAGTTAACATGTCTTTGTGACTTACCCTAGCCAGTTATAATGTTCCCTCTCCTAACTGAGTACACTGCACAGGACTCCTTAAAATGCTGAGTTCTTGAGGCACTCGTAATTCAAATACCAAAACTTCTCACTTGAGGAAGCTATTTGGAGAATCTGTTGCCCCAACTAGAAAATAGAGTTGGTATTGCCCTCTCTACAATTGTGGAGTTTCAAATACATTGAATGTTTAAAGGACCTGACATCATGACTGATTCAATAAATGTTAGTGTCTGTCTCTTTCCAAAGTGCTTTTTAAAAATGTACTCATACAAACATTTATTCAGCAGTTACTATTTCACATACTGTGCTAAATGCTGGGAGAAAAGTTGAATTTAGTCATTGGAAACAAAGTCATAATATTTTTTGTCACTTCTGCTGCTGAGGTAAATTGTGATCCTCTACACCAGAGTGCCTGCCCCTGGACTGGGGCTTCCTGAGGGCAGGCACACACATGTGTTTGTCACCTTAGATTCCCAGGTCTTAGCGCAGGTACTTATTAAATGTATGACTGAATAGATGACCAAGGCTCAAGGAATGAAGCCAAAAAACCTAAGAGCAGGACTGGAGTTAGAGAACTAGGATGTTCATGGGTGTTCAGACACTACTGGAGGCAATTCCATGAATGTTGAATATCTGCTGGGTGCTCAGGGGCTCAGGACCCTGATCTAGAATGGCCGTTGGAGGGGCTGGGGATCTTAAGAGGCAAGGGGCAGCCTATGACAATGATTAAGAGTGTGGGCTCTGGAATCAGACCTTTATGCATATAATTATAATAAGTATAATGAATCTTTCAAGAAGGGAACTCTACGACCCAAGATGTAAAAGACTATAACAGGTAGACCTACCTGGTCTGAGGGTTCAGGGAAGGCCTCCTTAAAGAGGGCTGTAAGTTGCTTACTGCACAACTGAGGTGTTGGCACAGGTGGGTTCTAGCTTATGTTCCACTCCCCAGGCAGTAGGCCCAAGACCATGTCTGCCTCAGAGTTCTTTCTCCAGTTATTCAAGGGCCCCACAATTCCCCATGCCTTCCCCACCTGCCACCCCTGAGCCATGCCTCCAAAGTTATGGGCATCTGAAAGCTGACAGATACGCAGGTATTTCCCAAAGTTTAGGCCAGAGGGACCAAGATGGGGAATAGCATGTATGAGGCCTGTGGGGATTTAAAAGAAGCCTCGTATATTTGAAAATCTGAAGGAAGTTCACTATGGCTGGAGTGTGGAGTTCAAAGGGAAGACTAGCAAGAGTAAGGCTGGAAAAGTACGCATACAGCTGTCATTTTCTGTAAGTTTACTCTTTAAGCTGTGCTAATAGATCTGTGTGCATTATTTTATCGAGATCCCAGAGGTTAAGTGAGTTGCTCAGAGTCATATGTTAGGAAATAGGGGAACTGTGATTCAAAGCCAAGTTTGACTCCAGAGACTATGCTTCAAACCACTTGTTCCATGGCATCCAAAGATTTGCAACGGTGGATTGCCAAGGGAAAAACTATGGAAGGAAAGGCCAGTTAAGGAATACTTGCAGAAATCCAGGTAAGAAATGTTGGTGGACTTCAGATGGCCTTGGAAATGGGAAGGAGCGATGGGCAGCAGAGAGATCGAGGAAGTAGAATCTATGATACTTGGTGCTTGTTTGAATACAAAGGACAATGATGAGAAGAGAGAGGAGACAAGGATGACGACTTCTTATTTTGTGTCTTTGTGGATGGCACGTCATTTGCTGAGAGAGAAAGTGGTGAGGGAGGGAGAAGTTTGGGAGGAAGGTGAGTTTAGAGATTTCAGGTTGGAAGCGCCTGTGGGACATTCAAGTGGAGATGTCTAGCTGATGGTTGGAGGCTTGGGCCTGAAACTCAGGGGAGGCGGTTTAGTTATCTGACATCAACATGCAACATACATCCACAGAGGGGACGATATGGCAGGAAGAGCAGCGAGTTCCTACTAGGGTAGCCACCCCAAAGCAGAAGGACTTTCCCTGGATCCAGCTGTTGAGCTCTGTAGAACATAACCAGACCCTTAATTTAAATGAGTCCTTTTCAAAAACTGTTCTTCAAAGGTTAATGGAGTGTCATATTACAAATTGTAATCAGAGATCTGTGATGAGGAGGCACAAAAAAGGGAGGGGGGCTACCATAATAAGTAAAGAATATGTGGCCCTTTCTGAAATTTTTGTTCAATTTAAAGTCAGATTTAATCTTAAATGACTCATTCTGTATTTTCTATAAGAACATATTGCTGAATAAAGTATAATTAATATTATTCCACAAAGAATGCCAATTCTATTCATTATTTACACGGAAGAATAAATGAATTAAAATCCAGTGGCAACTTCAGGAAGGCTTTCGCTTACCAGTGGTCTCTTTAAAACGTGGCCCTTACAACTGAGCACAGTCCTCCTCCCACATGAGCAAATGAAGTTTTCTGTATCTTACATGAAGTGCTACAAAAATGAGACCCTGAGCCAAGCCTTCCCCACCCGCTACCCTTCAGCCTCTCTAAATAGAAATCCTGAGCCACATGTTGCAGTCATCATGACAAGATGGGATTTAGGCTCAGTCGAATTCATTTTGTCTCTCTCTTCTTTTAGAAAGTGTCACAGACAGTCTCTACATGATGTGGCATCTAAAGACCGAAGAGCCATCCCCCTCACTAGTCCACAATGAAGAAGGCAAAACCGGGAATTCAAACACCACAACTTCCATCCTGTTATTAATCTCTCTGTAGACATGTGCCCCCACCACAGGGAGTGAACTGCACCAAGGGGGAACGTTCTTGGGGCCCCCAAACCTCCAGCACTTCTTGTCTCTCTCCCTGGAGAGAAAACAACTATGGCGCTTTATAGTGGCTGTTTGATCCTCTTGGCATTTACCTGGCACACTTCTGCCTACGGGCCCGACCAGCGAGCCCAGAAGAAAGGGGACATTATCCTGGGGGGACTCTTTCCTATTCATTTCGGAGTAGCAGCCAAAGATCAAGATCTGAAGTCAAGGCCAGAGTCTGTGGAATGTATCAGGTAAGGAAAGGAGCCAAGTCAAAGAGTCTCTTCTCTTCTGGTGGGTGGAGTAAAGCCGTACAAAACCCAAAACAATTTTTTTCAAACTTGGTTCTCTCTTTTCAAAAGTGGTGATTTGAAATCATGCTGAAGCTTATTATTCCCTCTCCCTGACTTTTTTAAAGAATTTTTTCCAAAGGTAAAACGTCAGTGATACGGAGTAGAAAAATCCATAAACTAGGCACAGTTCCCTGCAATGGGATTTGCAGAGTCCAGTGGGCTGTGTATCACCTTTCTTAATCTGGACGTCAGGGACCATTACTGCGCCCCAAGTCTGGACCCATCTTCTAAGAGAGAATAACACTTTCCTTATGAGGTCTACAACTTCCAAAGCGATCCAGCACTGTTCCTTGGTCTTCCTAGAAGCTGGAAGATGAAAATTAAAACTAGGATTGTCCCAACGAAACTAGATTTCTGTTTCAGTTCTAATGAGAACTCACAAATTAGATAACATTTTCACATTTTTCTTATGAAGGCAGAAAAACTGAGTGTAGAATTTCACTGACCCTGATTATATCCCTCACAGAACCCATGTGACAAATACCCTGTTTGTTGTTCCCCGCCGGACAGTTGTGCACGGGCCACATGTATACTCAAGATTAAGAAAGAAGCTTGGCCTTAAATAATATATATTTTTAATTATATTAAACAAAGATAACAAAATTAGTTTAGCAGTATAGATGTTTTATATATTAAACAAATCTATATCTCTTAATAACTTTGCAGGTTTTAAACATATAATTAAATACCAAAAACATAAAGAAAAGGACTAAGAAAAGATCACATTAAAAGTTAAATCAGGGGTGGAAGGGTGGGGAGAAAATGCAGACAACTGTAACTGAACAACAATAAAAAATGTTTAACAAAATAAATAAATAAATAAATAAATAAATAAACAAATAAATAAAATAAAAGTTAGATCAGGGTCATTAGGACCCTAAATGATACAGTGGGTAGAACAGATTGTGTTTCTCCCCTCCTGTCATGGAGTTCAAGTAGGACAACCCGGGATGTAAAGAGAGAACCTGTGGAGCTGCTTTGGGCCCTGATACACTGACTCAGCACATTTATAGAGCCCTGACTCGGAGCAAGTTCTCGGAGAGTAAAACTATGTCACAGATCCTATTTCTCTGTGTTAATTTGCTTGATTTTTATTTAAAACCATGTTCTTTAAAAAGCAATCCATGCTCAGTTTTTAAAATAGAAAATATAAATAAGTCAAAAGAACACAATTTTAAAACTCAGATTCCACCACCCAGAAACAACCAGTTTGCCACCAGTCTTCCTGTACATAACATTTGTTTGTTTGTTTGTTCACAAAGATGAGATTACTTGTTTCCCTTTCCCCTTTGACCTCCACAGACTGTCATGCTCTAAATGTGTGACTTTGCAAATCGAAGGTTATTCTTGGGCTCTCACATGTTAAAATCCTAATCTATTTTTATTTTCCCTAGTCCTTTTTCTTTTTAAATCTCTGTATTTACTAAAGTACCTCACATCAACTAATTCAAATTCTTTGCTGCATGAGACTAATAAGTCTTCATTTTCATTGCTCCCTAACTGTGAGGCACCATGCTGAGAATTTTGCATAATTACCTCCTGTTTGCAGCCACTCTATGAAGGTGTCATCCCCATTTACAGAGAGGACCTTGAGTCTCAAAGAACACACTGTCATGAAACCAGAAATTAACAACCCAGCTTTGCTCAGTCCTTACGTTTCTTCCACTACTTCTTTCTTCCAGGTATAATTTCCGGGGGTTTCGCTGGTTACAAGCCATGATATTTGCCATAGAGGAAATAAACAGCAGCCCGGTCCTTCTTCCCAACATGACGCTGGGATACAGGATATTCGACACTTGCAACACCGTTTCCAAAGCCTTGGAGGCCACCCTGAGTTTTGTGGCCCAGAACAAAATTGATTCTTTGAACCTTGATGAGTTCTGCAACTGCTCACAGCACATCCCCTCTACCATTGCTGTGGTGGGGGCAACTGGCTCCGGCATCTCCACTGCAGTGGCAAACCTGCTGGGGCTCTTCTACATTCCCCAGGTAGCCGGGCCTTCTAAGCTGGGGCAGCGTGGGCTGGGGTCAGGAGAACCAGGCTTGGAGGACTGCTGTGCCCAGTGTCCATAGAGTTTGCTCTTTTCCTCTCTCTGGCTTTACATGGGCAGAAAAGACCTTTAAATGAGCTGGGACCCTGGATCATGACCATTTGGGATTTCTCAGACCCACAATGTCAACATCAACTAGACCTTCACAACTCTTCAAAAATTCATTTAAATATACCTTATATAAAACTTTATGTATACCTTTTATTTACTTATTTTATGCCTTGCATAAAGCTTTTTCCCCAAAGTGTTCAGTACTTTATTTCCCACTCTATTCCTTTAACAAATGACCTTTTTTCTGCCTTTACTAAAAGAAATGAGACCATATGATGTAAATCCATTCTTTCAAACCCCAAATATGTCCCTAATCCCATTCCCTTAAACAGCTCTGCCTATCAACCATCTGGTTGAAAATTTAGCTCAGAGGGAAGCAAAGCGTATTTTCTCACAAAACAGGAACTTAGTTACTATGTTGCACATTCTAGAAATAGAAAATATTCTGTTTCATTCAACAACTATTTATAGAGTGCACATGAAGAAGGCTCTACCTTGCAGGAACTCAGCCCAGGCGGGGAGATGTCTGCATTTTCAGTGCATTGCACATTCACTGAAGCAAGTGCTTTTATTAACATTTGTTCAAAGTTGCATATTTTTTCACCAAAACCCCCCCAGCAAACTCTAAATGCCATTTTATAACCTGATTTTCCCCCGTAACCCTATAGAGCAAAGCTTTTTTCATGTTATTATTTATAGATCTATGACCTCACTTTATAATAGCGAAAAATTGGAAACAACCTAAATGTCCATGGATGGGAGAATCAGCTCAATTGTGATACGTTCCTTACATCAATTTTTAAATTAAATTATAAGTCATTTAATAAATCAAATTTAAATTTATTTTTTCATGTCTAATACTTAAAATTTATAAAGTACCTTTGATAAATTCACATTTCTATGTTGTGAGGTCTTTGTTAGCTTGGTGATAGCCATTATCCTTTTATGTACACGTGACAACTGAGAAAGTCTTGTCATCATTTCCCGAATCCTTACTTCAGGGAATTAAAGGTGTTTCCCACGGGGAAGCCCTGGCTCTATAACTTTTGGGCTAAAAATGGTCTAACAAAGCCCACATCAGTGAATGTGTTGGGCAAGATGCAAATATGCAGTTTGTAAATTTGGAATACTGTGCAGTATTATTTTCAGTACAGTTATCCCACGGCTGACAGGTATAAGGTGTTGTCATCAAGAGAGAGCATGAAGGGCAAGATTTTAATTTTTTGTGGTTTGAATGAAAGATAACGTTAAACTTAATTTAAATTTTAAAAGTGCTAAGAAGACTAGAATGATTATCAGTATCAGAAACAGTTACAATAGAACACAATCAGAACTTAAGTGGAATTCCAACACTCATTTTATAGTTCAGCCTAGTTTTGTACTTTTTTAATTACACATAGAGAGACATCATTATCTTTTCATTTTATATAACTTCTGAAGATAAAAGTCTGGCCTCACATCTTACATAGTCATTCATGTCTTGCATATGTACCTTGATATTTCTTTTTTGTTTTGTTTTATTTTATTTTTATTTAAGTATAGTTGCTATACAATATTATATTAGTTTCAGGTATACGATATAGTGGTTCTACATTTTTTATACCTTACAATGTGGTCACCACACTAAGCCTAGTAATCACCTGTCACTGCTCGGGTGTCAGTGTTATCTACAGCTCTGTCTCTCTGCTGTGGCTGCCTGTTGGGATCAGTTGGGGAGTTTTAAAAATACTGATGCCTGGGTCTTATTCCCCAGAGATCCTGGTTTCGTTGATATGAGATGCAGCTTGGGCGTTGGGAATTTTGAAAGCTCCCAAAGCCATTCTTTTTCTTTTCTTTTTTTAAAATAAATGTTTTTTACTTAGTTGTCCCAGGCAATTCCAAAGTGCGGCAGGGTTGGGAACTGCAGCTCTGTAGGGCGGGGTCAGTGGCATTTCTAGGCCACTCGCGCCACCATGTGGATGAAACAAGCAGACCAGCTAGACTACTCTAACCGTCGTAATTGTAGTTAGGACGGTTTTCTGAATCACCCATGAAATTCTCCCCTTTTACAATAAAAAAAAAAGTATGTTTTTAAGGTTTTTTTAGGGGGAGGGGGTACAAAGTGGTATTTGCCGCCGAACACATGGGGGAATATTTTTTTTACCCCTTTAAAACCTTTTTTGGCCCAGTTTTCAAACAACCAAGAAGTAAGTAATAATGGATAGATCTAGAAAACGCCCAGCTAGGTTTTTCATTTGCAAAACCCTGATCCAGAGCCCATTGGTTGGGTCTACTAATAGAGCTTTCTTAAAAACAGTAACATCTCAACAAATTATTTCATCTAACTACCTCATTAACTCCCAGAGTAGAGCAAGAAGGGGCTTATTCTGATCAAAGAAAAAAATTGTCAAGTTCATATTATAACTTCCAAATTCAAAGCTTTTATGTAAAAAAAAAAAAAAGCCTGTCCTTTAGCAAGGTTGGCCCAGTTCTTTCATAGACAATGTATTTTATGTTTCTGATATAAAAACTGTTCATTAAGAAGAAAGAACATATTGGAAAAAATCATTTTAAAACACTGAATATAGAAGTTGTTTCAATTGGTGATAAATATTGAAAAAGGTATTCCCTCAAATTTCTTTAACTTTGTATTCTTAAGAACTTTAAAAATCTCTCTAGATAACTGGAGAATAAGTGATATCAAAATCCCTCATTACTGAGAAGAAATTCCGTGAAGTATAAAAATGCTTTGCTCTTCAGAAGAAATGGTCTGGTAACTCGGAACTTCCTAACCAGTGAGCTAGGATGCACAGGAGTGCTTCAGATTGGGCCACACCTGCCAGATACTGATCCCTCAAAGTTTGGGATGGCTGGGTGGGGCTGAGGGGGGTCAGAGCATCCCCTCCCAGGGTGGTCAGCCTCTTCCATTGACTCCAACTTCTATGTTTGCCACAATGTGGGAAAAAAAGTTGAGAAGCTCTGTACTGAGAAATGCTTTACCCCATATTCAGATACTTCAGGAAATGATCTTATACTGTCAAGGTAAAGCTTTCTTCCCTTGGTGGCCCACACTCATGCTCAAATGTAGAACTGGCTATGTCTGAGAAAGTGGAAACAGCAGGGCAGCTCCTTTGGGGTTCCTTTTCAGCCTCTCTAGGTTTTAGAGACTCTCATCAAAAGCCTGTCAGTTGAACCCTCTGAGAAGCCAGGAGAGGACAGGATGCTTTCCTGGCTATATTTAATGATGTATGCCATTGTTACTTCGGTGCAGGGGAATTGAGCCTCAAAAACCTAATGGCTAATTGAGCCTAAAAGATAAACAGTTCCTAGAAATGACTGCAATGGAGGGTACTTTTATCTAAAGTACTGTGGGGGAAGCAGAGGGGGAATGGGGGAGAAAAGAGAGTGAAGAGCTGGAAACTGGAAACAGATGGGAAGAGAGAAACTAGGCAGACTAGGAAAGGGGAACCCCTTGGGGCTCTTCTGAAGAGATTTAGGTTCATAACCCAACGGGAACCTATACCTTCCAGAAGTGAGTCATGGACAAAGTGTTCATCACAGTAAAGGGGAAGCTGAAATGTTAACATTAGAACCGGGACCCAACAGTCAGCAGATGTGTACGTGGGTATATTATAACCCATGAGGCAGTACAGAGAAGGTTAGCAGAAACTATGGAACAGTGCATATACACTCTCCCAGAAAGAATAAATAGACCCTACTATTGTTGGATTGACTTTATGGCCAGACCTGTGTTTGAAGGTAGAATTGTGAAGACCCACTCACTGGGCATTAGAATGCTCCCTGATAGATTGACAGGTGCTTGGATATTCACACTGGAAAGGAACAGATTCTAGCTGTCTTCACCCTTTTATCGTGTCTGCAGCGAAGGACAGGTTTGATAAGTTATGTTAATACATGCTCAACAAGCCACCTCCACACAGCCTTGAGGATCAGCCAGCACCCCCCTCATTCATTCATTGTGTTCTATATTCTTTCCAGGTCAGTTATGCCTCCTCCAGCAGACTCCTCAGCAATAAAAATCAGTTCAAGTCCTTCCTCCGTACCATTCCCAACGATGAACACCAGGCCACTGCCATGGCAGACATTATCGAATATTTCCGCTGGAACTGGGTGGGCACCATTGCTGCTGATGATGACTATGGCCGGCCAGGGATCGAGAAGTTCCGAGAAGAAGCTGAGGAGAGGGACATCTGCATTGACTTCAGCGAGCTCATTTCCCAGTACTCTGATGAAGAAGAGATCCAGCACGTAGTAGAGGTAATCCAGAATTCCACAGCCAAAGTCATCGTCGTTTTCTCCAGTGGCCCAGACCTTGAACCTCTCATCAAGGAGATTGTTCGGCGCAATATCACAGGCAGGATCTGGCTGGCCAGTGAGGCCTGGGCTAGCTCTTCTTTGATCGCCATGCCCGAGTACTTCCATGTGGTCGGAGGCACCATTGGATTTGCTCTGAAGGCTGGGCAGATCCCCGGTTTCCGGGAATTCTTGCAGAAAGTCCATCCCAGGAAGTCTGTCCACAATGGTTTTGCCAAGGAGTTTTGGGAAGAAACATTTAACTGCCACCTCCAAGAAGGTGCTAAAGGACCTTTACCCATGGACACCTTCCTGAGAGGTCAAGGTGGTGGCCAGATGAGCAACAGCTCCACTGCCTTCCGACCTCTCTGTACAGGGGATGAGAACATCAGCAGTGTTGAGACCCCTTACATGGACTACACACACTTACGGATATCCTACAATGTCTACTTAGCAGTCTACTCCATTGCTCACGCCCTGCAAGATATATATACCTGCTTACCTGGGAGAGGGCTCTTCACCAATGGTTCCTGTGCTGACATCAAGAAGGTTGAGGCTTGGCAGGTACATCCTTCACTTAGATAGAAGTTCTCTGTGTAGTAAAGCAGACTTGGGTTGATTCAGGCAAGACAGAGAAAATGGTAACCTAAAAAAGACAAGATCTAAATAAGGTCACTAAATGTAGCTTTGGATTCAAACATCTGAGCAACTGACTTCTGAACAACTGATGGTAATTTAATTTGATTATCTGTTCAAAGCCTTAGCCCAACTGTTCTTTAGCCTAGTGGTTCAGAACATCACTAGACTATGGCCCCTAAAAGATTTTTAATATCCTGGGACAGATTTAGTACTGAGTGGAGGATGTTTTTCTAATGCTTTAAGTTAAAGATACTGTTCCCTTATGAATAACAATTATTTGTTGAGTATCTATTATGTTCCATATGCTATTGGACATAAAGTTAGTGTTATGGTGTTTAGTCACCACTTTTACCATTATATTACTCAAAGTATAATGAGCTGGACCACCCGACAGGCCAACTAAGCCTAGGACACAAGCAAATCAAAGACACAGAAACAACTTGCCTTAAAATGATTTGATATTGGATATTTCAAAAAGAAGCATTAAAATAGTTACAATAGAAAATAATCAGAACTTAAATGGAATTGCAACGCTCATTTTATAGTTTAGTCTAGTGTTCATATTTTTTTTGGGAACACATAAAAGAGAGATCCTAATCTTTTCATTTTATAGAACTGAAGATAAAAGTCTGGCCTCACATCTTACATAGCCATTCATGTCTTGTATACGTATCTTGATTTTTATCTTTTATTTTATTTTTATTTCAGTATAGTTGTATACTATATCATATTAGTTTCAGGTATATAATATAGTGGTTCTACATTTATATACCTTGGAATGTGATCACCACACTAGTAATCATCTATATTCCCCTTCACCTTTCACCCATCCCTCCACTCCCCCAACCCTCTGGCAACCATCAGTTTGATATCTGTGAGTCGATTTTTGTTTGTCTGTGTTTTTAATATTCCACATATGAGTGAAACCATACTGTATTTGTCTTTTTCTGTCTGACTCAGTTCACTTAGCGTAATATTCTCTAGGACTCTCCATGTTATTGCAAATGTCAGGATTTCATTCTTTTTTATTGCTGAGTAATACTCCATTGTATATAATTATATACCACATCCTCTTTGCTTGAAAAAAACAAAAACACCAATTCAAAAAAATATATATGCACTTTTATGTTCAATGTGGCATTATTTATAGTAGTCAAGATATGGAAGCAACCTAGGTGCCTGTTGATAGATAAATGTACCCTGATTTTTAAATCAGATAATGCTTTACACTCCTTTTGCATTTTCCTTAGTTCCAGGCTGACCGGGGGAGATTGAATGATAGGAGGTGGGGAGGGAGTCCCTGAATTTAGTTGAATGACCCAACCTCCAGCTTCAGCTCTAGCTCCCGAATTCTCTAACTGCATCTGCTTAGGCAAGCTGCTGCTGCTCTAAGACAGTTTCTTTTTCTGTAAAATGACCCTAAGCTCTAGCCGACTTTCCACTGTAGGTTCTTCTGAAGATGAAATGAGATGATATATGTGAAAGTCATCTGTAAATTTTTAAGCTCTAAACAGATGGAGATTATTATAGTCAGATTTCAATATGCCTCTAATCAATTAATCAGTTAGGCAAAAAATAACTAAAATAGCTTGTATACAGAACCCAACCACCATAGACCCTTGGGAAAAGACACCAAGAAACGAAGAATGTACAACCTGTGTCAGTTATTTTAGAGATTCTCGGGGGATAAGGAGTGACTGTCCAGACTTGGCAGAATGAGTCAGGACCTGCAAGTATTTAGTTGTTCTGGTGTGGGGAAAATCTCTCTCAGGCATCATTATTGGCTAAAGTTTCTAATCTCTATGAGGTCCTTAAAGTTTCCTTCCTTGCACTGCACTCACCCCACCCACACCCTCAACCCTGTCAAAGAAAGAGGAACTCCGATGAAGGTCAAAAACCAAAAAGACTTCAACGGCCATGCGGCTAAGTTGTGGAGTTTCAAGAAGAAGGAATGAAGGGACAATCTTTGAGTAAATACTATTGTGTTTTCTCTCTTCCTTTACATGTCCTCTGGAAAGAGGAACCCAGCCTTTGAAAGCCTATAGAACCAGGGTGGGATTGAAGGGAAAAGAGGCTTCCAGTGGGTAGCCTGACAGTTCTTCTCTTCAGTGAATCTTCTCCCAGACAAGAAAATAAGATCCATATGGTCAAGATCAAAGCCTGGACATAGAGAGAAAAAAAGCAAGAATCGGGCTATCATCAAATAGAGACTTTTAGTTGCACACTATAGAAAACCCAAACCAACCTGCTTAAACAGAAGAAGGAACATTATTAGTAGCTCATAACACTGAAAATCTCAGAAGCATTCCAAGTACAATAGATGCTTTCATCTCCATCTCTCTGTTATTTATTCCTCAGGATTAACAGTTTTCAGCCTCTGCAGAAGCTTTGGGTTCCTAAACTCCTTACTTCCCAGGATCTCCTGTAAAAATCCCATACTTCACATTGATTGACCAGTCCAGGGCCACGTATTCATCCCTGAAGCTAGGAGTAGAGTCCTCCCAAACTACATAGACTTAGGCAGGGAACGGATCCCCCAAATTAAATTCAGGATGCTATTACCAAAAGGAGGAGGTAAGAGAAGCAAAGCAGCCAAAATAAAGTGCCTACTAACCAGACACCTCAGCTGACCTTCATACACGTAAAGCTGTGACCTCCTGACTGAAACACAGTCTGGCGCAATTCACCCAGGAGAGGAAACAGGAAAACAAGGTCAGAGCTCTGAGGAGGAATAACATGTAGGCATTAGCCAAAATGTGATGAGTGCTTGCTGTAAGCCTCCTTTGAGCCTCAGGATTCCAGGCAGTTGGGAGGGCATTCCAGAATTTAAGATCTTGGCCATGTCTCAGAAGACAAACCAGCAATTCTTCACACTCATTATTAAGACCTGCATGGAAACCTATCACCCATACAATCTAAACAATATAATCCAAGAATCTCAGTCTGGAATTCCACCCTGACTTCTCTCAATTCCCTTATAAGCCAATCTTTCTGGCATCTCCACACAAAACACTAATTACTTTTGGCATAGAATTTTTGCTAAGACACTATCCCACACCCAAAGAGCCATCAATTTTTGTCTCTTCTATCATTGTTCACCACAAACTTTTAACTCTTCCAAAATTCACTTTCTCCTGAAAATGTCTTCAAATCATATGCCCCCCCACACACTTTCTGACCATTCTTTCTTCCTCATTTTTTCCATTTATATACCCAGCTTAAGCTTCCACAGCCCATCATTTGCCTGAAATAGTAAGGTCAATTACAATTTTCTTTTGTTGACCTATCCCCCCTAAAATTAATCAACAAACCAACTCATATACCTTAAAAGTAACACTGACAGGTAATTTATGAGCACACAACACGCAATTTCCTCCTGACCCCCACAACAATGCCCAAACCCTCCTCATGCTGCTTGTCAGCTCCCTCTTCACTCTGAATCCTCCATTGTACAGTATCTAAGCTTCAGGAGAGCAGGAACCATGTTTGTATTGTTCAGCACTGTGTCCAGAACACCTGACACCTGAATATGTGTAGAATAAATGAGTGGATAAGTAGCAGTCTGGTTGATTTGACCTGATAACACAACCTAGAGTCCTTTTCAGAGAATTGTTCAACCTTGAAACAAACACTGTGGCCGGGTATTCTAGGATCTGATTGGAAGATCCTGGGTCACACGCCCAACAATCAAATTGAATGGAACATCATGTAAGTCAGTATAGAACCCTCTCTTCCTTCTATCAGGATGATTGTGCACCAGACAAACTTCCTGCTTTCCTCTACCTTACACAGACCATTCAATAGACAACAAACAGGTATGCATGGTGACAGAACCATGGTAATAATAGAAGCCAAACAAAATTGATCTTTCCAGAAATTGCTTGTATAGTTGGGGGTTGGGAGAGGGGAGGTGATTTGGGGTGAGAACCAAAGGAGATAGAGAAGATGGAGCCAGGAAATAGGGCTGAGGTTAGAGACGGGAATTGGTCTAGGATTTTCCCTATACTCTAAGCACAGGAAATGGGCAAGAAGCAATAGGTTCCTTATCTGTGTGAATGGGGTGCTTTGTGCATCCCATGCTACTTATCTTCTGTGCTAAGTTGTGATGCCATGTGTAAGAGGTGGAAATTGTAGACAATAGTGGAGTGGGGACTGTAGTCCCTAGTCTTTGGTTTAATCCACTTGACCCATGCCAAGGGGCGATTCCCATTTATGCTTATACTGAGCAATAGTTTGACTTTAAAATCCTTTAGAAGAAATATCCTAAAAGGCCACAAGATGGAAATATTACCACATAAAATATAACAAGAAAATATGTGACCATCTAAGTGTGTGCATATTATACATTTTTGTACCTCTTTTCTTAAAATTTTTAAAAATTTATTGACACATGTATGCATTCATTGTTGATTCTCATAGGTATCCTGACCAGGGATGGAACCCACAACCTTGGTGTATTGGGACGATGCTCTAACCAACTGAGCTACCTGGCCAGGGCTATACCTCTTTTATTACATGTCTTCCTCAATGTTTAGTGTTCTTTGTGAGCCTGTCAGTCTCTTTGTGTTTGTATATTATCTTCTATGTTTAAGTTATTTTATTAGCTTTTTTCTTTTCTCTTCCCCTTCATTCATTCTTTTTTCCATATATTCTTCATCAAATAAAATAATTTAGAAATGTATTATACTGATTTATAATCTCAGTATAATTTCTTATACTTTCTTTTTTAGGGAAGCTATTAGTTTCTCTTTTTAAAACTCTAAAAAAAAAGAACAATTCTCTCTGGGGGAAATATCTCAATTTTTTGTAACTTTTCTATGTGTCAGTAACTCTCAATTTAAAGATTCCTTACCATTGCTTTTAAGGGTGAAATTGTTTCCAATTCTACCTTACCTGTTATGCATGGTTACTATGCCAGCAATTTGGTGCTCAAATGCAAAACTTGCAAGTAAACATGGCAAAAGAAATAGTAAAGATGTCTAATGAGATAACTTAGACATGTGACTTAGTAAACAAATAATTGATTATAAATGGATGAGGTGACATTTTTGACTCAAAAAATTCATACTCATGTGATTTTATCGATGTACCTGCTGTGAAGATGAAACACTATAGTACTATCCAGGTTAGGATTTGAAGTATAGAAGAAAATAAAAGATGTCATTCAAGATGGGCCTTGAAGGCTGGACAGGATTTGTGGAAAGGATCTGTTCCTTGGAGGAAAAAATATACAGACTGAAAGAAAAATAAGAGTTCATACTGTGTGGTTCCATTTACAATATTCTACTTCTAATGAAAGAAGACAGATCAGTGGTGGCCTAGGCCTGCAAGTGAGGGTGGGACTGACTTGGAAGGGGGGACCCTGGGCACCTTTTGGGATGATGGTAGTGGCAGTTACACAGGCATACACATTTGCCAAAACTCAGAACTACAATCTTAAAATGTGTGTGTGTTTTATAGTTTATTCTATGTAAACTATACCTTAATAAAGTTGATTTAAAATACAAAACAATGGAAAGCCCCTGGGGTGGGAAAGTACAGGCCTCTTATGGAGATTCGGATGTCATTCAGTTTCCACCACTTCTCCGATTATGGCCTCTTGGTTGCCATGAGCCTTTTACTTGCGTCTGCCTTCCTGTTTTTTAAATATGTTCATTTTGTCAACTTCAGTTTTACACAAGTTAACCTGTTGTAACTAGAGATGGACAACTTAATAGACAGGCTATCTAATTTGACTTCTACACCTGAGTAGGTAGTATATAGTGTAATGGTTGAGAGTCTGGACTCTAGAACTAGACTAACTGGATTTAAATCCCAGCTGCTACCTAATAACTTTATAACCTTGGGAAGCCACTTACTGTGCCTCAATTTCTTCACCTGAAAAATGGCAATAATGGAACTTATAAACTTATTATGAAGATAACATTGGTTAAAATGTATAAGGTGTTTAGCATACTGCCTATGTATACTAAGTGCTCAGTAAATATTAGTCTTGAGTATTATTCTCTTGTAAGTGAGGAAAGACTCAGAGAGGCCAAAATGATTTCCCCAAAGTCATATAGCTAGCCGGTGAAAAAGGCAACTTCTGCCCCAGGTGGTCTGTTCCCTGATGAGGCCAAGGTAACAATTAGAAGAACCTTGCCCAGTTGTCCCTCTGGGCACATGCTCTCTAGCTCCTGAGAGGTGAGCCAGGTCAGCTAATGGTTTCATAGTGAAGACTATGGTCCATAGCCTTAAGCCCTAGGTGTTCACCAGAGGAAACCAAGTGTCCTGAACTCTGGTTCACACACAAACACAAAAAGAAATACAGTCTGTGCAAATAAGTACGAGTGGACACAACTAACCATGTCAGAGTATTTGAACACCTACCTGTTCATCTTGAACACTACTGTATATCTTATCCCTAAAAAACGTGCTTGTTTGGCCCATATTGGTTGCTCATAAATACTTGTTGAGTGAACAAATAGCTAAAGGAAGAGAATGGGACAAAGGCAAATACCGAGCAAAGACTGGGGTTAAGTGGATGACAAGGACAGTACGTGGACATGGACCTAGGAAAGGGAGAAGGTAAGTGGTCTTAGAGAAGCTGGCTGAAAATTTTCATACAATAAAACTGCAGTAATTTTGACTTAATAAATTTGGTCTGAAATTGGCCTCTTCATTATCAATGAGTTGAATGACTAAGGGAAGAGGGAAGACACCGTTTTGGTAAAATTTTACAAGTATATTCAGGATTATTGAGACAAAGATCAAGAAACAACTAAATTTTAAATTCCTATTTTTAAAAATTGACACAGGCTTCCTAAGAACCTTTATCAGGACCAATGTATTAGCCTAATTCATACCAATAAGTATGTCTAAAAGAAGAAAAGAACCTTTTGTAAACTTATTTTGGCCTTTTTTATTAAAAGAAGAAGGAGGAGGAAGAAGAAGAGGAGGGGGAGGGAGAGAAGGAAGAGGAGAAAAGTTGGTCCTTCACTTAGTCTGAATTAATTTATTATAGCTAATGGAATAATTCTTGTTTCTGTCTGTATTAAGAGAGTTCCAGTCCTTCATTTCAGCCTTATGTTGCTCCCTTCATCTTCTGGCATACTGCTGCCGTCATTCTTACATGGAACGGTTGCTTTTTGGGTGTGCCCTGCTCTTCAGGCAGCTCTCAGCTGTTGCTAAAACATCCTTGCGCTGTGGTGACTCCAACTTCCCTTTACCTCTCCAACGCAGTAGGTTTTATAATCAATTTGTTCCACATTTTGAGTGTTGCAGGGGTGTGTCCAACCTTTTGGTGTCTCTGGGCCACACTGGAAGAAGAGTTGTCTTGTGCCACACATTAAATACATGGTGACACATAATCACAAAAAAATCTCATATTTTAAGTAAATTTATGATTTCGCGTAAGGCTATGTTCATAGCCATCCTGAGCCATATGTGGCCTGTGGGCCAGAGGTTGGACACCCCAGGACCAGAAATTAAATGTATGCTCTTAATCAAAACATGACATACAGAATACAATATTTAGCTGCAGCTTTCTTTAAAAATCACAAAGAAAATATTTCCCAAGAGAATTAAGATCCCTCTTTTTCCTTAATGAAGAGAAAGTTAGCATTTTATCCAATGAAAACCATAATTCTTATGATATGTCTACTGTACCATGTGTCTTCTGATATGTCTTAAGTAAAACCATGTAACACATTTTAAAACAAATTTTGCTAATAGTTCCCTGTTTGCTTGCTTGTTTTTCTTTTTGTTTAAACCTGGAAGGTTTATTCTTTTTAAATCAGAACACAAGAACATAGATTATAGTTATAGCTCGAAGGGAAAAATTGTGCTGACCCTTTAACCCATACTATAGTTTTCAGGAATTTGTTTTCAATATATATAGGTTTAAGTTCCAACAGATTACATAAAAGCCTTAATTTTTATGATCGTCAATGGTAAGTTTTTCAAAAAATGAATCCTTTATCCTTTCACTTTGATTTGAAAGTTCTTTGTTTGCTTTTTTGTTTTTGTTTGAGTGTAGAACTTAGACCTCTATGTTTTCAGTGTGAATCAGCCGGACTCAGTCCAGTTGCTCTGGATGGAACCTCCAGCACAATGTTGGACAGCCAGAGTGAGAACAGGCATTCTTGTCTTATTCCTGATCTTAGGGGGAAAGCAGTCTTTCACAATTAAGTATGATGTTATTAATGTAGGTTTTTCATAGATGCTCTTTCTAGGGTTGAGGGATTTCCCTTTTATTCCTAGATTGCTGAGAGTTTTAAACCAGAATGGAGGTTGGATGTTTTAAATACTTTTTCCGTATCTACAGAGATGAACATACGGTTTCTCTTGTGTCGCATGTTAGTGTAATCAAATGTTAAACTAACCTTGCGTTCCTGGAATAAAAGTTACCTGGTCACAGTGTATTTTCCTTTTCGTAGTTAGCTAGATTAGATTTGAGGTGCAGTGGAAGTGAGTACCCCTGCACTCACAGGCTGAATTGTGTCTCCCTTTCTTGGTGCCTCATTGACCTCTGGCACTGGGCAGATCCTGCATGAAAGATAAGTGGCTGAGTGCCGGCTGCCTCCTCTTGACCCATGTCTGGGGCATTCAGGAGGCAGAGCCAGGAGCCTCACGATGCTGCTGTAGAGCATAGCCAACAGAGCACAGGCTTTGCACCCCCTGCAAGCTGTGTTGCCCTGGAAAAGATACTTTTGTTTTATGTGCCTCAGTTTCCCCACCAATAAAATGGGATAATAGTACTACTGGTTGTGAAGATTGGATTAGATAGTGAATGTAAAGTATTTAGCATTGTTCCTTAAAGGGAGCAAAATGACTAGGAAGGTTTAGTAATTATTACTTTACTTTTTTTTTTTACAAGGGCTTTGTGACCCACAATAGTTAACGACTGGCCATAACTATTACAACAGGACCCCATTCACAGCCTCGTTTATTTCTTCCTCCCACTCCCCTTGCTGTGATTTTTGGTAGCAAGACACTTCCGCAGAAGCAGTGGCATAGAGAAGATGGTACAGTTTACAAGAGCTCTCAGTGCCTCCACCCTTTCTCCAAAGCCCATCTCAGAAAACAATAAGAATGGGCTCTGGCTTACAAACCCACTCCTCCTGGGGCACCACCAGACAACCATGTACCTGCCCTAGCCTTGTCTTGGCCTTTGGTGAGACGTATCCCTTTTCCTTTCCTAATTTCAAAAAACTATTTCCTACCCCAGGTACAATGTGAGTACCACGTAAAGCCCCTAGCTTACCAGGGCTGCTGCTAGCACATACAAGTACCCTAGTATAAATTAGAAAAAGGCATCTCTTCCTCAAGTCATGTTCCTTCCACTTTGTTAGAAGATAGTTTACTGTCCTTGCACAGTGCAAAACCTACATAACCATATGTGGCAACCCTGTGGCTTGTACTCAGAATATTCATCTCTGTTCCTCTTTAGGTCCTGAAGCACCTACGTCACCTAAACTTTACCAACAATATGGGTGAACAGGTGACTTTTGATGAATGTGGTGATTTGATGGGAAACTATTCCATCATCAACTGGCACCTCTCCCCAGAGGATGGCTCCATTGTGTTTAAGGAAGTCGGATATTACAACGTTTATGCCAAGAAAGGAGAAAGGCTCTTCATCAATGAGGAGAAAATCCTGTGGAGTGGGTTCTCCAGAGAGGTATGTGCTTTCCATCAAAACACCAGATGCCTCCACCATGGCAGGAAACTGTGCTGGGTTTCAGAGGGCCTTGGACTTGTTACCACAGGACTTTAGAAAAATGAGGCCCCTTCCCTCAACTCACTCACTCTGCATCACCAGGGCTCCCTGGGAAATCCATGAGTGTTTAGTGTACAGAGAATCCTTGGAACCTGTGCCCCATGCTTATTACATTGAAATAATTTTATTCTTTACAAATCTGACTCCCTGGTTGGTTAGTTTCTTTGACTAATACTGTCTCCAACCAGAGCAAAATATCTAAGCAAACATAAATATCGCTCAAGGCAGAGGTAGTTCCTTGTGATTCAAACAGCTCAGGGCTGTGACCTGTCAACCAAAATGGCATTTTGTTTTGCTCCTTGGGAGATCTGTAACAAATAGGAAAATGTGTGTGACCATGATCAGGATCCCCTCCCCTGAATACCTCTGCATCTAAATGCCTGATTAATAACCAGAAGCCCATCACTCAGTGAACATGCACTCCAGGAGAACACACATGATATGCTGAAATGATGACCATTCTATGGTGGTTGTGTTCCAAAATGTAGCAGGCTGCTGATGACCCAGGTCCTCTGTAGAAACTACACTGGATGGGGCATCTTCTTTAACTCTCCCAAGAGGCCTGGATAAGACCCACTACGCTTCTCTTTGTATTTGCCTTTCTAGTATCACCTTTGAGCGTCTTGAACTGCTTTTTATAACATGACCAAAGATGCAACTTCATCTTTTTACCAAATGCTCTTTAGGTCAGTGGGTTTCTGATCAGTGCTACAACTCCATTGCTTCCCAATATGTAGGATAGTTACCCACGCAAAGGTCTCCAATAGATAGTGAATCTTATCCACATTGTGTGAGCCATTGAGAGCTTCTACCTCAGAGGGTGGGTTCTCAATAATGAATATGTTATGACCTTTTCCAGACAGAGATTTGGGGGCTCCAGAGTCTATATAACTGTCCATTAATTATACCCTTGTCTAAATTATCACAAGTTTCAACTGACTGAAATCGAAATTAATCAGCTATACTGCCACTAATTTCCTGCTGCTGAATCAACCAGGTTATCTTCTACCTCCATTAATGCACATAATTGTCTCTAATTGGTGTATATCTCGTCTCCCTTTCTGCATGGAAACTATTTCCTGTATAGGTTTCTATAACCCTAAAGCCCTCTACCAGCCTGTACACACCATGGGTTTGAGCACTGGTAAGTGAGTAACAGGGAATCATCATGAATTTAGTCGTTTATGTTTCTGGGATAGTTGACAGAGTTATAAATTAAATCTAATTTTTCCGTAGAAACATACCTCAAACCTAGCATACATAGGCACTCAACAAATATTAGAATCTAGTCCACTCTTTTTATCCCATGTTTTTTGTAGAAATGACCATAAAAATGCCATACATATTTAACTATGAAAAATGTATTAATAACTTCTCTACATAGCTCACAAAGTTGTTAATGAGATCAAGGAAGAAAAAGCATACTATAAACAGAATTATACTATATAAATGCAAACTAGTATTAATATTGCATTATAATATCTTAATCAATGTGTTGATTTACTTTCTAATGATGCACTTGAGAGCTAGAGGTCCTTTAAATACCTGTGTATCCGATACCCCCATTTAAAGTTGACGACACTGAGGTTCAGGGAGACAATGGTTACTTGCAAGACCAGACAGATGGTCAGTGTGAGAGCTGCGACTCAGATCCAAGTGTTCTGACTCTGGTCCCAGGGCTCCATCCCCTACACCAGTGATTTTCAACCTTTTTCATCTCATGGCAAACATAAACAAATTACTAAAATATTCTGACACACCAAAAAATATATAATAATTTTGGCCCATCTGACAAAACAAAAATAGCTATAATTTTGATTCATTCACACCAAGCGGTTTTTGGTGTTGGCTGTTGTATGCACACACACACACACTCTAAGGGAAAAGAGATCAATGCCCCTGACTAAATAGTCAAGTATTGTGTGTTTTAAAAATTCCTGTGTTACAGGACACCTCTGCTCTATACTATACTCTCCATAATTATTTCCTTTTTGTATTGCAACAAATGAGAAGGAAAAGAGACATCTTCAATGGGGACTTTGAATACAGATGGGCTTCCTTGGCCAAAATTGGATAGGCATCTTTGATGAAGCTCTTAGGAAGACTTGAAGATACTTGCTGGCTATTTGCAAAATGAATCCTTCTGGTCACTGCCTCAGCCCACTCCTTTGGTGGTGAGATTTCTCTTAGCTGAGGGATGCAGAAGTGTGCAGTAAGAGAGTTCAGAGAGTGGAATGCTACTAATCACTGACTACTATAAAGCAGGATTTGGTACAGTGAAAAGTGCAGATTTTGGAAAACTAACCTGGGTGTGGATGCCAGCTCTACAGTAAGTCACCGTATGACTTGAGCCTAATTTTTAACCATTATGAAGAACAGAAAAAGATGCATGGCAGAGACTGTTAGGGGACCCCAATATTTGTTCTCCCCCTTTTTCTTTAACAAGAGAAATCAATTTTGCCTGGGCACATGACCACCCAGAATAAAAACATTTCCCAGCCTCTCATTCAGCTAAGTGTGGCCATATGACTAAATCCTTGAAATGGAGTGAAAGTGTCAGTGTTATGTGATGGAGTTTGGGAACCTTCCTTTAAGGAAGTGTTTGCAAGGATCCTTTGCTCTCTTCATCATCCCTTCCTCAATCCTGCTTCCTGGAACCAGATGCTACCATTAAGAACTATGAGTTCTTAAGAACTATAAGAACGTGGAGTTCCATCTCAATTTGGACCACCTCCCCAGATATGAATATCTGAGAAACTGATTTCAGTGTTATACAGCCACTGTTATTTTCAGGTATTTTGCCACCCACAGACTAAACATAAGCCAAAGGGTAAGCTACTAAACTCATTTTATGAAGCTAATAAAATTTTGACAACAATATCAGACAAGGGTAAAGCAAAAAAATGCAATTGTAGATCAATCTTATTTATAAGCACAGATGCTCAAATCCTAAATAAAATATCAGCAAAGCTAGACCAGCAGTGAAAAAATATATAACATATCATGACCCAGTAGAGTTTGCAGTGAATTTACAGGAATATGATGATAACCCAATGTTACAAAGTTTATAAATGTGGCCTACTGCATTAACAGAACAAAAGAGAAAAAATCTACTATAACACAGGTGGCAAACCCAAGGCCTATGGGCCGAATCTGGCCCTCCACCTTGTTTTATCCAGCCCAGCACCTTATTGCTACCCAGCAGCAGCACTGAGCTCCTTGCCCCTGGTTAAGGAGTAGTTACATTTATACAGTCCTAAAATTACATTTGGCCCTTTGAAGGCAATCATGAGGCTGATGTGGCCCGGTGAAAATGAGTTTGACATCCCTGTACCATAAGGTCAATAGATGCAGAGAAAGCATTTGATAATATACAACACCCCTTCAGGAATAGAAGGAACTGTACTTTACCTTACCTGGATAGAGGATAGAGCAACCATCATTCTTCAATAGGAAAAATTTAGAAGTATCAATTTTTATTAGATCATCAACTGGGGTCATCACTTTTATTAGATAATCAAGTGGGTTGGTAACTCAAGAAGGATTCAAAGAAATTCTCTTAAGGTAGCTTGTTACCACAGTTGAATGGGCTAATGTATACTGACTTTAACTACATCTTTTCTGTTCCTTTCCAAGGTCTTGAGAGTCTTAGCAATCATCAGGTCCAATACTGCCATTTCTATTCCTCTTTTATTGAAAGATAATGCCAATCATCTTCAGTTCAAGTTTTTTAAAAACTCCTTGTGTAACCAGGTATTTCTTCCTGATAGAAGCAATTATAATGATTTCATTGCTTTCCACATGTTTAACTTTATGAGATGTCTCCAATGCAAGCAGGTTGGTGGGGGGAGGGAAAGAATCCTATTAAAGAAACAGTTTGGAAATAGTATGAGTCCTATTATGTACTGTGCATTATGCAAGTCTTTTTACCTGGGGCTACAAAGATGAGTAAGACCTACCTGTAAAAACACATGCTTTTGCAAGACAAACTTTATCTTATGGCATACTTAATATCTCTGATACACATAACCTGTTAAGATCTAAATACTAATAATTTCCAAGAGGAAGTTCTCAGTAGCTTGGCATGGTGAGAGAATGAGATGGAAGCAGAGTTCCTGAAGTGGTGAAGCAATGTTAAATTGGACAAAACTGCCAAAAACGACATTCTAAAATCCTGGAAATCAATAGAGGCATAACACAAAAGGTGAAATGGTTTTTTAAGAAAAATCAAAGAGGACAGATCCAAGATGGCAGCAGAGTAGGTAGAAGCTACAATCACCTCTCCCCCCAGAACTAAACTGGAATTACAACTAAAATATAGAACAATCAACCTGAATAACCAGCTGAAGACAAGCTGAATAGAAGTCTTATAACCAAAACTTTATAGAAGCCACATCAAGACTGGTGGGAAGGATGGAGAGACAATAAGGCCTGGCCCTACTCCCATGGGAACTAGCTGAGATCCCAGAGGGATATTGTAGCTGCAAATGTTCCACATGGGGTGTCAACTCCACAATGGGGTCCTCAGCCCAGAGCACCAGAGCCAAGAAGAGTCACCCACATGATATCTGGCTGTGAAAATCAACAGGGATTCTGTCATGCAGGGAGAGATGAGAGTCTGCTAGAAACACAGGCACACTCTTAAAACGCCAACACACAAAATCTCATTTTCAGCCCCTCACCCTGGGCTCTGGCAGAGGAAGGGAGGACCAGACCATAGTAGTGTGAGGAGAGACTGGGGTTTGTGGCTCTAGGGAGAGAGTTGAAGGAACAGCCACCAGGATCCCTGTGTGAGTCCCTCTCCCATACCACCTGCAGACACCATCTTTCTTGGGTGCAGCACTCCCCTCCTTATGGCATCAGCCTGGGGAAATGCAATAGCCCCACCCTCTAGACTCCCTGTCACCCCACCCTGTGGAGTTCACACCCTGCTGAGGAGTCAGCTGCCTGGGGAGGGATATGGAAGTTGGGGCAGACTGAGGGGGTATCATGACTGAGCTGTGTGGCTCTGGGGCAGAGACTATCTTCCCTTCTTTCCTCAAGCCTGACCAGCACTTGTCCTCAAGGGAGATCTGCTAGCCCCAGCCTCTTGACTCTCCTGTATTCTGCCCTGCTGAGCTCAGGCTCTGGGCAGAATCTGGGACAGACTGAGTTGTGTGGCTCTAGAACAGGGGCCATTGTCTCCTCACATGGCAGACCAGGGCAGAGCTCTCCCTTCACATGGTCAAATATTGGTCTGTTTGGGCCTCAAAAACTCTGCTAGCTTCACCCTGATGGCTTCCTGAGACCCCACCCCACCACAGAGATCTGTAGGCACCCAGCAGATAGCATGTAGACTTGGTATGTGCTGGGACTTTTGCTGAGTGACCTCAGACTCAACACCAACAGAGATTGAACCTGTATCAATCTGGTGAACACCACTCGTTGCTACCTGGTGACTCACTGAGAATCTTTGTCATGCAACTTGAGTACTGCCAGAGGCCACTTCAGTGACTGAGCCTAACAGGCAGTCAGCAGGTGGAGGCAGGCAGGGGCAAATGGAGGTGGATCTCAGGGTGCCTTGAGCCTTTTGTTGACCTTCCCTCAGACTCAGTGCTGGTGGAAACTGGCCTTGGTGCACAGCTTGGTCCTTTCCATGCACAGCCAGACAGCCACTAACTTACTAACACACAGTTAGTAAGCCACTAACTGTGAATTGCTTTGTAGCTTCAAAAAGTTTGCCCAGGGCCATCCACAGGGCAATGTCTGAATTGACCTGTGCCAGAGTCCTTCCCAAGAGGTTTAAGAATCAACACACCCAGTGGCCAGCTTCAGCATTAGAGAAGGATCCAATTAGCTTCACAGGTGGCATATCCAAGGGGAGATCTCAGCAGGCACCAGACGTTGCTGAGGGAAATTCTGGTTAATGTGGTCAGCACCTGCACAGCAGCTCATAATCTGTGTTGGAGGTCAAATCTCACAGTTAGCCAGCTTGAGAGTAAAAACCACCCACCAACAGGCCAATAACAGTCAAGACTCAAATACAATAGGAGGGCCCACATAACCCACACAATAGGCACTGCTGGAACACCCAGATCAGGTGATCAAGGAGATTGTACCGGTGGGTCACACATGACAACTACAACATGAGGCCACCCTACCAAGAGTGGGAGTCATAGCAGATCTGTATAAGATATAGAGCCAAACACAGAGACACAGCCAAAATGGGAAGACAAACAAACATACCCCAAAGGAAATAAAAAGGGAAATCTCCAGAAAAGTAGCTAAATGAAATGGAGACAAGCAATTTACCAGTTATAGAAGTTAAAAAAATGGTTATAAGGATGCTCAAGAAACTTAATGAAAACTAAAACAGCATGAAAAAAATATATATAAACAATGATAAACCACCAGCTACAATATCTAAAATGAAGAATACACTAGAAGGTAAACAGTAGGTTGAATGAAGCAGAGGAATGAATCAGCTCTTATAAGGGAGCTTCCATAAGATTATCAGCTGATTCCTCAAAAAAAAAAAAAAAAACATTTCAGGCCAGAAGGGATTGACATAAAGTATTCAAAGTGATGAAAAGAAAGGACCTACAACCAAAACTACCTTACTCACCAATGCCATCATTTAAAATTGAAGGAGTAATAAAGACCTCCCCAGACAAGAAAAAGCTAAGGGAGTTTATTATCACCAAACCAGTATTACAAAAAATTATAAAGGGTTTTCTTTAGGAAGAAGGAGGAAAAAAACAGTAACATACTCATAAAGAATAAAATGGCAACAAATTTGTACCTAACAATACTCACTTTAAATGTAAGTGGCTTAAATGCTCCAATCAAAAGCCCTAGGGAAGCTGAATGGATAAGAAAACAAGATCTATACATACGCTGTCTCCAAGAGACCCACCTCAGAACAAAAGATACATACCGACTAAAGTAAAGGTATGGAAAAAGATATTTCATGCAAATGGAAATGAAAAAAAGAAGCTAGGGGGAGCTTTTGAGATTTTGCTCCCTAGCATGTTGTCAGTTTGGCTTACCTAATCTCATAAAAATTCAAGACAAAACACTTCTGGCTAAGATGGAGGCATAGATAGATACACTGTGCCTCCTTGCACAACCAAAAGAAGAAAAACAATAAATTTAAAAACAACAAAATACCAGAACTGACAGAAAATCGAACTGTATGGAAGTCTGACAACCAAAGAGCAAAAGAAGAAACATTCATCCACACTGGTAGGAGGGGCAGAGATGGGCAGCCAGGTGGAGAGGAATCTTGACAAAGCAGCAGCTGAAGGACCGGGGTGGGCAAGGAGGTAGCTGGCAGACTGGGTGAGATGGCGGTTGGCAGAGTGGGCAGTCCCACATTTGTGTGGAGATAAACCAGGAGGAACAACTGGGGAGCAAGATAGACTGTGCAAACCAGAGTTCCAAGGCAGGGAAATACAGCCTCAAAACCCCTGATTGAAAAGACCTGTGGCAGTTGAGGCAGTGGGAGAAACTCAGAGCCTCATAGGACAGTTCATTGGAGAGAACCACAGGGTCCTAGAATGTATACAAGCCCACCCACCCAGGAATCAGCAGCAGAAGGGCCCAATTTGCTTGTGGGTAGCAGGGGAAGTGACTGAAAGCTGGCCCAGAGCTGAGCAATGAGCACTGTTCTCTCTCAGAGCCCTCTACCATGAATGGTGCAACCATGCAGTGACGTTGGATGCCCAGTCCTGGCGAATACCTAAGACTCTGCTCCTTACTACATAACAAGCACACCGAGACAGAAAAAAAATGGCCCAAATAAAAGAACAGATCAAAGCCCTGGAAAAAATACAACTAAGCAATGAAGAGATAGCCAACCTATCAGATGCACAGTTCAAAACACTGGTCATCAGGATACTCACAGAAATGGTTGAGTATGATCACAAAATAGAGGAAAAAGTGAAGGCTATGAAAAGTGAAATAAAGGAAAATGTACAGGGAACCAACAGTGAAGGGAAGGTAATCAGGACTCAAATCAATGGTTTGAGGCAGAAGGAAAAAATAAACATTCAACCAGAAAAGAATGAAGAAACAAGAATTCAAAAAAAAATGAGGAGAGGCTTAGGAACCTCCAGGACATCTTTAAACATTTCAACATCTGAGTCATAGGGGTGCCCCACAGAGAAGAGGAAGACCAAGAAATTGAAATTTTATTTGAACAAATAATGAAGGAGAACTTCCCCAATCTGGCAAAGGAAACAGACTTCCAGGAAGTCCAGGAAGCTCAGAAAGTCCCAAAGAAGTTGGACCCAAGGAAGCACACACCAAGTCACATCATAATTACATTACCTGAGAATAAAGATAAGGAGAGACTCTTAAAAGCAGCAGGAGAAAAGGAGAGAGTTACCTACAAAGGAGTTCCCATTAGACTCTCAGCTGATTTCTCAAGAGAAACCTTGCAGGCAAGAAGGCACTGGAAAAAAAGTACTCAAAGTTATGAAAGTCAAGGACCTACATCCAAGATTAGTCTATCCAGCAAAGCTTTCATTTAGAATGGGAGGGCAGATAAAGTGCTTCCCAGATAAGGTCAAGTTAAAGGAGTTCATCATCACCAAGCCCTTATTATATGAAATGTGAAAGGGACTTATCCAAGAAAAAGAAGATCAAAAATATGAACAATAAAATGACACAAACTCACAACTATCAACAACCGAACCTAAAAACAAAAGCAAACTAAGCAAACAACTAAAGCAGGAACACAATGACAGAAATGGAGGTCACATGGAGGGTTATCAGCGGGGAAGGGGAGGGGAGAAAATGGGGGGAAAGGTACAGGGAATAACTAACATAAATGTTAGGAAAAAAATTGACAGGGGGAGGTTAAAAATAGTATAGGAAATGTAGAAGCCAAAGAACTTATATGTATGACCCATGGACATGAACTAAGGAGTGGCGGATGTGGGCAGGAAGGGAAATGCAGGGCGGAGTGGAATAAAAGGGGGAAAATAGGACAATTGTAATAGCATAAGCAATAAAATGTATTTTAATTTTTTTAATTCAAGAAAAAAAAGAAAGCTGGGGTGGCAAACCTTATATCTGAATAAACAGACTTAAGACAAAGGCTATAAAAAGAGACAAATAAGAACACTACATAAAAATGAAAGAGTCAACAAGCAAGCAAAATGTAACCAGAGACATTGAAATTAAGAACAAATTGACAGTAACCAGAGGGAAGGTGGGAGGGAAAAATGGGGGGGAAAGGGGGAAGGGTTGTCAAGGAACATGTATAATAGACACGTGGACAAAGCCAAAGGGGGGTAGGATGGAAGGGGGGAGGTAAGGATTGCTGAGGTGCAGGGAGTGGTGGAGAGAAAATGGAAAAATGGAGACAACTGTACTTGAACCACAATAATAAAGAAGACTAAAAGAAGAAAGAAAGAAAGAAAGAAAGAAAGAAAGAAAGAAAGAAAGAAAGAAAGAAAGAAAGAAAGAAAGAAAGAAAGAAAGAGGAAAGAAAGAAAAAGAAAGAAGAAAGAAAGAAAGAAAAGAGAGAGAGAGAGAGGGAGAGAGGGAGAGAGAGAGAGAAAAGAAAAGAAAAGAAAAGAAAAGAAAAGAAAAGAAAAGAAAAGAAAAGAAAAGAAAAGTAAAGAAAAGAAAGAAGAAAGGAAAGAATCCAACAAGAGGATATAATTCTTTTTTTGATTTTTTTTTTCCAATTACAGTTGTTCCCATTTTTTCCCCATTACTCTCCCCTGCCCTGCGCACATCCCTCTCCCACATTGAATTCTCCCCCCTGTTGTTCTCGTCCATGGGTCCTTTACACTTATTCCAAGTTCCTTGACTTGACCCTTTCCCTTCTTTCCCCTGTTATCCCACTTCCCCCACCCCTTGGGTCACTGTCAGTTTGTCTTTATTTCTACATCTATAGTTCTCTTTTGCTCGCTTGTTTGTTTTGTTGGTTAGCTTCCACTTATAGATGAGATCATATTGTATTTGCCTTTCATTGCCTGGCTTATTTCACTTAGCATAATGCTCTCCAGTTCTATCCATGTCGTTGTGAACAGTAGGAGCTCCTTCTTTCTTTCTGCTCCGTAGCATTCCATTGTGTAAATGTACCATAGTTTTTTGATCCACTCATTTACTGATGGGGTTGCTTCCAATACTTGACTATTGTAAATTGTGCTGCTATGAACACTGCGGTGCATACGTTCTTTTGGATTGGTGTTTCAGGGTTCTTAGGGTATAATCCCAGCAGTGGAATTGCTGGGTCAAAAGGCAGTTCCATTTTTAGTTTTCTGAGGAAATTCCATACTGTTTTCCACAGTGGCTGCACCAATCTGCAGTCATTGGTATTTTACTAGGGATTGAGTTGAGTTTATAAATTGCTGTGGGTAGTATGGAGATTTTGATAATGTTAATTCTTCCAATTCATGAACACTGTACATGCTTCCATTTGTTTGTGTCTTCCTTAATTTCTTTCTTCAGTGTTGTGTAGTTTTCTGAGTATAGGTTTTTCACCTCCTTGGTTAGGTTCATTCCGAGGTACTTTATTTTTTCTTGTTGCTATATCAAATGGGACTTTTTCCCTAATTTCTAGTGGTTGCACCAGTCTGCAATCCCAACAACAGTGCACTAGGGTTCCCTTTTCTCCACAACCTCTCCAACACTTCCTGTTTGTTGCTTTGTTTATGATGGCCATTCTGAATGGTGTGAAGTGGTATCTCATTGTGTTTTTAATTTGCATCTCTCTGATGGATACTGAGCATCTTTTCATATGTCTCTGGACCCTCTGTATGTCCTCCTTGAAGAATTGTCTGTTCAAGTCCTTTGCCCATTTTTTAATTGAGTTGCTTGTCTTCCTGGAGTGGAGTCATGTGAGTTCTTTATATATTTTGGAGATCAAACCCTTGTCTGAGGTATCATTGGCAAATACATTTAGCCATACAGTTGATTCTCTTTTCATTTTAATGCTGTTTTCTAATAATGGGGATTGCATTGAGTCTATAAGTAGCTTTGGGTAATATGGACATTTTGATGATGGTAATTCTTCCAATCCATGAATACAGTATACACTTACATTTATTTCTGTGTCTTCCTTAATTTCTTTCTTCAGTGTTGTGCAATTTTCTGAGTACAGGTCTTTTACCTCCTTGGTTAGGTTTATTCCTAGGTACTTCATTTTTCTTGTCACTATATCAAATGGGATTTTTTTCCTAATTTCTGTTTCTGATATTTCATTGTTTGTGTACAAACATGCCTTTAATTCCTGAGTATTGACTTTGTATCCTGCTGTTTTGCCACCCTCACTTATTAGGTCTAGTAGCTTTTTGGTGGAGTCTATAGGGTTTCCTATGTACACTCTCATGTCACCTGCAAACAATGACAGATTTCCTTCTTCCTTTCCAATTTGGATGTCTTCTATTTCTCTTTCTTGTCTGATCGCTGTGGCTACAACTTCCAATACTACGTTAAATAGAAGTGGTGAAACTAGACACCCTTCTCTTGTTCCTAATATTAGGGAGAAAGCTTTTAGTTTTTTCCTGTTGAGTATGATATTGGCTGTAGCTTTCTTGTATACATCCTTCACTATGTTGCAGTATACTCCCTCTACCCCCACTTTGCTGAGTGTTTTTATCGTTACCGGGTACTCTGCCTTGTCAAAAACTTTTTCCTCATCTATTGATAGGATCATGTGAAATTTGTCTTCCTTTTTTTATGTGATGTATTATATTTATTTATTTGCAAATATTGTACCATCGTTGCATCCCTGGGATGAATCCCACTTGATTATTGTGTGTGATCTTTCTAATATATTGCTGTATGCGGTTTGCCAATATTTTGTTGAGGATTTTAGCATCTATGTTCGTCTGCAATATTGGCCTATAGTTTTCTTTCTTTGTTGTGTCTTTATCTGGTTTTCGGAGTAGGAGGATGCTGGCCTTATAAAAAGAGTTTGGGAGTATTCTGTCTTCTTGGATTTTTTGGAATAGTTTGAGAGGGAAAGGGGTTAGCTCTTCCTTGAATGTTTTGTGAAATTTTACTGTGAAACTGTCTAGTCCAGGGCTTTTGTGTGCTGGGAGTTTTTTGATTACTGCTTCAATTTCACTAGCTGTTACTAATCTGTGTAGGTTTTCTGCTTCTTCTTCATTCAGTTTTGGAAGATTATATGTTTCTAGAAGTTTGTCTATTTTACCCAGGTTTTCAAATTTCTTAGCATATAGTTCTTTGTAGTAATTTCTTACAGTCCTTTGTATTTCTTTGGTATCATCTGTAATCTCTCCTCTTTCATTTCTCATTTTGTTTATTTGGGCCCTCTCTCTTTTTTTCTTGATGAGTCTGGTTAAAGGCTTGTCGATTTTTGTTTATCTTTTCAAAGGACAAGCTCCTGGATTTATTAATCCTTTAATTGTTCTTTTAGTCTCTGTGTCATTTAGTTCTGCGCTGCTCTTGGTTATTTCCTTCCTTGTACTCACTCTGGGCTTTGTTTATTATTTCTCCAGTTCTTGTAGATGTAGGGTTAGATTGTTTAATTGAAATTTTTCCGTGTTTTTTAGGTCAGCCTGTATTGCTATAAACTTCCATTTCAGGGCTACCTTAATGCTGTGTCCCGTAAGTGTTGGACTGTTGTGAATTCATTTTCATTGTTTCCAGAAACTTTTTGATTTCTTCCTTGATCTCATTCTTAACCCATTCATTATTTAATAACATTTTATTCTGTCTCCAAGAATTTGACTGTTTTTGATTTTTTCCTTGAAATTGGCCTCTCACTTCAGGCCCTGGTAATTTTAGAAAGTGCTTGATATGATTTCAGTTTTCTTGTTTTGTGTCCTGTTGTGTGGTCTATGTTTGAAAATGTTCCATATGATTTGACAAGAATGTGTATTTTGCTTCTTTGGTTGAACTGTTCTGTATATATCAATTAAGTCCATTTGATCTAGAGCATGGTTCAGTGCCACAATATCCTTGTTGATTATTTGTTTGGAAGATCTATCCATTGTTGCCGGTGGGGTGTTAAAATCCTCTAGTATAAGTGTGTTGCTGTCTGTATCTTTCTTGATGTCCTCCAATATCTTCCTTATATATTTTGGTGCTCCTATGTTGGGTGCATATAGTTTACAATGTTTATGTCTTCTTGATGTATTCCTTCCTTGAGTATTATGAAGTGTACTTCTGTGTCTCTTTTTATAGCTTTTGTTTGAAATCTATTTCGTCTGATATAAGTATTGCTACCTTGGCTTTTTTTTCTGGTCCATTTGCTTGGATTTTTTTTTCCAACCCTTCACTTTCAGTCTATGTAGGTCTTTTGTTCTGAGGTAGCTGTCTTGTAGGCAGCATATGTGCGGGTCATGTTTTCTTATCCATTCAGCTAACCTATGTCCTTTGATTGGAGCATTTAATCCATTTACACTTAAGTTTATTATTGATAGGTACTTATTCATTGCCATTTTCCACTTTGTAACTGTGTTCACCTCTCTCTCTCTCTCTCCCCCTTTCTCTTTATGTTCTTAAAGCAGTCTTTTTAGCATGTCTTGCAATTCTGATTTGGTTGAGGTGTATTCTTTAGCCTCTTTTGTCTGGGAAACTCCTTATTTCACCTTCCATTTTATTTGAGAGCCTTGCTGGATAGAGTAGTGTCAGTTGCAGGCCTTTCCTTTTCATCACTGGGGATATTCCTTGCCATTCCCTTCTGGCTTGTAGTGTTTCCTTTCAGAAGTCAGCTGCTAGCCTTATCGGGGCTCCCTTGTATGATACTTCCTGTTTCTCCCTTGCTGCCTTTAAGATTCTCTCTTTGTCTTGGAATTTTGCCATTTTATTTATGATGTATCTTGGAGTGGGCCTCCTTGGTTTCTCCTTGACTGGGACCCTCTGTGCTTCCTGGACTTGTGTGACTTCTTCTCTCATCCAATTAAGGAAGTTTTCTGTCATTACTTTTTCAAACAGGTTTTCTATCCCTTGCTTCTCTTCTTCTCCTTCTGGTATCCCTATTATATGGATATCATTATGTTTTATGTTGTCCTGCAGTTCCCTTAACCCCTCTTCATTTGTTTTTAGTTTCTTTCCTTTTCTTGCTCTTTCTGCAAGTTTTTTTTCTACCTTGTCCTCCAGTTCACTGATTCAATCCTCTGCTTCATCTAGCCTGCTTTTGATTCCTTATACTCTGTTCTTCAATTCAGAATTCAGAAACTGAATTCTTCATTTCCTCTTGGCTCTTGTTGATAGTTTCTATGTACTTTTTCATGCCAGTGTAGTTCACAGTAAGTTCCTTTCCGCTGCCCTGTAGTTCCTTGTAATTCTCACTGAGCTCATTGAGCTTCCTTATAACCATTGTTTTGAACTCCATATCTGATAGTTGACTTGCCTCTATTTCTTTTAGCACTGTTTATGGGGATGCCTCCTTTCCTGTCACGTGGGGATCATTTCTTTGTCTTCCCAATGTTTGTGAGACTCTTGTTTGCTTTTGCTTCTTAAATGGGTCTGTTTTGACTCCCTGAGTTTGTGATCTGAACTTCTATGGTAGGAGATCTGTGAGATTCAGTGGTGCAGTCTCTTTGATCTCCTGAACTTGATGCTCTTGGGATGCCCTTTTTGCCATTTATTTTGGCCCTCTGCTTGTAATTGGGTTTTCATTGTTGTTTGGTTTTTCTTTGATGGGTCCTTCCCTCCAGCTGATTGACTAAGAGTCACTTTACCTACCAGGTCTTGTACACTGTTGTGCAGGTGCTGCCAGAACAAAACCACACAGCACAAGAAACATACCCAATCCCACAAAAATAACTCCCTCCCACAATCCCACTATTAACAGTAAGTGAACCAGTATTAATAAGGGTATAAAGAGATTATGACTATTATAAGAATGGGGAAGTGAATATGAGATGATTAACTGAAAGAAAAATGATCTTGAGAGGGTATAGGGAGGAACACTAATAAGAGTAGGGAATCAGAGCACTGCAAAGACAGAGAGTAAAATTTCCATCATAAATAGAAGAGGGAATGAAGAAGGAAGAATGAAGTAGAAGGGAAGCATATAGTATTAGGATTGAACAGAAATTTTAAAAAATAAAGTGAGAGAGAGAAAGAAAAAGGATAAAAAAGTAAATAAATAATTAAAAAATAGGAACCAAATTGGAGAAAATGATGTACCACAGCACTATCAAGAACAAATGAGCTAAGATTAATATAGGTGGGATGGTAATAAGGTGGGGGGGGAGAAAACTTAAGAGATATCTAGAGGAAAGGGAAGTGATTTTGAGATGAGAGGGAGGAAATACTAACAGTGAAGAATGAAACCAGGCTATCACAGGGAAAAATTAAAATTTGAGATAAAAAAGGGGTAAAATGAAGGTAGAATGGAGTAGGAGAGGGGAATAGTAAAATTTTGAGATTTCAAATACAAAAATACTGAAGATCTAGAGATAAAATTGAAAAAAAAATGCAATAACAACTATTCTATCCACAACCAACTAGCAAAGAATGATAAATGTGAAGAGATAACATGGATATTTTAAGAGCAGAAATAAGAATGTGAGATGACCATTGACAAGAAAATCGGTTTTGAGAGGCTAGATGGGGGAGAAACAGTAAGAGTGCATAAAGGAAACAAGTTCTAGCAAGATAAAGCAAAATTTAAAATGAAAATAAGAGGAAAGAAGAAGGTAAAATGGGGTAAGAAAAAGGAGTAGCAAAATATGAGAATGGAAATAAACTATAATATAAATTCTAGTGACTTAATATGCACAGACTTGAAGGACAAGAAATGAATGTTAAAAAAACTATGCAGGAAAGAAAATATTGCAAATCATGGAATAGACCACAGCGGATTTCATCTCAGTAGCATCTGGTATTTACCACTACTTTTTCTTTCTGGATCTGCCTCTTGTGATGTCAGATGGTATCCCAGTCTGACCTTACCCAGCCTGTTCAAGACTTCCAGTAATCTACTATCTGTGGCTAACTCCTTCAGTTGTTAATCTAGTCAATCTATAATCAGCAGTCAGACTTAAGCACCACAGGATGGGGCAGAGTAACTCCTGGGGGCAGGGCTACTACTTCCCCTGAGGCTGATGCCACTCAAAGGGGAGTGGTTCTGACTGAGCAAGATGGCTCCTAAATATGGGGGATGACTCAGCACAGGGATCCTGGAGGCTGCTTTCTCAGTTCTCTCCTTTTAACCAAATCCATCAAGAAAAAAAGAGAGAGGATCCAAATAATAAAATAAAAAATGAAAGAGAAGTAACAACTGGCACTAAAGAAATCAAAGGATTATGAAAAAATGTTATGAATAACTACATGCCAACAAATTGGACAATCTGTATGAAATGAATAAATTCCTAGAAACATACAATCTTTCAACCCTGAATCAGGAAGAATCAGACTACCTGAATAGACCTATTACAACTAATGAAATTGAAAGAGTAATCAAAAAAATTCCCAATACACAAAAGTCCTGGATCAGATGGCTTCCCCAGTGAGTTCAAAGAAGAACTAACACCTACCCTTGTCAATATATTTCAGAAAATTCAAGAGGAGGGAAGACTCACAAGCCCAATTTACAAGGCTGGCATTATTCTAATTCCAAAACCCGTAAAGACACTACAAAGAAAGAAAATGATAGGCCAATATCCCTGATGAACATAGATGCTAAAATTCTCAAAAAAATATTAGTAAACCACATCCAGCAATACACTTAAAACATCATACACCATGATTGAGTGGGATTTATTCTGAGGGTGCAAGGTTGGTAAAATATCTGCAAATCAATAAATGTGATATACTACATAAACAAAGTGAAGGATAAAAACCACATGATCATGTCAACAGATGCAGAAAAAGCATCTGATAAAATCCAGCACCCATTTATGATAAAAACTCTCAGCAAAGTGACAAGAGAGGAAACATGCCTAAACATAATAAAGGCCATATATGACAGACCCATAGCCAATATCATACTCAAAGGCGAAAACTAAAAGTGTTTCCCTTAAGATCAGGAATAAGACAAGGATGTCTGCTTTCACCCCTGTTATTCAACATAGTACTGGAAGGCCTAGCCACAGAAATCAGAACAGAAGAAAAAAAATAAAAGGCATCCAAATTGGAAAGAGGAAGTAAAACTGTGTTTATGTGCAGATAACATAATACTGTATATAGGGAACCCTAAAGATTCCACCAATAAACTACTAGAACTGATAAATAAACTCAGTGAAGTTGAAGAATACAAAATAAATATCTAGAACTCAGTTGCATTTTTATAAACCAATAATGAACTATTTGAAAGGGAAACTGAGAACACAATCCCATTACAATTGCATCCAAAAAATAACTAGGAATAAATTTAATCAAGGATGTAAAAAAGACCCATGATCAGAAAATTGTAACACATTGAAAAAATAAACTGAAGAAAATACAAATAACTGGAATCGCATACCATGTTCATGGAAAGGAAGAATTAACATCATTAAAATATCCATACTACCCAATTTCTATCAAGATACCAATGGCATATTTCACAGAACTAGAACAAATAACCCCCAAAATTATGTGGAACCACAAAAGAACCCGAATAGCAACAGCGATCTTGAGAAAGAAGAACAAAGTTAGAGGAATCACACTACCAGATATCAATCTATATTACAAGGCCTTCATAATAATCAAGACCTAAGAACAGACATATAGACCAATAGAACAGAACAGAGGACCCAGAAGTAAACCCATGCCTGTATGGTCAATATTTGACAAAGAAGGCAAGAACATACAATGGGGTAAGGACAGTCTGTTCAATTAATAGTGTTGGGAAAATTGCACTGATACATGCAAAAAAATGCAGCTACACTACCTTCTTACACCAAATACAAAAATAAACTCAAAATGAATTAAAGACTTAAATGTTAGACTCAAAACTATAAAAAAGTAGAAGAAAACATGGGCAGTAAAGTCTTGGGTATTCCTTGCAGTAATATTTTTTTGGATGCATCTCCTTGGGCAAGGGGAACAACAACAACAAAAAACCAAATGGGACTACATCAAACTAAAAAGGTTTTGCACAGCAAAAGAAACCATCAACAAAATGAAAAGACAACACAATGAATGGGAGAACATATTTGCCAATGATTCATCTGATAAGGGGTTAGTTTCCAAAATATATAAAGAACTTATACAACTCAACCTCAAAAAAAAAAATAATAATCCAATTTAAAATATGGGCAAATGACCTGAATAGACACTTCTCCAAAAAGGACATAAAGATGGCCCATACACATATGGAAAGATGATCTGCATTATTAGTCATCAGAGAAATGCAAATTAAAACCACAATGAGATACCACTTCACACCAGTCAGAATGGCCATTATCAATAAATCAACAAACAACAAGTGTTCGCAAGGATGTGGAAAAAGGGAACCCTCCTGCACTGTTGGTGGAAATGCAGATTGGTGAAACCACTGCAGAAAGCAGTATGGAGTTTCCTCAAAAACTTAAAAATGAAATTGTCTTATGACCTAGTGATTGCACTTCTGGAATATATCGGAAGAAACCTGAAACACGAATTCGAAACAATATGTGCTTCCTTATGTTCATTGCAGTGTCATTTATATACAATTATATACAATTTATATACAATTTTATACAATAGCCAAGATTTGGAAGCAGCCCAAGTGCCCATCAGTAGATGAGTGGATAAAAAAGTTGTGGTACATTTACATAATGGAATTCTACTTGGCCATAAAAAAAAAATAAAGAAAAAAAAAAGGAAATCTTACCTTTTGTGACCAGCATGGATGGACCTGGAGACTATTATGCTAAGTGAAATAAGCCGGTCTGAGAAAGACTAATATTGTATGATTTTACTTGTGTGTGGAATATAATGAACAAAATAAAAACAAGCAAAATAGAAACAGATTCATAGATAAAGAAAACAGACTGACAGCTGTCAGACTGGAGGGAGGTTGGGAGGCTGGGTGAACAAGGTAAAGGGATTAAGTAAAAAAAACAACTCATAGACACAGGCAACAATATGGTGATTACAAGAGGGAAAGGGGGTGGTGGGAGGTAGAAGAAGGTAAAGAGGGAATAAATGATGATGGAAGGAGACTTGACTTTGGGTAGTGAACACACTGCAATATATGGATGTATTACAGAATTGTACATTTGAAAACTATATAATATTATTAGCCAATGTTACCTCAATAGATTCAATAAAAAAATTTTTTAAATAATGAAACTTGGGTTTCATTTTTAAGAACAGTGATGGTCTGCAATATTTTAGCCTGGGGCAACTCTGCAATTATTTCAGATAATTTGATTGTTGACTCTTGGATTTTCTACATGGACAATATTGTCATCTGCAAATAATAATAGTTTTATTTAGTCCTTTCCAATATGTATTCCCTTATTATTTTTTTGTCTTATTCCACTTACTAGCTAAGAACTCCAGTACAGTGCTTAATAATAGTTTTGATAGTAGGCATCCTTGTCTTAAAGGAAATGCTATTAATATAGTCTCATATAGAAAGGTTATTTTTGTTACTGTTTTTCACGTTTAAGATATTTATTCCTGCCCCTTTTCATTAAGTTTTTATCACTAGTTTTTGTCAAATTTCATCAAATGTTTTGTCTTCATCTACTGATGATCATTTTTCTGTGTTAATTTATTACTGCAGTGAATGACACAGATTTTCTAATATTAAATTTGTTCACATTCCTGGCATAAACCTAACATGATCAGGGTGTGTTTACTTTTTATGTCCTTTTGAGTTTGTTTGTTCATTGTTTTAGTATTTTTTCATCTGTTTTCAAGAAGGAGAAAACAGTTGTGTACTTCCCAGATCCTTTCACATTCCTTATACTGTGTAGGCACCTCCAGGTCTTCTGTGTGTTTTTGCTTCCAGTAACCAGAACTTGCTGCTCTTTCTCAGAACACTGTTTGCAGGCTAATGGAACCCACTTTGTCTACAGGCTCAGAGAGGCAGGAGAGCCTGGAATTTGCATTTGCCTTTGATGACCCTTAACAGATGGGTGGGGTGGACGTCTGAAAGCCCTAGCCGCTCGCTTCTCCTCCGGTCAGGACTGTTCTGAGGCAAACCTTACAGTCCAGAGTTCCCCCCGGGAACCGGCAGAAGCTACCTTCTGAGGGACTTTGATCACACCCTTGCTTCTCCCCCTCCCTTCTACGTTCTACTTCCTCCATTCCCTTCCTGTTTCCATTGGGGGCACTTTCTTTATAAATCACTTGGACACAAATCCCTGTCTTAGGTCTGCTTCTGAAAACAACTTAATAAACGATATGGGACTGTAATTTTTTTCTTTTTCATACTGTTCTTGTCTGGTTTGGGAATCAGGGTTTTAGTGAGTTGGAGGGTGTTCCTTTCTCTGTATTTTTTTTTCCTAATCACTGGTAGTTTGTATAAGATTAGATTGATCTGTTCTTTGAAAATTTAGTATTACTTGTCTGTGATGAGCCTAGGATGTGAATATGTGGTGGGGGCAGAGGGAATCACATAGTTGGGTGTAGGGTTTTTGTCCCAGTCTTAGCTTTTGTTTTGGGTAGTAGTCATTAAAAAATGATGGATTAAAAGTGATTTAAACATGAACAAGTAATGATGGAAAGGGCAAGGATTATGATTAATCAAATTCTGAAGTCCACTAAGGAAATAAATAAACTATAATCTATGTTATCCAAAATTAATGTAGCCACTGCAGCTTTCTTTTGGCTAAGAATTTCCTGATACAACCTTCTAATCCATTTACCTTTAACCCCTCTACACCTGCCCTACCTGCCTCCCTCAGGATCTCAGAAATAGCCCTGTAAAGCCTAGAATAAAAGTGTAAGAAATGTAATTTTTAGAGTCTCATTTTCAAACAAATTGCCCCTCATTTCCATACCTCTCTCCTTGTGACTGTCCCTCTGTGTATAGGTCCATGTCCCTGTACCTTTTAGTTTGTCTCAAACTTTTCCTTCCATGGAGAGTAAACAGATGTTTCATTCTGGGACCCAGAGGGAATGGAAGGGGGATTAGTTAAGGATTTTGGTCATGATGTAGACCCCCAACAATTAATCTTCTGAAAGTTCCATAGATGTGTGTGTGTGTATGTGAGAGAGAGAGAGAGCAGGGTGCACATTTGCATGTTCACTCGTCAATAGACATCTCTCCCCTTCATAGACACCAGGAGGCAGGGCCTCTGGACCTTTCTCTGCCTGCAATGGGTCCAGAGTCTGCCTCACTGGTCCTTACACCCAACTCTTCCCCCTTGCATGGGTCAAAGAAGCTGTAAGACTGATTCCACAGTGGCAGCTCCTCACTCTTGTGCTCTCCATCTTCCAGGTGCCTTTCTCCAACTGCAGCCGAGACTGCCTGGCAGGGACCAGGAAAGGAATCATTGAGGGGGAGCCCACCTGCTGCTTTGAGTGTGTGGAGTGTCCTGATGGGGAGTACAGCGATGAGACAGGTAAAGCAACAGCCCTTTGTGGACACCATGTATGGCTTGGTCCACTTTGGGGCCCTGGGGTCAGTGAAGCCCCTGGAAGGGAAAGGCTAAGTTGGTGCTTAGCACCCTTTCTCATTTAACCAGGTATGTCTGAGCATCGGTGCTGGGCTGAGCCCTGAGGAGAGTGGAAAAAGAATGTTGGATGTCTTATAATACCAAAGAGCTTACAAATACACCCATTACACATCTTTCTGTTACTTTGATATGGCTTTCCAATAGTGTTTCTCTTTTCTTATAGCTCAGTGGCCCTGAATAGACAAACTTCTGTCTGTTCCAGGCTCCAGGGTTAATAGGCCATGGTAGATTGCCTGCTGGGTGCCTGGCACTGTATTTGCTGTCTTACCCACATTTTTCCTGTGCCTCAGTTTCTCCATCTGTAAAGTGGGAATTAGATGAGTTAATATTGGTAAAGCACATGGTAAGTTCTAGATAAATGTTCAATAAAAATTTTGATTGTCATATTGGAAGCAGTCTATAAATATTAACGGTAATTGTTACTATTTCATTTCATCCTCCCCACAGTAATGGGGTCACTATGGCTTCTAGGACACACAGGAGAAAGCTGAGGCTCAGACAGGTTAAGGAGCTTGACGAAGGTCATACAGCCAGTAAATGGCAGGGCCAGGATTCCCATCCAGATCTCTGACAGCAAAGCCCATGTTTCTTTTACTTACCCAAACCACGTGCTGTGAGGGACACAGCGGGGAGTTAGTAAATGTTACTGATTGAATGAGTCTGTAGCTCCCTCATTGGAAGGAAAGTCATGGTCGTGGAGTAAGGACAACACAGGTCGTATGTGCGAGATACTCTACCTTGATCTAAGAGGAAGGCTACAGTGGCTTGTCTACAAAGCCCATCCATATATCCAAAATGAGTCAGGCTGAGCTTAAATCATTCTGTAAAAAGTTGATGGACTATGTCATACCTCTGGGTAGCCACATGTCCAGCAAGATTGATCATTCTCTGCTACAAACCATCAGCAGATAGTATTTAAGAAAACATGTATACCCCCACCATATACAAAAGGGAAAAATCATAGAATCATCAGATACATAAAATTAACTAAATGTTTATGTTTAATAAATCAGGGTTCAATATACTATTTGATAATGTTAAAAAATCACATTTTTTCATCAATAAACACAATGTAACTTGACCACACCCAGTAACCTGTGTACCTTCACTACCAAATTCACGGTGATAAATTTCAGTCTATGCCGCTCATAAACTACTCTTCACTGGGACATTTTACAGATGCAAGTGCCTGTGACAAGTGTCCCGATGACTTCTGGTCCAATGAGAACCACACTTCCTGTATTGCTAAGGAGATTGAGTTTCTGTCATGGACGGAGCCCTTTGGGATCGCACTCACCCTCTTCGCTGTGCTTGGCATTTTCCTGACGGCCTTTGTGCTGGGTGTCTTCATCAAGTTCCGCAACACGCCCATCGTCAAGGCCACCAACCGAGAGCTCTCCTACCTCCTGCTCTTCTCCCTCCTCTGCTGTTTCTCCAGCTCCTTGTTCTTCATCGGTGAGCCCCAGGACTGGACGTGCTGCCTGCGCCAGCCAGCCTTTGGCATCAGCTTCGTGCTCTGCATCTCCTGCATCCTGGTGAAAACCAACCGCGTCCTCCTGGTGTTTGAGGCCAAGATCCCCACCAGCTTCCACCGCAAGTGGTGGGGGCTCAATCTGCAGTTCCTGCTGGTCTTTCTCTGCACGTTCATGCAGATCGTCATCTGTGCAATCTGGCTCTACACCGCGCCCCCATCGAGCTACCGCAACCATGAGCTGGAGGATGAGATCATCTTCATCACTTGCCACGAGGGCTCGCTCATGGCTCTAGGATTCCTGATCGGTTACACCTGCCTGCTGGCTGCCATCTGCTTCTTCTTCGCCTTCAAGTCCCGGAAGCTGCCGGAAAACTTTAATGAAGCCAAGTTCATCACCTTCAGCATGCTCATCTTCTTCATCGTCTGGATCTCCTTCATACCAGCTTATGCCAGCACCTACGGCAAGTTCGTTTCTGCCGTGGAGGTGATAGCCATCCTGGCAGCCAGCTTTGGCTTGCTGGCCTGCATCTTCTTCAACAAGGTCTACATCATCCTCTTCAAGCCATCCCGCAACACCATTGAGGAGGTGCGCTGCAGCACCGCTGCTCACGCTTTCAAGGTGGCAGCCCGGGCCACGCTGCGCCGCAGCAATGTCTCCCGCAAGCGCTCTAGCAGCCTAGGGGGTTCCACGGGATCCACCCCCTCCTCCTCCATCAGTAGCAAGAGCAACAGCGAAGACCCCTTCCCACAGCCGGAGAGAGAGAAGCAGCAGCCACTGGCCTTGACCCAGCAAGAGCAACCACCACAGCCTCAGCCCCCCTTGAGCCTGCAGCAGCAGCAACAATCGCAGCAGCAGCCCAGATGCAAGCAGGTCATCTTCGGCAGTGGCACGGTCACCTTCTCACTGAGCTTTGACGAGCCTCAGAAGAGTGCCACAAGTGCCACAGCTCACAGGAATTCCGTGCATCAGAACTCCCTGGAGGCCCACAAAAGCAATGACACCCTGACCAGACACCAGCCATTACTCCCACTGCAGTGTGGGGAGACAGACTCAGAACTGACGTCCCAGGAGACAGGCCTGCAAGGGACTGTTGGTGGGGACCACCAGCCAGAAATAGAAGACCCTGAAGAGAAGTCCCCAGCACTTATGGTGTCCAATTCACGGAGCTTTGTCATCAGCGGTGGAGGCAGCACTGTCACAGAAAACATACTACATTCGTAAATGGAAGAAGGCCAGTCCAGGGAGGATCCAGAGAGGTTTCCTGGGATCACATTCTCTGACAGGGATGCCGGGCTGCTCCTAGCTCCTTTCCTCTGAAGAAGGAGGAATAATAGACAAGCCAAACACCTCAAACTTACTTGTACTGTTTTAAATGACAGTGAATTGACTAATGTTCCCTTTAAAATTTAAAAAAAGATAAAAAGCAGAGCCATGTGCTTCTGTGGTAGGACTTGTTAGAGTGCTGAGATCACCAGAGTCAGACTGGCTGTTCATGTCTCCTCTTCTGTTCCCATCCTCTGTTCTAACCCACCCAATAGTCCAGAGATGGAACCAGGCTTTAAGCTACTCGCCTACTCCCCCTCTTTTTTTTTTTCATATTGAAATGGCTGCCCTGAACATTGCACACAGCCTAGCCCAGAACAGGGTGCAGAGTGACTGGGCATAAGCTTGACTGCCACCGGAGTTAAGAGTCTGAAAGACAGAATGTCACCAGCTCTGTCCAACACCTTGACAACAAGAAGAACTTTAAATGAACTTTAAAACCATAGGTGAATGTGTCCCCTCCTATTTATGAAAAGCATAAGATATTTGGATTTCTACTTGCTGCTGCTATCATGGAAGGTTAGGATCTGTCCTGTACCAATACACCTGGTTTTGTCCAGAATGCAATAATAACGCCATGTTTAGATTCCAGGCTGATAAAGAATCACCTCAAATTGTTGGGAAGAGACTGCATGACTTCAATGAGCTGTATCTGTAATTAATATTGCTGTATGTAGCTTTCTCCTTAAGAAAACATTTTTGTTGTAACATTTCATGGACAATATAAACTGAAAAAAAGTCATAGCTTGGTTTATATAAGGCAGTATTATTGAGCTCCATTTTTATTGCCCACCCCACCACCCTCACCCCATGAGCTAAGCCCTATGTGAGCCCTTTCAAGGCCTCAGGGGTCCAGAATCTACACACCCCCATCCTTGCTCCAAAGGCTTCCTGAAGCCAGATTTATCCTTGTCCTTGTGGAGAATAAGCTTTCAGTCATTGGTCCCCTACCAGTTTGGTGGGTAAGAAAGTATGGCTCCAAGAGAGCTCTCACAGGCTATTAGCCTGGCACTGCCTCCCCCAAATGTCTACCATGTTCCCTCCAGCAGCAGAAGTCTGCCCACTGGTAGTTAAAGGGGTTGAATGGCATACTGCTGAGAATTAAGACTCTAGAGCCAGAGAGACCTGGGTTTAAGCCCTGGGTTGGCCATTTATAAGTTGGGTGGCCATAGGCAGGGAACCCTAATCTTGCTAAGCCCCAACTTCTTTGTCTCTCAAATGGGGGCAATAATCATTCCTTTCCTTCAGAATTCTTATGTGGATTAAATGAGATAATGTATGTAAAGTATTTTCACATGGTACCTAGCACATAGTAAGCACACAATAAATATTAGTTAATATTATTACTGATATTATAATTATTTTTTCACTTATTTAAAATGCAACACAAAGCTTGTTTTAATGACAAGCCCACTGATCACAATAACTTTCTCCATAATAAGCCCACGAACTCGGGGCCCAGTGGAAGGTGTCAGCACTAGTTGTATTGCTCATGCTGAAGAAACCAGGTCAATCACTCACTCAGAGGGCTCCACGCTCAGCCTCTGTGGTGTCAGCATGCAGATCTCCAGCACCAAGGGAAGACTGTCCCAGCTCGGCAATTGTTTCTCTGATCACTCTAAATGCTGCTCTTTAGCCAAGGCCAAATATAGCAATTATATCTGTATGAAGCCTCAATCTTTATAATCCCTGATAACTTCTTCCTCTGACCTTTTTCTTCCAAAAGGCTGCCTTTCCATGATTTTAAAGTAACCTATCGATATGCTAGTTGTTAATTTGGATAAAAAAGCAATGGAGGGCACCATTGGGGAGCATGTCTGAGACTAAGAGAAGATTCCACACAGGAAGACCCTGGTGAGGCATCTGCTCCGCCAGCCAGGCCAAGCCTGCTGCTCCCCCCGGGGGTCACACCTCTGAATGAGCCACAGACTGAATGAAGACTTATATTGAACATTTTACTTAGTCTTTTTTCAAATAACAGAAAGTTTGATGGTTTGAGTTTTATGTGTCAATATAGTCATGTGAAAATATCCATTAGCTATGCAAAATGTCACACACTCTCTAGATTGACTTCACTGTGCAGCTCACCCACGTAGCTGATCAGGAGGAGGGGCTCATCAAGGAAAACATGCACTGTTTACACTGAGCTTCATTTCACCAAGAGCTGCAAAATAAAGCCGTCTCTCCCATTATCCTCGTCAGAAAGGGAGACTTGACATCATTGTCATCATTTACATGTAGCTGGGAGAACTCTCAGCATAAAATCCAGGTTGTAAAATATGACTTCCATTAAACAACCTAGTTTCTATCTCAAATTCCCATTCAGACTAGTGACAGAAACTTTATCTTAGTCAAACTGGGATTTTTCTCAGTAGTTTCAAAGTTTTTTTTATTTTTTTTTAAATATATTTATTCATTATGCTATTACAGTTGTCCCATTTCCCCCCTTTCACTCCACTCCAAACTGCCCATCCCCTCCCTCCCACATTCCCCTCCTATAGTTCATGTCCATGGGTCATACTTATAAGTTCTTTGGCTTCTACATTTCCTACACTATTCTTACCCTCCCCCTGTCTATTTTCCACCTATCATTTATGTTATTTATTCTCTGTACCTTTTCCCCCTCTCTCCCCCTCCCACTGCCCTGTTGATAACCCTCCATGTGATCTCCACTTCTGTGGTTCTGTTCCTGTTATAGTTGTTTGCTTAGTTTTCTTTTGTTTTGGTTTTAGGTGTGGTTGTTAATAACTGTGAGTTTGCTGTCATTTTTACTGTTCATATTTTTTATCTTCTTTTTCTTAGATAAATCCCTTTAACATTTCCTATAATAAGGGCTTGGTGATGATGAACTCCTTTAACTTGACCTTGTCTGAGAAGCACTTTATCTGCCCTTTCATTCTAAATGATAGCTTTGCTGGATAGAGCAATCTTGGATGTAGGTCCTTGCCTTTCATGACTTGGAATACTTCCTGCCAGTCCCTTCTTGCCTGTAAGGTCTCTTTGGAGAAATCAGCTGACAGTCTTATAGGAACTCCTTTGTAGGTAACTGTGTTCTTTTCCCTTGCTGCTTCTAAGATTATCTCCTTTTGTTTAATCTTAGGTAATGTAATTATGATGTGCCTTGGTGTGTTCCTCCTTGGGTCCAGCTTCTTTGGGACTCTGAGCTTCCTGGACTTCCTGGAAGTCTATTTCCTTTGCTAGATGAGGGAAGTTCTCCTTCATTATTTGTTCAAATAAGTTTTCAATTTCTTGTTCTTCCTCTTCTCCTCCTGGCACCCCTATAATTCGGATGTTGGAACGTTTAAAGATGTCCTGGAGGTTCCTAAGCCTCTCCTCATTTTTCTGAATTCTTGTTTCTTCATTTTTTTTTTTTCTGGTTGGATGTTTCTTTCTTCCTTCTGGTCCACACCATTGATTTGAGTCCCAGTTTCCTTCGCATCACTATGGGTTCCCTGTACATTTTCCTTTGTTTCTCTTAGCATAGCTTTCATTTTCTCATCTAGTTTTTGACCAAATTCAACCAGTTCTGTGAACGTCCTAATTACCAGTGTTTTGAACTGTGCATCTGATAGGTTGGCTATCTGTTCGCTGCTTAGCTGAATTATTTCCAGAGCTTTGAAGTGTTCTGTCATTTGGGCCTTTTTTTTTTTTTGTCTTGCTGGGTCTGGGGTGGAGCCCTAGGTGTTCACCGGGGTGGGGTAACGCTGGTGGCTGCGCTGTGATGCTGTATGTGGGGGAGGGGCCGAGAAGGAGCAATGGCGCTTGCTCCACTCTCCACTGGATTTCAGTCACTCCCTCTGCCACCCACAATCAAATTGGGCTCCTCTGGTGCTGGTTCCCAAGTGGGTGGGCTTGTGCATGCTCTAGGTCCCTGTGGGTCTCTCCAATGACCTCTACTGTGAGGCTGGGAGTTTCTCCTGCTGCCATCCCAACCCCCATGGGTGTTTTCAATCAGAGGTTTGAGGCTTTATTTCCCCGAGCTGGAGCCCTGGGTTACGCAGTCTGCTTCGCTCCCCACCGTTGATCCTGGTTTATCTGTGCGCGAATGTGGGGCCACGGGGTCTGCTAGTGGTCAGACCGCCTGCCCTGTTCATCTCACACTCCGCAAGTCCCATCCCTCAAGGGCAACGCGAGTCATCTCCGCCTCGCTGCCCATCTCCGCCCTTCCTAACGGTCTGGATGAATGTTTATTTTTTATCTCCTTGGTGTAGGACTTCCTTTCCATTCGATTTTCTGTCAGTTGTGGTTGTGCGAGGAGACGCAGTGTGTCTACCTATGCCTCCATCTTGGTTCTCCCTCAGGTCAGTTTTCTCAAAGTTTTATTGAACAATTTAAATCTCTGACTGTCACTTCAGAAGTTTCTCCCTTCCCGCTTCCACGGGGGTGTTTTGTAGTGTAAAGGGGGTAGGGCTTCTAAAACATGGGCAGCTGCTGTTGACATCTCTCAGAACATTCTCACCTGATCCCCCAGTAATTGATATGCCTCCACACCAGCATCCTCTGAGGTATCACATCACCAGATGGTCCCCAGTCCTGGGATAGACAGTGATTTCCTCAGCTGCATAACTTTGTGCCAACCATCAGGCCCCTCCCAGGTTTGCCAGTATTTTTAAGAGAGAGGGCACTGGGGCCTGGGAACTACTGGACAGCTCTCATGCCCCTCCCTCTTGGCACCCTACCCTGCCATGGCTATTTGCTGCCTCCCATACCAGTGTGAAGAATTCATGGAGACTAACAAGCTTCGAAGGTGCTAGAAGAAAAACAGGGCATGTATCTCTAAATCTGTGTAGGCATTTATGGGAGGTTGAATTAGGGCCTGGCAAAGAGGCCCACATCCTAATCTCCAGAACCTATGATGATGTTATGTTACATGAAAAGGGTAAATTAAAACTGCAGATAATAGGATCCACTCTAGCTAGTTTAAACAGAAAGGGGTTTGTTACTGAGTATTAAAATGCTTCTACACTAAACTCAGATGCTTACACAATCAGGAACAATGCAGCCAGAAATATCTAATTCACCATGAGTTTGTTCTGACAGAAATCTCCTACCTCACCTGCCTTTCACTTAGCACCCATGACACAGGGAATCAGACACTAGAACATACATGGCAGCCAGAGGAACCAAACTCCACTGCCACAGTGCCTGGTCCTATTTACATCAACTTTCCAAGTCTCCCATTGACCGTGCACAGAATTTTAGCAGCAAGGGAGACTGGAAATATAGCATTTGATTTCAGCCTTGATAGTATAGGAAGATATGCTAGAAGAAGGTCAAAGTAGGTAATGAATGAGACAATCTAGAATAGCCACTGCCCACAAACAAAATATTTTTAAGGTCAAACACAAAATGAAAAACACTCCAGAGGGGGAAAATAAAACTAGCATAATAACTAGCAAAAACTAGCTGTGGTAAATCAGCTAGAAAGATATTGTACTTAAAACAGAGCTAAAGGGAGGCAAGATGGTGGAGGAGTGAATGGAAGCCACACTAATGTCCTCCCAGGACTAATCTGGAATTACAACTAAATTGTGGAGAAATCATCCGAACAAAAAACTGAACAATAAATAGCAAGAGAAAAGCCTTATAACTATGAACAGATGGAGATACAGCTTCAGCACTAGCTGACTGCACCTGCACAACAGTGTACAAGACCTGGTGGGTGGAGTGACACTTAGTCAATCAGCTGGAGGGAAGGACCCATCAAAGAAAAACCAAACAACAATGAAAACCCAATTACAAGCAGAGAGCCAAAATAAATGGCAAAAAGGGCATCCCAAGAGCATCAAGTTCAGGAGATCAAAGAGACTGCACCACTGAATCTCACAGATCTCCTACCATAGAAGTTCAGATCACAAACTCAGGGAGTCAAAACAGACCCATTTAAGAAGCAAAAGCAAACAAGAGTCTCACAAACATTGGGAAGACAAAGAAATGATCCCCACGTGACAGGAAAGGAGGCATCCCCATAAACAGTGCTAAAAGAAATAGAGGCAAGTCAACTATCAGATATGGAGTTCAAAACAATGGTTATAAGGAAGCTCAATGAGCTCAGTGAGAATTACAAGGAACTACAGGGCAGCGGAAAGGAACTTACTGTGAACTACACTGGCATGAAAAAGTACATAGAAACTATCAACAAGAGCCAAGAGGAAATGAAGAATTCAGTTTCTGAATTCTGAATTGAAGAACAGAGTATAAGGAATCAAAAGCAGGCTAGATGAAGCAGAGGATTGAATCAGTGAACTGGAGGACAAGGTAGAAAAAAAACTTGCAGAAAGAGCAAGAAAAGGAAAGAAACTAAAAACAAATGAAGAGGGGTTAAGGGAACTGCAGGACAACATAAAACATAATGATATCCATATAATAGGGATACCAGAAGGAGAAGAAGAGAAGCAAGGGATAGAAAACCTGTTTGAAAAAGTAATGACAGAAAACTTCCTTAATTGGATGAGAGAAGAAGTCACACAAGCCCAGGAAGCACAGAGGGTCCCAGTCAAGGAGAAACCAAGGAGCCCCACTCCAAGATACATCATAATTAAAATGGCAAAATTCCAAGACAAAGAGAGAATCTTAAAGGCAGCAAGGGAGAAACAGGAAGTATCATACAAGGGAGCCCCGATAAGGCTAGCAGCTGACTTCTGAAAGGAAACACTACAAGCCAGAAAGGAATGGCAAGGAATATCCCCAGTGATGAAAAGGAAAGGCCTGCAACTGACACTACTCTATCCAGCAAGGCTCTCAAATAAAATGGAAGGTGAAATAAGGAGTTTCCCAGACAAAAGAGGCTAAAGAATACACCTCAACCAAACCACCAGTTCAAGATATGCTAAAGGGATTGCTTTAAGAAAAGGAAGAAAGAGAGAGAGAGAGAGAGGAGCACCTATAGGAAGGCAATAAAATGGCAATGAATAAGTACTATCAATAATAACCTTAAATGTAAATGGATTAAATGCTGCAATCAAAAGACATAGACTAGCTGAATGGATAAGAAAATATGACCCTCACATATGTGGCCTACAAGAAGGCCACCTCAGGAAAAAAAACAAAACAAAACAAAACAACTACACACACTGAAAGTGAAGAGTTGGAAAAATATATTCCAAGAAAACGGACAGGGAAAATGGACAGAGAAACGGACTCAGGAAAATGAGCCAGGGTAGCAATACTTATATCAGACAAAACAGATTTCAAAACAAAGGCCATAAAAAGACACACAGAAGGACACTTCATAATACTCAAGGGAAGAATGCATCAAGAAGACAAAAACACTGTAAACATATATGCACCCAACATAGGAGCACCCAAATATGTAAGGAAAATCTCATAACACTTCAAGAAAGATACAGACAGCAACACACTAATTCTAGGGGATTTTAACACCCCAGTGTCAAAATGGATAAATCTTCCAAACAAAATTTCAACAAGGCTATTGCAGCATTGAACAATGCCCTAGATCAAATGGAGTTAACTGGTATATATAGAACCTGTCATCCCAAAGAAGCAACACATACATTCTTTTCAAATGCACATGGAACATATTCAAAGATATACAACATGACAGAAACAAAACAAGCCTCAACAAATTCAAGAAAATTAAAATCATATCAAGCATTTTCTCTGACCACAGGGACTGAAACCAGAAACTAACCTCAAGGAAAAACCTCAAAAACATTCAAATTTATGGAGACTGAATAGCATGCTACTAAATAAAGAATGGCTTAAGAATAAGATCAAGGAGGAAATCAAAAAGTTTCTGGAAACGAATAAAAATGAACTCAAACAACCCAAAACTTATAGGACACAGCGAAGGCAGTACTGAGATGGTAGTTCATAGCAATGCAGACCTACCTAAAAAAGAGAGAAACATTTCAAACAAACAACTTAACCCTACATCTACAGGAACTGGAGGAACAATAACAACCAAAGCCCAGAGCAAGTAGAAGGAAGGAAATAACCAAGATCAGAGCAGAACTAAATGAAATAGAGACTAAAAGAACAATTAAAGGATTAATAAGTCCAGGAGCTGATTCTTCACAAAGATAATCAAAATCTACAAGCCTTTATGCAGACACATCAAGAAGAGAGAGGAGCCAAATAAACAAAATCAGAAGTGAAAGAGGAGAGATTACAACTGATACCACAGAAATACAAAGGATTGTAAGAAATTACTACAAAGAACTATATGCCAAGAAATTTGAAAACCTAAATGAAGTGGACAAATTTCTAGAAACATATAATCGTCCAAAACTGAATGAAGAAGAAGCAGAAAGCCTGAACACACCAATAACAGCTGACAAAACTGAAGCAATAATAAAATAAACTGGCACACAAAAGCCCTGGACTGGACAGTTTCACAGAAAAATTTTACAAAACATTTAAGGAAGAGCTCATCCCTATAGTTCACAGACTATTCAAAAAAATCCAAGAAGAGGGAAGACTCCCAAACTCTTTTTATGAGGTCAGCATCATCCTAATCCCAAAACCAGATAAAGACACAACAAAGAAAGAAAACCTCATGTCAATATCACTGATGAACATAGATGCTAAATTCCTCAACAAAATATTGACAAACTGCATCCAGCAATACTTAAAAAGATCATATACCACGATCAAGTGGAATTCATCCCAGGAATGCAATGATAGTACAATATTTGCAAATCAATAAACGTAATACATCACATAAACAAAAGGAAAGACAAAAATAATGTGATCACCTCCATAGATGTGGAAAAAGCATTTGATAAGGTACAGCAGCCATTTATGATAAAAACACTCAGTAGGGTGGTAGTATAGGGAGAATGCCTCAATATAATAAAGGCCATACACAAGAAACCTACAACCAACATCATACTCAATAGGCAAAAACTAAACGCTTCCCACTAAGATCAGGAAGAAGACAAAGATGTCTGCTTTCACCACTTCTATTCAATGTAGTATTGGAAGTGGTAGCCACAGCAATCAGACAAGGAAAAAAAAATAAAAGGCACCTTAATTGGATAGGAAGAAAAACTGTCATTGTTTATAGATGACATGATAGTGTATATAGAAAATCCTATAGACTCCAACGAAAAGCTACTAAAACTAATAATAAGTGAATTTGGCAAAACAGTGGGATTCAAGGGCAATATTCAGAAATTGAAGGTATTTTTGTACATCAACAATGAAATATCAGAAACAGAAATTAGAAAAAAAGTCCCATTTGATATAGCAACAAGAAAAAATAAAGTACCTTGGAATGAACCTAACCAAGGAGGTGAAAAACCTATACTCAGAAAACTACACAACACTGAAGAAAGAAATTAAGGAAGACACAAACAAATGGAAGCATGTACAGTGTTCATGAATTGGAAGAATTAACATCATCAAAATGTCCATACTACCCACAGCAATTTATAAACTCAACTCGATCCCTAGTAAAACACCAATGACTGCAGACTGGTGTGGCCACTGTGGAAAACAGTATGGAATTTCCTCAGAAACTAAAAATGGAAGTGCCCTTTGGCCCAACAATTCCACTGCTAGGATTATACCCTAAGAACCCTGAAACACCAATCCAAAAGAACCTATGCACCGCAGTGTTCATAGCAGCACAATTTACAATAGCCAAGTGCTGGAAGCAACCTAAGTGCCCATCAGTAAATGAATGGATCAAAAAACTATGGTACATTTACACAATGGGATGCTACACAGCAGAAAGAAACAAGGAGCTCCTACCCTTGAAAACAGCATGTATGGAGCTGGAGACCATTATGCTAAATGAGATAAACCAGGCAGTGAAAGACAAATACTATATGATCTCACCTTTAAGTGAAACCTAATCAACAAAACAAACAAGGAAGCAAAATATAACCAGAGACATTGAAATTAAGAAAAAACAGGCAGTAACCAGAGGGGAGATGGGAGGGGATAATGCGGGGAAAAGGGTGAAGGGTTTTCAGGAACAACTATGAAGGACACATGGACAAAACCAAGGTGGGGACGAATCAGGGGAAGGACATGGGGATGGCTAAGGTTGGGGGGAGAGGTGTGGAGAAAAGGAAGAATACTGTACTTGAACAACAATAGAAATTTTTTAAAATAGAAAAAAATAAATAAAATGTATACATATATCAAAAATAAATAAATAAACTTCTCACAACTCTAAAAAAATACCAATGACGTATTCCACGGATATAGAACAAACATTTCAGAAATTTCTATGAAACCCTAAACGACCCCAAATAGCTGCAGGAATTTTGAGAAAGAAGGACAAAGTAGGAGGGATCATAATACCTGATATCAAACTATATTACAAGGCCACAGTAATGAAAACAGTCTGGTACTTGCATAAAAACAGACACACAGATCAATGGGACAGAATAGAAAGCCAAGATAAACCCAAGTCTCTATGGTCAATTAATAATCGACCATAGAATATTTTTGCCCCAAAATGGGAAAAAGCACAAAATGGAGTAAAAATAGCCTCTTAAACAAATGATGTTGGGAGATCCAGACAGCTACATGCAAAGAAATAAAGAGAAAGAAAAAAAGAAAAGAAGAGAAAAGAAAAGAAAGGAAAGGAAAGGAAAGGAAAGGAAAGGAAAGGAAAGGAAAGGAAAGGAAAGGAAAGGAAAGGAAAGGAAAGGAAAGAGGAAGGAAGGAAGGAAGGAAGGAAGGAAGGAAGGAAGAAAAGAGAGGGAGGGAGAGAGAGAGAGAAAGGAAGGAAGGAAGGAGGGAAGGAAGGAAGGAAGAGAAAGAAAGAAAGGAAGGAAGAAAGAGAGAGAGAAAGGAATGAAGGAGGGAAGGAAGGAAGAGAAAGAAAGAAAGGAAGGAAGAAAGAGAGAGAGAGAGAGGAAGGAAGGAAGGAAGGAAGAAACTCAACCAGCAACCTAACATCATTTACAAAAATAAACCCAAGAAGGATAAAAGACTTAAATATAAGTCGCCACACCATAAAAGTCCTAGAGAAGAACATAGGGAGGAAAGAGACTTCCAGCCAACATGGAGGCGTAGGTTGATACACTTTGCCTCCTTGCACAACCAAAAGAAGGACAACAACAAATTTAAAAACAAACAAACAAAAAAATGACCAGAACTGCCAGAAAATCAAACTGTATGGAAGTCCGATAACCAAGGATTTAAAGAAGAAACTTTCATCCAGACTGGTAGGATGGGAAGAGACAGGCAGCCGGGGTGGAAAGACTTGCAGCAAGGCAGCAGCTGAAGGACCTGGGAGGGCAAGGCAGTGGTTGGTGAATTAAGTCAGATGGCGGCTGGTGGAGTGGGTAGTCCCACATTTGCATGCAGATAAACAGGGAGGAATAACTGGGGAGCAAGACAGACCAAGCAACCCAGGGTTCCAGAGCGGGGAAATAAAACCTCAAAACCTCTGACTGGAAAGACTGTGGGGATGGAGGTGGCAGGAAAAACTCCCGGTCTCACAGGAGAGTTCTTTGAAGAGACGACAGGGTCCTAGAACATACACAAAATCACCCACCTGGGAATCATCACCAGAAGGGCCCAATTTGCATTTGGGTAGCAAAGGAAGTGACCGAAAGCCAAGAGCTGAGCAAGCAGTATTGTTCCATCTCAAACCGCTCCCCCACATACACCGCCAAAACATGAGCAACGTGGGTTGCCCCGCCCTGGCAAATACCTAAGACTCCACCCCTTATATGAAACAGGTGAGCCGAGATAAAAAAAAATACGGCCCAAATGAAAGAACAGATCAAAGCTCCAGAAAAAATGGGATGAAGAGATAGCCACCCTATCAGATGCACAGTTCAAAACACTGGTCATCAGGATGCTCACAGAAATGGTTGAGTATGATCACAAAATAGAGGAAAAAGTGAAGGCTATGAAAAGTGAAATAAAGGAAAATGTACAGGGAACCAACAATGACAGGAAGGAAACTGGGACTCAAATCAGTGGTTTGAAGCAGAGGAAGAAATAAACATTCAACAAGAAGAGAATGAAGAAACAAGAATTCAAAAAAAATCAGGAGAGGCTTGGGAACCTCCAGGACATCTTTAAATGTTCCAACATCCAAATCATAAGGGTGCCATAAGGAGAAGAGGAAGAGCAAGAAATTGAAAACTTATTTGAACAAATAATGAAGGAGAACTTCCCTAATCTGACAAAGGAAACAGACTTCCAGGAAGTCCAGGAAGCTCAGAGAGTCCCAAAGAAGTTGGGACTCCCAACTCCCAAGGAAGCACACACCAAGTCACATCATAATTACATTACCCAAGAATAAAGATAAACAAGAATCTTAAAAGCAGCAGGAGAAAAGGAGACAGTTACCTACAAAGAAGTTCCCATAAGACTTTCAGCTGATATCTCAAAAGAAACCTTACAGGCAAGAAGGGGCTGGGAAGAACTATTCAAATTCATGAAAGGCAAGGACCTACATTCAAGATTAATCTATCCAGCAAAGCTCTCATTTAGAATGGAAGGTCAGATAAAATGCTTCCCAGATAAGGTCAAGTTAAAGGAGTTCATCATCATGAAGCCATTATTATATCAAATGTCAAAGGGATTTATCTAAGAAAAAGAAGAAGATCAAAAATACACACAGTAAAATGACAAAAAAAACCTCACAACTCTCAACAACCAAAACTAAAAAACAAAAACAAAAAGGAACTAAGCAAACAACTAGAACCGGAACAGATGTACAGAAATAGAGACTACATGGAAGGTTATCAGCAGGGAGGGGGAGGGGGAAGAATGGGGGAAAAGGTACTGGGAATAAGAAGCATAAATGGTAGGTACAAAATAGACAGGGTGAGGTTCAGAATAGCATGGGAAATGTGGAAGCCAAAGAACTTATATGTATGACCCATGGACATGAACAAAGGTGGAGGAATGATGGGGGCGGGGGCGGTACAGAGCAGAGGGGAATAAAGGGGAGAAAAAATGGGACAACTGTAATAGTATGATCAATAAATTCTTTTTTTTTAAGAACATAGGGAGGAAAATATCAGATATTCCATGCAGCAGTATTTTCACCAATATGTCCCCTAGAGCAAGGGACATAAAGGAAAGAATTAAAAAAAAAAAAAGGGACTTCATCAGAATAAAAAGCTTTTCATGGATAAAGAAAACATCAGCAAAATGAATAGGGAAGCAACTGTATAGGAAAATATATTTGTAAATGATACCTCAGACAAGGGTTTGATCTTCAAAATGCATAAAGAACTCACACGACTCTATTCCAGGAAGACAAACAACCCAATTAAAAAGTGGGCAAAGGATTGGAACAGACACTTATCCAAGGAGGACATACGGAGGGTCCAGAGACATATGAAAGGATGCTCAGCATCACTAGCCATCAGAGAGATGCAAATTAAAACCACAATGAAATACCACATCACACGGGTCAGAATGGTCATCATAAACAATTCAACAAACAAGTGCTGGCGAGGTTGTGGAGAAGAGGGAACCCTAGTGCAGTGCTAGTGGGAAGGCAGACTGGTGCAGCCACTGTGGAAAACAGTATGGAATTTCCTCAGAAAACTAAAAATGGAACTGCCTTTTGACCCAGCAATTCCACTGCTGGGATTATATCCTAAGAACCCTGAAACACCAATCCAAAAGAACCTATGCACCCCAATGTTCATAGCAGCACAACTTACAATAGCCAAGTGCTGGAAGCAACCTAAGTGCCCATCAGTAAATGAGTGGATCAAAAAACTAAGGTACATTTACACAATGGAATACTATGCAGCAGAAAGAAAGAAGGATCTCCTACCCTTTGTGACAGCATGGATGGAAGTGGAGAGCATTATGCTAAGTGAAATAAGCCAGGCAGTGAAAGACAAATACCATATGATCTCACCTATAAGTGGAACCTAATCAACAAAACAAACAAGGAAGCCAAATATAACCAAAGACAGTGAAGTAAAGAACAAACTGACAGTAACCAGAGGGGAGGTAGGGCAGAATAACGGGGGAAAAGAGGGAAGGGTCATCAAGGAACAACTACAAAGGACACATGGACAAAGCCAAAGGAGGGTAGGATCGAGGGTGGTGGTGGGGTGGGGATGGCTGGGGTGGGGGGAAATGAAGACAACTGTACTTGAACAACAATAAAAAAAGAGAGAGAGAGAGAAACAGAGCTACAGTTGTCATTTTTCCAAGAGAGAGAGCCTGTTTTCAGATAAAAGAGAACAAGCAGGGGCTAGCACTTCAGGGAATGGGTCTGGAGGGGATGGGAGGATGGGAATCAGTATGTTTGATCATAAGCCCATCAGTACTATTTGCCTTTTTAAATAATATGCATATGTTAGTTTGTATGTCTGTGTATATCTGTGTCTCTTTAGTAGCCTGGAGAAAAATGCATAATCATTTAATAGTGATTAAGTCTGGGTGTTAGAATTATGAGTAATTTTTATTTTCATTTTAATATTTTGGGGGTTTTAATTTTGGGGGTGTTGTTGAAGCTGGGTGATTGGTACATGGGGCTTTGTTATTTTAATTTCTATAATAAAAAAAATAGTGTTAAAATTAGCCAAAGGATAACAAAAAGTCATCATTCAAAAACACCACACGGCCTAGACCAGTGTGGCTCAGTTGGTTGGGCATCGTCCCACAGTCCAAAAACTGGAGGTTCAATTCCCAGTCAGGGCACATGCCTGGGTTGCAGGTTCGGTCCCTGGTAGGGGCACATACAAGAGGCAACTAATCAATGTTTCTCCCCCTCTCTTTTTCCCTCCCTTCCTCTCTCTCTATAAAATCAAAATCAAAATTTAAAAAGTAACACAAAAGAATTTCAGTAATGTGACTGGTTCCATTTTTTGCAAAAGAAGTCAGTCTGTCAAACACTCAAACAAAGAAAGTCTTCCTAGCAGCACACATTTTATTTGAAAATCAAAAAAATAAATAAATAAAATTAAGATCTTTACAACAAGGTTCAAAAAGTAATTCTTTGAGGCTCAAACTGCAAGCCAAGGAGGCCTTCTAAAAAGACAAGTTTCCCTGAATTTTCTGACATGATCTATTGTGATCTTATCCTGAGATGAACCAACTGCATGGGCCAGTTCAAGTTTTCTGGATTATCCTCTGGCAGATTGAGAAGTCTTTAACAAATCCTCTGTAGCCTTTGCACCAGTAATTTCTCTTTTATGTATACTCCCAAGGAAATAGTGCAACAGGCAACAAAATTAATTAGCACCAATGTGTTCTGGCTAAATAAAAAAAATGTCTGGGCCAAGTGCTAGGAGGCCTACACCCAGGGGAGATGCCACACACACTACTGAAGTCCTGTGATACAAACAAAAAAAGAATCCAGAGGCCCAACCCCAGGCGATGGCTAAGGAAATGAAATTACACTATAATCTCATTGTGAGAGAGCCACAAACATCAGATATGACAAGTGTGTGCACTACGTCAAAACACATAATCAAGTTTAGAAGTAAGGTTAAGGGGTAGAGCAGGACACAGAATATAGGTCCACACAGAACACCATGAATGAAAAGAAAGAAGAGCTGATGCAGGGGAGGCAAACAGTTCATTGTTTGTTCACTTCTTTCTTTTGTAAGGTTATATGACTTCGCTGAAATGAGGAAAGAAGGGAGGGGGGAAAGAGGAAAACCTCGGCCTTACCTGAGATGTTTTAGCTACAATTTAAGGACCAATAATGCCAAGATTAGGGTGGACAGTAGATTAGAAGAAATCACTGGTGGGCTCTTGATTGGATGGTCTATGAGGAGTGTTAATCCATTTCCCCACACCCTGGCCAATCTTCAGCAACTTTAGATAAGGAGGAAGGTAAAACATTCAAAGAATAATTTTAAAAATCACTTTTTGGTTACAGAAATGGGGTTAAGTAAACTTTAAACCAAATATAAAACCAAAAAAATGGTATTAACATTCCTAAATCTTGCCTTTTTTTCGGTCTCTTGACCCTCCTCCCCTCCTCCAGGATGCTAATTCAGGCACCAGCTACCTCTGTCCTAGCCTTTCACATTTGTAACAATCATATTGAACTAACTAGATTCATGGGATATAATCCTAAAGTAACTTTTTATTTCCCATCACTCATCTAAAATCTGCTCCAGAAGGCTACTTCTCCTGCCTCTAAATGCAAAACTTAGTTACGATTTGGTAACTCTTAGGCGTCACAAGGTCCTAATCAGTAATTAAAATGTCCATTGCATGTTGCAGTCAAATTCCAAGCAACATAGTTCCATTTAGGCCTCCCCACCTTTCCCTCAGCTCAGGCCTCTGCAGAAAGAGAAGCCAGTAGCCTGCTATTACCCCATGTGTGCTATGACCTTCCCTCCCTACATATATGGTTCACCCTTCTAAGGTTGGGACACGGGGAGGAAGAAAAATTCAGTTGGGCAGAAAACCTCCGTACTGACTGGCACCAGCAGACGTTTAAAGCTGACTCTTGTTTATAGGGCCCTCATATGTTCCTTAGAGACCCCCTCCATTGCTGGAGACCCCTCTCCTTAATGGTGATGAGGGCTATTGCACTCTGCTCACTTAACTCCTAAGCCTCCTGCAGTATCTCTGGTTTCTCCATTTGCCCGCCTGGTCAGGATCTAAGTACACACAGAATAAGCTCTAAATTCTCATGCCTGGGGTTCTTTCCAACTGGGTAGAGTAAATGATGTAATAAAGACACATAAAAACACTCTGATTTACTTCCCCTGACACAACCACTTTGGTGGGACATTCAACATAGTTAGAGTTCCCAAGATATTTCTTTTTAATTTTTTTATTGATTAATATTTAGTGGTGGGGGGAGGAGGGAGGAAGAGAGCAAAAGACAGATGTATTATTGTTCCACTTATTGATGCATCCATAGGTTGGTTCTTGTATGTGCCCTGACCCAGAATCAGATCTGCAACCTTGGCGTAGCGAGATGGCACTCCAACCAACTGAACTACCCCACCAGGTCTCCCAAGATATTCTTGATCTCCATGTGATTCGCAGCCCAAGACCAGGACCTCAGGACCACTTCCATGGTCCACTGCACAAGCCCCTCCCAAACTCCTTCTGGACCTACTCCCAAGGTGGAGGTTGTGGCTTTTCCCATTGTAATAGCATTGATTTAAAGAGTAGGCCTCATAGTCAGGGCACCCAAGAATAAATATTTTAGACTTGAACTGAACTCTCGGATACATCTAGTTCAACTCTAATTTTTTTTAGCTCAATTCTCTGTTTTGTACTCAAAATTCTATAGTTTCTTCCTCCTTATTTTGTCTCACTCCCCCCAGTGAACCCCCTAAATCCATTTACTTAAAACATTTCACTTCTACTAACTAAAACCTTTCCCAATAAACTACGTTTCCCTACCTGATTAGTAATACTTAATTTTCATTTGCCACTTCAGAAAAACCCCACAGACAATAGTGGGACAGGTTTTATTGTGTTTAATTAGACATTAGGGAGTCTGGTTTTTCTTCAATCTGAGAAAAAAAATTATTTAGCCATAAACAAAAATTTCTATTGCATAGCAGTTATAAAAATTATCACAAGAGGTCAGCACCCAGAAAGCACTTTGAACATTGAGTGGGCCTGAGACCACTGCAGAACCTCACCTTTCAGTTAAGTGTTAACTGACACCACACCTAAGAAGGGGTCAAAAGCATGATCCTCGTTGAATCTGATTTGTACAGATATCCCAAGGAGGAGGTGGGTGAACCCACCTACATTTGGGGCTCTTACTCTTCTTTGAAGAGATGGAAGGACAACTAGAATGTTGAGTTGAAGTGAATTAGAAGATTAAGCCATTTGGATTCTGTAATTATAGTCACAGAAAACAATTAATTCCTTATCAAAAATCAAACAAAACTTACAACTGAAACCATCTGACTTCAGATATATCAGCTATACAAATCAGCACTATCCTTCAGAACCACCTGGTATGAGAATGTAATTTTGTAATAAAATCCTTCTAATGCCTCTTTTATCAAAGTCTCCTGAATAGGGTTAAACACAGGATCATCTTTTACTAAATTCCCACGCAAGACAAACAAACATATAAGGTTGCAATGTATTAGAAGGATTCTTGTCAGTAACTTACAAATCTTTGTCGGGTCACTTCCTGTCCTAGCCAGAGTAATGGCCCCCAATGATGTCCACAACCTAATGCCCCAAACCTGTGAATATGTTATGTTACATGGCAAGGGAAAATCCGGTTGTACATGCAATTAAGATTGATAATTAGCTGGCCTTGAGGTAAGGAGGATATCCTGCATTATTCAGGTGGGCCCAGTGTAATCACACGAGTCATTGTAAGTGGAAGAGGGAAGCAGGAAAGTCAAGGTTAGAGTCAGGAAGGGATTTGAAGATTCTACACTGCTGTCTTTGAAGATGGATGAAGGGGCGATAAAGCAAGGAATGCAGATGGCCTCTAGAAGCTGGGAAGAGCAAGGAACAAGTTTCCCTTCAAGTCTCCAGAGAGGACCACAGCCCTGCCAACACCTTAATTTTAGCCCCCAAGACACATTTTGGACTGCAGACCTTTGTGTTGCTTTAAGCCACTATCTTTGGAGTAATTTGTTACAGCAGCAATAGGAAACTAGTACACTTATTCTTTTCTAGTGGTGTTAGTGGCGGTGTCAGAGGGGCATTCCTGCTCTGGCATTCTATGGTTGCAAATCTTCCTTGAAAAAAATCAGTCAGACTGAAATATTTTGTGGCTTCAAACCACTGCAACTCATGGTGGTTTCACATGGTGATAGGAATTAGTTATCCTAAAGTTAATTTGACAATATGCTCTTAGAATTAAATAATACTACAAAAAGTCAGGCAACTGCCCTGGTATCTTCAAAAAATGAGTATCATTTTTAAAAAGAGATTTCTAGATTAAAAAATTCTAAACAGCAACCAGTAGTGATGTATGAAACTTGAATTTGAGGGAAATTTGAAAAACGTGAATATGGACTAGTTATTAGATGAAATTAAGAAAGCGTTGTTAATCTTCTTGGGGTGATAATGTACTTAAATAAGAGAATGTCCTTAGTTTTAGGGGATGCTGACTGAACAGTTTAGGGGTAAATGTTACAATATCTACAATTTACTTTTAAATGTTTCACCAAAATATATAGATAAATATTAAAACATAAGGCAAAATAGTGATAATTGTTTAATCTTAGTGGTGGTATAGGGGTGTTTATTGCTCAGAAACTTTACATTTTGGGCTTAAATGCTCTCTGTGTATAGAACTTGTCTAAATCATTTGTAACAACTTAGATTTGTGGCTAGGATGTGACAAGATAAGTAACTATCATATGCAAAATAGTTTAAATGAGTTTCCAGTTACAAACTGATGGGGAAAAAGGTGATGTCATTCTATGAATCAGTGGAAAGTTGCTGTCCTGTCATTAAAGAAAGCAACCGAGTGGAATGGGGATTTTTGGTCTCAGCAGATCACATGTTTTCATTTCTTGATTTTGTCAAGAGAAGGGATAAAAATGAAACTTTGAAAATAAAAAATGGAAACTTAAGGTAAAGTAAAAGAAAAGCACAAAATTATTCCCTAAACCCCAACCAACATCCTAGAACCAGTAGCAGACGGAAACTGCAAGAAAATTATGTTACCCAGTTTCCTATTTACATATTATTACAGGAGAAGATCAGGGACATTTAAGAAATAACATTCTAGTCAGTCCAAAGATAAGAACAGGATTAGCTAATGATAGAGCACAAAGTGTATTTGTATAGCTTGTCTTTTAGACTTTTTAATTTACATACATATACACGCACACACATATATGATTGGTCAATGCTGATTTCTGTTTGTATTAAAGCAACACTAACGATTTAAAGTTTCTGTTAAAATACTCAATGTTCATTTTTATTTGAAAAATATTGTTAAAATCTACAATGGAATTTAACCAGAAAACTGTATTTTGATCTTCAAGATGGTATAGCCAAGATATCTGGTACCACCTAGTGGACCATAAGTAAATTACAGAGAAAAAAATGCCTGAGGTAAACAGAAAAGAGAACTAATTAAAAAATCAAAATTCTGGTTCTCTGAAAAACTAACAAAAACCAAAGAAAATAATAAAATGACAATAGAGAAATAACCACTGAAACAAATATATTTTAAAAGTCATTGACAACTACTTTGTAAATCACTAAGCAAATACATTTAAAAATTTAGATAAAAAGGATTTCCTACTAAAATTACAGTCAATAAAAATAGACTCCAATAGAGATAAAAATTTAAACAGACCAATGTCCATTAAAAAAAATAAGAAAGTTATCAAAGAATTACCCACAAAAAAGTGCCAGGCTCAGTTTCAAAGGGGAGTTATATCACATCTCCTAAGACCAGGTAGTCCCAATGCAACATAAATTATTCTAGAGAAGAGAAAATATACAAATTCTTTTAATGAATTAAGCATAACATTGATTGCTAGTCTTGACAAAAATGACACAAAGAAAATGACAGAACAATATTACTTATGTACATTGATGCAAAAATCCTAAAATAAAATATTAGTGAACAGAATCCAAGGCCATGTTAAGAAAATAATACACAATGTCCAATGGATTTTTCCCAGGAACACAAGGGTGGATCATTATTAAAAGATAAATTACTATAATTCACCACATTAAGAGATCTGAGTGAAAACTAAAATATGATAATCTCCAGAAAGACTGAAAAAAATATTTGATGAAACTTAATACCTATTCCTGGTGTTTAGAAGTGCACTCAAGAATATAGAAAATACTGGATATTTTCTTTTTTCCCCTATTATATATATATATTTTTAATTATTTTATTATTGTTCAGTTATAGTTATCTGCATTTACTCCCCACCCCTACCCCCTACCCCAGATAAACCCAGCTCCCACCCTTGCTTCCACCACCCACGCTTGGTTTTGTCCATGTGTCCTTTATAGTTGTTCTTGAAAACCCTTCCCCCCTTTATCCTCTCCCACCTCCACTCTGGTTGCTGTCAGATTGTTTTTATTTTCAATGTCTTTGGTTATATTTTGCTTGCTTTTTTCTTTTGTTGATTAGGTTCCAGTTAAAGGTGAGATCATATGGTATTTGACCCTCACCACCTGGCTTATTTCACTTAGCATAATGCTCTCCAGTTCCATCCATGCTGTTGCAAAGTGTAGGAGCTCCTTTTTTCTCTCTGCTGCATAGTTTTCCATTGTGTAAACATACCTTAGTTTTTTGAGCCACTCATTTACTGATGGGCACTTAGGTTGTATCCAGCACTTGGCTATTGTAAATTGTGCTGCTATGAACTTTGGGGTGCATAGGTTCTTTTGGATTGGTGTTTCAGGAATCTTAGGGTATAATCCCAGCAGTGGAATTGCTGGGTCAAAAGGCAGTTCCATTTTTAGTTTTCTGAGGAAATTCCATACTGTTTTCCACAGTGGCTACACCAGTCTGCAATCCCACAAACAGTGCACTAGGGTTCCCTTTTCTCCACAACCTCTCCAACACTTGTTGTTTGTTGGTTTGTTTATGATGACCATTCTGACCTGTGTGACGTGGTATCTCATTGTGATTTTAATTTTCATCTCTCTGATAGCTAGTGATGCTGAGCATCTTTTCATATGCCTCTGAGCCCTCTGTATGTCCTCTTTGGAGAAGTGTCTGTTCAAGTCCTTTGCCCATTTTTTATTTGGGTTGTTTATCTTCCTAGAGTGGAGTCATATGGGTTCTTTATATATTTTAGAAATCAAATCCTTTTCTGAGGTATCATTGGCAAATATGTTTTCCCATATAGTTGGTTCCCTTTTCGTTTTAGTGCTGTTTTCTTTACCTGTGCAGAAGCTTTTCAATTTGATGAGGTTCCATTTGTTTATTCTTTCCTTTATGTCCCTTGCTTTAGGGGACGTGTCTGTGAGGATGTTGTGGAATGTCTGAGATTTTGCTGCCAATGTTTCCCTCTAGGACTTTTATGGTGTTATGACTTATATTTAAGTCTTTTATCCATCTTGAGTTTATTTTTGTGTATGGTATAAGTTGGTGATCGAGTTTAATTTTTTTGCACGTAGCTGTCCAGATCTGCCAACACCATCTGTTGAAGAGGCTGTTTTTGATCCATTTTATGCTCCTGCCTCTTTTTTCAAATATTAATTGACTGTAAAGACTTGAGTTTATTTCTGGGCTCTCTGTTCTGTTCCATTGGTCTATGTGCCTGTTTTTATGCCAGTACCAGGCTGTTTTGATTACCGTGGCCTTGTAATACAGTTTGATATCAGGTATTGTGATCCCTCCTGCTTTGTTCTTCTTTCTCGAAATTGTTGCAACTATTTGGGGTCATTTATGGTTCCATATGAATTTCTGAAATGTTTGTTCTATATCTGTGAAATATGTCATGGGTACTTTAATAGGGATTGCATTGAATCTGTAAATCACTTTGGGTAGTATGGCCATTTTGATGATGTTAATTCTTCCAATCCATGAGCATGGTATATGCTTCCATTTGTTTGTGTCTTCCTTAATTTCTTTCTTCAGTGTTGTGTAATTTTCTGAGTACAGGTCTTTTACCTTCTTGGTTAGGTTTTTTCCTAGGTACTTTATTTTTCTTGTTGCTATATCAAATGGGATTTTTTTCCTGATTTCTGTTTCTGATATTTCAGTGTTGGTATATAGGAATGCCTTTGATATCTGAATATTGACTTTGTATCCTGATGTTTTGCCAAATTCACTTATTAGGTTGAGCAGTTTCTTGGTGGAGTCTATAGGATTTTCCATGTACACTATCATGTCATCTGCAAACAGTGACAGTTTCATTTCCTCCTTTCCAATTTGGATGCCTTTTATTTCTTGTTTGATTGCTGTGGCTAGGAATTCCAATATTTTGTTGAATAGGAGTGGTGAAAGCAGGCATCCTTGTCTTGTTCCTGATCTTAGTGGGAAAGCTCTACCTTTGAGTATGATGTTGGCTGTAAGTCTCTCGTATATGGGCTTTTTTATGTTGAGGAATGCTCCCTCTGTTCCCGTTTGCTAAGTGTTTTCATCATAAATGGGTGCTGTACTTTATCAAATGCTTTTTCCACATCTATGGAGGTGATCACATTATTTTTGTCTTTCCTTTTGTTTATGTGATGTATTACATTTATTCATTTGCAAATATTGTATCATCCTTGCATCCCTGGGGTGAATCCCACTTGATCATGGTATATGATCTTTTTAAGTGTTGCTGGATGCAATTTGCCAATATTTTGTTGAGGATTTTAGCATCTATGTTCATCAGCAATATTTGCCTGAAGTTTTCTTTCTTTGTGCATCTTTATCTGGTTTTGGGATTAGGATGATGCTGGCCTCATAAAAAGAGTTCTGAGTCTTCCCTCTTCTTGGATTTTTTGGAATAGTCTGTGAAGGATAGAGGTTAGCTCTTCCTTAAATGCTTTGTAAAATTCTCCTGTGAAACCATCTGGTCCAGGGCTTTTGTGTGTCGGGAGGTTTTTGATTACTGCTTCAATTTCATCAGCTGTTATAGGTCTGTTCAGGCTTTCTGCTTATCTTCATTCAGTTTTGGAAGATTATATTTTTCTAGAAATTTGTCCATTTCACTTAGGTTTTCAAATTTCTTGGCATATAGTTCTTTGTAGTAATTTCTTAGAACCTTTTGTATTTCTGTGGTGTCAGTTATAATCTCCCCTCTTTCACTTCTGATTTTGTTTATTTGGGTCCTCTCTCATTTTTTTCTTGATGAGTCTGCTTAAAGGCTTGTAGAATTTGTTTATCTTTGTGAAGAACCGGCTCCTGGATTCATTGATCCTTACAATTGTGCTTTTAATCTCTGTGTCATTTAATTCTGCTCTGATCTTGGTTATTTCCTTCCTTTTACTTGCTCTTCCTTTTCCTTGCTCTGGGCTCTAGGTTGTTTGTTATTGTTCCTCCAGTTCTTGTAGGTGTAGGATTAGGTTGTTTATTTGAAATGTTTCTATCTTTTTAGGTAGACTTGTATTGCTGTGAACTTCCCTCTCAGGACTGCCTTTGCTGTGTCCCATAAGTTTTGGGTTGTTGTGACTTCATTTTCATTTATTTCCAGAAACCTTTTGATTTCTTCCTTCATTTCATTCTTGACCCATTCATTGTCAATAGCATGCTATTCAATCTCCATGAGTTTGAGTGTTTTGGGTTTTTTTCCTTGAGGTTGGTTGCTAGTTTCAGTACCTTGTGGTTGGAGAAAATGCTTGATATGATTTTAATTTTCTTGAATTTGTTGAGGCTTGTTTTGTGTCCTATGATGTGGTCTATCTGTGAAAATGTTCCATGCTCATTTGAAAAGAATGTGTATTTTGCTTCTTTGGAATGAAAGGCTCTATATGTATTAGTTAAGTCCATTTGATCTAGGGCATTGTTCAGTGTCACAGTATCTTTGATATTTTCTTTGGAAGACCTATCCAGAAAATAATGGATATTTTCTTAATATAATAAAATATATATACAACTCAGTCCTAAAGCCAGCATCTTACAGGTGACATAATAGTATATCCTTAAAATCTTAGAAAATCATGGTAAAAGTAACCAAGAAATTTAAAAATTCTAAAATTAGCAGGATATAAAGCTTACATACAGAAATTAAAAGCCATTAGGTACAATAACAATAACCAGTTGGGAGATATAATAGAGAAAAGAGCCTTATTTACAACAACAACAAAATAAGGTAAATCTAAGGAATACACTTAACAATAAATGTAAAAAATCAATATAAGGAAAACTTTAAAACAAAACTCATAAAGCACCCAAAAATAGATTGAACAAATGGAAAGACATTTCATGTTCTTGAATACTATCACAGTAAAAAGATGTCTATTATTCCCAAGCTAATTTATAAATTGAGTAAGATTCTCCATTAATATACAAATAATTTTCTTCTGGAACTAGAGAGCTGATACTACAGTTTATAAGGAAAAATATATAATAAGAATGTCTATTTCCACAATACAACCAGATAAAAAGATATAATTGATTAAAATTGATATAACTAAAAAAACCTGAAAAAGAAATCTAAAAGGAAAAATAACTCAATCAGATATTAAACGATATTATACAACCACCCTAATTAAAGTTTGGTACTGGCCCATGAGTACACAGACAGATCTATGTAATAGATACAAAGTCCAGAATAAACCTACATATATGTGGAAATTGAGAATGTGATAAAGGTCGCATCTAAAAATCACTGTGGTAAATATAGGACAAGGTCTGTCTGAAAAGGTCCAACCACTGTTAATATACTGAGAAAAGCTTGCACCACATCAATGTCACCTGGCAGCCAAGTAGAGTAGAATGGAATGTGCATGCATGAGCAATAACCACTTCACTATTCTAGTCAGTGGGGGCAGTAGACACAGTTGAATGAACATGTGTACTGTGTGGTCATCACATTCAAAATGACTGAGCAAGTAGAGCAACAAATCTACATCAAATTTTCCATTAAGCTTGAACATCCCTCCGTGGAAACTATTGGGATTACTCAGAAGGCCGCAGCTATGGCCAACTGGTAATTGGCAGCTTCATCACAACAATACACCCACTCATGCATTACATCTGGTGCAGAGTTTTTTCCAAAACATCAAATCACCCAGGTGACTCAGCCCTCCTACAGCCCAGATTTGGTGCCCTGCAACTTCTGGCTTTTCCCAAAACTAAAATCACATTTGAAAGGGAAGAGATTTCAGATTGTCAATGAGATTCAGGAAAATATGATGAGGCAGCTGATGGCGATTGGGAGAACAGTGTGAGATCCTAAGGTGCCTACTTTGAAGGGGACTGAGACATCATTGTCCTATGTACAATGTTTCTTGTATCTTGTATCTTCTTCAATAAATGTCTCTATTTTCATATTACATGGCGGGATACCTTCTAGACAGACCTTATACAGTGTGAGGTCAACTAGATAACCATTTTGAAAAAGACCATGTTGGATCCGTACTTCAAACTTTATAAAAGAATAAACTCTAAATGGATCAGAAATTCCAAATGCAAAAAAAATAAAATCATATATAAATACTAGAAGAAATCAGTAGTGAATGTCTTTAAAACTTGAATGTGGATAAACCCCTGAAGATGAAAGAACCAAGATGGCGGCATAGGTAGACACACTGCGCCTCCTCACACAACCAGAACTGACAGAAAATCGAACGGCAAGGAAGTCTGACACCAAGGAAATAAAAAATAAACATTCATCCAGACCGGTAGGAGGGGCAGAGATGGGCAGCCGGGGTGGAGAGGACTCACGTTGCCATGGTGGGACCCAGATTGGCAGAGTGTGGGACGAACGGGACAGGCAGTCTGACCACTAGCAGACCCTGTGGGCCCACATTCGCGCACAGATAAACCAAGAGGGCCAGACTCAGAGTGGCGGACAACGGGGCAGGCAGAGCAGCAGATAGCACCCCTCGGTCCCACATTCCCACACAGATAAACCGGACAAACGGCGGGGAGCAAAGCAGACCGTGCAACCCAGGGCTCCAGCGTGGGGAAATAAAGCCTCAAGCCTCTGATTGAAAATGCCCATGGGGGTTGGGGCGGCAGCAGGAGAGACTCCCAGCCTCACAGAAGAGGTCGTTGGAGAGACCCACAGGGGCCTAGAGTGTGCACAAGCACACCCACTCAGGAACCAGCACCAGAGGGGCCCAGTTTGATTGTGGGTAGCAGAGTGAAAGACTGAAGTCCGGTGGAGAGGGGAGCGCCCGCCATTGCTCCCTCTTGGCCCCTCCCCCATGTACAGCGTCACAGCGCAGCGACCAGCGTTACCCCGCTCCAGTGAACACCTAAGGCTGTCCGCCCCTTTAAGTAACAGACGTGCCAAGACAAAAAAAAAAGTGGCCCAAATGACAGAACACTTCAAAGCTCCAGAAAAAATACAACTAGGTGAGGAAGAGATAGCCAACATATTGGATGCACAGTTCAAAACACTGGTTATTAAGACGCTCACAGAATTGGTTGAATTTGTTCGAAAACTAGGTGAAAAAAATGAAGCCTATGCTAAGAGAAACAAAGGAAAATGTACAGGGATCCAATAGTGATGCGAAGGAAACTGGGACTCAAATCAACGGTGTGGACCAGAAGGAAGAAAGAAACATCCAACCAGAAAAGAATGAAGAAACAAGAATTCGGAAAAATGAGGAGAGGCTTAGGAACCTCCAGGACATCCTGAAACGTTCCAACATCCGAATTATAGGGGTGCCAGAAGGAGAACAGGAAGGACAAAAAAATGAAAACTTATTTGAACAAATAATGAAGGAGAACTTCCCTCATCTGGCAAAAGAAATAGACTTCCAGGAAGTCCAGGAAGCTCAGAGAGTCCCAAAGAAGCTGCACCCAAGGAGGAACACACCAAGGCACATCATAATTACATTACCTAAGATTAAACAGGAGAGAATCTTAGAAGCAGCAAGAGAAAAGGACACAGTTACCTACAAAGGTCTTCCCATAAGACTGTCAGCTGATTTCTCCAAAGAGACATTACAGACAAGAAGGGGCTGGCAAGAAGTATTCCAAGTCATGAAAGGCAAGGACCTACATCCAAGATTACTGTATCCAGCAAAACTATCATTTAGAATAGAAGGGCAGATAAAGTGCTTCTCAGATAATGTCAAGTTTAAGCAGTTCATCATCACCAAGCCCTTATTCTATGAAATGTTAAAGGGACTTATCTAAAAAAAAGAAGATAAAAACTATGAACAGTAAAAATGACAGCAAACTCACAGTTATTAACAACCACACCTAAAACCAAAACAAAAGAAAACTAAGCAAACAACTAGAACAGGAACAGAACCACAGAAATGGAGATCACATGGAGGGTTATCAACTGTGGAGGGGGAAGGGGAGGGAGAGGGGAAAGGTACAGAGAATAAGTAGCATAGATGATAGGTGGCAAATAGACAGGGGGAGGGTAAGAATAGTGTAGGAAATGTAGAAGCCAAAGAACTTATAAGTATGACCCATGGACATGAACTATAGGGGGGGAATGTGGGAGGGAGGGCGGTGGGCAGGATGGAGTGGAGTGAGGGGGGCGGGAAATGGGACAACTGTAATAGCATAATCGATAAATATATTAAAAAAAACCCTGAAGATAAAAAAAAAAACTTGAATATGAAGGAAGGCTTTTTTTTTTTACTAAATCCAGATTTAGTAAAAGGAAATTCTAATAAAATTGAATACATAAAATAAAAAATCATCACATTACAAAAAAGACCACCAAAAATAAAGCGAAGTAAATCATAAACTGACAGGAAAATATTTGCAACATATATTGCAGATAATGGGCAATAATCTTAATAAATAAGTTATTTTTAGAAATCATAGAAAACAAAAACCAAAAACCCAATATAGAAAGAGGTAGAAGATACAAACACCTAACTGACAGAAGAAAAGGCTGTGAAGATGAAAGGTTCTTGCACTGCTGGGTTATAAGCAATTAGCAAGGCCACCAACTTTCCTTTTATTAAAAGATAAATACGGGATTTCGGAAAGATGGCGGCAAGATAGGTGGGAGCAGAGTCCACTTCCCCTCAACACCAGTGAAATACCTAGCTGATCTGAGGAGCAGAGTGAACAGCCAACAGTATTCCAGCATATATGAAGATCGGAGACCAAAGATAGAGGACATCGAAAGATCAGACGGTAAGAAGAGTGCTTAAGGACAATAAGGTCCCCAGGACCTGCGAGGGGACCGCCCTGTCGCAGGGTCTGCTGCAGGATTCTTGGGAGAGAGCCAGGCTGAGCTGTGTGAGCAGCCAGGTGCTTGTTTGGACCAGGGGGGCTTGAATAGGAAGAATTTCTCAAAAAGAAAAAGAAAATGAAAATAGAGGCACTCAGCGGCTAATTAGAGAACTCTCTGCAGCAGCCGCGGCCTCTGGTGCCCCTCCCCCCTCAGCCCTGGACTGTGAGCGCAGAAAAGCAGCCCCGGAGCTCACCTGAAGCCCAGAGTGGCACGCGCGTCTGGGGGCCCACACCTGAAACCCCGGGTGGGTGGGCACCCTGATAAGCGCCAGCTGCCTGGGAGCACAAACGAAAAGCTCCTGGGTGAGCGCAACTGGATCAGTGGCTGGCTGCCCCCGCGCACGGACCCAAAGCAGGGGATCAGCAACCAACTGAAGTCCAAACACAACCCGATCAACGGCCTGGCTGCCTGCTGGCGACTGCAGCCAAAAAAAGGACTGGTTCTGAAAACTCCTACGTAGCCCCGGCTCACACAACTCTGCAGGGCCTACTGGCTCTCTAGGAGGAAGGCAGAATGCCTAGCAGAGGGGAGCTGCAGGGCTAGGAGAGACTGCATTCCCCCGAAGGACTTGACCCAGTAGGGGGCTGAACTACCCCATAGCAGTACCGAAAGCCCCTAGCATCTAAGACAGCAAAGAGCAAGAAGGTGGAATGTGAGTTGCCCCTAATTGGTGCAACTCAAGGACAGCCACAGCTGGTGAACTAAAGGCCTAGTGGGGAGCAGAAGGACCCAGAGGAACTAGACTGAAAGCTGAACAACAGCGAAAAGTGTGGCTCAGGAAGGGAGAAAAGTGAAACCAATCCTTCCAACCACCCCCTCCCATTCCACAGACAGGACGACCAGCAGAACTAACCTGACCAGTTTAAAGCCAGCAGAAGACCCTTTTTTTTTTTCCTTCTTCTTTTTTCTCTCCTTCTTTCCCCCTGAATTCCTTCTTCCTTTCTGTCCTTCTTTCTTTTTTTATTCCTTCTTCCTTCCATCCTTTACCTCTTTTATTCCTTCTTCCTGCCTTCTTTTATTTATTCTGTTGTTTTAATTTTTGTCAAAAAATTCTTTCTTATCTTGCCTCCGATCTTTCTTTATTCCTTCTTCCTTCCTTCCTTTCCTTTTCTATTCCCTTTTTCCCTCCTTCCGGTTTTTTTTTTTTTTTTGCCCCCATTCCTCTTTTTCCCACAGGTGAGACAAGAAAACCTGGAGTGCTGAAAAGACCAGAGTAAGACTGTATTACACCCATAAACGTCAGCTCAAGACCAGTGAGCACAGGAGATTAAGGAGACAGCACCACTGAATCCCATGGGCATTCTACCATAGAAGTTCATACCATAACCCAGGGAGTCAGAATACATCAATTTAAGAAGCAGAGGCTAACAAGAAGAGTCTCACAAACAATGGGAAGACAAAGAAACAATTCCCAAATGAAAGGAAAGGAGGAAGCCTCAGAAAGAATGCTAACTGAAAAAGAGGCAAGTCAACTATCAGATACTGAGTTCAAAGCAATGGCCATCAGGAAGCTCACTGAGCTCTCTGAGCTCAAAGAGAACTACCAGAAACTACAAGGAAACTACAATGAACTCACTGCAAACTATATCAACATGAAAAAGGAAATAGAAACTATCAACAAAAGCCAAGAGGAAATGAAGAATACAAATTCTGAATTCAAGAACACAGTTGAAGGAATGAAAAGCAGACTTGACGAAGCAGAGGATCGGATCAGAGAGCTGGAGGACAAAGTAGAAAAAAACACCCTGAAAGAGCAAGAAAAGGAAAAGAGGCTCAGAAAGAATGAAGAGGCAATAAGGGAAATGCAGGACAACATGAAACGTAACAATATCCGTATAATAGGAATACCAGAAGGAGAAGAAGAGCAAGGGATAGAAAACCTGTTTGAAAAAGTAATGATGGAAAATTTCCCTAATCTGAGGAGAGAAAAAGTCACCCAAATCCAGGAATCACAGAGAGTCCCAAGCAAGAGGAACCCAAAGAGACCCACTGCAAGACACATCATAATTAAAATGGCAAATTTCCAAGACAAAGAGAGGATCTTAAAGGCAGCAAGGGAGAAAAAGGAAGTAACATACAAGGGAGCCCTAATAAGGTTAGCAACTGACTTCTCAATGGAAACGCTCCAAGCCAGAAGAGAATGGCAAAAAATGTTCCAAGTAATGAGAACCAGAGGCCTGCAACCAAGACTACTTTACCCAGCAAGGCTCTCAATCAGGATAGAAGGCCAAATAAAGAGTTTCCCAGACAAAAGAAGTCTACAAGAATACAGCTCCACCAAACCAGCTCTGCAAGAGATGCTAAAGGGACTGCTTTAAGGAAAGGAAGGAAAAGAGAAAGACAGAGGAACACAGGTAGGAAAAAATGGCAATGAATAACTGCCTATTGATAATAACCTTAAACGTAAATGGATTAAATGCTCCAATCAAAAGACATAGAACAGCTGAATGGATAAGAAAACATGACCCACACATATGCTGCCTACAAGAGACCCATCTCAGGACAAAAGACTTACACAGACTGAAAGTGAAGGGCTGGAAACAAATTTTCCAAGCAAACGGACAGGAAAAAAAAGCAGGGGTAGCAATACTCATATCTGACAAAATAGACTTCCAAAGAAGGGCCATAAAGAGAGACCCAGAAGGTCACTTCATAATACTCAAAGGAAGAATCCACCAAGAAGACATAAACATTGTAAATATATATGCACCCAACATAGGAGCACCCAAATACATAAAGAAAATATTGGAGGATTTCAAGAAAGATATTGACAGCAACACAATTATAGTAGGGGATTTTAACACCCCACTATCAAAAATGGACAGGTCTTCCAAACAAAAGATCAACAAAGATATTGTGTCACTTAACAATACCTTAGAGGAAATGGACTTAACTGATATATACAGAGCTTTTCATCCCAAAGAAGCAAAATACACGTTCTTTTCAAGTGTCCATGGAACTTTTTCAAAGATAGACCACATGATAGGACACAAAGCAAGCCTCAACAAATTCAAGAAAATTGTAATCATATCAAGCATCTTCTCTGACCACAAGGGTCTGAAACTAGAAACCAACGCCAAGGGTAAAAACCCAAAACACTCAAAATCATGGAGACTGAATAGCATGCTATTAAACAATGAATGGGTTGAGAACGAGATTAGGGAAGAAATCAAAAACTTTCTGGAAACAAATGAAAATGAACTCACAACAACCCAAAACCTATGGGACACAGCAAAGGCAGTCCTGAGAGGGAAGTTCATAGCAATACAGGCCTACCTTAAGAAGATAGAAACATTTCAAACAAACAACCTATCCCTACGCCTATAAGAACTGGAGGAACAACAACAAAGACAGCCCAGAGCAAGCAGAAGGAAGGAAATAACCAAGATCAGAGCAGAGTTAAATGACATAGAGACTAAAAGCACAATTCTAAGGATCAATGAATCCAGGAGCTGGTTCTTTAAAAAGATAAACAAAATTGACAAGCCTTTAAGTAGGCTCATCAAGAAGAAAAGAGAGAGGATCCAAATAAACAGAATTAGAAATGAAAAAGGAGAGATTACAACTGACACCACAGAAATACAAAGGATCGTAAGAAATTACTATGAAGAACTGTATGCTAAGAAATTTGAAAACCTAGATGAAATGGACACATTTATAGAAAAATATAATCTTCCAAAACTGAATGAAGAAGAAGCAGAAAACCTGAACAGACCAATAACAGCAGAGGAAATTGAAGCAGTCATCAAAAAACTCCCATCACACAAAAGCCCTGGACCAGATGGTTTCACAGGAGATTTCTACAAAGTATTTAAGGAAGAGCTCACCCCTATCCTTCACAGACTATTCGAAAAAATCCAAACTGATGGGAGACTCCCAAACTCTTTTTATGAAGCCAGCATCATCCTAATCCCAAAACCAGATAAAGACACAACGAAGAAAGAAAACTTCAGGCAAATATCGCTGATGAACATAGATGCTAAAATTCTCAACAAAATATTAGCAAACCGCATCCAGCAATACATTAAAAAGATCATCCACCATGACCAAGTGGGATTCATCCCAGGGATGCAAGGATGGTACAATATTCGCAAATCAATAAACATAATTCATCACATCAACAACAGCAAAGACAAAAATCACATGATCATATCAATAGATGCGGAAAAAGCGTTCGATAAGATACAGCACCCATTTCTGATAAAAACACTCAGCAAAGTGGGAATAAAGGGAGCATTCCTCAGCATAATAAAGGCCATATATGAGAGACCTACAGCCAACATCACACTCAATGGAGAAAAACTTAGAGCTTTCTCACTAAGATCAGGAACAAGACAAGGATGCCCTCTCTCACCACTCCTATTCAACATAGTATTGGAAGTCCTAGCCATAGCAATCAGACAAGAAAAAGCAATAAAAGGCATCCAAATTGGAAAGGAGGAAATGAAACTGTCACTGTTTGCAGACGACGTGATAGTGTACATGGAAAACCCTATAGACTCCACCAAAAATCTACTCGACCTAATAAATGAATTTGGCAAAACAGCTGGATACAAAATCAATACTCAGAAATCAAAGGCATTCCTGTACACCAACAATTAAACTGCAGAAACAGAAATCAGGAAAAAAATCCCATTTGATATAGCAACAAGAAAAATCAAGTACCTAGGAATCAACCTAACCAAGGAGGTAAAAGACCTGTACTCAGAAAACTACACAACACTGAAGAAAGAAATTAAGGAAGACACAAACAAATGGAAGCATATACCATGCTCATGGATTGGAAGAATTAACATCATCAAAATGGCCATACTACCCAAAGTGATTTACAGATTCAATGCAATCCCTATTAAAGTACCCATGACATATTTCACAGATATAGAACAAACATTTCAGAAATTCATATGGAACCATAAACGACCCCGAATAGCTGCAGCAATTCTGAGAAAGAAGAACAAAGCAGGAGGGATCACAATACCTGATATCAAACTGTATTACAAGGCCACTGTAATCAAAACAGCCTGGTACTGGCATAAAAACAGGCACATAGACCAATGGAACAGAACAGAGAGCCCAGAAATAAACTCAAGTCTATACAGTCAATTAATATTTGACAAAGGAGGCAGGAGCATAAAATGGAGCAAAAACAGCCTCTTCAACAGATGGTGTTGGCAGATCTGGACAGCTACGTGCAAAAAAATGAAACTTGATCACCAACTTACGCCATACACGAAAATAAACTCAAGATGGATAAAAGACTTAAATATAAGCCGTAACACCATAAAAGTCCTTGAGGAAAACATTGGCAGGAAAATCTCAGACATTCCACGCAGCAACATCCTCACAGACACATCCCCTAAAGCAAGGGACATAAAGGAAAGAATAAACAAATGGGACCTCATCAAAATAAAAAGCTTCTGCATGGCTAAAGAAAACAGAACCAAATTACAAAGAGAACCAACAGTATGGGAAAACATATTTGCTAATGATACCTCAGATAAGGGCCTGATCTCCAAAATATATAAAGAACTCACACGACTCCACTCCAGGAAGACAAACAACCCAATTAAAAAATGGGCAAAGGACTTGAACAGACACTTCTCCAAGGAAGACATACAGAGGGCCCAGAGACATATGAAAAGATGCTCAGCATCACTAGCCATCAGAGAGATGCAAATTAAAACCACAATGAGGTACCATCTCACACCAGTCAAAGTGGCCAACATAAACAAATCCACAAACAAATGTTGGAGAGGATGCAGAGAAAAGGGAACCCTAATGCACTGTTGGTGGGAATGCAGACTGGTGAGGCCACTGTGGAAAACAATATGGAATTTCCTCAGAAAACTAAAAATGGAACTGCCCTTTGACCCAGCAATTCCGCTGCTGGGATTATACCCTAAGAACCCTGAAACACCAATCCAAAAGAACCTGTGCACCCCAATGTTCATAGCAGCACAATTTACAATAGCCAAGTACTGGAAGCAACCTAAGTGCCCATCAGCAATCGAGTGGATCCAAAAACTATGGTATATTTACACAATGGAATTCTACGCAGCAGAGAGAAAGAAGGAACTTATACCCTTTGCAACAGCATGGATGAAACTGGAGAGCATTATGCTAAGTGAAATAAGCCAGGCGGTGAGGGACAAATACCATATGATCTCACCTTTAACTGGAACCTAATCAGCAAAAGAAAAAAGCAAACAAAATATAACCAGAGACATTGAAGTTAAGAACAATCTAACAATAGCCAGGGCGGGGGGGGGGGGGGGGGTGGAGACAGTGGGAAGAGGGGAGTACAGGAACTACTATAAAGGACACATGGACAAAACCAAGGGGGAGGGTGGAGGTGGGGGAGGGAGGTGGGTTCAGCTGGGGTGGGGTGGAGGGATGGGGAGAAAAGGCATACAACTGTAATTGAATAACAACAAAAATTTATAAATAAATAAATAAATAAAAAGATAAATACCAGCAAGGCTGCAAAGGCATTTAAAATTAGGTTGTTTTGCCATGGCTGGTGTAGCTAAGTGGATTGAGTGTGGGCTGCAAGCCAAAGGGTAGCCAGTTCAATTCCCAGTCAGGGAACATGCCTGGGTTGCCGGCCAGGTCCCCATTGGGGGCCACATGAGAGGCAACTACACACTGATGTTTTTCTCCCTCTGTTTCTCTCTCCATTCCCCTCTCTAAAAATAAACAAATAAGATCTTTTTTTAAAAATTAGGTTGTTTTAAAACATCCCTGAAGAGTACTTAATTAAAAATAACAGAATGAGTTAAAAAGCTGTGATATAGTCTCAAACAGGATTAGTTTTATCGATGATTAATGACAAATGAAGACTTGTGGATAGCACCAAATTGTATTTGTGATTTTGCATTTTTTATATCTGTATTTGAAAATGACTACGTATGTATGTTTATCTCTAAAAAAATATTTATTTTTATTTCTAACAATTGGTGAGACAACATGTAATCTGCATAACCAATGATTCACTGTTAAGTTGTTGAAATGTAAGGTCTGCTCCAACCAATGAGACCCTGCGATACTGTAATAATTCTCTGATAGCTCAGTCAGGCAAATATAACCAAGGTGTCATTGGCCACTTGGTAGCAATACATACTAGTTGCCTGGGAAGGGAGAGAGAAAGAGGGGGAGAGAAACATCCACGGGTTGCCTCTTGTATGCACCCCAACCAGGGACCAAACCTGCAGTCCAAGCATGTGCCCTGACCTGGAATCCAAAGGGCAACCTTTCGTTTTGTGGGATGATGCCTAACCAACAGAGCCACACCCATCAGGGCTGCCCATAAAGTTCTGGAAAGGTAATGAATAGCCCGCTAATGAATTTGGAAACTAATTTATAAAGACATTTCAGGCAGGTCACAAGATATTGTAGTTGGAAAGGTCAGCAAAATCCTTTAAAAGGGTATTAGAAACCAAGCAAAACATCCTGTCTTTGTTAAAAAATAGTTGTGGATACACTCTAGCACATTCCATTAGGGAAGATCTTTGAAGCTAGAGAAGGTTCAAAGGGAGAAGAGCACTGCTGACTGGTAATGATAACTAAGAAGAGACATAGTAAAAAGACATATCAGGAATAATTGTAAGAACCTACTACTGTTTAGCCATCTGAGCTTGAGTGAGCCAGTTACCCTATCAGGGCTTCAGTTGCTTTGCCTGTTCCCTGAGCTAGATCAGGAGTCAGCAATTTTCTGAGAAGTGTCAGATAATAAACACTTTAAGCTCTGCGGGCCACACACCATCACAACTACCCAACTCAGTCCTCGCAGCAGTAGGTAGTGGGAGTACACGGACAAACAAGCATGGCTTGCTCTGATGAAACCTTATGGACATTGAAACTTGAATTTTACATGGCTTTTACACGTCATGAAATATTATTCTTCTTTTGATTTTTTTCCCTCCAATTATTTCAAAGTGTGAGAACCATTCTTATCTAGCTGGCCATAGAGAAAACAGGCAGCTAGGCTGGATTTGACTCACTGGGTATAGTTAGCCGATCCGTGGGGTTGTGTGGACTCTAAGCTCCCTCAAAGCTCTGTGTCTCTGTTTGTTGATTAAACTGCCATTGATTCCCTATTTAGCTAACAGTGGGGTTATACTTCTTTTACACCTTCTGAAACCTTCTTTTATAGCTTAAGCAGTTTCTTAAGCTTTATTTACTCATATTCCCATTAGATAAGAATTAGAAAGATGTCACATCATATGTAGTTCAATTATTTCAAAAGTAATTATCTTTGGTCTGCCAAAGAAGTTTGCACATAGGAGTTTTCAAACTTTACAGGCCCTTCTCTCCTCACCACAAAGATACTCCCAGGCTCGTCCCCTTGTGTTTGAGAATCACTGTCTTACAGCAACTTTCACTTGAAAATTCCCAATTAGAAGCCCCCCAAAAACCTTACTTCCTCTTTCTGCTGGAGAAGAACCTCAATTTCCCACAACCTCTGCTGTAAGTGAGGATGGCTAAGTTAAACTACCGGTACTTCGTAGAACAGAGACTTCCAGGTAAGACTAAGACTGGACTGGACTTCCTCTCCTCCGTGCTTGCTTTCTTCCATGTGGTGGGACTCCACAGTGTAAAAGGGAACTAGGAGCCCTGCATTAGTTCCCCCCTGACCAGCTTGATGGTCATAATAGCTACAAGAACAAAATGCAGAGCATCTATAGGTATGGGCAACCTGTTTGAAATGTCTTTAAATTGTGGATAAGGAGAGAAAGGAGTTAGCTGCTTTTAGACCCATACTTGGCAATAAGTGGCCTTAAAACTTCTTCTGTGAGGACACAGGTACTATAAAATGGTCTGTCTCTGTAAGTAAGTCTTTCTCTGTTAAGGAGCCTCACCAGAATAGAGGAAGACGCTGAGGACGTGAGCAGTGGACGCCCACAGTGAGCCACCGCCCTTGCAACATTTGATCACATCACCGCTCCTATGAGCCTGTCCATGGTGCGAAGTTGCTGGACGCTATTAGCACCCTTGTGGCGTATGAGGAACCAGGGCCTCCAGGTTTAACCACTTACCCCAGATCACATAAGTACCAAAGAGGAGCTGGGACTCTCATTCAGACCTCCTTAGAAAGGCAGTTATCCATTATATTGTCAGTCTCTCTGCCTCTCTATCCTGTATGTCTGTCTGTCTGATGTCTATCTCATCTCCTCATCTCCTCCCTGGAAAGAATTAGGTCACTTATGTTTGAATAATTAAAGTCCTCTGGGAGTTAGCTGGCCAATCAAACCAGGTTAAAAAACTCCAGAGAGAAGTTGCCCACTGGGAACTTACCAGATAATATAACCTGCAATGTTCTCCATCCAATTCTTATCACAAATCCAGTTCTGAGAAATGTTATTTTTGCAGGATAGTCAGAGAGAGTAGATCATGATCTAAATACTCCAAGTTTGATGCTTTAAATAACACCAGAGCATTAGAGACCCTGTAAGCCACTGTTTGATTTACTGAATTATAAAACATGTGATATCATTCACCTGTACTGAGAGTTAATATTAAAAAACTAAAGCATGCTTTTAAAGTTCTAAAGCAAATTCTAACATTTCTAAATATTATGAGTTAATATTTTAAGTGTCCAAATCACTGCTCCTTTCCTTTGGAATAGTGTAAAGGAATATCACGTATATTTTTTAAATTCCATGATATTGCAATATTATCAGAATTTGCATGAATTATGTCCTACAATTCTGTCCCATAAAAATACGTCCCTGGATTTGAAACAGTGTAGCTGGAAATGACAGTTTCCATCAGCACTCTTGTTAAGATTTTTTTTAATTTTTATTAATTTTTCCAGAAAATATAAGAGTGGGTCTCAACTCAGAAGTCCAAATATTAAAGAACTATAACTTGATTTTTTATAGTTTTGTTTCTATTTTCATCTCTCAAGAAAATACCCTTAACTCTTTTGGGGGGTCCCCTCACTTCCCTTTGGATGGTGCCCCTGTTCCAGAACCTTAGAGGGTGCCAAAGATGGGGAAACAGGGTCGCGGTCTGTTGCCAAGTGTGGCGTGCACCTGTTCGCAGTGGAGCCGAGCCCTGCGTCTGTCCAGTCGAGCGTGCCTTTCTGCGCCCGCCCCACCCTCAGGCACGGGACTCTTCGCCTAAGACAAGAACAAGCTGCAGCAACTCCTGGGGCCGCTGAGCTGGGGCTCCGCCGGGACCTGAGCCGCCGCCCGCGTGCGCGCTCTCCCTCCGCTGCCGTTCAGCAGCCCGCGCTCTCGCCCGAGCAGCGGCCGAAAAAGCGGGAGGCGAAGGACGGGGAGGACGGACGTGGGGAGTCGGCGCCCCAGCCCACCGGGCCCTCAATGCCGGGCGCTTCCTGGCCCCGGAGGCCGCGGCCGGGCAGTCTGGACCCAGCCCACAGCGTCCGGGCGGAGAGAGCACAGAGGACGGAGCCGCCGGCCCAGCTGTGTTGCGGGCAGGCCGAGGAAGAGGAGCCCTCCGAGGAGACCGAAGGAGCAGCCGATGAGAGCAGAGTAAGACCAGAAGACTGCGGTGTTCCAGAAGAGGGGAGGCCAGTCTTGTGCTTCCAAGAGAACACGTGAGATGTCAGAAGAGAATGGATCAATGCCACTGGCCAGTTTCAGTGAGAGACTCATAGAAACCTCACATTGGCAGAGATCGGAAATTCTCTAATCCAGTCAACTCACTTTGTGTGTAGAGATTGGTGTGTAAGTGCTCAGTAAATGCCTGAACTGCTTTCCCCTTACCACTTCTCCAGCTAGGGTGACCAAATGTCTGGGTTTGCTTGGGACGCTCAGCTTTAAAATAATAATTAATAATAATAATTTATTGATTTTAGAGTTGGAGAGAGAGGAAGAGAGGCAAAGAAATATCAATTTGTTGTTCCACTTAAATTATGCATTCGTTGGTTGATTTTTGTATCTTGGAGATTGAACCTGCAACCTTCGGGTATGCAGAGGGGCGGGACATTCTTAAGAACTGAGCTACCGGGGCAGGGCTGGAACAGTTCAGCTGTAAAACTAGGTTAAGTGCTTCCAGGGTGCCTTACATTGAACCTTGAGTAGAAGGCTGCGCCCAGTGCATCTGAACTTGCATGTGTTCCTTCCCATCAGAATAGAAAATTTTTCTCTATCAGGGGACCAGACTTTGGTATTTAGTTTTAGTTCATGTTTTGGCCTGAGAATCTGCCTTAAAATATACAAGTTTCCCCTGTATCCAAAATAAGAGTGTTCCTATGAAACCTTTATAAGCCAAAATGGCATAAAGCAAAGAATTACCATTAATTTATATACAAAAAATTTTGTGTGCCTGCAGGCCCCCCAAATAACCTACCAAATCATACCAAATAACACCAACATATAGTAAAAGGAGTGCCACTCTCATCACTCAGGGTGGACGCTGCCGTCCTAATGGCTTATTGCAACACGAATGCTAAAAGATATTTTTGCTTTTCACCCTTTTTGTTTTATTTTTTATTATTTTGTTAGTTTTTCACCTTTTTTGTAAAAGCAAAATTCCTCTTCAGATTTCTTTCTGCTATTGAAAACTGGTACAGATACTCTTGACTTAAGATGGGATCATGCCAATTCCTGGATGGTGTGGCTCAGTGGATTGAGTGCCAACCTGTGAACCAAAGGGTTGCTGGTTCGAGTCCCAGTCAGGGCACATGCCTGAGTTGTGGGTTAGGTCCCCAGTAGAGGGTGCATAAGAGGCAACCACACCCACACATTAACGTTTCTTTCCCTCTCTTTCTCCCCATTTTCCCCTCTCTCTATAAATTAATAAAAATCTTTAAAAAAAAAAAAAGGTGAGGTCATCCCTAATAAAGCCATCATAAGTTGAAAAAGAAAAAAATGATAAGAACAGGGTGACCACCAGCTTGAATGGGCAGGGGAGGTGGTGGGGACACTTTGTGTGTTATTGAAGGCCCCTCGCAAGCTAGGCCTTGAAAGAGGCCTGAAAGACTTGACCGGAAAACCAGGAAGGCAGGAGGCAGGCATGACCCGACGCTAGCACGGAGGGTTCCTGTGGGAAATCAGGCCTGAAGAATGCATTGTATCATTCGAAGCTTGCTTTGCTTTGTATAGCCCTGTTGATATAAACCAGATTTTAAGTTCAAAGCAGAAGGAGTGAACTCCTTATCTCATGAAACACACCTTAATGACCATCTGGTCATGTCTAACAGACCCTGACCTGAGGAAGACCTCTGTGTTTCTTCAATTGTTATCTATAGATAATATTTGTTTTTTATAGCTATAGCCTTTGGACATTGATTGATGAGCTATGCATGCATGCTGTATACCCCTGCAAATACCGATCCCAATAAAAGCCATTTTGGAGAAGGGCTCAGGGCGTTCTCCACTAGAGGGAATCACCAGCCCCTCTTCCCCTAGACAGATTGTGTCTGGGCCAACTCATTTCATCCATGACTGGGAGGACTCCGCAGGATGGGGTTCTCCACGGGGAGGCATATAAGAAGAGTTAAAATACAAGTAAATATCTGATATACTGTCTGGCAAAACTTGTATTTTTCAGTATTTACATGTATTCTCAAATGCCTTGCTTATACAATTTTGCATCTATAATTATCGTCCCATCAATTGAAATAAGTTGGCACATTCTACTTCTAACCCCACTTTCCTCAATTGAGGATTTCTTTCTACTGTGGCCCTATGTTTCTATAAATACCAAGAATCCTGGGATTTGAACATATAAACTAAACTTAACCCACAAAATCAGAGCATCTGATCATCTTCACTAAGGAAAGTGGAATAGTAACATCCTCTAATCAATAAACATATGTGGGGTGGACTGTATATAAAATAATGTTTATGCACCATTTATATTGGCAAAAAACTGGAAACAACCTAAATGCTCAATAATCAAGAGTTGTTTAGATAGAATGAGATTACATAATAAAATTCTATGCACTGTTAAATGTCAAGTTGTAGAAAAATATGTGGTAATACAGGAAAATATTCACAATAAAAATAGTAAAGGAAGTATGAACTGTGCAATCACAATTTTATAAAGTACACAATTGAATGGAGGTTATAGCAAAAAGCTGGAAAGTTTCTCACCAGAATGTTAAAAGGGATCTCTGTGTGGTGGAATTCTGACTGAGATCATTATTTTCTTCCTATATTTCAAATTTTTCTACAATGCATATAGTTGATTTCATAATCAGAGAAAAAATGTTATTTTAAAAACTAAAAGCATTTATTGAGCTTATGATTTATGTACCACATGCTATACCCGAATATAAAGATTTTAAAAAATAAACAAGCGCAGGGATCTTCAACAATGAGAATAAGAAAGAAAAGAAATACATCTGAGATCATCTCAGCCCTGATTGGGCTTCCTTGCTCAACAAGGAAATCTTTTAGCCCTGGCTGGTGAGGCTCAGTGGATTAAGTGCCAACCTGCAAACCGAAGGGTTGTTGGTTCAATTCCTGATCAGGGCATATGCCTGAGGTGGGGGCTGAGTCCCCAGTTGGGGGTGTGTGGGGGCAGCCAATTGATGTGTCTCTCGCATATGGATGTTTTTCTCCCTCCCTTCCCATCTCTCTAAAATAAATAAATTAATTTAAAAAATATTTTATACTAATTAAATTTCTTGGCTATCCCATAGAAAATGTATTTCTTATTTTTTATTCTAATTCTCAGATACTAAAGTGCATAATAAAAGTATTTGACAAGTCTATGAGGAGACTGTGCTACAATTGTACTGTCTCTCCACAATTGACTGCAGAAACAGGAAGTAACCTGCATATATGTTCACAGGTTAAGTGAGTCATCAAGAACCTGCTGGGTAAAAATCTAGTCTGACTACCTATCCTGACTCCACCCCGTCTCCAGGCTCTGCTCTGGCTATCTGACAGCCCCAACTTCTCACACCGGCTTGCAGACCAATGAGGCCTCTGAGTAATGGTACTCTCAAGGTGGAATGACACTTGACTGAGACATGTCTAGAAAAGAATTACAAAATATAAGAACTCTTCTGTCATTGCTGAATCTGGGTCTAACTTCACCAAAAACACTTCATTTTTCTTCTTATATCTGAATCAGTTATTTTTAGCTCCATTTGGAGTCCTAAAGTGGTTTGCTATCCTCTGTTGTCTTCTGTTCAGCTTTTGGCTTACTGTGTAACCAGAGTAGTAGAAGGGGATGATTTCTATGATTTGTGGCAAGATCCGTAACTTGGTTAACAGTCTTTCCTTTTTAATTGAATTTATTGGGGTGATATTGGTTAATATATAGATGTCAGGTATACAGTTCTATATATATCATCTGTATATTGTATTGTTGCCAGACAGTGAACCAAGGGGTCTCTGATTTGATTCCCACTTAGGGCACATGCCTGGGTTGTGGGCGGTGTCCCAGTAGGGGGCACACAAGAGGCAACCACACATTGATGTTTCCCTCTCTTTCTCCTTCCCTTCCCCTCTCTGTACATAAATAAATAAAATCTTTTTAAAAAATAAATAAAATATTTTAAAAAATACATTGTGATCATATTTATGTTTTAGAAAAATGTTTGGCTGTTGTGTGAAGAATGGATGAAGAGGAGAGTGTTTGAAGGGGGGTCTAATTACTGTGATTCGGGGAGACAGTCGTGGCCTGAATGAGGGTGGTACAGGCCAGATGGACAGGAGGGGATAGAGCCCAGCATAACTGACAAGGGCTGGTGATGCTGGAGGAGGGGGCTGACAGTGAAGCAATAGTCTTTCTGACCTGGGGAGTGGGAGGACCAAGCCATGGAACCCAGAAGGAGGGGAACCAGAAGATGAAGGGTTCAGTCAGAAGGGAACCCTGAAGACAAGAGAACATCCAGCCTTACCCACCCAACAACTCCACTAAGGACCACACTTAATATAAAAAAAAGAAAAAAGAAAAAGGTACTTAGATACCTAGCCTGGTGTGGGTATAAGGATGAGACATTTTATCTTACCTATTTCACATATTAAAAATTAATCCAAAAATCTGAATGTATCCTTTTATCCTGTTTTACTTTCTTCATTTCTCTTCTCTAGATCCTTCAAGATGCAGCTGATGACACCAAATGTAAGGATGGTTGCTAGGATATCTGGAAATACAACTACAACTAGCTTCCTCTTGTGGCACACGGACTCTACATGTGCCAGACACTGAGCAAAATACTCTCCATACCTTGTATTTAATCCTCACAGTCCCATGAGGTACTTGCTATTACCTACATTTTACAGACAAGGGACTGATGCTCAGAAAGGCGACGTTCCTGCCCAGGGTTACAGAACTAAACACATTCTTGAACCCAGCCATCTCTGACTCCAAAGCCCATCATATTAACCACTACGCTATCCTAGCTCCAGCAAGCCTTTCTTTGAGTACACAGATGAATTTAAGTCCACCCCACAAAAGATTCTTGCCCTTTACATACATTTTTACTGAAAAATAAGAATCCTTAGTAAAAACATCCCATGAACCAGAGCTCCCTTTTAGAATACAGTGTGAATAGTGCCCCTAGAATTGTACAGCCTGTCACCCTTGTGACTGTACTGGCTTGGATCAAACCTCTGGGCCTTAAGCTTAAGTTCAGACCAGACATATAGACTGCCAAACAATGCGTTTATAAAAACAGATTAGACGAGTGACTAGTCAAACTGTAAAAACATCTGGACTAGCCCTTGGTTACCGGTGCAGAGAATCAGAACTCCGGCTGATGATGAGAGGGTATCAACTTGAACCTCTGGGTGCCCACGTGTGAGAAGTCATATTTATGGAAGACTGCATAAAGGAGATGCAATAAATCCATTTTAAAAGATACTTTAGATTTTATTTTTGAATTAAGCTAGTTTAATCGGCATTTTCATGCTGATCATTTTGCTATACAAGGTTGCTTTTTCTGAACTGCCCTTCAGCTCATATGTAATAGACAATTTCTAAGGCTCATGGGATCTACATTTACTGTAGGGATGAGTTGAAGACAGCGCTCATTACTTTACTACATCCTCTTTCTAGATGGGAGACCATGGGAGACATGTTTCCTGTGCCTTGTTGTCAGGAAATAACTGTGCTCATCATAAAAAGCTAGTTTGTTGTTATTTTTTCTCATTCACGAATTGTATAACTGACCTTGTTTCTGTCTTTGCTTTGGCTCCAAGGACCTTAAAAGCCATGCTGGCAGGCTTACCTCTGCCAACTACCCCTACCTTAGAGAAGCCAGTGTTTAGTCTAATAACCTCATCTTGGTTTTATTTTTTTCCTTCTTACTCAAATTTTTCTTCCTTCCTCCAGTCCCAATCTTCTCCATTACATATGGTACAAGTTTATCTTGTGACTGCATTTTAATAACTTAGGCGTGGTGATTTAAATCCTTTTTAGAATGTCTCAGGGTAGAAAAAGCTAATCAATTCTAGAGGGAAAATCGAAGGTCGTGACTAGGGTTGTGTGGATTATATTTAAACCCAGATGGTAAGGAATGATAACCAGGGCCAAATAAGGGTTCTGTTTGCAGTTTCCAAACCTGCTTCAGTTGTTCCACAGGTTTATCAATTCTGACCTGCTTCCTGACTCACCTGCAATTGCTGCCCGTGACAGAGATTGACAAGGCTCTGGCTGCTCACAGCTCACAGGAGTGCCCTGCTTTTGTAAGTTGCTTGTCTCTCTAGAACCCAGCTACTTTTTGTATGCAGAAACTATCTTCTTGCTTATCTGGAAAATATAAACACGGATTATCTGCATAAAGAAAAGAAGATTACCCTTATCATCCTCGCATATCTGGAACTAGGTGGTACCATCAGACAGACACAAGTAGGCAGAAATACAACAGTGTTACAAACTGCTGGCAGTGATTGACTTGGATTTTTCTTTATTTTGGATACTTAAGACCATTTGAACTGGTGGTTAAATCTAGTCCCAGTTCTATGATGCACAGTGGAGAACTTGACCAATACATGCTCAGCCAATGAACTTCAAGGACTCCATAAGACTATGCTGGAAATTGTCTCTTCTCCCATTAAGAAAGTGGTGAGACCTAAGAATTTACTAGGCAGATGCTTTGTTTGATAATCTAGGAGATACAATGGGTAGAAGCCAAGAGTACTATCTCTGCCATGGAAGAGATTAGAATCAGATCATGGAGAAGATAAACAGAACATAAGTTTTATAACTGAGATAATGAGAATACATAATGCAAACCAGGAGCTAAGGGGAACCACCGAAGGCTCTGAGTGGTGTGGTTTTTGTAAGCACTACTGAATGTAAGTTGATGGAGGAGAGGAAGCATAACACCCCTTTCGAGGGGCATCATACGACCAAGAGCATGGGGAATAAAGAGAAACCTTTGCTAGCATGGCTTTATGCTTATGCATAAGTTCATTTTTTCCCAGGGCATAAGCATGACAAAGTCATGCTGGGAGATGCCCATGACTGCAGTGTCTGTTTCTGGCAAGGCCAGAATTTTCTCTTTAGGGAGAGGCACGATAACATTGATTGCATAACATTACTCCACCCTGGCATTTATTATTAGTCATAAAAATTGACTGAGCCTGCTCCAGTATTGCCAGGTCACTTGATGAGTATCCAGGATAGGTAAACACCTACAATTTGTCTTCCCTGTCCCTTCAGAGATCAAAAGCACAACTCAACTCAGGGACTGGGATACTGAACAAATGTTTGAATTATCCCTGAGGTCCTGCAAGCATTTTTGCATTGTTCCAAGAGTACACAAGAGCCATTGTGATTGCTGAGATCACCAGTTCCTCTGTCCTGTGGAGAATGAGGAGAACATGATGGCCGTTACACTTACTTTTGAAGTGGAAAAAACTGCAGCACGCTGAAACTTATTCTTGAAGGATGCTTAACAACACCATTGTTTCTATAACTCTCCAAACTATGCTCACACCCTCATCCTTTGTGTCTTGGCACCCAGAGGTGCGTCCTGGGGCAGATGCAGCACCCAGACTTCTTGGTTTTAGCTCCTTTAATCCCACCCTCAGTCTCAGCACATCTGTGTAAACCTCATTGAAGTTAGCCAATTTGAGAACCACAGAAGCAGATATGGGTTAAACAGCCACATTACATCCCATCCCAGGCTGTCCTGCATCTCCATCCCTAACCCACTGCAACTCATGCAAGCTCAGAACTCACCTTTTAGGGATCTCTTTGGGGCCTCACTCTCTGCCCCTTACTGGCAACCCCTTCCAACAGAAAGCCAGGCCCTTCTGTGGCCAGAATTATTTTTTTCTTTACCTTGTCTTGGCTAGAATTTATGTTACCTTTAGCAATAAAAAAAGTCTTTGTAGCAGTTTCAGGAATTTTCTGTGGCCAGAGAAGTTAGGGATGTCTAGGAAATTCCAAGTGACTAGAATGCCATGAGCCAAATAATTAGCATGAGGTTGGCTAAGAGACTGATTAATTCATATGTACATTTATATGTAAATTCATATGTACATTCTACTTTTTAAAAAACAACTATCAACTCAATAACTAGCAACTGAAAGTTTTAGCCAGAGCATTTAGGCAAGAAATAAAAGGCATTCAAACCCAAAATAAAGAAATAAAGTTGTCTGTGTTTGCAAATGACAAGATATTATGTATATGAAACCCTTTAAACTCCACTAAAAACACTGTTAGAACTCATAAACAAATTCAGTAAGTTGCAGAATACAAAATCAGTACACAAAAAGCAGTGGTGTTTTGCCCCACTAACAATAAACTATCAGAAAGAGAAATTAAGAAAACAATCCCATTAATAAATGCATCAAAAAGAATAAAATACTGAGGAACAAATTTAACCAAGGAAGTAAAAAATCTGTACACTGAAAACAATAAGTCATTGAAACTAATAACTCAAATATTTGAGTTATCAGGTGGCTCAGTTTGTTGGAGTGTTGTCCTGTACACCAAGAAGTTGTGGGTTCAATCATCAGTCAGGGCACATATCTAGGTTTTGGGTTTGATCCTCAGTTGTTATGGTGTGTGTGGGAGGCAACCAATTGATGATTCTCTCTCTCTTTCTCTCTCTCTCTCTCTCTGTCTCTCGCTGTCTCTCTCTCTAGCTCTCTCTCTCTCTCTCTCTCTCTCTCTCTCGTCAATACAAATATCCTTGGGTGGGGATTTTTAAAAATGAAAATATATTCCATGTTCATGGATTGTAATAAATAATATTGTTAAAATACCCATACTTCCCAAAGCAAGCTATAGATTTCATGTAATCCTTACAAAAAAATTCCAGTGGTATTTTTCACATAAATTTTATAAAACAATTTTAAAATTCAAGTGGATCACAAAGGAAAACAAGAACAAAGCTGGAGGTATCACACTTTCTAATTTCAAATTATATTACAAAGTTATAGTAACCAAACAGCATGGTACTGGTACAAAACCAGATACAAAGATCCATAAGACAGAATCAAAAGTACATAAATAAACCCATGTATATATAATCAACTAATCTTTAACAAAGGAGCCAAGAATATACAATGTGGAAAAGAAAAGTCTCTTTAATAAACAGTGGTGGGAAAACTGGATATCCACATGCAAAACAATGAAACCGGACACCTGTCTTACACTTTACATAAAACTCAATTTAATTCACATGGATTAGGCTTGACTGTAAGACCCAAAACCACAGTAAATGAAAAGGTCCTCAACAGCACTAATCATCAGGAAAATGCAAATCAAAACTACAATGAGATATCACCTCACACATGTCAGAATGTCTATTATCAATAGATCAACAAACAAGTGTTGGCAAGGATGTAGAGAAAAGGAAATACTCATGGGGCCACTGAGGAAAACAGTATAGAGGTTCCTCAAAAAAAATTAAAAATAGAACTGCCATATGATATAGCAATTCCATTTTTGGGTATTTTTCCAAAGAAAATGATATCACTATCCTAAAAATACATCTGTTCCCCCATGTTCATTGCAGCATTATTTACAATAGCCAAGACATGGAAACAACCTAAATGATGTCCATCTACAGATGAATGGGTTAATATACATATGTATGAATGTTATTCAGCCGTATCAAAGAAGGAAATCCTGCCATCTGCAACAATATGGATGGATCCTGAGGGCACTATGCTAAGTGAAATAAGTCAGAGAAAAACAAGTATTCTATGGTCTCACTTACATGTAGAATCTTTAAAAAAAAAAAAAAAAAAAAAAAAAAAACCTCACAGAAACCGAAGTAAATTGGTTATTACCAGGGGCAGGGATTGGGGGTAATGGGTGAAGATGACAAAAGGGCACAAACTTCCAAGTATAAGATGACTAAGTTCTGGGGATACAATGTTCAGCATGGTGATTATAGTTAACAGTACTATATTGTATATTTGAAAGTTGTCGAGAGTAAATTATAGAAGTTCTCACCACATACACAAAAAAATGGTAACTATGTGAGCTTATGTTAACTAACTTTATCGTGGTAATTATTTTGCAAAATGTACAAAAATAAAATCATCACTTTGTACACTTTCAACTTATGCAACACTGTATGTCAACAATATCTCAGTAAAGCTGAAAAAAAAGACAAGAGGTAACAAATACTGGTGAGTACGTGGAGAAAAGGGAACCCTTGTACACTGTCGGTAGGAATGTAAACTACAACAGCCACTATGGAAAACAGTGTGGAGGTTCCTCAAGAAATTAAAAGTAGAACTGCTACATGATTCAGCAATCCCACTTCTGGGTAAACACCCACAGAAACAAAATCACTATCTTGAAGAGACATCAGTACTTTCATGTTCATTGCAGCATTGTTCACAACAGCCAAGATTTAGAAACAACCTAAGTGTCCATTAATAGATGAATGGATAAGGAAAAGGTGATGTATATAGATATATACAGCAATATATATTTACACATACATATATATACATATATGTACATACACATATACAATGGAATATTATTCAGTCTTAAAAAAAGGAAATTCTGCCATTTGTGACAACATGGAGGAACCTGAATACTAAATAACATAATACTAACCATTAACATAACCATTATACTAAATAAATAAATACTGTATGGTATCATTTATATGTAGAATCTTAAAAAAAAAAATGAAACTCATAGAAACAGAGAGTCAAATGGTAGCTGCCAGAGGCTTGGGGTTGGGTGAATAGTGAGAGGCTGGATATGGATATAAACTTTCAGTTATATGATAAATAGGTCTGAGGATCTAATAAAAAACATGGTACCTTATTTTGCCATGTATAATGGACACTTTTTTTGCCCAAATTTTTGAGGGAAAAATAAGGATGGGCATAATACATGAGTATAATGATTATTTATCATGGGTATAATAATGGGTATGATAATCCCATTTATAATGTGCACAAAACTATGGGTGCACATTATATATGGGAGAGCATTCACAGCAAAATACAGTAACTATAATCAATAAGTCTGTATTGTATAATGGAAATTTTCCAAAACAGTAAAACTGAAGTGTTGTCACCACCACTCCCCAAAAGATAAACATGTAAGGTGATGAATATGTTAATTAACTTCATGGTGGATCCTTTTACAACATATATATATATATATATATATATATATATACACATATATATCTCGATACAATGTACACTTTAAATATCTTTCCATTTTATTTGTCAATTATACCTTAATAAAGCTGATAAAATTACAATAGCCAAGTGCTGGAAACAACCTAAGTGCCCATCAATAAATGAATGAATCAAAAAACTACGGTACGTTTACACAATGGAATACTATGCAGCAGAGAGAAAGAAGGAGCTCCTACCCTTTGCAACAGCATGGATGGAACTGGAGGGCATTATGCTAAGTGAAATAAGCAGGCAATGAGGGACAAATACCATATGATCTCACCTTTAACTGGAACATAATCAACAAAAGAAAAAAGCAAACAAAATACTACCAGAGACATTGAAATTAAGAACAATCTAACAATAGCCAGAGGGGAGGGGGGGGGATAGTGGGGAGAAGGGTTTTCAGGAACTACTATAAAGGACACATGGACAAAAACAAGGGGGAGGGTGGAAGCAAGGGAGGGAGGTGGGTTTGGCTGGGGTAGGTGGGGAGTGAGGGGGGTAGAATGCAGACAACTAATTGAACAACAATAAAGTAATTAAAATTTTTTTAAGAAAGAGATTTAATTCAGACACTTACTATCACTAAATTGTATATTTAAATAGACTTTAAGAGAAAATTTAAGAATATATAAATACTTGGAGACAATTAGATACCTTTTTGTTAAGTTTTCAACTGTTATCTAGAATTATTGAATCCAACATTGTTTTTCCCATATTATAAAACTACCACCTCCCTTGTGAGCAACTTCTGCCAACATTGAGCTGTTGGAATGGATACAGACAGGTCCCTGGAGAAGGATAGAAATAGAAAAGACATGTGGTTTAAGAAAGTCAGAACAAGTTTTTGAACCAAGGAAATACCAGCTTCCTTTATTTAAAAAAAAAGGGGGGGGGGGAGGTGAACCTAACTAATATGATTAATAAATACTATAAACACTCTGTTTCCCAAAATGTACTCACTCATCTCATACATAATATGTCACCATTGTGTTTCTTTTTTGCCACTTTTAAATCATTTTTAATTTTTCAATTATAGTTGACATAATTGTATTAAAGTGGATACCCCAATGATTAGACATTATGTAACTTAATAAGTGATCAACCCAATAAATCTCGTACTCATCTGACACCATACACAGTTATTACAATATTATTGACTATATTCCTTGTACTGTACTTTACATCCCCATGACTATTCTTTAATTCCCAATTTGTACATTTTAATCCCTTCAACATTCTCTCTCATCCATCGACCCCCTCCCATCTGGAAACTGTCAATATGTTCTCAGTATCTATGAATCTGTTTCTTTTCTTTTTTTTTTTTAATTTATTTATTGTTATTTAATTACAGTTGTATGCCTTTTCCCCCATCCCTTCACCCCACCCCAGGTGAACCCACTTCCCTCCCCCCTCTCCACCCTCCCCCTTGGATTTGTTCATGTGTCCTTTATAGTAGTTCCTGTAATCCCCTCTACCCACTGTCCCCGCCCCCACCCCCCACCCCCGCCCTTGCTATTGTTACATTGTTCTTAACTTCAATGTCTCTGGTTATATTTTGTTTGCTTTTTCCTTCTATTGCTTATGTTCCAGTTAAAGGTGAGATCATATGGTATTTGTCCCTCACTTCCTGGCTTATTTCACTTAGCATAATGCTCTCCAGTTTCATCCATGCTGTTGCAAAGGGTATAAGCTCCTTCTTTCTCTCTGCTGCGTAGAATTCCATTGTGTAAATATACCATAGTTTTTGGATCCACTCGTTTGCTGATGGGCACTTCGGTTGCTTCCAGTATTTGGCTATTGTAAATTGTGCTGCTATGAACATTGGGGTGCACAGATTCTTTTGGATTGGTGTTTCAGTGTTCTTAGGGTATAGTCCCAGCAGCGGAATTACTGGGTCAAAGGGCAGTTCCATTTTTAGTTTTCTGAGGAAATTCCATATTGTTTTCCACAGTGGCCTCACCAGTCTGCATTCCCACCAACAGTGCACGAGGGTTCCCTTTTCTCCACATCCTCTCCAACATTTGTTTGTGGATTTGTTTATGTTGGCCATTCTGACTGGTGTGAGATGATACCTCATTGTGGTTTTAATTTGCATCTCTCTGATGGCTAGTGATGCTGAGCATCTTTTCATATGTCTCTGGGCCTTCTGTATGTCTTCCTTGGAGAAGTGTCTGTTCAAGTCCTTTGCCCATTTTTTAATTGGGTTGTTTGTCTTCCTGGAGTGGAGTCGTGTGAGTTCTTTATATATTTTGGAGATCAGGCCCTTGTCTGAGGTATCATTGGCAAATATGCTTTCCCATATTGTTGGTTCTCTTTGTAATTTGGTGCTGTTTTCTTTAGCCATGCAGAAGCTTTTTATTTTGATGAGGTCCCATTTGTTTATTCTTTCCTTTATGTCCCTTGCTTTAGGGGATGTGTCTGTGAGGATGTTGCTGCGTGGAATGTCTGAGATTTTCCTGCCAATGTTTTCCTCTAGGACTTTTATGGTGTTACGGCTTATATTTAAGTCTTTTATCCATCTTGAGTTTATTTTCGTGTATGGCGTAAGTTGGTGATCGAGTTTCATTTTTTTGCACGTAGCTGTCCAGATCTCCCAACACCATCTGTTGAAGAGACTGTTTTTGCTCCATTTTATGCTCCTGCCTCCTTTGTCAAATATTAATTGATCGTATAGATTTGAGTTTATATCTGGGCTCTCTATTCTGTTCCATTGGTCTATGAGCCTGTTTTTATGCCAGTACCAGGCTGTTTTGATTACCGTGGCCTTGTAATACAGTTTGATATCAGGTATTGTGATACCTCCTGCTTTGTCCTTCTTTCTCAAAATTGCTGCTGCTATTCGAGGTCGTTTATGGTTCCATATGAATTTCTGCAATGTTTGTTCTATATCTGTGAAATATGTCATGGGTACTCTAATAGGGATTGCATTGAATCTATAAATTGCTTTGGGTAGTATGGCCATTTTGATGATGTTAATTCTTCCAATCCATGAGCATGGTACATGCTTCCATTTGTTTGTATCTTCCTTAATTTCTTTCTTCAGTGTTGTGTAGTTTTCTGAGTACAGGTCTTTTACCTCCTTGGTTAGGTTTATTCCTAGGTACTTTATTTTTCTTGTTGCTATATTGAATGGGATTTTTTTCCTGATTTGTGTTTCTGCAGTTTCATTGTTGGTGTACAGGAATGCCTTTGATTTCTGGGTATTGACTCTGTATCCAGCTATTTTGCCAAATTCATTTATTAGGTCGAGTAGTTTTTGAGTGGAGTCTATAGGGTTTTCCATGTACACTATCATGTCGTCTGCAAACAGTGACAGTTTCATTTCCTCCTTTCCAATTTGGATGTCTTTTATTGATTTTTCTTGTCTGATTGCTGTGGCTAGGACTTCCAATACTATGTTGAATAGGAGTGGTGAGAGAGGGCATCCTTGTCTTGTTCCTGATCTTAGTGGGAAAGCTCTAAGTTTTTGTCCATTGAATGTGATGTTGGCTGTAGGTCTCTCATATATGGCCTTAATTATGTTGAGGACTGCTCCCTTTATTCCCACTTTGCTGAGTGTTTTTATCAGAAATGGGTGCTGTATCTTATCGAATGCTTTTTCCGCATCTATTGATATGATCATGTGATTTTTGTCTTTGCTGTTGTTGATGTGATGTATTATGTTTATTGATTTGCGAATATTGTACCATCCTTGCATCCCTGGGATGAATCCCACTTGGTCATGGTGGATGATCTTTTTAATGTATTGCTGGATGCGGTTTGCTAATATTTTGTTGAGAATTTTAGCGTCTATGTTCATCAGCGATATTGGCCTGAAGTTTTCTTTCTTCGTTGTGTCTTTATCTGGTTTTGGGATTAGGATGATGTTGGCTTCATAAAAAGAGTTTGGCAGTCTTCCATCAGTTTGGATTTTTTCGAATAGTCTGTGAAGGATAGGGGTTAGTTCTTCCTTAAATGCTTTGTAGAAATCTCCTGTGAAACCATCTGGTCCAGGGCTTTTGTGTGATGGGAGTTTCTTGATGACTGCTTCAATTTCCTTTGCTGATATTGGTCTGTTCAGGTTTTCTGCTTCTTCTTCAGTCAGTTTTGGAAGATTATATTTTTCTAGAAATGTGTCCATTTCATCTAGGTTTTCAAATTTCTTAGCATATAGGTCTTCATAGTAATTTCTTACGATCCTTTGTATTTCTGTGGTATCAGTTGTAATCTCTCCACTTTCATTTCTAATTCTGTTTATTTGGATCCTCTCTCTTTTCTTCTTGATAAGCCTACTTAAAGGCTTGTCGATTTTGTTTATCTTTTCAAAGAACCAGCTTCTGGATTCATTGATCCTTACAATTGTGCTTTTAGTCTCTATGTCATTTAGTTCTGCTCTGATCTTGGTTATTTCCTTCCTTCTGCTTGCTCTGGGCTGTCTTTGTTGTTGTTCCTCTAGTTCTTGTAGGCGTAGGGTTGGGTTGTTTGTGTGAACTGTTTCTAACTTCTTAAGGTAGGCCTGTATTGCTATGAACTTCCCTCTCAGGACTGCCTTTGCTGTGTCCCATAGGTTTTGGGTTGTTGTGAGTTCGTTTTCATTTGTTTCCAGGAAGTTTTTGATTTCTTCCCTAATCTCGTTCTTGACCCATTCATTGTTTAATAGCATGCTATTCAGTCTCCATGATTTTGAGTGTTTTGGGTTTTTACCCTTGGGGTTGGTTTCTAGTTTCAGACCCTTGTGGTCAGAGAAGATGCTTGATATGATTTCAATTTTCTTGAATTTGTTGAGGGTTGCTTTGTGTCCTATCATGTGGTCTATCTTTGAAAAAGTTCCATGGACACTTGAAAAGAATGTGTATTTTGCTTCTTTGGGATGAAAAGCTCTGTATATATCAGTTAAGTCCATTTCCTCTAGGGTATTGTTAAGTGACACAATATCTTTGTTAATCTTTTGTTTGGAAGACCTGTCCATTTTTGATAGTGGGGTGTTAAAATCCCCTACTATAATTGTGTTGCTGTCAATATCTTTCTTGAAATCCTCCAATATTTTCTTTATGTATTTGGGTGCTCCTATGTTGGGTGCATATATATTTACAATGTTTATGTCTTCTTGGTGGATTCTTCCTTTGAGTATTATGAAGTGACCTTCTGGGTCTCTCTTTATGGCCCTTCTTTGGAAGTCTATTTTGTCTGATATGAGTATTGCTACCCCTGCTTTTTTTTCCTGTCCGTTTGCTTGGAAAATTTGTTTCCAGCCCTTCACTTTCAGTCTGTGTAAGTCTTTTGTCCTGAGATGGGTTTCTTGTAGGCAGCATATGTGTGGGTCATGTTTTCTTATCCATTCAGCTGTTCTATGTCTTTTGATTGGAGCATTTAATCCATTTACATTTAAGGTTATTATCGATAGGTAGTTATTCATTGCCATTATTTCCTACCTGTGTTCCTCTGTCTTTCTCTTTTCCTTCCTTTCCTTAAAGCAGTCCCTTTAGCATCTCTTGCAGAGCTGGTTTGGTGGAGCTGTATTCTTTTAGACTTCTTTTGTCTGGTAAGCTCTTTATTTGGTCTTCTATCTTGATTGAGAGCCTTGCTGGGTAAAGTAGTCTTGGTTGGAGGCCTCTGGTTCTCATTACTTGGAATATTTTTTGCCATTCTCTTCTGGCTTGGAGCGTTTCCATTGAGAAGTCAGTTGCTAACCTTATTGGGGCTCCCTTGTATGTTACTTCCTTTTTCTCCCTTGCTGCCTTTAAGATCCTCTCTTTGTCTTGGAAATTTGCCATTTTAATTATGATGTGTCTTGCAGTGGGTCTCTTTGGGTTCCTCTTGTTTGGGACTCTCTGTGATTCCTGGATTTGGGTGACTTTTTCTCTCCTCAGATTAGGGAAATTTTCCATCATTACTTTTTCAAACAGGTTTTCTATCCCTTGCTCTTCTTCTTCTCCTTCTGGTATTCCTATTATACGGATATTGTTACGTTTCATGTTGTCCTGCATTTCCCTTATTGCTTCTTCATTCTTTCTGAGCCTCTTTTCCTTTTCTTGCTCCTTCTGGGTGTTTTTTTCTACTTTGTCCTCCAGCTCGCTGATCCAATCCTCTGCTTCATCAAGTCTGCTTTTCATTCCTTCTACTGTGTTCTTCAATTCAGAAATTGTATTCTTCATTTCCTCTTGGCTCTTGTTGATATTTTCTATTTCCTTTTTCATGTTGATATAGTTTGCAGTGAGTTCATTGTAGTTTCCTTGTAGTTTCTGGTAGTTCTCTTTGAGCTCAGAGAGCTCAGTGAGCTTCCTGATGACCATTGCTTTGAACTCAGTATCTGATAGTTGACTTGCCTCTTTTTCGGTTAGTATTCTTTCTGAGACTTCCTCCTTTCCTTTCATTTGGGAATTGTTTCTTTGTCTTCCCATTGTTTGTGAGACTCTTCTTGTTGGCCTCTGCTTCTTAAATTGCTTTGTTCTGAATCCCTGGGTTTATGATATGAACTTCTATGGTAGAATGCCAATGGGATTCGGTGGTGCTGTCTCCTTACTCTCCTGTGCCCCCTGGTCTTGAGCTGATGTTTATGTGTTTAACATGGTCTAACTCTAGTCTTTTCAGCACTCCAGGTTTTGTTGTCGCACCTGTGGGAAAAATAGAAAGGGGGGGAGAAAGAAAAGGAAAAAACAAACAAACAAACAAACAAACAAACAAGAAAAAAAAAACCAAAGATGGGAAGGAGGGAAAAAGGAAATAGGAAAGGAGGAAAGGAAGGAAGGAGGGAAGAAGGATTAAAGAAAGATCGGAGGCAAGATAAGAAGGAATTTTAACAAAAATTAAAACATAGAAATAGATAAAAGAAGGCAGGAAGAAGACATAAAAATGGTAAAGGATGGGAGGAAGAAGGAATGAAAGAAAAAAAAGAGAGAGAGAGGAAGAAGGAGTTCAGGGGGAAAGGAAAAGGAAAAAAAAAAAAAAAAAAGGAAAAAAAAAATCTTCTGTTGGCTTTAAACCGTTCAGGTTATTTCTGCTGTTGTCCTGTCTGTGCAACGGGAGGGGGTGGTTGGAAGGATTGGTTTCACTTTTCTTCCTTCCTGGGTCACACTCTTCACTGTTTTGTAGGTGTGGTCCCTGGCAGGCAATCAGGCCGTTGATCAGCCAATCCAGCAGCTTTGTTCTTGGGACTCTTGAGTGGCCGCTCCAGCCGCTTTGGCTCCGGACGCATGCGCGCGCAGCAGGGGAATCCAGCCGCTTCGGGTTTGTGACGTTATTTGGGCTCTGAGCGTGCAGCCGGCGGACCAATCGAGCCACCCAGGCTAGGGAGGCTGGCGCGCTGCAGCTGCTGGTTCAGCCGCCTTGGTGTTACGACTCTCGCCAGCCCCTTTGTGCTTGGGAAGTGCGCATCCAGCCGGCCCTACGCTTGGTGAGCACGCAGCCCGCCCGCCGTCGAGCCAGAGGCTCTACGCTTGGGGGCCCGATCCAGCCGCCCGGGGCTTGAGACTCTCGGGTGGGCGGGGCCGCCCTGGGACCGAATCACGCGGTACTCGGTTCCGAGGTTTTGGGTCTGTGGGTGGAGCAGCTAGTCTCTGCTCCAAAAGATCTCGGAGGTTTCAGGTGTGGGCGCCCCTCCGGGGTTTCATGTATGGGCCCCGTTCGCTAATCTGCGCGCGCGCGACCGCGCGCAACTGGACCTCAGGTGCGCGCCGGTGCTGCTTATCCCGCGTTCCGAGTTCGCAGTCCAGGGGCGGAGGGGGGAGGGGCGCCAGGGGCCTTGGCCACCACCGAGAGTTCTCTAACTAGCCCCTGAGTGTCTCTATTTTCTTTTTCTTTTTGAGAAATTCCTCCTTTTCAAGCCCCCCTGGTCCAATCAAGCACCTGGCTGCTCACAGCGCAGCCTGGCCCTCTCCCAGGACTCCTGCAGCAGCCCCTGCGCCAGGGCTGGCGCCTCTGCAGCCCTTGTACCGCGCGGTCCCGGTTCCCGGGGACCTTATTGTCCTTGAGCACTCTTCTTACCGTCAGATCTTTCAATGTCCTCTATCTTTGGTCTCTAATCTTCGTATATGCTGGAGTACTGTTGGCTGTTCGCTCTGCTCCTCAGATCAGCTAGGTATTTCCCTGGCGCTGAGGGGAAGTGGATTCCGCTCCCACCTATGTTGCCGCCATCTTCCCGTCGAATCTGTTTCTTTTCTGCTTGTTCATTTATTTTGTTTATTGATTCAATTACTGATAAATATTCATTTATTGTCATTTTATTATTCATATTTCTAATCTTTTTGTTCTTCTTCTTAAGGAAAACCCTTTAACATTTCATATAATACTGGTTTGGTGGTGATGAACTCCTTTAGCTTTTTCTTGTCTGGAAAGCTCTTTAACTGTCCTTCGATTCTAAATGTTAGCTTTGTTGGGTAGAGTAATGTTGGTTGTAGGACTTTGCTTTTCATCACTTTGAATATTTCTTTCCAATCCCTTCTGGCTTGCAGAGTTTCTGTTGAGAAAGCAACTGACAGTCTTATAGGAGCTCCCTTGTAGGTCTCTAACTGCTTTTCTCTTGCTGCTTTAAAGATTCTCTCTTTGTATTTAACCTTTTGCATTTAAACTATGTCTTGGTGTGGGCTTTTTTGGATTCATCTTTCTTGGGCCTCTCGGCACCTCCTGGACTTGTAGGTCTATTTCCTTCATCAAGTTAAGGAAGTTTTCTGTCATTTTTGAAATAGGCTATCAATGTCTTGATCTCTCTCCTCCTTTCAGCACCTCCATGATGCAAATGGCATGCTTGAAATTTTCCCAGAGGCTCCTTACACTATCCTCATTTTTTGGATTCTTTTTTCTTTTTTGATTGGGTGTTTTTTGCTTCCTTATATTCCAAATCACTGATGTGATTCTTGGCTTCATCTACTCTTTTGTTGATTCCCTGTAAATTATTCTTCATTTCAGTTAGGGTATCCTTATTTCTGACTGGTCCTTTATTATGCTGTTGAGATATTCACTAAGTTCTTTGACCATCTCTATAACCAGTGTTTTGAACTTTGCATTTAGTAGATTGCTTGTCTCCATTTTATTTAGTTGTTTTTTCTGGTGTGTTTTTTTCCCCCTGTGCTTTCATCTGGGACATGTTATTTTTGTCTCTTCATTTTGGCACCCTCCCAGTGTTTGTTTTCATGTATTAGATAGAACTGTTACATCTTCCAGACTTGGTAGAATGGCCTAATTTGGTAGGTGTTCTTTAGTGTCCAGTAGCATAGCCACCCCAATCACCCAAGTTGGCCACTTGAGGTGTGCCCCCCACAGCACTTGAGGGCTGTGTACACCTTTTCTCTTGTAGTTGAACCTGGATTGCTGTTGGCACATCAATGGAAGGCATTTATCCCCATGCCAATCTCCTCCAAGGATGCCTGACCACTGACCACTGACTTCTGACCATGGTAGGGGATCAGCTGTGTAGGGACCCACCCCTCAAAGCAGAACTTACTTTAGTGGGGTTCTGGTATCCACTGAGTCCACCCCTTGAGTGTGTTGCTTGCGGAGGTAGTTGGGTATTGATGCTGAAAGTGGAAAAGTTTGTTTTTGTCTTGCCTGTCACAACCAGAACCAATACGCAGAAACAAGAATTGAATCTTTATGATCACTTTATGCAGATAGCTGTGATCTGAGTAGATGGTAGTTTATGTACCCTCAAAAACCGCCTTAACTTCTCACTTCAAATTGACCTTTTTATAAGGAGAAAGGGTAGGTAAGGGGTTTTGAAAAAGTTAATGGGATAAGAGTTGCAGTTTGATGGTGATTTTTCTGGTACTTCTTTATCTGTTGATCAACAATTCTTTATCTGCATCATGGATTACCTTGCAGGAACACCACTGCTCAGATACCATCTTCATCATTTGCAGACTCCCTGGGGAAAAAAGGTTGAATTGCTTGTTGACTTCCTGGAGTCATGTGGTCATACATTCCAGTTCTTGGATAATAGCTTTGTACAATATTAATCACTTAAGCCTATCAACTAAGGCTAAAATCTTTAACTCTTGAGTTCCCCTATCAAGCTGTCCACTAGGTGTGCTGATTCTGAGGACTCCTGGGAGGTACAGGCCAAGATCAGCAGCCACCTGTGTTCTGCCTAGGGCCACTCGGCATGAGCTACAGAGCCATTTGGACATGGCTTCTACTTGTTCTGAGCTTGGAGATACCCAGGCATGGCCACGCTGCAAACCAAGGCCAGTAGCGGCTAGTGCCAGGACTGGGGCCACCTAGCAAGAGGTACAGGGCATGCTGAGAGCCAGATGCTACTTGTTTGAGAAATTTTAAGAAAATCCAAAGCATAAGCCAAGACAAGCCATTTGTATAGAAAATCCACTGGAAACAACAAGGTGGGGGTGGGAGAAGTTATGTGGGGTTGGACATCAGGGAATCACCAGCACAGGTCAAACAGTGTGAGCCCAGTTGATGGAGTCTCAGATATGGGGCCCATCTGCTGGCTTTGTGGGGGTAGGGCTTAGGAAAGGAACAAGGGGCTCTGACGGCACTTCTGTCTAGGAGAAAGCAGCACCTCCAGCTCTCATCCCAATGCTAGACAGTTCAGTTTTTTCCCATATGTCTCGGGTGCCTTTCACCCTGCTGCCCCAGTGCTGGAACTCAGAAGGACTGAGTTCAAGTAAGTCTGTGCTTGGGCCTTATAAGAGGAACTGCCTGAGACTCCAGGAGCCCTCCATCTTCTTCAGCCACAAGTTATGGGGTCTCCTCTTCCTGGCACTGGATCCCTCGGCTGGGCACTTGGTGTGGGGATAAGACCCCTTGTTTCTCAGGGGAAACCTCTGCAGCAGAAATATCCCTACCGATTTTATCTGCCACACATGGGTTTGGGACCAGCACATACTGCATCTCCACTCCTCCTACCAGTCTTGATGTGGCTTCTCTTTTAATTTCCTAATTGTAGGACTTCCATTCAGCCAGACTTCAGGTGGTTCTGAACAATGGTTGTTCTGTAGTTTAGCTGTACTGTTGATGTGGCTGTGGGAAGAGGGGAGTACTGCATTTACTTATGCTTCCATGTTGTTTCAAAGTCACCAGTGTTGTGTTTCTTTATCTCAAAGCACTTACTCCAGACAAAATGCTAATATCCACAGCAGGTTTTTGTTAGTCATTTACATCTTTTGGTGACAGATTTGTAGATTCTTTCCTAAGAGTAAATTTTAATAGATGAGATAGGGAAAGTAAGTGAGTACAGCAACAACTGAAGGGATTGGGGGGAAAGGATGCAAATCTGAGAGCCTCTCAGTTTTGGATGGGGCACTCCTTAAAGCCACATAAGCTGGCTATAAGCCTAGCATTTAAAACCTTACCAACAGAAGAACTATATGCACAATAAGAATATGGTTCTTAGAGACAAGGTGAAACTTAACCACATACCATTTCTTTCCACATGCAATATTCTCTGGATCTAGACTTCTTTAGCAAGACACCTGAAATTGGCTCCTTTTTCACCTTTCTCTTAACTTATCAGAATCTGAAAGACAAAAGATACTTAATAATAATAAATATATAAATGCGCACTTCTATTATAAATTTATTTTCAACAATGACATTGATTAAATTAAGTGGTGAAAGAAAGGGTTTTATTTTTTTCCAATAAGTAGTATTAGAGCAACTAGTTATCTGTAAAGAAATATGTGCTATAATTGTAGGCTATTTTTCATGAGTTCATCTTCTCTGAACTAGAAGGTCCATCTGGAATATAGTATGAAAAGCAATCCATTTACTCAATGATGAGATTACCCTGCATGAGACAGATGCATTGTGGGTTCAAAATCACAGAAGACAATCACCCTTCTGACTTCACAGTGTGCACACAAAACCAGAACTTTCTCTCAGTTCACATCCCAAGGTTACAGAACAGAAATCAGTTGACCTGGACTCTGGTCCAGCTCAGTCATTGATTGGCAAGTGACCTTGAGAGGGATATTTATTGAATGCCTGCTATCTGCCAAACATTGCTCTAGGCTCTGAGCTCTGTGAATATAGCAGTTATTTCAGGCAAGAGAGTATAAAACTAACCAAAGTAACCACAGATATGAATAGTGTTATTAACAGAGAAGATGATTAGTGGGAGGTGGGAGGCCTCTGTAGAATATGGCATTTCTGCTAAGATGTGATGGAAAGGACTCAGTGAAGAACCTGGGAAAAGATATTCTTAGCTCAAGAACATCAAATACCCAGAGGCTGAGGTGGGGAAAACCTTGGCGTGTTCTGGGAACCCAATGAGGCCAAGACATTCAGAAAGCATTAAGGGGTAAAATGTATGAGAAGAGGTTAGAGTTAGGCAAAGAACGAATTATACAAGACCTAGTGGTCTGATGAGGACTCTGGCCAGCGGTGTCCATGGTGTTGTGGATGCAACGAACAAGTTCACATGGACTGCAGAAGTCCTGCGGAGAAAAGGGACAGCACGGCCACTCTCTGAGAAAGAGAGCACCTTGACCCTTGCCTGGACAGGCTTTTATTGCTTTCTAGTAGTATTATAACAAAGAAGGTTCTCATTCATTATGCTCAGGTTTACTTTAAGTGATTACTTCTTACAGATAACAAAGAAAAAAATGTTGCAAATGCAAGGGAATGATAAAAGTGATTGATCTGGTTACACTCCGTCCTTGGGATGGCTTAGCACAGACTTTAGGGAGTTGCTTCAGAGATAAGCATTAAACATCTGCTGTCTTAACTCAGGGTGAGGCAGTTTTAGCAAAAGCAAGCCTCAAAGCATCCTAGATATAATGCAGGCCTGGTTCCCCAAGGGAAAGCCAATGTGTGGGCCTGGCTCCTGTGTGCCGCCTTGCACCTGTCAGTTTTCCGAACCAGGGCTGAGCTACATTCACCATTGCCACGTGGACTGGTTCCATATAGTGGTCCATGGTAAGGGGTCTGGATTTTTTTTCTTAATTCAGTGGAAAAATATTAAAGGAACATTGTCTAATTTGTATTTATAAGAGATCAGTCCGATTGTTGTGTGGAGAACAAACAGCACATAGTATTTATTGGGCAAGAATGTTTTTGTGCAGAATTTTCTGATAGAAGGATGGAGACAAGAAAATAAACCTTGATTTTGTTGCTTCTGACTTGTGCAGCTGGGTGGGTGGCAGTACACCTGGCTGGAAGGCAGGAGACTTAGGGAGGAGGACTCAACTACAATGCAGGCTGATGTCTACACTATAGCTATGACCAAACACAGAAATATTCATAGCCAAAGCCAGTTGCTTCTGCCCTAGATCTTGATGACCTCACGCGCAAATCACACCAGCACCCTCCCAACTACAAAGCTTGCCAGCCTTGCTTCCTGTCTCTCCCCACTGTGGGCCTCCATGATTTTTACAGTTATTTATTAATTTAAAAATAGGGAGCACTTCATGAATTTGCATGTCATCCTTGCACAGGGGCCATGCTAATCTTCTCTGTGTCATTCCAATTTTAGTGCACATGCTGCCAAAGCGAGCACTACTTTTTTTTGCCACAATAAACATATATACATATGCATAAAATGTATCATTTTAACCACTTTTAGTTGTACAGTTCACCAATGTTAAGTACATTCACAATGTTGTACAATGGATTTTTATTTTTAATATGTCATTATTCTCATCCCCCTCTTTCCCCTGACAATCTCAGGAAAAACTGTGCCTTGGATCTTCCTTCACCTACTAGTTCTCTTTCTTGTATCAAAAACTACAGAGAAACAAAAGTTGATATAGAAAGCTTGTCAAACAGGCATTTCAAACTTTTACCCATTGAAACAGATTCATAGATACAGCTGTCAGAGGGGTGGGCGTTGGAGGGCTGAGAGAAAAAGGGGAAGCGATTAAGCAGAACAAAAATTGGTAGTTACAGAATAGTCGCACAGATGTAGATTACAGCACAGGGAATATAGCCAGTAACATTGATAAAGAGAGAAAAGGAAAAAACAGAAAAACAAATAGTAATAATAACAATAACAATATCATGATAACTATGTGTGGGGCCAGATGGATACTTGAAGCAGTGGGGGGACCCCACCCTGTGAAGTACATAATTTTCCAACCACTTTGCTGTACATCTGAAACTAATACAGAATAATATTGAATGTAAACAGTAAACAAAAACATAACTTAAAAAATAAAACTTATACCCAAACAGTGTAAAAGGAATAACCAAATCTTTATGATTTATAAAAAAGAAGTTTACAAGAACAAATCATTTTAAGATAGCAGTTATTGTAATTCAATTGAGTTGAACATACAATTTTACACTTTTATAATTTTAAACATTTTATTGGAACACTAATAATTTACTACATCCATAGCCAGTATAAGAAAAGCAAGAAGTTCAAGTTAATTGGGCTTTTTATAATAAAGTAACTAGTTATTTTATGAGAAAATAATTATGGTCCCAGAACAAGTCTTAATTTCATTAGAAAATTGCTTAAGTATTTTATCAGGAAAGCTAATTTCTTCTCAGAAAGAGATAATGAATTATGTCATACAAAAATGTTCTGTATTAGTCCATATTTGACAAAATTTTCCCTGGCTGAGGTGACTGAGTGGATTGAGGGTCCGCCTACGAACTGTAAAGGTTGCTGGCTCCTTAACTAGGGGCAAGGTGCTTGGCACTGTCACCTGGTAGAAACAAGGTGTCAGGCTGGATAAAACAAGGTGGAGGGCCAGATTTGGCCCGCGGGCCTTGTGTTTGCCACCTGTGTGATAGAGCAATCATACAGGTACTTAAAAGTCCTGTATGAAAAGTCAATGTGCATTTAATTAATTGTGTGTTTTAAGTAATTAAATAATTAACACAGAGATAATTCTGTTTTGTTAGGACTATCTCTGTCAGCCAGAGGCACCCAGACTACCTTGAGGGGAATCGGGATGCCATAGTAGGAATGCGAACACAAAAGTGATATTTGCTTTGGGGCAGTTTTTGCTTCTAAAAGAAATCATTGCAAATCAAGAGAGAATACCTGACAATGACAGGGCATAGCCTCTAGAAAGGGAACAGAAGATATGCTGTTTACCCTACATATGACCACCAGGGAGATTCAGAGGATCACCTTGACTAGTTGGTGAACAGAGAACCGGGCTATGGCCTTGAAAAAAGTTGGAGGCCTAGATACGAAAGGGCCTGACTTGGGAAGCTCACAGGAAGTCAAGGATTATCTGGGGCCAGAGATGAGCCAAAGTCCTAAAATGACTAGTGACCTCTTGAGTGAGCACCATGTCATCCACACTTGCTGTTCTCAGTACATGGGCGAAGGCATTCCATGGACAGCAATCTGCATAGCACTTCTTAGATTATTCAGCAAGACACCCACTTACCTCCAAGAATTTATCAAGCACCTGCCAAACATTATAATGAATGAAGCACCTATGTAGAAATGTAGAACAATCTCCAAAATAGATGGATAGGGGTAACACAAAGTGTATAATAGTTTATGTAGTAGGGTACCATTTGAACCATTTACAAAAGAAAAGTGTATATGCATTTGTATATATGTAGGTGTGTAGCTAAGTATTTACATATTTATATGTGTAAAAAATATCTCTGAAGCCCACAAGAAGCTGGTGACAGTGGTTGTCTCTGGAAAGTAGAAAGGTGGTGGAGGGCTGGAGTACGTGAAGAATTCCTTATATGGAAAAATCCTTTGTTCCTTTTGAACATTTTTATCATGTGTACATGTTACATATTCCAAAAGTTGAATAAAATAATACAAATAAATATTCATACAAAATAATTTTGCTAGAAGATAAGTTGCCTGCAGAAGCCCTCATGCATGTACAAAAGGGGGGAATGCAATATTGTTTATAAGGGTAAAAACCAGAAACAACCAAAATCTTCCTCAATAGGGAATACGTATGTAGAATATGGAAGAGCATACAGCAGTTTACATAGAAAGACTTGAGATGATGGATAGATCAATCTATTATAGAATAAAGCTAAAGCAAATGAATTAGATTGCTCTATCTGCATATCAACATGGAATGACAAAAACATGTGGAAAATTCATAATATAGAATGTGTGTTTAGTATATGATCTAGTTAGATTTTTTTAACACACTAAGTCAAAATATAAGAATAGGCTAGAAGGATACTAAATTCACAATGTAGTTTCCCTGCAAGTAGGGAGAGTAATATTTTATTTCTTAAAAACAAGTATAAAAAATATAGAAAGCATGACAAAATATCACAAAATGTTAAAAGTTTTAATTCTGGATAATAGGAATATAGGTGTTTGTAGTTTTATTCTTTGTATTTTTCTCTGTTTTATACAGTTCTACAAATGTAAATAAATGTAAAATAAAATTATCCAGCCCTGGTTCTCTAAATAAATCCTTTAACTTTCTTTTTAAGTTGAGTAAATTCTAAACAATCAGTCTTGACATTATTAATAATTATTCCTTTAAAAAATAAAATGTGGACCCTGGTTGTTACGGCTTAGTGGATTGAACACTGGCCCACAAACCAGGGTCGCCAGTTCAATTCCCAGTCAGGGCACATGCCTGGGTTGCAGGCCAGGTCCCCAGTAGGGGGAGCATGAGAGGCAACCACACATTGATGTTTCTCTTCCTTTCTTTCTCCTTCCCTTCCCCTCTCTCTAAAATAAATAAATAAAATATTTAAAAAAATAAAATAGTAAGAGGTTTTGAAACATTGGGAAACTCTGGCTGTGGCCTTAGATTTCACAATTCACGTGCAACAGGATGGAACCATTGTCAGAGAATGCAGGGAAGTGTGGTTCTTGCTACATCACGACTCCTTGTGCAAACCCATTTGTTGAGTCTCAACCACAAGCTCCTCCCAATTCCTGTTAGCTCTTCTGTTGGGGAAGCAGGAAGACTTGTTTCAACACATATTGGTTTTCCTTGTGCTCTTAAGGAAAATAAAACATTCTATAGGTGGAGCTCTGAACAACCCTCTTTAAAGACAGGAGTCACCACGCTTACCTGACACTTCAGTTCCAGTATCCTTGCCCAGCAAAGAAGCAATTAGTCAAAATGATACCTGGAGGTTTAACTGAAGCCAAGCCTGCCACTCCAGAAATCCAGGATATTGCTGATGAGGTGAGTTGATGCACCCCATGGAATGGTTTAATCTAAAATTTTAGTTCCTGGGTTGGCCCTGTGTTAAAAATGCAGGTGAACATGAAAACCAGAATACTGGGAAATGTGTAGTTTTGTTCAGGCTTTCTTACAACTAAAAGAATTTTCCTCTTTTAAAAGATGAAACCTCTAATAATCCCAACTGAGGGAGTGAGCTTGAGCAAGTCATATCCCCTCTCACAGCCCCAGTTTCCCCATTTGAAAAGAATTTTTATTGGATCATCTCTGAAGCTTTTTACTACGTATGATTCTAGGATTGTTAACTCAGTTTCTAATGAAACTTATCTAATCTCACCATGTGGAGCCAACATGGAATTAAAGTCTGAGGTTGTTAACAATTTGACAAACTAGACTTCAAATGCACTGCACGGAAATTTTTTTGAATGAGTTGAATTAAGAAGAACATGGTAGAGGCAATCCTCTTACAAATTTCCTACAAATTTAACCAAATAGACAATGTTTTTGCCATTTAGTATTAGAAGATGATTAAACTAGTAGAGAATAGATGTGGAATAGTTCATGGTGATTCCAAAATTGATTATAGTGAAAACAGAATAATAAATGTTTATTAGAAAGTTGTTTGGTTAGCTATCACCCATATAATAATATTTATTATATTGCATATTTTATGAAAAGAAAAATATAAATTACTATTTTAGGTTTATAAAATTTTCTATTTTCTTTTTTAAAAATTTTATTTATTTTTAGAGATAGGGGACAGGGGGCATAAAGAGAGGGAGAGAAACACCAATGTGTGTGAGTAACATCGATAGAGTACCTCTCACGAGCTCCCCAACCCAGGCATGTGCCCTGAGCAGGGATCGAACCAGTGACCTTTCAGTTTGCTGGAATATGCTCAACCAAATGAGCCCCGCAGTTCAGGCCCTGTTTCCTATTTTCTTGTAGCATTTCTTCTTGCTTTTTCTTTGAAACTTCATTCTGTAACACTATTTGGCAAGCGGAAAAGATGGAATTCTCTATGTAGGACCCTCACAATCTCTCTAAGACATCAGATGCCTGGAATTCTACCATCCATTTTTTGGTGATAAATATTTCTCTTCAAAGAGTTCTTTTAAAGAATAAATACCTTGGAGTTGTCTTTGTTTTTTGTTTTTCCTGAAGAAGATAATTAATGTTTTTGTTGAATCCCTGGGTCAGTGTTCTCAAACCTGAATGTACACATGAGTCACCTGGGGACTTGTCAAAATGCAGATTCTGTCTCAGTGGGTCTGGGATGGGCCTGATAGTCTGCATTTCTAACCAGCTCTCAGGTAATGCCCTTGCTGCTCTCCATGACTTCACTTGCCTACAGGATCAGAGACCCATAATGTCCTAAGAGACCTGTGAGAGATGAGCTTTCTAAAAACACAGTGCTGCCAAAATATTCTGTTTCATTTGTGAAATGAAGATAACACCTCTTGCCGACCTCAGAGCTGTTAAGACTAAGTGAGAAAATATGCCTAGGTGAGGCGTCACCATTGTTTACTTCCAATTTTTGCCTGAAAGCACCTCTAACCATGGAAAATCCCCTGGAGACTCTCCAAGGACCAGAGCTATAAGAGGGACGAGGAATAAGAGATTTAAAATATACAGGTTGTGGAAAATTTTAATTTTAATGATTTTTAAAAGCCTATCTTGGTTAGCAAGAACATGTTTGTTTGATTTTTAAATAAGAAGCTATCCAAAGGCCTTGCATTGTTAATAACATTTGTCTGTGAACCACATGTTTCTTGCCGCGCATCTCAGGTTCCAATCCTTTTAGAGAGGGAGAATGAGACATAGGTATTTCTAGTAGCTTCCTCACCCCAGAAAGGTACTTTGCAGCTGTAAAAGCTTTGCCCTCCTTTTCAATCTCTCATTTTGATCTTTCTAACCCCTGGGGCAGGGAGAAAAGCATGATGTCCATTTTTCAGATGAAGAAACTGAGATTCAAAGATGTTAATAACTACCTAATCAACAAGCTAGCCTATCTCCAGACTTTTGACCACCTGCCTTTTCTACCATACAGTGATAGGAAACTGGAGAAATATGTGGGGTGAGGGAAAAACAGTGGTGAGATACGGTGTGGCAAATTTGCCTTCTCTGTGCAAGCAGCAGACCCCAGATTTAAATCAACATGAGTAATAGATATTAATGAATTCTTGAATATGTCTTCGGTGTCTAGCACTGTTCTAAATATCATAGAAGTTGCATGAGGACAGTAAGACATGGGCCTGCCCTCAAGGAGTTTCCAATCCATTTAGGGAAATTACCCACTAAAATGCAGGTGTTCTTGGAGGAGCTGAACTTTATTGGCTGTCCCTGATGTTGTCGGAGAGCTTCCTGGTGGAATGCCAACGGAAGGAAGAACCCCATTAGGAAGGAGGGAGAGGAAAGGAAAGGTCACTCCATAAAGAGGAGAAAGCATCTCGAAAAATAATAACTGCATACTCGAGGAATTTGAGATCAAAATGAAAGACGGGTGTTGGATAAGGTCAGATAAGAAGATCAAACAAAGGGGTTGGGGTTCCGAAGATGAACATTTCTGAGGATAGAAGGAAAGAGTGTCCGCATTCTGAAGACAACAGAAACTGGACGGTAATTGCAGAATCATGTACTATGCCAGTGGTATTTGGGACCAGAGTACACATGAAAGAAACCTCCTCTTCCGAGATTCTCTGGATATCAGTCGAGTGTCTTGGCTATACCCTTCTTCCCACTTGGGGAGAGAAGTTGTCACAAAAAGCAAGCCTAGTCTCCTGGTCAGAAGACGCTGATGATGTGCACAGTACTGTGTGAATGACTATAGACAGAGAAGGGATATAAAAGATGTAAAGATAGTCCCTCCCCTCGGAAATTTACAAAATAGATTGGAGATAAGAGATATATACAAGGGAATGAAGAGTCATACATGCCCCACCCATAAAAACCAATAATACAGGGTGGGCCAAATGTAGGTTTACAGTTGTTCACATGAAACATGCAATGATTAATACATAAATAATAATACAAGCATAAGCTCTATGTTTCAGGTACTTACAGCTATAAACCTACTTGTGCCCCACCTTGTATATATGTAATTAAGGATTAAATGAATGACTTGTCTAGCAACAGCTTATGGACCACTACTGTTTCCCATTATTTTACATTATAAGTAAAAAAGAAAAAATATTGCATGAGATTTCTGACAATATTTATGGGCAGGAAAGAAATACTATTTCAATAATTACTTTTAGAAATAACAGCTATAATTACACATGCACAGGTACATACACATAAAACACACATACAAGTCAAACCACATTACTGCATAGAATTCCTGGCACACACAGACTGTGGCTTTTGTCTGCCAGGACACCACACAAACACCCCGTCTGCATACCATTCTGGACACACCTCAGGGCCTAGCATGTCATGGCACTCATCACCCACGAATTTTCATTCTACTCTCTGACTATAGCCTCCTCCTCAGTCATGACTCCATGGCCCCAGCCCCAGAGAGCCTGCCACTCAACCACCCCGGAGTCCTTCAGGCACTCACCCTCCCATCGCCATCACGCACGTAGGCCCACTATATCACTCATGCAGCCTGGACCCATGATGGGTGGTTCCATACTCTCCTCCAGCCCTGGTTTCCATGACCCCCTGAGCTTCTGGCATCCCAGTCCTCACTTAGAGATCACTCCCACTGCCACCACTTCCTCCTCAGCTTCTGCTCCAGGTTCACAAAAAATTGATCAAGGAAGATACAAAGCCACAGAAAACTCACCCATTACAAATCTAGGATTCATGCCAGTGAATAACAGCAGTAGAACCATGGAGCTGCCAGAACATCCTTTTTGTCATAGCTTGTTGGTCCTTTTCTAGAAACCCCACAGAGATCAAGCTGGACCTTATGTCTCCTCAGTTCCTCAATCCCTCCCATCTCCCCGGTCCCTCCAGCCAGCAACTCAGTTCCTCCCTTAGAAGATTGTGGTCATCCTGTGTAAGAACGCCCCAATTTACGTACCCTCCTCTGATCTCATTCCACCTCCCAGCTAAGACCTTGTCCTCCTTTCTTAAGTCAGTCCTTCCTCTCTTATGTCAGGTGCCATCACTTCATGTGTACCGGGTGCCTTACCCCATGCTTCCCCCTTCCCTCAAAACATAGTCAGACAGCAAATGTCCACAAGGCACCTCTCATCAGCCCCACTGTACCTTCATGCTGCTACCCAAACTCTCCTTCCTTACTACGCTGTAAAACTTCCCAAAATATGGCCTATCCATGTTGCCACCACTACCTTCCCATCTATTCTTTCCTAAATGATGCATAGTCTAAATGATTCTGCAGAAATATTAGATACAAGAAAAACTCCTGAGTGTTGCATGCAGTGTGACTGGAATCCTCAGATCCCAGAGAACTAATAATTTGCCGAGATTCATGCTCTGCAGCAGAAAGAAATGCTTGAACAGCCCTGGGGTACATGTATGCCACCGGGTGCTCCTCCCAGGTAGCATCCTTCCCCTGCTGGGGCCCAAGCAATTCCCCTACACTGTTTCCTCCAGTGCCTCAGCCACCACCACGCATGACAAGCTGAGGAATTGAACCCCAACTGTGCTCAGCCCAAGGTCTGGCTGTTTTCTACCAGGCTCCTGAACACCACTCCCAGCTGGCCTTCACCCTCTGAACATCCATCCTGGGGGCTGTTCAGCACCAAGCTGCTTTCTGAAACTTGAGGTTTCACTGACCAGCTTCTTCCTGCTCTGCCCCTTTTCCTGCTCCTCAGCTTAAATCTTATCACCTCGGTTCAGAGCTTCCAACAATGCAAATCTGTTTTATGAGAAGGGGGAGCAAGGCTACAGCTAATAAATAAGTAGGTTCTCCATATCCACCAGTGTCATATCTGCAAATTCAACCAAACGTGTATCAAAATGTTTGGAGAAAACAATCCCGGAAAGTTCCAAAAAGCAAAACTTGAATTTGCCATGTGCTGAGCCCTGTATTGAAAACACACTGAGGAAGTACGCTGCAGGCGATATGCAAACACGTACTACGCCATTTCATATAAGGGACTTGAGCATCTGCAGATTTGGGTATCCGCAGGGGGTCCTACAACCAAATCCCTCCTGTTCCCAGGGAAGACTCTACAGTGAGACTGAAATCAGGGCACGCACTCTAGCAGGTGCCGGTGAGCTTACAGAAACAAGCCAGGACCCCTGAAGGGCACTCTCTCGTGCAAGACTTACAGACTGCGTAGATACAGTGGAAAGTTGCAGCTCTACACAGGACAGATACAAATAAACACTTGTGATCTGTGGAGAAAACATGACCAAAAGACTGGAAACCAGAAAGAGGACAGATAACTGCAACAGATAACTCAGGTATTTATGTCATCAGGCAAGGAATTCAAAACTTTAAACAACTATAATTAGCAATTATTAGCCTTAAGCAGTCATGTTTTCCTCACAGCCCAGGTTCCTCATTTGTAAGAGGTAAAGTAGATAATTTTGGGGTTTGTGTAGAGATTAACCCTTTTCAACCCTTTCCAACTGGGCTGGTACCCAGTGTTGGTTGGAGCGGGTTAGGACAGAGGCTGCAGCAGGACAGTAACCCCTTTCCTCACTCATCCTCTCCCTCCACCATTACCCACTTTGCCTTCTCTCTCCTCCCTCTTCTCATTTCTGGCTTTTTCCCCACTCTTTGTCTTCTTCCTTCCTCCATTTTGAGCTTCATTTTTCCATCTCAAGAAAGCAATCCAATTCTTCCCATCATTCGGAAGTTTACAGGAAGAAACAGGTGTTAGTCCAGGAAGTGTTTGCCCCTCAAAAGTAGTCTGAGAATGCCTAGCTTGCAAATGGCTTCATTCTTTTTTTTTTTAAATATATTCATTGATTATGCTATTACAGTTGTCCCATTCCCCCCCCTTACTCCACTCCATCCTGCCCACCCCCTCCCTCCCACATTCCCCCCCTATAGTTCATGTTCATGGGTCATACTTATAAGTTCTTTGGCTTCTACATTTCCTACACTATTCTTACTCTCCCCCTGTCTATTTTCCACCTATCATCTATGCTACTTATTCTCTGTACCTTTCCCCCTCTCTCCCCCTCCCACTCCCCTATTGACAACCCTCCATGTGATCTCCATCTCTATGGTTCTGTTCCTGTTCTAGTTGTTTGCCTAGTTTGCTCTTGTTTTTGTTTTAGGTGTGGTTGTTAATAACTGTGAGTTTGCTGTTGTTTTTACTGTTCCTATTTTTTATCTTCTTTTTCTTAGGTAACTCCCTTTAACATTTCATATAATAAGGGCTTGGTGATGATGAAATTCTTTTTTTTTTTTTTGAACTTCTTTAACTTGACCTTATCTGAGAAGCACTTTTATCTTCCCTTCCATTCTAAATGATAGCTTTGCTGGATACAGTAATCTTGGATGTAGGTCCTTGCGTTTAATCTTGGGTAATGTAATTATGATGTGCCTTGGTGTGTTCCTCCTTAGGTCCAGCTTCTTTGGGACTCTCTGAGCTTCCTGGACTTCCTGGAAGTCTATTTCCTTTGCCAGATGAGGGAAGTTCTCCTTCATTATTGGCTCAAATAAGTTTTCAATTTTTTGTTCTTCCTCTTCTCCTTCTGGCACCCCTATAATTCAGATGTTGAAACGTTTCAAGGTGTCCTGGATGTTCCTAAGCCTCTCCTCATTTTTCCGAATTCTTGTTTCTTCATTCTTTTCTGGTTGGATGTCTCTTTCTTCCTTCTGGTCCACACTGTTGATTTGAGTCCCAGTTTCCTTCACATCACTATTGGTTCCTTGTACATTTTCCTTTGTTTGTCTTAGCATAGGCTTCATTTTTTCATCTGGTTTTTGAACAAATTCAACCAATTCTGTGAGTGTCTTGATAACCAGTGTTTTGAACTGTGCATCCGATAGGTTGGCTATCTCTTCCTTGCTTAGTTGTATTTTTTCTGGAGCTTTGAAGTGTTCTGTCATTTGGGCCTTTTTGTTTTTTTTTTTTTTTTGGTCTTGGTGCATCTGTTACTTTAAGGGGCGGAGGCTTAGGTGTTCCCCAGGGCAGGGTAACGCTGGTTGCTGCGCTGTGACGCTGTGCATGGGGGAGGGACCGAGAGGGAGCAATGGCGCCCTCTCCACTCTCCACCGGACCTCAACCCTCCACTCTGCCACCCACAATCAAATTGGGCCCCTCTGGTGCTGGTTCCCGAGTGGGTGGGCTTGTGCACGCCCCAGGCCCCTGTGTGTCTCTCCAATGACCTCTCCCGTGAGGCCGGGAGTCTCTCCCGCTGCCACTCCAACCCCCACGGGCGTTTTCAGTCAGAGGTTTGAGGCTTTATTTCCTCGAGCTGGAGCCCTGGGTTGCTCGGTCTGCTTTGCTCCCCGCCATTTGTCCGGTTTATCTGTGCGTGAATGTGGGGCCGCTGGGTGCTACCTGCCGCTCTGCCTGCCCCATTCTCCGCCACTCTGAGTCCAGCCCTCTCGGTTTATCTGTGTGCCAATGTGGGGCCGCAGGGTCTGCCAGTGGTCGGACTGCCTGCCCCACTCGTCCCACACTCCACCAGTCTCAGTCCCGCCACAGCCACGCGAGTCCTCTCCACCCCGGTGCCTGTCTCTGCCCCTCCTACTGGTCTGGATGAATGTTTATTTTTTATTTCCTTGGTGCCAGACGTCCTTGCCGTTCGATTTTCTGTCAGTTCTTGCTGTGCGAGGAGGCGCAGTGTGTCTACCTACGCCGCCATCTTGGTTCTCCGGCTTCATTCTTGAAAACACTTGTGGCACCCAAAGGGAGGCGCCAATAGGAAAGGATCGAAAACATTTGCACAGTGATGGGAAGGGCTGGAGGTCTGACTGGGACTGTAGGTGCTTCAGTGAAGGGCTGGGAGGCAACTTCCTAATAAACGAGATGCATGAAAGCACACACATGTATTTTTCTCTTCCCTCTACTTAATAGAAAAGGATCAGGGGGAAGGGGCACAGACACACAGCTGTAAAGACAACAGGAGATAGGCAAAGACCACCTCAGAGATAGAGACAACACTGTGAAAGATGGAAAAGAGACAAACAATGGAAACTGACTGAGCCATCTAGACACAGCCTGAGCCACAGAGGGGAATGTCTGAGGCAGGCGCAAGCAGGTTCTCATCGCAGAATTCCAAAGTACCTCAAGCACGAGCAACTCCAGAAACTGATGGAGAGGAGACTGAGGTATGGGGCTAACGCCGGAGGATTGATGGGTGATCTGTCTAAGGAGCAGTCAGACTGCCCCCAGATCCTTCCCTCTCACTGTCCTCTACCTGCAAGACAAGCTACTCCTTGTCCTCCCCCAGAGCAAAGGCTCGATCTGTACTCTTAGCAGCAATCCAGTGAGAGGAACTGTGGTGGACAATAGCACATGAGGCCCAGCTGAGAGCAGGAATGAATGACCTACACTGAAAACTTGGATTCAATCAAAGTTCACACATTGGATTGGAGACTCTCTTGCTCCCTTCTCATCCTTGGTTCAGGAATTCTGGCATCTAAGCTTATTACTCCGAGTTTGACAGAATGATGACCATCTAAACCTCTGCATCCTGTAAAAAATGTCACCTTACTGGGCAAAGGGACTTGCAGATGAGATTAAATTAAGGATCTTGAGATATACAATACTATTTTTGCAATTTTGAGTCAGGAATTGCTTCAAAACAAATCTTTTAATGGAACAGTAATTATTATTCTCCTCCTGCCCCTTTTTTATATTAGTCAAAGACACATATAACTATTAGAGCCTCACCACTCAAAACATTACCTTATAGCCCTGGCCAGAGGGCTCAGTTGCTTGGAGTGCCGTCCTGTACACCAAAAAGGTTGGGGGTTTGATTCCCTGTTGGGGCACATAGCTAGGTTGTAGGATAGATCCCCTATCAGGGTACGTTCAGGAGCCAACAGATAGATGTTTTTCGCTCACATCAATATCTGTCTCTCTCCTTCTCTCTCTCATTCTTCCTCTCTTCCGCTCTCTAAAATCAAAAAACATATCCTCCGGTGACGATTTAAAAAAGAATTACCATATTGCCACATTATCATGTTACCAAATTGAGTCAATGTAAACTGAGCCTAAAGCAACAAAATTTCACCTTTTAGTTAGCCCATGTGATCTTATTAAAGATAGGTCTTTCCACCCACCCATTTCTCCCTGCAATTATCACCCCTTTTTCCATGTCTGTAAATTCTCTTATTTTTTCTTTTTTGCTCATTCTTTCTACCCACCAAGTCCTCACCCATTGCCCATCCCCTCCAGACATGTCAGCCTGATCTCTCAGAGTCTGTCTCTGTTTTACTTGTTAAGTTTGTTAATAGATTCCCCGCACGAGTGAAATCATATGCAAGAGGGTATAGGTAGAATAAATGGTGATGGAAAACAAACAAGCAAACAAACAAAATGGTACAGCCATTTTGGAAGACTACAGACACCAAAATACTAAATAAAATTTTACCTAATAAAAGCTATAGTATACTGAAACAAATGTGATCCAGTCGTATTTAACCCAAGCTTAATTTTTTTTATTTATTAAAAATAGATTTCTACTAAATTATGCATCAAAGGAAATAAAAGCATTTTTAAAAAGATAGGTGTTTTCTTTCTTTGAAATATGAAACTACACCTTCATGGGTGTGGCTCAGTGGATTGAGTGCCAGCCTGCAAACTAAAAGTTCCTCAGTTTAATTCCCAGTCAGGACACATGCCAGGGTTGTGGTCCATGTCACCAGCTGGGGGTGTGCAAGAGGTAACCAAAAAAGAAAAATGAAAATAGCTCATAGATCTCATTATCATCATTTAAGAACATGAGGAGCTACAAGTGTACATCTCATAAAAGGAATCCAATATACTTTTGATAATTTGTTTATTTTTCTCTCAAGGTTAAACCACAGCTTGAAGAAAAAACAAATGAGACTTATGAAGAATTTGAAGCTGTAGAATACAAAACTCAAGTGGTTGCTGGAATAAATTACTACATTAAGGTTAGAGTTCAACATCCACTTTGACATTAAGACTCTGTATTTCTCACTTTATGTGATGCTCCCTGTCACCTCTACCACATAATTTCTTCCTTCACCTTGTCCTAAATCAAGATGCCCACCTAGCATACTTCCCAAGTAGTAAACTCTCAAATTTAGTAGATATCAGTATATTTATGTCACTTTTCTCTTGTTAATTTAGAAAGCCTTCTTATATTGATTCTTAACTTAATTTCCAGAAACTATATAGAAAAAGATTTCATAAAAGTTCAGATCATATCTACATTGTGGCTATGGCTACTTCTCATGTGAAGTGGGAGCCTGAAGGCCTGGGCTGGACCAGAAGCTCTCTTGAAGCTTGTTTCACCTCAAAGGATTGTGCTTCTTACATGTCTAAATGAGTAGATGTAAGGATTGGTTCTACATGTCTAAATGAGTGGATGTAAGGAATAACTTCAATCATTGACTGGGAAAATAATTTAAACCTCTTTTGCCCGTTTTGATTTTGATTAATGTAATTTAAAATTTTTTTGCAACTCAAATAGATTCAACTTGTAGCACTGAAGGTATATTATAAAGCAATGAAACATTTAAAATATTTTTAAACTAATTTTATATCTATGTCAAAAAATTAAATGATGTATTACTCCAGTCCCAATTGAAGAAAAAAGCTTGTGTACTTACTGAGAGAGAACCAATTCAACAAGTCAGCTCTAGATATTTGGGAGTCAGTTTCGTCCTTTTGTATTGAGAGGATGATAATTTTGTTTTAAAAATAATAACAACAGATATTCAAAAGCATTTACTTAATCTTTACTAAATTCCTTGAAAGGGGCACTATCAGGCTTATTTCTTTTTAACAAAAATTAGTTATTTAAGATAGAAAAAATTTCTAAAAAGTTTTTAACAAAGAAAATAAAATGAGTGGTGCTTGCCACCTCAGCATGAGAAAATCACAGTCCTGAATTATGTGACCTGATGGACCCAGTTCCACCAAACTGGAGCTGTGAAATGTGCCCGGCCCTGGGGCGTGTGCAGGGTGTGGGGCCCTGCGGTGTGAGAGCCTGCCTTGTGCTCAGAAAGCAGCCCGCTCTCTTTATAGCTGGAAAAGAACACTTTCCAAATAAAAAATGATTTTGTTCAATAACAAGCGTTCCATCAAAATTAGGGTCATTACTTTAATAATTTACAATTAATCTAAGTGTGTAACTTTCACATATTGATTAGCTCATAAATTTCTTTAAAAATGCATCAGAAAACTATCTTGAGAATGTCTTCCCTAAAGATCACCTGCCCAGTCTTAACTACAGTCTGTTCTCTTCCCTCTCCTTTTCTCCCCTACCCTCTTTCCCTACCTTCTCCTTCCTTCTGTTACAAATTTCTCCTACTGGACTATAGCCACTGACCCCAGTTCCCTCAGACTTCCTATTGTTAAAGAACATACCCGGGGGGGGGGGGGGTGAGTGATACACTATTACCAAAAGGACTCCCCCTTTTCTCCCGGGGTTCCCTTTGCCTACTAGGGAACTAGGTTCACTTTGCCTGCCACCAGAGGAAAGACGTCTCTCAATGTCAGAGATTGGTGAAAAGGAAAGGAATTATTTATTTAAAAGTTATACAGGCTTAGAGTAATGACTTAATGTCTTCATTAAAATACTAAAGTCCTTTAGAATACCCACAAACTCACACAGTCCTTCCTTCCCCCCTTTGCCCAGTCTGGGGTACCTACCTCAGGAAAAGAAGTAGAAGTCCGTGGTTCAGGCAGCCCCTCGGTTCCAGCACCATCAGCTGTGTTGCTGCTGCAGTCTCCAGTTAATCCAAAACCATGTGGCACCTTCTCATGGCCCACCAGCAAGAGTCCTTTCTCCCCTTTTCTTCCAGGCAAAGATTCCTGCTTTCTAAGCCGAGTGGCAAAAAGGAGCAACCTAAAGCCACATGGTCCTGACTGTCTCCCAAGCAGTGGGGCCCCACTCCACCAAAGCTGCGTGGCTCCCCCCTTCTCCGCCAAAGCTGCATGATCCTCTCTTGGTGTGGCTGCTGTGCCTGGGTTTAAATCCCAGCGCCAGTCTTCCTCTGCAGCCGCATTTCTGACCCCTCCCGCAGTCAGTTACACCTTCCAGCATCCCTGTATTCTGCCAGCTTACTGGGCTGCCATAGTAAGTCTGGGAAGATGTGGCCCCATGGTGTGGAGCCAATCATCTCTAAGCGCTCAGGTCACTGTAACTGGGTGGGGGGAGTTGCCTCCCAGTTACATCTTGGGTGGAAGTCGCTTCCATCCCCCTGGCTCAAAGCATGGCCACAGCTATTTAACATATCTATGTAACCAGTTAAAAGTTATAGATATGTTAAATGACCATGCCAGAGGTTGGCTGCACAGCTGTTGCTGTACAAAACAGCTCTCAATGGCCCTGCTCTATGTGTCCCATCCCCCAGCTCAGACTTGTGAGAGTGAGGACATCCTATACATATTTTTTTCTAATATTTCCTGGACACCTTGAGTTCTGGACCTCATTACAAATCCGTATTTTGGGGCCCCCTCTTGGCTGCACCCTGTTACACTATCAGTCTAGCTGTTAATCCCTTTGCTCTGAGCCACTCTAGACTGAAGGTCTTGGTGGTGATGTGATTCTCTCAGCTCCTTCTCAAGGGCCTATCAAAAGGCAGGTGGTAAAATGGAAGGATTGTAAATGTTGGTCCTGGGTTTGAACCTTTGTTTGACTTGTTCTGCTAGTCAAAACCTGCGTGATTGCAGCTCCTCATCTCCTCTGAGCTATCATTGCTGTATCCGCACAAAGCAGACAATAACCTCCTTTGCATGGTGTTGTGTGGAACAAAGGAATCAAACATATCCTGAGTTCAGAGAATGTACCAGACACTGTTTTAAGAGCTGGGTGTGTATTACCTCATTTAATCCTCTCAACAAACCTATTGGATAAGTATGATTATTTTTCTTGTGTTACTGATCAGACAACTGAGCCCTGGGAAGGTGAAGTAGCAGAAATCAGATAACTATAAAAGCAGAAGCCAGGGAGTCTGATGCATAACCACTGGTTCTAATGATATATGCAAAGGCTTGTGCCCTGTTCCAAGCATGGAATGAATGCTTTTGAAAGGTTACACCATAGAGCAGGGGCGTCAAATTCATTTTCACTGGGGGCCACGTTAGCCTCAAGGTTGCCTTCAGAGGGTCAAATGTAATCTTAGGACTGTATAAATGTAACTACTCCTGAACAATTAAGTGAGAGCTCAGCACTGCTGCCAGGTAGAAACAAGGTGCCGGGCTGGATAAAACAAGGTAGAGGGCCGGATTTGGCCCACGGGCCTTGTGTTTGCCACCTGTGCCATAGAGTGAAAGGAACGTAAGTGTTGAAGTCTGAATTTGAATTTTAGCTCTGTCCCTTATTAGCTGAGAGATATATGGAAAATTACTGTCCTTAATCTCTCTGAATCTCTCTGATTTTTAAAAATCTCTCCAATTTTATAAAATGATCATTGTTCCATATTTTTCAGGCCCATAATAAGAAGTAAATAGGATCACGTATATAAAATGCTCATCATAGTGTCTGACACAGAGGAAACACTTGATAAATGACATTTGTTAAAACTAGGTTAGCAGCCCTGGCTGGTGTGGATCAGTGGACTGAGTGCTGGCCTCAAACCAAACGATCGCTGGTTCAATTCCCAGTCAGGGCACATGCCTGGGTTGCAGGCCAGGTCCCCAGTGGAGGGTGTGCAAGAAGCAACCACACATTGATATTTCCCTCTCTTTCTCCTTCCATTCCCCTCTCTTAAAAAATAAATAAATAAAATCTTTTTAAAAAATAAAAATAAAATAAAATTAGGTTAGGAAGGGGCATCAGAACACACTAAATATTCTTCTAAGCAAAACTTTATTGTCTCAACCAAGATCAAAAGTAGAAATTCTTACCCAAACTACCATTTCAATCTTCATACCATTTCAATCTTCATAGCAATAACCTCCCAGAAAGATCCCTTACTTTAGAAGGGAGACCAGACTGTCCACCCGCTGGGCCCTGCTCAGTCCTACCAGTGGGCTTTTTTTTTCATTAACATTTTTTAAATTGTTGTTCAAGTACAGCTTTCTGCCTTTTTCCCCCACTCCTTCCCACCACCCCAGTCCTCCCCACCTCCCTCCCCTATTTACCCCTCCCTTGTTATTGTCCATATGCCAGTGGGCATTTATAAAATAGATTATGATATACATATGAGAACCACAAATCTCAAATTTTCTAGGACAATTCTACTTTTCTTTTCCCTTCTTAAATCATGTGGCAAATAAATTGTCCCAGTTTCAGTGTCAAAAATAGTGTCACTTACCTCTGTACCTCTTTGAAAATGAAATGCACCTCATTTGTGACCAAATTATATTAAAATATAAAATAAAGTACACCTAGGACCTATGTCATTTGCCATACCTTTAACCTGCCCTTTCTCTCATAAAATAAGGTGATAAGTTTTTGAAAACCAAGTGTCTAAGAATGCTGGTCTAGGTATGTTGTTCCAGAAAAGCTTATTGTAATGAAGCCTTTTGTTTTATGCATAATTTTTTTTGTTTTTCTTTATTTTTATTGTTTACACTATTACTATTACTGATATCCCCATGTTCCCCTTTTGTCACTTGTCCCTGCCCTCACCCCCCACACCACACTGCTGGGTGTGTATGTGCCATGCACACACACTCTTTGACTAAACCCTTCAAGGCCTTCTTTCATCCAGTCCCTCCTTCCCGCCTCTCCTGACAGCTGTCAGTCTGTCCCATGTACGTGTGCCTCTATTTCTATTTTGTTCATCAGTTTCTATTGTTCATTAGATTCCACACATAAGTGAGATCCTGTGCCCTTTGTCTATCACTGCTTTGCTTATTTCACTTAGCACAATAATCTCCAGGTCCATCCATGTAATCACAAAAAGTCCTTTCTTTTTTATGGCTGTGTAAATGTCTATGGATTCTCACTTGTCATAGATCCATGCAAATGAACTTCCTTTTTCTTTCTTTTATCTTTCAGGTACGAATAGGTCATAATAGTTACATTCATATAAAAATATTCAAGCCTCTTCCTCAACAACAGCAGTCTTTGACTCTCACTGGTTATCAGACTGACAAAAGCAAGGATGATGAACTGACTGGCTTTTAGCGGCACGTTACGAAGTGCTCTGCTTCCTTCCGCTGGCTACCGATTAATGACTCCTGCTAATAAATGCAACTACCAATAAAAATTTTTTTTAAATAAATTAATCTCTTCAACTATTTGTCTATTGTATTAAATAGTAATTACTTTTTCTTTCTCAAAATCAATGTTATTGCTTTAGAGCAGAAGTTCCATACTAATTGATGTCAATTGGAAGTCTTGTAAAAATTAGTCAGGCCTAAGCAATTGTTCTTTTTTTTTTTAAGGTTTTATTTATTTTTAGAGAGAGGGGAAGGGAGGGAGAAAGAGAGGAAGAGAAACATCAGTGTGAGGTTGCCTCTTGCACGCTCCCTACTGGGGACCTGGCTGGCAATCCAGGCATGTGTCCTGACTGGTAATTGAACAGGTGACCCTTTGGTTCACAGGCCGGCGCTCAATCCACTGAGCCACACCAGCCAGGGCCAAATGTTCAATTGCATTATAATCAGATCCATAACCAGAACTTCATTTTAAGTTCTTCTCATCTAGAGACAAACATTATTTTACTCTGATGCATTTGCAAATAGCTTTCATCTTAAAAAGCCATGGGAAGAGATATTTCAAAAATGGGTGGATGGATTTGTCAGTCCTTTGCCAAATTTTGGGTGGCAACCCAGCTGTTGAGGTATTAAATATGACTGTCCTTGCTTCACAAATGAAGTCTGTATGGAGCCAGAGATAGGGTTTCAGAAACAATTCAAAGCCCATCAAATCCTTTTACCTTCCCAAAACCTCCCCTATTCATCTCAAAAGGCTTGTAGATAATTGGCTTTATGAAACCAAATCCTTCTAGGAGGAGCTTGCTTCCCCCCCACCCCCATATACCTTTGAAATTCAAATATGCGGTGTCTTCAAGAACTATCTGGCCATCCATTAAAATACAAGTTTCTGGGAGGCAAAGCTTATCAGAGGGAGAAAAACCCTTCGCTATCTGAACAAATCAGTTTAACTTACTTCAGCTATTGCTTTCTAAATTAGTGAGTTTTGCTCTATAATACCTGTTTCATAGAAGTATCTTTTTTCTTTTAAATTTATTGAATTTATTAGGGTGACATTGGTTAATAAACTTATAGAGGTTTCAAATATACAGTTCTACATCATCTATTTATTGTATTGTGTGTTTCCCACCCCAAGGCAAGTCTTCCACCACCAAAGAAATGCCAAGTTCCATGTGGGTTCTAGAGAGACAAGCAACTTACAAAAGCAGGGCACTCCTGCGAGCTGTGAGCAGCCAGAGCCTTGTCAATCTCTGTCACGGGCAGCAATTGCAGGTGAGTCAGGAAGCAGGTCAGAATTGATAAACCTGTGGAACAACTGAAGCAGGTTTGGAAACTGCAAACAGAACCCTTATTTGGCCCTGGTTATCATTCCTTACCCATCTGGGTTTAAATATAATCCACACAACCCTAGTCACGACCTTCGATTTTCCCTCTAGAATTGATTAGCTTTTTCTACCCTGAGATATTCTAAAAAGGATTTAAATTAATTGGGGAACTCAAGAGTGGGGAAACTTTACCTTCAGGTAATAGCTAATAAGCCTAGTGCATGTGAAAAGCTATTGTTTCAGGAACTGCAGGCACAGCCCACCCTGACTCCAGGAGACCACAAGTGATTGACCTTTGTGCTCCAGGAGAGACCATAGCAATCAAGGGGGTATCTGACAATTGGTTCGAGGGAGAGATAATCGGCAGCCCAGAACTCAGATAAAGAAAATCTCCCAGGACCCAGGACACAGATGGACAAGGAAATCACCCGTCAGTGGATGAAGGATGTTTGGGAAATTGCCGGAATGCAGCTTTTACCTGATTAACGTCTTTTCTAAGAGTCCCAAATCCCTTACCTACACTTTTGCCCCTTTATAAAAAAGGCTGGCTTGAAAGGAAATGTAAGACGGTCTGTTAGGGTACAAACCCGCCGTCTTCTCAGATCACCAACCGTCTGAATAAAGCGCCCGTAAAGATCAATCCCTGTCTCTGCTTATTGGGTCTGGTAGTGACAGGCAGCCAGAACGCTGACTTTTCCAGTTTCAAAATCACCACGCCTAGGTTATTAAACCACAGTCACAAAATAAACTTGCACCATATGTAATGGAGAAGATTGGGACTGGAGGAGGGAGAAATAAGAGTAAGAACTAAAAAATAAATAAAGCTACAGTGAGGTTATTAGACTAAACGCTGGCTTCTCTAACGTAGGGTTAGTTGACAGAGGCAAGCCTGCCAATTTGGCTTTTCAGGTCGCTGGAGCCAAAGCAAAGACAGAAACAAGGTCAGTTATGCAACTCTCCACGAATTGTACAACTGACAGGAACGGCGGTTTCCTGACAGCAAGGCATGATGGACATGGTCTCTAAAAAGGGCTCAACAGATCCCTGCAGCAAACGTGAAATAGGAGGGCAAACGAGTCCAGGGCTTGTGCTGCCTGTCACCACTCCGCCAAAAAGCGGAGACAGGGATTGGATTGTAATTGCTCTTTCATTCATATCAGAGGCCAGCAGTCTGAGAAGGTGCCAGGTTAAAACCCTAACATCCACTTTACCTAGAGCTTTCAGAAGCAAGTTTATATAAGGGAAGTATAGGAATTCGGGAGGGGGAAATCCCTAGGGGGAGCACAAACTGGCTGTTTCTCTTGGGAGGGGTAGCTGAAAGAGAAATCTACATCTTCTTCCCCAGGTGGCTCCTTTGTTCCCGTGTTATCTTTCCATTTGCATTAGAATTCTTCTTCTCTTTCTCAAGGCCTGTGAGGCCTGTGATTTATGGCCAGGGCGGTTCTGGGTTCTGTTTTCTCTGGCTAGGGAAAAGAGATATAAACCATTTATTCCTAAGTGTCCTTGGTTAGGGGAGATAAGGTCTTGTGATTCACCAGCTGGCTATAAATTGCTGGAATTGTTTGGCCTTGTTTATTTTCCCGTCTCAGCTTCCCCATCCCACTTGCCCAGGCATTTTCCTAGCTTCTTGCTCCTGCTGCCTTGTCTCATTCCCCCCACTCAGAGACTTCCATTCCTAAAATCTTTTAGGAGTTATGAGGGAGTTGATTTTTTTATCAGTAATTACTTCCTGTTGACAAGGGACATAGTCCCTGCTTCCATAGGGTATGGAAGTCTCTCCCTGCCTGGTCTAAGGGAGACAAGGGGATGGGATCTGAGATTAGAATGGAGAGGCTGTGAGCTGATCCTTTCAAAGCATGGATAGGCTGGAATCCCTGAAGCATCATCATCTTGATATGGAACTGTTGTATCCAATTCAAACATCTAGTCCTGTCACAGGTGAGCACAGGTAACCAGGTTCTTGGTTATCGGGACAAAGAATTGAACTGAACACCCAGAGTTTATAGCAGAGAACATGGGAGCAGGCCAACTTCAAGCAGAGATTGACCTCCGGGGCTGGAGGGATTCCATTCTTATAGGGCGGATCCTTCCTGGCTAGTTTTGGCGGGCTTTTACTGCGCGTGTACAAGTAGTTGTGTTACTTTAATACACTGCGCATGTGTTCTCCCATGATTTTCCCTGATTGGCCAGTGGAGAAGGGGTCACACAGTTTTACTGAGTGGATCCCAAGTCTCCTGGGGTCCCCTGTACTACGTTCGCCTTGCCCACTGCCAGGGAATTATAGCTCTCCATGTTGGAGACTGGTGAAAAGGAAAGGAATTATTTATTCAAAATTTATACAGACTTAAGAGTAATGACTTAATGTCTTCATTAAAATCCCAAAGTCCCTTAAAACACCCACAAACACACACAGTCCTTCCTTCCCCCCTGTGCTCAGTCTTGGGTACTGTATCCAGGAAAAGAAATAGAAGTCCATGGCTCAGGTAGCCCCTGCCTCTTCCCAGTAATTCGTGCTCGGCTGGCCGGCCTCCCTAGGTTCCCAACACCATCAGCTATCTCTCTGGGATCTCCAGTTCTTAATCCAAAACTACATGGCACCTTCTCATGGCCCACCAGCAAGAGTCCTTTCACCTCTTTCCTTCTTGAAATGTCTCTCCTGCATTCTTCTGAGCTGCTAAGAGAGAGCTCTGCATCGCTGCTACATCTTGCTTTCCAGCATCCTAAGCTGCATGGTTCTCCCCTGCTAAAGCCACATGGTGATTCTTGTCATGGCTGCTGTGCCTGGGTTTAAATCCCAGTGCCAGTCTTCCTCGGCAGCCCCATTTCTGACTCCTCCCACAATTGGCTACACTTGCCAGCATTCCCGTATTTTTCCAGCTTTTCTGGGTTGCCATAGTAAGTCCAGGTAGGCGTGGCCCTTTGGTGCAGAGCCAATCATCTCCAAGCTCTCACGCAGGCACTGTAACCAGGGGGAGTTGCCTCCTATTTACTTCCTGGGTACAAGCCACTCCCTTCCCCCTGGCTCAAAGCATGGCCACAGCTATTTCACATATCTATGAAACCAGTTAAAGGTTGTAGATATGTTAAATGGCCATTCTAGAGGTTAGCTACAAAACTGTTAATATTCAAAACAACTCTCAATGGCCCTGCTCCATGTGTCCCATCCCCCAGCTCAGACTTGTGGGGGTGAGGACATTAGATAGATAGATAGATAGATAGATAGATAGATAGATAGATAGATAGATAGATGATAGATAGATAGAAAGACAGACAGATGTATTTTTCTAATATTTCCTGGACACCCTGAGTTCTGAACCCCATTACAAATCCTTTTTGGGGGACTCCCTGGATGCACCCTCTTATAGTCCTGCTAACAACTCCATTCAACCAGGCCACTGAGTCTCATTTCAGGAGGTGACGATGCAAATGGGCTTCTAAAGGGAGGCCTACACAGTGTAAACAAGCAACCAGGTAGACAAGGTCATAGTAGAGACTCTATGAAAACAGAAATAACACAAAAGTTAATGAACACAGTAAATCATAAACCAGTTTCTGAGTCTGCAAGAGTGCTAGATGAGAAGGCTTCCAAATACAAGGCTTTTGCTGAAATAAACTTAAGCAGTGACAATCTGCTATATCTTCTTTTCTGTAGTTTAAATGTCTCTGGTGATATCATCAGGTGCTCAGGTAAATTCTGTAGGTTGGTTCTGCATCAGTAGTTCTCAATAATTCCAAATCAAAGAATGAAAGAAAAATGAAACATCAGTTTGAAAAAATACTAGAAAAATTCATGATCCAATTCAGTTTGTAGGCGAAAAAACTTTAATTAGAGTCCAATATCTGCAACTGGGCATTGTGATTTCCACTGGAACACAGTTTCTGTCCCCCAAATCATCCTCATTTTAATCAGAGACTGCATTAAGTCCAGTATTAATTTGTCTTGGTTATTTGCATAAACACAAGAATAGTAGTTGATCATATAGGCTCTTTCAAATCCGCTTTGTTGGAATATGACAAGGAACTTTCAGATTGAGATTTAGACAGCCCCTCAGGGCACAGAAGCCAAGCCACACTATTGTCATCAGGCCTTGCCTGCAATATCTACAGATTTGGGGGAGTTCCTCAGGTTCTCGAGGACCCCAAAATGTCTTGAGGTTTTTATCTCAACATCCTTCAGCAAAGCAACCTGAAAAGACTGCCATACCGGGAAAGACTGCCGTGAACATTCTGAATGAGCAGGTTACCAGGCCTTTGCTCAAAGGGGCTTTTATTGGCTTCAAGGTCAATCTTTATTCCTTCAGGCTTTCTGTTGACATCCAGAGTCCAAGCTTGTCTCTCTCTCTCTCTCTTTTTTTTTTAATATATTTATTGATTATGCTATTACAGTTGTCCCATTTCCCCCCTTCACTCCACTCCATCCTGCACACCCCTCCCTCCCACATTCCCCCCACTATAGTTCATGTCCATTGGTCATACATATAAGTTCTTTGGCTTCTACATTTCCTATACTATTCTTACCCTCCCCCTGTCTATTTTCCACCTACCATTTATGCTACTAATTCTCTGTACCTTTCCCCCCTCTCTCCCCCTCACACTCCCCTGTTGACAACCCTCCATGTGATCTCCACTTCTGTGATTCTGTTCCTGTTCTAGTTGTTTGCTTAGTTTGTTTTTATTTTGGTTTTAGGTGTGGTTGTTAATAACTGTGAGTTTGCTGTCATTTTACTGTTCATATTTTTTATCTTCTTTTTCTTAGATTAAATCCCTTTAACATTTCATATAATAAGGGCTTGGTGATGATGAACTCCTTTAACTTGACCTTATCTGGGAAGCACTTTATCTTCCCTCCCATTCTAAATGATAGCTTTGCTGGATACAGTAATCTTGGATGTAGGTCCTTGCCTTTCATGACTTTGAATACTTCTTGCCAGCCCCTTCTTGCCTGTAAGGTCTCTTTTGAGAAGTCAGCTGACAGTCTTATGGGAAGTCCTTTGTAGGTAACTGTGTCCTTTTCTCTTGCTGCTTCTAAGATTCTCTCCTTCTGTGTAATCTTAGGTAATGTAATTATGATGTGCCTTAGTGTGTTCCTCCTTGGGTCCAGCTTCTTTGGGACTCTCTGAGCTTTCTGGACTTCCTGGAAGTCTATTTCCTTTGCCAGATTGGGGAAGTTCTCCTTCATTATTTGTTCAAATAAGTTTTCAATTTTTTGTTCTTCCTGTTCTCCTTCTGGTACCCCTATAATTCAGATGTTGGAATGTTTAAAGAGGTCCTGGAGGTTCCTAAGCCTCTCCTTATTTTTCCAAATTCTTGTTTCTTCATTCTTTTCTGATTGGATGTTTCTTTCTTCCTTCTGGTCCACACCATTGATTTGAGTCCCAGTTTCCTTCGCATCACTATTGGTTCCCTGTACATTTTCCTTTGTTTCTCATAGCATAGCCTTCATTTTTTCATCTAATTTGCTCCCAAATTCAACCAATTGTGTGAGCATCCTGATTACCAGTGTTGTGAACTGTGCATCTGATAGGTTGGCTATCTCTTCATCGCTTAGCTGTATTTTTTCTGGAGCTTTGATCTGTTCTTTCATTTGGGCCATTTTTTTTTGTCTTGGTGTGCCTGTTACAAAAAGGGGCAGAGCCTTAGGAGTTCACCAGGACGGGGTAATGCTGGTCACTGCACTGTGATGCTGTATGTGGGGGAGGGGCCGAGAGGGAGCAATGACGCTTGCTCCACTCTCTGCTAGAGTTCAGTCACCCCCTCCGCTACCCACAATCAAACTGGGCCCCTCTAGTGCTGATACCCGGGTGGGTGAGCTTGTGCATGCCCTAGGCCCCTATGGGTCTCTCCAAGGAATTCTCCTGTGAGGCTGGGAGTTTCTCCTGCTGCCACCCCAACCCCCACGGGTGTTTTCACTCAGAGGCCTAAGGCTTTATTTCCCTGAGCTGGAGCCCTGGGTTGCACAGTCTGTTTTGATCCCCCACCATTCCTCCCAGTTTATCTATGCACAAATGTGGGGCTGCAGGGTGGGTCTGCCAGCCACCACCTTGTGGGTTCTGCCAGCTGCAGCCTGGCCTGCCCCATTCCACAATCTGCCACCTCGCTGGGTCCGCCAGCCCCCACCTTGCCGCGAGTCCTCTCTGCCTCTCCTACTGGTCTGGATGAATGTTTCTTCTTTATCTCCTTAGTTGTCGAACTTCCATACAGTTCTGTCAGTTCTGGTTGTTTTTTGTTTTTAAATTGTTGTTGTCCTTCTTTTGGTTGTGCGAGGAGGCGCAGTGTGTCTACCTATGCCTCCATCTTGGCCAGCAGGTCCAGGCTCGTCTCTTCTGATCATGGCATTCCAGACAGAGACTTGGCAAATAAAACCACAATTAGAAACTATTTTTATGGGTCCTGTTATAAAGAAATCAGGCTTTTATTGGATTTATGCAAACAAATATATTGCCATGGAGATAATACTCAACTCATGAGGAGTTTCCAAAGTCCACAGGGATGAGGTATGGAGAAAAATATAAATGTCTCAATACTGCTTATGAAAGTATAATTTACCAAATTATTTTTTTAAGTTTTCTTATGTCTGAAAAACAAAAGATTAAAAATTAGCAACATATTTTAACAAAAAGTTATACAAGCCACAATTATCTTCAGTTTATTATGTCCCGTAATTAGTTTTTTATTTATACTGATTGTGTTGCGACCCTTCAAGGTCAGGCAGGTCAAAGGTATTCGTGCAGATAGAGTAATATTCATGGAGCTGTTGGGATGTCTGGCATGCCTTTATTCATAGGTGGGCGACCCACACATGCTGTAAGCTGTGTGTTTCCCTGCATGTTACATGTCGTGGCCCTTCCTCCCCAGCGTGACACCCATCGTGGCACCTGTCCCCTTGCGTGTGTCTCTCATCATCACCCCCAGCAGGGGAGTCCCTACTTGTTTAAGTAATAGAGGGGAACAAAGCGGCATTTCCAGAACATTACATAACATAATTCTGCGCATGTGAGCCCACTTCATGATATGGGAACAGTTTATCGGACCCAGTCTCAAGGCTATGAGGACACTGGTTATTAGGCCCCTCCAAGGCTATGGGAACACTGCTCCCTTAGCTACCCAGAAACCTGGGTGAGGAAGCCAGCCTGCCTCTACTTACTCTACACTGATTATTTGCAAGTAGTTCTATGGATTCAGTTACTCCTTAGGGTTCTGCAAATCTTAATTTACTTCAAAGATATGACTGAAACCTGTCATGTAGAGTATGTCAGAGTTCTTTTCATAAACTTTTCCAAAGGTATAATATATTTTTGCAAATGCATCAGAGTAAAACAATAGCTGTCTCCAAATGACAAAAAAAAACCAAACAAACCATTAGAACAATGTGGTTACAGATTTGATTATAATGCAATTGACAAAGAAATTTGCTTTCCTGCAACAACATTTTAAGATAACAACTAAAATTACAAATGAAAGTATATCAGAACCTTGTAGAATCTAGGAGATTTTTATATAATCTCTAGAACATCTAGTTTAATAATAAAAATATGTGTATAAAAATAGAACATACTTATTATTTCATTATTTGATAAAGCTTACCATGTATTTTAAGCATAATAAATAGGCCTAATTAGTTCAAAATTTCTTCTTAATAAAAAGGAAGAACAAATCTCCAAGGCATTCCAGGGACCCACTGGAATGACCCAATGCCAATTTTAGGTCAAGAAAAGCCTCTTAAAATTTAAAGCCTGGGGAGGTTTTCAAATGCACTTGACTAAAATGTATCAAATGCACTTGACCAAAAGTGTATATCATTATGAAACTATATTAAATTATTTACTTCCCCAAAGTGACAATAAGGGTATCAAACATATATACAGGCTATCAAAACTTTAGTTCTTACAATAAAGAGTACAGGATTTTGAGTAATGAGACACCTGATTAACACAATATAACACATAACTATTATTTTTAAAATATATAAAATCTTTGCATACTAGGCAGATACAGAAAAAATCTTTTTTCCTCTGAACAGTTGAAAAAGAGCCAAATTCTGTATTAGCTTACTTTTGATACTTAGATTCATTCATCTAATTTATTATTCAGCTTACCTATAATTTCCTTTCAAGATCCCTCTTCACAAACCTTCTTCAACTTGCACAGACCCTGTGGTACCTACTCAAACCCCCCTCAACTTACAGTCATTTCCCTCCACAAGTATTTTCACACCTTACACCTTCTATTACCAAGCCATACAATTTCTTTCCAATCTAGCTGTAATTCTTAATTCTCAGAAGCCTTGATTTTTAGTGACAACCTAAGTAAGTAATTAACATTCTTTAGATTGATGCTTTTATGAACATATTGCATAACTTCTAGAAACATGTTCTTTCATTGGCAAACACATTTTCAAGAGACAAACTTCAAATAAAGTACAAGATACATTCATTAATGGATCTAAATCTGTTTTCTAGCTTCATTGCAATAAGAAGCCAAAATAGGCAAACTAAGATCAGTATTTCAGTATACTGTTATTTTTAAATAGCTAGATATTTAAATAATTTAATAATTTAATTATTACTAATGATGGCCATCCAAACTCCTGGATCCTGTGAAAATGTCACCTTACTCAGCAAAGGGACTTGCAGATGAGATTAAATTAAGGATCTTGAGATACACAGTACTATTTTTGTAATTTTGAGTCAGGAATTATTTTTTTAAAAATTTGTAATGAAGGAGAGTATTGCCTTTCCCTTTTTTAAAAAATTATTTTATTGTTGTTCAATTACAGTTGTCTGCATTTTCTCCTCACCCCTCTACTCCATCCCAGCCAAACCCACCTCCCTCCCCAGCTTCCACCCTCCCCCTTGGTTTTGTCCCTGTGTCCTTTATAGTAGTTCCTGAAAACCCTTCTCCCCACTCCCCTCTCCCCTCTGGCTACTGTTAGATTGTTCTTAATGATCGGTCTTCTGTCAAGGGTACATGAGTAGCTGTGCTCCCCTGCTAGAACCTCCAAACAAGCTCTCAAGGTCCCCCTTTTTTTTTTTAATTAATCAAAGACGTACAGTGTTACTGGACAGGAGCCAGCTTTGAGCACGTCTGCCTCTGGCCAGCCTGTAGTGTGTGGGTTCTTGACTTCGTGTAGAAAAGATTTCACCACATGACTCCACGTGATTTTGTTTATGGAGACTAGGACAGTGAAACAAAGGGAGGACCTTGGGTAGAAGAAGTAACAGGAGAGAATGTAGGCAATGCTCTGCTTTGGCTCCCTACTAAAGTTATAGGAAAGAAATGAGCCAAGATGGGACTGCTTGTAGCTCACCATGAAGTCAGAGAAAAAGAGGGTCCCTGGAGACTGGGTAAGGGGGTAAGCCCGGGTCAAGCTGCTGCTGCCCACTGCTCCCTTGGCTGCAGGTCTTCTGGGAACTGTTAAATTTAGGAGGAGGTAAAGATTTATGCCCAGGAAGGAGCCTGGGCATGCTCTAGAGCAAGCCAGTAATGCATCTTTGTCCTGAGGGCTTTTCCTTTTATCTTTCTTCTGTGGGTGAGAGCATTAGGGGAGGGTTTCAGCAGAATGTTCATCATCTTTCCAGGTGCATTTTTAATATGCTGATGTGTCGAAATGAGTGCACATGATGTGGGTGGCAGGGGCGGTGTTGGGAATATTCTTGGGTCTGTTATATTGTTTTACCTTTATCTTGAGTCTGTCTGGCTTTTTTTTTTTTTAAGATTTTATTTATTTATTTTTAGAGGGGGAGGGAGAAAGAGAAGGAGAAAAACACCAATGTGTGTTTGCCTCTCATGTACCCCCCTACTGGGGAACTGGCCCACAACCCAGGCATGTGCCCTGACTGGGAATTGAACTAGTGACCTTTTGGTTCACAGGTCGGCACTCAGTCCACTGAGCCACACCAGCCAGGGCGTGAGTCTCTTTGGCTTTTAATGACATTTTGGTTATTTGTTCACCTGACTGCATCTGTCCCTGGGTTTAGCTGGCACAAATGACATTAATTAGGTCTCTGTTCTCTATCTCCCAGACCAGAGAGATTTAAGCTACGTATTCTTTGGTTAGGGAGGAGCTGTATAAAGTATTCACTCTCAAGTGTCTTGATTAGGGGAGATAAGTTCTTGCAATTCACCAACTGGCTATAAGTTGCTCTGTTTGGCCCCGTTTAATTTTCTTGTCTCAGTTTCCCCATTCCACTTGCCCAGAAATTTTCCTAGCTTCTTACTCTCCTGCCTCAATATAAGCGTTAGAGTTTTGCCAGTTAAAACATTACCATTAAAACCACATTGCCACATCTCCACATGGAGTTGATGTAAATTCAGCCTAAAGCAACAAAACCTTTGAGTTAGCCCGTGTAATCTTATTAAAGATAGGTGTTTTCTTTCTTTGAAATGTGAAAATAGCTCATAGATCTCATTATCATCATTTAAGAACATGAGGAGCTACATGTGTACATCTCATAAAAGGAATCCAATATACTTTTGATAATTTGTGTATTCTTTTCTTTTCTTAAGGTTAAGCCACAGTTTGAAGAAAAAACAAATGAGACTTATGAAGAATTTGAAGCTGTAGAATACAAAACTCAAGTGGTTGCTGGAATAAATTACTACATTAAGGTTAGAGTTCAACATCCACTTTGGCACTAAGACTCTGTATTTCTCACTTTATGTGATGCTCCCTGTCACCTCTACCACATAATTTCTTCCTTCACCTTGTCCTAAATCAAGATGCCCACCTAGCATACTTCCCAAGTAGTAAACTCTCAAATTTAGTAGATATCAGTATATTTATGTCACTTTTCTCTTGTTAATTTAGAAAGCCTTCTTATATTGATTCTTAACTTAATTTCCAGAAACTGTATAGAAAAAGATTTCATAAAAGTTCAGATCATGTCTAGATTGTGGCTATGGCTACTGCTCATGTGAAGTGGGAGCCTGAAGGCCTGGGATGCACCAGAAGCTCTCTTGTTTCATTCACCTCAAAGCATTGTGCTTCTTACATGTCTAAATGAGTAGATGTAAGGATTGGTTCTACATGTCTAAATTAGTGGATGTTAGGAATGACTCGAATCATTGGGAAAATGAGTTAAACTTCTTTTGTCTGTTTTGCATTTTGATTAACATAATTTAAATAATTTTGCAACTCAAATAGATTCAACTTGGGGCACTTAAAGTATAGTTTAAAGCAGTGATTTTCAACTGGTGTGCTACAAGAATTTTTAAAACATGTAGTACCTGACTACTTTCAGGGGCACTGACCACTTTTCCCTTAGATTGTCAAATTAAAAAATGCAACAGCCAACACAACAATAACTGTCCAATTTGAATGAATCAAAATTATACCTATCTTTTTGCCAGGCTGGCAAAAGCATATTTTTTGGTGTGCCACAGAATTTTAGTAATTAGTCTATTTATACCAGGAGATGCAAAATGTTGAAAATAGCTGGTTTAAAACAGTAGAACATATAAAATATTTTTAAAATTAATTTTATATCTATATCAAAAATAAGATGTATTGTTACCTAGTTCCAACTAAAGAAAAAACTTATGTACTTACTGAGAGAGAACCAACTCAACAAGTCAGCTCTAGATATTTGGGAGTCAGTTTCGTCCTTTTGTATTGAGAGGATGATAATTTTGTTTTAAAAATAATAACAACAGATATTCAAAAGCATTTACTTAATCTTTACTAAATTCCTTGAAAGGGGCACTATCAGGCTTATTTCTTTTTAACAAAAAGTTAGTTATTTAAGACAGAAAAAATTTCTAAAAAGTTCTTAACGAAGAAAATAAAATGAGTGGTGCTTGCCACCTCAGCATGAGAAAATCACAGTCCTGAATTATGTAGCCTGATGGACCCAGTTCCACCAAACTGGAGCTGTGAAATGTGCCTGGCCCTCGGGCGTGTGCAGGGTGTGGGGCCCTGCGGTGAGAGCCTGCCTTGTGCTCAGAAAGCAGCCCGCTCTCTTCATAGCTGGAAAAGAACACTTTCCAAATAAAAAATGATTTTGTTCAATAACAAGCGTTCCATCAAAATTAGGGTCATTACTTTAATAATTTACAATTAATCTAAGTGTGTAACTTTCACATATTGATTAGCTCATAAATTTCTTTAAAAATGCATCAGAAAACTATCTTGAGAATGTCTTCCCTAAAGATCACCTGCCCAGTCTTAACTACAGTCTGTTCTCTTCCCTCTCCTTTTCTCCCCTACCCTCTTTCCCTACCTTCTCCTTCCTTCTGTTACAAATTTCTCCTACTGGACTGTAGCCACTGACCCCAATTCCCTAAGACTTCCTATCAGTCTAGCATAATATTTTCCACGTCCATCCACACCTTCACAAAGGGTACAATTTTCTTTTCTTATGGCTGAGTAGTATTTCATTGTGTAAATGTCCCATAGTTGTTTTATTCACTCATCTACTGATGGGCACTTGGGCTGCTTCCAAATCCTTGTGATTGTAAATAATGCTACAATGAACGTAGGGGTGGTTATGTTCTTTTGAATTAGTATTTTAGGTTCCTTCAGATATATTCTCAGAAGTGGGATCACTAAGTCATAAGGCACATTCATTTTGAATTTTTTGAGGTATCTCCATACTGCTTTTCACAGTGGCTGCACCAATCTGCATTCCTACCAACAGTGCAAAAGGGTTCGTTCCCCTTTCTCCACATCCTCACCAACACTTGTTTGTTAATTTATTTATGATAGCTATTCCAACAGGTGAGATGATACCTCACTGTGATTTTAATTTGCATTTCTCTGATGATTAGCGATGTTGAGCATTTTTTCATGTATCTACTGGACATCTGTATGTCTTCCTTGGAGAAGTGTCTATTCAGGACCTTTGCCCATTTCTTAATTGGATTGTTTGTTTGTTTGTTTGTGGATTTTAGTTTTATAAGTTCTTTTTAAATTTTGGATATTAACCCTTTGTCAGATGTATTGGCAAATATGTTTGCCCATTCAGTGGGTTGTCTTTTCATTTTGTTGATGTTTTCCTTTGCTATGCAAAAACTTTTTAGTTTGATGTAGTCCCATTTGTTTATTTTTTTTCTTTTGTTTCCCTTGCCTGGGAATATATAGCAGATAAAATACCACTACCAGCAATGGCTGGGATTTTACTACCTATATTTTCTTCTGGGACTTTTATGGTTTGGGGTTCATATTTGTCTTTAATCCATTTTAAACTTATTTTTGTGTATGGCATAAGAACGTGGTCTACTTTCATTTTCCTGCACATATCTGTCCAATTTTCCCAACACCACTTGTTGAGTAACCTATCTTTAGTCAATTGTATGTGCTTGCTTCCACTGTCAAGTATTAATTGACTATAAAGATGTGGGTTTATTTCTGGGCTCTCTATTCTGTTCTATTGATCTATTTGTCTGTTTTTATGTATGCTAGGACAAGGCTGTTTTGATTACTATGGCCTTATAGTATAGTTTGATATTAAGTACCAGGATTCCTCTAACTTACTTCTTCTTTCTCAAGATTGCTGTTGCTATGCGGGGTCTTTTGTGGTCCCAAACAAATTTTTGAAATAATTGTTCTAGTTCTGTGAAATACAACATTGGAATCTTGATAGGAATTGCTTTGAATCTATAGATTGCTTTGGGAAGTATGGACATTTTAATGTTAATTAAATGTTAATTATTCCTATCTGTGAACATGGTATGTACTTCCATTTATTTGTTTCTTCTTCAGTTTCTTTCTTCAGTGTCTTATAATTTTCCCAGCACAGATCTTACATCTTTGTTTAGGTTTATTCCTAGGTATTTTATTCCTTTTGAAGAAATTGTGAGCGGGATTGTTTTCTCAATTTCCCTTTCTGTTAGTTCATTATTGCATATAAAAATGCAACTGATTTCTGGATATTAATTTTGTATCCTGCTACTTCACTGAATTCATTGATCAGTTCTATTAGTTTCTTGGTGGAATCTTTAGGGCTGTCTATGTACAGTATCATGTCATCTGCAAATAAAGACAGTTTTACTTCTTCCTTTCCAATTTGGACACCTTTCATTTTTTCTTCTTGTCTGATTGCTATGGCTAAGAATTTCAGTACTATGTTGAATAAGAGAGGTGAAAGCAAACATCCCTGTCTTGTTCCCAATTTTAAGGAGAACACTTGTGGTTTTTGCCTGTTGAATATGATGCTGGCAGTGAATTTGTCATATAAATATATATTTAACTATGTAAATATATAGCCAAAGGGTCAAAGCAACTCAAATATTAATCAACTGATGAATGCATAAACAAATTGTAGTTTATCTATAAACTGAAATATTATTTGGCCATAAAACAAAATAAATTTTTGGTACATATGGATGAACCTGATAACATTATGCTAAATAATGTTATCATTTATTCATAAAAGAAGCCAGTTACAAAAGACCAAATATTTTATGATTCCATATATATGAAATGTCTAGAATAGGCAAATCTATAGAGACAGGAAGTAAGTAAATTAGTGGTTGCTTAGAGGTGAGATGGGAGATTATTGCTAATGGGTATGGACTTTCTTTTTGAGGTGATGAAAATGTCCTAAAATTGGGTGTAGTAATTGTTGCACACATTTTTTAATATACTAAAAATCATTAAATTGTATACTTTCATTGAGTGAATTGTATGGAATGTAAATTATATCTCAATAGAGGTATTAAAAAAGAGCAAAATGGCAATTTTGTAGAATGCGTGACTTTGAATTAGATCTTTTTGCAATAAAAGATATGTTTGGGATGACTAGGGAAATTTGAATGTTATCTAGGAAATTATTAGATGTAGACAAATATATCAATGATAATTTTCTAATTTTGGTGGTTGTATTTCAGTTACTCAGAGCATTATACTTTCTTGTAGGAAATGCAAAATAAAGCAGTTGTTGCTGATGGGGTATCACTGTAGGTACCTTACTCTCAAATGTCCAGGAAAAAGTTATTTTTACAACTTACCTGTAAATTTGAGATTGTTTCAAAATAGAAATAGGTTTTGTAAAATAACTGATTTAAATTTGAAATGTGAGAATGGAGATGGAATGTTGTATACTCAGCAACCACAAGGCATTGATGGCCCAAGGTGTAGCCTGCCTACAGTGGGGATGGTGATGGTGGTTTGGTGGTATTATCTTTTAGCCAGTGGCTTAGGCTTGACATCTGCATCATGGGAATACCAGAAGGAGAAGACAGTGAGCAATAACTATTGAGAACCTATTTGAAGAAATAATGACTGAAAACTTCCCTAGTCTGGAGAAAGAAAAAGACACACAATGCAAGGAAGTACAGAGTGTCCCCAACAAGATAGACCCAAAGAGGCCTACAACAAGAGACATCATACTTAAAATGGCAAAGGTTAAAGGCAAAGAGAGAATCCTAAAAGCTGCAAGAGAAAAGCAGTTAGTTACCTACAATGGAGCACCAATTAGATCATCACCTGATTTCTTAACAGAAACATTTCATGCCAGAAGGGAGTGCTGTGAAATATTCAAGGTAATGAAGGACCTACAACCAAAGCTACCTTACCCAGTAAGGCTATTATTTAAAATTGAAGGAGAAATAAGGAGTTTCCCAGGCAAGAAAAAGCTGAAGGAATTTGTTAATACCAAACCAGTACTGCAATAAGTATTAAAGGGCTCTCTCTCTCTCTCTCTCTCTCTCTCTCTCTCTCTCTGCCTCTCTCCCCCCCCTCTCTCTCTCCCCCCTCTCTCTCAGAAAAGTGGAAAATAGTTTAAGAAAATGGTAATAGATACATACCTATCAAAAATCACCTTAAATGCAAATGGCTTAAATGCTCCAACAAAAAGACATAGGGTAGCTGAATGGATAAGAAAACAAGACCCATATACATACTGTCTCCAAGAGACCTACCTCAAATTAAAAGATACACATTAAAGACTAAAAGTAAAGGATTACAAAAATATTTTATGCAAATGGGAAGGGAAAAAAAGCTAGCACAGCAATACTTATATCTGACAAAATAGACTTTAAAACCAAGGCTTTGTAAGAGACACAAAAGCATACTACATAATGATAAAGAAAACACTCCAACAAGAGGATATAACCCTAGTAAACATTTACACACCCAACACAGGAACATCTAAATATGTAGCAGGGGTGCTCAATATGTGTTCCGTGGACTGCATGTGGTCCAGGATTGCTATGAATGTGGCCCAACACAAAATCTTAAATTTACTTTACTCATCAGTTTTCATTAGTGTTTGTGTATTTACTGTGTGGCCCAAGACAACTGTTCTTCTTCCAGTGTGGCGTAGAGATGCCAAAAGTTTGGACACTCCTGAAAGCAAATTTTGATGGACATAAAAGGAGAGATTGACATAAATACAGTCCTGGTAGGGTGATTTACCATCCCACTGACTTCAATGGAAAGATCTTCCAGACAGAAAATCAACAAGGAGACAGCAACCTTACAACACACTAGGTCAAATGGATTTAATTGATATCTTCAGAGCAATTTACCTCAAACAAACAGGATGTGATGCAGATCCCGGCACACAGGATCCGTGTGTTGTGGCAGCAATGGACAAATTCACAAGGACTACAGAAATTCTGTGGAGAAAAAGGGACAGCATGGCCACTCTCTAAGTGAGAGAGTGGGCAAGAGGGCCAGAGAGAGCCCGACCCCTGCCTGGACACGCTTTTGTTGCTTTTCTGGGCACGTTACATGGAGGATGGTCCTGATTTACTATGCACAGGTTCACTGTAGGTGATTACCTTTTACAGATAACAAAGGAAAGAATGCTGCTAATTACTTCAAAGAGAAGGATGTTACAGATCAAGGAGGAAAGTGGTTGAACTGGTTACATTCCATACTTGGGAGGTTTAGCACAGACTTTAGGAAGTTAAAGATACACAGTAAATATTTGTTGCCTCAATTCAGGGTGAGGGAGTTTTAGCAAAAGCAAGTTTCATAGCAGCCTAGGTACAATGCAGGCCTGATTCCCTATGGGAGAACCTGTTCATGGGCGTGGGTCCTGTGTGCCAGACCTCGCACCCACTGGCTTTTCCAAGTGGGAGCTGGGCTACATTTCCCACATGTGGAACAGTTCCCTATAAGGATATACAAACCTTTCAAGTGAACATGGAATGTTTTCTAGGATAGACCACATGCTAGGACACAAATCAAGCCTCAATAAATCTAAGAAGACTGAAATCATACCAAGCATCTTCTCTGACCACAATGCTATGAAACTAGAAATCAATCACAAGAAGAACACTGAAAAATACATGACATAGAAGCTAAATAACATGTTATTTAACAATGAATGGGTCAACATGAGATCATGGATGAAATAAAAACATACCTTGAAACAAATGAAAATGAGAACACAACAATCCAAAATCTGTGGGACACAGAGACAGCAATCCTAAGAGCATTATTCATAACATTACAGGTCTATCTTAAAAAAACAAGGAAAAGCTCAAATAAACAATCTAATTACACACTTAAAGGGTGAAAAAAGAGTAAGAGAGTAAACAAAGCTTAAAGTGAGTAAAAGGAAGGACATAATAAAAATCAGAGCAGAAATAAATAAAATAGAGTCTAAAGAAATGATACAAAAGATCAATGAATCCAAGAGCTGGTTCTTTAAAAAGATAAACAAGATTGACAGACTCATCAACAAAAAAAGAGATAAGACCCAAATAAATAAAATCAGAAATGAAAGAGGAAAAATAACAGCAAAAAAGTACAAATGATTGTAAGAAAATACAGGGTCTGGCACAAATAACACCCCTTTTTTATTACATAAAAATCTTTTATTATACAACCATAAGCATGTAATTCTGTAACATAATATCACACACAAGCACACCATATGACATTTTAGGTGAAATGTTCAAATTGCTGTCCATCTCATGCCTGACATTCACGTACCCTACTAACCACACTCAATGCTGTTACTTTTGCCCGACTCTGTATTATGACCGACTATATGCCAACAAATTGGATAACATAGGTGAAACGAATAAATTTGTAGAAACATACAATCTTTAAAACTGTGTACAAGTTTTTGTGTATACATGTTTTCAGTTCTCTTGGGTGTATACCTAAGAGTGAAATTGCTGGTTCATATGGTAACTCAATGTTTAATTGTTCAAGGAATTGACAGACTATTTTCCAAAGCCACTGCACCATTATACATTCCCACCAACATTGTATGAGGGTTTGGATTTCCCCACATCCTCATCAACATTTGTTATTACCTGACTTTTTTTTTTTTTTGGCCTAGTCATTCTAGTGAGTGTGGAGTATTATCTAATTGTGGTTTTGATTTGCATTTCCCTGATGACAGGTTATGTCAAGTATCTTGGAATGGGCTTATTATCCATTTGCGTATCTTCCTTGGAGAAATGTCTATTCAGATCCTTTGCCCATTTTCTAATTGGGTTATTTATCTTTTTATTTTTGAGTTGTGAGTGTTCTTTGCATGTCCTGGATACTAGTTCCTTATCAGATATGTGATTTGCAAGTATTTTCTCCTATTTTTTTATTGTCTTTCATTTCCTGATGTATTCTTTGAAGAATAAATGTTTTTAATTTTAATGACATTCAAATTATTTTCTCTTTTGTTGCTCATGCTTCTGGTGTCAGATCTAAGGAACATTTATCAAATCCAAGCTCATGATGATTTACTAAGAGTTGTGTAGTTTTAGCTTTTTAGTTAATCTTTAGGTCAAGGGTTTTGTTGTTGTTGTTTTGTTTTGAGGTTTTTGGGGGTTGTTTGGGGTTTGCTTTTTTTTTTTTTGCCTATGGATGTCTAATTGCTACAGCACCATTTGTGAAAAGGCTATCCTTGTTCTTTGAATAGCTTATGTATTGTCAAAAATTACTTGGGCCTATTTGTGTGGGTCTATTTCTCATTCTCTGTTCTGTTCCTTGATTTACATATCTATCCTCCATCACTATCACACATCAGTACATACATATATAGTAATTCTTAGCATGTAGAATAATTCCTCCCATTTTTTTCAAAATTGTTTTAGCTATTATATGTCCTTTGCCTTTCCATACAAATTTAGAATAAGCTTATCTATATTTGCAAATAAATTGTTAGGATTTTGATAAGAATTTAACTTAATCTAGCCCTGTGGTGTAGCTCAGTGGATTGAGTGTGGGCTCTGAAGCAAAGGGTCGCCAGTTTGATTGCCAGTCAGGGCACATTCCTGGGTTGCAGGCCAGGTCCCCAGTAGGGGGCATGTGTGAGAGGCAACCACACATTTATATTTCTCTCACTCTCTTTCTCCTTCCCTTCCCCTCTCTCTAAAAATAAATAAATCTTAAAAAAAAAGAATTTAACTTAATCTTATAGATCAGTTTGGAGAAAATCTATATCATCATTAGATTAATTCTTTCAATACATGAATACAATATGTCTACCCATTTATTTAGGCTTTCTTTGATTCCTTTCACCAGTGTTGTGTAGTTCTTAGCATAGAAATCTTATACACATTTTGTTAATCTTTACCATTAGAGGTAAGGATTCAACTTCATTCTTTCACATGTGGTTATCTAGTTGTTCCAGCACCTTTTGTTGAGAAGACTATTTTTTCCTACATTGAAAGATCTTTTTTTAAAAAAATTATTTTATTGTTGCTCAATTACAGTTGTCTGCATTTACCTCCCACCTCTCCCCACCCCCACCCCAGCCATCCTTACCTCCCTCCCCTACTTCCACCACCCCTCTTGGTTTTGTGCATGTGTCCTTTATAGTTGTTCCTGAAAACCCTTTCTGCCTCCCTCCCATTATCCCCTCCCACGTCCCCTCTGTCTGCCTTGAAAGATCTTGACTCCTTTGTCAAAACCAGGTGATCATAGGCACATGAATTAATTTCTGGACTCTCAATTTTATTTCATTAATCTACATGTCTGTCTTCATGCCAGTTCCACATTTTCTTGATTACTATTGCTTTATAGTAAGTTTTGAACTCAACAAGTATGAGTCCTCCAACTTCGTTCTTTTTCAAGAATGTTTTGGTTCTTCTAGATCCTTTGAAATTCCATATGAATTTTAGAATCAGCTTATAAATGTATATAAGGAAGTCAGCTAGGATTCTGATAGGGATAGTTTAGAATCTATAGAGCAGTTTGTGGAGTAGTACTATCTTAACAATATTAAACTTTTCAATCCATTAACAAGGGATGTTTTCTAAATTAGTTATCTCTTCTACAGTTTCTTTTAACAATTGTAATAGTCTTCACAGTAGAAGTTTTGCACTTCTTTTGTTAAATTTATTCCTAAGCACTTTATTCTTATAAATGCTATTGTAAATGGAATCAATATATAATATATATGATTTTAATCATATATATACATGATATTATGTATTTATTTTCAGAAAGAGGGGAAGGGAGGGAGAAAGAGAGGGAGAGAAACATCAACGTGTGGTTGCCTCTCATATGTCCCCAACTGGGGACCTGGCCTGCAATCCAGGCACGTGCCTTGACTGGAAATTGAACTGGTGACCCTTTGGTTGGCAGGCCAGCATTCATTCCACTGAGCCACATCAGACAGAGCTAAAATATATTTTATTGATTATGCTATTACAGTTGTTCCATTTTTTTCCCTCTTTGCCCCCCTCCACCCGGTATCACCCTTCCCTCCATCCATCCCCCACCCTTAGTTCACATCCACGAATTGTGCATATAAGTTTTTTGGCTTCTCCATTTCTTACACTGTTCTTAACATCCCTTGTTTATTTTGTACCTACCAACTATGCTTCTTAATCCCTGTACCTTCCCCCCATTTTCTCCCTTCCCCCTGCCCATTGGTAGATAACCCTCCAGATGATCTCCATATCTATGATTCTGTTCCTGTTCTGGTTGTCTGCTTAGTTTGCTTTTGTTTTTGTTTTTTTTTTAAGTGTGGTTGTTGATAGCTGTGAGTTTGTTGTCATTTTACTCTTCATATTTTTGATCTTCTTCTTTTTCTTAGATAAGTCCCTTTAACATTTCATAAATAAGGGCTTGGTGATGATGAACTCCTTTAACTTTACCTTGTCTGGGAAGCACTTTATCTGCCCTTCTATTCTAAATTATAGCTTTGCTGGATAGGGTAATTTTGGTTGTAGGTCCTTGCCTTTCATGACTTTGAATACTTCTTGCCAGTCCCTTCTTGCCTGCAAAGTTTCTTTTGAGAAATCAGCTGATAGTCTTATGGAAACTCCTTTTAGTTTACTCTCTGCTTTTCTCTTACTGCTTTTAAGATTCTCTCTTTATCTTTAACCTTGGGCAATTTACTTACAATGTGTCTTGTGTGGTCCTCTTTGGCTCCAACTTCTTTGGGACTCTGTGCTTCCTGAACCTGTATGTCTATTTCCTTCATCAAACTAAGGAAGTTTATTTCATTATTTTTTTAATAAATTTTCAACTTTTTGCTCTTCCTCTTCTCCTCCTTGCACCCCTATGATTTGGATGTTGGTACATTTGAGATGTCCCAGAGTCTTCTTATTCTCTCCTCATTTTTTAAAAATTATTGTTTCTTTATTCTGTTCTCATTGAGTGTTTATTTCTTCCTTATATTCCACTTCATTGATTTGAACTTTAGCTTCCTTCCCTTCACTATTGGTTCCCTGAGGATGTTACTTTATTTCACTTAGTGTAACCTTCATTTCATCCCTTATGCTTTTGCCATACTCATTGAGATCTCTAGGCATCCTTATCACCAGTGTTTTGAACTCTGCATCCGATAGGTTGGCTATCTCTGTTTCACTTAGTTCTTTTACTGGGGTTTTGTTCTATTCTCTTATTTGAGCCATATTTCTTTGTCTCATCAATTTGGCAGCCTGCCTGTGTTTGTGTATTATGTAGAGCTGCTTTGACTTCCTGTCTTGGCGCACCTGTTATATAGTATGCAGCAGAGCCTTAAGTAGTGTCAGGGCAGGGTAGCCTGCTTCAGCACTTTGTGGCTTTGTATGTGGAAGAGGGGTCAGAGAGGGGGCAATACTGCTGCCTGTCTGCTGGAGATTTGTGCAGCACTCACCCCACTTCCAGTCACTTCTCCCTCTTCCTGTATGCAACTGTGCCCCTCTAACTTTGCCCTGGTGGTGGTTCCCAGAGTGGGTGGGTTTCATGTGTTCTAGGACCCTGTGGGTACTTTAAGTGAACTCTCCTGAGAGACCTGCAGTTTTTTCGACCACCTCAAACCCCACTGGTTTTTACAGCCAGGAGTTATAAGACTTTATTTCCCAGTGCTGGAACCCTGGGCTGTGCAATTTGTTCTGGGGCTTGCTCCCCAAGTACCCCTAATGTGAGACCGCCCATTCTGCTGGCTGCTGCTGCTGCCACCACCTGGTCACTGCTATCTCGCAACACCCACACCACATCCTCTCCACCCTGGCTCCTCGGCTCCGCCCCTCCTATCATCTGGATGAATATGTCTTTTTTAAATCCTTGGTTGTTGGACTTCCATACAGTTGAATTTTCTGGCAGTTCAGGGTATTTTTTGTTTCAAGGTTATTTATAATCCTTCTTATGGTTGTGCAAGGAGGTGAAATGTGTCTGCCTATGCCTCTGTCTTGATGGTAAGTGATAGAATTGTTTTCTTAATTTAATTTTGGCTTGTTAATTGCATGTGTATAGAAATATAATTGAATTTGTATTGGTCTTATATTCTTCAAACTTGCTGAACTTGTATATTGGTAGATTACTTAGCTTTTTCATATACTACAAGATCATGTCATCTGCAAAGATAGTTTTATTTCTTCCTTTCCAATCTGGATAATTTTTCTTCTTTTATTATCTAATTAAACTGGCTAGAACCTCCAGGACAAAGTTAAATAGAAGTGGTAAGAGTAGATATCCTTGTCTTCTTCCTGATCTTAGGGAGAAAACATCCGGTCTTTCACCATTTACTATGATGTTAGCTACAGCATTTTTGTAGATGCCCTCTATCAACATGAAAATACACAGGGGACTAAATGGTAATGGGAAAAAACCCCAGCCCTGGATGGTGTTGCTCAGTGGATTGAGCGTGGGCCTGGGAAGCAAAGGGTAGCCGGTTTGATTCCCAGTCAGTGCACATGCCTGGGTTGCAGGTTAGGTCCCCAGTAGGGGGCATATGAGAGGCAACCACACTTTGATGTTTCTCCCCCTCTCTTTCTCCCTCCCTTCCCCTCTCTCTAAAAATAAATAAATAAAATCTTTTTTAAAAAAGAAAAACAATAAAGATTAAATTTTTTTAAAAAAGAAAAGTTCACTTCTAGTGTCTTTAGGATTTTTTTTATTGTGAAAGAACATTAGATTTTGTCAAATTTTATTACACACCTATTGAGATAACCATGTGGTTTTGTTTTTTAATCTATTCATAAAGTATACTACATTAATCATTAATTGATCTGGGGATGTTAAAACAACTTTTCATTCCTAGAATGAGTCTCACATAGTCTGAGTGTGTAATTTTCTATGAACTAGATTTGATTTGCTAGTTTTTATTGAGGATGTTTGCATTCATGTTATAAGAGTTGTACTTTTCTTGTGATGTTTTTGTGTGATTTTGGTATCTAGGTAACACTGGTCTCATAAATTAGTTGGGATGTAGTCCTCCCTCTTCTATTTTTCAGGAGAGTTTGTGTAGAATTGGTATTAATTCTTTAAACATTTGGTAGAATTCACCAGTGAAGCCATATGGGCCTGGGTTTTTCTTTGTGGGAAGTTTTTGATTACTAATTTGATCCTTTCACCTGTTATAAGTCTATTTAAATTCATTCATTTTGCATTGATTTGGCAATGTTTCTTTACAGAAATTTGTTTATTTCATCTATATTATCTAATTTATTGGCATACAATTGGTCATAGTATTCCTTCCTTGGCCCTACTAATGGATTTTCCTGGATTGTTTAGAAAGAAGAGGGCAAGAAGAACTAGGGGAAAGAGAAACTAGGGGATGGAAGGGAGAGGGAAAAGAGAAAAGAAAAATGTTTTAAAGATACCCTAAATAACGTCTCCCTCTGTGTTCTGCACTCTGCTCTACAAGGCCAATCCGTCTGTCCCCCCAAATAATAGTATATGGAGGCCTGTCCAGAAAGTATCCAGCCATATAACATGAAAAATTGAGACATTTCTTGAGGAAGATACAAAAAACATTACACATAAGACAATGACACCTCAGCCCTCTTTAAAGTAGGCATCTTGGGACCTCACACAGTTCTCCCAATTGCCATCAGCTTCCCTGTCATATTTTCCTGAATCTCATTGACACTCTGAAATCTTTCTTTTCAAAGGTGATTTTAGTTTTGGGAAAAGCCAGAAGTTGCAGGGTGCCAAATATGGGCTGCAGAGGGGATGAGTCACCTGGGTGATTTGATATTTTGCCAAAAAATTTTGCACAAGACATGATGCATGAGTGGGCACATCGTCATAATCAAGGTGCCAATCACCAGTTGCCTATAGCTGCAGCCTTCTGAATCATCTGAATAGTTTCCACAGATGAATTATGTTTAAGCTTAGTGCAAAATCTGATGCAGATTCGTTGCTCTACTCGCTCAGTCATTGTGAATGTGATGGCCACACAGTACACATGCTCACTCAACAGTGTCTAACCCACTGACTAGTACAGTAAAGTCAACATTGTTCACACACGCGCATTCCAGTCCACTCTCCTTGGCTGCCAGGTTACACTGATGTCACTGATATCATGCTTGCTATATTAACAATGGCTGGACTTTTTCCAGACAGACTTTGTATGTTCAGTGCTTATTGTATGCCAGATAGTATTCTAAAGACTTTACACATATAACTCATTTAGTTCCCATAATAACCTCATGAGATAAATATTGTTATTATCTTCTCTTTATAAAAGTCTAAGTATAGAGAAGGTAAAATACTTTCCCAAGGCCTCATGGCTAGTTAGTACATTGAGGATATAATGGCAAGCTGTTTGCCTCTAGTGCTCTTAACCCCTACACTCTCTACTCTGACCCCTGAAGGAGATAAGTAAGTGGGAGCTTGAAGCAGTGATTTTTTAAAAAATTACCAGTGGCAACTCTTAATGCTTCATAACAAAGAAACCGTGCTATTTATCTGTCCTTAGCTCCCAGCTCATAGACATTTAGTTCAATAAAGAAACTAAAAACTTTCCAGTGGTTGGCTGGTATTAATGATGTAGGGCTCTTAGGTAATAGGGACTATCAGAGATGATCCCACTGGCCTAATAATAAGAATCCTTTTCTGAGCGATGCAGACATGGACACAAATATAGATAGCTGTATACACACCACGGCATACAAAACCCAACAATCAGCTTGATTAGATTTATTTTTACTTTATCCCAATTTTGGTATAGAATATCTGACTACATCACTGTGTAAGAATTAATCTAACAAGGGACATACAGAACCTATGCAAAGACAACTACAGCACTTCACTGTCAGAAATAAAAGACCTGGCAAAATGGATAAACATACTCTGTTGCTGCTTAGGCAGACTTCATGTGAAAGAGAACACAGACATAAATAGGAAAGATGATCAAGTAATGCGTGCAGTGATTCTCAGTCTTGCCACATGTTGAACTACTTAATCTGCAGGAATCTGGCCCAAATAACGCCCCTTTTTATTACAAAATCTTTTATTACAAAATCATAAGCATGTAATTCTGTAACATAACAATATCACACTCAGGCACACAATATGACATTTTAGGTGAAATGTTCAAATTAAAACTGTTAAATGATTATACCCACATTATTTCCCTACCAACCACACTCAAGTAGGACTTACTTCTGCTGGACCCTGTCCTTTTTTAAAAATCCAGGTTGAGGTCCCACTGCAGACCAATCAAATAAGAATCTCTAGGCAAGGGTTCAGGTGATTCCAATGTCATCAGGGTTGAGTATTACTGTGAGTTAAAGGGGAAAAAAGAGTTTAATGGATGTACTTGCCCTAATGAAATTGAAAATATATTTCAAAGTGAAAAATTTATTACAGAATATTTCACTGAGAGTAGATGAAAATAGAATAGATGATGGGAACAGAAAAAAAAGTCAGAAAATGTAACCCAAATATATTTAAGCCAGGTAAAATAAAAACAGTGTGTGTGAAAATAATTTTTTTCCTAAATGCTGCTGAAAATTTACATTTGGGGGGGAGATAATCATTTGGATCCATATTTAATGTATATCATAATAAATGACAAGTTGGTTAAAAAGTTAAAAACTGGAATAGTTTAACAACAATTTTAACCTAGGAGATTTATTTTTTTATTATTATTTTTTGTTTCAACATATATCTTATTTATTGTATTTTTTCAGAGATGGCTTTTTAAAAGGGAGTGGTTTGTTTTAAATGATAATGAAGTATCATGAACACAATTAGATTTATTCTAATTAGATTTATTCTCCAAGAGTTGCTGGAATTCTCAGAGTAAGGAAAACAAAAGAGACCTACAGCTTAGTTTCTTGGAGTGTCGTCCTGATGCACCAAGGTTGCAGGTTCAATCCCCGGTCAGAGTATGTACAAGAATTAATCAATGAATGCATAAATAAGTAGAACAACATATCGATGTTTCTCTCTCTCTCTCTCTGTCTTCCTCTCTGTCATTAAAATCTATCAATAAATAAAAGAAAATAGACCTACAACTGAATAAACCATTAGTGGAAAAAGTATTCAGAAGTTGGTGGCCATTTAGGGCTTATCCAAATAAAGGAGCGAGTTTCTCTCCAAAAGACCTGACTTCCCTTAGCAATACCATTGCAAACAAAGATAAAAGTACTTTGCTAAAACATTTTTCCCACCAAATTTGAAGTTGAATTGGGGAGCAAGAATTTGTACTCTGTTATAAAAATTATTTTGTCTAACCCAAAAGAGAGAGACAGAGAGAATGTACTCTTGCCTCACAACAGTGAGGGACTCAACCCCAGCTGTCTATTAGGCACTCACAGAATTCACTGTGACAGAGTTTGTGCTTAAATAACTGGAACTGGACCAAGTGCAGACTTATAGGGCATAAGTCTACCCAGGGTTATAGGCAATGCCTACTTGGTTCTGTCTTGGGAAAGAGGTTTTTTCACTTATGTAAGGGAGTGACTCAGTCATTTTCTGCCTAGTTTATTATTTAAAAGGCCTAAGACTATTCTGAGGCTTCCTTTGCTGGAACCTGAAGTTCAGACACAGTGAAGGTAACCCAAGAAGCTATCCAAGTACATCCCCATTGCTCTAAACAACAATAGAAATTTAAAGTATTGGATGAGGAAAAAATGTCCTAATGTCAATAGAAGATCTAAACATGTAGATATTGCTTGGCTACTTGAATGTCCTTGATAGATTCCTTTGGTTCAAGAGATCTTAATTTACTTTGCGTAATGCAGGGATTTATCATATACATCTGGTTAGGACTCTAGGAAATGCCAAACAATCAGGCCTCATGGAGAAGAGGGACCTGTACAGAACTGGGTCTCACAGCCAGAACCAGAATCCAAGGCAGCTCTAAGAACCTGAAAAGCTGTGGTGGTGGGTATTCACTCTAGGGCCCCATTTTTAATGGATCTCAGTTATTCCCCAAGCAGCCATCTGCATCTCTGTCTCTGTCCACTTTTCCACCAGCTCCACCTGGCATTCCCTCTTCTATTCTGTGTAACTTTCCCTGCCTTGAGATGTGCATCCTCACAACTCTTGCCTTCTCAGAATATTGTACCTCATCCTAGCCTCTACTGTACCTGGCCTCTGTTGTACCTCATCAACACTCTACTTCAAGTTTCACCTCCCACTGCTAACTACTGGAAGGCTTTGATTGTCCTGATCACCTTTTTGCCCCAGGACACGTCACAGAACACTGGCCAACTTAAGCTTTAGTAGTTTTGTGGTCCGCTGCACAGCCCTGATCCAATCAGCATAGTGTGAAATGTGCTTCCCAGGGCTGCTCTTTCAGTAGGAGTTTGGGCCAGAGTCTTCCCTAAAAAGAGCTCTGGTGGCTTCACGGGTGAATTTTACCAAACATTCAAAGAACCAACAACTCTCCTCAAATTCTTCCAAAAAATTCAAAAGAAAGGAAGACTTCCAAGATCTTTTTATGAGGCCAGCATTATCCTAATTCCAAAATTAGATAAACTACAGAGAAAGAAAATCATAGATCATTATTCCTGATGAACATAGATGCTAAAATCCTCAACAAAATATTAGCAAATTAGATCTGACAATACATTAGAAAGATCAACCATTTAATTTCATTTTAAATAAATCTACTTATTTACATACAAAAAATACATTAGAAAGATCACACATCATAACCAAGTGGGATTTATTCCAGGGATGAAAGGTGGGTACAATATTTGCAAATCAATAAGTGTGATATATAAACAATACATGAGCATATCAGTAGACACAGAAAAAGAAACTTTTAATAAAATCCAGCACCCATTTATGATAAAAAAAAAACTCTCAGCAAACTGGCAATAGAGGGAACATACCTCAACACAATAAAGGCCATATATGAAAAACATATAGCCAACATCATACTCAATATGCAAAAACTAAAAATGTTTCTATTAATATCAAGAACAACACAAGGATGTCCACTTTCACCTCTCTTACCCAACATAGTACTAGAAGCCTTAGCCACAGCGATCAGAGAAGAAGAAGAAATAAAGGCATCCAAATCGGAAAGGATGAAGTAAAACTGTCATTATTTGCAGATGACATGATATTGTACATAGGAAACCCTAAAGACTCCACCAAAAAACTACTCAATTTAATAAATGAACTAGACAAAATATCAGGATACAAAGTATCCAGAAATCAGTGGCACTTTTATACACCAATAATGAACTCTCAGAAAAAGCAATCTGCCCTGGCCGGTGTGGCTCAATGGACTGAGTAACTGTCTGTGAACAAAAAGGTCACCAGTTCAATTCCTGGTCAGGACATAAGGCTGGGTTTCGGCCCCATCCCCAGCTGGGGATTTGCGAGAGACAACGGATTGATGTTTCTTGCACACATGGATGTTTCTCTCCCTCTCTTTCTCTCTTCCTTCTCTCTCTGAAAATAAACAAAATCTCTTTAAAATGGTTAAAATGGTAAATTTTAGTAAGAGCACTCAATAGATTCAACACAATTCCTATTAAAATGCCAATTGTGCCCTGGCTGGTGTGACTCAGTGGATTGACCGCCGGACTGCAAACCAAAGGGTTGCCGGTTGGATTCCCGGTCAAGGCACATGCCTGGGTTGCAAGCCAGGCCCCCAGTAGGGGGGGCACAAGAGGCAGTTACACATTGATGTTTCTCTCCCTCTCTTTTTCCCTCCCTTCCCCTTTCTCTAAAAATAAATAAATAAATCATTTAAAAAAATACCAACGGCATATTTCACAGATCTATGATATTCCAAAAATTTATATGGAACCAAAAAAGACCTGAATAGCCTCAGCAATTTTCAGAAAGAAGAACAAAGTTACAGGGATACCATTTACCAGATACCAGATACCAAACTATATGCTACAAAGCCATCATAATCAAAACAGCCTGGTACTGGCATAAAAACAGGCAAACAGATCAGTGGAACAGAACAGAGAGCCCAGAAATGAACCCACTCCTTTATGGTCAGTTAATATTTGATAAAGGAGACAGGAGGGTATGATGGAGTAAAACCATTTTCTTCAATAAATGGTATTTGGAAAATTGGACTGGTATATGAAAAAAAAGAAAGAAAAAGAAAATAGACCACCAACTTACACCATACATAAAAATAAACTCAAAATAGATAAAAGACTTAAATGTAAGTCACAAAACCATAAAAACTCTAGAAGAAAACATAGGCAGTAAAATCTCAGGCATCTTGCATAGTGTTATTTTTGCTGATATCTCCTAGTGCAAGGGAAACAAAGGAAAAAATAAACAAATTGGACTGCATCAAACTAAAAGGCTTCCAAACAGCAAAAGAAACCATCAAAAAGATGAAAAGGGAACCCACTATATGGGAGAACATATTCATTCACCAATGATATATTTGATAAAGGATTAATTTCGAAAATATTGGGTTGGCCAAAAAGTCCATATGGTTTTTTCATAAAATAAAAGACTCAGTTTTAATTTTCACCAATAACTTTATTAATTTGAAAATTTTAAATATTTTGAATATGTCAGCCATCTCTCACATGGTATAATGTTGATTGTTCTCAATGTCTCGATTTGATCACTATCAATTTCAACTGGTCTACCTGACCATGGAGCATTGTCCATTGAGAAATCTCCAGCACAAAACTTCACAAACCACTTTTGACATATTCTATCAGTCACAGCAACTTCTCCATACACTGCACAAATCTTTTCTTTGCATTTCAGTTGTGTTTTGCCTTTCTTCAAATAATAAAGCACAATATGCCAAAAATGTTGTTTATTTCCTTCTATCTTCAATATTAAAAAGGCTACACAAAAAAATCACTAGTTTTTTTTCTTTTTTAAATTTTTATTGTTATTCATTTACAGTTGTATGCCTTTTCTCCCCATCCCTCCACCCCACCCCAGCTGAACCCACCTCCCTCCCCTACCTCCACCCTCCCCCTTGGTTTTGTCCATGTGTCCTTTATAGTAGTTCCTGTACTCCCCTCTTCCCACTGTCCCCCCCCCCCCCGGCTATTGTTAGATTGTTCTTAACTTCAATGTCTCTGGATATATTTTGTTTGCTTTTTTCTTTTGTTGACTATGTTCCAGTTAAAGGTGAGATCATATGGTATTTGTCCCTCACCGCCTGGCTTATTTCACTTAGCATAATGCTCTCCAGTTTCATCCATGCTGTTGCAAAGGGTATAAGCTCCTTCTTTCTCTCTGCTGCGTAGAATTCCATTGTGTAAATATACCATAGTTTTTGGATCCACTCGTTTGCTGATGGGCACTTAGGTTGCTTCCAGTACTTGGCTATTGTAAATTGTGCTGCTATGAACATTGGGGTGCACAGGTTCTTTTGGATTGGTGTTTCAGGGTTCTTAGGGTATAATCCCAGCAGCGGAATTGCTGGGTCAAAGGGCAGTTCCATTTTTAGTTTTCTGAGGAAATTCCATATTGTTTTCCACAGTGGCCTCACCAGTCTGCATTCCCAACAGTGCATTAGGGTTCCCTTTTCTCCGCATCCTCTCCAACATTTGTTTGTGGATTTGTTTATGTTGGCCACTCTGACTGGTGTGACATGGTACCTCATTGTGGTTTTAATTTGCATCTCTCTGATGGCTAGTGATGCTGAGCATCTTTTCATATGTCTCTGGGCCCTCTATATGTCTTCCTTGGAGAAGTGTCTGTTCAAGTCCTTTGCCCATTTTTTAATTGGGTTGTTTGTCTTCCTGGAGTGGAGTCGTGTGAGTTCTTTATATATTTTGGAGATCAGGCCCATGTCTGAGGTATCATTAGCAAATATGTTTTCCCATACTGTTGTTTCTCTTTGTAATTTGGTTCTGTTTTCTTTAGCCATGCAGAAGCTTTTTATTTTGATGAGGTCCCATTTGTTTATTCTTTCCTTTATGTCCCTTGCTTTAGGGGATGTGTCTGTGAGGATGTTGCTGCGTGGAATGTCTGAGATTTTCCTGCCAATGTTTTCCTCAAGGACTTTTATGGTGTTACAACTTATATTTAAGTCTTTTATCCATCTTGAGTTTATTTTTGTGTATGGCGTAAGCTGGTGATGGAGTTTCATTTTTGAAACTCCTGGAGTTTCAATTTCTTGGTCTCTCTCTTCTCCTTTTGGCACCTCATGATGTGTATGTTAGTACATGTGAAGTTGTTCCAGAGGCTCCTTACACTACCCTCATTTTTTTTGTGTGTGTGCATTTTTTTTTCTTTTTTGCTGTTCTGATTGGGTGTTTTTGGCTTTCTTATTTTCTAAATTTCTTTTTAAAAATAATATTTTATTTATTTTACTATTACAGTTTTCCCAATTTCCCCCCCTTACTCCCACTCCACCCTGCACCCCCCAACCCTCCAGCATCCCCCTCTTAGATCATGTCCATGGGTTGTACATATAAGTTTTTTGTTTCCTATACCATTTTTTACCTCTCCCTATTTAATGCCTACAAATTGTGCTTCTTCTTCCCTGTACCTTTTGCCCCTATTCCTCCCCACTCCCCACTGAAAACCCTCCATGTGATGTCCATTTCTCTGATTCTGTTCCTGTTCTAGTTGCTCATTTTTTTTTTCATTTTTTAAGGTTCATTTGTTGATAGTTGTTGAGTTTATCATTTTACTGTTCATATTTTTGATCTTACTTTTCTTAGGTAAGTCCCTTTAACATTTCATATAATAAGGGCTTGGTGATGATGAACTCCTTGAACTTGACCTTACATGAAAAGCACTTTATCTGCCCTTCCATTCTAAAATGATAGCTTTGCTGGACAGAATAATCTTGGATGTAGGTCCTTGCCTTTCATGACTTCAAATACTTCTTTCCAGCCCCTTCTTGCCTGTAAGGTTTCTTTTGAAACATCAGCTGATAGTCTTATGGGCACTCCTTTGTAGGTAATTCTTTCCTTCCCTCTTGCTGCTTTTAAGATTGTCTCTTTGTCTTTCATCTTGGGTAACTTCATGATGATGTGCCTTAGTGTGTTACTCTTTGGGTCCAACTGCTTTGGGACTCTCTGGACTTCCTGGACTTCCTGAAAGTCTATTTCCTTCACCAGATTGGGGAAGTTATCCTTCATTATTTGTTCAAATAAGTTTTCAATTTCTTGCTGTTGTTCTTCTTCTTCTGGCACCCCTATAATTCGGATATTGGAACATTTCATGTTGTCCCAGAGATTCCTCAGCCTCTCTTCATTTTTTTGGATTCTTGTTTTTTCATTCTGAACCGGCTGGATGTTTATTTCTTCCTTCTGTTCCAAATCATTGATTTGAGTCCTGGTTTCCTTCCCATCACTGTTGGTTCCCTGAATATTTTCCTTTATTTCACTTTTCATAGCCTTCAATTTTTCCTCTATTTTGCAACCATACTCAACCTATTCTATGAGCATCCTGATTACCAGTGTTTTGAACTCTGCATCTGATAGGGTGGCTATCTCTTCATTACTTATATTTTTTGTCTGGAGCTTTGATCCATTCTTTCATTTGGGCCATTGTTTATTGACTCTGCTCCCCGGCCTGTTCCGTAGTAAGGGGCAGAGCCTTACGGGTGCGGCAACTCATGTCGCTGTGTTGTGGCACTCTATGTAGGGGAGAGGTCCTAGAGGGAACAATGCCACTTGCTCAGCTCTCAGTTGGCGTTCAGTCACTTCTTCCTCTACCCATAAGCAAATTGGGCCCTGCTGGTGCTGATTCCTGGGTGGGTGGGTTTATGTATGTTCTAGCCCCAGTGGGTCTCTCCAATAAACTGTCCTGTGAGGCTGACAGTTTCTCCCACTGCCACAACCCCCACAGCTTTTTTCAGTCAGAGGTTGTTGAGGCTTTATTTCCCCATGCTGGAACCCTGGGTTGCATGGCCTGTCTCACTCCCTAGTTGTTCCTTCCGGTTTATCTGCACACAAATGTAGGACCACCCACTTCTCCAGCCGCTGCCTTCCTGCGAGTCTTCTCCACCTCTGCTACCTGTCTCCACCCCTCCTTCGGGTCTGGATGGATGTTTCTTCAACTCCTTGCTTGTCAGATTTCCATACACTTCGACTTTCTGGGAGTTCTGGTTACTTTTTGTTTTTAATTTTTTATTGTTGTTGTCCTTCTTTTGGTTGTTTGAGGAGGCCAAGTGTATCTATGTATGCCTCACTCTTGGCCAGAAGACTCTGACTAGTTCTTTTTGATGCTGTTGAGGTTCTCACCATGTTCATTAAGCATCCCTGTAATCAGTGCTTTGAACTCTGCATCTAGCAGATTGCTTGTCTCCATCTTGTTTAGTTCTTTTTCTGGAGTTTTGTTCTTTCACTTGGCTCATGTTTGTCTCCTCAGTTTGGCAACGTATGTTTGTTTCCATGCATTAGGTAGAGCTGCTATGTCCCCCAGGCTTTGCAGAGTGGACCAATATAGTAGGTGTCCTGCAGGGTCCAGAGGCACAGCTTCCCTGATCATCCAAGTTGGGTACTTGAGGTGTGCCCCCCTGTGAGGACCATGTCCACCCTCCTCTTGTAGTTGAGCCATGATTGCTGTTGGCACATCAATGGGAAGGATCTACCTAGGCCAATCAGCTGCAAGAACTAGCTGTGACCACCAAACACCAACCTACTTCCACCATGGAGTATCAGATGTGCAGGGTCCCGACCTACAGAACAGGACTTACTTCAGCAGGACTCTGGTTCCTGCTGAGTTCTCCTCTTGAGTGTGTTGCTTGTCAAGTTGGTTGGGTGGTGGTGCTTCAATGTGGTCTCAAGCTGTCCACTGGGTGTGTTCTGAGGCCTCTCAGGAAGTGCAGGCCAAGATCAGCAACTACCCGTGTTCTGCCTGGGATCACCGGGCACAATCTGCAGATGGCTGGTACTTGTGCAGGGTTTGGAAGTGACCAGGCAAGGCCAAGCTGTGAACCAAGGCCAGCTGCTGCTACTGCCAGGCCTGGGGCCACTTAGGACTCCCTGAGACCAGATGCTGGGTTTTTTTTGAGAGGATTTAGAAAGTCTAAAGCATGAGCCATGACAAGCCATTCATATGGAAACATTCTGGTTGGGCCCAAAATTTGGGTGGGGTGGGACCTTAGGGAATCATCAGGGTAGGGCTAATAGTGTGATCCAGGTGATGGAGACACAGACATGGCACCCACCTTCTGGTTCTGTTGGTTGGAAGTCTCAATAAAGGAATAAAGGCCTCTGCCAGCACTTTTGTCTGGGAGAAAGCTGCCCCTCCAGCTCCCACCCAGATGCTAAACAATTCACTTCCTGCTTATAAGTCTCTGGTGCATTCCAACCTGCTGCCACTGCCCTGGAGCTCAGGAGTGAGTCTGAATTAAGTCCATATGTAGATCCTTTAAAAGGAACTGCCTGGGACTCCAGAAGCTTCCATCTTCCTCAGCCTTACTCCCTACTCATTTTATGGGGACTTCTATTCCTGGTACTGGAACCCTGCACCAGGGGAGCTGGGATCCCTCACTCCTCAGGGGAGACCTCCACAGTTGAGATATCCCTCCTGATCTTTATCTGCTACAAGTGGGTATGGGACCAGTCCGTTCCACATCTCTGCCCTTACCAGTCCGTGTGGTTTCTTCTTTAATTCTGTATTTGTAGGACTTCCATTCAGCTCCGTTTCAGGTGTTTTTGAATGGTTGTTGTATAGTTTAGTTGTAATTCTGATATGAGAGGAGGCAAGTATAATTTTTACTTACCCTGCCATCTTGACCAGAAGTCTCTAGGTGGCTTGTTTAAATCATGGTAGGCAGGATTCTTAAGTGACTCTACAAGATACCCTACTCTAATCCTTCACACAGCGAATGTGAGGCACATCTCTGTGATGTTACATTACCTGGCAAAAGGGATTTGCAGATGTAATTAAGGGTATAATCAACTGATGCTGAGTTTACCAAAAGGAAGATTATCGTGGTAGGCCTAAACTAATCATGAAGACCCTGTAAAAGCTGTTAGTGTAGCTTACAGCAGAAAAGGAAGTTATATTCCAAGAATGAAGAGGATTCAACGCACTGTTGCTAGTTTGAAGAGGAAGGAGGCCATGTATCAAGAAACAAGGGTGGTTCCCAACAGCTTAGAGTGGCCCATGACAGATAGCAAGGAACTGGGGACTTCAATCCTAACACAAGGATCTGAATTCGGGCAACAAACTGGATGAGGCTGGGAGCAGCTTCTTCACCTAGAAAATCCACCCTGGCTGACAATGTGATTTCAGCCTGAGACCCTAGGCAGAGAACTTAGTCTAGCCTGCCCGGACTTCCGACCTACAAAACTGTCAGATAATAAAAAGGGGTGATTTAAAGCTGCTAAATTGTGGGAATTTTTTACATAGCAACAGAAACTAATAAAATCATCCTGTGCTAGAAAATGCTTTTTCTTTTTGCAATGACCAAATCCTGATATGAGGTTTTGTTTTTGTTTTACTGACTCATTTGTATATTATCATGAAGCCCTCCTGTGCTTTTCCCTTTCTGAACTTGATTTACTGCTTTCCTTTTCATTGTCCAGGGGAAAAAAATCCCACCCAAAGTTAGTTTTTTGAGTTTGAAAACAAGCGAAGTTAAGGTACTAAGAGAAAGTTTCTTTGGGCAGTATCCAACCTATAATACTGCCCTTTTACTTAAGAGCAATAAACCCACAAAAATAAAGGGATAAAACCATCAGTGACCAAAAAGCTCCATGTTCAAGCCAATAAATTTGTAAAAATCATAAAGGTATAAAACAAAATCAGGTACTAAATTTGTGTTCAATATTCTCTTATAAGAACTTAACTGTCTCAACTAGAAAAATAATCAATATACACACTGAGTCAGAAAATTATTTTAATAGTTACAAAACTTTTTTTTTAACAGAATCAGTATAAAATAGCAGTTGATTTCTCCATAATTATCAGAATTATTTATACGTGAGGTCTTGGCTAAGTGGGGCTGAAATCAACAAAAGGTCTTGGACTGTTGGCTCAGAAATCATTCTAAGAAGCCTGCCTTGTTGATGTCTGTCATGCTTAGCTCTTATGAGATGACCCAGTCGTTTTTAAAATATCTTTTCATTCATTCTTGGGAGGCTTGAAGTGAACTCGGCAGCGTTCATTAAACACCTGATATTTAAACAGAAACAAGTCACTGAATTATTCTGTATAAACCAGGCCTGGAACCAAATTAAATTTACAGGGCTCAGCCTCAATTGGTGTGGATCAGCTGATTGGTTGTCATCCCGCAATGTGAAAGATCACCGGTTTGATTCCCAGTCAGGGCACATGCCTAGGTTGAGGTCAGTCCCTGGTCAGGGTGTACACAAGAGGCAACCAATTGATGTTTCTCTCTCTCTCTTTCTCCCTTCCTCTCTAAAAACAAAAAAATAAAATAAAATAAACTTACCATGGTTCAGGAGGACATAATAGTTTCTTTCCCGTCAACAGTTTTAGGAAACACAGATTTTTTCACCAGTTCAAAGTGACTTATCGAGTGCTAAGAGCACAGAAAGCCTTGATATACGTTTATAAAGCAATTTTATTATTTTAATCAAATTTAAATTATTCAAGGAAAAAAATCATCCCAGGCTAGCTTATTTAGTAACTAACCAACAGTTCAGTTCTATAGTCAGGACTTGTTTTAGACAGGTAGACAAAAATATCTAAAATAAGTTTAAGGTTTTTTTTCCTTTTTTATAACATAAAATTTACTTAGCTATCTGTTGTGCTTTTCTAAATGAGTGCTAGCTCCTTCTTACAAGCAGGTATGCTTGAAGGGAGACTATATTTTGTTAAATTGTGTAAATTTACATGTTTTGTTCTATTTACTTTGCTTCCTAAAAATCTAAACAAATTATACATAATAAAAGGTTAAAATGTTTTATCACTGTCTGTCAATATGGGATTGTATTAACCAAAAATTATGATACAGCCATTCAACAGAATACAATGTAAAAGGCGAAAGATTTATATGATCTAAAGAGAAACCAGAGTATCAACAGAATATAATGTAAACATAAAAAAGAATAAGGAAGCTCTTTATGTTCTGATTTTAAAAGATATCCAAGATCTGTTAAGGAAAAATAAAGTATGAAGAGTCCACTTACATTTGTGTAACAAAGAGGGAAGTGTGTGTGTGCACACATATATAAAATTTAAAAAGGTACAAATATCTGAAAGCATATACCATCCTTTCAGAGGGAAGCGAAAAGTGCCTATAAGAGATGAGAGGTAGAATTTTTATTGTACATCCTCTCATATTTAAAAAATTGAATTATGTATCTAAAAATGTGTATTTAAAAAAATTATATGTATAAAAATCTTTTTGAAATTCTCAGAATTTACCCTGGAATTTCATTAACATAAGGAACAAATCATTTTTTAAAAAGATTTATTTATTTTTAGAGAGAGGGGAAAGGAGAGAGAAGGAGAGGGAGAGAAACATCAATGTGTGGTTGCCTCTCGCACACCCCCCCACTGGGAACCTGGGCCACAACCCGGGCATGTGCCCTGACCAGGAATCGAACCTGAGACCCTTTGGTTTGCAGGCCAGCGCTCACTCCACTGAGCCACACCAGCCAGGGCATGAAAAAATCATTTTTAAGGTTAAAAAAGAAAAACCTATTTTGGCTGCTATTGACTATTACAAAAGTAAATGCAAAATCTACACAGGGAGGTTTTAAGGTGCTGGTATTACTCAACTTCTTAAGCTGGGTGGTAAATACATGAGTGCTCATTTTATTAACATTCCTAAATTCTACGTATTCCATGCTCCTTAGCATGTGCATCTCACAATTAAAACACAAGTCAAAATTATAGACTCTTTCTGGCCCCTCCATCTTGTAGTTTGTCACATGTCAGTTCCTAGCCCTGACATTCCCTGAAGTTCCCAATGCTCAGACCAAAGGAGTCTTCAGATTACTGGCCTTGCCACATTGGTTGGGATGATACATACAACTCGGGAGAGCTTCTCTAACTCTTTTCCTAAATACCACTTTTGTGGGATTATTGCACCATAGCACCATTTTCGTATTTTTAAAACAAGTGGGAAAGGTCACTTTCTGTGGGGTGGGTGGGTTATATTGTTACTGCATGGGGACCAGGCCCAGAGCAGGTCTGCCTCAAGCTAGCCAATAGTTCTTGTCTTCAAGTAGGAAAGATTTCACAGCACGAGTCCAGGTGATTTTGAGTGTTTATTAAAGCTGGGGACAATGAAACAAAGAAAGGACCTAGGGTAGAAGAAGCAACAGGAGAGAGCATAGGCAGTGCTCTGCTTTGGTTCCCTAGAATGTTATTAAGAAAGAAGTGAGCTAAGGCAGGGCTGCTATTACCTCACTGGAAAGTCAGAAAAACGAAGCCTTGCAGACAAGATCGGGGGTAAGCCCAGATGAGCTGCCGCTGCTCCTTGCTCTCCTGGTTGCAAGTCTCATTGAGAACCCTTAGAGTTGAGGAGGAAGTAAATAATTCATGCCAGAGAAGGGGCATGGCGTGCTCTAGAGCAAGCCTGTGCTGAGTCTTTGTCTTGAGAGTGTTTATTTTTCTTCTGTAGGTGAGAATTTTAGGGGAGGGTTTCAGCAGAATATTCATCAGCTTTCCAGGTGCATTTTTAGTATGTTGATGCATTAAAATGAGCAAATAGCGGTTTGGGATTATTCTTTGGTCTGCTTTATTGTTTTACTTTTATCTTGGGTCTGTCTGGCTCTAATCAGGTTTTTGTAGGTTGTTCCCATGATTCCAGCCATCCTTGAGTTTACCTGACATAAATGGCACTTTTTGGGTCCCTGTTCTCTATCTCCTTGACCAGGGTGATTTAAGCTATGTATTCTCTGGTTAGGAGGGGGAATATGAAACATTTGCTCTTAAGTGTCTTTGACTAGGGAAGGTCTTACAATTCACTACAACGTACAGGCTGTTACTTACAAGCTGTAAGTTTTTCAAATTGTTTGGCCTCATTTAATTATCTTGTCTCAGTTTCCCCATTCCACTTGCCAAAGAATTTCCCTAGCTTTTATTACTATTCTGTCTCAAGTTCCTTTAAAACTAGTATCAGATCCAAAAATGCTTCACTCTTCCCACAATAATACACTTTACATACATCAACCTCTGCACTGGATTTTTCAAATCAGTTATTTATTGTATCCCTACCCCATCCCATGCCAAGTGTAAATATGATCTCTCTGAAGAATTTAAATGGACTAATATTGCTAAAATCTTTTGAGTAGCAAACACCTTATCACACTGATGAAAAGGGCAGAAATAGGAGATCTTGGCAAAGAGGACAGAATGAAGAAATGTAAGCTGCTCTCTCTATGGGGCACACCCATGCCTTTCGCCATCCCCTTCACGCAGGCCCAGTTTCCTTGCCTATTTTTCCTGAGCTCCAAGGGCCCTTCTTTTGCCTGTCACTTGTTTCTTACGCCTATTTCTTCTGTGCCTCACTTCTACCTCTTTGACTTTCTAAATAAACTTTCTCTTACAGTTTGAAAAAAAAAAGGAAATACAATAAAGCAAAGTAAACTAATTTGCATTTTGCAATTTATTCATGGCGCTGCAAGTTGATACATCCAAGTTTTTGGTTCAGTTAACCTCTCACTGGATTAAGCCAATTCCAATGGTTATTTTCAAAGCATGAAACAAATTTTGCAGTTAATTCTTTCAGATTTAATAAATTTTGCCCTCTAGAAAAAAAGAGAGCTATATAGTTTTATTGTTTTTAATTCTTTTTTGTATTTTTTTACCCTTATGCCCTCTTCTGCCTCCTCGTTATTATTATTTTATCCTCATCCAAGGATATTTTTTCATTTCTTTTAGAAAGAAAGGGATAGAAAGAAACACTGATGTGAGAAAGAAACATCGATTAGTTGCCTCCCATATATGCCCCGGACCAGGAATCCAACCCATGGCCTACAAATGTGCCCTGACCAGGAATTGAACCTGTGACCCTTGGTTATCAAAAGATGCTCCAACCAACTGAGCCACAATGGCCAGGGCAAGAGAGGTATATAGTTTTAGAGACGGGTATATAGATAATACCTTTTTAGAAAACTAAAGTCAGGATTTAAAAAAAATTTTTTTGACTACATGTAAAGTTCTGGAATCTTGGTCCCACTCTCTTAATTCCTAATCAGAAGTATGCAGGTGGTAAAAAGGAGCATGTGAATCTAGGAGCCATAAAATAGCCCTATTATCAGATACCAAAGGCTATGTACAAAAATGTTCAGGATCAGATACTAGAAAACAAGCTACTGTGATGGGTAGCTAATGATATGAAAATTTATACAAAGTAATTGGGATCAAAATGGCTAATTTTAACAAATAACCTTGGTGAAGGTTCTGAGTTAATCAGAGTAAAAACTCTAAATATCAAAGATGCCCATAATTAGTATTAGGAAACATACAGAATGTCTCCAACTCTATTACCATGGCAGGTCATACAATTCTGCCCTAACTATAAAGCCAATTTTTATAAGATGGCTCTATTTGGATGCTAACCACATCCACCGCACCCCCTCCAAAAAAAGTGAAAACCCTCAGTTGTTTGTAAATGAAGCATCTCTGTCCTTCTTAAGAGCCCAAGAGCTCTCCTTACTCCTCCTCCCTTGGTCTCCCTTTGCTAGTTCAGTTTTCCTCCTACTTCTCTCTGAGCGCTAACATTTTATACCTTCCAGCTTCTGTCATTTACTACTTCTTCAACATTCAGTTCTGACTGCATCCATTTCAACTGCAAGAAAGGAAAAACAAATTTAAGTTATGGAAATTGAAACCAAAAAACTAAAACCAAACTCTATAATGTTTTCCCAACAAAACCAGCCACTGCACCTGCAATCTTTGTTAACAGTATTACCTAGGCTATGTCTTGGAACCTTCTTTGACACACCTAACCCATTCTCCCCGTAACTAGTCAATTGTTAAATCTTACATTAGTCACAATTCTCAAGCTTTTCTGCATGGTATAATCACTCTGAGGGCTTTAAAAAAAATCTCAAATTCCCAGGAGTTCACAGAAGAAATAAAAATGGCCTCTATAAAGGACAACCACTATAAAGGACAATTTGGTAAGATTTAAAAAGATCTATAAACTCATACGTTCTTGAACTCAATAATGCCAGTTACAGTTATTGATCCTGTAATATGGATTTGCAAAAACAGCACAGAGGAATAAAAAAGGGGCAAGGAGATGGCAACCTGATTTGGATTATGAAAAAAGCATGGAGGGGGGGCAAAAAAAAAACAGAGAGAGAGGGAGGGGAATATATAAGGCCCAAGTGATCTTGAAAGGCATGAGTTTTCCACACCTTGATCATATGGCTCCAGAGGTCTCAGGCAAAAAATGCTAAAGTCTTTCTAATTTTCTTTATAACTGCCAACATAATCATAAAAGTAGCCAATTTCACTGCCAGGCTCAGATGGCAGGGCCCATCATTCTCCTAGTCACTTCCTGGTTAGAGAAACCTGAAAGGAAAGAAGCCAGCAATTCTAGGAAAAAGGCTTGAAAATATTCAGGAAAATTTGGAGAAAAAAAGCATGATCTACAGCTTGAGACAGCCAAGAGGTTAAAAACCAGGATGATTTGCTCAGGCCAAAGTCAAGACCTAGGCCAGGATATTTGGGGACAAAATGCCAGAAGGCTAGATAAGATCTGGGCAACCATGAGTCAGCAAACTAGGCCAAAGAACCTATCAACATGCCCTGGACCAGGAATCCAACCCATGAAAGAATCCTGCCAGGATTATAGCTCAGGCAGGAGGTTTGAGAATCGTGCATGTAACACTAGTAAGGCTGGAACTTGGTACTGATCCAATGGCTCCTAGATTCAGAACCGGTGTCAGAGTGCGGGCCAGGACACAGGACTAAAACTGGAACAGGGGTCAGGGCTGCATTTCTGATGGCCGGAGCTGTGCTGCTGAGGAGCAGCGAGCCTGAAGAAGCACACCTGCGCATACCAAAGCGACTTCGGTTTCAGATTTTGATTAGCCGTATGGACCAGAAATCACCGAAGTGTCACTGCTGTCAGAGCCTGGACTGTGTGCCAAAGAAGTAACAACTTCAAACAACATGCCACTAAGACAAGTCTTCACAACTGATCTGAAATATTTAAAGGGATTTCATGTAGCAGTGGGTTTAGACCTACCCTATACAGCTCCAGAGGGAACACTAATAAGGAGCAATAATTACCCATTAAAGGGAGGCAGATTTTCACAATATATAAAACCTTTGATTACAAAAAGAGAATATACTGCCACAGATGATAATGTGTCCCTAACCCCCTTAAGCAGTGGTTAAACAAAAGGTGGAAACCACTGGTCGGGAGAACCCTTTGGTGCCAAAAAAGTTAAGGGACGGCTGGTGAAGAGGATTAACACTATGTACTCCATGTTAACTACATGTTACTCCATGTAACAAATATGGAGTCCCAGAGCCCCAAAAAGGAAAGGAAAGAAGCTGCTACTTTGTATCGGCCAATGAGCTAGATCATTTAATCCTCATCAAAAAAAGAAAACAAAGTTATTAAGTATCAACTATATTTTACAAGTTGAAAATGAAAAGTCAGAGCAATTTACAAGGTTACAAAGCTACCAAATGACAGATGAGATTTATTTCCTTAGAGCTGTCTGCCTTTATAACCCCTGCTTTTTTTCGTTCTTGAACACTGCACGTATTACAGCCAATTCCTGATGAAACTTCAATTGCACCAACATAATGCTTCCTTTGAGCTGGTTCTTTTTGAAAAGGCTCTGGCCTTTTCAAACTTCCTCTCAAACGCCACTAACAGGTGACAGCAGTTACATAGTTCCAGCAAGGACTGTACTTTTTGGGAGTTAAAAATTCAGGTAAAGAACCGGGGACTTTTAGACTGGCACCTCTGTATATAAATAAAATATGTCCACTAAAGTAATCAGATCAGCCGCAACTTAATGTAAAAACCCTGACTGAACCCAAAGTCAGAAGAGATGGGTTAAAGTCCTAGTTCTACCACTTACTGCCTTGTGATTCTGAGGGTGTGACTTGGTATCTCTGAGTCTCAGTTTCCTCATACAGAAAATGAAGAGGTAGAGCTGGAACATCTCTTAAGAGTTGTCTCTTTCTAATTCCACAATCTCCACAGCAAACTTAAAGAATAAAAATAAAAAATTCAACTTTCCTTACTTGCTTAAGTACTATTCATGGCTCCCCTATAGTCTTGGTATAGTATGATACCAGGCTAGAAAGCTACCTTTCTTTCCCAACTCACTGACTGGCTTCTCTCCGGTGATTTTCTGGGCCTTAAAAGCACAGGGCAGAACTGGGGGTGGAGCAAAGTGTGTGACACTCCAAAAACACACACTGGGTTTTGAACTTTGCTCTCCGTTAACAAAGAGTCACTTCATTCTTTGACCTAATTTGCAAATAGTGATTTTTTTAGTTTCTGATTTAACAGCCCTGCTCTGTAGTTTTGTCAATACCTTCAAGAGTCTGTTAAAATACAGAATTCAAAAATAACTAGATTTTAACCAGTGTTATGTAAATGGTCTCTAGGCCTTCATAAATACTAACAGTAAAGTAAGACGACCATTATAGAGCATAAGTTCACTGTCTGAGGAACCCACCACTGCCTGGCGAATAAGCGGGTACGGGGTACAGGGCTGAAGCAGTGTCACACCAGAGAGAGCCACGAAGGCAGCGGAGGGCTCCTGCACCCAGTGAGACACGCTGCATCGGGGGGATGGCTGAGAAAGTGTGCACTCACTGTGCGCAGCTGAAAGAGATGACAAGATCCCTGTTCAGTGCTTGGCTACACCTACTAAACAAAGGGTAAACTTTACAACTGTTCAGTATGAAAAACAGGATTCCATCCCACTGTGGATTTTCACTCACCGGACATGCAAGGATCAGTAAATCACCTATTGTGGCATCAGACATGATTTTGATAATTGCACAGCGATCATTAAAAAAAAAAAAAAAGCTCATGTTTGGGAAATAACCAATGTATGCAGGGCTAAAGGGGCAATGCCCACGTTACTAAAAATGGCTCAGGAAAAAAAGTGTGTACATATGTGGTGGAAGGGAAAGGAAGACTGGGAAAGAGTGAGGCAAGTATGGAGGAAAAAGGTAGGCTAAAGAGAATAAATTGTGAAGCAGGTGAGGCAACATGTAAACAAGTAGGTAAATATAGGTGAAGAGTACATGGGAGTTCTTAGTACTATTCTTAAAACTTCTCTTTAAGTTTGAAATTATCATCAAAATAAAGTTACCCCTTGCGAACCTCAAGAGACAACAATGCATTCCATGTAATAAAATATGGTACATATACATTTCAACTGTTTTCTTGACATGCCACATTTAAGGGCTATACAAAAGTGTTCTGCTTCAGTAACTATACTCTGAGGTCCACACCCTGCCTGCATTATAGCTGACTCTGATCGATAAGGCTTCCTCTGACACAGCACTCAGGGGACACTTGCTGTTTTTTTTTAAAGCGAAAGCTGTAGGAATGGGAGACGAAATGGAAACAAAGACGTGTCCAACAAGAGCCAGAGGCCCATAGCAACTTCTCCCCAGTAGAGAGATAAATTATAATCAGGTTCTAGTGTATCTGGGTATATTAAATTGTACTGTATTTTTATGGATGAAGAGGGTAATGTCCTGACGTTAATTGTGTATTACACTTCAGCAGATAAAACCAGAGGTACATATTTTCAAAATGTAAATACATTTAAGAGATGTTTCTTCGCAGGTCAAGCTTCAAAACATAGATACAGATGTGATTTCCCTAGATTTTCCGATGTGGTATTGGCCTGAATTAATCCTTTTACCTTTAACAGCAGAATATATAAAAGAATGAAAATCAAGTATGATTACACTGCATACGTTCATGAAAGTCACATTAATTTACCAATTTACCATTGGATATTTCCACGTGTAAAATAAAGCCCATTAAAAATAAAGTTTTAGTCTCCTGGTCACTTTTTTTTAAAGTAATGATCATATCTTACTCTAAATTTTTTGTAATAAAAACTGCTTTTATTTTGAAAGATAAGTTTGGAAAAACTGTGCCTCAGAAATGTAAGCCTTATTCAACTTACCTTTGTCTGTTCTTTTCTAAGTTGCTTTAATAACGTTAAATCATCCAAATTCTTTTCTCTCTCTTCTCGTAGATGTTTTACTACTGATGAAGTCTGAGCTATACAATTTTTTATGAATCTGTCCCTACTGGCATGAGCTTCCATCAACTAAAAGAACAAAGGAGTGAAAAGAGAAAAATCATAACAACTTATTACATTTTAGTTTTTTTGATCCTTATTTTTAGAGTATAGAAATGTAATGCTTTCCAAAACAAGTTTTTAAAAATTAAATCTATAGAAGAGAAGATTGTGCTCATCAGCTAACCCACCTAAAAATTTAGGATGAAAGGAAGCAGCTCTGCCAGTGGTTGGGGTTGTCTTCTTCCTCAGTGAGCTCCCAGGGCTTCCTGCCCCGTCTCCTGAATCCCTGCTCCCACACGTGGGATGCCCACACCAGGCCTATCATTTCATTCTCTTTCCCCTGCCATCCCCTTCTCTCCTCGTTATCCCATCCATGTGCTCCCTGACCCACACCCACTCTCACATATCTGGGCCACTTTCTATTGGTAGTCTTCCTCTCTTCTTTGGTTCTCTCATGCTTTCTTCGGCCTCATGTCGTCATCAAGTGCGAGAAATTATAAAGTAAGTGATGTAGAAAAACTCTTAGTTATATAAGAAAAACAAAGAAAGTTACATTTACCTATGTAAGACAGAGCCCTTTTGAAGATTTTAAAGTTAAGTATTAATAAGGCCAATTATGTATAAAGTACAGAGTATTGATTCCATCAATTGTGTGTGCTGATTGAAAGGACATCTGACAGAGCAATTCTTTGTGAACCTTCATGCCAATGTAGCAAATCCAATATAACAATTCATGTCTATTTTCTGCCTTGATTCAAGAGGTATGATAGTCAAGTATCAAACACTCCTGTGATCATAGCCAAATTTTGATGATACCCCCCAAATTTGGGGGACAGGAAAAGCAAACACTAAAATGATATGTAATCACCAATATAATGGTACATAAATAACAGTGGTTCACCTCCAACTAAAATGTGTTAACTTGTTTCATGTAATTATATTTCTTCCTCCCTCTGAAGAGGGAATAACCTAATGCAATAGTTATAGCAGGGATAACCTAACCATTTTGTATACACGTGTGTCCATGTGTGCACGTTGTGTGTGTGTCTAGACAGATAAAATATAGGACTAACGTAACCATTCTATAAGCATTCTTCATATGCTACTAAAAGCACATCTCTTAAATGATCATGTTAGGACCGTACGGTTGAGAACGACTGTCTAATATTCACCAGGAAAGAATAAGCCTTTGCATGTCTAGAGTGCGGTACTAAGAGTACATTAATTATAAATCATACCCATGGAAAGAGAAGGAAAGTAAAGGTGAACTGCCTAAAAGACATTAATCCCACCTATAGTAAATTTCTCTAATATGCTCATTATTTTTCATTGTAACATATGATTCCCAAGGACAGTTTCAAGGCCCGTATTTCATTGGCTAACATGCCACTTCTTTACTTGTTTACTCCTTCAGGTATAATTACAGGATATTAAAGGAACTACTGAGGACAGGGAACTACTCTTCCCAAAAGAGAATAAAAAGAAAAGAACCATTCTCAGAGTTAGGAAGCTCTCCCTGTTGCTGTGTAAGGCTGGCTAAATCATTAGCATTTCCAGGCTTCAGTTTCCTCTTTTGTAAAATTATGGATTATGAGAAAATAATCACTAATATCCTTTCTATCTCTAATATTTAGGGGCAACACAAGTCAATCCACTGCTAAGATATCAGCTGCTATTTCATCACTTTGTTATCTTGTCTAGCCCCTCAGCAACTGGTGAAATAATACTAGCACCAACTAGCAGCTATAGGGAACTGTTCCACCAGTGGGAAATGTAGCCCAGCCCCCACTCGGAAAAGCCAGTGGGGAGTGAGGTCCAGCAGGTAGGACCCACGCCCACAGACAGGTTCTCCTGTGGGGAATCAGGCCTGCATTGTACCTAGACTGCTATGAGGCTTGCTCTTGCTAAAACTCCCTCACTCTGAATTGAGGCAGCAAACATTTACTGCATATCTTTAAAGTAACTTCCTAAAATCTGAGCTAAACCTCCCAAGTATGGAGTATAACCAGTTAGACCACTTTTCCCTTTACATTTGCAAATATCCTTCTTCTTTGATGTAACATCCTCTTTAGCAACATCCTCTCCTTTGTCTTCTGTAAAAGGTAACCACCCAAAACAAACCTGTGCATAGTAAATGAGGACCATCCTTGACGTACTGTGCGTAGAAAAACAGTAAAAGCCTGTCCAGGTGGGGGTCTCGGGGCCCTCTCTCTGACTTAGAGACCAGCTGTGCCGTCCCTTTTTCTCCACAGTATTTCTGTAGTCCGTGTGAATCTGCCTATTGCCGCCACAACACAGGATCCTGCTGCCCAGGATCTGCATCAGCAGCATGTAACAAAATAGTTTCGTTTTTCTATCTGCATTTTGGTTTATATTTTTTAAAGTAATTTTTTTATTTTAATATTTTTAAATTTTATTTTTCAATTACAGTTGACATTTTTCTATCTTCACTTTAAAATCAAATTCAAATTTTGAACATTTTCCTTTCATTCTCTCTTATCACAAAGTTTCCTTCTTTGGTTAGGCTTTCTTCCATTATTCCCCTCTTAACTTGCCTCTTTCCTGTGGATACACTTCTAGCTGCAGCCCACCCTCACACCCTCACCTGCTAACTTCTCCTTCAGATTAGCCCCCTGGGAACCCATGCAATGTGAAGAGAAATTACTGGGCAAAATGTCTTTTACTCTGTATTATCAATTATTTTAATCTGGTTTTCATGACTGTCCTGCAATAAAATTCAGATTTAAGAGCCATGTTAAAGAGGACCATGCATGGACTTTTTGTACATCTATGTCAAAGAAAGGAGAAGGCTTGACAGCTAGTAATAGATTATGTGACAGGAGCCTACCAAAGAAAAATAAAGCAATAAACCAGGCTTAGCTCATTAGTAATTCAGATGCTTGAGGATCTGGTCACATGAGAACTGTTTCATTATATGTGAAGTGCTTATTAAAGGAAATAAGGTAACACTTATTAAGAAACTTGATAAAAGGCAAGGAAGGCCTTTGGTTACAGAAGAAAAACACTGAACAATAGGCCTATCATAACCTCGCTTCCTTTGATTTGGGGTAAGCAACTTTGAAACAAAAACCTGGGGGTGAGGTAGGAGAATGATTTCAGAGTAGTCTAAAGGGGGTTTATCTAGGACTTTCCAGTTTTATTTTATCCGAACTTTGAAAACTTCTTTCAGTCTAAAATTTCACATGTCTTTTAATCATTATTTTAAAACAATGTTTTCATCTTTAAGGGAAATATAATGCCAACAGTTTTCCTAATTATAGTTTTTCTGGTATTCTTCTTTCTAAAACAAGGGTTGATTCTAAATATATTCTACATTAAATTCTAATTTCCCAAACATAATTTATTTTTTTAAACTTGACATGACCCTTGGTTTAACTATCATTAAAATCAAACAAAAATTAGTTTTTGTGATAGTATTTTTTTGTGTTTTAAATTTTCTAGAACTTCTGACCAAATGATACAAGGAGGAAGCATACCATTTAAGTATATATTCCAAAAGTTCATTATATTAAAGAGATTTCTTTAAGAGTAAGTCCATCACTATGACACCAATAATAGTTTTGCATTTGTAAAACACTGTTCCAAATTCACAGACTTTATATTGCTAAGGATTGACTTTTATGTTTACCTTGAAAACAATAAATAAAGCTAGAAAAATTTCAAAGATTGAGGGGAATATGCTCTAATAAAGAGATCTCATTAAAATTATTTTACTTTTACCAAGAGTATACTTCTAAGATTTTTAAGATTCTAAGAGATCTAAGATTTCATATGTAATTCTAAGATCTGGAATTACTAAAACGAGTGCTTCATAAGAGCCTTGCTGTTCATCTCCTCTGAAGAAGCATTACCATTACAGTGTAAATACTCCTTCACTGGCTACAGAAGAAAGGGTCAGAGACTAAAGTAAGTCAAAGTGACTACAAGTAGCTTAGACATTTCAGAGTTCCACTTCTTAACTGAGACGTATTTGAGGGAACTCAGTGGTACTTATTAGCACTGGCGCTGTGCTGCAGCCTGATCCCTGGCACAAAACTACTTGATAAACAATCCTTTGCACGATGTTCATGTTGTTGGATCCCTCTAGGGTACCAGCAGAGAGAGAAAACTCAAACACATACAAGCGGGGACCAAAAAAAATAAAATAAAAAGGAATTACCTTGTAGTACAGGCTTCCCCCGCTAGGTGAGTGTTCTAGGAACTCATTTGTATCAGTGCACCAGCTGGTGGTTGAGAGAGGCTGCCCCGGCTGCAGTGATTTTTTTTTTTTTCTGAAGGCTCTCTTTGAAGATTCTTTCAATGTGTTTGCCCCTTTCATGATGGGCGATTAACAAGTGCACCCTCCTACCTCACTGAGTGTTCAGCAGTTTTTGGCCAAAACCAGCAAGATCCTCGTACCCCACCCTCCTTGATCAACCAATCTAGTCCCACGCTACTGTTTTTGTTTTCCCTGGATGAAAAGTCCTCAAAGGGAAATGTTTTGCCAACGTGGAGAAGGAGAAACAAAAAACAGCAGAAGCACTAAAAGCCATCAAAATCGACAAATTCAAAAATTGTTTTGCGCAGTGGAAAAAACATCTGGATAGGTGTATTGAATCAATTAGAGAGTACTTTGAAGGTGACTGAAATTTAAACATGTAAGAATACATACACAATTTTTCATAAATAAATTCTGATGTTTGGGATGTCCCCCCTCATACAAAGAATATCCAAAACAGAAAGGTTTCAAATTTAGTATGCAAGATTATCCTGGTTCAAATAAGGATAGGAAATAATATAGCAATAACTAAATAGAAGCATCAAGAATGCCTATGGAAAACATTTAGTACAGTAAGTACTTTATATTAACTCATTTAATGTTCTTAACAACCCTATGAATGAAGTTTTATTATGCTACTATTTTACAAATAGGAGGCTGAGGCAAAGAGGTTATATAACATGTTCAAGGAAATCCACCTAGGAAGCAGCAGAGGTGAGATATAATCCAGATCTGGAATCCATGTGGTTAAATCACTATAATATAAAACTCTAATAAAAAGATTGAAAACAACTGAGTAGATTATAAAGCTTATATGTGTTGCGAGGGGGAGTCACTTTTATAAAGTGATCATAAATTCCCAGTTCTTCAGATAGAGCTACCCAAAGAAACAAGTGCATAATAAATTAGGACTAGGCCACATGCTCCCTACTTCCAATACTGGATTCTACTCATTAAAGCCCACAACCCTGTGATTTTCTCAAGACACTAGAATTACCAACCACTCAGTAAAATAACATATTTTCACATGAAAGCAAAACAAAAATAGCAGCAGTTAACAGTTTGAATTTAACTGTTATCAATAAGCTCATCCAAAATTGATTTTTTTTCATAATTGAGAAATGGACTATAGGTTTCAAATAACACCTTCTTTATAAAGCACTGAATCCAAATAGTAATCTTGCAGTACAGCCTAAAAAGCAAATAGCATTTGAACTTTAGCTTCCAAGTTAAAGAAAAAATGTAAGAAACTATAAAAAATACTTAGCTATGTCATTATTTCCTTCTGCTTTTGGAAATTAAAGAGAGGAATAAAAGTGATCTTTAAGAGTCGATGAAAAAAATACATACTTGAGAAACCAAAGTCTCAGGAAACGATAATTTATCTGTGACTCTCCTCTCTCAACTGCCAAATGCTTCTATTCCCCTTCCTGATGAGTGTGGGAAGAAAGAAGACAGAAGGCATGAAGGGTTTTCTTACACCAGCTCTCTGGCTTCTTAGAATCGTTTCATTCTAAGCCCGTGCTCTAGACCCATTGTTTAACTTGACTGTTTGCACTTTCTCCTTCATTCCTTTGTGCATAAGGTTTCCTTAAGTTAAAGGCTTCCCAAGAGGGGGCTGAAAAACTACCACTCCCATTCCTTAGAACCGTCCCTCCACAGACTTGTGCACACTATCACACATTTCTTCAGTCTGTAGAAATTAGGTCAAAACTTGTAGTTCTCTGACCACCTCCCCACTAGTGAACATTTAGGTTGTTTCCAATTATAATCACCATGTTAGGCCATTCAGACTAAGCCTGCGGTCCAGGTTTTGTTCCTATCAGCCTTTAATCTTCCATTAGTAATTTAAAGATCTTTTCTAGATTTCAACCTAGAAATAAAGCAGTTTGTAGAAGGCTCATAATTTTGACTAATAAAACACAGGCAAACATCAGGTCTAAACCCCTCAGGTGTGGGCAAGAAAAAACATGAAGGTGTCATTCTTTTATCTGTAGTTTAATTAATACATTTATCAAAAGAGTTCTTATTTTGCCTGCGAAGACAGACATAAAAGACGCACAAAAGGAAGACTCAAAAGATATACTTACAGAATCATAAAGCTGTTTACAGGTTTGGCTGGCATCAATTTTCCCTGCAAAGGAAGCTGTTGGAACCGTAGTGTTTAATTCATGTACTATTCTGTCATCAATCGTCCTCATCACCTTGAGTAATTCCTATACATATTTAAAACAAAAGAATAACCCGAATGGAAAGTTAAGTGATAGAAAAAAACACTTAAACAAAAAAATAAAGCTCCTGGATATATTATAACCCTGTACATTAGGAGTGGGGAAACCATGCAGTGCAACCACAGGAGTATCTTCATTACAAGAATTATGTACTAGTAATCCTAATCACGGGGTCATCTTAAGGGTAAAGATTGTTTTATTCATTTTTAGACCCACACTACTTAGCAAGCAGTGTGTGCTCTTCCCATATCCAGTATACAGACTGTAGTTCTAACGAGCTCGGTTACCGCAGCATAATTGCTTATTCCATTTCCTCTCTATCATTCTAAAATGTGGTGCTAGGTAGAAAACTTCTGGAAAGGTAACACAAGAAACTATGAGTAGTGATTAACTTGCAGAAATCAATCTGTACCCTTTTAGGCTAAATTAATCTAAATATATCCTTTTAGACTGTTTTTTACTATGGCTGTGCATAACTTTGGTAACAAAAATTAGTAAAACCAAATATGCTGCTAGAGAAAAGAGTCAAATCTCTTCATGGCTTTCTTGTTTACAGAACAAGTAACAACCAGTTTCACCTTTCTTAGTAACCATAGCTCACACCTCTCCCCAAAAAGGCTCCAATTCTCAAACCAATCAAAAGAAAAATGTTAACAAAAGGGAAGACGGCTTTGACTCTGGAGAACAAGCCTACCCGGCACACACAGTCCTTCTCCCCACTTTTTGTCACTAGAAAAACTGGGCATCAGCTACTAGAAGAGGTATAGTATACCTTTCTCTTTCTTTTAAAATTACTTCTTAAATTTGTTCCCCCACCCATAAACAAACTAACACGTTCTCTGCAAAATCATCAAGTAGTACTAGCAATAGACTTACTACTGAAAACATCCAAGTTCACATTCAATATTAATGTGTATTAAAAACAACTTGCTTGATCCTACTTTCCTCCGCATAACACCCAATTTCTTTCCTCTGCCGACTTAAATCTGTATCTGAAACCAGCTCCTTTTTCTTTCTTCATCCATTTGTTAAAATAAAAAGTTTTACTACCCTTAAAGCATTACACATTCATTTTAGAAAAATTAGAAAACTGTAAAGAAAATAAAAATCATTCAGTTAACCATTACCAATATTTTAACATGCCCCTTTAGTTTTTCTATAAATACCTATAAACACTTTTATAAAATTAAGGTACTATGTAACATTTTAAAGTCCAGCTTTATGACCATAAGCATTATACCATAAGCATTCTGCCCTTATTAAAGACACATTGAAGACTTTTTAGTAGTTGCATTAATATTCTATTCTATGGAGGTACAGCTTATCTGGCCACTTCCCCATTAACGAACATTCAAGTTGTTTCCAATTCTATTAACCATTTAGGCTATCCAGACTAAGTCTGCAGTCCAGGTTCTGTTCCTATCAGTCTTTAATCTTTCATTAGCAATTTAAAGATCTTTTCTAGATTTCAAGCTAGAAATACAACAGCTCATAGAAGGCTCATAATTTCAACTAATAAAACACGGGCAATATCAGGTTCAAAACCAACTTCACTGTCTTACCTCCTCATCTTGTACCTTTCTGTTTTTGATCTTCTTGTATCTATTTTTGGCAATAGCACCATCATTCTCTGTACACTTGAATTCTTAGGAGTTCATCTCAACATATTCACTAAGCAACTCTAAATAATGTTTTATTTACAGTGGAGGATGTATCGTGTCAATAAGTGGCAAGTTCCAAACAAATGATGGTTAGCACTATTTAGACTGTCAAAAAATAGCTAAGTAGTAAACAGGGACCTACCTTGCCAACTTTACCTCCTACAATTTTACTATTTAAAAAAAAGGCCTCCTTTAAAATTGAACTGATCTTCTGAGGCTAATGTTTAGGTTACACGTTTTAGATAAAGCTTTCCCTGATTGAGAGGCCTCGACAATCTTTTATAATTTTTTTTTATCCTCCCCCGAGGACACTTTTTTCATTGCTTTTAGAGAGAGAGGAAGAGAGAAACGTCGACATGCAAGAGAAACATGGATTGGCTGTCCCCTGTGTGTGCCTGCCAGGGACTGGTCCTGCAACCTAGGTATGTGTCTCTGTGTCCTCACGGGGAATCAAACCCGCAACCTTTCGGTTACAAGACAACACTCCAACCGACGGAGCCACACTGGCCAGAGCTCTTTCTTTTTTATCTATCTATTTATTTATTTTTTACTCTCACCAGAGGACATTTTTTCATTGCTTTTAGAGAGAGAGAGGGAGAGAAACATGGATGTGAGAAACATGTATCGGTTGCTTCCTTGCTGCGCCCCAACCAGGGATCAAACCCGCAACTGAGGTATGTGCCCTGACCAGAAGCCAAACATGTGACCTTCAATCTACAGGAAGATGCTCCAAGCAACTGAGCCACAGCAGACAGGACAGGGCTGTCACACCATTCTAAGCACCAGGACAACAGTGGTTAATAAAACAGAAAAGCTTCTTGCTTTTATGGAACAAAATTCTCACAGACAGACAATAAGCACACCAATAAACAAGGTAATTTCAGTATAATGGTTCCCCCTTATCGACGGGGGATTCATTCCAAGACCCCTCAATAGATGCTCAAAACCGTGAATAGTACTGAACCCTATATATACTGTGTTTTTCCTTAATACATACATACCTTTTCACTTAAAGAAAGCACTTTACAGCTTCTCTTTGACATCTCTGAACTGTCAGCACTGCTACTCTTATGCTCTGGGGACATTATTAAGAGTTACTTGAATACAAGCACTGCATCATCAAGACAGTAGACCTGAGGGCCAAGGCAGCTACTAAATGACTAACTGGAAGGCAGCAAAGGGATGACTTATTGATTCACGTCCTGGGTAGGATGGCGCAGGCTACTCAGAAAGGTGTGCGATTTAAAACTTATGAACTATTTTTTCTGGAATTTTCCGTTTAATATTTTTGCACCACAGTTGACTGAAATTAACTGAAAGTGCAGATAAGGGGTTTCAGAAAACACACTAAGGTAACTGGATGAAGAGTGACTGGGTGAGTGAATGGCCTACCTTAGAATGGAGATCAAGAAAGGCCTCTCCGAGGATGAAGCATTTGGGCTGAGACCTAAATATGAAGCCAACTGTGAGAACATCCGGGGAAATAAGTAAAAAAACTATGAGGCAAGAACAAACTTTGGCATAACGAACTAAAAGAAGTGGGCTAGGAGTGAATAAGGGAGTACGTAGTATGAGGTAAGGTCAGAGTAGAGGAAAATGAAGGACAACAGAGACCATGGAAATGATCAAGGATTCTGCTCTAACGGTAACCGTTTTAGGCAAGGGGATGACATAAATGACTAATTTTTTTAAAATAACTTTGGCTGCTATGTAGAGAATGGACTACAGAGAGAGGAATGGAAACAGTGTGACCATTTAGCAGACTACTATGAGAGTCTAGGCAAGATAAAGTTAGTTTGATAAAGTGGTAGCAGTAGAATTAGGGAGAGGAAGCTGGATTCAGGATATATTTTGAAAACAGAGCTGGTAAGGCTTGCTGATGAACTGTTGACACTATCACAGACATCCCCATTTTCCTCCCCTTTACCCGCCTCCACCCAGCCCCCACTCTCCTTGCCCTCTGGCCTCACCACACTGTTGTCAGGGTCTATGGCTTGTGCATGTATGTTCTTTGGCTGATCCCCTCACCTTCTTTCATCGAGCCCTCCCATCCCACCCCCCTCTGACAGATGTCAGTCTGTTCCACGCATCCATGTCTCTGCTTCTATTTTGTCCGTTTATTTCATTAGAGTCCACATATAAGTGAAATCATACAGTATTTGTGTTAGTCTGACTGGCTTATTTCACTTAGCATAATAATCTTCAGGTCCATCCATGCTGTCCCAAAAGGTAAAAGTTTTTCTTTTTTACCTCTGTGTAGATTAGATTGAAGGGGGGACATATTAGAGAAAGAATGACTGAAAGTCATTCATGACTGAAAGGAGACCTACCACAAGGCTAGTTGCAAAAATGACACAGCCTGAACAAAGACCGTGGCACAAGTGGTGGATCTCTCTAAAGCACCTATTCGATCACCTCGCCCCCTCTGCTCAAAAGTGACTCCCTACCCTCACATTTGGCATCCAAGGCCTTCCACAATCTGGTCCAATCTTGTGTGTAATCTCAAAGTGCCCCTGCACAAATCCTGAATTCCAGCAATACTGATTGGCTATTTCCCCCAAACACATAAAATTGTCTGCCTTACATACTGTTTTCTCTACCTAAAATGCCCTTGATCCTATCCACCTGAGGCCCAACTCAATTGTCACGGTGTGTGGTTGCCTCCTGTGCACTCCCTTCTGGGGACCTGGCCTGCAACCCAGGCATGTGCCCTGACTGGGAATCGAACCAGTAACCCTTTGCTTCGCAGTCCGGTGCTCATTCCACTGAGCCACGCCAGCCAGGGCAAACACTCTTAAACTTTAAAGCATGCACCTATATGGGAAAAAATCAGAACACTGTTTGTAAGAGGGAAGAACGAAGAAGGATAGGGCCGGGATTGACTGGAAAGGGGCATGAAGAAACTGTGAAAGATAATGGTATTATTCTCTATGCTGATCGAGGTATATGTAAATGTCAAAATTCATTTAACAGTAAAGATTTGTGTATTTCACTAATGCAAATTTTACAGAACGAAAGTATACAAATATTGAATTCTACGTAATGATATGCATAGTGAAACACATGTTTAGGGATGAAGTATGTGGATGTTTGCAACTTAGTTTGACATGTATTAAAAAAATAAAAAAGTGGATTGATGGATACTTATGTGATAGAGTAAATAAAGCAAATTACTGAATACATAATCTAGATGGTAGGTACATGAGTTTTCATTGTACAATTCTTTCAAATTTTCTGTAATATCTGAGTATTTTCATAATAAAAATCTGAAAAAAATACACCTAATATTTACAATAAAAAAGTACATGATGACTTCTCATTTCTCCTCCACTGTATTCAGTGCTGTGCTTTTCACATTTAAGGTACTTACATAGAAAATGTAATGGTTTCGCTCCAAGCCAGAAGAGAATGGCAAGGAATATTCCAAGTAATGAAAACCAAAGGCCTGCAACCAAGACTACTCTACCCAGCAAGGCTCTCTATTAAAATGGAAGGCCAAATAAGGCGTTTCCCAGACAAAAGTTGTCTAAAAGAACATACCTACACCAAACCAGCTCTGAAAGACATGCTTAAGGGTCTGCTTTAAGAACAGGAAGAAAAACAATGAGAGAGGAACACAGGTACGAAAAAATGGCAATAAATAAGTACCTATCAATAATAACCTTAAACGTAAATGGATTAAATGCTCCAATCAAAAGACACAGAACAGCTGAATGGATAAGAAATCATAACCTACACTTATGCTGGCTACAAGAAAGAGCCCCACCTCAGTACAAAAGACCTACACAGACTGAAAGTGAAGGGCTGGAAACAAATATTCCAAGCAAATGGAGACAGGAAAAAGAAGTAGGGGTAGCAATATTCATATCAGACAAAACAGACTTCAAAAAAAAGGGCCATAAAGAGAGACCCAGAAGGTTACTTCATAATACTCAAGGGAAGAATCCATCAAGAAGATATAAACATTGTACATATATATGCACCAAACATAGGAGCACCCAAATATAAAGAAAATCTTGGAGGATTTCAAGAAAGTTATTGACAGCAAAACAATTATTATAGGGAATTTTAACACCCCATTGTCAAAAATGGACAGATATTCCAAGCAAAGTATCAACAAAGATACTGCAGCACTGAACAATGTCCTAGATCAAATGGACTTAACTGATATATACAGAGCCTTTCATCCCAAAGAAGCAAAATACACATTCTTTTCACATGCACATGGAATATTTTCAAAGATAGACCACATGATAGGACACAAAGCAAGCCTCAACAAGTTCAAGAAAACTGAAATCATATCAAGCATTTTCTCCGACCACAAGGGACTGAAACTAGAAACCAACCCCAAAGGAAAAAACCCAAAACACTCAAAATCATGGAGACTGAATAGCATGCTATTAAACAATGAATGGGTCAAGAATGAGATTAGGGAAGAAATCAAAAACTTTCTGGAAACGAATGAAAATGAACTCACAACAACCCAAAACCTATGGGACACAGCAAAGGCAGTCCTGAGAGGGAACTTCATAGCAATACAGGCCTACCTTAAAAAGACAGAAACATTTCAAACAAATAACCTAACCCTACGCCTACAAGAACTCGAGGAACAACAACAAATACAGCCCCAAGCAAGTAGAAGGAAGGAAATAACCAAGATCAGAGCAGAGTTAAATGACATAGAGACTAAAAGCACAATTCTAAGGATCAACAAATCCAGGAACTGGTTCTTTGAAAAGATAAACAAAATTGACAAGCCTTTAACCAGACTCATCAAGAAAAAAAGAGGACCCAAATAAACACAATTAGAAATGAAAGAGAAGAGATTACAACTGATACCACAGAAATACAAAGGATTGTAAGAAATTACTACAAAGAACTATATGCCAAGAAATCTGAAAACCAAGGTGAAATGGACAAATTTCTAGGAAAATATAATCTTCCAAAACTGAGTGAAGAAGAAGCAGAAAGCCTGAACAGACCAATAAACAACTGACAAATTTGAAGCAGTAAACAAAAATTCCCAACACACAAAAGCCCTGGACCAGATGGTTTCACAGAATTCTACAGAGCATTTAAGGAAGAGCTAACCCCTATCCTTCACAGACTATTCAAAAAAATCCAAGAAGATGGAAGACTCCCAAACTCTTATGAACTAGCATCACCCTAATCCGAAAACCAGATAAAGACACAACAAAGAAAGAAAACTTCAGGCCAATATCGCTGATGAACATAGACGCTAAAGTCCTCAACAAAATATTGGCAAGCCATATCCAGCAATACGTTAAAAGACTGTACACCATGACCAAGTGGGATTCATCCCAGGGATGCAAGGATGATATAATATTTGCAAATGAATAAATATAATACATCACATAAACAAAAGGAAAGACAAAAATCACATGATCATATCAATAGATGTGGAAAAAGCATTTGATAAGGTACAGCACCCATTTATGATAAAAACACTCACCAAAGTGGGAATAGAGGGGCATTCTGCAAACTAATAAAGGCCATACATGAGAGACCTACAGCCAACATCATACTCAATAGGCAAAAACTAAAAACTTTCACACTAACATCAGTAACAAAACAAGGTTGTCCACTTTCATCACTTCTATTCAACATAGTATTGGAAGCCCTAGCCACAGCAATCAGACAAGAAAAGGAAATAAAAGGCATCCAAATTGGAAAAGAAGAAACAAAACTGTCCCTGTTTGCAGATGACATGATAGTGTACATAGAAAATCCTATAGACTCCACCAAAAAACTGCTCAACCTAATAAGCGAATTTGAAAAAACAGTGGGCTACAAAGTCAATATTCAGAAATCAAAGGCATTTTTCTATATCAACAATGAAATATCAGAAACAGAAATCAGGAAAAAAAAATCCCATTTGATATAGCAACAACAGCAGCAAAAAATACCTAGGAATAAACCTAACCAAGGAGATAAAAGACCTGTACTCAGAAAACTACACAACATTGAAGAAAGAAATTAAGGAAGAAACAAACAAATGGAAGCATGTACCATGCTCATGGATTAGAAGAATTAACATCATCAAAATGGCCATACTACCCAAAGTGATTTATAGATTCAATGCAATCCCTATTAAAGTACCCATGACATATTTCAGAGTTATTCTCTATGTTCTCTATTTCAGAGAACAAACATTTCAGAAATTTATATGGAGCCATAAATGACCCCAAATCACTGCAGCAATTGTGAGAAAGAAGAGCAAAGTAGGAGGGATCACACTACCTGATATCAAACTGTATTTCAAGGCAACTGTAATCAAAACAGCCTGGTACTGGCATAAGAACAGGTGCATAGACCAATGGAACAGAACAGAGAGCCCAGAAATAAACCCAAGTCTCTATGGTCAATTAATATTTGACAAAGGGGGAAGAAGCATAAAATGGAGTAAAAATAGGCTCCTCAACAAATGGTGTTGGGAGATCTGGACAGCTACATTCAAAAAAATGAAACGTGATCACCATCTTACATCATACACAAAAATAAATTCAAGGTGGATAAAATATAAGTCTTGACACCATAAAAGTCCTAGAGGAGAACATATGCAGGAAAATCTCAGACATTCAACCTAGCAATATCTTCACTGATATTCCCCTAAAGCAAGGTACATAAAGGAAAGAATAAACAAATGGGACCTCATCAGCCATGTCTGATGTGGCTCAGTGGACTGAGCACTGGCCTGAGATCCAAGGGGTCACTGGTTCGATTCCCAGTTGGGGCACGTTCTTGGGTTGTTGGCCAGGTCCCCGTGTTTCTCTCCCTCTCTTTCTCCTTCCCTACTCCTGTCTAAACAAAGTGTATATTAATAAAATCTTAAAAAAAAAACCCAAAACAAAACAAATGGGACCTCATCAAAATAAAAAGCTTCTGCACAGCTAAAGAAAAGAGCATTAAAATGAAAAGAGAACCAACCATATGGCAAAACATATTTGTCAATGATACCTCAGATAAGGATTTGATCTACAAAATGTATGAAGAACTCACATGACTCCACTCCAGGAAGACAACCCAATTAAAAAATGGGCAAAAAGCTCGAACAGACACTTCTCCAAAGAGAACATATAAGAGGGTCCAGAGACATATGAAAAGATGCTCAGTATCGCTAGCCATCAGAGAGATATAAATTAAAACCACAATGAGATACCACTTCACACAGGTGAGAATCGCCATCTTAAACAAATCAACAAACAACAAATGTTGGAGAGGATGCAGAGAAAGGGGAACCCTAGTGCACTGTTGGTGGGAATGCAGACTGGTGCAGCCACTGTGGAAAACAGTATGGAATTTCCTCAGAAAACTAAAAATGGAACTGCCTTTTGACCCAGCAATTCCACTGCTAAGATTATACCCTAAGATTCCTGAAACACTAATTAAAAAGAACCTATGCATCCCACTGTTCATAGCAGCACAATTTACAATAGCCAAGTCCCGGAAGCAACCTAGGTGCCCATCAGTAAATGAACGGATTAAAAAAACCAAGGTACATTTACACAATGGAATTCTATGTAGCAGAAAGAAAGGAGCTCCTGCCCTTTGGGACAGCATGGATAGAATTGGAAAACATTATGCTAAATGAAATAAGCCTGGCGGTGAAAGACAAATACCATATGATCTCATGTATAAGTGGAACCTAATGAGCAAAAAAAAAAAAAAAAAAAAAAACAAGCAAAATGTAACCAAAGACATATAATCAAAAACCAGTTTGAAATTAAGAACAAACTGACAGTAATCAGAGGGGAAATGGAAGGGCATAATGGGAGGGAAAGGGTGAAGGGTTTACAGAAACAACTATAAAGGACACATGGACAAAAACAAGGTGGGGTGGAAACAGGCAAGGGAGGTGGGGATGGCTGGGGTGGTGGGGACTGGGGGGAAAAGGCAGAAAACTGTACTTGAACAACAATAAAATTCAAAAGTATTTAATTAAAAGAAATTTTAAAAAGAAAATGTAATGGTTTCATAGCTTTAAATAATTTAAACTTTCCTTAATAATTTGTGACTATGTCAGTTAACCATGCTTTACAATTTAACAAATTTATCTAAACCTAAAAGCTATACTAAAATTTTACAATGTTACAGCACCTTCACTTATGTTCTTGTGAGGCAGTAGGGGCAAATGTTATTCTCATTTACAATGAGGTAAATGATGGGCTAAGGCCAGCTCTGGAAAAACAGATCTTCTGACCTTTAACCCAGGATAGTCTCCCTTATAAACCATGTTAGAGAAAGTATCTAAAAATTTCCCCCAGGTTTTACTAGTGAGACTTATTTTATGATCTCTTTACTTACATTATCTGTGTGAATAGAATGGTTCTGCAAGGCAGTTTAACTTTTGCCCCACTTACAACATTCAACATTTTATCTGACCTTCCAAAAGAAAAATCAGTGTTCTTTAAGCAGTGTTGGATGTTTTAACAGCAAAAAGGGATTCTGAAATTTGGTTTTAGAGATTCAAATAACTATGGGGAAGGAAGCTGTTATAAATGCTACTTAAAATAACCTTATTTTATAGACTCAAAAGTTAATTCCCAAAGGGGTTAAATGATCAGCTCAAGGTTCCAAAGCTGTTAATGGGAGAAGCAGTACTAGAATCCAGAACATCTAACTCCCTAAGCAGGGCTCTTTCCCATAAACCTTAAAACTGTCATTGCAAAATTATCTGAGTGTATTAACTCAATTTAAATCATAGTATGAATGTGACAAAACCAAAGCCACAAAGGGGCCAGTAAACGTTAAATAGTCCACATACTTTCGAATTCAAGTCTTTATTTAAAATTTTTACAAGGGTTTGCATTTGCTGGGCACATGGATTACACTTGAAGTCAGCTGCTGTGCTGAGCTAGTCTGAGAAGCAGCTGAAGAGGGTGCAATGACCCCACATAAAAAAGACCCCACTTAAGTTCTTTGGCCAAAGGATGTTTGTCAGAGAATTCAGCCTGTTGCGATTACCTCCAAGAACAGCACTCCCTACAAAACGGCTCAAAGCACAAAGCTTACTACAAATAGGTCAATGACAGGTGAAATGACTTTTCATTATCTTTGGTTAAAAATACATTTGTATGATCATGACTTTTTAAAAATTCAACTATTTATCTAGACAGCAGCACATTTGTGGCTACAATGGAACAGATAACTTTCATTGCAACTTCGTCAAAATCCAAACCCCTGTCCTTTAACACATGGGTTAATATTTAACCAAAGACTTCTGGCGATTGAACATATAAAAAACACCACCTTTTTCTTAAATGTTACATTTTCTCTAATGCTTAGGAAGGCAGCAGCACCCGGGCAGATACCAGAATTAATCTCCTCTTCAAGCCCCCAAATGTTCTGCCCCATCAAAATAGTAAAACTTGTACCAAGTTGTTTTATCAAGTCCATAAGCTCTCCACTTTTTAAAAAATCTCCTACAAATGCTCCACTTAAAATACGAGGGGGAATGGTACAGGATAGAAGAGATTTCGGGGGATGGCCAAAAGGTTTTTACAATCCCTACCCACCGCGGCTTGGTCACCGCGCAACCACCTGGAGTTTCCCGGGCGGTTACTCCAGGCCTGAGCCGCGCAGAGAGAACCATGACCCCCAAGGAGCAGCCTGGCTCCCAAAGGCCAATCCCGCGCCCCCCATGACCTCCAATGGCTCGAAAAAGGAGCTCTGAATTGCCCATTTCTTCCACACTAGTCCGCACTCCCTCCTAGGCCAGAGAAGGGAACAGGGACCGGGGACAAAACAAAGGACACGCCTGCCACTGAGAAAAACCCCATCACCTGGAACTCGGCGAACTCCTCACAGTTCACACCGCCACTGGGCGCCGCCATATTGGACAAACGCGAGGCCCCCTCCGTGAGCCAATCACCGCGGAGCAAAGGTGTCCGCGGCGCCGCCTGACAAAGTATTTCTAGGTACATCTCCGCAAGAAAGCTGAGCCCTAGGCCTGTTTTTTCCCCTAGTCCTCTTCACGTCGGAACCTAGAACTCTACTGTTGTTTCCACGTCTACTGCTTTAACACATCCTCCTGGAACTGACCCATATGCATGGATCGAAGAATGTCAGAACTTTTGAAGGAATCGTTTTACCCTAATCCCATCTTCTTATAAAAAGGGAAACAATTCCCTTGTCGAGTAGAAGTGGTTTTTCTTAACCCTTTCCCTCCATTATCTACCTATCAAAGCTGAGGGGCCTTCGTTAAGAACTAGGGACCACTCAGAAATGTCAACAAGACATTGCTGACAGTGTGGGTGCGTAAGGGTTGAACAGGTGTTAGGTGGGTAATGCTTAGTTTTACAAAAATAGGTAAACAGAAATAGGAAATATACATTAGCCAGAGAGACACTCCCAAAGCCAACAAAATAGGCCTCAGCTACGTGTTTTTATAAAGACATACACTGTATATTCATTGAAAACACTGAAATACCGGTTTACCTGGGCAGTTTGACTTCGTGAGTCTACAGTTCGCAAAGTTATAAAGCAGTTACTGTACTTTTCTTCTATTTTAAACAAGTACTTTCTTAGATCCGAAGAATAATACGTATAGGAAAGGCTCATTATACTCATACTCTATATGAGCATTTTAAGGACGCGTGCCTCAGGTGGTGCCCGCTAGACGACTTGCCACCACATTCTCCGAGTCCGGCACGTTCCAAGCGTCTGGCCCGGTACCACCCGCCAGCCCCGCCCATACGCCCGCGCGTCACGCACGATCCGTTCGCCCCGCCCTCTCTTCCCACACGCTCCAACCACCCTCTGAGCCTACTTCTTTCCCTTTGCAGCCCTCGGTGACATTGAGTACTCCTGCGCCACCGCCTTCCCCGAGGCGCTGTGCGGTTTGGCGGAGTAGGCGGCCATGGGGAGCCTCCGCGGCCTGCACCTGGTGGCGGGTGAGACGCGGGACTGGATGGCGGGGGTGGGGGGCTGGGCAGCCAACTTGGCCACTGGGTTTGGAGAAATCCTGCAATCTCCCCAGTCCTGGTAGTGGCTTGGTGCCTCACGCACTTCCCTCTAGTTGCTTGGAATCCTACCCTCATGGTAGTAATAATGGGAGAGAGCAAGGGCTGAGTGAGCAACTGCTGAGCAGACAGTGGGGCTGGCCCGACGTGACCCTCGCACCTGGCTCCTAACCACACTGCTCCCACCAACTTCATGAGCCCTTGCTCCCCCATCCCTTCCCCCTCTCCCCTCACTAGCCCCCTAGGAGGAGCTAAGCTCTTACTGGCATCTGCCATCCTTAGAACTACCTCATTGCTTGATTCAGTTAGCTTTCCACCCTAATCTCTCCCCTCCCTCCGTTACTTCTACTTGAGTATGGAGTCTCCCCCCCCCACCCCCCACCCCCGCCGCCCCCTGTCCCACCCCATCTCGAGTTTATCCCTGCTGTCAGAGAAAACTGTAGTCTGGGGTTTCCTATCCATTTAGAGACTGTGATTTAAGGTCTCACAGTTGTTTTCTTAAGATGGGGGATTTCTTTTAAACAATTCTACAATTAAGTACTTTGAATTTCTTCAAGTGTTATGTAAATACAGGACCTGTAGTTTGTTTTCCTAGTAGACATCTGTAATAATGGGTGTTTGGATTCAGAGCTTAATTTGCTTTGGGGAACCCGCCGAGGTTTTGCTTAGTAAAGGCTAAGAAATCAGCATTTGCCTCTACTCTCTCGTCTGGGCCCCAGGGCCAACCACTCTCGCACACCTGTGTAAGATTTGCTAAGGCACAATGATTGTTCTTTTGTTCCTTGGTACCAAATTATTAAAGAGATGTATAATTCACATTTTAAAGGAAGAATTGCCCCAAACTTGGCTATGGAAGTAATATAAATGTATATTGTAAATGAAGTAATGTTAAAAAAAAGTTATCCTTTACACACAGTTTATTTTGCGTTCCAGTGGAGAATGGACTGGAAAACATGTCTCAGACTGGAGAATATTGTTTACTTCTTTTACAGCAAATACCCTCTCCACTAAAAGTGATGGATTTCATTGATTTGTTCAATCTGTTGAACTAATTTGCCTAAAATCTTTTGTGTACAGTAGTCCCCCCTTATCTGTGGTTTTGCTTTCCACCATTTCAATTACCCATGGCCAGTCGTGGTCTGAAAATGTTAAATGGAAGATTACAGAAATAAAGAATTTATAAATTTGAAGTTGCGGGCGGTTCTGAATAGTGTTGGTGACGTGAGGGACCTGGTTCTTCTTGCTGACGCATGTAAAGAGTTACAGATCAGCAAATCTATTAGCATGTAATAAGTTTATTAGTGATCCATTCCCATGGAAGGAAACAGGACTGGGTAGAGTGGGGGGTGAAAGGCAAAGTTTCAGGGCAAAGCAGGGTGGCAAAAGTTGAGGGGCTGAAGACCAGGGGCATGTCGCCAGGAAGCCTGAGGCCCGGTGGCCACAGGCCCAGTGGCCCAAGAGCCAAGAGCATCAAGAGCTCCCAGAGCCCCAGAGAGAGAGAGAGAGAGAGTCCTTTGTTCTGAGGACTTATATAGTTGGTGGGATAGGAGGAAAAAAGTTACATGTTGATAAACGGCTAAATGTGGCGCCAGCTTTCCTGGGGCAATGTGACTACCCAAACTTAGGTATGTGTGGGGGTCTGTAAGCCTGAATCCTTATCTTGCTCCAGACTCCATTTGTTCATCTTGTTGTAAAACAAATACATGACAGGAGGCAGTTAATTAAAATTGGGGCACTTTACAAAGTTATTTCTGGGCTCTTTCTGTAAGCATCAGGGACTCCCTCCTAAAACAGATAGTGACCAGAGGTAGACAATTAACCAAAGTTGTTTTATGGGCTGCTTCTTTGGGCACCGTGGACCCTCTCCCGAATTCTAGACCTTGGGATTAAAGCACAGTTTCAAGGCTTTCTTTCCCAGATAGTGGAAATGCTACATAGAATTTCAAGGACTTCCCTTCTTTAACATAGTGTTTCTTGTGATGTTGGAACACCTGGCGATATTATCAGACCAGGCTTAGGACTGCTGAGTTAGCTTGTGAGACATGTCTCCCTCCTCCTCCCTGCCTCGGTTTACTATTTATACTACCTAATTGGTAAAAGGTGTTTCCTGGCAACCAGGATGCTAGACGCTGGCCAGTAACAGTATTGCAGTCTCAGAGTTCTTCCTGTGCCGTCTCCTGCCTCAGTGTGATTAAGTCTTGCATCTTTCCACCCCATCTCGCCCCTGGGTCCAGCGTTTACTCTGCAGAGACTATCAGATTGTTAGGCACTTAGTAGCTGTCTCCATTGTTAGACTGACTGTTGTGATATTGCAGTGCCTGTTGTGATATTGCAGTTCACGTCACCCTTACTTTAGTTACAGTGGCCTCAAAGCGCAAGAGTAGTGATGTTGGCAGTTCAGACATGCCAAAGAGAAGCTGTAAAGTGCTTGTACATATTAAAAAACATAGTATATGTAGGGATGAATACTATTCATTGTTTCAGGCATCCACTGGGGTCTTAAAATGTTTACCTCATGGCAAAGAGGGGACTACGGTATTCCCTTAAAGTGTTACCTTTTCAGCATGGTAAGTGAAAGAATCATTGATCTGTAAAAAAGCTAAAATAGACTGAGTGAGAGGGACTTTGACTACACAAGAGCTAAGACCGAAAGTTTATAAGTAGTCCATCTTCTTGCCTTCAGAATGTATTTATGCATTATAAAGATTCCAAAGCCTGCCCTAGCTGGTGTGGCTCAGTGGACTGAGTGCTGGCCTGGGAACCAAAGAATCGCCAGTTTGATTCCCAATCAGGGCACATGCCTGGGTTGCAGTCCAGGTCCCCAACAGGGGGTGCATGGGAGGCAACCACACAGTGATGTTTCTCTCCCTTTCTTTCCCTCTCCCTTCCCCTCTCTAAAATAGATAAATAAAATCTCTGAAAGAAAGAAAGAAAGAAATTTAAAAAAAAATTCCAAAGCCTCCAGACTTTTAATGTTTAAGAAGTTCAGTATTGGGCACTCAATCAAAATAAAATTCCTTGAGCAATTTAAGAACAATTTTATTCCAGAGAGATCCACTGAAGATGTCATATGGGCACCTCTTTCCAAATGTTCTTCTCTTAATGTTTGTTGTTTTGTGAACAAGTCCACATAATTTGCTCACCCACGTTTGCCCATTTTATAGCTAAATACATTCATGTACCTTATCTTACTTGACTGATTTCTCATAGTAGCCTTCTTAGGTAAGTCTTATCATCCCCTCTCCATTTTACAAGTGAAGAAACATAGGTCAGAGGGTTAAATGGCTTATCTAAAATCACTTCACTTCACGATGTTAGAGCCAGGAGGTGAACCTGCCCTCTAATTCTGGAACTTGTGCTCTTTGCCTTGTTCAAGCTGTCTATTCACAGTAGCGTGTATGCGTATGTGTCATGGCTCATTGTGTCTCTGATGTAAAGTGACAGTCATGAACTGTAATTGTACTTATGAGAAGGAGGCACACATTCATATGCAACTGGATTTTCAAATAAGAAGACTGATGTAACAAGCAACTGTAACCAAAAACGTAAAGTCTCTACTATCCACAGATTTAGTCAACCACAGATCAAAAATACTAAAAAACAAAATGTTACCTTGTTGCTGATTTATACCGTTTAATTAAGTCTATGATGGTTGCATCTCTACTGAGCAAGTACACTTTTTTTCATGTCGTTATTTCCTAAACAATACAGCCTAATAGCTATTTACATAGCGTTTACATTGTATAAAGTATTACAAGTATTCTAGAGGCTATTTAAAGCATTTGGGAAGATGTGCATAGATTATATGCAAGTACTATGCTATTTTATATGAGACGTGAGCATCCTTGGGTTTTTGTTGTCTGAGGGGGTCCTAGAACCAGTCCCCCTCAGATACCAAGGGACCACTGTGCATCTCACTTATCCAGAATATTAATAGGAATAAGATACTCTAGGTGAGTAAAATTTCAAATAGCCAAAGCTTAATCCTTTAAATGATGGCCTTTTATTTTTAATATTTTCTGTTGGAAATCTTTGCTATACTCCCTTAGCAAACAGAATATGGGCTTTTATGGCTTGAATTTGTTTATTGTTTTGTAGATATAAGTCAGGGTTACCAGTAACTTGCAATTCTTGGACCACTTCACAGATGAGAGGCCCTGTAAACCTCTGCAATTATAATACATATAACATAATACATAATTATATTCAAATTTTGATGTTTATATAGCTGTTTACAGAGAGCAGATCCATAGTTTGCATCTGTTACTGAGATCTGTTTGTACACTTTCAGTTAAAAAGCGTTGCTACTGATGATTTACAACTAAAGAGCTACTGACCCATACTAGTGTGGGTTTCATGAGGGTAAAGACTGGATCTGATTTGTATTAACTAAATCCTCAGCACTAATCATTGTCTAGCTCATAGTAGACAGGAATTTTTTTGCGGGGGGGTATGAGAGACTCTAGGAAGTATCTTGGAACATGCTGCAGATAAAAGGTGAGTTACCTCAAAGTAGAATAAAATAGGTAGAAACTTCAAGTCATTATATCTTTCTACAGAATAATTATTAGGTCAAAGGAATGGAAGGGCCTTATAAAAATGTTTCTTTGTACTTTCAGAAAAGTTTTACTGCCCTAAACTCCGTGGACTTAAAAGCAGATTTTAAAATGAATTTATTATCATTTTTATACCAATGCAGTGGACCATGGCGGCTCCTTGTCAGTTTAACCCACATCACAGAGCATTAGAATCAAGAGGCATCCTAGGAGTCCTGTAGTCCAGTCCCCTAATTTTAAAGATGAAGGAACTTAAGACCCAAAGAGAAAATTGACTTGCGAGGGTCACACAAATACAAAGGTGGGCCATAACCAGTATCTCCTGGCTCCTATGCATATTTTATTTCCACTGCATTCATTGTTTTTTTTGTTTGTCCTTGCTAACCAACCCTAAATGAGTACATGCCCTTTTCTCCTGCAATAATCCTTCTCCAGTAATTAGCTTTGCATGTCTTTCCCTCCAGGTTTTGCCAGCAGGTTTTTATTAAGCACCCACTTTGTGTCCTGTGCACTATGAAAGCTCTAAAATGAGTGGACTGCCACCCCTAGGCCTGGAGTTTACTGTAATGAACATTTATATAGTACACCTGGAGAGCTTATACATGACAATATATGTTAAATTTTGGGTTACAGGACAGGTTTTCAGTTGTGTGGTGTCCTGGAGCTGGTTCTAGTGGCTTTGTGCACCTCTCTTCCCAATCACACAGTCAGAGATGTTATATTGGTAGCTTGAAGTCTGCCATGGTGAGGGTTACTGACACACACTACCTGTCAGGACTTTTCCCTGCCAGCCCTCCCAAGAGCCAGCACACCACTCAGAGAAAGGAGTAGTGTAGGTTATGATTATCTACTGAAGGCTCCACTGAGACAGAAGGGATGGGAGGCTTACATGAGCAAAGGCAGGGGTAGTAATGAGTCTGGAGTGGGTGATGGGGTGGGGGAGCGGAGTGAAAGGGCAGTAAAGAGAAAGGATTACATTGGATTTGGGTCAGGAGGTAATAGGACATATGGTGTAGCCTTTTGAAGATTTTGAATCAGATGAGTTTGGACAGAAAGGAAACCTTTGAGCAGAAGTGATTAAAGGAAAAGTTTTCAACAATTAACATGCCTGGCCCTGGCTGGTGTGACTAAGTGGATTGAGCCCAGGCCTGCAAACCAAGCGGTCACCAGTTCGGTTCCCAGTCAGGGCACGGACCTGGGTGGCAGGCCAGGTCCCCAGTGTGGGGTGTGCAAGAGACAGCCACACATTGATGTTTCTCTCCCTCTCTTTCTCCTTCCCTTCTCCTCTGTCTGGAAATAAATAAATAAAATCTTAAAAAAAATTTAACATGACTGCTTACATAAAACATGAATAGCTGCTACCTGTGAAGATAGTTCAGTAACCAACCAATGTGTGAGGTGGTGATGGACATGACACAAGAGGAATATATCTGGGAAGTGTTTCAAGGAAATTAGTATGACTGAGACATAGAGTAATTTAAGGAAAATTCTAAAGATTTGACGTCTTTGAGCCTGGAGGACTGAAGGAATGTTGCCCCACCGTCAGAAATAAGAAAGTTGGGAAGGGTTTGGTGGAGAGGATGGTGTGTTATTGAGTGGTGGGTGGCACTGAGTTATAGGTGAGGATGGGACTCTCGGTTGAAGACCTGAGGACAAAGGAAGGATGCAGTTAGGGGCATATATGAGAGCCGTCAGTGTGGAGCTGATTATTAAAACAATGGTGGAGTCCTCCTTGAGAGGAGAGCAGAGTACTGGCAAAGGCAGAAGCTTAGAAAGGCCTGACATAGTGTAAGTAGTAGGAGGTGGCAAAAGGACGTTATAGAAGAGAGATCGTAGAGGTCAGGGATAAAGGGAGAAAATGGTGTAGAATGTCAAGAGGGACTAAGTCCTTATAGGATGAGACCAGTAGAGTCAAATGGCCACAAAGATGGAAGAGTGGAATCAAAGGAGCTAATGATAAGAATCTAAAAAATATATTCCTGTGATTAGAAAGAGATCATTAATGTTTTTAGAACAATTTTAGTAAAATGAGTGGGGGAAGAAACATTGTAGTAAACCGGGTGCTGAGGTCAAGGTAGCAGATGCGTACCACTTATTCAGTCATTTGGGCTATGAAAGGAAGCGATTAGTATCTTATTTATACGAGCTGTTAAGAACAAGTAAATGTTTTGTCCAAGATAGCGGACTGTCAGTGCCACTGTGGTGTGATGAAATAGGAATTCTCATCAAGTATTGATAGAAGTGTAAATGTACTCGGCCTTTCTGGAAAACAGCTTGTTATATATACTAAGAATCTTAAAAGCGTTCATATCTTTTAATCATCATATCCTTTAGCTCTCAACCACCAGGATTATGTATAAGAAAATAATCAGGAATGCCATCAGAGATTTATGTAGAAAACTGTTCACTGAAACATTATTTGTAACAGTGAAAATGGGAGACAAATCCAGCTGTAGGGAATAATTAAATTCAGGTTATATCTGTGTTGGATGTCATATAGCTATCAAAAGTATTTTTAATTAGTATCCAGGAAAAGTGTGACATAAGGTATAGTACTTATTATGTGATTATAAAAAATGTGTAGGTTGTGTATAAGCATAGGAAAAAGTCTGGGAAGAAATATACCAAGTTGTTATTCCTGGAGAGTATGCTTATGGGTACTTTTATTTGTTTATTATTTTTAGCTTCCAAATTTTTTGTAGTAGGCAGGTGTTAACTTTTATAATTTCAAATTTTGTTTTGTTTTAAGAATGGGAAAACAACATTTGGCATGGAAAGGAAGGGTCTAGAGGTTGTGAGAAAAGTTTGGTACAACATTCCTTAGCAAGAGGGATCACAGGTGAAAGGGTTCAGTTGTGCAGAGTGAAGGACTGGTGTTCTGAGCCTGCAGGGAGGGATGAGAAAACAGCTGGAGCAATAGGGATATTGCTGTTCCCTATCACCAATAGGGATATTGGTGATCTGTTTCTGTCACAAAGCCGATTTAGGTCAATAGCTAAGGCCAAGAGAGTTTCAAGTAGCCCCTGTTGGGCATGTGCGGGAATGCCAATGGGGGAAAAATGATCACCAAGGAGTGGCCCTATCTCACTGAAGAGTGGCCACCAGGTACATAGAATTGCAAGACTTTTTTCCATAGAGTTTCCCGTACAACTTAAAAGCCGGACAGATGCCAAAGATTTATTTATAAATCCGTTTTTTCAACTCTAGAAGATCTTTCCCATAAAACCAATGTTATAAATGGTGCTTAGGGTTCTAGCTAGTCCACAAAAACTCTGTCAATCCGTCTTGCCAATTTTTTCCTTTTTCTTTTCCTTGCCTTTCCTTTCCTTTTTTTATTTCTTGACAATTTTTACTCCCAACTAGTTTTCACATATGTTAGGTTCTCTCCGTTAGGACTTACAGTTATCCATTTTCTTCCTTTCTTTTTTAATATTGACAGTAATATGTCTTTATTAAGAATTAAGTAAGTTGGGGCTTCCCGCCAAGATGGAAACGTAGGTAGACACACTGTGCCTCCTTGCACAACCAAAAGAAGGACAACAACAATTTAAAAACAAAAAACAACCATAACTGACAGAAAATCGAACTGTGTGGAAGTCTGACAATCAAGGAGATAAAGAAGAAACATTCATGCAGACCAGTAGGAGGGGTGGAGATGGGCAGCTGGGGCTGAGAGGACTCACAACAAGGTGGCGGCTGGTGGGGACCAGGGCAGGCAGTGCAAACGCTTGCAGACCCGGTGGCCCCACATTCTCGCATAGATAAACTGGGAGGAATGGCAGGGAAGCGCAACCCTGGGCTCCAGCTCGGGGAAATAAAGCCTCAAACCTCTGATTGAAAACGCCCGTGGGAATTGAGGCGGCAGTGGGAGAAACTACCAGCCTCACAGGAGAGTTCATTGGAGAGACCCACAGGGGCCTAGAGCGTACACAAGCCCACCCACTTGGGAACCAGCACCAGAGGGGCCCAATCGGATTGTGGGTAGCGGAGGGAGTGACTGAAATCCGGCAGAAAGTGAAGCAGGCACCATTGCTTCCTCTCGCCCCCTCCCCCACATACAGCATCACAGTGCAGCAGCCAGCATTACCCCGCCCTGGTGAACACCTAAGGCTCCGCCCCTTTATGTAACAGGTGCACCAAGACCAAAAAAAAAAACAACAAAAAAAAAGGCCCAAATGAAAGAACAGATCAAAACTCCAGAAATAATTCAACTAAGCAATAAAGACACAGCCATCCTATCAGATGCACAGTTCAAAACACTGGTTAATCAGGATGCTCACACAATTGGTTGAATTTGGGCACAAATTAGATGAAAAAATGAAGGCTATGCTAAGAGAAACAAAGGAAAATGTACAGGGAACCAATAGTGTTGGGAAGGATACTGGGACGCAAATCAATAGTGTGGACCAGAAGGAAGAAAGAAACATCCAACCAGAAAAGAATGAAGAAACAAGAATTCGGAAAAATGAGGAGAGGCTTAGGAACCTCCAGGACATCTTGAAATGTTCCAGCATCCGAATTATAGAGGTGCCAGAAGGAGAAGAGAAAGAACAAAAAGTTGAAAACTTACTTGAGCAAATAATGAAGGAGAACTTCCCTAATCTGGCAAAGAAAATAGACTTCCATGAAGTCCGGGAAGCTCAGAGAGTCCCAAAGCTGGACCCAAGGAGGAACACACCAAGGCACATCATAATTACATTAGCCAAGATGAAACAGAAGGAGAGAATCTTAGAAGCAGCAAGAGAAAAGAACACAGTTACCTACAAAGGAGTTCCCAGAGAATATCAGTTGATTTCTCAAAAGAAACCTTACAGGCAAGAAGGGGCTGGCAAGAAGTATTCCAAGTCATGAAAGGCAAGGGCCTACATCCAAGATTACTGTATCCAGCAAAGCTCTCATTTAGAATGGAAGGGCAGATAAAGTGCTTCTCAGATAAGGTCAAGTTCAAGGAGTTCATCATCACCAATCCTTTATTATATGAAATGTTAAAGGGATTTATCTAAGAAAAAGGAGATTAAAAAATAGGAACAGTAAAAATGACAGCAAACTCACAGTTATTAGCAACCACACCTAAAACAAAAACAAAAGCAAACAACTAGAACAGGAACAGAACCACAGAAATGGAGATCACATGAAGAGTTATCAACAGGGGAATGGCAGGGGGAGAGAGGGGGGAAAGGTACAGAGAATAAGTAGCATAAATGGTAGGTAGAAAATTGACAGGGAGGCTAAGAATAGTATAGGAAATGCAGAAGCCAAAGAACTTACATGTATGACCCATGGACATGAACTATAGAGGGGCGGATTTGGGAGGGAGGGGGTGGGCAGGATGGAGTTGAGTGAAGGGGGGAAATGGGACAACTGTAATAGCATAATCAATAAATATATTAAAATTTTTAAAGTTCATGAAATTGCTATTTGTAATCTTTAAAACTGCACTGAAGTCTTAATTTTGTTGTGTCGCACTAAAGGAACAGCAGGATGGTTATACAATGTTCTTTTTCATTCAGTTTTGTGACTCTAAAGTACTTGCAAATTCTTAAGACTACCTTTACCACCAGATTAGATCAGTAAGTGTAATAACCAATTTCCTCATAAGTAATTCAGTGTATGTTTTTATATCATATTCACTTACACTTAAGAATTAAAGCAGCCCTGGCTGGTGTGGCTCAGTGGATTGAGCAATGGCCTGCGGACCAAAAGGTCTCCAGTTCAATTCCCGGTCAGGGCACAGGTCCCCAGTTGCAGGTGTGAGACAGGCAACCGATTGATTATCTCTCACACATCATGTTTGTCTCCCTCTCTTTCTCCCCCCTTTCTCCTCTCTCGAAAAATAAATAAATGAAATTCTTTTTTAAATGTCACTATAAAGATCTGTTAAAAAAATTTAAAGCAAGTGTATTACTCTGATGGAAATACGGAAAATCTCATGAAGTATACAAGGATAATATTGAAGCCAAACGGAAAATATCCTATTCTTCTTATTTTTTAATGTTTCCTTTCATAATCATCTGCATGATAAATTAGAAAACCCATGAAGTTGCCCACAGATCAGATATGTATTTTCAGTTCCTCAGAAGCACCTGATATCTGTAGCTAATTTATACCCAATTATTAAATGTCATTTCAGCAAAACCAAAATGAACCCTACAAGTTCCTATAAACAAAAGCTTCCAATGGACTAAGGACAGACAATAATTCATGTAGTCATTCAAGGGATTATGGCTGTTCCTTAAGGAATGCCAGTTCAAATCTGACATTTTGGTCAACACCAAAAGTAATCATTTAATAACAATTTATATGTAATTATCTTTAAATTCTTTATCAGCATAACATGAAAACAGTCTTTCCACAAGCAAAAAATGTGGAAACATTAAAAAAAATGGGTCATTTTTTAATGTAACTGATAAGATTTTATAAGCTACTCTCGGAAACTGGATGTTGCTAGAGAGAATCCCTTCATTTCGTGGCTTTTCTGCATCCACTGGACTGGACCAGTTCTTCTGTGTGTGGTCCTAAGAGCTCATCAAAACATAGGTCATGCTATATAGGTAGTAAAAAGCGGGCTAGAAGATAAAAGGCTGACTTGCACCATCCTCCTTTCTGACGGTATGCTAGAATATCTGCATTCATGATGGTCGCAGGGTCGTATCCTGGCCCACTCATCATTGGTCTACTCATATACCTCCAAACATGAAACGCCATGTGGAGGGACATACCGAGACCCAGTGTAAGCCACTGCTGCACAAAGAAACATCATACAGAAGAAAGCATGGGTGAGTTATTCCAGAAGTACAGGAGGATTCGGGGTGTTAAACTGGTCTATAGGGTTACTGTAATCAGTCTTCAGCTCATCAGATGATGCCAGACGATGAAGAAGATGATCGTAGCAGTGAACGCCAGCGCCAGCATATAGCAGAAGGCCGTGAACATGAACACCATGGCTGGGGAGGAGAGCAGGGAGCAGGGCAGGGCCCTCTGGGAAAGCCCAGCTATCCATTTCCTTCACAAACCTCATTTGCATACAGTGTAGTGACACCATCTAAAGTGAGGTTCCATATTCCTGTCTTCCCACTCCTGCTGCCTTTACCCCTTCTCCCCCCACCTCAGGCCTGGCTTGCATTCTGCACTCAGATTTATCTTCCAGAAATACCATTGCTCTTTTTGTTTTCCTGCTCAAAACTGCTTTGCCTGTTTCCCAAATCATTTGGGGGGAAGAGCAGGCAAAAGGCTTCTCCTTGGGGGGCGGTGGGGGGAGCGTGGATAGCCACAATACCAGACGCAGAGTGAGCTGGGCCAGTGTCATCACTTACATTCTGAGCCCTCGAACGCCAGCTTGGACCTCAGTAACGGGGCAGAGTTAGGCGTGTGAGTGATGGCAGGCTGGCAGGCAGATCCAGAAGTCTGCGTCACATACAGGAGCAGGACAAATCAGATTTGAAGCCACATAGATCAGTTCCTTGTCACAACAGTAGCAGCAAGCCATTCTGGTCTGATTACTGACAAAGCTCAAAGCAAGTTAATATTACAGGTTTATTCATTTGTTTTGCTGTGGTCAGTCCTTTGTGCAGTACAGCTTTGCTTCTAATGTGGAAACTAAATCAATGTTTCTCTAATCTAAATGAGCTCTGGGTGGAAATAAGAGCTCCCACTTACTTAAATGACAGACTTACCCTAATTTAATCATTCTTTCTACTAGGTCAATTAGAGTAGCTATAAACATTTGACATGCAATTCGCTGTAATTATAAAACACAGTACTGATGAGACAGTTATGTATATGAACTATGCTATACTCAGGATAGGCATACATGTAGCTTTTTTTCCTCCAGAGAATTAAAATTGACTGGTTCACAAAAGGAACTTTCCAAGTGCCTTCCTCAGACCTGCCCTTTCCTATTACTGCAAACGTTTTAGGACTGGAAATATCCTATTTCAATTCTAAAAGGACTAATAGGCATTTGTGGACTCTCATGAGTACTGTGTAAGTATTTAGATTAGAAAATCTTGCCATGGGACATGAAAAAGGAACATCATTGCCCCAGAAATAAGCTTCTCCCAGTGGAGGTCATGGTAGCAGCTGCTGGCCTTCTGGAAAACTCGGAAAAGAGAATGAGGAGGTTGGGCAAACAGTCTCACCACTGAGGCAGGATCAGGTCTGTGGACTCTGGTCACTCACTGGGAGGTAATTAGGCAGTGGCTGTTTCCCCCACGAGGGGCAGCCAGCTGCTGTGGAGGAGGGATGTGAACTAAAGCCTTGTCTGCAGGGGGATGGAGAGGCAAGGCAACTGTAGAGCAGCGCACACTGTGTGTCGTAAGGACTGGCTAGTATATTGGAGACTGACAGCTGGGCATACTCCACAGGGATGCCAAACTTTCAGTGCAGCGAGTTAAAAATAACTGACACACAGAAGTTAGAAGTAAAGCTGAGCTTCTTGTCAGTAAGTTAACTGTTGAAAAGGCATTTATTTTGGGCCCAACTGGAGATGTTGTATTAAGCCCTTCTGCACTCTGGGCATTCACGAAGCTCATGTTCAATGCGAACTCTAGCTGGTTGTGTTGAAGAGTGGTGATCCTCAAACATAGCCGCACCTTAGAATCACTGCGAGAATCTTTTCAAAGAATATTTAGGTCTGGGTCCTAGACCCAGAAATTGGGATTTCATTGGTCTGGCATGGTGCTGTGCTTCTCTTCTCTTCTCTTCTCTTCTCTTCTCTTCTCTTCTCTTCTCTTCTCTTCTCTTCTCTTCTCTTCTCTTCTCTTCTCTTCTCTTCTCTTTTCCTTTCTTTTCTTCTCTCTTCTCTTCTCTTTTCTCTTCTCTTCTCTTTTCTTTTCTTTTCTTTTCTTAGTGTTCTGGTGATTCCCATTGGCAGAGTTTGAAATCCAGTTTTCTAGAGCAGTGTTTCTCAAACTTTAGTGTGCATAGGCATCACTTGGAGGGTGTAAAGACATTTTTCTAGACCCCACCTCAGAAGGTTCTGAAGGTTTGGTGTGGGGGTCTGAGAATTTGTATTTCTCTGATGCTCCCAGCTAAGGCTAACTAGCACTGTGCTAGACTTTAGAGATGTGGTATTGGTTTCCATGTGTCTGGCACACAGTAAGTACTCAGCAACTGTTGAGTAAATATGGGTGACTTTTTGATTCTCAAAATTTAATGTTCATTTGGATATCTCATTAAAAATGTTGTAGGTCTGGAGTGGGAGCTGAAAGTCTGCATTTCTAAAAAGCTCCCAGGTAATATCAACCATGCTGGAGAATAGCAAGGTGTGACAAGGTATAAACTATTATGTGTAGTTTTCTCATTTCCACCAGGGTACGCTTGTCAGATGATCTTCACCTGCACATCTTTGGTCGACCCTGGATTGGGCACACTTGCTACTATACCCCACTCCTTTTTCTTTCCCATTGCATGAGCATACTGGAGTGCAAGCGAGTGACATTTTTATAGCAATAACATCAAATCTCTCTGATTTTTAATAGTAACTATCAAGTAAATATATAATATTTATAAAATATGTATAAAGTAAAAACCAGTATATAATTAATAATACCCAAGTACCCATGTTTTAAAAATATTTTTATTTTGGAATAATTTTAATGTACAGAAAGCTTGCAAAGATAGCACAGAGTTCTGTGTAGGTCTCACCCAGTTTCCCCTAATGTTAAGATCTTACACAACCACAATACATTTGTCAAACCAAGAAGTTACCATTAGCACATTACTGTTAGCTAAGGCCAGACTGTTTGGTTCTCACCAGCTACTCTGCTGTCCATTTTCTGTTCCAGGGTTCGATCCAGGCCACCACATTGCACTTAGTTGTCATGTCTCCTCGGTCTCTTCTGGTCTGTGACAATTTCACATGCTTTGATTTTTATTATCTTGGTAGTTTTGAAGAGTACTGGCCAAATATTTTGTAGGATGTCTCTCAATTTGGGTTGGTTTGATGCTTTCTCATGATGCGACTAGGATTATGGGTTTGGGGAACATGTTTTATGACTGGTGATTTTGGCCACTTTGTTTCTTTCCTGTGAAGTCACTATTTTTTTCCTTTCCATACTCTGTTCTTGGGAAGTAGGTCACTAGGTCTGACCCATACTCAAGGGGGAAAGAATCCAGGAGGGAAGATTATCTACATATATTTGCGATTTCTCTTTAAGGAGGATTTGTCCCTCCTCCTTCATTTATTCATTCATCTAGTTATTATTTATATCAGTATGGGCTCATATATATTATGCTTTGAGTTATAATCTGTTACTGCATTATTTATTATGTTCCTCAAATTATTCCATTGTAGGCTCTATCAGATCAGCTCCTTTGTCCCTTTACATGCCCCCACCCTTTTGTTTTTTGAACACTTTTTTTCTTTCTGGTGCTACAGGATATTCCATATTCATCTTCTATTTTCTCTGCTGCATCTTAGAATCAGCTATTTTTCTCCAAGGAGCTCCACTTCCTCTTTTTGGATAATGGTATTTAGAAACCAAGATCTGGGCATTGAGTGTGTGTATTGCTCCTGATGTGTCACTGAATCCAGGCCCACCCAGTGGGTGGAACTGCGAAGTACATATATGTATACTAAGCCATGTGTACACAAATAATTATGTCTATATCTGTCCATCTGTCATATCTTTATATATTTATAAATACATAAACAACATATAAGTATGTAAGGCAAAAATAGTCCATGCAGTGTTCTGACTCTGATCCAGCACCACAGGGTTTATTCTGGCTTTCCACGCCTGCTTTTGGAACTCCTTTCTCTGACAGTGAGAAAGCTGGCGCTCGTTATCTGCCATGTGGCTTTGGTTTTGTTTGTCCTCACTCAGAGACATGCTTATTGATTTTAGAGAGCGGGGAAGTGAGAGGGAGAGAAACATCGATCAGTTGCGTCTTGAACATGTCTCCACTGGGAACCAAACCCACAACCCAGGACGTGCCTTGACCGGAAGTCGAACTCGCTACCTTTTGGTTTACAGGATGATGCACCCAACCAGCTAAGCCACTCCAGCCAGGGCAACCATTTGTTTACTTACTTGTTCAGCCCTATTATAGTTGTAAAGTAATTTTAGAATTGTTTACCCATGCTCATGTAAAAAACAAAACAAAACAAAACAAATTTGCCAATTAGAGTACAGTATTTATGTATGGTTCTTTTTGTTTTTAGTCTTACAGTTTCTAGTCAAAACAATGTTTTCCAAAGTTACTTAGGTCAGCTTCTTTTGTCCCCCACCTTAAAGGTTATGAGGTTAGATTGTGTCATATATTTCTAATACAGTTAGATACATTTGTCACATTCTGCATTCCATCCTGAGATTTCTCCAACATCCTGGTTGATATTTTTATTTATTTGTTTACTTATTTTTTTAGAGAGAAAGGAAGAGAGGGAGAGAAGCATCAATGTGTGGTTGCCTCTCGCATGCCCCTACTGGGGTTCTGGCCTGCAAGCCAGGCATGTGCCCTGACTGGGAATTGACCTGGTGACCCTTTGGTTTGCAGGCCGGCACTCAGTCCACTGAGCCACACCAGCCAGGACCCTGGTTTATATTTTTAAATTTGCATGTAGTAAAGCTCTTAGTGATGTACAATTTTATGACCTTTGACAAATGTCAGTTTTTTAAGCAAATCATTAGCAAACTTCATAGCTAGAAACATACTTGCAACACACCTGACAACTGATCTTGGCAAAGATTAGGAAACACTGACTTAGATAATTTTTTAAAAGCCTCTTTGTTATCTAGCATTCGTTGAACCTTCATTTATCATCACTGATTCACAGAGATTGGTCATGTCCCAAGTCACATCACTGATGCTTATCTCCAGGAAGTTCTTGAAAGATTCTGAGACAAAAGGTGTCCCCACCTCTCTGCACTGTCCATCATGAATTTGGAAGTACTTTTTAGGGAAGGGAAGGGACAACAGGGTGAAAACCAGTACTCGAACCAGCCTCATCCCACCTGACCTAGCTAGAGCTGTGAGGCTTCATCTCGACTTCCTGCTTAGGGCCCTGGGGATGCAGAGCTGTCAGCCAGGGACAGCCTGCAAGTTCAACCAGAGGGCTAGAGAGCTCTTTTCCTTTTCATTTGTATGTTTGTTTTCAATTGCGGTCCACCAGAAAACGGGACATGTTTGGCTTGCATGTCTGGGGCAAAATATTCTGTCTCTTTGAGATAGAAAAAGAAGATCTTAATAATGATACTAAAACTTTTATGCTTTTTTTTTGTAATAGCAAAATAAAAACTGAGCTCACATCAAGTACTTCATTTTTTTAGTTATGCCAGTTTTTTAAAATTATTTTTTATGTTAGTCTGTTATTTCTAATGCGTATAATAACACCATATTTATGTATGTTTTAATCAGCATGTATACCTTAAGGAGTTAAAAATTATTGGCATCCAGTATGAAGTTGCAGTAAGAAAAAGTTGGGAGATATTTTATGATCTAGATAAACAACTCATGCCTTCAAGTCCCTACCCCCACCTCCATCTCAGGTACCTCTATAATCTCAAATCCTACTTTCTTCACATTGTTCACTGTGTTCCACAACCTGGCTAGGGCCCTTGCACTTACTCTTGTTCCTGTTTGGACTATCTAACTATATTTTTTCTCTCTAGCACATAGTATCTAACTATATATTTTTTCTCAGTAGAATGTAGGTTCTGCTGGCATAGATTTTTATCTGTTTTTGTGTATTGTCTGGAACAATGCCTGATACATGATAGGTACTCAATTATCACTTGTTAAGAATCTGCAAACATGCATTTGTGTGACTGATAGTAAGTAGGTATAAATGTTAGCATTTTTACTTTATTATTACCTAAATTTCTATCCTTCTCCACTGTCTGTTCTGTTCCATTCTCCTAAATTGCCTCTGTTCTAATTAAGAGGGATGGGGAAGGGCAGCCACCAAAGGAAATAATTGTTGGTTCTGTTTCTGTTTCTTATTTAGAGAGCAGAGTTCTTCTAGCTCACTGCCAGTTGCCCTCATTCCTTTCTGTCTCATTGCCTGCCAGAAAAGAATGGGACAGGATGGTGTGAGATGGGGCCTCATGGTCTCATGAAACCATTGCTTCTCTGGGGAAGATGAAAAAGTCCTGGAGATGGATAGTGATGACAGTGAATTGTGCTGATGGTGGTACAGTGTGAATGTACTTAATGTCACAGAACTGTACACTTAAAAATGGTTAAGATGGGCCCTGGCTGGTGTGGCTCAGTGGATTGAATGCCAGCCTGAGAATCAAAAGGTTGCTGGTTCAATTCCCAGTCAGGGCACATGCCTGGGTTGTGGGCCAGGTCCCCGGTTGGGGTGTGTGAGAGGCAGCCAATTGATGGATGTGTCTCTCGCATGCTAATGTTTCTCTCCCTCTCTTTCTCCCTCCCTTCCCCTCTCTAAAATAAATTAAATCTTTTTTTTAAAAAAATGGTTGAAAGGGTAAATTTTGTGTTATGTATATTTTACCACAATTTGTTTTAAAAACACAATGATTCTCAAAGTGTAGTTTCAAACTAGAAGTAGCAGTTTCACCTAGAAACTTGTTAGAAATGCAAATTCCCAACCTCTACCTTCAAATTACTGATTCTGAAACTGGAGGTAGTATGTCCAGTGTTTTAATAAGCCATTCAAGTGGTTCTCATGCACACTGAAGTTTGAGACCACACAACTAAATAATTTTGTTTTAATCCTGAGAGCCATAAAAAAACTTTTGAAATGCTTCATAGAATATTCTCATGCCCTGGTAACTGCATAATTATCTTGGTCAGAAAAAGTGTTCTGGAGATATTTTGAAGATTAATGTTTTAAGTAGTGTTTCAAAAAAAAACCCGTACAGTTTCAAGCACCTTGCCAAGTGCTGTAACATTTGTTTTTCCATTTAATCTTTACATCAGTCCTGGTGAAGTAAATACTACGTGAACCACATTTGAAATGAGGAAACAAGCCCAGCTCAACTGTAGTGTTTACTTGCTTCCACTAAGTGGCACTGATGGTGTGGTTACCGAAACCCAGGCAAAACTTTCTGGGAATACAAACCTAGAAAACTGGAATAAATGAGGCCTCTTAAAAATAAATAAATAAATAAATAAATAAATAAATAAATAAATAAATAAATAGAAATCAGACTGCAGGTAACCACAAATCTTTACACAAATAGAGGTTCTGACTTGTGATATGTTAGAATAAGGATTTCTGAAACTCTACTCCCATATAAAAGTAGTGAAAATACTGCCAGAAATACTTAAAATCAATTTTTGCAGATCTCTAGAAAATAACCAGAGGCTTGTGACAATCTTACTAGCATTTTTCCAAGAAAAAGCACTTAATTATGGTAAGAACAGCAAGCCTTGTGCAGTTTTAACTGATTCCTATTTCCTCTCAGCTTCGCAGTAGCTTTGAAGACTAATCACTCCTACAATCACAGGAGCCGTGGGAACCAGCAGCCTAGAAGGCAGAATGGACTTGCAGTGGCCCTAAACCCCCGGCCCCAGAGAACTGTTACTGTTTGACCTGTCTAGCAGTTCCCTGGAAACCTCTATACTCACAGGCCTTTTTTCTTTTCTTCTTGTCTTCTTCCTCCTCTCCTCTCCTTTCTCTTCCCCTGTTCTTTTTTCTTCTCTTTCCTTTTCTTATTTTTACCTGACTCAGAGCTAATTCAGTGCCAGTAGTTCCCCTGTCCCAGAAACCCCACCCTGGAGCATGGCCCAGCACAAACACAGTCCTTCAGCAAGGGCTGGCAAACCTGTTGGCGGAACGCAACTAAAGAAGTCTCTGTCCAGTTATGGGCTGACCACCAAGTCAACACAGAACATAGACTTACGTGGCAAAACACAGCAACACAAGGGAATAAAGGGAATATAGAACAGTGAAATAGAATGTAGTCAAAAATAAACCCTCACATATTTGGTCAGTTGATTTTCTGTACGTGCCCAAAAAATCCAACAGGGGAAAGAATAGTCTTTTCAACAAATGATCCTGGGAGAACTGGATATTGACATGCAAAAGACTGCAGTTGGATCCTTTCCACATACAGTGTACCAATATTAACTCAAAACGAATCACAGTCCTAAAAGTTAAACTGTAACATTCTTAGCAGATAGGAGTAAACCTTTGTGACCTTACGTATGACACCAAAGCTCAAGCAACAAAAGATAAAATGGGTAAATTGCACTTCATCAAAATTAAAAATTTCTTATTTAAAGGACCTCATCAAGATAGTGAAAAGACAACCCGTGAAATGGGAGGAAATACATGCAGTTATATATGAGATAAGCAGCTTGTATCTAGAATATAGGAAGAACTCTTACAACTCAGTAATAAAGACAACCAGTTAGGAAATGAGCAAAGGAGCTGAAAGAACATTTTTCCAGAGAAGATACACAAATAGCTAATACGCATATGAAAGATCCTCATCATCATTACTCAGTAGAGAAGTACAAATCAAGACCACAATGAGATACCACTTCACACCTGCTAGAATGGTTTTAATTTAAAAAATAAATAAAAGCAAGTGTGGGCCAGGATACAAGAAATTGTAACCCACATACATTGCTGATGGAAATGTAAAATGCTGCAGCCACTTAGAAAATGGTCTTGCAGCTCCTCAGATGATCAATCGTAGAGTTACCACATGACCCAGCACTTTCCCCTCATAGTATATGCCCTAAAGTAGTGAAAATAGATGTACACAAATGTCCATATCAGCACTCTTCATAGTATCCAAAAAGTGGAAACTACATAAATGTCCATTGACTAATATTTAAAGAAATTCTGGGATATCTTTGCAATGGAATAAAATCTATCGATAAAAAAAATTAAGTATTGCTAAAATGCTACAAGATGGATGAACCTCGATAACTTGCTAGGTGAGCCCTGGCTGAGAAGCTCAGTTAGAGCATCCAATACGCCAAGGTTACAGGTTCCATCCCTGGTCAGAGCACATAAAGAATCAACCAATGAAAGCATGAATGGGTGGAAGAACACGTTGGTGTCTCTTCTGTCTCTCCCTTCCTCCCTCTCTCTCAAAAACAATGAAGAACAAAAAAACTATTTCTGCACAAGAACAGACACGTACCAATGGAACAGAATAGAGAGCCCAGAAGTGAACCCAAGTCTCTACAGACAGTTAATTCTCAACAAAGGGGGCAGAAACACAAAATGGAGTAAAATTAGCCTCTTCAACAAATGATGCTGGGAGAGCTGAACGGCTACATGCAATAAAATGAAATTCGATCACCAACTTCATACACAAAAATAAACGCAAGATGGATAAAAGACTTAAATATAAGTCGCGACACCATAAAAGTCCTAGAGAAGAACATAAGCAGGAAAATCTCAGATATTCCACACAGCACTATTTTCACCAATATGTCCCCAAGAGCCAGGGACATAAAGGAGAGAATAAAGAAATGGGACCTCATCAAAATAAGAAGCTTCTGCACTGCTAAAGAAAATAGCATTAAGATGAAAAGAGAACCAACCATATGGAAAAACATATTTGTCAGTGATAACTCAGACAAGGGTTTGATCTCCAAAATATATAAAGAAGTCACACAACTCCACTCTGGGAAGATAAACAACCCAATTACAAAATGGACAAAGGACTTGAACAGACAATTCTCCAAGGAGGAATACAAAGGGCCCAGAGACATATGAAAAGGTGCTCAGCATCACCAGTCATCAGAGAGGTGCAAATTAAAACCACAATGAGATACCACTTCACAGAGGTGAGAATCGCCATCTTAAACAAATCAACAAACAAGTGCTGGCAAGGTTGTGGAGAAAAGGGAACCCCAGTGCACTGTTGGTGGGAATGCAGACTGGTGCGGCCAGTGTGGAAAACAGTATGGAATTTCCTCAGAAAACTAAAAATGGATCTGCCTTTTGACCCAGCAATTCCACTGCTGGGATTATACCCTAAGAATTCTGAAACAGCAATTCAAAAGAACCTATGCACCCCAATGTTCATAGCAGCACAATTTACAATAGCCAAGTGTTGGAAGCAACCTAAGTGCCCATCAGTAAATGCATTAATGGATCAAAAAACCAAGGTACATTTACACAATGGAATACTATGCAGCAGAGAGAAAGGAGCTCCTACCCTTCTCAGCAGCATGGATGGATACGGAGAGCATTATGCTAAGTGAAATAAGCCAGGTGGTGAAAGACAAATACCATATGATCTCACCTATAAGTGGAACCTAATCAACAAAAACAAGCAAGCAAAATATAACTAGAGACATTGAAATTAAGAACAAACTGACAGTAACCAGAGGGGAGGTGGGAGGGGACAATGGAGGGAAAAGGGTTTTCAGGAACAACTATAAAGGACACATGAACAAAACCAAAGGGGGGTAGGATCAAGGGTGGGAAGTGGGGATGGCTGGGGTTGGGGGGAGTGGTGGGAGGGAAATGAAGACCATTGTACTTGAACAAGTTTTTACACATTTTTTTTAATATATTGATTATTCTATTATAGTTGTCCCATTCTCCCCCCTTTGTCCATGGGTCATACATATACGCTCTTTGGCTTCTACATTTCCTATACTATTCTTACCCTCCCCCTGTCTATTTTCTACCTACCATTTCTGCTACATATTCTCTACCTTTCCCCCTCCCCCTCCCCCACTGATAAACCTCCATGTGATCTCTATTTCTGTGAGTCTGTTCCTGCTCTAGTTGTTTGCTTAGTTTTGGGGGTTTTGTTTGTTTGTTTGTTTTTAGGTTTGGTTATTAATAACTGTGAGTTTGTTGTCATTTTACTGTTCATAGTTTCGATCTTTTTCTTAGATAAGTCCCTTTAACATTTTATATAATAAGGGCTGGGTGATGATGAACTCCTTTAACTTGACCTTATCTGAGAAGCACTTTATCTGCCCTTCCATTCTAAATCATAGCTTTGCTGGATACAGTAATCTTGGATGTAGGTTCTTGCCTTTCATGACTTTGAATACTTCTTTCCAGCCCCTTCTTGCCTGTAAGGTTTCTTTTGAGAACTCAGTTGATAGTCTTATGGGAACTCCTTTGTAGGTAACAGTCTCCTTTTCTCTTGCTGCTTTTAAGATTCTCTCCTTATCTTTAATCTTGGCTAATGTAATTTTAATGTGCCTTGGTGTGTTCCTCCTTGGGTCCAACTTATTGAGACTCTCTGAGCTTCCTGGACTTCCTGAAAGTCTATATCCTTTGCCTGATTGGAGGAGTTCTCCTTCATTATTTGTTCAAATAAGTTTTTAATTTCTTGTTCTTCCTTTTCACCTTCTGGTACCCCTATGATTCAGATGTTGGAATGTTTAAAGATGTCCTCCTGGAGGTTCCTAAGCCTCTCCTCATTTTTTTGAATCTTATTTCTTCATTCTGTTCTGGTTGAATGTTTCTTCTTCTGCTTCAAACCATCGATTTGAGTCCTGGTTTCCTTCCCTTCACTGTTGGTTCCCTATAGATTTTTCTTTATTTCACATAATGCAACCTTCATTGCTACCTGGGTCTTTTTTATGCTGCTGAAGTACCCAGTGAGTTCCTGGAGCATCCTGATAACCAGTGTTTTGAACTGTGCATCTGATAGTTTGGCTATCTCTTTGTTGCTTAATTGTATTTTTTCTGGAGCTTTAAACTGTTCTTTCATTTGGGCCTTTTTTTTTTTCTTTCTTTTTGTCTTGGCACACCTGTTATGTAGTAAGGGGCAGAGCCTCAGGTGTTCACCAGGGTGGGGCAACCCTCCTCACTACCTTGTGACTCTGTATGTGGGGGAAGGGTCCGAGAGGGCACAGTGCCGCTTGCTCTGCTCTCTGCCAGTTTTCAATCACTTCTCCCGCTACCAACAAGCAAATTGGGCCCTTCTGGTACTAATTCCCGGGTGGGTGGGCTTGTGTACATTCTAGGCCCCTGTGGGTCTCTCCAACGACCTCTCCTCTGAGGCTGGGAGTTTCTCCTGCTGCCGCCTCAACCCCCACAGGTGTTTTCAGTCAGAGGCTTGGAGACTTCCTTTACCTGTGCTTGAGCCCTGGGTTGCTTGGTCTGTCTTGCTCCCTAGATGTTCCTCCCAGTTTCTGCATGCAAATATGGGACCACCCAGTCTGCACGCCCCTGCCTCACCCAGGTCCTCCAGGAGCTGCCTTGCGGCGAATCCTCTCTGCCCGGCTGCCCGGCTCCGCCCCTCCTACCAGTCTGCATCAATGCTTCTTTAATTCCTTGGTTGTTGGACTTCCATACAGTTCGATTTTCTGTCAGTTCTGGTTGTTTTTGTTTTTCAGTTTGTTGTTTCCTTCTTTTGGTTGTACAAGGAAGCACGGTGTGTCTACCTATGCCTCCATCTTGGCCGGAAGTCCTACATTTGTTTTAAGAATACATCTATTTCCAAGCTTTGTTCACTGGAAAGACTTGAAAACAACTGGGGACAAACCCAGTAACAATGACCTTCCTTCCTTAAGGCATCTCTAAAAACATTTCCTTTTTAAAAGAACCAGAGCACCTTGTAGGCAGAAAGCATCAAAATGAGTCTGGAACATTTTGTCAGGAAGTAGGAGAATTCTCAGTCATCGCTGAGTACATGCTGAAAAAGGACTTGGGAGCCCAGTTAGAAGAGTTCCTAGTGACTTATGATGGGAGCATCTGAGCATCAAAAAGAAAAATAACTGAAATGGAGTGGACCACATCACATGTTAACATACAAGAGTTCCTTTTGATCCATTTAAACAAAAGGTCACCCATGCAGGTTGCAAGAAAACCAATTCATTTAATTTGAAAACTGGCCAAAGGAAAAAAATCAAGCATTTCCCTCACATTTCCTGTATAACTTTTACCTTAGGATAATCAAATAGTTAATGCGGAAAAGAATTTCCCTTATGAATCAATAGATCTAGCTAAAAACATCAGATGAAAGGTTGATGGGGAACTTTATAAGAGGTAAGTCAGACTGATTATCATCTGCTCTACTCTTAACATCGCAGAGGCAAAATCAATGTATGTCTCTTATGGCAACTCAGTAAGAAATACACAATATCACTTATGACATAGTGCTAAAAAATTCTAACTTGAATTTGATCAAATCTCAAACATTTGTTTGCAACATAAAGGGTAGTTAGAAGAATATGTTAAGCAACACTATGGACATGCAATCAACAAAATCTTCAGTGAGGGAAAGTCTGTAGAACAGATGACCTAGTTTCTTCAACAAATCACACAAGAAAAGGAGGGGGGCAAGCAGGGAGACCTACACAGGGCGCATCAACCATATTCAGTGTATGCACCTATTCAGAATAAAGCAACTAAAAAAATTTTGAACCCATTCAGGAAACTGAATTATTTGATGATAATGGGATGATAAATTATTTTTTGTAATACAAATGGTATTTTAGATAGAATTTTGAAAAGGTACTGTTTTGAGATACATACTGAATTATGTACAGAAGAACTAATACGATGTTTGGGATTTGCTTTAAAATAACCCAGTAGGGAATAAGGAGCAGGTAGGGTTTAGATGAAACTATTTATTGGCCGTGTATTGATAATAGTTGAAACTGGGTGATAAGTATATGGAGGTTTGTAATACTACTCTCTATAGGTGCTTAGAATTTAGATTTTAAAAATTAGCCATGGCTGGTGTAGCCCAGTGGAATGAGTGTGGCTGCGAACCACAGGGTCACCTGTTCGATTTCCAGTCAGGGCACATGCCTGGGTTGCGGGCGGGGTTCCCAGTAGCAGGTGCGCAAGAGGCACTCACACACTGATGTTTCTCCCCCTCTCTTTGTCCTTCCCTTCTCCTCTCTCTAAAAATAAATAAAATGTTTTAGAAAAAAATAACAACCTAGGCCCTGGCCTGGAAGTTCAGTTGGTTAGAGCATCATCTGGATACACCAAGGTTGTAGGTTTGATCCCCAGTCAGGGGACATGCAACAGTCAACCAATGAGTGTATAAATAAGTGGGACAAAAAGTCAGCGTTTCCCTTTCTGTAAGATCAATAAATAAAAAAAACCTGTATATTTATATATAATAATATAGTTTTATATATTTAAATATGTTTGTGTAGTTTTAAAATTACACACAATTCATGACTGCATCCAAAGTTGATTTTTAATTGGAGAATTATGGCCTGAAAGGAACAGATTTTCTGGAACCCCTTGCAATTGCAGCTTCCTGCCCATAGTTGACAAGAATAGTATTGACAACTTGATGTTTTGGTGTATCATGTTTGGGAGTTTGCTGATCTTTACCTAAACAGCTGGGTGCCATAATACATAGTGTTTCCACCGGAACCATTATTCTTATGATAAGACATGTGAGACGTACTTTTTATAAAACTTACAGCTGATAAAATGTTGTAAATTCCTAACTTTCTAGTCGGCAACACGTATATTTTAAAACAACACCAAGCTTAGCACCTCTAAATATAGTGCATGTAACTTACAAATAAAGTAGTATATTCATTTTCTTTTTTTAAAACATTTTATTTATATACTCTTTAGGGAGAGGAGAAGGGAGGGAGAAAAAGAGGGAGAGAAACATCAATGCACAAGAGATACATTGATTGATTGCCTCTTGCACACCCCCAACTGGGGAACCTGGGCTGAAACCCAAGCATATGCCCTGTCTGGAAATTGAACCTGCGACCTTTTGGTTTGCAGGCTGGCACTTAATCTTCTGAGCCACACCAGCCAGGTCTATATTCATTTCCTACATGAGTTGATTTTGTTAAATGTATACCTTGTGGGCATGCTCATTTTGAGACAACAGATTTTCTTTCTCTGAAACATTTTTCTCTCTTTTCTAGGAAATTATTTTAGGTTGTGTGAAAGAGATGCTTTCTCATTTCTAAGGCTTACCAGAAACTCTGATTTGAAGAGAATGAATAGATTTTGCACCAAACCACAGGAAAGTCCAAAAGCTCCATCCCGTAAGTTTTTATTATTATCTTTTCTAATCATGGACTAGGCAGCTCCCAAAGAGGACAGTTGGAATCAAAAGAACATAAGGGACAGGCGGTGACAGGGGTACTACATCATCCTGTCATGTAGTTCAGGCTTCCCATTGTACTGACACTGGCTGTGCCCACAGGTAGCAACGATTTCTTCATTTTCCTCATTTGTCACGTTTATTTCTTGCCTCAAAGATTGGACTGTCACTTTTTGTAGGAGAGAGAATAGATGCACCAAAGGAAATCGTAGTTTAGAAATAATTTAAGGAACCCCAAAGGTAACTAAATCAAGAAATGATGTTTTGGGTAAAATATAATCTGGGCTAAGCTCTAGGTTGGGCATGAACGTCAGCACGTTTAGTCCTGTCCCTGACTCAGACCTTTCTCATTGCCACCACTGTAGGAGGAAGGAGCATAATTAATGAACTGTCAGGTCCTAAGAACTGTTTGCTTGTTGCCTCTTCACGAGAGTACACTTGAGCCAAGCAGGTCTTGGTGAGTGGAAAGGAGCCATCCTCAAAGAATATTTTTATCAACAGCTTAAAAATGTTTATATCCTTTGTGGTATTTCACTGCTGGGCATCTATCCTAAGGAATAATCCCTACATACAGGCAAAGTTTTGAGTGTAAAGATGTTTCCATTTTTTATATATAAGAAAATGAGAAAAAATCTAAATGTCAGCTAACCTGGGAATGATTAACTACATACGCCAGATCTACTTGATGAGAGTACGCAGCGTTGGGAATGGCGCAGACACATACCGTGCGCTAGCATGGACACTGTGACAGAGCTACTGGACACAGCAGGACACAACATTTTAGGTTGTGTATGTGCACAAGCACGATCCAGCTATAACTTACACATACATACATGCTTATGGGGTAAGTTATGAAACACACCAAAATTAAAATATAGGGATTATGCTATGACAAGAGAATTAGAGATGGTTTTTATCTTTTTCTTTTTTTTTCACATCTTTCCTTTCTGAATCGTCTGTAATGGGTATATGGTACTTAAAATGAGAAGGGAAAAATACTATAGTGAGAGCTGTGTCAAGTGCTAGAAGTTTAAGTAAAACAACAGTAGTGCCATTTCTATCTTCTAAACCTCTTTTCTTGCCTTTGGTCCTTGCGTTTTTTCCTGTTGACTTTCCTGTTCTTTTGCTGTTAACTTCTGATTACATGAAAGGAACAGCATAAACCAAGGCGGGAGGTGGGGTGAGTGTGACACGTAGGTAACAGTCACGGAGAAGGTCTGTCCGCAGGAGAGGTGGAGGCAGTACACAGAATTTGGGTGGGATTATCTCCAAGGTCCCTTCTACCTTGACATTCTGTGATTCCCTAAATTTTCCTGCTCCTTACCTTCAGTGACTTCCCCTTTTAGTCTGTGGTTTTGTACGTTTCTTCTTTATCTGCCTCTTCAGCCACTCCTTTTTCCTCTGCTGCCTCTTTCTCCTGAACCCTGTCTGGGTCTTTCCCGAGGCTCAGCCCTTAGCCTTCTCTTCTTTTTCACGTGTACTGATGATTATCTCCACTCAGGCTCATTAATGAAACCTACTCAGATGGTATATATTTAGACCCAGTAGTTCTAAAATGGCACAAATAACATTTTTTGGTTGGTAAATTTGAGAGTCATAATCTCACATAAGTAAGGTATCTTGTCTTGTTTTACTTATAGACACTTACAGACACCGAGTGCCATTACACAAACCTACAGATTGGGAGAGGAAGATCCTGATATGGTCAGGTCGCTTCAAAAAGGAAGATGAAATCCCAGAGACTGTCTCGTGAGTGCTGTACTTAGGGTTGTAAGCAGCTTTTATTTCTCACTGATTTGTTTTAAAGGAAAAGCAATTCCTCTGAGTCTATTTAAAAACTTAACCAAATTTTTAAAAAGTTTTCACATTTTCCCAATGTCTCCTCTTTATCAAGCATCTGGAATAAAACCAGTGCTGGGAGGTCAGTATCTTACCATTGCTGTGTTGTGTAGTGCCCAGGGAACAGCAGATACTCTGAAGTCTGCTGATCAGATTTCTTCTCCTAGCTACAGAAATGTGGCTAAGCAGTGATGTTCACTCTTTGTAGTTTGTTTTAATCTGGTGTATCAGTTACCAGTGACAATAACCATATTCTATGCAATTCACTCAAGTGTTCAGACATTGGCATAAAAGTATTTCCTGGATCTCTGGGATGCAGGAAAGAGTACCTTCTGTCACCAACTTCCTTAACCCAGCCTGGCTGGGATCTTGGGACTCTTACAGAGTCTCTCGATGATGAGTATATGTTCCTCTAACCCAGGGTTTCTCACCCTCAGCACTCTTGACATTTTGAGCCAGATAATTTTTGTTGTTGGGGGCTGTCTTGTGCATTATAGTATGTTTAGTAGCATCCCTGGCCTCTTCACTCCTGTATATGCCAGTGGCACTCATAAATGACAATCAAAAATGTCTCCAGAATGTCCCCTGAGGGGACAAAAATCACTCCCAGTTGAGAACCACTGCTTCACTGATGGGTATGCATCTTGGCCAACAGAAATTCTGAGAAATAGATGCCATCTCCCCAGTGGGGCATCGTCGTCCTCAGAGATGGGGACTTGGGACAAATCTCCTAGTCATTCTCTTCTCGCAAGAAAACTACTCCTGCACCTTCTGGTTTCTGGTTTCAAGTCATGTTCACAGAAGATGTGGGTTCATTCAGGGTATGTTTGCCAGAAAGATGCGTGGTATTTGCCCTCTGTGTACAACACCTTCAAAAAAGAGTTCTTCTGCTTCTGCACGTCAAATTAAATAGCACATTATTTTAACAGGAAAAATTATTTCAGCGGGAAAGCCCTACTCCATCTTTGCTCAAGTGACAATACTCTTGTGGGAAACTTGAGTGACGTCAACAGTTTGTCCCAATTTCCTCATGAAAGTCCCAGCAGAATACGAGCTGGTATATACCCGTGGACCTAATAGGTACTATATAGATTTTGCAGTGGAACACCTTCGGTTGGCCCCAGATCTGTAGGTGGTTCCCAGATCCCCTCTTGCCCAAAGTACCACCTAGTGAGTTACCCTAGAAGGCCTTTTTCTAAGCCTGGGCAACCATTTTTCTTTATGCTCATAGTTTCGAACAGGCGCTACTTAACTTGCCCATTGTGATTACTCTCTATAGAATGGAGGGCAACATCATGGCCTTATTTATGTGCATTTTACTATTTTTTTAAAGATTTTATTTACTAATTTTTAGAGAAAGGGGAAGGGAGGGAGAGAAACATCAATGTGTGAGAATCATCAATTGGTTGCCTCTCACACGCCCCCAACTGGGGACTGAACCTGAAACCCAGGCATGTGCCCTGACCGGGAATTGAACCAGCAACCATTTGTTTTGCGGGACGACACCCAGCCTACTGAGCCATACCAGTTAGGGCTTTTTAAATGTTTCCTCAAAAGTAAACTATATCACTTTTCATGAGGATCACAGTACCAGTTCATATAAAATATTCTCAACATGGGTAGTTAGTTTGTGGTTGGGGGGATCTTAGATGCTCTTAATAGAGCAACTCACCATCCTTAGCAGTTGTCCCTGGTTTCTCCCACCTGCAGGCCTGGCTTCAGTGCCTGCAGTGCTCCGTGTACATTGCTGCTTCAGTGGGTCCCAGCTCTTACATCACAGTATATATGCTTTTGGGGTGCTCCTCCCACTACCTGCTGCGTCCCAGATCCTGTGCTTCCTTCCAAGCACTTTTAAAGCACTTTTTGTTGATTTAAAATGTAATATGTGTTAAAATGGGGGCAGGGGGAGTACTTAGCACTCCAGTCCCATCATCTAGAGATAATCATTTCCTATTTATAACCCACTGAGTAGCCCAGTTCTCTATCCTGTGCCCACTAGGACTCTACATGCCCCGCCCTGAAGCTCTACCAAACACTCAAGAAATAGAGCTTCAACCCACTGCCCATCTGCAGAGTCATCAGGGTGGAAGGGCCTTCTCTTCAGACTTTTTGTTTTAAAGATTTTATTTTTAGAGAGAGGAAGGGAGGGAGAAGGAGAGGGAAACATTGATGTGTGGTTGTATCTCCTGTGCTCCCTACTGGGGACCTGACCTGCAACCCAGGCATGTGCCCTGACTGGGCATTTGAACCAGTGACCCTTTGGTTCACAGGCCAGCATTCAATCCACTCAAGCCACACCAGCCAGGACTCTTCAGACCTTTTCTTGTTTGGCCTCTCAGTTTTCCCACAAGAATGATAATGTAACCTTAACCCTTAACTTTCCGTTAAGGCACATGGATCTGTATTCAGTGGACAGGTTAGAAGAGGCACTTGCCGAAGAGCTAAAATTCAGTCACTCAATTTTACCAAAACATTAGTTAAAAGATAAACATTAAGGGAGTATTGCATAAAGGGTCTTTATACTGTTCCAGATATTTTCAAATCTTCTCCTGATTCAAGGCAGAGAACAGAAAAGTTGGGTATAAAAAGCACATTAACTCTCTCCTGTGTGTGTTTTCTTTTGACCTGTGCTTTGTGTTGAAACTTATGAGGCTCGTTGCAATATCTGTTGATGGGATATTATTCAGAGAATCATTATATCACAGAATATTTTCTTGAGAACCTCATGGAGAAACAGCTACTGGTTCCACTTTTAGCTGTGGCTACTGATGGGAGACCTGCGAGCCAAAGCCAGGGCCCGCCATGGCAAGCGCAGATTAACACGTGCCGCCTTTTTGGGGGGGACTTTGTTCCTGGTTTCACTTTCTGTCTTCACGCTTTCTCCTTTCTGTTCTACTTCAAATTTGTGCGATCTTACTGTATTTTATATACAAATATAAAGTGAGTTGTGGAAATGCTCCATTGTCACTAAAGTCCTACAAGATCTCCAGGCCTCACCTCCTTTCTTACATTTACAGGCACCACTCCACTTCTGATTTGTGGTACAGAGCTTTATATCCTGCTGGCAACCTCAGAAAGTGAACTTTCTCTCCTGATCTCATTGTGTGTTAGGTTTGACATGCTCCATGCTGCAAAGAACAAGGTCCGGGTGAAGATCAGCTATGTGATGATGGCCCTGACAGTGGCAGGATGCATCTTGATGGTTATCGAGGGCAAGAAGGTGAGAGTGGACTTCCTCTCTCTCTCTGTTTTCCACAAGAGGCAATCAGGGATTGACCCTCGTATTTATCCTCTGAGAAGAGGAGGCTACTTCCCTACACAAGAAATTACAAGACACAAAGTAAGATACAGTCGGGACAAACCTAGGATATCACGTCTGGGGATAAACAGCAAATCCTAATGTTGGCAAAGAGAAGGACTAAATTTTGTGCAAGTAAAAAGTATTCAGTTATCCACAGAGTTCATAAATGTTACGAAATAAGAAATATGACACTGACAAATTTAACAATAGCTCTGTGCGTGTCTGGGAAGCACCGTCAGTACATGGGCTTGTTTATCCTCCTCCTAACTGCCTTAATCCTGGTGAGGGGTCTTACCACGATCTTTGCTTTGAGCTCAGCCAAGCTGGGCCATACGTCTAAAGACCATAGCTCCTCAGCGGTACACAGGAATTCAAGTCCAGAAATCATGGTATTAACATGGATAATTATTAATAACTATCACTAAATGACCTGTCTGCCAAGTATTGTACTTTGCTGTTATCTCATTTGAACCTCACAACACTGCAAGGTAGGTACTATTATTAGGACCTTATTTATAGCTGAGGAAACATAGCTGAGGAAGCTTTAGTACCTTGTCCAAGGTCATGCACCTCCCTAAAGGCAGAGCCACAGTTTGAACCTCAACCTAATTGAGGTGATAGTAAAATTGCTCCCACTGACTGAGTGCTTATGTATTGCAGGCAGTTAAACTCATTTAATTACCACAATTACCCTAAGAACCTAAGAGGTAGGTTCTCTTATTATGTGTTTTATAAAAGAAGAATGTGAAGCTTGAAAGATGTTAAATAGCCCTGGCTGGTGTGGCTCCATGAATTGAGTGCCGGCCTGTGAAACAAAGGGTTGCCTGTTAGATTCCCAGTCTAGGGTACATGCCTGGTTTCCAGCCAGGTCCCCCCAGTACGGGGTGCATGAGAGGCAACCACACATTGCTATTTCCCTCTCTTTCTTCCTCTCTTCCCTCTCTAAAAGTAAATAAATAAAATCTTTTAAAAAAGACGTTAAATAGCCTTGGTTGGTGTAGCTCAGTGGATTGAGCATGGGCCTGCGAGTGGAGGGGTCACTGGTTCGATTCCTAGTCAGGGCACGTGCCTCGGTTGCGGGCCAGGTCCCTGGTTGGGAGCGCATGAGAGGTAACCACACACTGATGTTTCTCTTCCTCTCTTTCTCCCTCCCTTCCCCTCTCTATGAAAATAAATAAATTAAAATCTTTAAAAAAAAATAAAAAAAGATGTTAAATAGTTTCCTCAAAGTCACATAGCTAATAAGCACCAAGATAAAAATTGAGAGCCAAGTTTGCAAGTTATCAAACTTCATACTGTACCATCTTGTGCTTAAAATGTAGTTACTTTTATATGCAGCAGCAATGGTCAGACATTTATTTATTTATTTTGTAGAAGATTTGGTTATTTTTAGAGACTGGGGAAGGGAGGGAGAAACAGATGGAGAGAAACAGCGATGTAAGAGAAACGTCGATAGGTTGCTTCTCTTATGCAGCCTGACCAGGGACTGAACCCGCAACCGAGGCCGTGTGCCCTGGCCCAGGACTGAACTGGCAGCCTGTGTTTTGCAGGACAGCGCTCAACCAACTGAGCCACACTGGTCAGGACCAGACCTTTATTTTAATACCATGTATCACAGCTTCCCTTTGGAAAGATATGTCTTGTATCTATTATCATATTTAAAAGGGTTTTCTCCCAGCCCGGTGATAACTGACCTCCTTATCCCAAGAGTCTAAAGTAAAAGGAAATGAACTTCCAGCTCTTCTTAGAGCCTCGGAATGGAAGATACTAGGATCTCCTCTCGCCTTATCCAAGGGTATATAGACTGTGTTCTTTAAAGATTTTTATTTATTTATTTTTAGAGAAAAGGGAAGGGAGGGAGAGAAACATCAATTGGTTGCCTCTTGCACACCTTCAGCTGGGCATGTGCCCTAACCAGGAATCAAACTGGCAACCTTTCATAGCCAACCCACTGAGCCATACCAGTCAGGGCTACACTGTGCTCTTTAGAGTGCTTCTCTCCCGTTTTGTATCATAAAAATGTAGTATTTGCTTTTTATGGAACTATTTCTAAAAAATTGGTAGATGCCACTGGAATGGAAAACTTTTGAACTTAATGTGAATCAGAAGACAGAAATTAGCCACTCTGTGTTTTGTGCTCCCCCCCATTTATCATGCACAGTGTCCTCCCCTCCCATACCTAATTCTTTACATATGACATTACATGGATATAAGAAAATACTACCTTCTAGGGTGATAGTGTCACTTGTTTGGTATAAAAATTTTGAAAGCGGTATATTAATATAAGTTTCACAGGGAGGGAAGCAAGGGAAGAGGATGGGTGCCTCTCCCCCACCGCTGTTTGCTCTCAAAGGATGGAATAGTAGGATATATGTCGCTAGAAGTCATCAATGGTAGTAGTTGGTGAAGTCTGGGATCCCCAAAGCTGAATGTTTTGGGTAAAAAAAGGAGTAAGGTGCTAAAAGAGTGTGAAAGTTTACAATGATTTGGAGGAAAAATGGTAGCAACAAAGAAAAGCAAAAGGAGAGAAAAGGGGATAAAAATGGAAATGAGAAGGTATTTAATATTGAAGGCAGGAAAAAGGGAAAGAGAGGCTAGAAGATTGAACGAATGAGGCCAGAAGGAAGAGCAGTGCTTGAATGGGGGGCCTCTACTGTACTGGGAGGCATTAGAGGAGGAAGTCACCCGGAGGCAACCGCGGGCCGAGCGCGCAGCAGGCCCATCCGGGCCTGTGCTGCTCTGGGTACCCTGCTGACATCAGTGCAAGGTCATGACATCACTCCCAAATGGGCATAAATAATTGTTCAAATTGCTTCATTTTAGGCTGCCAAAAGACACGAATCTTTAACAAGCCTGAACTTAGAAAAGAAAGCTCGTCTGAGAGAGGAAGCAGCTATGAAGGCCAAAACAGAGTAGCAGAGGTATCCATGTTGGCCGGAGTTTGAAAATCCAGAAATAATGTTTCCATAACAAGCCTGTATTAAAAAGAATGTGGTATGAGGATCCACTTCGTGAAAGTATGGTTGGTACAAACATACCATTTCCCTGTTTTGCTCTAGAGGTACAAATAAATTTTCTTAAAGAACTGACTTGTCTCATTTCATGGCTTCGATGCAGGTTAAATTCAGTTTTTCAGACTTTTGATAAAATGAAAGAATGAAAAATGAGACAACTTATTTTGACTTTAACTCTCCCTTAAAATCTGGTACCGTATCCCATTTGACTCCCATTACCAGAGTGACTTCTCCGCAGAAGCCAAACTGGCTTCTTTTTCTGCACCTCTCTCTCCTTTGTGTTCATTCTGGAGACATTCTAAGAAAGGCCAGCCGAGTACACTGCCCAAGTGCATTTAGAGAGCTTCTTCTCAGAGCCCTGGCAAGCATTCCAACCACACTTTGCCATTTTGGCGTGTGTTGGCAGGCGGAGGTGTCCCGGCAAGGTGAGGGGAGTGATCTGGCCACAAGTTTCTGAGGACTTTGAAATCCCAGCCGTGTGGTGTTGCCTGGGGCCAGCACGGTCACCTGTTCTGCTCCATGGCTTCGAATTCCCAATTGGTCCTTCTCCTGCTGCCTTTACACTAAATTCAGTTATGAAAATCTATCAAATGCATTTTCTCATTAGTGTTGAAAGATAAGTATTTGTACCTTTGGGATGCCAAGTTGTCTCATATTTAGGTATGGGTGCTGGTTTCTATTTTAAGTATTTCACTTATTTTCTCACAAGTAAAAATGGATGACAAGTCCTCATAGCCACATCAACCTGCTGGGTCTCCTAAGAGGGTTATAACAGATTAAAAAGCAGTATATGCAGCTGTTTGGGAACTTGGTTTAATGAAATACTCAGTAAAATGTAATACACCAATCTACCTATAGCTTTATACTCTATCTGATGTTAACGATGTTTATTTATAAAAAATACAAAAATTGACCATAACTTTTTTAGATACCAAATTCTTTGATTTTTATCACTTGAAAATTATAAAAAAGCATAACTTCTCATACATTTTAGCAGATTAGTTTTTCATGATTATTTTGGAACACTTACATCTTACCTAAACCAATGTTACAAATATGGGTAAATTTTAATATAATTCTTTCAAAAATAAGTAATCTGCCCTAGCTGGTGTGGCTCAGTGGATTAAGCACCAGACTGCGAACTGGGGGAGTCGCTGGTTTGGTTCCCAGTCAGGGCACTTGCCTGGGTTGCAGGCCAGGTCCCCAGTGTGGGGCGTGTGAGAGGCAGCCACACATTAGTGTTTCTCTCCCTCTATTTCTCACTCTCTTCCCTCTCTCTAAAGATAAATAAAATCTTTTTAAAAAATAAGTAAACTTTCTTCATAGAGCAATACCATTATTAACTTCTAAAGTAGCATTTTAAAGTGTTGTATCTTATTTATTATAAAAATGTTTCATTAAACCAAAGCACACAGATGTTACAGTGCAGCAAGAATTTACACAGTCATTTCTCATTTTGTGTCCTTGTATACAGTAACTTACAGTGGCTAGCTCTTTATGGGTTAAATAGAAATTTCTTGGCCAGAGTTAGATAGGCCTGCCCCTATCTAATCCCATTTCTCCCAGTACCCTCTCATACTAACTTCTTAGCAGTCATACTCTACTAATAACTCTAATGTCTTATGTGCCTCAGAACTAGTCAAGCAAATCAGACATAATGAGCACTAGTATAAGACACTATAGAATACAAAAGAAGACAGGTTTGCTCTTGATACTTTCAATTGTTGTACTATTATCTTTTGCTTAATTTCTAGATTTTTTTCCTCATGTCTCTATAGGTACCGGGCAGAAACCATTTTCTCTTTACGTTTTCTAAAAGCCCTATTGGAATAAAGTTAGTATGTGAGGCTCTACTCAGATACTTTTAATTTTAATCAACAAAAATAATAGTATGGAGAATTGATTCCAAAAATTTAGTGAAAGCAGGCAAAGAATGAAGTGTTGGTGGTATAATTTGTTGTTATTTATCAAACATTACTTGAGTCCATGGTATATACAGAAAGTGAGAATACAAAGATGAATAATATGACATACTTATTGACTCCACGGAGCATATAATACACTGGAAACATGGCCCATAAAAACTATTACAATACAATTGGTAAATTATATATTTTAACTTTACTAACAGAAACTATAGAAAGAGCAAGAACACCTAACTCAGCTGTCAGCTGTGGTTGGAGTCAGGCAGGCAGTGATGGCTCCACAGAGTGGTGATGCCCGAACTAAGTCTGAAGCCTGGGTAGGAGCCTGTGGGTCAGACACATAGTGCAAGAGCAGCCTCCCACTCAGGCATTTAGTTTGCTTGAAAATTATGAGAGAGAGTGCTCAGCCTGACAGGGCATCAAGGGGTCCTTTAGTAAAATGACACTTATCATGTTTTAGACTTTCAGAACAAACCCAACCACCTATTTTTCCCAATCTGCTGGCTTGATTCCATGGACCATTTCACATCCCATCATGTAGGCTTATCACTTAAAAGTGTGTGAGTGGCATCTGACATATATCTTCAATCCACCATCATCACAGACTTATTATGCTTTTACTCATCTGGTCTCCCAAACCAAAAACCTTGGAATTATTCCAAACTCCTTTGTTCCCCTCATTTAATTAATCACTCTGTCTTGTGAATCTTCTAAATATTTCTCAAATGTCTATACAACAATCCTCTAGAATAGTTATTGAGAGGAATAGAATGGGCCATGGCTGGTGTGGCTCAGTGGATGGAGCACCAGCCTGTGAACCAAAGGGTCGCAGGTTGATTCCCAGTCAGGGCATGTGCCTGGGTTGCGGGCCAGCTCCCCAGTAGGGGGCGTGCAAGAGGCAACCACACATTGATGTTTCTCTCCCTCGCTTTCTCCTTCCCTTCCCTTCTCTCTAAAAATAAATAAAATCTTTAAAAAAAGAGAGAGGAATAGAATGGAAATCTGTCTAGGGACAGACAAAAGAGATTAATAACAGACTTCAGGATTAAAAGTCAGAAGCCCTAGGTTCTAGACTTGGTTTTCCAACTGTCTTATTTTGTAAATTTAGGTTCTAGGTCTTAAAATCTTAAATAACCCAGGATAAAGTTAAAAAGAAATTCAAAACCATGCCAAAATTAAAAGAAACCATCTTTTTAAGTATCTTTTACCCAATTTGGCTCTACTACTTGCTTTCTAAAGAGTTTAGTAGTTACTCATCCACAGTTTAATTGTTTTGTCATTTCCTAATGCTGCTGACGCAATGATGTTTTCTGTAGGATGACAAGCTGTTGAGATTACAACATCTGTATGACCTTGTAATTTCTGTACAATCTCTTTAGTCTGAAGATTCCAAATGTAAACCAGGTTATCCTCTGAACCAGACACAATCCACTTTCCACCAGTAACGGAAAAATTGGCAAATATGCAGTATTTCTCATTCTTATGACCAGTGTATGTCTTCAGGCATCTACCCCTACTGTAATCCCATAGTTTAAGAGTATTGTCCAAAGTTGCAATGAGAATATATTTACCATTTGGGGAAAATTTAACAAAAGAGACAGGCGGGTTATCATCATCAACAATTGTTTTTAAACACTGACCTGATGCAGCATCCCAGATTCTACAGACACCATCATAGCTACCAGACACCATCAAGGACCCATTACAATTAAAATGAACAGCAGAAACTGGGTCAGAATGAGCAGACAGAGTCTTGAGACACTTTCCCGTTTTCACCTCCCATATTTTCACACTCTCATCAAAAGATCCTGAAATTATGAGATTGGATGGTGGATTGAAATTACAGCAAAACACATAATTACTGTGTCCCTTAAGCGTTTTCAAGCACTTTCCAGATCTCACATCCCAAATCTTTAGAGTTTTATCATCTGAGGCAGAAACCAGACGAGTGGAATCTGATGACCAGTCAACATCTGATATTTCCAGATTGTGACCATAAAGTGTTTTCTCATATTTTCCATCATAGGCTCCCCAAATTATAATTACTTTATCAGCAGAAGAACTTGCTAGCCATTCTCCACTAGGACTAAACTTAACCGATGATACTGCTTCCGTATGTCCCACGAGAGTGCATCTGAGAGCATAGTTCGGGTTTTCAGACTCTTGTTTGCTGGGATTGGCTGATGAGGTGAGGGCCGACTCTGCTGTGATGTCTGACTCCTTCGTTGCCATGGCTCTGAAGCTCCAAGTCAGTAGGTTGGCTAGGCGTCAGGCCCTGAACCAGGCAGCCCGGTATTTTGGCTTTCTGCCCAGCAAAATGAAGATTAAAGCATCAGACTGAAAAACAAACGGTCTTTAATGATTATAATTTCTGGATCGTCTTTTAACTACGATATACACTGATTCAGCAGCATGGGTTGGACCACCAGTTTTTCCTCACTTCCCCCTGGAAACAAATACTTGAAAAATATTATTAAAAAGGCCTCATGCGTTGTCGGCAAGTAAGGTATTAATGTTGGGTATTTTGCGACTGTATAGAGCCGTCTAAAGCGGCGGGGCGGGGCTGAGCTCTACAGAAACTATTTCTCACCGCCCCTCCCCCCAACTCGGGACATCTTTGAGAACACTGAGCAACCCTACCAGTCTGGCAGACTTAGGGTACTTGAGCATGAATGCATCACCTCTTTAAACAGAAAATTTCATAAGCTAAGAGGAAACCTGCGTAGACGCCGCTACTCGAGGCTCGGACCTGACTGACAGCTGCATCCCGCAGACACAAACGGATCGCCGGGCCGCGTAAATCTAAAACACGGGCTTGACGGCCAGCGCATGCGCAGAGGGAGCACTCCCTCCCAACCTTCTTCCGAGTTGAGGTGACCAATGGGAGAGGCCTTCGAGCGCTTGCATGAATGGAGAAGCCAAGGTTTCCTTCCGGTCTTCCTCGCCCCGGCCTCCCGCAACGCCTTCCACAAGCAGATAAGCACTGCTTGCTTAGCCGAGTGGCTGGGTCGGCTGGACTGTCCCAGATCTGACTGGCTAGCGAGGAAAGCAGTGAATGAATGTATGTAAAAAGTTTTTTTTTCTTTTTGCAAACCGTGTTACAAGAAAGGACTGCATACCTTAGCCGCAGAGTTAAGCCCACATTTGGGACGTGAACCGCCCAGACAGTGTGCATTTCGGAAATGTATCTAAGCCCACTTAGGCGCTATTGACTACGTGTCAGCTCCAGCTTTCCCTAAACGTTTAGGGAAGGGTAAAGTAGTTGTGTTAGGGGCGTTTAAAGGCCAGTGGTTAGAGAGCGTGACACGGTGGTAATCCAGGGGGAGAACGAGCAAACGTTGTTTTAACACTTCCTTATGCTTTGAGCCTCCAAAGAAGATTAAGAAAAGTTCAGATTTGCGTAAGTGCTTAAGTCAGGAAAGGACGAAGTAGTAGGTGGAATGGGGTAAGAAATGTGTGAGGTTACTCGTAATTAGGCTTTAGAGACCTTATGCTAGTTTTAAGAAATGAGTAATGGCCGTGAATGTATTATGTAAACCATACGTGCTTTTCAGTTGTAAGTTACTCTCTTTATACAAAAATAGGTTTACCAAAAACCTGGTAGTGTCTCCATCTTCCAATAAAGAGTGCCCGAGAGAATCAGTGTTGTTTTGAAAGGTTTTCCTAGTAGCAGAGTTGAAGGCAAAAGGCAAATATCCCTCCTGTTTTCTGTCAAGAACTGAAACATTCAGAACAATGGGTTTCCTATCATATTAAGGATAATTGAAAGCGTTGCCCTTTATAAGGCACAACAGCACAATTGGGTCACATATAATACTTTAAGACCCTACTACTTTAGTTTGGAATTTAGACAGGAATCGCACAAATGTTTTAGTCTTAGCTAATGCAAGTTAATGAGATAAACACAATGAGGAGGTTCTGGGAATGAGAAGAGCATCTTTAAAATGGTTTGGAGCTTCCATTTATATGCCTGATGACACTTCTCAGTCCTCGTGGACCACCCCTCTGTAACTTTTCCACTCTAATGTATCCTAAAGTTCAGTTCTGATTAAACTCTGCCTCCTCCCAATTAGCCTCGATTACTGTGATTTTTACTGGGAAGCTTAGACACACTCTAAATTCTGCATCAATTGAAATTATTTCCATTATAATTAATTCATTAGAAGTAAATTTAAAAGCACTTCAGACAACAAAGTGTAGGCTTTGTTTCAAAGAACTTAACTAAATCGGTATTTTTCCAATAATTGTTCTAGGGGAGTAAATAAGGAGAAAATTAGGCAAGGTAAACACAGGACATGAGGGCTTCGATTGGGGTGTTGGTGCTGGAGTCCTTAGCCCACTGGAACTATCTCAAGCATGATGAAAAGGGGTACACAAGCATGTGTTGATAGGAATATCCAGAAAAATAACTTATTTTCCCAGAATTTGACTGAAAAAACTTTCCAGTATTAAAATTCATTTTTAAAGTGTATTTTATTGATTGTGCTATTACAGTTGTCCCATTTTTTTCTCCCCTTTATTTTCCTCTGCCCTGCACCCCCCAACACCAGCATCCCCCCACCCCTTAGATCATGTCCATTGGCTGTACATGTATGTTCCTTGGCTTCTCCATTTCCTACACTATTCTTAACCTCCCCCTGTCTATTTTGTGCCTACCATTTATGCTTCTTATTCCCTGTACATTCCCCCCCCCCCACTGATAACCCTCCCTGTGATCTCTATGTGCTTCTGTTCCTAGTTGTTTGCTTAGTTTTTGTTATTGTTTATTTTAGGTTCAATTGTTGATAGTTGTGAGTTCGTTGTCATTTTACTGTTCATAGTTCGATCTTCCTTTTTTCTAAGGTAAAGTCCCATTAACATTTCATATAATAAGGGCTTGGTGATGATGAACTCCTTGAACTTGACCTTATCTGGGAAGCACTTTATCTGCACTTCCATTCTAAAGGATAGCTTTGCTGGAGATAAGAGTAATCTTGGATGTAGGTCTTTGCCTTTCACAACTTTGAAACTTCTTTCCAGCCCCTTCTTGCCTGTAAGATTTCTTTTGAGAAATCAGCTGACAGTCTTATGGGCACTCCTTTGTAGGTAACTGTCTCCTTTCTCTTGCTGCTTTAAGATTCTCTCCTTATCTTTAATCTTAATGTACTTATGATGTGCCTTGGCGTGTGCTTCCTTGGGTCCAACTTCTTTGGGACTCTCCAAGCTTCCTGGACTTCTTAGAAGTCTCTTTCCTTTGCCAGATTGGGAAAGTTCTCCATTATTTTTTCAAGTAAGTTTTTAATTTCTTGCTCTTTCTCTTCTTCTGGCACCCCTATGATTCGGATGTTGTAATGTTTAAAGATGTCCCGGAGGTTCCTAAGCCTCTCATGTTTTTGAATTCTCATTCCTTCATTCTGTTCTGGTTGAATGTTTATATCTTCCTTCTGCTCCAATTCATTGAGTCCCAGTTTCCTTCCCTTCACTGTTGGTTCCCTGTTTTTATTTCACTTTTCCTTCTATTTTGCAGCCATGTGTTTTGAACTCTGCATCAGATAGGTTGGCTGTCTCTTCATCACTTAGTTGTTTTTGGAGTTTTGATCTGTTCTTCTGGGCCACACTTCTTTGTCTTGGCACACCTGTTACGTTGTAAGTGGTGGAGCCTTAGGTATTCACCAGGGTTGGGCAACCCATGTCACTGTTGTAGTGCTGTATGTGGCAGACGTGTCAGAGAGGGAACAATGCCATTTGTCCAGCTCTCTGCCAGCTTTCAGTCACTTCTGCTACCCACAAGCAAACTGGGCCTTTCTGGTGCTGACTCCCAGGTGGGTGGTTTTGTGTACATTCTAGGACTCTGTGGGTCTCTCCAAGGAACTCTCCTGTGAGGATGGGAATTTCTCCTGCTGCCACAACCCCTCAGGTTTTTTTTAGTCATAAGTTTTGAGGCTTTATTTCCCAGCCCTGGAACCCTAGGTTGCACGGTGTCTCCCTCCCCAGTTGTTCTTCCCGGTTTATGCACCCGCAAATGTGGGATCTCCCAGTCCACCAGCTGCCGCCTTACCATGTGCCCTCTCCTCCCCAGCTACCCGTCTCCACCCCTTTTAGATCTCAATGATGTTTCCTCTATAACTCCTTGGTTGTCAGACTTCCATACAGTTCTATTCTCCAGCAGTTCTGGTGGTGTTTTGTTTTTAAATTGGTTGTCCTTTCGGTTGTGCAAGGAGGCAATGTGTATCTCCCTACGCCTCCATCTTGGCTTGACTGCTTAGTTTTTGTTTTCTCAGGTTCATTTGTTGATAGTTGCGAGTTTATTGTCATTTTCAAGTTCAGTTTTCATCTTTTTCATTCTCTTTTAACATTTCAAATCGGGAATTTTTTGTTTACAAATAGCATCAAGAATTCATGCAAAGAAAATTAAAGTTGTGACTATAATTAAACCATTATTCATTAGTGATGTTCTAATACTAGTATATAGTCCTAATATTTTAGTCCTTGTGAATTAGGACTGAGAATTTCTACTTCCTTGGTGGCAGGGAGCATCAGCAAGAGTGGAGGGTGTAGTAACAAGGAATACTGGTATAGGTAAAAGGAACAGGAACCATAATTATATATTTGCATTTCGGGCTCTGAAGCAAAGTTCCTTACATGGCCCTGTTTTAAAACAATTTCTATTTTTGCTGCTGTTAATCATAACCAAATAGGTGATTTGGAAGTTTCCCTCTCTGTAGAAATCAACTAATTTTTTTTTACATGTCCCATAAAAGTTTTAAAACTGAAAGTGTAATCTGTGATTGAAAGGTTTATTCTCCTAGCCCCGTAGTGAAATTTGTGAATATTCTAAATAGATGCTTCACCACAAGAGGGTCATTTTTTCTTCAGTTGAAAAGGTCTGTTTAATGTCTGTCAGACCTAACCATGGCCTGGGAGTGATTTTTACATCGAAGGGCTTTCTTGAACTGACTTGTTTCATGGTAACTCTGATGACCAAATCCAGTCCTCAAAAATCAAATTTAATACAACTGTGTACATACCCTATTGCCTAAGACCACAAGCAATTTAAACATGAAAATAAACCTGGGCTAAATATGGGGTGGCCAAATAACTAAACTCAGGCTTTCTTAAAGTGAAAGGCACTAATATAATTAACAGGCATTAATTGATCTAAAAATCAAGACTGCCCCCAGCACACCAGTACAGCCACTGCTGACTTCTCAAGACTCCCCTCATAATCACAACTTAATCTTGGAAGGTTCTACACTCTTATATAGTACTTAACACCCCAGCCTGCAGAGATCTCTCCCAAACCTGGTACTGTTCTCTTCCCACTACTGTGGTCTCCTGGGTTTCTATTTTCTCCTTCCCCATCACTCTAAGTAATACTGGGCCCAAGTGGTTTAGGTAAGGAAGTGATCGATATTACGGACACCAGCTGGACTCCACTGGCTTCCTTGGGTTAAGTACCGTAGGTATAGAAAAAGAAATTTAATGAGTAGTTTTATTCTTTGCAAAAACACTCAAAAATCACAGAAATGACCATTTATTTTTTTTTCTAAAACAGTAAGAATTTTTCAAAATGCCACGTGAAATAGGGGCAATCATCATCTAAGCTGGCTACAATAAACCTGCAAACCCAGTAATTGTGTAGAGTGTGGTCTGCAGGAACTCAGGCTCAGAATGTTTTTACGATTTTGTTTTCAGGAAAGAAAAAAAAAACCCTGGTCAGTGGAATCTCTCAAAAATGGTGGTGAAGCAATCATGGAATGAAGAAATATACTGCCTTTCTCCTTCTACTGATCTACCACTTAAATTGGAGGAATGGATAAAGAAAATGTTTCCATGCAATAATACATATATGTAAAAATAAAGAATCCTTAATAACCTAAGGCAACCATCAACTTCCACATCAGTTGGATATAACTGGCCAAAAAGTTTTTAATTCTAGAATATGCTGGAAAGGACTGGTGAGCTATTTTTAGTATAAGACACATATGTCTTAGCTATCCTGTAAAATATACTTTTCTCAGAAGACATAGGTGTTTTGTTTTTTTTTAATGTAATAAACTTCTGCTATGATTGTTTGGTTCTGTAAACTTCAGGTCAAATTATGTCTCGAATTACTACTACATATAAAACACATTTTAAGACAATAGCTTTAAGAGTTATTAACTCTGATTTCAAACAGCATAAAGGAATTCCTTTGAACTTTTTCACTGTACCCTTTACTAATATCACATAGATGCATGTTCCTTCAGTCATTTAGTATTTATTGAAGGTCTACTAGGTCCAAGGCACTCACCCATGGCCTGACAAACCGCAGCTGGGTACAAAGAATTAGAGCCATTCGAAACCAAAGTGTAAGAACACTTTGAAAAAGGACACAGAGTGGTCAAAATGACGAGGTACGCAGAACATACTCAACAACATACATTAAAAGGTGACCTTGACACTCCTTGGGACAATACTGCTTTAGGAGATTGTTAAATTCGCACCCGTGGATGGCACTGCTTTCTAAGGCAAAATTCACTCCAAAGCCTTTCATTCAGTGTCAATACCTTCCACGCTTCTTTGAATGGAAACATGCTTTTGAGTATAGCCATTATTCTACTAAATTCAAAATCGTTTGCATATTTTTAAAAATTTGTTATCTGTTGGATCATATACAATTTTAGCACCATAGAAGGGGAAAGATGTTTGGGCCGAGGATCTACACACCAGAATATGTGGCCTGAAAGCAATGTATACCTGATTTAGCTACTTTAAGGGAGCTGCTGATGGGGAAGACTCAGAAAGAATGGTCCAACAAAACGAAACGCTGGCCTCGCTGTGGCTGCCGTGACTAGTTCTGGGAGTGCCTGGCACAGACCACCACCGCGACGGTGACTTTCTCTGACATAAAACCTGCAGGACTCTTCCCCATCTTTGGACAGACAGTATCTAATGGTTGTGAGCTCAGGCAAAGTCAGTTTTCCCAAGTCTTAATTTTGTCATCTATAACAAAGTAACAATTATCCACCTCAAAGAGCAGTTAGAATAAGTGAAAATAAGTGAAAGCCCTTAGCCAAACACTTGGAACACAACAGAGGCTCAAATAAAGACGCCTTATCTTTATTTGACCTTTAAGAGAACACACTGAAACTTGTCTCCCCTTAGTTGAAAACAGGATGGAACGTCACTACCCTTGATACCTTCTTCTTCCCCCAAACTTCCAGGTACGTTTACGCCCAGTAACAATTTGATGTTTTTAAAATTAGCATTTTTGTTTCATTTTATTTCACATTATAGATATACATTATATATCACTTTCGATAGGAAAAGGTGGCCCCAAATATCTCCTACCTGGTAGATATTTACTCTACTTACTTCACAATAGAATAAAATGGCTTTATTAATTTCAGATGGCAAAAAAATTCAGATTTGAGACTGCCAGGTGCAGGCACACCTATCTCTGCAAATGAGCAAATTTTGGAATGTAGGAGGTAGTATGTAGCTTATAAATAGGAAAAACAATGCCCCTGTCTAGAAGTGGATTCCTTTTCTTCACTGAGTATCATCTTAGATACCACAATTTTCTAATACACATAGAAGGTGGGGCAAAAGTAGGTTTACAGTCATTCATATGGAAAACCATACAATACACAATAAACTGTTTTGTTCACTCACAACTTTAAATCTACTTTTGCCTCCTGCTGTGAGAAAAGCCCCAAGCCCTACAACAGCTATGACCTACCTACCAATATAAAAATGTTCACAAAACTCATCAGCAAGAAAGAAAAATCCTTCAACCCAAGGTAAACCCTTTCATAATGCACCCCCAGATTGTGGAATTAAATAACTAAACTTTATTTAGCACTAGGGAAGTAGATTTCGAAGTTGCCTGTGAATAGCCATGTACTGATACAACAGAGGATTTAGATGACAAAATTCAATTTATAAAATATACTAATTTTTTAAGGCAAAATCAGCAACAATCTGGAATAACTCAAGATTTATTACTGGATAATTATCAATGTTTATATCTGTAACAATAATGATGAAAACAACCCAGAGCCCATTCCGTTTTATCTGGCAGAGAGAAGAAACAAACCTAGGGCACTATAGTTTTCAAAAGCAGTACATCTGTCAAAGGTAGTTTTAAAGAGTCCTAATTACTTAGTGACAAGAACATGAATTAATGTGTTCCATGGAAAACTGTCTCCTAAGTCTCACCATTCTTCACATCTATCATTTTTACCTTTCCCAGTATTTCCCAGTCTAATCGTATTTACCGCCTGTTCCTTCAGATACAAGGTGCCATTACTCCCAAATCCTCTCAATGCTTTTTTTCCCTACCCAAGTTCTCATTGAAAAGAATATACACTGAAATGTTGAGAATAAGAAGGAGGGGCTATCAAGTCACTTTTCCACTCATCAGCATATAAATTATAGGTGTTTTCCTGTGTTGAAGTTAACATGCTTTTGTAATGAGTAATATCTTAGTGATAGGGTATAATCAATAAATTGAAATTAACAGAATCTGCCAGGCACAGAACTAGAAACAGGATTTACAGTTACCTCCTGAAACATCATTTCTATTACCAAAAAAGGTTGCTTTCTCAGTTCCAACTGTTATATGCTGGGATCTAACATTTAGTCAATTTCAATTTTTATATTTAAAAAACACTATTTTATTCTAAAAGAATTTTAGCTCATCACCCAGGAACTTCTAAGACGGAACTTCTAAGACAGGAGCCAAGATAAATTCCTGTTTTAAACAGAAAATAGACCACATTAGTTGAGTGGACTTTGTTTTAATTCATTCATTAAGACACCTGCAATTGCTAGCAAAAATTTCCAACATATGCTATTCTAATGTGGAGGAACAACTCTGTGTGCTTTATATTTTTTCCATTCAAATTGGTTTATCAACATGAACTGAAAAAATTTTAAATTATCCAAAAGAAGGTACATAATTTAAAACATTCTAGAGAAATGACGTTACCAGTAATTTACAATTTTAAAAAACTCAGCCACAAAAAAAGTCAAAGCTAAAAACAAGATTTTTACTATGAATCAGTGCTTCTATTACCCTTCTGGAAGAAGTTATAGTTTAATGTGATGTAAAGGCAACATTGAAAGTTTTTCTTTAAATTAACCACCTAACTTGTCCCTAAAATTACGAAGAATGAAAGTCTTTTACAGGTCAAGTGCAGTCAACTAAAATGTTCTTTCAGCACAAAGCAACACTAGAGAAAAAGTAACAGTTACGCATGAGAGTTGACTAGTTTGCAGTGGCTGCTCCACCAACGACAGACATCAGACGGTATCCATCCAGAGCAGACACAACTACAGGTTAGATGTGAAGACTGCGTCACAGGCTTGGCTGAAATGTCCTTTATCTTTTTACTTTAAATGAAGTGGATTTTTTAAAAGTTTAAATTAGGTCACATAAGTTGACTTCTTAATTGACAACATGTTGAGGTATGATAGCTCTGAATATCCCTAACATTCAGTGCGATTTACCAGAGACGTAGAATAGCTTGTCAAGGGAACTCCCAAAGAGCTAAACTTTGGGGTTATAATGAATTCTAGGAGAGGACAAGATTAAAGAGGATTAAAAGGGTATTCTCTATAACAGAAGTGAGCAACTCTTCCTTCAGAATTCATGTTGAATAGCACATCAACAAATATAAATCTTCTCCTATAGTGTGTCCCAATATTGAATCAAGATGACCAACTAGCACCAAGAAGTCGTATGTTCAGCTGCAGTTCTCTTGGCAATTATGCTTATTTTTTTGTTCCAGTCCAAGCACAAATGTAGATCACTGAAGACAGTACTGGAAGTGCCATTTGCAGGTACAGAGTGCAGTCGTCATTGAATGAGCCAGAAGGTAGAAACTGTTTTTATTTCATGACAAGGGGGAGGGCAACTTCACTGGGCAGTACTAACTAGTAGGAGATAAAATGACATGATTAGGGAAAAATAAAGTTGTAAGAAAAAAAATCACTGCCCTTATTTGGGTTAAATAGGTCATACTGAGAAGATGGTTATTTGTTTAAGGTAAGGATGCTACATTAGAGGGATCATATCTGCAGCACGAATACATTAGAATCATGCTGAACCCAACTAAAAAAAAATTTCCTAAGTAACCTTTGAAAGTATGTGTTATCTGCCAGTCACAGAGGGGGAAGCACCTAAGGGAACTCCAATTTAATGAGGACCTAATCAGGGCCACAAAGCCTGAAACATTTGTTTAAATGCAGAAACAGCCTCTAGTCACACTAGTTAAGTTTGGGGACATTGGTGGGGGAGGGGGGTTATTTTTTACTTTCTTATTGAATTACAGAATATGTTTTAGATTACTAAAGATTCTAGGTCAATCTCCAACCAGTATTAGAATCGAACCACTTCCAAACCCTAAGACACGTAAGACCAAAGAGAAGCAATAGCCACACAAATTACTATGTGCCCCTCTCTCTTCTGCTCTAAGGAAATCTTCAAACCAGTATCACATTTGAGAATCAAGTGTTAATGCTTCAGCATTCCTGGCAACTAGAAAGCACATTCACTGAAGGCTGAAGGTGAGAGAGCAGATGGTTTAACTTTAACATCTGTGAAGAACGGCGCCAATGGAGGAAAGGAAATCATCCAATCTCAGTAAGTATTAATGCAAATTTGGCTAGAGAAAGCCACCAGGTAATCCAAGGGTTCACTGCGGAAGAACTCATGAAAAGTACTCTGATGCGTACACAGTAGGTCTAAACATCTCCCTTGTTTGCAAGTAGTTGTGTGAAATTCGAGATAAAGTTTTAGTCTCATCTTTTTAATGTCAGTATTTTTTCCCACTTAAAAGAGAATGAGGAAGAGCCCTCTTTTTCCCCAACAACAAAAAAAAGAGAGCCACATTAACATGTGCATATTCTCATGACTCTTATAATAATATTTAAGTGCGGATCTCCAAAGCCTAGGGATTTTTCCTTAAGAGAGTGGGCCGTTCTGGTTACCCTTTTCTTAAAAGGGTATTCCACCACAGAGAGCCAGAGGTTTTCCAGATGTGTGTAAGAGAGCAGGTGCGCAAGACAAGCAGATGAGCGCAAACAGTATTATGGAAAACATTTGAGAAGTTAGCTCCATGAGGACTGTGGGCTCCACAAGAGGACTTGACTGGGTAGCCTGGTCTGACACAGGAACATAAAACCAGTGTATTGCTTCAAAGCTGGAACCCTTCCATAGGGGCCTCACACTGCTGGAAGATGTACTGCTGCTGGCTAAGGTCAACCTGGGGAGCAATGCTGCTGTCCTCGTCCTCGGTACCGAAGTAATGCTCAATGAGATCAAAGGCCTTCTGGTAGATCTCTTGGTTTTCATGGCTCTGTAAGAACTCAATTTTATCCAGACCTAGAAGAAAGAATAATAGAAAATCTACTGTTTATCTACAGGAAATTCCAATGCAGCAATGTTTTGCCATATGTCTGCTTCCTTGAGGTAAAGAAGATTCTCTTCTCTATTTATATCTTGTATGTATTTTGTAATAGCATAGACAGTATTGCTTGGAATTATATCTGAGTGCTAGTATTACAAACTGACATCTTAAACCTATATGCAAGCAAAAGCTAGTCCCCAAAAGCAGCAATCAGTCACAGTCACCATATCATCCAGTGCCTAAGGCCAGTAGCAGCAGAGTCCCTACTGGACTGTACCTATGGCCTAATTAATCCTTGGTTCTAATTCTATCTACCTAGGCTCTGACCTATCTAGTATCATTTCAACAAATGTGTAATATCTGTAAATCAGTCAGAATGAGTTTCTACTGCTTAAACTTACAAGTCCAACTAGAACAATTTGCCAACACTTTCCCTGTATTAAATTCAAGCCCTTCTGAACTAGCCTTTGTTTTATTTGCAGGCATGAGCAGTGGAACAGCGACAGCAATACCAGAAATATTAACACTGCTCAAAGGGGAAAAAATACATATTCATATACAAGGGAGGACCCAAAAATGAAATTTATAAAAAAAGTATTTATTCTTGCATGTTTAAACTTCAGTCACCTTCAAAGTACTCTCCATTTGATGCAATACACCTAGAGACATTTTTTCCACTGCTCAAAACAGTTTTTGAACTCGTTGATTTTGATGCCTTTTAGTGCTTCTGCTGTTTTTGTTTCACCTCTGCCACATCAGCAAAATGTTTCCCTTTGAGTTTTTTCATCCAGGGTAACAAAAAAAAAAGTCACTCGGGGGGAGACTGGGTGAATAGGGAGGGTGGGGCATGGGGGGTCATGCCATTCTGGTTAAAAACTGCTGAACACTCAGCGTGGCGTGGGCAGGTGCACTGGTAAATCATTCATCTCAAAGTGGGCAAATGTGTTGAAACACTCTTAGCACTGAAGTCGAACACAATCTCTCACATCTGCTGTTACACTGATACAGATGGGTGGGGCCTTAGAACACTCACCTAGCAGGGGAAACCTGTACTATAAGGGTCCTGCCCTCCAGAAGATAATTCCAATTTTGGGGGGTCCCCCCCATATATATCCATATTAAAATATATATAAATCAAAAAAGTAACAACACTTCTTATCTCTGTGGAGTAAGATCTCTGAATAAAGTACATTTTTATGCCCTGGCTGGTGTAGCTCAGTGGACTGAGCACTGACTAGCCTGTGAACCAAAGGGTCACCAGTTTGATTCCCAGTCAGGGCACATGCCTGGGTTGTGGGCTAGGTCCCCAGTAGGGGGAGCACAAGAGGCAACTACACATTGATGTTTCTCTCCCTCTCTTTCTCCTTCCCTTCCTCTCTCTAAAAATAAATAAAATCTTTAAAAAAATGAAAATTAAAAAGTCAAAAATCACTGGAAAATAATTCTGCATTCCGATCAATTTGAAAAATGAATGTACCCCCCCCACCCCCGCCGGCCATGACCCCTAATTCCAATCTCAAGAACAGACAAACCCCAGAACAGTGATTTTTTAACCCTGTCTATGCATTAAAATCACTTAAAGAACGTAAAAGGTTAAAGTACCAATGGTTAAGTATATAGTTAAGAGTGGTATTAGAAGACTGAGGAAACCAAGTTAATTTTTTAAGATCAAACTCTTAGAAATCTTTTTTAAAAACTGATTTTTGAGAGAGAGAAAAAAAGGAGGGAGAGGGAGAGAAGTAGGGAGGGAGGGAGGGAGGGAAGGAGGGAGGGAGAGGACGGGAGAGAGAGAAACATCAACTTGTTGTTCCCCTTATTTATGCATTCACTGGTTGATTCTTGTATGTGCCCTGACCAGGGATTGAACCTGCAACCTTGGTGTATCAGGATGACACTCTGACGGAGTTACCCAGCCAGGGCTTATTCATCAGAAACCTTTAAAGTCAGAGACTCTTTAGGAACACAGGAACTGCTGGGTGAAATGCATAATCAGAGCTCTCTATCTTAACAGGAGAAAAGTCGTCAGGAATCATCTACGGTAGATGTGGATGTTCCTGAGGCTCAGAGGGACTAGTAAGAATGCAAGAGTACTCGCAAGGAAAAGTGGTCAGGCAACTGGGAGGATCTGAAGAGGAGAGTTCTCGTTTCTCTTTACAATACATATTCTTTTCCAGGTCTGAATACTAAATATTATTTTCGTAAGAGAACAATTTTTTTGTATGTGTTCTCTAGTGACAGATGTGGACAGGAGAGAAAAGCCCAGAGAAAAAGAAAATAATAATTTCAAGACATCCTATTAATACTCTATCTTACCATAAGCTTCTTCAATCAAAGCACAGTAAGGGTTAATGCCAGTGCCGTTTCTTTTGGCTTCTTGTTCTCCAAGCCGCAGGATGTTTTCCAAGCCATTTAGCGCAACCTGTACAATCTTAGAGTCCATGACTGTCAGGAGATCACAGAGTGGCTTGATACAACCCAGTTCTACAAGGTACCTAAGTTAATGAAAAGAATAATTTACTCAAACAAAGCTTTTAATTCAATAAAACTTACCGGGCTGGTGGAAGGGTCACTAGCAACCTGACTAGAGAGATAAAAATAGGCACCCACTCAACCATACAAGGTATCTTATCATACAAAAGAAAAAAAAATCTACAAATAAATGAAACAAAACCAGTTCTCTAGCAGCCAGTTCCATTCCTTTTTCCTTCCACAATTATTGGACTCCAAGAAACCAGAATACTCTCTTTTGAGTATGAGCAACTCATAAAATACAGTAATACCATCTCTTTCTACAGGTTGATATTAGTGAAATACAGCACACTTGGTGGGAGAGCTAGCACATCAGGCCATTCTATTCTGTACACAGAACTCTAAAGAAATCGACTCAATGTTAAAATGAGCAAATGATCAAACACACAGCTCACTAAAGATGCACTGATGGGAAGTAAACATATAAACAGACACTCAACATCGTATTACATGTCATTAAGGGACTGCAAATTAAGACAACAATGACACTACATACCTATTAAAATGACTAAAACCCCAAACACTAACAATATGAAATCCTGGCAAGGACATGGAGCAACAGAAACTGATTTTTTGTTGGTGAGAATTCAAATTAGGATAAACCAATTTTGGAATACAGCTTGGCAGCTTTTCACAAAGGTTTTTATACAATCCAGGAATCATGCTCCTTGGTATGAGGAGCATGATTTACCCAACTGAGATAAAACTTATATCCACAGAAAAACCTATACACCGATATTTACATCAGCTTTCTTCATAACTGCCAAAGCCTGGAAGCAACCAAGATGTTCTTCAATAGGTGAATGAATAAATAAATGGCGGTCCATTCAGATAATGGAGTATTATTCAGCAATTAAGAGAAATGAGCAATTAAGTCATGAAAAAACATGAACTAACATTAAATGCATATTCCTAAGTGAAAACAGCCAGTCTAATAAGACTCCATACTTTATTATTCCAAATATATGACATTCTAGAAAAGGCAAAATTTTTTGTGAAGACAACAGAAAGAATAGTGGTTGTCACAGATTTGCGGGTGGGGTGAGGGAGCAGGTGACTCGGTGAAGCAGAGGGCACTGTCAGGACAGTGGAACTAGTCTGTATGATGCTCCAATGGCGGAAACAGGACATCCTGCACTCATCAAACCTGTGGAACTGCACAGCAGATATAAAGGATGATCCTTAATATAAACTATGAACTTTAGTTAACAACGTATCAGTATTGGTTCACTAGCTCACTAGCTCATTACATTGGTTCATTACATTTTTAAAAATGTAACCAGACTATGTGAGATGTTAATAATAAAAGGAAATTGTACAGCTGAGGGGTGTATACAGGAACTCTGTACTATTGTCTCAATTTTTCTATAAATCTCAAAAAGACTGTAAAAAAAGTCCTTTTTTAAAAAGTAGTTGTATGACTTATTTAGCATTATTATTTACTCAGGAGTGAATTTAATAGTATTGTGCCTAATGTTATTTAAATAGTTCCTGACAATTAAGACTACATGTTCAACGAACAGAGCAGGTCAGTTATCCAGCCTTAAAGTCAACGCTGACTACTTCCCCTTCCTTTAATACCACAGCTTTTAGTCAACCCTTCCTTCAACATACCTGTATAATTCTCATTGTTTTTTTTCTTAAAAAAACAAAAACCAAGCCTCTTTATAATTGTCAATACGTTAGTTGTTGCAAACTTGGAAAATGCCAAAAAACATTCAGAAAAATAAAAGTACCCAGAGATAACCACCACTACTACATTCCAGCTGCGCCACTTACAAGCTGAATGACTTTGGGCAAATTATTTGATCTCTCTGTGCCTCAGTTTCCTCAACTGGAAAAGTGTGGGAACCACAGATTTATTAATGTCTGTCACAAAATCCCAGTAAAATTTCAGAATAGCGGATTAAAGATGAATTATACGTCTGCATTTAAACTTCACTGGACTAATAGGTGAGTCTGCTGAACACCAATTGGTATTTCAGAGACTTTTTCACAATCTCCAAATTGTCCTCAAACTCCATCCTGGCCTGCTCTTTTTTTTCTAAGTGTTTGATTCTGCAAATTTCAGAAAATAAACAAATAACCCCATTATCCTAATATTTTCTGAGTGAAGAAAATCAAATTTTAATTTATGATGACCTAAAATCCCAGTGCCAGGCCTGAAGGCAACAGGAGGAACAGTCATCAAATGATCCCTGCTCTGCTCTTGATGTGATCTCTTCTTCCCAATAAAAATCCTGACGGATCTGATCCTTATATTTACTGACTTTAAAAGTTCATTTAGTTTTGTAACACTGGTGTTATATTATGAAAACCAGTGTACTGAAAACTTGATTGAGGATTAAAATGAATTTTAAGGATGCTAGAAGTGTCCAGAACTTGTATATAATTTGTTAAATGAATAATTCAAAAACGAACTATAAGATTATAGACTAAAATGCTCTTATTAAAAACTCTACCCAAAAATATGCTAATAAGCAAATCCAGAGTTCTGAAGATGTGAGATTTTATTTGCAAAATATATTATCAGTACTTTGTATTCTGACATTAGTCATTTAATGAGTTCTGGGTTCAGAATTCTAGCCATTTAAAATATTTTAATGTAGATTACCAGATGTGAGCAAATAGAGCAGATGACAACTTACTTTCCAAGGACATTAAAGATTAAAAGCTCTGTTTTCAGGCCAGTAGTGGCATCACCGAGTCAACAGGTGCTTACTTTGCATACCTTACAAGATCAGAAGGAATTTCAGGTGTGATTTTCTGATGAAACCTCTGGAGATTTAAAGACCAATGATAGTGGTATTTCACTATTGATGGAAATTTCTCTAAAGAGCAATCTACACCTAAAAACAGAACAGGTGATCAAGGCATCTGGGCTGTGTAGGAGTTGGAAAGCAGTATTATTTTGAGAAAATCCTCAGAAGTTTGAAGTCTTGAAAAAATGACTGGAAAACAAGCACAATTCTATAGTTAAAGTCTGGGAGTAGCCCCTATGGGTGGGTATTTGGAACAACTGGGTAAAGTGAGCACTGGTTATCAATGCTAGCCAGCTTTTGTGATAGAAAAGTATCATTAAGAAATTTTCTCGGTTAGAAATTCAATTCACAAGAATACATTATCTGGAAAAGTGTATTATATTTCTCATATTATATTAAAGTCTCCAACCTGAAAGATCTGAGCTAATTGGTAATTTTACATTTCGGAGTTCCTTTAGGAAGGAGAAATTTATGGGGAAGAAACCCACAAACTCTAGAACAGAGGAAAGTAAGTTTTGAGAGACAGAACTGAAAAATCAGATTTCTTCAGTTGAGCGACAAACTCAGTGTGTCTAAAACCAGCACCCTCAAGAGAGACTTCTGGCCAACATGGAGGTGTAGGTACACACACTGTGCCTCCTCGTACAACCAAAAGGACAAATTTAAAAGCAAAAAACAACCAGAACTGACAGAAAAACTGTATGTTAAGTCCGACAACCAAGGAATTAAAGAAGAAACATTGATGCAGACTGGTAGGAGGGGCAGATAAAGGCAGCCGGGCAGTGAGGACTTGTAGCAAGCAGCAGCTGGAGGACCAGGGTGGGCTATGTGGTGGCAGGCTGTCCCACATTTGTGTACAGATAAACTGGGAGAAACAACCCGGGAGCAACACACACCATGCAACCCAGGGTTCCAGCATGGGGAAATGAAGTCTCAAAACCTCTGACTGTGAGGTTTTGTGAAAAACCTGTGAGGGTTGAGGCAGGGAGACAATCTCCCAGACTCACAGGAGAATTCACTGGAGAGACCCACAGGGTCCTAGAACGTATACAAACCCACCCACCTGGGAATCAGCACCAGAAAGGACCAATTTGCTTGTGGGTAGGGGGAGAAGTGACTAAAAGCCAGCAGAGAGCTGAGCAGGCGGCATTGTTCCCTCAGACCCCTTCCCCACATACAGCATCACAACGCAGCTACATGGGTTGCCCCTGCCCTGGTGAACACCCGAGGCTCTGCCCCTTACTATGTAACAGGTGCGGAGATCAAAAAAACAAAACAAAACAAAACAAAAAAACCCCGGCCCAAATGAAAGAACAGATCAAAGCTGCAGAAAAAGAGAACAACTAAGCAACGAAGAGATAGCCAACCTAGCAGATGCACAGTTCAAAACACTGGTTATCAGGATGCTCACAGAAATGGTTGAGTATGGTTGCAAAATAGAGGAAAAAATGAAGGCTATGAAAAGTGAAATAAAGGAAAATGTACAGCGAACCAACAGTGACAGGAAGGAAACCAGGACTCAAATCAACGGTTGGGAGCAGAAGGAAGAAAGAAACATTCAACCAGAACAGAATGAAGAAATAAGAATTCAAAAAAATGAGGAGGAGCTTAGGAATCTCTGGGACAACTTTGAACATTCCAACATCTGAATCGCAGGGGTGCCAGAAGGTGAAGAGGAAGAACAAGAAATTGAAAATTTACTTGAAAACATAATGAAGGAGAACTTCCCCAATCTGGCAAAGGAAAGACTTCCAGGAAGTCCAGGAAGCTCAGAGTCCCAAAGATGCTGGACCCAAGGAAGCACACACCAAGACACATCATAATTACATTACCCAAGGTTAAAGATAAGGAGAGAATCTTAAAAGCAGCAAGAGAAAAGAACACGGTTACCTACAAAGGAGTTCCCATTAGAGAAAGAAGTATTCAGAGTCATGAAAGGCAAGGACCTCCATCCAAGATTACTCTATCCAGCAAAGCTGTGATTTACAATGGAAGGGCAGATAAAGTGCTTCCCAGATCAAGTTCAAGGAGTTCATCATCACCAAGTCCTTATTATATGAAATGTTGAAGGGACTTTCAACAGCACCCACCATTTTCCCCAGTCATCTGTGACTTTTCCCTTTCCTTTGTTACCTATAGCCTGCCACTCAGTCCTATAGATCCTGCTTTCCCATACTCAATCCATATCCCATGCAACAGCTACTATCTTAATCGTGGCCATCGCTGCACACTAAACTACTGCAATGGCATCTTAATTGCTCTCTTTTCTCTCCTCAAAAGACCATCTTCTTTATTTCACTTAGTCCTCCCAAGACAGACCTTCTAACCCTATAGCAAGACTGATCTGCCTCTTCCAATAACATTTACTGTGCATATTCCATCATACTTCTCCTCATGCTATTCTTGCTCCTCTAAACAACTGCCAAATCTCTACCTAAATGCTAAGTTTCACCTCTTTCATGAAACACTCTAGTTCCAGGCAACATTCTTTATCCCTCATTCTTAAGAACAAACAGTATGTGTATATTTGATTGTATTTCACACAGAATTATGGATATTTTCTAAGTTATTCTAACTGATTATTGCATCTAAATCTTGTCTTCCTGGCAAGAATGAGCAGAAGCCACATAGATATCTTCTTCAGAAACAAAGTCAGTTTATATTCTATAATCTGGACTATATCTTTGTAATAATCTTTTAAGAAAACTTCATCTAGTTAAAAGAAACTGCTAGGATATTGATAACTAACTAAATTATTATAAATAGCTATGCCAGATTTTAAAAAGGGGTAGTAACCATTCTACTCTCCTCCAACAGAGCAAAATATCCTTGAATGCTTTCTGATGAAAGCTATCACAGTACTTTAGAAAAGCTTAAAAAATATGTATATGTCCAGTTTAACCATTTCAATTAAGAAAATAAATTCTGTACACCTTGTAGAGACGATTAATAATTATAAATCTGAATTTGAACATAAAACTATTAACTGTTCAAATAACTTCTATAGTACCGCAATTACTGCCATCTGGTGGTGGCATACTTATAATCATAGTACATACATTAAGTCCTCACTTAACATTGTCAATAGGTTCTACCACTTTAAGCAAACCAACATAATAAGACCTATTTTACCATACTCTCATTAATATAAACAAGTTTCTACACTACAACAAAACATTATTCAATGACTTGCTATACCTCAGAACCAGAATCTTAGAGGTAAAGACCTAATCTCATACAACATCACGTGGAAAGTCTTCCATGAATAACCTGTCCACAATGAATTTTACAGAAACAGCTACTGCATGTGTTCACACCCATCTTACCTCTTATTTTCCACACCTGATCAATTTCTGATATGTTAGGATTACTTTATCTTTTCATTTTTAAATTCTCAACAGAGCATTAAAAATTGGCACTACTTCAGTGACTGTTTAACCTACAGAGCAACAATGTGAGAGGTAGTGTTTCCCCAATAGTACCTACATACGAGAAAGGGGCTGATGCTTTACCACTCATTTGAAACCATCTTCCCCTCATCTGAATTCCCCATAAAGAAAGTTAAAGTAAGTTAAAAGTCTAGGTTCCATTTTTTTCTTTGTCACTACTGTTTCTTTCTATCTGAAACACTTAATATCCCTAATTTAGCATTTAATTATACAATATTCCTGAGGAATTGATTCCTCCCCATATTTATTTTTTCAATTACAATTTAAATTCGATATTATTTTGTATTAGTTTCAGGTGTACAGCATAGTAGTTAGACAATTATATATAATTTACAAAGTGTTCCCCCTGATATTTCCAGTACCCACCTGGAGCACACATAATTATTACCATATTATTGACTATATTCCTTATGTTGTACTTTCAACCCCATAACTATTTTGTAACTACCAATCTGTACTGCTCAAATGCTTCATCTTTTTTACCCAGCCCCCTAATCCCCCTCCCCTCTGGCAACCATCAGTATGATTTCGGTATCCATGAGTCTGTTTCTGTTTTGTTTCTTTGTTTATATTGATTGTCCTTTCAATTCCACATGTAAGTAAAATCATACGGTATTTGTCTTTCCCTATCTGACTTGTTTCACTTGGCATAAAACCCTCTAGGTCCATCCATCCTATCACAAATGGCAAGATTTAAATGTTATGATCCCTATTCATGTTTATGCCTTTTCTAGCCATTAAGATTATAAGCTGCTACCCACCAGGCCATTTAAGTCTCAAGCTAATACAGATCTCTCTCTTCACTGAATGCTGTAGTACTTCGGGAGACACTTGCCTCTACTGAATCTGGCACTTTAAGATACACCTCTCTTCCACATCTGGTCAATGAAGACATTTAAACTAAAAATAGCAAGAGTTAACTACTAAAGTTGAATTCTAAAGATTCTACAAGTAACCTTCCAGACTACTCAAGATGTTTCTGACCAAGCAGCTCCAGAGTAGGCTGAAACCACCCCTATAATTATTTCTACTGCTCCAAACCTCAACCATGCCTTACTTTTCACATCCCAGAATTTTTTTCAGCAGGAAGGAATGGGAAAGGTATAAGGAATTAAATCTATATTTGAGTCTAATTATGAAACCAAAACCAATCTTCCAAGAGGCTAGAACGAGCATTCTTAATTGGGAGACAAATATAATTTTTCCTTCAATTTGTAAGATGCTGGCTAGTCAGTCAGTCCTGGCTAGTACTTACTTGATCTGTTCAGCTGATCCTCCAGAAGTTGCATTTGTGATGGCCCAAGCTGCTTCTTTCCTTGTTCGAAACTCAGCAGTTTGTAATATACTAATGAGGGCTGGAAAAATGTTGGCATCTATCACAGTCTGAAATTAAAAAAAAAATTAAATGGAAAGGGAAATTATAAGATTTATAATGTCTAACCATTATGCTGTACACTTGAAACTAATACAAAATACTGAATGTAAACTGTAATTGACAAACTAAAAACACTTATAAGAGTGTTCATGAAATTAAGCCTAACTATAACTTTTCAGCTGGTTTCACTAATGACAATCCTCCCCTGTTAAAAATAAATTACAAGGACTTAAGTCCTCACTATCCCTAAACCTTCTGGCCACACTTGGTATCAGTAACACCCTCCCTGGAGTCTGTGCCCTTATAATCTCCTAGTTTCCCTCCGAATTTTGTCTTTTATTGTCCTCTCTTGTTCCACCCCCAATAAATTATAAAAGTTCAATTCTCTGTTCCTCTGCTTTTTTCATTTCTCTTACAGCATGCACCCTGACATGCGCGCGTGTGGTAGCTCTCTGGTACTCCTTTCTCACTCGACCGCAGCCCAGGATGGCCAACAGCTGACTTTAGGTCTGCTAATTGCTTCAAACACATCATCTGCCCCCTGTATGTGGTTTCCTTTCAAATCTCTCTAGTTTGCAAAGGCTCTCTTTGTCTGTCTGTCTGTCTGTAGGTATTCTAAATTCAGTCAGTCACCATGTCTTTTACATTTTCAATTTAAAATGCCCTGAGCCCACCTTTTCCTTTCCTTGAGCACTGCCACCATCCTGTTCCAAGCCATCAACTCCCATCCAGATTACCAGAACAGCTTTCAGTCGGACAGAATGTTTACTCAGTCTCTCTCATACACTGACACTAAAGTAGTCTTCCTCAAATTACTTTTCTTTATGTTTCCCCTTAGCCTCATATCCGATATCAAGAAACTGAGTAGTTCTACATAAGAGACTGGTGATAGCAGGCACCCAACTGCAGCTGAAATCACCTCATATGCATGCTGCCGACGTCAGCCCCTGTCAGCACTCTGTTAGGGGATGACTAACCTACGTTTTCCTTGTTAAGAACTTCTTCTATTATGCCAATGAGGAAAGTAAGCAAAGTTTAACGGAAAGGCACTTCATCTTGGTCCTGTCATTTACGAGAGGTGCTCTTGAGCAAATCATCTTATTTTTCTGAGCCTCAGTTTTATCTATAAATGAGAATGTTAGATTAGATGACCTCTGATTCCACTCAGCTCAAAGTCTCATAAACTGTTTTTCAGTCTGTTGTTCCAGCCTTTCTCATGGCCTATGCTGACCCATTTGGCCCACTGCTAGCCTTCCACTTGGGCTACTCCTCCACCGATATAAGGACAAAAGGACACAGCAGATAACTAGTTAGAGAAAAACAGGTCCCCAAAGGTTCATGGAAAATTTGAAGCAATCCAATACATGAGTCCACTAGAAAATACATATTTTACTTGGCAAGAGTAAAGCTAATCTGTTTAGCATCAAATCTGACAAAGCACTGCAAGGATATAAGACACTATTTCACTATCTTGGCAAATCACCAAATAGTAAAGGCAAAGGGAAATACCAAGGTCTAAGTGTAAGTTCAAAAGCTGTAACTTCTTTAAAGTAGATTTTTTTAAAAAAGAAGTAGACTGACCAAATAAGACAACCTTAGAAGTTAGCGGTGTCCAAGGCAATAATGAAAAAAAAAATTTTTAAGGCTGACAGAAAAAAAAATCTTACTTATCAATAAAAATTAAAGACAGGGGCTATAAAATTACCTGGATCTGGGCCCTATTTCCTGCTGTGATATTAGATATTGTCCAACATGCTTCCTTTTTGATAGATTCCTTTGGGCTACTCAGCAAATGCAATAAACTCTGCAGAGCTGAGCAATTCAAAATTACCTAAAAGGAAAAGTTTGAATATTTTACTTATTATACTGATCCAAACAAAAATAAGCAAAGTTTAAAAAACTCTAGGTTAAGAAAAATAAAAGCAAAGAATATTTTCCCTTGAAATTTTACACTAACTGTATACGTAAAAAAAATTCACTGCTAGATAGCATTAGTTTCTAACATTATCAAAGCAGTTTCATTGTACACATTCTCAACTACTAAGACCGTACTTAGCGAGACACACTTCATTACTCACCTTCCTATTCCCAAAGCGTATTAAAATGCCTTCGGATGGGTAATATATCAAGATGCCAGAAATTGAGAAGTGGTCTCAGATTTTTAAGTCCCGCTCCCTGGCAGTCAATGAACCAATACAGACTTAATGAAGTACACCAAGTGTTTTATAACATACAAAGATAAAAAGAGTATGTCCCTGCTATCAAAAATTTTACATAGGTGAAGGAGGTAAGATAAATACACATGAAGGAGATCTACTCTACCAAAAACTAAAATCATATAGTTGTTATCACTAAAATAATAGGTGGCAGGCTCAAGAATCAATCACTGAATAACAGAATAGATAGCTGGTCCAAAAGCAAATTCAGTTATTTATAAAGAATTTATAATTATAAGTATATATTGAAGTTATAAAGAAGTTATATTTGTAAGTATATAATGAAGTTAATCTTTTTTCCTACAATAACTGGTGTCTTATTCACTAGAGGGTACTAGAATCAAGGGGTTAATTAATTGAAAACATTTTTAAAAATCAATACTTAGCCCAGTTACCAAATAAATTTGCAGCTGGTTTAAAAAGTAAATATAAAAGGCAAATCATAAGACAGAAGAAAAAATATCAGTAAATAGCTGGTTTTGGGATAGTGAAGGACTTTTCAAGCATAAAAACAACCAAAAAATAGGAGGGAAGAGCAACAGATAAGAGAGTTGTTATCTTTAAAATGTAAATTGGTAAGAGTAAATGAAATTTGAATAAAAAGTGATCTCACAAGTAATGAAAGAAATGCAAATTAAAAGGAAGCCTTTTTTCTGCCTATTAACATAGCTCAAAAAAATAAAACTTTGGTTAAACAGAGATAACCTTTATAAGTAACAGTATATCTCACAAAGTAATTTTTAAAGTGCCAAAACATGGAGTCTGGAAAATAAACACATCAGAAGTAAAAGATAATACCTAGGGAGAAGCACCCTATTTTGCTGTGTATGATGCGCTCCCATGTATAATGTGCACCCACATTTTTGGCCCAAACTCTCAAGAAAAAAATCTCTCATTTTAATTTTTTAATTCAATTTCTTTATTTATATTTAGAAACATAACTGACTATCATATTCCAGGGTATTATCTTGCATATAGATATCATTATTGCTTTCTGGAGTTACACTTTTAATGTATAAGCACAAATAAAAGAATTAAAAACATTTATATAGATATGGATTAGTACTACCCATGTATAATGTGCATCCTTATTTTCCCCTCAAAAATTTGGTCAGAAAGGTGCGTATATACCTGGCAAAATACGGTAGTCAGGAAAAGGCTTCATTGAGAGTTGGGGGAGAATGCTTTTAAAACAGGTAAGATTTCAAAAGCAAAGAAAAGGACACTGCAGATAGAAAGGCTGAAAATGAGAAAATGCCCGGATAGGCTACCACAAAGTATCAAAATAAAAAAAACATTAACACTGAAGTTAACAAAGAAGGGTTTTCTGTATCCTCTAAATTACTAGTAGGCAAGAAGGAGGAGGAGGAGGAGGAGGAGGAGGAGGAGGAGGAAGAGGAGGAGGAAGAGGAGGAAGAGGAAGAAGAAGAAGAAGAAGAAGGAGACTAAAATCTTGAAGTACAAGTTCCTTAAAGTCTTTCAAGGTTCTTTAGCTCATAGGCATCAAAGAAGCTTGTTTCTAAGAGGAAAATAAATAATATGAATAAGGTTATATCAGGAAAGATGAAGCTGTTATTAGGGAGAATAAACTGAGAGGGATAAATGCTTAGGAGAGTAAGAAGATAAATCAGGTGGGTACAGCAACAACCCACGTGACACAATAAAATAAGACATGGATCTGGTAACAAGAGAAATCAACAAGACCTGGTGATTTACTATACAATGTGTGAGAGGCAACGGAGACGTCAAATATGACCGCAAAATTTCAAGTGTGGATAAAGAGTTGTATCATTAATTGCAATGGGAAAAATCAAGAGTTGGAACATGCTTTGTGGGGGAAGAAGGTACACTGTGAGAGACAAATGTGAGACATGCAAGCATAAAGATCTAACAGGCTACTGGAGACATGGGACTAAACTTGAGAGAAGTCAGGACTAGATGTATAGATTCAGAACTTCATTCAATAAATATTTTTGAGTCCCTTTACATTGTGTCAGTAACTATTAGATTATAGAGGCATAAAAATGAACAAGATTGACAGTGTTCCCCCCCAGAAGCTTATAATCTAGTAATTAAGACAGTTAATACAGTGTAGGATGGTAGGTGCTATGATGGATGAAAACAAAAGGAGTACCTAACTTAAATTAAGAGTATGAGAGCAAACAAGGCTCCCCCCCCCCAAATCAGTGTTTTGTCATACCAAGACCTGAAGAATGACAAGCCAGTGGCCGAGTGCAAATACATGTAAGGTTGTGATCAGAGCAGGGGGGGAGTGCTATGTGTTAAAGGGAAGACAGCATGTGTTAAAGCTCAGAGCCGAGCGTGGTCACAGCTAGTTCAGGAAAAAAACAGCAAGAGTATAGAGTATGGTGTGGGAACGGGAACACAGAAACACTTATTTGAATAGCAAATACATGGAAATAGTTTAAAAATACAGAAAGTATAAAGGACAATATACTTAAAAAGCCTCCCTAACCTTCCTGTACTCCAGACACCCAGTTCTCCACAGAAGCAGCCAATATTACTAGTTTCCTGTGTATCCTCCAGAGAAATTTCATGCTAACATAATGTACATTGTGTTTTTCTCCTTTCCTTCCTGCCCCTTGTTCTTTTTGGGGGTTTATTTTTGTGTGTTTAATTCAAACCTATATTTTTATTTTCTAAAATGTTGACCAACAGATCACTTTGTTACACATGTGTACCAATGAAAACAAAACGCAAAGAGAATCCCTGCCATCCCCACAAAAGGAATGGCTCCTTTTCTAACATTCTTTAATAATATGCATTATACAGTCCCTGCGCCTCACCAAAGGGGGCAATGTAATAAATACACTGGCTTAGTTCTCACTGTTCAGCAAGGTCCACCAAATACTTATTATAAGCCCTCTCCTTTCTGGATTTCTCCAGGGTTTTCTTGTTCTCCTCTCAACCTTCGAGACAGTACCGCTAGATAGGGCACTTGTCGTTGTCGTCGTCACAGCTGATCATTTTTCTATAGGAGACCTGACTGCACAGACAGTACGTGGACTTGTTCAGTCGATGGGAAGGTTTACTTTAGCCTTGGAGCGTTTCTTCTTGTTGGGGCCTTTGCTCTCTTCTTAGATATTCCTGAGGTGATATCGTCATGATCATTAGCTGCATTCTCCAGGTTCTCAACTATCATTGTTATGCTGTCAGCGAGACCTCATTACTGGGCTTTTCTGCTTGTGCGACTGTCTTGTTCTTGGACTTATCCTGGCTGGCTTTGCCACTATGGCCAGTGGTGTCACTGATCTCTTGGTGTGCCTCAAAGAGTTCCACATGACTGTCCATCTGACTGGTCCTGTTATCTACAAGCTCCACTACCTGACTAACAATCTGGATCTTCTTGTCACCCAGCTCCTGGCTCCAAATCAGGGCTCTCTGAATGCAGTGCAACACTATTCTCTTCTGGGTGCTGTCTGGGTCCCATTTAAACTTCCTACAATACTCATCCAGTTCCTTCAGGATTTGCTTCCCCCACTCCTGGAGGCCACCGGATCCCTGGGACCAGGGCAGGAGGTCTGAGCTGTGTCGAGCCAGCAGCTTGGCTAACAAGTCTCCCCCTAGCCCCAGAGCACCACTATTGTTCCACAACCCTCTCTTGTTTTTCTTTTTAAACAATATAACCTGGAGAGCTTTCCATATCAGTGTGTAAGAACTTCTTCCTTCTGTTGCACAGCATTCCATTATATAGCAACTAGATTTTAAATGATTTTAGACATCATCTAAGGACAACAGAAGACCATAAAAAGATTGTATGAGGGGGGACTACAAAAAAAAAAAAAGAGAAGAAATAAAGAAAGAAAAGAAAAAGAAGAAAAGGAATTAGGTAAGCCTCTTCTAGTACAGGCTTCCCCTGCTAGGTGAATGTTCTAGGAACCCATCTGTATCAGTATACCCAGCTGGTGGTGTTGTGAGAGGCCGCGTTTGGCTTCAGCAAATTTTTGAAGACTCTTTCCGCATGTTTGCCCATTTCAAGATGGATGATTTACCACACCACGCTGAGTATTCAGCAGTTTTTAACCAAAAACGGCATGACCCCCATGTCTACTCTCCCTATTCACCCAATCTTGCCCTGAGTGACTTTTTTTTGTTTCCCTCGATGAACAAAGTCCTCAAAGGGAAAAATTTTGCTGATGTGGAAGAGATGAAACAAAAACCAGCAGAAACACTAAAAGGCAACAAAATCGAAGAGTTTAAAAACTGTTTTGAGCAGTGGAAAAAGTCTTGATAGGTGTATTGCATTAAATGGAGAGTACTTTGAAGGTGACTAAAGTTTAAACATGTAAGAATAAAGACACAATTTTTTATAAATAAATTCCAGGTAAGATTAAACATGATCAAATTTGCATTTTACAATCCTTCTGGTAACATGGGAATGGTACAAGAACTGTAAGCACTACAAAGGGTAAGCAGAGACAGAATACTAGACTAGGAGACTGATGAAAGCAGTGGAAGAGAAGAGAATCAAGCTGATGTCCAGGTTTTTACTTCGGACAACTGTTGGTGCCATTCTCTGAGACAGGGAACATAAATAAGCAGAGGTCCAAATACACAAGGGAAAGTAATGAGTCCCCTAGTGGAGAGAATAAATTTAAAGTAAATATCAGAGTCTGAAGACACCTCAGAAAACAAATCCAATCTTCCTTACTTTTAGAGGTTAGAAAAGTGAAGACATTAAATGTACTTCTGAAAGTAAGTGGTGGTTAAGAAAAAGCGAAAGTGCCCTGATTGGCATAGCTTAGTTGGTTGGACATCACTCCACAAAGTGAAATGTCACCAGTTGATTCCCATTGAGGACACATGGCTATGTTTCAAGTTTGGTTCCCGGTGCAAAAGGCAACCAACTGATATTTCTCTCCCTCCCTTTTTTCTCCCTTTTCCCTCTCTCGAAAAAAGAAAAAGCTAAGGTGAGGCTAAACCTAATTCTTAATTCATGTACACAAAGGCTGAATTTATAAATAAGATCAGTGAATGAGGCTGAAGGATTATCTAAAGGAAGAAACAGAAATAGAAGTTCACTAAAGAGAAACAGTCAATGAGGCAGGAGACCCAATACTTCAACACCACAAAATCCTAGAGAGATAATTTAAAGATAATGGTAATACACCAATGTATCTGAAAGGTCAAGAAGAAAAATGGCTAGGATAATCCACTGTGAGTGGATGTATCTTGATATAGAAGTTGAATGGACTGACATTAGGAACTAGAAGGGAAGGATACTCCTCACATGAGAGACTTATCATGTACAAAAAGAGGAAGCTATCAGAGATGATGAGGTAAAGACAGATGACAGAGACAGAGAAAGGATGCTACTGGAGACTTGTGATGCTCCCAAGAAACATTTAAAGTAGGAGTAGCAGAAAATAAACCTGCTTGGCCAAAAGGTAAGTTCGGTCACAGAGGAACCCAAAATTGCTACAAGTACCAGGTCAAAACAGAGATAGTAATGGTAGTATAAGTAGCTGCCTAACTTTTAATAAGCATTAATGAAACAAAGTATTAATTCTCTTCAATAATATAGAATTCAATAGTACAATAGACAATTATGAGGTTCAATGCACTATTTTTGAAAGAAAAAATACTTGCCACTTATTCATACCTGTGTCTGAATATCATCCCCTGTGACAATGTTTCCCACAGCCCGCAAAGCAGGAGAAACCACTTTGTAATCATTATGCCTGCAACCATAAAAAGAAATGTTATTATATCCAACAATGCTATCCTTAGTCTCTTCTCCTTGGAGCTGAAATCCAAAGTAAGTAATATTTGATAGGATTTTAGAGCAGAAAGGCACCTTTGGTGTTTATTAGGGGAACCCTATCAGGATAATGGAATGTTGGGTGTTCCCTAGAAGAACTGTCTCTTCTTTATTTTGTGTTTTTGGATTAAAAAAAGACCCTATAAATCTTTCCTAATAATATTTCCCAGGTATTCCATCACCCAGATTCTAAGTTTTCTCTCTCATTCTTTATTAGTCTTCATTTCCTCTTCACTTGGTCTCTGTGGTTGCTGAGGTAACGAAGAGCAGTAGTTAACATTTATATAGCACTTCTTTTATAAATTGCATAATTTTTAGAGTAGAAAATAAATCAACTTGAAATAATCTGAAAATGAAAGCCAGGCTTCACACTTCAAATAGTGAACTCTCCAAACCACTCCTGACTTACTGATCAAAAACAAAACAAAACAAAACAAAACACCCAGAAAAACAAACAAAACCCACAAAACCCTTTATATATTTGAAGACAAATATTAAGTCTTTATTTCAATTAAGTTAATATATTAGGTGGGCCAAAAGTTCATTTGGTTTTTTCCATACGATGGCTCTAGTAGCATTTAGTTGTCTTTAACTTCATTCAAAACAATTTGTGACAGCTGTCATATCAGCGTGCATTTAAAAAAACTTACCAAAATTGGTGAATTTTTGTGTAGCCACTTTAATATTGAAGATGGAAGAAATAGGCAACATTTTAGGCATATTGTGCTTTATTATCTCAAGAAAGGTAAAAACGATTAAAACTCAAAAAAAGAATTGTGCAAGTAAGTGTAGGGAGAAGGTGCTGTGACTGATCGAATGTGTGAAAAGTGGTTTGCGAAGTTTCATGCTACAGACTTCTCGCTAGATGATGCTCCCACCGGGTAGACCAGATGAAGTCGATAGTGATCAAACTGAGTCATTAAGTGAGATGACTTATCACTTGGTACATCAACGTTATACCATGTGGGAGATGACCGACATACTCAAACTATCCAAATCAATAATGTTATTGGTGAAAATGAAAAATGTGTCCTTTATTTTACAGAAAAACTAAACAGACTTTCTGGCCAACTCAATACTTTAACTTTCCTTAAAAATCCTATTTTTTTCTCCCCTTCAATATGATTGATTACTCTTCTTAAAACTGGTAGTTTCTTCACATATATTTTAAGATTGGATGATTAAAAGAAATGGTTAAGATACACAGTTAATCTAGTGACTAAAGAGTACAAAAGATTACTTCCCAGATTTTGAGTGCTGTACTTCTGACTCCTGGAGCATCAGACTAGTTTTAATTCACAATAGCATTACGCTGCTGACTGTACCCAGGCTGTGACCAGCTGTAATCCCAGAGTTTTGTGTTGTGTTTATGATACTGATCCAATCTATTCCACACGTCATTTGGGACAATGTCTCTTTGTATCTACTTTGTACTTACTTGAATTAAATTTCACATAGCTTGTAATTGTATCATTTCCCCATTATGTTTTAACTCTAATTTTTTTCTTCTTTAGTATTATCTAAAAATTTGATTTATACAGTCTCTGTGTTATCAATAAATCTTCCGTTCCACAAACCAAAGGCATCACAAAGAGACATAGCAAAATAAAATTCAAAGTATGACAACAGTCTACAATAAGCTCTAAATCAGACAGAAAGATAAGGAATGATTATTTTTAGCGGCAATATTCCTTCCACTAGCCAGTGGTTGGTCTCAGGTCATTAAGCATGAATGGGAGAATTACACAGATCAGTTTTTCAAATGTTCTTGAAGGACTGCTGACAGTCTAAGAGTGAGAGGTTCTTTAGAAGCCTCAGAGCAAACAAACAGACATGACATCAATATAAATAAGTACAAAAAACAGAAGTCCAAAGTATAATAAATCAATATAATGAATTACTATCTGAGTACAGCAGCTAAAAAATTGACATAGGGGCAAAAGAGCAGACATACTTTCTTAACCATAACTTACATCAGCAGCTCCACAAGTCTTCTACACACCCCCGCATCAATGACTGCTTGAATTTTATCATTAGGTCCATCTGATAGGTATGAAAGGGCCCAGCAGGCATCAGCTAGTACATCAGTATCACTGACAAACAGCAACCAGGAAAGCACATTCAGACAGGGGGAAACCTGCAAAGGAAGATATGATTATAAAATTCTACAGAATAAAAGCCAGAAGTGAGGTGAGAAACTCCAGAAAGCAACAAGGAGCACACTTGAGGACTTCTGGAGTGATCAGTACTTCTAAAGATGGAGTGACAAGTAGCCAAGTAGCATTCCCATCTTCGAGAATGCCGTCAGTGGCCTTACAGTTTACTTTGATGAGGTGGTAAGAGCCCAAGGAGAGTAATTTCAGAAAGCAAAGTTGAATACAATACCAATTCTGAGAGATTCCTTGTCATGATACCCTCACTGTAGACCACAGAGGGAACAGAACTTTCACAAGTGCTAAAGCTAGGAAATTCTGTATTGTAGATATAGAAAATGCTAGCTTTAAAAGATTAATTCAGAGCTTTTTACGGGCATCAAAATTTATTCTAAATTAAAACCAAAATAAACAAGAAAAAGCCCTATTTCTCTAAAACCAAATAATTTTTGATAAAATTTATAATGGTAGAATTTTATTATCTCTTTCCTTTCATATTCACATTGGTTGCTACACTCTTTTAATTGCACCTTTTTCCTGCAAATTTCCCACAACTATAATCTTTACCTTTGCAAATTCTGGAGGCGGACTTTTCCCTCTACAGAGATTAGACAAAGCCCATACTGCATTCCGGGTCATGGTCAAGCGGTTTTGCTTCGAAAATAACCTACAAATATGATAATACAACGGTAAACTACATAATTAACATTAACTCTCTGATGGCATGTATAGTCACTAAACCATTTTCTCCAGAACAATAAAGTTTAATTCTAACCAAATAATGTAGAATTTTGAGACTGGAACAAGACAGGATGCCTGAAGAAATACCTGAACCTGAACAAGTCAGTAAATGTCCATAACAAAAAAATCCCAGTAGAAAATCCAAAATAATTTCCAAAGATGCACTGCTCTCTGCAGAACTTCCCATATTTTTATTACTTAAAAAAAAATTTAGAAACTTACTGTAAAAGAGGGGGAAGAATATTGCAGTCTAAGACGTAGTCCCTGCACATGGTACTATCTCCAGCAATGTTGCCAAGAGCCCAGACTGCCTGTGAAAAAATTATTCATTAATGACAGGTTGTATAGTTTCTCTCAAATTCTTTCAAAAAAATGCAAACAAATCCCAACAATTCTTTACAAAGTTACATAGTACTTAACATTACCAATAACCCTAAGTCTACTCATCAAGGAGTCATGAAATACTTGTGAGACTGGGGAAAGAAGATCAGTAATATTATAAAATAGACATGTGAACACTCGTAGCAGTATGCTTAGTAAAGGATGAAAATAGTTCTTACACATAATTCTTTATCTCTCAAGGTCCCAACCCTAAGTAACATTCCACACAGCCCTTGGTACAGAGCAGTATGGCTTACTCAACTGGTTAAAAATGTATTTTAAAGCTTGCTTGCCAAAGCAAATAGTAAACAAAAATTTAAGAACAATCAAAATGCAGAAAATTTTAGTGAACTTTTGGGGGTGATGGACATATTAATTATCTTTATTGTCATGATGGTCCATGGGTATACACACGTCAAAACTTACTAGATTTAAATATACACAGTTTAAGTCAATCATACCTCAATAAAGCTGTAGAAAAAACTCATTCTCACTTAGCAGTGATTTATATTTGCAAATATGATAAAGTTTGAATAAAAAATTAATTAAAAATTCATGTTTTCTAAGTCTTTTGTGCACAAAACTGACAAAAAACTGCTACTTCAATCAACACTATAAATTCCTACAATAAAAAACTGAAACTACTTGCATGGTCTAAAAGGTATATCTGAGGGCTTAAAGAATTTCAGGTTTGGAAGGAAAAATGGTTTTGTTTCTAGGAGAAATTCTACCTATACTCACTATTAAATTTTCTGTTTTGGTAAGTTCAGATTCCTAGAAAGCTCCCTCTAATGAATCATGGATTGTCATGGCCAAGCGGTAAAACTGAGGCCCTAAATACAACAACAAAGGGAAAAATTGTATTCTTTCACCTGCTTCTTTGTTTCATTTTTTTTACCTGTTCCTGGACATCTTCAAACTCTGAACTGAGCAACTCTATGAAGATAGGCACAGCTCCTGCCTGAATCACAATCCGGGTCTGAAGAGAATTTCCTGAAGCAATATTTGTCAGTACCCAAGCTGATTCAAACTATAAAGATAAAAATAATTTCATTATTTATTAGAATAGCTTGTTTACTTATAACAGTAAAATTTTCTGTATATGAAAAAAAGATCTGAGATTATTTGCATATAATCTATCCAGTGAATGCATTATTTTTAATAGAGGAATTCCCCGAAGAAATACTCAGAAGCCTACAGAACTATTCAGGGTATCTAAAGTTTCAGATGAAGGCAGAGCTAACAAGAGACATAAAAAGAATGAGGGAGTGTTTCATATGTTGATATGGAATGATTTCCCAAGATATAAATTTTTAAAAAATGCAAAACAGTATACATTAATAGGACATCATACTATATTCTCCAAAGGGTTAAGAAGGAATGTATGCATTAATTTACTGATTGCACAGAGTATCTCTGGAAGGAGTCACAAGAAACTGTAAATACTTGTTACCAATATGGAGAGGTCAGGGTGAATGGAGAACAGGGGTGGGAAGGAAAAACACTACTTTTCACTGTAAAGCTGTCTATAACTTTGGCCTCAAATTATGTATATTATCTAATAAAAAATAAAATTAAGTAATTTATATAGGATAGGAAAAGTGAAATGGAGAGAGGATGTTAGTGTAAAATGTGTAAAATATAGGCAGAGTGACAAAGGTAAAAGATATTTTAAATGATAAATAGGACAAAAGAAGTTAACATGCATATAATTAATAGAAATGGCAACTTCAGAGCTTAAAAGCTTCTTCCAATAAATGAGAAGGCTCCAAACCAAGGTACAGGGGTAAGACTTTTTAAAAAGAGCATTCTTAAATGTTGATAAACTAGTAAACAGAAGATATGAAGAAAATTATGGCCAATGAAAATTCTAGTATGTTAATAATCCTACCCACCTTTATTATAACTTAACTCTAAAACCTCATATGGAGAAATCCAAGAATTATTAAATTCCGAAAATGAACTCTTACAGTTCTATTTTAGTTTAGTTCTTAGTTTTGTTTCCTTCTCTCATTTTATCTTTAGTTTATCCTTTAATGAAGCTCATATGCAGAAAAAAAGTCAGTGGTATGTATGCCCCTTGAATGAGAGATCAATAAAAAGTCATCAAAAAAATGGAGCTGACTCTTCTTAGCTTCTGGGTGCACTGAAAGGCAGCTATGATATGAAAAACTAAAACACCAATCATAAGGGGTAAGGAAAGACGGAAGAAATGGGAAGACAATCTGGTTAGCACAGTTCAAAGCCACATTAATGACAGCAAATTCACAGCAGAAGACATTTAAAGAAGAGGACATTCAAAGAAACCTAAACTTGTGACATACACAAGTGAGATACAGCGGTTTGGTAGCACAGCAGACACTGCTACTACAGCAGCAGCGAGTACCAGAGCCGGAGCACCATGGTTAAATCAAAACCCACCAAATATCCCCCTGTAATTAAATCACTACCGAAATCAATGCTCAAACCCTTTTCAATCTGTCTGAATTGAAACTTCACATTTATACAGTACTTTACATTTTCAAAGCATTACTCACATACTCTCAGGTATTTTCCACAGCAACCCAGAGAAGCCTGGCTCTTACAGTTTATGAATGAGGAAACTACCAGAAAAACATCCCAACAATCTAACGACTTGAGTAATGTTACACAGCCAGTCAAAGAGAACTAGATTACAGCCTCCTAATGTAATTCACTTAAAGCCAGACTCTCTAGCTTCCTCTTTCATAGTTTCCTCTCTCAAGCATACCTACAACACTGACAAAAATCTTTCAATTGTAGTTTTGGTATCCAGGGCCAGAAATGTCAAATAATATGTCAGATTGTTTAGTGGACACTAAAAAAAAAACACAATTCACTTAAAATGTAGCTCCTTTGGCTTACTAGGAAAATTTATTAGTAGAACAGACACGTATGATGTGAATATAAAAGCAAACTTTCCTACCCGAAGGCAAGCTCAAAGTTCAACAGAGTCATCACTTACTGTAGAGACCAAGTCAAAGGAATGAAAACTGGAGGCAAAGCAATCTGTAAAGAATAAGATCAGCACACACGCCAATCTGTGTCAAAAAGAAAACAGACTGTAGTGTGATTCTAATGCAAAAGAAATGGTAACAATAACCTGAGTAGGTAAATGATATACTAAAAGGAGTTTTCAATGAAAAGAAATCAGAATACTAATTGCTGCCAGAGTCCAAACTGCTATTTGTCTGATGACCAAAGGTCTCATAGAAAATGAGAGAATTCCAGGTGCTACTGAAGAGAATAAAAAGGAGAAGCAAAATAAATGACAATGATTAGAAAAATTACGAGTAAGTGAGTAATACTCTGAACACGGATGGAAGAAAATTAGACATTAGGACATCTCAGCAAAGGAAGAATGTACCAGAGTCATGTTTATTACTAAAAAGGACACAACGGTAATAACCTCTGAACACAAAGATTCAAAGTCTCTCTCGGTAAAAACGGAAAGCAGAAATCAGTTCTGTCACTACCGGGACAAAGAAAGACAAATAACTAACAATCAGAAGGCTGCTGAAAACTCAATCATATTCATGCATTAAACAAGGCATTAAAACATACATGCACAGTGGATGCTGGGTACTTTAATGCTTACCTTGTAAAAACTCACCAAACTATATCTGTGCAGTTTTCTATACCTCTATATTTATGTGTGTGATAAACTTCTCTGTCACTGGGTACTGTAGTCATTTTTTTTTTTTTGGTTAATGTTTTGGCTTCCAGTCCCTGATTAAGAATTTAGCACAGGAGACCCTGTCCAGGTGGCTCAGCGGTTGGAGCTTCGTCCCACACACCAAAAGGCTCTGGGTCTAATTCCCGGTCAGGGCACATACCTAGGTTGCGGGTTTGATCCCTGGTCAGGGTGTGTACAGGAGGCAACTGATCAATGTTTCTCTCTATATATAAAATCAAGAAAAAAAAAAAACCCATATTCTTGGGTGAGGATTAAAAAAAATTAACCGTAAAGAGAGTTGTAAAATAGGAAAGCCCAGAGTGGACAGCACAATCACATAAAGTTATGATAGAATGGTCAGAAAAAGTAATTTAGTAAGTAACCATGTGACTCAAAAACAAATGAGTAAGATGAATGAAAAAACCCCCTAAGAAATAGTAGTACCTAAAGTGATAAATGGCAGTCAAAATAACTACCTTTACTTCCTGTTTGTCATTTTAAATTACTACATTCTACTATATTCTTAGTGTTCCAAGAATGGCATCATATAAGGAAACAACCTGTCGTGCAGCTGTAACTTCTTATAAATTGTAATTCCATTCTTTTTCACTATCCAGAACTTGCTATAAATAAGTCTACAACTGCAATATGAAGGGCACACTGAAGATTTGATATTTTCTCTCTTCCCTTTCTCAGTCTCTACCTTCTGGTGCTCAGTTCCTTAAATAAGGAAAAAGAAAATCCAAAGCTGAAATACTTCTGACCTCCTATCAAGTTTCCCACTCCAGGTTGAGGTACGCCTGGTTCCCTTTCTCCATTTGGATCAGGACTCTGTTGCTGGCCACTTTGCTGGGTCCACTCTGGTTCCTAGCAAATGCCAGGCTCACCTGGAGAGCAAGTGAAAAGAAAGGCTCACATCAGAAAAATAAACCCAGATATAAAACTCTGCAGAGAACAGTGCCTGAGTCATCTGAGCAACCTTTCAAGGAAGGTAGAGGGGTCAATGAAGATGGGAAAAGATGTAGGAGGATGAAGGCTTACTGCAGTTTATCACATTAAGATTTTAGAAGGGACAACAGAGGTAGGAATGGGAAAACTAAACCAATTTTTTCAAATTTATGGCTTTAAGAAAAGTATCTAATGACTGGAGCTAGGAGGCAATTTACTTATTACTAAATATTTTTGTAATCGTCTTTAAAAGGTTTGAAAATGTTGCCCTGGCTGGTGGCTCAGTGGATTGAGAGACGGCAAACCAAAGGGTCACCAGTTCCATTCCCAGTCAGGGCACATGCCTGGGTGCAGGCCAGGTCCCCAGTAGGGGGTGCATGAGAGGCAACCACACATTGATGTTCCTCTCACTCTTTTTCTCCCTCCCTTCTCCTCTGTCTAAAAATAAATAAAATCTTTAAAAAAAAAAAAAAAAAAAAAAAGGTTTGAGAATGTAACATGTCAGCACTGCAAAGGACAGTACAAAGAGGCTGGGCCTGGACTCAAAAAAAAAAACAGAGTGGGCACAGGAAATATACCATAAGGCAAACCAATCTCATTTCAAGGGCTCAAGGATGTCTGAGACCTACATGTCACTGAGCTTGAAAACACTCTTAGACAAATGCTACTGTCTGCTTCCAAAATCCTAGATTCCACCATGTTCATCTCATTTGAGGGCAAGTGTGTATCTGGGTAGCACTGCCCAAAGCAGGCATTTTTATCTCCCTAGTGTGAGGTACCTCACTGATTTCCAGATAAGAAAAGCCAGAAAGGAAGTGAAGAGACCCTTTACTAGGATTTACAGTCCTTTCCCTATGGAATGAACAAATTAAGTTTGTTCACAGGATTTACCAGTGAGTTTAGCTATTATGACCATATTCTCTTCCTGGAAGTGAAATGGCAAAAGTCCCATTCCAAAGAGACACTATTCAAATTTCTAGCAAGTAGGTGGGAGTACCCAAGACAACTTACATGGTAGTGCACTCCAAGCCGACAGAGGAATGAGTACCCTCCAAGTTTCCCAGAGCATGTCTAATTATTTGAGCATGAAGCCTCCTGGCCTTAAGGTCTCCCTCAATTTACTTGCTCCTCCTGCTTCTGGGGTGATCAAGATTACCCATTTGTCACAGTGGAGAAAAAACATCATGTTGTGCTATAATGTGCACAGAAGAAAAGCTGGGGATGACCTTTAGATAATAAACAGGGTGATTATTTCTCAGAGTCTTTGGACAGCTAAGGTGAAAATCAAGAGGCGGTCACTTCCAGAGGAATCATTTCTCAATCTTTCAGCCTAATTATCAGTTTGCACAAGGGTGGAATCTGAGAATTTAAATAGAAGCAAATTAGAGATTTCTGAAGGCATTCATCTTGATGTTTTAAAGATACAAGTTCCAGGATTATAGAATCGAAAATGATGTAGAACTTACATGTGTTAGCCAGGAGAGGACACTGTCTGAGGGAACATGCTGGACTCTTTGGGGAGTACTGGAGAATGTGGAGATGGGGAAACACACATTTCTCTGACATCATTTTAGGCCTAGAAGGTTGTACCATCTTTCTTTAGCACCGGATTAAGAACCGGATCTCTGTAAACACCTATTACAGAGTGAATTCAGTATCTCAGAACTACTCTCATTGTCAGAGACAGGAGAGAAATATATATTCACATGAACAAAATAATTTTCCCTACCTCCCTCTTCCTAAAAAGCTTTTCAAATGATAAATTGCAGTAAGGCTCTTCATTTGGTTCCTCTGGTTCTCTTGGCAGGTTGCTTAAGGGCTCAGGCTCTGTTCTCTGCAGTGTTGGTTGTCTGGATTTCCTTTTTTCTGAGAAAAGTCTTTCTTTCCTTGCTTTCTAGGTAAACCTGATAATTTTTCTGGAGATGGTGATCCTGGACTTAGATGGAGACCAGAATTATAATCCAGGAGGCAGCTAGCAAAACAGAGTCTTAATTCAAATGAACTTAGGAATTAGTAACTGTCAAACTGGAGAAGAAAAACTGATGGGATACTGAAATACTCTACCTTTTCTGGATTTCTTGTTTTTCCTCTGGAAGAAACTCATCACCGCAACAAAGAAAGTAAAAGAGTAGAAAGAAGGGGTGGGAGGAAAGGAGAGAAAATATCAAGACAAAGCATCAAGTTCTATCAATTATCTACAATACTCTGGATAGTAAGGAACCTGGGGACAGAGCTGTCATTTACAAAAATGCCCCAATCCCTAAGGCAAAAGCGAACAGGGGGGTGGAAGTTATCTTTATGATTAACTTGTTATTGGCAGATATTTACTTGGAAAAATAACCCCATTTTGTGATCTACTTGGTCTAACCAATTTTTATAGTTGCCTGAACCCTTCAGACTAGATACTAAAAGTGAGAATTTAGGTGTCATGGGTATTTGTTAAGAAATAGAGAAACCAAGTCAGTTGGTTACTCCAAGAAGTCTAGCTACTGAAAAATCAACAATTTACTGTCAGTCCGACTTTATTCAGGAACAAAATACTATTTTAAAATTTCTAAATAACTCCCAGGACAAGAGTCAGTTGAGAGCGGTTCTTTTTACTGTGAAAATGATGTAATCCAGAAGTTGTAGAATTTCATCTTGAATCCTTTATATAATACAGTATTGATAGACTAAATTAATACAGCAGAAAGCACACAGATTCCCGACAAGGCTATATCACCTTGTTAGTGCTTCTGAGGTAAGAGGAAGAATAATTCAGACCAGGTATGGGGATTAGTGAATCTCTGATCTAGCCTATGCTACAAAGCTTTGAGAAAGCTAAGAAATATAATGTAAAAATCCTTCAAAACCAAACTTTATATAGCCCACACTTAGGTCCTATCTATAATGGTTCCTCTACCGCAATAATTCCCTATTAAGTATTACCAACAATTGTAAAATATGACTAAAAATGACAAAAATTCTAAAAAGTAAAACCAAGGGCCTGGATGTTAACAAAACTATCAAAGAAACTTGCATGTGGTTGTTGGGAACATTGTTATAAAACATTAACCCTTTACACAGATTAAAAGTAAAAAAAATGTAAGTTTGCCAAGAGAGTTAAGACACAAGCCAAGAAATGAAAAGGTTCGCACCTGCAGTGTACAATTCTCTTTTCGTTTGAGGAACTCCACAAACCTGGCCACCACTCCTGGCGTGCTGATGACTTCGTCAATAGGAGGATTAGGTTCTGTGTCCCCATAAAATAAAAGGAAAAAAGAAAAACAATCCTTTGATTTCAATACAAACACTTTATAGCTCAAAATTACTTCATAATATCCCTCCCTCCATTTTAGTATCTCTTTAACGTTGTAAATCTAAGAAAAGGGAAAAAATGTCAAGTTGAATTTGGTCACTTCGACACTGTGGTGGCTTGAAAGATTTCACTGTAAGGTAGGCCTTAATATGGAAATGATGGGCAGAACTCCTAAAATTAAAACTACTACCTCTACTATTTTAGAAAATAGCAGGAAAACCATCCAAAGACAACCACTGTTACTATTTTGGTACAGTTCCTTCTAGCCCTTTTTCTGTGTATGGGTTTTTTGCTCATCTTTTTTGTTCAGTATAAACTGTCTGTAGAAACTGGATTAGGGGAGCATTTGAAATCTTGCTTCCCAGCATATGTTGTCAGTCTGGCTCAAAGTCTTGTAAAAAGTAAAAAAAAAAAAAAAGAAGAAAGAGAAAAAGAAAAAGAAAGAAAGAATCTGGACTAGAAGATTTTTAGTGTGTTTGCAGGACCTATTTTTGCAGCCATATTGTTAAGTAGAAGCCAGAGCAAGAACTCACTAAGGATGACTTGTCAAATTAATATCGTTTCCATTTATAATAATAGAGCATCTTATAAATGAAGTCAGTCAGTAGAAATTTGTTGGGTGAATAAATGTTAATGACCTAACCAATCAGCATAACAATTTCAGCAAGAGATCTAACAAAATTATTGACGACATTCATGTAGGAATGCATGAAAAATGGCAGCTGGACTACAGTAGTACTAGGAATTCTGAGCCAAGTCAATAGCTTTACTGAAAGAGGTGATTCAATGTTAATTTGGAGAGAGCTCTAATGACATGCTCTTTGACTAGGTTCAACCTTTTTACCAGCCATTCAGATAGACACAACAAATAAATTTGATATTATAATAAAGATTAAGTAGTTAATAGGCTAGATTACAGAAACAACATACAGAAAAGACCAATAATAAGCCAAAGTTGGCAATAAAGCAACAGGGGTAAAGCAAAGCTCAGCAACAAAATTTTTTAAAATTAAAAAAACAAAAAAATCCATATGACTTCACAGATAAAACTTAAAAACAATTCATGAAGAAAAGTGTTGAGAGTTCAGACTGCTGCAAACACAACAAAACACTACTATGCCATTACTAGTGAAATAACTGATGCTATCTTGGAATATATGACTGGCATGTTGAGTCTCAGGAAGGCAATCTCTCACCACTGACAGCAGTAACACATTGGCAGTACTACATTCTACTTATCATATTCTAAGAAAGGAGGATGGCAAACTCTAATACATGCAGGGAAGTAGGAGAGTGGTGAGTAGCCTTAAAAAGACACATTATGTGTGAAACCCATCAGGCTCAGCATGCTGAAAAGAGACATCTTTAGAGGGGTGAGGAAAGTGTAAATAATAATGACCTTCAAATATTCAACAATTTGTGATAAAAAAAACAGAATTTTTTTTTGTTATGGTGGTAGATTTTCATTCCCATTAACCTCAAGGAGAATGTTAACTTATCACTAATAACTCCCAACAAGTGTAACTTACTTCTGGTGGGTCAGTTCTAAGTATTTACCACTGACATTGTAATACAGTTCAGAGTTCCAGAGTTCTTTTTACTTGCCTAGATGAGAATAAGTATTACATTCCATTCTACCCTAATTATACAAAAGGTAGTTACCCTGCCCACCAATAAATCCATAGTTAATTTCTGCTAACATTAGATAAACTGCTAACATTAAAACCAACAATCACTGCCCTTTCAAGTGATATTTTTAAAGTTTTCTCTTAAAAAAGAGTGGAGTTTCTCAATATGAATGAACAGAAAATACTGCCTACTGTTCTTATCACTTTAAGGTCTTTTATAAGATAGCTCAGAAATAAAAATGCTGCTGCTTTCTGATACTTGTAAGATCACACAAATAAATAAGGAAACTGAAAAGTTAGTTATGGCTCACAACTGTGTATCTGCATGTGTCCTTATAGTCTGTTGATAGACAAACTCTAAAGCAAGTTACCTGTGTTATAAACAATAGTCTGTGAAAAATTAATACACTGTGAATAAATATTATACATAACATTCAGAACTCACCTTTTGAAAGCAGTTTTCTGAATTTCTGCGTTGCCGAAAGCTGTTGCTCTGGGCTATTAGAAAATATCATTTCAATCATGTCGGAAGTAATAACACCACCCTGGGATGACAAACAAAAAGTAAATATAAGGGAATTTTAACTTTAATTCAAAGGAAAACAAAGAGTAAAAATTGTGGCCATGTAATTAAGTTAATCGTATTTATCTAGAAGAGTTACACAAAGAGAGGGCAACCTCTACATGTAGAAATGTATGACATGATTAATAATGTGGTGAAGCTAAACTCTTTGTCTATCATTAAAAAGCTCACAACAGCCCTGACCAGGTGGCTCAGTTGGTTAGAGCATCATCCTGCACACCAAAAGGTTGCAGGTTCGATCCCTGATCAGGGTACATACCAAGATTATAGGTTTGCTCCAGTCAGGGTGCGTATAGGACGCAACTGATTGATGTTTTCTCTCACAAGGACGATTCATTTTCATTCTCTCTCTCAAATTAATAATCATATCCTTGGGTAAGGAATTTATCCTTGGGTAAGGAATTTTTTTAAAAGTTCACAACATTAATAAAGTAGTAGTAGTAAATACCAAAACAAAGTGTTTATTATTCTTCCTCTCCTTGTTCATTAAAGGGTTAGCTATTTCTTGTCATTCAGATTAAATGTTCAATTCTAAAAGGAGGCTTTTCATGACTTCCAAATCTAAAGGGTCCATTCCATCTCTATCCCATCCCTCTATTTTAATCCTGGGTCCATCCCTTTTCACTATAGCTACACGCGCACACACACACACACACACACACACACACACACACTTCATCCCCTTCACTTTATTAAAAGAAGGAACAATAAAATGGAAACATTTATATGGAAAATGCAGTGGAGGGGTGGTAGGCAAAGAGGTGGAGTGGGTAAGCCCAGTTCAAAGATGGAAGGGGAGCTGGCTACCCCCAATCTCTCCTATACAGGAGATGAGATAATTATATTTTTCTTAGTTACTTCCCAGGTTCCCCCAGTATACTATAAGCTCCTTGAAAGCCAAAGATCCCGTCTATCTTACCACTTTGTCCCTGAGAGCTGTACAGTAGATGCATAATGTGTATTTACTGCATAAGTATAGAGCAGTCTTATATAAGCACAGGCTCTAGACACTGCTAAATCCAACAGCTGACCCTTGAATTTCTTTAAAATTTATATTTTCTTTATTAAAATGTTTTAGTTTCTCACTATTTTCTTGTTTTATTAGAACTTTTCCATTTTCCACTATAACCCATCCCCAGTATTAGTAGTTAACTCTCTTCTCAGGATTATTTGTCAATGAAATAAAGTTTGTATCATTTCATCAAGGGTTATAGTCAACAAGATGAACCGTGAAGAACGCTGCACCAAGTTGAAAGCACCAGGTGGTTGGTAAGCAATATCTAACACTTAAGAATCCCATGGGGAGAATGAAGCAACTGCTCTGAAACTTGAAAGACTGATTCCTGAACAAACCAAGATATCTATATAATTCTATTATGAATATATATGTGTGTGTGTATCTATCTGTCTCTCTATATACGTGCGTACATGTATACATTGGTTTTCTTCCCTCTTGTAGCCCCTTATCATATAACAAAACTGACTTTACATTCATAGTACTTACGTATCATTAACTTTATGTCATAGTACTTAGGTTATAGGACATCAGGGTGAGGAGTGAACAACATCCAAGAACTTCTGGGGAAAAGGTTAGTGCATTATAAGTTGTATGAGGGGTAGTTATGTTATGTGGAGGTACAACTTTGTTCCTGTCTCTGAGTCTCAGTTGAGTTTAAGGAGCTGTATATGTGGATGCCAAATTGACAAAGAGTAGACTAGGATGATTAATTTTACATATCAACTTATGTTATGATATCCAGCTGTTTGGACAAACACCAGGCTAGACATTGCTGTGAAAGTATTTTTTATATATGATTTAACACTTTAAATCAGTACGCTTTGAGGAAAGCAGATTACCCTCCAAAATGTGGGTAGGCCTCATTCAATCAGTTGAGCAAAGACTGAGATATCCTAAAGAAGAAATTTAGCCTAAAAACTACAACAATTATTACCTGAATTGCTAGCCTGCCGGCTTACCCTATGGATTTTTGGACTTACCAACGCTAATAACTGCATGTGCTTAAAATCAATCAATCAATCAATCAATCTCTTTCTCCTATTGACTGTTTCATCTGTAGAACCCCAATACAGTCCACAAAATACTTCATATTCATCTAACACCCACCTAAAAAAAAGAACAGCCTGACTTTCTGAAAGGCCTGGAAGAATTCACCACAAAATAATAATAGTAACTGCAATGTCTCTATCAATTTCAAATGGATTTTAAACTCCCCGAACTCCAAAAGAAAACTGGCCTATAAAAACTGCAGACCTATGACGTGGAAAAAAGGAAAAACCTACAATGGTATATAATATGCCACCATAAAAAAAAGGAGGTGGAGGAAATTTATTTTCTCAAAAAAATAAGAATCTAATAACAGTGGTTGTCACTAGAGAAAGACAATGAGTGACTAAAGTAAATGAAGAGAGGTTTTTTTTGAAAACCATGTATATACATGTTCTATTAAAATACTATCAAATTCATTTTAATAAACTGAAAATATAGACAGGTGTGATCTATATAAAGCACAATTTTTATCTGTTTTTGTAACCTCAAAACAGTTACAAAATGGATTTTAAAAAAGAATTCCAACAGTTGTGCTATGGAACCAGTTTTTAAAATCATGTAAACATATCCACTTTTGTAACTGAAATAAATAACCACCTGGGATTTCCTTTAACATATCCCTTGTTATTCAACTTTTAAGGAACAATTTTATTATAATTATCTTTGTAAGTTTTTTTTTTTTTTAGGGAAAATGTTTTGCCTTTGTAAGGGAACGATTCAGTAATTCTTGCATTTTGTTTATTGCCCTATGAAAACACAATTTGCAATACATGCATTGATCATTTATAGGGGTTTATGGTTTTACAGAAAAAAATTTAAGTCCTCTATCCTTTTTTTTACAATTTGGTCTGAGGAACGTTCCAAACCTCTTCCTAAGCACTCATCCTCCTTTACTTCTCCCAAGCAGGCCTTGTGTGGAGAGGGCTTTGGAAGTTTTAATAGCTAGATTAATCTTCATAATTTATTAACCCTATTTAACTGCATGTTACTTAAAATATAATACACATTTAGTAAATCATGAGATTAAGTAGATGGCTTCTTTTTAAAAATGAAATGCCAAGTACTTTTCATAGCCATATCATGTTTTCTCAAAAACAAAGAGAGATCTAACCTCACATTTTCATCAGAGAAACACTAAAGAGTTTTTCACTATCTTACTTACTGGTGCCATTTCCATGTTATTAATCTGAGCTTCATGGAAGCCTCCATCTGACATAACTTCTTCTTCTGTTTCTTCTTCTGCAGTAGCAACATTTCTTCGCTTGAATAACTGAAAAATAAAAGACTGTTACTTAAGTAATTCTAATATAAGGGAGTTTGAAAGCCCAACACTAGTCATCCACTTAAAAGGTAGTAAGGATGGAGCTTCTTGAAAATCGTTTTAAAAATTCCAAAGTTTGTGCCACTTTCAGCCTTTCCTGATGAGGAACTATTTTAGAATTCTCCACAGTCTTTATAATCTACTGCAATTAACTATCACTTGATGAGGTAAAACTTACCAAGAGGCCTCACACTGCATGACATATAAAAAAGGTAAGACTGGAAAATGGAGTTGGGGCATGTTTGGCCATTTTCCTCTTCCCTTTATGTGAAGTAGGTGATAGGACAGTCTCACTACACACCAGGAGAAATAAGGATAAAAATGATATCAAGATGACGTAATACTTCCCTCCTAACTCTCAAAGATAGTATATTGAGAGGCTTCTTGACTTTCCCAACCTGTCCAGCAACCATTGGTGACAAATGACTTCTGCTTGAACACCACCTTTAAAGCACCCACTTATCTGTGTAGGCAAAGGAGAACAGTTCTCTCCAAAGGCAGACCATGAAGATGGCTTCCATTACAGCCTTAAGAGTCCTAGGCTATATATACACTTATTCATCAAGCCATCATGGAGTAATAATTTACCTTCTCATCAAAAGGATCAGTGGGTTTAGTTTTCAATAATTATGAAAAGTTTTTAGCCCTTACTTCTTTCAATAACTTTTTTCTCTTCCACACTCTCTCTCCTTCAGGTACCTCCAATTGTCCATGTACGAGGCTTCTTATAAAGTTGTCCCATAGCTCAGTGGTCCCCAACCTTTTCGGCACCATGGACCCATTTTGTGGAAAAACAGTTTTCCATTGGGCGGGGTGGGGGGGGGGGGAAGGGGGAGATGCGGGGTGGGGGAGGGAAAGGCTTTGTTACAGCCTGCCAGCAGATGCAGCTTAACTGTCACTTGCTACTCACCAAGAGGGTTTTAATGAGTTTGCAAGTAACTGATTTATTATGGTCTCTGTGCAGTCAAACCTCTCTGCTATTTGCAGCCGCTCCCCAGCACAGGCATCATCGCCTCAGTTCCACCTCAGATCAAGCACTAGATTGTCATAAGGAGCGTGCAACCTACATCTCTCTCATGCGCAGTTCACAGTACGGTTGGCGCTCCTATGAGAATCTAATGCTGCCCCCTGATCTGACTGGAGGCAGAGCTCAGGCAGTAATGCAAGTAAGTGGGGAGAGGCTGTGAATACAGATGAAGTTTCTCTGCCTGATGCTCACCTCCTGCTGTGCGGCCCTGTTCCTAACAGGCCACAGACTGGTAGTGGTCTGTGGCCAGGGGGTTGGGGACCCCGCCATAGCTCACTGATGTCTTCTTTTCCATGCATGTGCACATGTGTATATTCTTTCACCTTTTAAAAAATCCTTATCTAATAATATATTTATTTCAGAGTGGGGGAGGAAAGAGGAACATTGATTTGTTGCTTTCCATACTCACTCCGATCAGGGATTGAACCCACAACATTTTGGTGTGTGGGATGATGCTTCAACCAGCTGAGCCACCCAGCAATGCCTTTCCCCTCTCTTTTTAATTTCCGATATCCCTTTGGATAGGATATCTTCCTATCCCTTGAAGTTAGTAATATTTTCTTCTGCAATTTCTAATTTAACATTGACCCTATCTGTGCACTCTTCTTCTCAGACATTGTGGTTTTCACCTCTAGAAGTTCAATTTGAGTCTTTGTGCATCTTCCACGTTTGTACTTAACTTCTGAATATATGAATACAGCCACAATACTGCTTTAATGTCATTCTCTAATTTTGTGTCAGTTTCAACTGGTTGTTCCCCTCATTAATGGCCTTGTTCTGCTTCTTTGTGTACCTGGTAATCTTTGTATGCCTGACATAATCAACTTGACTTTGTTAAATACTGGATATTTTTGTATTCCTGCAAATCTTCTTGGCCATTTATTCTGGTATGCAGCTAAGTTATACAGAAACAGCTTGCTCCTCTTGGACCTTGCTTTTATGATGTGTTAGGTAGTTCTAGAGCACAACTAAGCCTATAGCTAATTAATCTGCACTAATGAGGCAAGACTCCCCTGAATACCCTCCATATTGCCCCGTGAATTATGAATTTTCCCAGTCTGGCTAGGGGCACAGGCCACTATTCTCAGCCCTGTATAAGTGCAAGACACTAATCCCTCTAATCCTTTTGGCTAATATTTTCTCTAGGCTTGGGTCGTTTCCTCAAACACATGGATTGATCAGAACTCTGCTGAAAATTCAAGGAAACCCTTTGAGGAGCTCAGGCTTCTCTCTATACATATAGGTCTCTCCTTTCTGGTATTCCATTCTATGAACTCTATTAGCCTTGGTCTCCCTGGACTCTCAGCTGTGTCTTTTCAACTCAGGGAGGCTTACTTATAACATAGTGCCCTGTCCCTATGTTGCAACTTGGAAACTCTGGCAGTAAGCTGAGGTTGTGACAGGGATCACCTCACTTTCCATCTCTACAGATCACTTCCTTCACTGCTTGATAGCTGATATCTTGAACAGTTGTTTAATGTATTTTCTATTATTCTTGGTTGTTTCAGGTGGGCGGATAAATCTGAGCTCTGCTACTACACTTTGGCGAGAAGTGGAAGTCCTTACAGTACCTTTCTGATACCCCAAATATCCTACTTTTGGCTAATGGGAGCCTGTTCAAGCTACCTCCTAAGTCTTTTCAGCACAATTTCAGTGGTCTTCAATTACTCCTTTATGTTATTAAAAATGACAGGTTCACCTTGAACATTCCCTATCTTTAATCAAGAATCAGCTATTTTTCCAAGGAGACTTACTCCTGTGAGAGGAAGATTCTAATGACCACAATCTCAGGATGCTGGGGGTACTCACTTCACTTCAAGGTATTTCACTATTTCTAAGCCTTTTCAGTCCCTAGTGATATTATCAATTCAAATTTATGTACCTTCTTTGCTTTTGTATTCCCATTATTTTCTTAATCTAAAATATCCAGGTTCCTACATTAACAAATACTTATTTACTATAGCCACGTAACTATCAATCTTATGATTACTAAAATCAGTCAAAGGTTTGTTTATACTGCTTTTTACCCTTAAGATATAATCCAATGGAGACAACTAATCACACTGCCATATTTTAAATGTACTAAAATAATTCCTCTCTGTATGGTTTAGCCACAAGCATGACATACAGGGTCGTTCAATTCCTTGTTTATTTTTAAGAATTTCTTTCCTCATTTTGATTTAATTTTGTCTTACCATTAGTTAAAAACATTTACATTACTCCAAATCAAACTTAATCACTAAAAGTACATCTACTGGTTTGCAAAATCTGTTATCTACAGCCAGTGCTTTTAATATGGTATGACAGGATCTTTAATTACTATAGGTCATGATACATACAACAACTGATAACAAGTGGAATTCGAAATTAAAAACACAATACCATTTACATCACAAGTATCAACACAAGAAAAGAGATGAGAAATTCCCAACAAAGGTTAAGTCCTAAGACTACGGCTGTCTAGCAAGCCCACAGGATAAACGACACTGGCAACACTGGAGCACAAGGACAGAAAATGCAGGGTAGAGGTCTTAGGGTGGGGTGGTGGGGAGGGACTGTAATTAATAAATTATCTGAGAAGTTTTACCAAGTAGAAAATGAGACAAAAGTAATTTAAGAGAGCTACAGGAGAGAATGAAAAAGCAGCCAGGATGTCAAAGAAAGCCACTCATGTTAAAAAAAAAAAAAAAAAAAAAAAAAAAGACGACAACGACGACAAATTAACTCCAGGAAAAACAAAGTATAAGAAAGAAAATGTAACCACAGTATGCTATTCAGCTCAGCAATACTTAGATATTGTAATATAACTATACTATGCAGATGGATATAAGGGAAAGAGTAGTATAAGAGCTTAAATCTTCACCTCTCAAAACAGAGTATCAATGAAAAATATTTTAAGTTGATAAATAAAGATATATAGTAACATACACATATTACTTATAAATTTAGCAGTATAAGCCACAATGAACAGTTAAAAAGGTTGAAAACGTAGTTTACTTGGGATGAGAACACTGATGGTTTGATTACAAGTATTTTAGCACTATTTAACTTTTCCAACTATGTACATGTATTACTCAGAGAAAAATAGGTTTTGAAAAAGAAAAACACTACCAAAACAATCATGACTTGTATCTTTATAGGTATACCTTATTTACATGTTGCCCAACTTTGTCAACCAAGTCAATCAATGGGAAAAGTTGGCTGTCCACAAGTTTATCAACTTGCTCACTTCACAAGACAGTTCTTGTAACTAAAAACAACAAGCCTCCATTCTTCATCCCTGTCATTTTTACAACTTCAAAACAACACTATGTTACCTACTCAGACTGAGTTAACAAGCATCTGTTTGATGCAAAATATTTTAATAGTAAATGAAAAGTGTTCATCTTTTTATACATGTAAAATTATAGACACTGGCTCAATCAGAGTATCAACTGCTAAATTTTTTTGCCAAAAAATAAATTTTAGTTTGGTCTGTCGGTGTCAAATGGACAGAGAGCATTTATACAGTGCTGCCTAGATAACAGATATTAATTGCTTGTCTGCTAATAGGATATCCCTAAAAGAAACAGCTACTTTATATATATATATATATATATATATATATAAAATTAGCAGCCTCAATTCCTGTACTAGCCTCAAATATAGCTGTTCAGCTGGCCTAAAAGCCTGTGACTTTCCCAGACAGATGACAAAGTAACTGTGGAAAGATTAACAGTACTTAAATGAATCTATATTTTATTGATGTTTACTTTTTTACAAACTAGGCATGAAACAAGTATTGTTATGATATTAAGAAGCCTGATTAGTATCACCAGTTCTCCCTACATAAGCTGGCACATATGAAATGACAAAATTAAGATTTTAAATAGAGCATATTCCAAAAACTTATCACAGAAACTTATTAAAGCCTAAGCACCCTTTCAGATCTCATACAATGAAGACGATGACAGAGTTTCAACTACAAATATTTTTATTCAAATATGTGGGGCCATACTTGACATTCATACATTAAGAATATAAAGCATTTCACCCTGGCTGGTGTGGCTCAGTGGATTGAGCACCAGACTGAGAACCAAAGGGTCACCAATTCCATTCCCAGTCAGGGCACATGCCTGGGTTGCTGGCCAGGTCCCCAGTAGGGGGCGCTTGAGAGGCAACCACACATTGATGTTTCTCTCCTTTTCTTTCTCCTTCCCTTCCCCTCTCTAAAATTAAATAAATAAAATCTTTAAAAAAAGAATATAAAGCATTTTGCCATCAGGCAGGTAAGTAAATATGAAAAATTATTTAGAATGAAAACTTATGACAGAATGATATTACTGCATCTTCAAATGGCTTTATGCCAAATATGATGTGTAGGCTGGTGGTTATATCAGACCTATACTTGTTCTCGCATACATACATACATATATTCACATTTATATATGTGAATATAAATATGTCACAATGCTGTGATTTCTGAAATTTACCCCAAATACCGAATCTAATCCAAAGAAAAGATTCCACTTTTTCAACCAAGAGAAACCCATCCTTTTATGAGTAAGTGGTTATTCAAAGATGAGAAAGCAGAATGCAAGAACTCAAACTTAATTTGCTGTGCTTAATACAAACTCTGTTACTATATTACAAACTGTTTTTGCCCCCGCTGCAAATAACAGTAGTAATAGTGTCTGATTTAATCATCTACAGCCCAACTAAACACTGAGGTTGTAATGTACACTTGGACTTCAACTACTTGGAATATTTAATGCAGTGCTGCTCAAAAGCACTGTATACAGAGTGGGGCAAAAGTAGGTTTGCAGTTGTTCCTGTGGAAAAATAATACAGTAAGTAATAAATACTGCAAGAATAAACTGTTTCATGAACTCACAATTGTAAACCTACTTTTGTCCTACCCCATATGTTGAGAACAGGTCACTAGAACTGCAAAATATTTATGACAGATTACCTTATTTCTCAGGTATGAAGGGTTCTGTCTGACTCATTTGTCTTTTATGAAGTTTTTATAGTGTGAGGGGTCAAATAGTCCTTTCAACCTCAAAAGTCACTCCTTACCACCCCCACCCAAAAGTCACCTAAGTGTGTCTGTAAATTTCTTTGCCAAAAATGATGGACTAAGTATTTTTAGAGAAAGGTAAAGTGAAGGTGAGTCTCAGATACTCCTGAAAATGTTCTCAGGTTAAAATGGTATTTTAAAATAATGTCCTATCAAACACCATCATTGGAAGACTTGAAAGAATTCAGTCCCATTTTGGGAAAGCTTGCTAACACTTTTGGATGAAGAAAGTGCTTACTTTGGAGAAGTGTTTTATATCCATTTTAATGTGCAGTGGGACAAAAATGATGTAGACTTAATTATGAATGGAAATTGCACAATTGTCATCCAAACTAACAAGATGGACAGTTTCTAAGTGTGCCGATTATACTTTTAACATTTCTGTAAAGGCCATTTATGAAGACTTTCAGAGGATTTCACGAGGTGTGTGACAAAGAGATTAATGAAATTTTCTCTTCCATCCTGAAGAACTACAGGACTATTGGAAATATAGATATGACTGGAAACATTTCAAACGAATTTATTAGGAACAAGAATATGGTATTTCACATCCCACCGTATCAATATTTTGGAAGGCTTTACACAAACTGACCTTAGAGAAAAAAAAATTCCTGTGTTTCTTACAGGAAATGATAGAATTCAAGTAAAAGGTATAAAGAACATGAAAATAATATTCTCCTGTCCTGAAAGACATATACCTTGAGGTTTTGCTTAAAAATACTACATAATAAACGTAGAGACATACAGACATGAAGTAAGGCAAATTGTTGATAATTACTCAACCTAGAGGATGGTTTTTTGAAGTTAACTATTTGTTCTTTATTTTTGTATGTGTTTACAAAGTTTCAAATTAAAGTTTACAATGAAAGGCAAGTTTTCTTGGCCACTTCAGAATTCATTAACAAATACACATAAAATCTTAAGGAAGTTACGACTTTAGAAAAACAAAATACACTAAAACAAATAGGCCGAAGTATTAAACAGTGGTTATAGTGGGGAAATGGGAACCGGAGAGATTTCTTCATTCTTGTATTCCATTTTTCATCATCTCCTTTCCCCCACCCCCAAAACACGTTGATTTTATGGTGTCTGTGGAATATGTGTGTGTAAACACTGTTAAAATTAAAATAAAGGAAGGTGCTTTCAGACTTAAAATGGAACATTAAGTTCTTTAAAAGGAATTAATAATAGTAAAGGACTTACCTGCTCTTCTCTTTTCTGCTTACGCAACTGTAGTCCCTCTTCTTCCCTCCTCCTGCGCATCTCATCAGGATTCAGGGACTTATTTTTGTAACTTTTCAGGCGAAAGTTCTCTTTCCCTGGGGTAGTCATGTTTTCTACAAAAATAAGAGAGGAAAGAAACAGATGAGCTTAGCTTACTGTAAAGAGCCCTACTGTTCTAAAGGCTCAGCCTTTTATATGCATACATGCCTAGGTCCACGCCACAGGGATATCAGAAATGATTCTTAACAGCTTTATTAAAGTATACAATTCGCTGGCTTTTTAGTATATTCACAGCTATGTGCAACCATCACCCCAGTCAATTTTTAAATATATTCTCATCACTTCAAAAGTTTGCCATTCAGCTACCATTCCTATTCTGGACATTTCACATGTGATCTTTCATGCCTGACTTTTCACTTAGTATGTTATTTTCAAGGTTCATCCATGTTGCAGCACATATCAGTACTTTATTCCTTTTTATGGCTAAATAATATCCCACTATGAACGTACCCCACTATATTTATCTGCTTATCAGGTGATGAACATCTGGGTTCTTTCTGCTTTTTCACTATCATAAATGACACTTCTACAATTATTTGTGGACACATTTTTGCACAGACAGATGTTTTCATTCCTCTTAGGTACATATACCTAGGAACGGAATTGCTGGGTCTCTTTAACCATTTGAGAAACTGCCAAACTATTTTTCCAAAGTGGCTGCACCATCTTATATTCCCACCAGCAATATGTAAGATTTGACAATTTCTCCACATCCTTGCCAACAATGGTTTCTAGCCATCCTAGTGGGCTAGATGTCTCTTCACCTATTTCCCAACTGTACATCCTCCACTAAACAAAATATCTCCTCCCCACCTCAGGTGGAGGGATGGGGAGAAAAGGCATACAACTGTAATTGAATAACAATAAAAATTAAAAAAATATATATCTCCTCAGATTCTTTGTGGATGAGAAGTAGGGGCAAGACCAGAAAAAAATTCTTTGATCATTTTTAAATTGGGTTGTCTTTTTATCACTGCGTTGAAAGAGGTCTTTATATATTCTAAATAGATCTTTATAAGATATGACTTTTTAATATTTTCTTCCATTCTACCGGTTGGTTGTCTTTTTCACTTTCTTGATGGGTCCTTCGAAGCACAAAAGATTTTGAGTTTCATGAAGTCTAAATTAACCAATTTTTTTTCTTTTGTTGCTCATACTTTTAGTGTCATAATTATGGATTCTTTATCCTAAGTTTTCTTCTAAGAGTTTTTAAGTTTTAGCCCTTACATTTATGTCTGTGGATCCATTTTGAGTTACTTTTCCATATGACATGAGGTAAGAGCCCAACTTAATTCTTTTGCATATGGCTACCCAGTTGTTCTAGCATTGTCTGTCGAAAAGCCTAGTCTCTATCCAATGGTCTGAACACTGGTTGAAAATCAGTTGACCATAAAGAGTTTGATTTCTCAACTCTCAATTCTGCTCCATTGATCTGCATGTATGTTGTGCCAATTTCAGTCTGGATTACCATTTTTGAAACAAGTTTTGAAGTCATGAAGTGTAACTCCTCCTATTTTATTCTTTTCAAAATGTGTTGGTTCTTCTGGATACTTCATAATTCTGTATGAATTTTACAATGTCAATTTCTACAAAGAAGTCAGCTAGAATTCTGATATGGACTATACTGAATCTATAGATGAATTTGGGGGATTATCGTCACCTTAATGTTAAATCTACCAACCCACAAATATGAGATATTTTCTATTTACTTAGATCTTTTAAATTTCTCTCAACAATGTTTTGTAATTTTCAGTTTCAGATTTCTTATTAAATTTATTCCTAGGCATTTTAACCTTTTTGATGCTATTGTAGTAAATGGGAATTTTCTCCCTTGATTTTCACTTCTGAATCGTTCGTAACAAGTCTATACAAATACAATTGATTTTTGTATATTGATTTTGTATCCTGCAACATTGCTCAACTTGCTTATAAGCTCTAATACTTTTCTGGTGGAATCCTTAGGATTGTCCACACATAAACTCATGTCATCTGCCAGAAATAGTTTTCTTTCTTTCTTTCCAAACTTGATGCCTATGTCTCTTTCTTGCATAATTACCACGTTTAGAGTCACCAGTACAATGTCAAATAGAAGAGAAGACAACAATCTTGACTTAATCCTAATCTTACGGGGTGTTCAAGTCTTTTACCATCCGAAGCATCTTTGGGTCTTTCACAGATGTCCTTTATTATGTTGAGAAAGCCCCCTTCTGTTCCTAGTTTTATTTTTTTTTCCTAAAGATTTTATTTATTTTTAGAGAGCGCGGAAGGGAAGGATAAAGAGGGGGAGAGAAACATCAATGTGTGGTTGCCTCTTACCTGCACCCCATTGGGGATGTGGCCCGCAACCCAGGCAGGTGCCCTGACTGGGAAATGAACCGGCAACACTTGGGTTCACAGGGTTGTGATCAATACACTGAGCTACACCACCCAGGGCCTGTTCCTAGTTTTTTAAGTGATTTTATCATTTCTGCATCTATTGCAATGACAATGTGACTTTGGTTTTTTTATTTTATTGATACAATACATTAAATGGTTGGTGATCTTTACACCAACCTTGCATTTCTGGGATAAATAGCATCTGGTAATAGTGTTTCAATTTTTATATGCTGTTGAATTTAGTTTGTTACTATTTTGTCCAGGATTTTGTGTTCATATTCACAAGAAGTACTGGTCTATAGTTTTCCTGTGATGTCTTAGATTTTCTAGCTTCATAAATTGGGAAGTGTTCCCCTTCTCAATTTTTGGGAATAGTTTGTTAAGAAATAGTATTAATTCTTCTTTAAATGTTTAATAGAATTCTGCAGTGAAGTCATATGGGCCTGCGCATCTCTTTGACAGCCATTTTATGATTAATTTCTTCACCTGTCTATTCAGGTCTATCCAGATTATCTATTTTGTAAGTCAGTTTCAGTAGTTTTTGTTTCTAAAAAGCTGTCCATTTTATCTAAGCTAAGCTATGGTATACAGTTGTTCAAAGTATTCCCTTATTTATAATCCTGTTAACTTTTGCAATGTCAGTAGTAATGTTTGCCCACTTCTGCTCCTATTAATGTGAGTCTTTTCTTTTTTTCTATGTCAATCTATCTAAAGTTTCACCAATTTTGTTGACATTTTCAAAACACAGTGGTTCCTCGGTACTCCTCATTAACTCGTTCTGGACCTGGAGACCAGCACCAAAACTGAGGAATACCAGGTGATGAAGCATTTTCTCTTGCAGGGCAGCATCATGACTCGACACGTTCTAGCAAGTGTGATGAGAACCGAGCAAGTGCCGAAACATTTTCTTTTGGTCAAGTTGTGGTGAATGCAGGTTTTGATGAGTTCTGAAGCTGACATGTACCAGGGTATGATTGTACAAGTTTTTGGTTTCCTGAACCTTCTCTATGGCTTTTCAATTCTCTAGTTCGCTGATTATAGGAGACCATTCTGCATAGCATGGACCCAGCTCCCACTCAGAAAAACCAGTGGGGAGTGCTGTCCAGCACACAGGACCCACACCCACAGATAGGTTCTCCCATGAGGAATCAGGGCTGCACTGCACCTAGGCCACTTTGAGACTTGCTTTTGCTAAAATTCCCCCACCCTGAATTGAGGCAGCAAATGTTTACTGCATATCTTTAAAGTAACTTCCTAAAATCTATGCTAAACCTTCCAAGGAGGAGTATAACCAGCTTAACCACTTTTCCCTTTGCATTTGCAAATGTCCTTCCTTTTTGATGTAATGAGCAACATCCTCTCTTTTGTTTTCTGTAAAAGGTAACCACCTAAAGCAAACCTGTGCATAGTAAATGAGGGCCATCCTCAATGTAATGTGCCCAGAAAAGCAATAAAAGTCTGTCAAGACAAGGGTTGGGGCGCTCTTCTCTTGAGAGAGTGGCTATGCCGTCCCTTGGTAGTCGTGTGAATTTGTCTCGTCTCAGCCACAATGCCGCAGACACTGCAGGCTGGTGTCCGCATCAACTAATTTCTACAGTAATCTTTATTATTATCCTTCTTTCTGCTTGCTTCAAATTACTTTGCTCTTCTTTTTCTAGTGACTTAAGGTGGAAGATTAGGTTACTAGTTGAAGATCTTTTTTTTTTTTTAATTGATTCTAGAGAGAAATAGGAAGGGGGGAAGAGAGAGGGAGAGAAAGAGATCAATGTGTTGTTCCATCTATTTATGCATTCATTGGTTGCTTCTTGTATGTGCGCTGATCAGAGATCAAACTCGGAACCGTGGCATATCGGGACAACACTCCAATCAACTGAGCTACCCAGCCATGGCCCTTCTTCTCTCTTAATACAGGAATTTATTACTGGAAGTTTCCCTCTAAGCATGACTTTAACTGTATCCCATAAGTTTCTTTAAGGTGGTAGCTTTATTTTCATTTGTCTCAAAGTATTTTCTGATTTTCCTTTTGATTTCTTCCCCAACCCAGTAGTTATTCAGAAATACATACTTTAATTTTCACGTATTTGTGATTTGCCCAAATTTTCTGTTGATTTCTGATTTCTTTACATTGTGATCAGAGAGCATCCTTTGTTGTTATTTTAATCCTTTTAAATACATTTGGGTTTGCTTTGTGGCCTAGCACATGGTATATCCTGGAAAATGTCCCATGTACACTTAACGATATATGGGGTGGGTAAACAATGGTTATCAGATGTCAGCATGTGAAAGAGTTTATTCTTATATTACTCATTAATTATTGTATTATTTATCTGTATTATAACTGTAAACCTACTTTTGCCCACCCCTGTATATTCTCCTGTTGCTGCTGGTGTGGTCTGTAGATGCCTGCTGGGTCTATTTGGTTTACACTGCTGTTTCCTTGTGACTGTTTTGTCCATTTTTGAAACTGGAATTTTGACATTTTCCAACCACTACCGTTGAATTGTCTATTTATCCCTTCATTTGCCAGTTTTTGCTTCATGTATTTTGGTGCTATTATTAGGTACATGTATATAACTTATCTTTCTAGTGAGTGACCCCTTTACCATTATGAAATGTCCCTCTTTATCTCTAGTAGTATTTTTGTTTTAATCTATTTTCTCTGACCTTAATATAGCCACTCCAGCTTTCCTGTTTGTCTACATATTTAGTTTTCAATCCTTATACTATAAATATATTATCTTTAAACTTAAAAAGTCTTGTACAGAGCATATAGCTAGACCCAGTCTAACAATCTCTGCTTTTAATTTTTTTAAAGATTTTATTTATTTAATTTTAGATAGAGGGGAAGGGAGGGAGAGAAACATCAATGTATGGTTGCCTCTCACACACCCCCTACTGGGGACCCAGCCTGCAACCCAGGCATGTGCCCCGACTAGAAATCAAACCAGTGACCCTTTGGTTCACAGGCCGGCACTGAATACACTGAGCTCCATCAGCCAGGGCTCTGCTTTTTAAAATTAGATTGTTTAATCAACTCATATTTAATGTTATTGTTGATACAGTTGGTTTTCACAGCTTTTTCATTTTTTGTTTTCATGTGCTTCATGTTGTTTTTTCCCTTTAGTACTCACTTACCACTTTTTCACATTTAATAAATATTTTCAAATGAAGCACTTTAATTTCCCTACTGACTTTTTCACTATATATTTTGTTTGGGTCACTACTGGTAGCTGTAGGGCAGCAACTTTCAACTGGTAATGCCACAGCCCACTCATGGGCCCCAAGAATTTTTTAACACATGCAATACATGACTTTAGTCAGGGACGCTGAACTCTTTTCCCTTAAATTGTCCAATTAAAAAACGACAAGGGCCAACACAACAATAACCACCCAGGGTGTAGGAGTAAAAATTATACTTATTTTTTGTCAGATCGGCAAAAGTAGTATGCTTTGATATGCTAAAGAATTTTAGTAATAACTTTAGGAATGCCACGAGATGAAAAAGGTTGAAAGTCACTGCTTTAGGGTTTATTACATATGCTTTACCAGAATCAGCTTCAGACTTATACTACCTTAATGCTGGTGAGATATAGAAATATTAAGCTATATAATTCTATTCCCTTTTATGGTACTATTATACATATTAAACTTGTAACAAGCCCAAATACACAATTATAATTATTATCCAGTCATTTCCTTAGCTTAACATAGCTCTGCTCTCACCTCTTCTGTGCTACTGACATATATTACTAATATATTACAATTTCACATATAGACCCCAGAATACATTATATACTACCACTTTACAGTTTCTTTTTAAATGTTTTTATTTTTTCAAGAATATTTTTTTGATTATGCTTTTACAGTTGTCCCAATTTTTTCTCCCCTTTACATCCCTCTACCCAGTATCCCCATTCCCTCTGGCATTCCCCGCCCTTAGTTCATGCCCATGGGTCGTACATGGAAGTTCCTTGGCTTCTCCATTTCCTATACTATTCTTAACCTCCCCCTGTCTATTCTGTACCTAGCAATTATGCTTCTGATCCCCTGTGCCTTCTTCCCCATTCTTCCTCCTCCCCCTTCCCACTGATAACCCTCCATGTGATCTCCATTTCTGTGATTCTGTCCCTGTTCTAGTTGTTTGCTTAGTTTTTTTTAGGTTCTGTTGTTGATAGTTGTGAGTTTACTGTCATTTTACTGGTCATATTTATGATCTTCTTTTTCTTAGATAAGTCCCTGTAACATTTCATATAACAAGAGCTTGGTGATGATGAACGCCTTTAACTTGACCTTATCTGGGAAGCACTTTAATTGCCCTTCCATTCTAAATCACAGCTTTGCTGGATAGAGTAATCTTGGATGTAGGTCCTTGCTTTTTCATGATATTAAATACCTTTATCCAGCCCCTTCTTGCCTGCAAGGTTTCTTTTGAGAAATTAGCTGGCAGTCTTCATGGGAACTCCTTCTTAGGTAACTGTCTCCTTTTCTCTTGTTGCTTTTAAGATTCTCTCATCTTTAATCTTGGGTAATGTAATTATGATGTGCCTTGGTGTGGTATTCCTCTTTGGGTCCAAGTTGTTTGGGATTCTCTGAGCTCCCTGGACTTGTATGTCTATTTCCTTCACCAGAATGGGGAAGTTTTCTTTCATTACTTTTTCAAGTTAAGTTTTCAATTTCTTGCTCTTCCTCTTCTCCTTCTGGCACCCCTATGATTCAGATGTTGGAACATTTAGTTTAAAGTTGTCCCAGAGGTTCCTGAGCCTCTCATTTTTTGGAATTCTTGTTTCTTCATTCTGTTTTCTTCCAACGTTTATTTCTTCCTTTTGTTCCAAATAGGTGATTTGAGTCCTGCTTTCCTTCCCTTCACTGTTGTTTCCCTCTATATTTTCCTTTATTTCTCTTTGTATAGCATTCACTTCTACCTTTATTTTGCAGCCATACTCAATCATTTCTGTGAGCATCCTGATTACCAATGTTTTGAACTCTGCATCTGATAGGTTGGTATCTCCTTGTTGGTTAGTTCTTTTCCTGGAGTCTTGAATCTGTTCTTTCATTTGGGCCATATTTCTTTATCTGGGTGCATCTGTTACATGGTAAGTGGTAGAGCCTTAAGTATTTGCCAGGGCAGGGCAATCCAATTCATTGTGTTGTGGTGCTGTATGTAGGGGAGTGGTCAGAAGAGGGACCAGTGCCACTTTCTCAGCTCCTGCCCTGCTTTCAGTCACTTCCTCACTTCCCACAAGTGACTTGTGCCCTTCCAGTTGCTGCCCTGATGCTGATTCCCCAAGTGGGTGGGCATTTGTAGGTTCTAGGACCCCATGGGGTCCCTCAAACGGACTCTCCTGATGGACAGGCAATTTCTTTCCACTGGTGCAACTGCCACAGATTTTTACGGCTAGAGGCTTTGAGGCTCTATTTTCCTGGTGCTGGAACCCTGGGTTGCGTGGTCTGTCTTGCTCCCCAGTTGTTCCTTCCACACATGGATGTGGAGCCACACAGTCCACCAGCTGCCCATCTGCCAGCTGCTGCTTTGCTGCATGTCCTCTCTTCCCTGGTTGCCCATCTCCACCCCTCCTACCAATTTGGATGAGTGTTTCTTCTTTAATTCCGTGGTTGTCAGACTTCCATACAGTATGATTTTCTGGCAAGTCTGGTTGTTTTTTGTTTTTAAATTGGTTGTTATCCTTCTTTTGGTTGTGCAAGGAGGCAAAGCACATCTACCCATGATTCCATCTTGGCTGGAAGCCCACGATAATAGAATTTTTGTTTTGTTTTATTTTTTAAGAGAGAGAAAATATGTGGTTATTCTCTCTTTTAAAAGTACAAACAGGAGGCCCTAGCCAGGTAGCACAATTAGTTGGAGCATCATCCTGATACACCAAAGTTGCGGTTTAAATCCCTAGTCAGGGCACATACAAGAATCAACAATGAATGAATGCAAAAATAAGTGGAACAATAAAAATCATTGTTTCTTTCTGTCTTTCTCCTTTCCTCTAAACTAGTAGTCAAAATAAAATTATATACAGTAATTACCTTTACTCCTGTTCTTTGTTCATGGGAGTTCCCATTACCATCTAGGGTCATTTGTTTTCAGCTTAAGAACTTCCTTTAGTATTCCTGTAAGGTGGGTCTGGTGGTAACGTTTTTTTAATCTGGGAATGTCTTTACCTCCACTTCACTTTTAAAAGACAGCTTTGATAATATAGAAAATTTTTGGTTGACAGTATTTGTTTTTGATACTTCAAACAGTAATGCACCACATGACGACACTCTGGTCAGCAGAAAAACCACATATGTAGCAGTTGCCCCATAAAAATTACAGTGGTGCTGAAAAATCCCTATCACCTAGTAACATCATAGCTAATGTGACACAGAGCAACACATTACTTACTCATGCATTTGTGGTGACAATGGTGTAAATAAACCTACTGGTATGCTAATTATATAAAAGCATATACAATTATATACAATATGAGGGGGGAACCCCATCCCCCCAAAATGGAATTGTATTCAGGAGGGCAGGCCCCTTCTAGTACACGCTTCCCCTGATAGGTGAGAGTTCTAGGTACCCATCTGTATCAGTGTACCAGCTGGCATTGTTGGGAGAGGCTGCATTCAGCTTCAGTGAATTCTTCTGAAGACTTTTTTTTGATGCATTTGCCCATTTCCTATGAATGATTTATGAGCGGACCTGCCCACACCACATTGAGTGTTTAGCAGTTTTAGACCAAAAAGGGCATGACTCCCAACGTCCCCTCATTCACCCAATCTCACCCCAAGCAACTTTTTTCCCTGGATGAAAAAAGTTCTCAAAGGGAAATATTTTGCCGATGTGGAAGAGGTGGAACAAAAACCGGCAGAAACACTAAAAGGCATCAAAATCGAAGAGTTCAAAAACTGTTTTCAGCAACAGAGAAAAACATCTCAGCAGGTGTATTGCATCAAATGAACAGTACTTTGAAGTTGACTGAAGTTTAAACATGTAAGAATACACAATTTTTTAGTAAGTTTTTTGATCCCCTCCTTCTACATAATCCTTAGTAATAATAAATGACTGTTACTGATTCATGCATTTGCCATACTATACCTTCTATCATCATGTGATTTTTTTTTTTTAGAAAGAGGGAAAGGAAGGAAAACATCGATGAGTGAGAGAAACATCACATCTATAAGTTGCCTCTCACATGCCCCCAACCAGGGACCTGGCCCACAACCCAGGAGTGTGCCCTGAGAAGAAATCAAACTGGCTACCTTTTGGTTTGTGGGATAATGCCCAACCCACCAAACCACACCAGTCAGCGCTTTTCATCATTATTTTAGAGTGCACTCCTGTTTACAAAAAAAAGTTTCCTATAAAACAGTATCCATGTTAACACTGGGGCAGCTTCATACATCTCATGCTTACATCTCTTGACTGGATAATTTTCTCCCTCTTGTTGTTTGTACAGTAATAAGCTATGCTAGCTTGTAGCCTAGGAGCAACAGGCTACATACCACATAGCCTAGAGTGTGTAGTAGGTTATCCCATCTACATTTGTGTAAGTATACTCTGTAATGTTAATGTTCACAAAACAATCACCCAATGCTGCACTTCTCAGAACTTATCTATAATTAAGTGGCACATGGCTGTGTATTATTCCACTGCCTTCTCCGACTTCTATGGTTTGTGCTGAGAAGTAAGCTGTTATTCTTATCAGGGTTCCCTTTTAAGTAAGTAACTAGTCATTCTTCTCTTGCTACTCTGAAGATTTCCCCCTTGACTTTAATTTTCAACATTTTTATATTAATGTGTCCACTTGTGGACTTCCTTGCATTACTCCTACTTAAAGTTCATTGGACTCCCTGGCTGTACAGGTTTTTCAATAAATTTGAGAAGTGTTCAGCCATTATGTAAACATACTTTTTCTGCTTTTTCTCTTCCACCCTCGTCTGGTACTCCAATTATGTGTATTGTGGTGTGCTTAATAGTGACGCTAATTTCTCTGAGGCTATTTTCATGTTTCTTCATTTTTTTTTCTCTCTCCCTTCCATAAATCTCTATCAATCTTTTGGCAAGTTCACTAATTCTTTCTTCTACCAGTTCAAACCTACTATTCAACCCCTCTAATTTTTCATCATGTTACTTTTCAGCTACAGAATTTCCACTTGATTTTCCTTTGAAATGTCTGTCTTTATTGCTAATCTGTATTTGATGTGAGTTGTCATCATACCTTCATTTACTTCTTTAATCAAGGTTTCCTTGGATCCTTCGAACATATTTATAATGGCTATTTCAAAAGTCTGTTTCTATTAAATACAGTATGTGGTCACTCTCACAGGCACTTTGCTGCTGCCTGTTTTCCCAGGTGTTTTGGTCCGCTGGTTTTGTATGTCTTACAACTTTTTATTGGAAACTCAGTATTTTATATAATGCTTTGTGGCAACTCTGGTTACAGGTTTTTGTTTTTATTTATTGTTTAGTAATTTTCTGTATTTTGAAGAAGTCTATTTCCTCACCCCCATAACCCTCCTCTGCAGTGTTATGCCTCTTAGGCTGATCCTCAGGAAGCATAGCCTGAACATGCCCATAGTCACCCTGCCACCACAGTAGTTGGGCAGGGCTCTGTCTCCTTCCCTGACAACTCCCAGCTGTTAACCTCCACTTATCACTGCCAGCTGACTGCTCTACTGTTTTCAACAACAGTCTCAAGTGTAAATTGCTCTATAGAGAAATCCAATCAAATTCATGTCCTTTCAAGGAGTAGTTCCAGGAGTCAGTTTTTGACATTTGCTTTGACCTCAGGATGGATCCCTCCAGCTACCTTTTACCCCAGTTCTCTCCAGCAAACTAGCTAGCTTGCAGTTTTGCCTGTATTTTCTTGAATCTACAAATCTCATCCTAACTGCCTCTCAACACAACCCCCACTTTTTTAGAGTACTCTTAGGTTTGAACTTCTCCAGCTCTATTGCAAATGAAGTCAGTACCTTGAGGTGATTCGAACTATCTTTTTTATGCCTTGCTTCTTCCCTTCCCAGTACCCCTGAACAAAATCTCTGAATCAGGGCTCAAGCTGGGGGAATGGACACCAGTACACTTCTGTGATTCATACCCCCTTTAGGAGCTACATATTTGGTGAGGGAGAGGCATTAGCCTGCAGTTTTTCTCAGCCTGTCTCTTCTAACATGGAACCACCACCTTTTAAGATAGGAAAAAGGTAATTTGTTCTCTAGTACTCTCAATGTCTCTGTGCCCAAGGTAAAGCCTCTGTTCCACAAATGGGAACTGGACAGAAGGCAGTCCCCTAGCTAGCCACTGTACTGGCCCAGAGCATAACCAGCAGTAAGCTGGGGCAGGATGAGAAATCCTGATGTCCTTCTCCTCCCAGGAAGAAAACCTTTCCTCCAACTGGAAGCTCTTCATTTACTGTATGTCCTAAGACCATTTCCAGATGCTTTAAATAGTCAGTTTTTAGTTTTACTAGAAAGCTGGTCTGCAGAGCTCCTTATGCTGTCAAGCTGGAAGTCACAGGAAGAGTTATTAAGATCATTTTCATGCAAGTCTAGGTTGGAAATAACTGAATTACAATGTGCTGTGTCACATCATCTAATATACCTGAATCTTTCAATAGACCTATAGGGCAAGAATTACTATTCTCTTTCTTTACAGATAAGGTTTCAGGAGGTTCACAGAGTTTGTGACTTGCCCCAGGTTACACACTTAATGCAAGATAAAGCAAGGATATGATTTTAGGTCTCTGATTATAAACCTGGTGCTCTACTGCTACGAACTTAATTGTGTCCTCCTCCCTCCAATTCATATATTGAAGCCCTAACTCCTAATGTGACTAAATTTGGATACAGGGCCTTTAAAGTTAAATGAGGTCATGAGGGTAGGGCCCTAATCCAATAGGACTGGTGTCCTTCTAAGCAGAGGGAGAGACACAGGATTACCTCTCCTCCTCTCTTAGCACGTGCACAGAGAATAGACCATGTGAAGGCACAGGGAGAAGGTGGCCGCCAACAAGTCAGGAAAACAGGCCTAAATAGAAACCAACCCTGTTAGCACCTTGATTTTGGACTTCTACCCTCCAGAACTGTGAAAAAATGATTTTTTGTTGTTTAAGTCACCCAGTTTGCCACATTGTACTTTTTTAGACTAGAAGGTGGATGCAATGCAAATGAGAATTAGCAAATAATTCTGAACTAATCATATTTAACAGTGTTGAGAAATGATACAAGGAGCTGGGTCCCTGAAGCAGGCAGCATTTTGGTTCTAAAATATCACAAAACAGCACAACAGCAGTGTTGCAATAATAATCTATGGTCAAGAATCAGAAATTTTAGGTCAAAGGAAGGAGAAAGCCTACAGTAACAGCGCAATACAAAAAGCCAATTAGATTTAAGTAATTAGAAGCCTGTATTCAACATGGAGCTGGAGGTACAAACAATTAAGAAAAGGTAATGTTGCCCTGGCCCGGTGTGGCTCAGTTGGTTGGAGCATCGTCCCATAACCAAAAGGTTGTGGGTTGGATTCCCAGTCAGGGCACATACGTAGGTTGCTGGGTCAACACCCAGCCTGGATGCGGACTATCCCAGGCACAGGTGTGTACATCTGGGCACATGCATCCAGGTATGGGCAGGAGGCAACCAACCGCCGACTGAAGTATCTCTCTCCCCCTTCCCCTCCTGCTAAAAGTAATTGCGAGGGGCAGGGGCAGTTCCTCAGTGACGGGGGAAAAAAGTAAAAAAAAAAAAAAAAAGGCAATGTTAGGAACACAGTACATGTATACAGAGAGAATAAATGATAAAGCAAATGGAGTAAGGTACAATGAATACTGGGGAATGGGAATGAAGGATAAATAGGAGGTCTTTGTAAATTTCTTAAAACTTCTGTAAGTTGAAATTATTTTTAAAAAATACACAATCTAAGAGGAAAGAAATGTTCACACAAAAAGTATTCACTTGCACCCTGGCTGGTGTGGCTCAGCTGACTGAGTGCTGGCCTGCAAACCAAAGGCACACCAGTTTGACTCCTGGTCAGGGTACATACCTGGGTTGTGGGCCATGTCCCCAGTGGCGGGGCAGGGGGTGGAGGCGGGGGCGCGTGGCATGTGAGAGGCAACCACACATTGATGTCTCTCTTCAAAATTATTCACTTGTTGCTTTTTATTAAAGTGACGTAAGCAGCAAGTCCAAAGAAGTTGTCTGTCCTTGAAGCCCCCTTTTCAATTTTACTTCTTAGCACAATGATGTAGGGAAAATACTCAACTTCTTGAACCCTGGTTTCTTCAATTTCATGGTGGCAATAATACCTTATGAAGGGAAGAGAAGTAACATGACAGCATACTTCCACTGCCTGGCCCATTTATAGCTCACATCTGATATTCGTGTAATGAAAAAATAGCTATGAATAGCTCTAAAGGTTCAAAAAAAATCTCTTCAGACTAATGTGATCAAGGATGGCTTCATAGGGAAGACAGTGTTCCACACAGGTTGTGAAGAACAGGTAAAACCAGCTATTGTGGCTGAAAGAGAAAGACCCACAAAACAGAAAAAATACAAACTAAGGATATACACATTAGAAAATACAACTGAAGAGGACCAGCAGTAAATCTCTTGAGTAGAGCAACTGTTCTTCAAAAGAAGTAGGAAACATGAGAAATTACAGGGTCTCTCAGTCGTTTCTTACCTTTTTTGTTGAATTGTGGTATCCAAGAACTCACAAATGACTCCAATAGTGTAACAACTTCTACCATCCATACACTGTACTTTTGCCTTTGAAATATTCCTTCCTTGTGAATTATAAAAAGGCTCTCGGTTTTTAAAAAAATCCAAATATGAAAGGGAATAAGAGGAAAAATGAAAGTGTACTTTCCCTGGTTTCTAAAGGAAGCCTCCATCAAGTTCTCTGTATATCCTTCCAAAAACTGGTTACATAAGTATACACATATTCTTTTGGTTTTTCTTGTACACCAAAGGGATAATTACATAAACAGTTCTGCACTTTTCTTCAACTTTGGACAAACTTTTTCCCATCAATGTCTATAGAACTAAATCATTTTTAAATATAGTAATTAATTTTTACACAATAATAACCGTCACTAGACATCAATTAAGCTTGTTCCCAATTTTCTATCACAAGCAAACATTTTCATGTATTTGCACACATTGTGCAATTATGTCCAATTACATCTAAACAACAGAACATCAAAGTCAGAAGTATTTGCATTTAAAATTTTGGTACTGTCAAAGTACCCTCTAAAATATTGCAAATATTTACTAGTGAATATGAGTGTACCAATCAGTTCCCCATGCCCACCACAGCTAATCCAGGAATGATTCAACTTTTCCACGTTTGACAATATATGTGAAAAAACGCATCTCATGACAACTATTTTCATAATACTAAGATATTACATGCTTTTTTCACTTTCACTCCTGTTTTTCAGAGGATTCATATGTGATGGCTTCATCATTCTTATGCCTTATGGAATATGTGCTGTGTATTCCTGTATTTTATAATTTTGTTTTAATTTCTAATACAGTAAATATTAACAAATACAAAACTATAACATAAAAGTTCTTTGGGATCCTCAATAAATTAAGCGTGTAAAAAAGTTTTGAGACCAAAAATTTTGAGAACCCTTAGTTTCTTAAGACGATCTTTTCTGTCTTAAGAAAAAAGAGTCTTTTGATGTTCAGATAGCATTCAAAAGGAAACTCAACATGTTTACAATATTTAATTCAAGAATTAAATATCCCCATTTACCTTTTTGGCTACAATAATAAATGTGAAGTTTCCTTCAAGTATACTTGGCTACTGTTTGTATAAAGGAAAATTACTCATTACTATACACTAATTTTTTAAGCCAGCTACTGAATTGTTTATAATACCTTCAGCTGACACTTTAATATTTAATATCTAAAAAATTATACACTGCCTTCTCCATTTTAATGTTTCTATCCCACTTCACATTCCTTCTTAAAATATTAACTAGTACTTCAGGAACGATGTTAAGCAACAAAGGTCAGAGTTGACATTTTAATCTCATTTCTACTTTTGATCTATGTCTAGTGTTTTGCCACTAAACATGACACTGAGTTTTTTTTACAGGTCAGGTTTATTGAGGTATTAATTCACATACAGTAAAATTTGCCATTTAAGTGAGAACACCACCACAATTAAGATAACACTTTCTTCACTATAAAGGTTCTGTCAGGTCCCTTCCTAGTAAATCTACTCCTCCCAATCCCAGGCAAACACTATTTACTCCCGGTCCCTACAGTTTTGCATTTTCCAGAATGTCAAAGAAAATGGGAGTATACAGTATGTAGCCTGTTGAGTGTGGCTTCTTCATTCAGTATTAACTAATTTAAGATTCACCCATGTTGTTGCATCTATCAGTAATTCATTCATTTTATTGCAATTGTATTCCATTGTTTCCCACAATTTATTTATTCACCAGTTGCTAGACATTTAAATTGTTTGTGGGTTTGGGTGATTATGAATAAGGTACTATGAACATTTACATGTTTTTTGTGTGAACGAAACATTTTCATTTTTCTGAGTAACGACCTAGTAGTGAGACTGCTGAGTCATGAAGTATGTGTTTATCTTTAAAAGCAATAGTCAAACTGTTTTCCAAAGTGGCTGCTGTATCATCATGCACTCCTATCAGAAATGTATGAGATCTCCAGTTATGTCACAGTATTGTTTTGGGATACTCTTAAAAAAACCTCATATATAATGCCGCCTATCCATACTTACTTTACTAAAAATATAAAAACCTGAAATGTGTGTTAAATTATTATCAAATGCCTTTTTGGCACTTATTTAAGTGATCACTGTTTATCTCCTTTGACCTATTAAATATGTGAGCTATTAATAGATTTCGTTAATGTTTTCTTAAAAATTTTTACAACAGTATCCATAAATGCGATTGGTTATTTATATAACACCCTTCATTCCACTCCTCTTTGGGAGAGACAGTGGTATTGTATTTGTCACACTGACAACTTTCTGAAAACCACATGGGTATGATTCCAATTATATGTCACTCTGAGAAGAGGCAAAGCTTTGGAGACAGTTAAAAGATCAGGTCTTTGCCAGAGGTTTGATGGGTGGAAGGGATAAAGCAGGGCAGAGTATTTTTATGGCAGTGATACTACTCTGTAAGACATTATAATGACTGACATTAATGTAAAGTCATTACACATTTGTCAAAACCTATAGAATATACAGCACCAGGAATAAACCCTAATGCAGGCCTGGCTGGTGTGGCTCAGTGGACTGAGCACTGGGCTGTGAGCTAGGTCAGGTACCCGGTGAGGGGTGCACAGGAGGCGGCCACACATTGATGTTTCTCCCTCTCTCTCTCTCCCTTCCCCTCTATCTAAAATGAGTGAATAAAATCTTTAAAAAGAAACAAAAACAAAAAATTAAGAAACAGGAGAATGTCTATAACACAATACAAATGACCTTTAAACAACATGTTTGAAATGCACGGTCCATTTATACTAATTTTTTTTCTTCAGTAAATACCAGTATTGTTTCAACCTGTGGCTGGAGTCTGTGGATGCAGAGGGCCAACTATATGCAATGACCCACACATACACTTTATATAGGGAACTTGAACTTCTGTGGATTTTGGTATCCACTGGGAAGGGGGAAAGCCCTAGAACCAATCACCCAAGAATACCAAGAGACGACGACGTTTTGGGGGAATCAAAATTTATACTTGGATTTTGTACTACATGGTGGTTGGTGCACCAACTCGAGGTGCTCGAGGGTCAACTGTACAGTCATGTGCAACCTAACGATGGGGATAGTCAGAGAAATGTGATGTTAAGTGATTCATCTTGTGCAAACATCATGAAGTACACTTAAACCTACATGGTACAACACAGAACTGTAATTGCATGTGCTATACTTTTATATGACTGGCAGTACAGGAAGCCTGTTTATACCTTCATCACCACAAGCACATGGGCTAAGATGTTATGATGTCACTAGTTGACAGGAATTTTTCAGCTCCATTATCTTATGGGACCACTGTAGTATATACAGTCTGTTGTTGACTGAAATGTCATTAAGTGGCATATGATGACTGTACATAAACTAAACACACACACACAACCCTCTACATATTTCACCATGATTCATATATAATCCAGGAGCACATCAACCACAATGAAGTAGGTGCTTCCTGGAAAGGGTAATGGAAGTAGGCCTCAGAAATAAAACAGAAAAACTTAAAGGGTGTGTATGGTCTGTTCACAGGTGTCAAGAACTGAGAAGCATAATTACTTCAAAAACTTGTGTTACCAAAAAGTCAAAAAATAATAATAATAAAAGGAATTTCCCAGAAACAACAGACATGAATTTCCAGCTTGTAAGTGTCCAAGGAGTGCCTTTACATGAAAAAAGACACACATCTAGGCACATTAATATGGAATTCAGGGGTTAAAAATAATATCCTAAGTGCTTCTAGACACTGAAGGAATGACAGGGAAGATCATATAAAAAAGAAGAATCAGAATGGCTTTGAACTTCAATGGCAACACTAGAATGCAGAAAATAGAGCTATGACTTCCAAGATCTTTAAGCCTAGAATTTTATACCCAGCCAAATTACTGATAAAATGTTAAGGTAGAATAAGGATTTTTTTTCCAATCATGCAAGCTCTCATAAAGTTTTTACTTTACTTCTCAGGTATTCTTTCTCAGGAAGCTAAGAAAATGTGGGAAATAAAAGATCCACTACAGGAGAGGGGCAAAGAGAATTTTAATGGTGACACAAAGAGAAATTCCAGGATAACAACTATGAAGTAGGCCTAGAAAGTAACTAGTCCAGAAAGTATTAAAAGGGCAGAGGGTTGCAGGACAACTGTCTTAGGAAATGAAAGGTGATGGGTAGGGGCATATTGGGAATCGTCCTGCCTGGTTTCAGAAACTGTAACCCCTCGTGGATAAGGCTGAGTAAAAAGACCTTGGGACCAAAAGCCACTTAGGAGACAAAGCTTATCTTTGTTGTAGGGGTGCCACCTCTGCCCCCTTTCACCTCATCCTGCTTGCCCCCCCCCCACCCCGGGCAGATGACTGGTTAGCCAGTCACAGGTAAGATTCCTCAAAGGAGGGATGACCTGACCTAAGACAGGCACGGTTGTGAAGGGGCCCTCAGGGAAGGACTTGCAGGACTATAGAAAAAGGGGGTGATGGACCCTCTCCCCTCAGCTTTGACATAGCCTGAGTCCTCATTCTGTCTGCAAGGAGTCTCCTAATCTCTTGGCTGCCTTACTTCCCCTCCCTGACTTAAGTCTGAAACAATGCCTGAGGCAGGCACGTCCTTGTGCAGGAAAGGGCGGGTTCCCTGGGGTGATCAGGCCCAAGAAACAATACATAAAACCCTATGAACCCTACTTTACTAATACCCTCAATTTAAATGATAAGGGTCCATGCATAAAATGAGCTTGTTCCCCAAAGTTTTATGGCCCTTTATCTGACCTGACTCAGAATAAGCCCTCAGAGTTCTCTGAATGTTACCTATTTTTTGATCATTTCTGCCTGACAATGACTGATGAGCTTTATGTATATGCCCTGTATTCCTGTGCAAATTAAACCCAATAAAAGCCTGTCCAGGCAAGGGATGGGCCAGCCCTCTCTTTCACTGAGAGAGAGGCCTTGTCATCCCTTTTCCTCCACAGGATTTCTGTAGTTCGTGTGAATTTGTCTTGTCTCATCTATAACGCCACAGACACTGCGGGCTGGTGTCATATCAGGGGCGGGTAATAACTCCTAGAAAAACTAATAAATTGTTTAAGTGAATAAATAGCATCATAATACACTACATGATTCAGCTGTTAATAGTTAAAGCTGAAATACTGTAAAAACACTGAATATTAACTTCATAAACACCTGTGATAACTATATGGGGAGGATGGGAGAGGCAGTGTGGAGATATGGAGAAAAGCCAGTCAACTGACAATGTCCAAAAATTGCTATATCAAGAAAGAGCAATAGAACCAAGTTATTTATAAATATGAAATTGTGTACAGGCTGGGACAGGGAACAGTTGCTTTTGGTTATTATTCTAATTCTAAAATTGTATTTTTTAACAGTAATGAAGCAAGGAATATAAACAGCCTTTCAGCTTTTAGTAAATTAAATCTTCACAATATTATTTCATGATGCTAAACAAACTCCATCTAGTTTGTTCTGCTGGAGGCACTGAACTACAAACCAAAACAAAATCAAGCTTTAATGACTGATGTGAACAAAAGTCCAAATACCCCTGTGTTTGAATTAAAGCTCCACCACTTACTCAGCAAATTAGGGCAAGTTAGCTAACCACCCCGTACACTCCTCAAAGTGGTTTTACAAGAATTAAGTGAAAGCACCTGATACAGTGCTTGACCATCAATAGATGTTACACTTTCTGCTTGTCTCTCTGGTTCCCTAGCTACAAACCCACATTCTGACCTCAAGCTGCTTTGCTGTACAGAGACCCATGGACAATGCCACACATATCCCTCCTCACACTGGAAAATCAATGATGGTGAGTAAGCAGACTTATCTCTGTATATGAAGGGCAGCATTATTCTTGTTATGTGTAGGAGATTATCCCCATTATCTACATTCTGGATTATTGCCTGTGTTCAAGAACTGTCCCAATTAGTCTACTATACTAGGCCAGAACCATTTTATCACTTAGGTCTGTTTTGTAGAGTTGGAACACCTTTGAAACAAAAACAGGCAAACAAACAAACAAAAAACAACTGTACAGTTCCATCAGTCTTTATTCCTACTCTTTCACTGCAGGGCCTCAAAATTTTCTAATGAGGGCCCTATCTGGCCCCTCTTTGGCCTGGGGCCACCTCCTGCTTACTGCAGCAAAAACAGAATGAAATCAGCCCCGATCAGCTAATTACATTGTTGATCACTTCCAATGTTTTCTTCCATTATTATGGCTGAATTCATAATACCTTGCAAAGTACAGAGATCTTAATATAAAGAGAGCAGTAAGGTATTATCTTTATCACTAGGTTCAGTCATCTTTACTTGCGTGACCAAAAGTCTTAGTTGGTTTTCTACAAAGTATCCATACATACTTCTAAAAACAATCTGACAGATGTAAAAACACAAACATCAGACATCATCAAGACTTAATTCAATAAACACTATGCTAAAACACTGTAAATTAAAAGAATAAGATATAATCCCTACTTTCAAAATAATGGAAAAAAACTAAATCAAGAGCAACAGGGAACAAAGAAAATAGTAAAGGAATCAATTAAGAGCAATTCCAGACTATGTGGTGTGATTTATAACATAGTTGAGACGATGGAAAGTTACAAAAAACTGGCCCAAATTCTGAGCCTCCTGAAGCCAAAGTGTAAAGAGAAACAAGATGGCTTACAAAACACAAATTATCTAATAAAAGCTTATTTGTTTTTTTTAAAGCAAAAAGGGAAAAAAAGTCTATCATTGGGATTTTTAAACAACTGTCTCTAAGGGTCTCTGCTTTATAAAAATTGATAAATTAGACACAGTCTTGGATAGCAATGAAGATTTTTTTTTCATGTTGCCTTTTCTTACGTACCAATCCTAGATAAAAGCCTAGGTGCATAATATTACATCATAGTTCTGTCAAGAAACTTCCATGAGGACCTAAAGTAACAATGCAATTATACTGACTTCAGGCAAGGCATTTATTTCTGCCATTTAGTTTATTCTAGGCTTTAATAAATTTTTTTTGTTTCCCTACTAAACTGTAAACTAAAGGATTATGTTGTTTGATTCTATTTGAACTTCCTTTGCTATTTAGTAAGTACTTTACAGTTTCTGCTTAATTATAATGACAGACTAAATATCACATAGTATTTATAATACATTCAATATTTGTTAGTATTCCCCTACACTGAAAATACCACGAGGGCAAACACAGTATCATGATCATGTCTATATCCCCAGTCTGGGGCACATGACCATTCTGTTAGTATTCACTGAATGAATGAATTAAATAAACAACCAAGAAGTATGAAAGAGGAGGAGAAATAATTCTTAAAATGGCAGTAACTTTAGGTTCTAAGGCTGGTTCCAACAGGAGCCGGATGACCTTACCTAAGTTACTTCCCTGACCTTCAAAGTTTTAATCTGTAGAACAAGAAAAATTGGTATCTACTTCAGAGCTACTATAAACATTAAATGTCTTAATATGAAAAAATATTTAGCACAATACCTGGAAGGGACCTCAATAAATGTTAATTCCTTTACTTTTGTTCATGTCCTCAATCTTAAAATCAGGTATTATACCTAGAACAGTCCCTACCAAGAATAAATTATTACAGTAAAAATACAAGAGTTCATTCTCACTTTTTTTTGAAAAGATTTCATCCTTTCAATTTTTAAAATAGGGAATACTTGTTAATTACTTTCAAAATATTACAAATCCAAGAACAAGTTTGAAAAAACAATGTCAATGAGACTTGAAGCAACAAGAGGGAGGAAAAATCACTCGTCTACGGCTAAGAAACAGATTTTGAAAGAAGTTTATTAAAAGAAAAAAGAATTGAAAAATTAGTAGTGTTATTTAACAGTATGTTTTAGAAAATACTTCGAAATTGTCTATTCCAAATTTAAACCTTAAAAATCACTTATTGTGAAATCTTACATTTGTACGTGGAATATTAATTACGTCCATTCAAACCAAAAATGTTCCTTCAAGACGACTCCCCTAACTGCAGTCATCCTTCAGTTTACTCCTCCCCTTTTGAACTTAATCTAATATTCCCCGTTTCCCTCGAATCACCACTTACACAAACCGTGTGCAAACGAAGTTCTGCCCTTCCTATAATTACCACACCCCTGTCAGCCGCTTCAGGTCCCTGTTGTTATGACATCGGTAAACTGCAGTCGTCCTCCTCCACCCCACCTCCCTCCAAACCACGGGCTCCCGCTCCGGCCGTAACTTGGAATTCCCGAGAGATCCCTTCCCACCTAGGTTAGGATCTTCACACGTCCCCCCCACCCCATCCCGCCTCCCCTTTCTTGCCTCAGTCTCAGGACTCCGAGCTACCCACCCCCGCCCCTCGCCCGCTCGCGCCCATCCGCAGCGCAGGCTCCGCGGCCGCCTCCTCTCCGCCCCGCAGCCTCGGCAGCCCGAAGTCCCCGGCGCCGATCCCAGCCCCATCGCCTCGCCCCGCCTCAACCGGCGTTCCCTTCAGCGATCGCACTGGCGCTCCCCACCCCCACCCTACCCTACCCACCTCCGGTCGCGCGGCCGTTAGGCCAGCCGGGCCTGTGACGCACAGACGAGCCACGGGCGCATGGGCCCAAGAACCCCAGCTGCAGCACGGCCGGCGCCCTCCCTCACCCCGGGACCTCTTCTCCCAGGTCCCGCCGAACTGCGGGACCCGCCGGGGAGGGGGAGGGGCCGAGACTGCGGGACCCCCGCACTCACCAGGCTAACGGCAACCGATCCCGGTGCCGCTTGGGGTGAACCGCTTGCTCACTCGCCGGCTGGCCGAACCTATAGCGTACACAACCTCGAAGAGTCGGCTCGCACCTAGGCGGTGCTCACCAGGCCTCGCTCTCCACCACCGCGCACCCAGCAGCTAGAACCAGCTCAGCCGGCGTTCGCAGTGCGTCTGCGCGCGGGGGCCGGCCCACGTGCCTGCGCACGCCCGTGCGCTGCCCTGCTGCAGAGGCTACTGGGAGATGTAGTGTTTCAACGGTCTTTCACTGGAAGTCCTAGCGGTTAACCCCGAACCAGTAGAAAAGTCGGAGGCGGCTAGGAAGGTCTCGCTGAGAAGGTTCACGGACAATGGCAAAGGTTGTAAAGTCGTGGTGGGGTGACAATGAAACGGTACTTCTTACGTTGATTTGCAAGGTTACGTCTACAAAGCTCTTCCAATTCTATCTATCCTCGCTCACCTTTATCCATATTTAGCCCCTAACACCATGGTATCGAATACTCGTTTATTGAGTGGAGGATGGGATGAATGAAGGCTGAGGGAGTATAACTTTTGAGGGAGCTTCTGATTATTCCTTTTTTTTTATTCTCTCCCATCCCCTTTGCCTAATAATGTATAAGTATCAAAAATCATTAAGAAATAGGTACTTGCTTTACTTTCAATCAGCGCCTCAAACGAAAATTTGGGGCAAATAATTGCAACTGTTAAATTGATGGAATGTTTTTTCTTTCTGGTGAATTCTTTTTGAGCAGTGGCTTCAAAAGAAGAAAAAAAGCCAGACAAGCAATAGGTCAAGGAATAGAAAGTCTCACGTGTAACATGGTTTATCATATCGATTTAAAACACCTGCTAAGAAGCAAGCTGAAAGAAATGGGGTAGCTTAACACATTTATAAGTGTGGGGACAAGATCACACTACATGAATCCTAGGCTATACCATGTTCATTTCTCCTAGCTCTCACTCCACAGCATCAGTATTCCCCATCGGAGTTGAGTTTGAGCAAAGGGGCTAAGGGATGGAGAAGGTATTCTGAGAGACTTAGGGGAAACTATGCCTGACCACAGCAAAGCTAAGGACAGATCACTTTGACCCAATTAGGGGCTAAGATTATTCAGAGCTGGACTTTAGCCTTAGTGAAAACTAGTTTGTTTCCAGTTCACCCTTACTCCTAGCTCGGGTATCCCTTGAGGATTTCAACCGTAAAAAAATAATAATATAACAGAGTCACTTTAAAATGGAGCTGGAACTGTCGTCTAAGGGGAACTGCCTTGCACATCTTATGCCTCAAACCTATGGAATGTTAAAACAGGGCAAAACAACCTTTGGCCTGGACCTAAAGCAACATTGTGTCCCAAAGTACTGTTTGCAAAGATAACAAGAAAGCAGATATTATTTCTACCAGACTGATGACCACCAGACTGAAAATTTTAAAAACTGTTTGAAATTAGCATCACTGTTATGTTACTGCACCAATAGAAATGATTTTCTTCTATCGATGTAATTGTTCTCCTTACGTTCTCATAAATATCCCTTGCCTTTGTCTCTAATTGGAACACTATTTGAGTTTGTCTTAATCAGTGATTCCTGAATAGCCATCCTCTGATCTCAAGTAAATGCTTGTTGCCTCTCACTTTGAAAGGTCTTTTATTTTTAAGTTAACACAACCAAAAGTCTGGCGTATTTACTAGGGCCAGGCCTTTTAAGCCCAATGAGACAGCCAAAAGCTTTATTCAGCCCCTGCTTTCATAGTTAGCAATCACCTCAGGTGGAAAAGTGATGGCAAATGTCTGGCTCATCTCTTATAACTACCCTTTCTTCCAGTTCTTGGACCCACAAATTCTCACTGCCATGGTAGCAGTTCATTGCCTTAATGTTTTTTATATTTTGTCCTGTTCTCAGTGGTGGGAGGATTTGTTCAAAACAATGGTAAGTCTCACTGAAACATAATTCCCATATATATGTTGTCTTTATAAAAATGCTATCATAGCATACATGGTGTTTTATTAGCTAATGTCTCTCTGACTATATATATTTGTATTTTGAGAAATTTAAAAACTATGAAACAATAGTTTTGCTATTACAAACAATGCCGATATGAATATTCTTGTACACATCTTCTTGTATACAGGGAAACTGCTAGATCCTAGAACATCGCATCTTTAACTTTACTTGACATGGTAAGCAGAATTCTAAAATGGACCCACGACCTTGGCCCCCCTGGTGTTGCTGTGGGGAGGACCTGTGACTGTAGCCAACAGAATGTGACAACAGTTCTATTGATGTGATGTTACTCACGTGATCACATGTCATATGTAAGTATCTTAGGAGCCTGGAGCTGGATACTCTTCTGCTGTCCTTGAAGAAGTGAGCTGTCACGTTGTGAACTGCACACAGAGAGGGTCACGTGGCACAAAGCTGTGGGTGGCTACAAGGACCTGAGTACAGCCTCCAGGTGATAGCCAGTAAGAGGCCAGCACCCTCAGTCCTACAACCACAAGGAAATGAATTCTACCCACACCCTGAGAAGGCTTGGAAATAGATTCTTCCCCAGTCAAGCCTCCAGATGAAAAGATGACTTGTCTTCTACCTTGATTGCAGCCTTGTGACACCCTGAACAGAGGAACCAAGAAGGCTGTCCTTGGACTTCTGACCTGAAGAAAGTGTGGGATAATAAATGTGTTTTAGGAAACTAGGTTTCTAGTAATTTGTTACACAGCAATGGAAAACTAATATACCAAATATACTAGATATTGCTGGATTATTTCACAAAGTGGTTATACCAGTTTATACTCCATAAGCAGTATATAAGATTCTTTTTCCTAAACATCCTTGCTAACCTTTGGAAATGTCCTACTGTTTTTATTTTTGCCAATCTGATACATATGAAAATAAATAATAATATATAATAATTACACATATATTATTACTTTAATTAAAAACTAAAATTTTGTACTTACTTGAAATTATGTATTCTGTTATATTTCTTTTCTGTTTCGTAAGTGCTATTACTTAAACAAAATAACAATAGGACTAGTTAAAAATAACAACTAGTAATAACAGAAGGACTAATTAAGCAAATAATATGTGTGAGGAAAATATAATGATATTTTTATGTTTCTGTCCTAATTTTTAAAAGATAATGTAAATACAATAGAACTAATTAAACATGTTACCTATATTAAATTAAACAATGCAATATGTTTCTGTCTCATGATACAGTGGGATATTTTTATTCTTTCTGCTTCCTTTTCCATTAATACTTCTCTGAACCTTTAGGATATCTTGCTTTTCTTCTATGTGATGGTAAAACTAGATACAGTCAAATATAAAATTAATATTGACTGCACCTCTGTTTTTCTGCCTACATTGCCCTGATTCCTATTGTTGGAACAAGTGATGCCAAGCTAAATATTCTCTCAACAAAAGTGTTTGAGCATAGCATACTTAGGATTTTATTTACTAGCATAGCTGGGTTTTAAACTTGTTGGAATTCATTTCCAGCTCTCCCAAATGTCCACCCATCTTAGGAGCCATCTTAGGAGCTCCTAAGGCTTAGGAGCCTTAGGAGTATCTCCAGATCTATTTGGTAAGCCAACTGTTTGTCAGTTGTATCCTTTGCATCTATAAATTAACCACGAAGGATCTGCTATCTAAAGTGCCCATTGTTTTTAAAACACTCTAAAGCACACTGTACGTCATATTAAGTTAAACCTCTCTTCCCAGGGAAAATGGTTTTAAAGAACAGAGGTATTTGGACTTGTGAAACTGAAGTTAGACTCCAACTCAGTTCACAGTTTTAGTAAAAAAAAGAAAGTTTTTTTAATTGAATTTATTGGGGTGACATTGGTTAATAAAATTATATAGGTTTCAGATGTACAAGTCTATCACACATCATTGTATGTTGTAGTGTGTGTTCACTACCCCAAGTCAACTCTCCTGCCAGCACCATTTATCCCCCCTTCACCCTCTCCTCAGAAAGTTCTGTTTAACTTGGTTGCCTTTTTCTAGGGACTTTTTGTTTTGTTTTGTTTTGTTTTTTGTTTTTTGGTTTTTTTTTAGTCAAACTCCTTTTCCTCCTCCAGCTTTATTGGATAGTTTAAAATTACATTTCTATTATCTAGGACTTCAGTTGCTTTTTCCATGACTTTTAAAACTGATTACATCAAATGAAACACAGTTGTCTTAAGTGATATAGTATACAAAAATAACATCTTGATTTCTGTGAAAATGCATTTCTTTGCAATTCCTGGATAGCTCCAAATTACGCTTACTCTGAACATAGATGTTTACTCATAAAACCCATAGGTGGGTTTTAAATTTTGTCTTTGCCAGAGAATGTGTTCTAAACCTTTGTCATTTGCATATCAAGTAGCAACACTAAGTTGTTCCTGTTTAGGCTTTTATCCCAATTTTCCTCCCAGATGTTAAATGCACATTTATCTTTTTATTTTGTTTACTCCCACTCAACTGTATGATCTATGTAGGGCCTGATACAGATGTTAATTGATGTTATTTAACAGCTACTGAGGTCAGACAATCCAAGGCCATCATTATGCTAAAATTAAAGTTACTCATGGAAGCTCACAGACACTTCCAGAATTGGTTTTCACCTTCTACACGGGAACATATTCAAGAAACCCAGAACGGGCTTGCTGGTCTGATTCAACTCTTCCCATTCATCAATCCCTATTCACCAGTGGCAAGGAAGGGGGGTTCTTTAACAAGCATTATACATAACACCTCTACCAAACTAAACATAAACTTTTTTTTTGTAGTTAAATACAGAAAGTCGATTTTTTTCCACCCCTTTCCTCCTTTTACATGGCAAGTAAAGCTCACTGGCCTGGGAGTAGCCTCTATCTGCCAACCTTTGGCCAGTGAAGAGGATCCAGAAAAAATAATACAACCATCAATCAGAAAAAGGAGGGGCGACAAAGGAAAATAATTAAGCTGCGGCCTCAATTGTGCATTCCCGTGCAAGGTGCCCTGATTCACCACAGCGGCAGCAGTTGACTTCACTTGTCTTGCTGCAGTTGACGGCTGCATGACCCGTTTCACCACACCTATAGCACTTCACTTTGGTGCAGTCTTTTTGAATATGTCCAAATTCTCCACAAGAATAGCACTACTGCTCATCTGCATGGTCACAGTCACGAGCCAAATGGCCTGGTTTGCCACAGTTGTAGCAGCACTGCTCTCGCTCTCTCTTAGGCTCCTTGCAGTCCTTGGCAATGTGGCCACCTGGACCGCAGTTATAGCAGGCATCCTCCTGAAGATCACAATCCTTGGCGAGATGACCAGACTCACCACAACGGTAACAGATGTCTGAAAGAGACGAGGAAACAAACTGGAAACCTCTATCCGAGGTAAAACCACCTCTGCCACAGCTTCTCATTCCACGACCACGGCCTCCACCAGTAGGGCATCCCCGGGCCCAGTGGCCAGATCGTCCACACTTGAAGCACTCATTGCTGCTCATGGCTGCAGTTAGATCTTCGGCGTCTGAGCCGGCCCGCAGCAGCGGAAACTAAGACGCAGGCCGAAGTAAGCAGCTCACACGGCAGCAGCTGTTTATTTTCAGGAGTGTCCTTTCCTGCGCCACATGCGGGTCTGCCTCTAGGGACTTTTTTTAAGCTCCAAAAATGTCTTATTCCCCCCCCCCCCAAAGACTTTCTTTTTTGCCTGTTGAAATTTTTGTCACAATCTACATAAAATATTTAATGACTCGTTAAATGACTCGCAGTTGGTTGTTCCTTTTCTAGATTCCCTATGGTCCCTTCAAAGATTATTACGTAGTTTTGGAGGATCAACAAATGTATTTCTTTTCCACTGTAATCTTTCTCTTCATTCTCATCTTCAACATGTTTCCCAATTGGAGCAAGACGTTCTTCTTGTTTCATACTTTGTTTTGTTTTTATTTTGTTTTCCTTTTTATTGAATTTACTGGGATGACACTGGTTAACAAAATTATACAGGTTTCAGGTGCACAGTTCTACAACACATCATCTGTATGCTGTATTGTGTGTTCACCGCCCCAAGTCTTATTCCACACTTTAAAATGTGATTTTATTTCAGGTCAACATTTAACATCTTTTCCATGGCTGGCAGCACTGGTAGCCATCTCATGGGCACATGTTTAAGGAAGCTACTGTCTTCCATTTGTACAAAGTCAAAAATTTCATTAGATGCTTCTCCACTTGTGAGGAAACTAAAATGACCAAATACTCTCCTTATGAAAACCTCCATATCACAGGTAATCAAACCACACCCCTCTTTTAAAAGTGTTCTGTATAAGGTGTTTATCAATGAGATCATTTCATTTTCTTTGGTAATAAGTTTAGAGATTAAATAGAACTTGCCAAAATTTACATTTGCACTGAAAGCAGATAAATGAGTCAAGTCTACTTTGTCTTTGGACAAGATGTAAGACCCTTTGTTTTATGTGTTGTGGTTTCATTCAAATCTAAATAGATTTCAAGAAGGTGATTTTTTTTTATTTTTAAAGATTTTATTTATTTATTTTTTAGAGAGAGGGGAAGGGAGGGAGAAAGAGAAGGAGAGAAACATCAATATGTTGTTGACTCTCGCACACCCCCTGCTGGGGGCCTGACCTGCAACCCAGGCATGTGCCCTGACTGAGAATCAAACTGGTGACCCTTTGGTTTGCTGGCCTGCGCTCAATACACTGAGCCACACCAGCCAGGGCATCAAGAAGATAATTTTTAACTCCATTTTTCAAGTTGAATTACTTTAGGAGCTAGAGAGAATATTATTTAGAATCAGGAAATGTAATCTTACTCATTCCAAGGAGTAATCAGAGATACGATACAATAAATACACATTGGTTCATGTGATGGGCCCAAGATAATCCAGCAGCCACTATTTTCAACTAAGCATGGGTGTCTTTTGAGGAAACGAAAAAACTTTTGATTGATTTTGAAGTACTTGTCTGACTTATTCCAGACTTTTAAACATCAGTCTCCATCTATGCTTTCACACCCCCTTCTCTACCATACCCAGTCCCAAATTCTTCTCTGCGTATTGTGCAGCAACCTATTTTTGTTATTTACCTTCCAAATCCAGTTATATTGTCCTTCTGTCCGTCATTAATATTACACAGTTGTTTAGCTTTCTTTTTCAGTGATGTCTGGGTCATACTATAATCATTTTCATTTTCTTAACTCATAATATACGGTCACCATATTCACAATGTTAAAAAATTCAACTTACATGAGGCACAATGGTTAACCCATGGGCAAAGTCAAAGATGGACTGCTGATGTTCTAATGTTTATGATTACAAGGCACTTAAATTGCACATTTAAGTCACATCCCTCGGCATGATGCAACAATGGATAGTCATTACTATAAACTGTAAATCGTGATTATCAACATCAATGGTGGAGGAGAAAAACAATGACGGTGACTATAGAAGTCAAATAATCTACGCTGTATCCATTCCTGGCTGGGTACTCAGTTGGTTGGAGTGTTGTCTCAATACAGCAAGGTTGCAGGTTCGATCTCCAGTCAGGACATATACAAGAAGCAACCAATGAATGCATGAATAAGTGGAACAACAAATTGATGTTTCTTTTCTTTCTCTCTTCCTTCCTCTCTCTCTAAAAATTATAACTAAAAATAAATTAATTAAAGCAGTGTTGCTTTCAGCTCTGATTTTTGGGGGGCAGTCATGGATTTTGTAGTTTCCCCCAATCTCTCACATAAATCACAGAAGACCAGAAATTTTCTGGGTGTCCTCGGAGTGTTGCCCAGGATGTAGGAATTTTGGTGCTAAACCCTGGAAGGTCAGGCAAATCAGGACAGTTGGTCACCTTTTTCCACTTGTACTGGGCAGATGTATCCCCTCCATATAGCCAGGACACCCATTCCCCTACTTGCTGTGAATGCTGGCTAATAACACTCAGCCGCCTCCTCCTCTGAAGAATTGTAGGCCTACCAGGGGCCAGCTTGGGAGAAGTGTCCCACTCCCACTCCCGAGGACAGACCTAGGCCAGTAACTGACACCCAAGTGAGTTCAAAAGGCCAACTCTTGCTACAGTGTGGGACGTACTTTCACGGTACAATTTGTGTTCTAGATCTTTTCCCTGGAATAAGACTAAAGCTAGGTATCAGCTGATACTATACTCTTAATAGCTTTCCCTCTGCCCTGTACTATCTCCTTTATTGCCATATTCCTGAGAGCTCACCCCCAGTAAGTCACTTGAACAAGAATTCCCATCTCAGCCTCTGCTCCTAGAAAACCCAACCTAGGACGTGAACCAAACGTATTGCTTTCCATTTTCTTAACCAGTTGGCCAAGGCCACTTATAGAAATTAGTCCATTATTTTACTAGTGATCTATAATTTTACCTCTGTTATTCATATAAGAACACACACTCAGGGCTCTATATTGAAAAAAGTATACATATTGTCACATTATAATCAGAAAATAGAAGAACCAGTGAGTAAAAATGCAAGCATCAAGTAGCAATTTTGACTTGAGCGTGGGAACTTGAATAAGAAATCAATTGTATTCTTCATCACTCAAATTCTGACTTTTAAATGGTACTTAGCTTCTAAATGCAAATACTTGCCGGAAATTTTTCAGTGTACCATAAAAATATTGACACTATAAAACCTGCAATGTGAAGAGGTGGATTATATATATAACAGAATATTTATATATTTATATAATTTCATGTATATGTATATATTATATATGTATATCTAATTAATATATATAATTCATACCATAATTATATATTATATACATGTATAATATATAATTATATATCATATAATTATATATTATACATGTATACAATTATATTTATAATTACATGTGTATATATGTATTATACAGAATATATGTACATATGCATTATATATGTATATATAATTATATATTAATATGCAGTGTTTATATACAATGGATATAATATGCATATTATAGTTTACAATATAATTTATATACAAGTATATTATATATTATATAAACTATAATATATACTATGTAATTTATATGCTATATGAATTATATATTTAAATATATAATTAATATATAACAAATGAGATATATGTATCTTGAATATATATTCATATATATCTATTCATACATTTTATGTGTCATATTCAATACATATGTAGAGATACATATACAGGATAGGGAAAGTAAGTTTACAGTTGTATGTATGTAAAATAATACAATAATTAATAAATAATTATACAAGAATAAACTGTGTTTTCTGTACTCACAACTGTAGACCTACTTTTGCCCCACCCTGCATATTTTGAGAGATATATTTGAGATACGAATATTCTCAGGTTTCCATATGAACACGGGTCTGTTCGGGAGCTACTCAGTGGGTCGGTTTGTCTGTCTGCGCAGCAGTAACACACTGCAGTTGCAGAGTAAGTCATGCCGTGTGGTAGGTCGAGACCCCTCCACTTTGTTTTTCTTCTTTAAAATTGCTTGGGCTTTTCTTGGGCCTTTTTATTTAATATAAATTTTATAATTGCTCCATCAACTTTTATGAAGTAAATCTGGTGTGATTTAGATAAAAATTGCATTGAATTGAGACGATTAATTTCTGGAGAATAGACATTTCTATTATATTGAGTCTTCCTCTGGATGAGGATATAGTATATCTCTCCATTTATTTGGGTTTTCTTTAATGTCTTGCAGTGAGAGTTAGCAATTTTATTCTATCTGAATTTTTACAGATCTTTTGTTAAATTTATTTCTAGTTACCTTATTTTTCTGCTGCTGCTATTATAATGGTAAAAAGAAGTCATTACATTTATTGCTTCTCATGCATAAGAGTGAAATTGATTTATGTATAACTTCTGTTTAGGACCTTGGAGAATGCTTTTAGTAATTCTAATCATTTGTCTCCAGATTTTCTTTAGGCGGTTTATTTCCTGTGATTAATGACATTTTTATTTCTCCATTTCCAATCATTTTTATTTTGGTTGTTCTCCTTCACTGTGTTTGACAGGAGCTCTAATTCATTGCTAAATATACGTGGTATAGGAAGCATCCACTGTCTCATTCATGATTTTTTAGGGAATTATTCTAATGTTTTACCACAAAATATAATGCTTGCTCTAGGTTTTTGGTAGACATCCTTTCATGAATTGTTTGTCAAATGAGTTTTCTCTATGTATTGAAATGAGCATACCCTTTAATATACAGTTGACCCCAAACAACATGGGTTTGAAATGCCTGGGTACACTTATGTGCAGATTTTTTTCAATAAAGACCTGTAATGTATCCCATCTGCAGTTGGGAGTCCTCAGGCGTGGAAAGCCAACTACATGCAGTGGTCAGCGACACTGAGCATCCACAAATTTTAGTATCTATGGGGGTACTGGAAACCATGTCCTGTGGGTTCCTAAAGAAGACAACTTAAGTCTTTGGGGAGTCTAGTTATATGAGGATTTTCAACTGTGCTGGGACGCTGGTGCCCTAAACCCCGAGTTGTTCAAGGGTCAACTGTGTTTATGTGGTGAGTTACATTAATAGATTTTTCTAAAGTTAAATTATCTTTGCATTTTTGAGATAAACCCAAATTGACCATGATTTATTTATTTATATAGAGCTGAATTACATATGTTAATATTTTGATTAGCATTTGTGCATCTATTTGCATAAATGTCACTAGTAAAATAATTTTAACCTGTTGAATTTACTTGTTTACTTGGTAGGTAAATTTTCAATTACTAATTCAACTTATTTTATACATATTTAAAAATTCAGATTTCTATTTCTTCAGTCAATTTTGTAAGTTCTATTTTGCTAAGAAAATCTATACTTTGTATAATTTTCAACTTATTAGCACAAAAATGTTTTTCTAGTATTAAAACCTTTAGGTCTCTAATATATTTTAGTTACATCCTCTTTTTCTTCTTCAAAATCTTTATTTGTACCATTTCTTGTTTTTTTTTATTAGTCTTACCAAAGATTTGTCAATTTTTAAAATCTTTACAAAGAAATAGCTATTGGTTTTATTACTTCTCTGTTGTATTTTTTCTATTTCCTTATTTTTTGTGTTTATTCTTCAAGTTTATTCTAATTTTCTTTTTTTAAGTTGGATGCTTACTCATTAACTTCTGACTTTCTTTAAAAATGTAAGCTTTAAAGTTATGAATAATTTAAGCACTATTTGAGCTTTAGGTCACAAATTATATAATATCTTCACTGTCATTTGGTTCTAAATATTTTCTCATTTGTTACATTGTCATGAGGCATGAAATGTTATTTTGAAGTGTATGGCTAATCTCCAAACACTTATTTCTAAACTATTTTTTAAAAGATTTTATTTATTTACTTTTAGAGAGAGAGGAAGGGAGGAGGAGAAAGAGAGAAACATCAGCGCGCAAGAGATACATCGATCAGTTGCAAATTGTTTGCCTCTTAAATGTCCAGGAGCAGAACCTGGCCAGCAACCCAGGTTTGCTCCCTGACTAGGAATCGAACCCCTTTTGGTTCACAGGCCAGTGCTCAATCCACTGAACTACAACAGTCATGGCTGTTGTAGTTCAGTGGATTGAGTTTTAAGTTTTTTTAAAAATTGATTTCTAAGTTAATTGTACCATGAATTATGGTCAGAGAACATGGTCCAATTAAAAATGTCTTTTAAATTGTTGAACTTAGAATAAGGTCAGTATACATAGCTGTTTAGTGTATAATTGAGAAGAATGTGTACAATCTAATTACTGGGTGGAGAGTTTTAATATTGTACCTTAGCTAAAAATTGTGTTGTTCAAATCATCTATAGTCTAATTTTTTCTTTCTTACTACTGGTCTACTAGTACTCAGAGCTGTGTTAAATATCTGTGATAGCGGAGTTGTCCATTTTGCCTATAATTCTGTCAGTTTTTTTTTTATATAGTTTGGGGCTATGTTATTAATAGCATACAGATTAACTGAATCTTTTGTTATTATCAGAAGTCATTTTTATTCCTAATAACACTCATTAACTTAAGGTCTATTTTGTTGTTATTAATAAAGCTATACCAGCTTTCTTCTGGTGTTTGCTAATTATAATTGGTGTTTCTATCTTTCTGTTTTCAATCTTTCTTTATTTTAATGCTTTTTTTATATGTTCTGTAAACAGTATGTTGTTGAATTTTTTAAAATCCAACTACCAAACTAGCAAGTTTAGCCCAGATTACACTTACATTATTATGGTCATTTAGGTATTTGGAGTTACTTCTACCATTTTGTGCTGTTTGTGTCAATTATTTTCCTGATTCTTTTCTCCCCCTTCCCTGCTTTTCCAGCTGTTGTTTTTTTTTATTTTTTAAATTCCCCATTTTGGTCTACTATTTAGAAGTTACGTACTTGATTTCTTTTATAGTGACTTCCCTTAAATTTTAATCTGTATCAGAACCTTAACTCTACTATTCTCTCGAACACCACAAGGACTGTATTATTTTTTATTTTATTTATTGATTTTAGAGAGAGGAAGGGGGGAACGAGGGGAAGAAGAGAGAGATTTGGTGTTCTACTTACATATTTCATTGGTTGCTTCTTGTATGTGCCCTGACCAGAAATCAAACCCTCAATCTCCACATATTGGGATGACGCTCTAATCAACTGAGCTACCCGGCCAGGGCACAACACTAGGATTTTAAACCCCATTAATTGTAGTCATCTCTCCATCACTTTTACACAGTTCATTTCGCAATATTTTATTTCAATCTTATTTTATTCCCCAAATTAGATATTCTTATTACTTCTGTTTATGAAGACAATGATTGCTTACACGTATGTATATGTACCATTTCTTTGCTCACCATGCCTTCTTGCAGCTTAGATTTTTGTTTTTTCCCCCTTCTTCTTGAAGTATATCCTTTAAATTTTGAGTTTCTTAAATGAAAGTCTATCTTTGGTAAATTCCATGTTGGATGATCCGAGAGTGTCTTTATTCAAAAATTCAGGCAAATTAAAAAATTAGCTAAATATAGAATTCTAGGTTAACAGTTAATTTCTCTCAGCCCCTTTGAAAATACTATATTGATGTCTTCAATTTTCCATCACTGCTGTTAAAAAGTGTATTATTTTTCTATTACTGCCCTAAGGAATCACCACAACTTCAGTGACATAAAAGAGCACAAATTTATTGTCTCCCAGTTCTGTTGGTCAGTAGTCAGCTACGGGCCTTGATGGACTAAAATCGAAGTGTTGGCAGGCTTCCTTTCTGGAAGCTTTTGAATCTGCTTCCTTGCTCACTCACATATAGGCAGAATTCAATTCCGTGCAGTTAAAGGACTGAGATATCAGTTTCCTTGCTGTCTGTCAGCTTGGGGCTACCCTTTCCTGCTAGAAGCTTCTTTCTTGTCCCTGCACATAACCCCCTGCATCTCAGAACCAGCACGGCATCAAATTCTTCCCACACTGCAATCTTTTTGACATAGCTAGGAAAGGTTCTCTACTTTTGAAGACTTTTGTGATTAGATTGGGCCCACCATCTGAAGGGTAATCTTAATAACATCTGCAAAATTCCTTTGGCAATGTAAACTAACATATTCAGATTCAGATTAAAGTGTGGATATCTTTGCAATGAGGAAGGGAGATTAGTCTTCCTACCACAGGACTGTCAGTCTGATTGTCATTCCTCTGTAGATGATTCGCTGTTCTCTCTGGCTGCTGTTAAGATGACTTCTTTGGTGGTCTACAGTTTCACTGTTTCTTGGTATGGATTTTCTTTTGTTCTTATTCTTGTAAATGTTGCTTCTTCTCCATTCTCTTTTGAAATCCCTATTAAACACATGCTAGATCTTTCAAAGCTGTCCTGTCACTCTCAGCTCTGTGCCACAGGCATGTGATTACATCAGCCTCAAGTCCAAGCCCCATCCCTGCAAACCCTGAAGCTATTCTAGATGCGGAGTGTGGCATAGTTCACCCTTGGGAGGAGAGACCCAAGAAAGAGGCCCAATAAGATCCTGTAAGTAGACACAGAGCTGTTTAGACAGGAAATTTGGGGGTACCTATCTACTAGGTGGTTTAGGAGTGAGGTGTGCATTGACTCTGTGGACTCCACTCTGTGGAGAGGGGCACAGCTGGAAGAAGGCCAGAGTAGGGTCCTCTTGCCCATATCCAAGGCCAGTACCATATGAGACAATAAACATGCTTCTTTCAAGAGGAAGAATGCTGGTTGTAGGGAAGATGAGGAGATGAGGATGAGGAGCAAGTAAGATGTGGAGAAAAAGTGTGTTCATGCAAGAGGTTGAGGATGTGAGGGTCCAAAAAGTTTGGAAGTATAGAGAAATATAGATTTCAGAAGAGGTAAGGCGTGTGTGGTGAGATTAGCTGGCCTCTACGCTGCAGAACTGAAGTCAAATTTGGGCATAGTCACAGTGGTTTCAACCTTTGTAAGAGCTATTCTCTCTGCATAAATACTCCTCAGACTCTGCTCCCTATTTGCTGCATCCCTTACTTGCCTAACTCTTACAAATTCTTCAGGTCTCTGCTTGAGTCTTCCTTTCTTTAGAAGGCCTGCCCCCCAACCCCTGATCCCTCACCCCCTTACGTTTTCCCAAAGAATCTGTAATTCCTCATTTGTTATACCCAATCTACTTGTTAAGTTGTCCATAGTTGCCTTTCTAATTAATCAGGCTGGAAGCATTATGAAGACATTTGTCTTGGCAGCATCATATCCCCAGTTCCTAGAAAGTGACTGAGACACATCTGGTGGTCAAGAAATATTTGGTAAATTAATAATTTGGCCTAGTGGTACTTGAGTGGATTGCTTGATAGGGCTGAATCCACATAGGTTATCGGTAGAATATCAGCCTTTTGATTTCCTTCCACTTCAAATAATTTCATTTTACGCATAATTTTTCAAAGTGAAAGCAATTTATTTTTATATCTACAGCACTGTATAATATTCTCTGGAAAACCAGCTTGCTGTCCTAATATGTTACACTATCATCATTTTAGAAAATAAAAGGCTTGGATTATATACTAGAAAAATTTGTTCATTTTATGTAAAACATTTTTGCTATTACCTATAGTAAAGGAGGTAAAAGGACAACTTGAAGGACAGGGGTGATCCTGAAAGTATTTCAGTTGGTATCTACCTACCCCAGCCCTAAGAGATAAAGACTAAGATGCTATTGGTATGTATCTGGTTCCTTCAATAACCCAATCAGTCCATACAGACACCCATTTGGCACATTCAAACCACCCTTTCGTCATTGATGGACATTATCGTTAGTTCCTCCGAAGCAAGGCCACATCCGTTGTTACATGATGTGGAGGTTAATCAACAGAGCTGTTCCTTACAAGTTCCCCCCAGTGGGACTTTGGAGACTGCATCATCACTTTTGATGAATAATCCTGTGGCCTTACAGGATTCTGGGTACAAGTCCACAAATACAGGGGCATGGCCTGCACACCACTAAAAATAACAAAAGTTTCGGGGCTGGAGACGTTGTCAACCACACTGTCATGTCTGTCTATGTCTCCAGGACTCAATGGTGGAGGGACAATATTTAGCTGATGACCCTGACAGAAGGAGCCTGTGAGTACTTCTGCCTCAAACACGTAGATCAGCTTATCTGTGGCAGGTGTTTTCTTGACCTGGTGTGTTAGGCTTCTGAGGTTCTTGGTGAAGTATATGCCAGCTCCATACTTTGGGTCTGATAAAAGAAAAAACATTAAACTATTAGTATGATCTGGAGATTCATATTGCCAATTTGGGTACTAATATATATTCTCCATCTAGTCCTCCAAATGTTCACCACTTCCTAGTCCGAAGTCCCTGTGTCTGTAGCAAAGACACCCAAAGTCGTTCCCTTGAGACAAATTATCACTGATATGATCAATATAACAATAGCTTACACTTACATATAGCTTCCTTCCTTCCTTCCTTCTGATCTTCCTTCCTTCCCCCCCTCACCTTCTTCTTTCTTTCTTTGCATTTACTTGGGGCTTAAGCAAACACTGTTTCAGGCTCTAGAGCAGCATAGAAATGCAATGTAAGCCACACATATACTTTCAAATTCTCTAGTAGCCACATTAAAAAAGGTAAAAAGAAACAGGTGAAATGAATTTAATAATAAATTCATTTAATCTATCATATCCAACTGTTATCATTTCAACATATAATCAATATAAAATTATTAAGAAGATATTTCACATTTTTTTCTTTGCTAGTGGTCTTTAAAATACAGTATGTATTTTACAATTACAGTGTATGTCAATTCAGATTAACCACGTTTCAAGTGCTCAACAGCCACGTGTGGCTGGCTAGTGGCTACCATATTGGACACTACAGCTCTAGAGCTTCAAAAAGACTAAGACATGATGCCGATCCTCGAAAGTTCACAAAGGGAACTCCCCACATGTAAACAGATAAAATATAGTACAATTTATGTGATAAGGAAATATTTTGAGATAAAAATAAAAGATTTCTTTCCCAGAAGTTTCTTTTTGCTCTTTGTTCCTGGCTACTTATTACCTTAGAGGAAGAAAGAATAAAGCTTAGAACAAAATGAATTGAATATATACATATATGATATATACTTATCACATATAATATATAATTATTTTTAATCAAAGTAGAGAATGTGGTCTTGAAAGTATAGCCTTCAAAGTTAGATTTTCTGATTTAGGAATAGAGTTTTTTGAACCAAGAGGATAAAAGCCTGAAGGAATCAGAGCATGGATTTTATACCATATATAACAGAGAAGAGAACAATTCGACACATTCTAAAAGCAGTTTTCCACTTCAGGATAAGTGTAAGTTCTTCTTTGTACCTGACGAGAAGAGAAGAAGAACCAGAGAGGACATGACTAGAACTCTTGAAGAGATAAGAGAATGGGCTCACTTCTCTGTCCCTCTCCCTCAAGAGAGCCCTGGGAGTGAAGATGGTGAAGAACAGAAATCTCAGAAAAACTGGGGGGACTTCCCGAGTAGATGGAACAACTGACTCCACTGGGTACAGCCCCATCATCCTACCTGGTGAGTGGAAAGCAGCAAGGCTGGGGAAGACTTTGTGAGGGCTACCACACAAGACCCCACACTTCAGCTTGGAAGAAGTGTACACTCAAACATTTTCCATTTTCTGCAGTGTAGGAGGGGAATAAACATAGCCTGGAAAGGAACTCCTTTGACAGGAAAAACAGAGTGCCCTGTGTAGCCACTACCTAAGAGCAAAGAAAACTGGAAATTTAAGTACAACAGGATGCTAATGACCGAAGTCCAGGGCAGTTTATTTAGCAAAGGACACTTGGAGGCAGAGGATGGATGAGGGCCATGAACCAGACCACCGTCCCTCCAGCGCCAGTCCTACCATCAAGAGCACTCTCAGAAGAGGAGAAGTAAAGGCAAAATCTTGCAGAAACTGAGTCTATTCTCTGAAGGGACTAAGAAAACTCTAAAAATGACTGAGTTCATCGTGAACTGCCAAGATGGAGTTTTCCACATCTGTGGACTTGGGCATGAAAGCTAGGTAAAGTCCAGTTATACAACCACAAGGAAAAGGAACCTCACACCTGAGTTTTGTGGGATTGTAAATTTTTGTACTTGATAGAGTTAGAGAGGCTGTAACAAAGGAATGGAGGGAAACGCAGGAACACAGAGGAGTAAGCAATCACTGGGCCTGCAGGAGCTGGGGAAGGTGTCAGCCAGGAGATGTTATTTCAGCTATGTCTTGAAGAAGGAATAGGAATTTGCAGGGCTAAAGATGGTGAGTAGGGAAGGCCTTTCATATGCAAAGGCACAGAGGCGTGAGAGCACATTCAGGAAACTCTAAGAAGTTCATGGCTAGAGTGCTGAACAGAGTGAGTAGTGAGGCTGGTGAAATAATGTGGGGTTAAGGCGCTGTATGCTCTGCTAAGGAGTGTGGGTTTCTACCTTGTAGGCAAATGGAATTGTAGATATTAGACAGGCATGTAAATTTTAGCATAATAATTCTGGTGGAAGAGAAAAGGACAGGTTAGATAGAGGTAGTTTTGAGGCAAAGAAAGTACCTGGTAATCATCTAGGCTTAGGGGAAGGTGAGCTAAGGCAGTAGGAATAGAAAGGTAAGGCTGTGCTAAGAGTTTTACTGCAAGGGAATCACTAGAACTATGTGACTGCCTGGATGTAAGACAGAGAGAAAAGAAAGAATGGAGGATGATAAAGTTTTCAGTTTAAAAGACCTGACAGATGATATCAGCCAGGTTAGGGAGTATCAGGGGAAAAAAAGAAAAAGCCTGTGTCTTAGGAAAAAATACAGCCAATAAAAGAGTTCAGTTTGAGGAGGCTATGGGACATTTAGGTAGAAATGTCCAAGACAGTTTGAAATACGGACCTGCAGGTCAGAAGAGAGGTAGGAGGTTACAGATGTCGGACAGGCAATTAGCGTTGTCTGCCACAGGACTGAAAAGAGGGCACTTGTTGGATTTGGAAAATAGGAACACAGTGACAATGCTGGAGTCCATTGAGTAGAAGGTGGTGATGTGTGTGTGGAGGGGTGGGGGGAATGGAGTGCAGAGAAGCCACAATGATTTAAAAACAGAAGAAGTTGTGAACTGTAAGACTGCTAATGGAAGGGCCATACTGATCATCATTTTCCTGGTTACACTCAAAGACTTCTTGGTGGGGATCCAATTTTTTCATCAATTTTTACCTCCAGGAATTGTGCATGTTCCATTTTTTACCCTAGGTATTGCTTATGTTCTCTCTGGGGTAAAGAGGAAATGATTTTTCAGACGCTTTGCTCTCCAGGAATCAAGACTTGGAGTTGGCACTGCAGCAAGGATCATGCTCCACACAGGACGAGACAAAGGTGGGTTTACAGTTGCTTGCATGGAAAATAATACAATAACTAATAAATAATAACACAGGAATAAACTCTGTTTCATGTACTCACAACTGTAAACCTACTTTTGCCCCATCTTGTATTTTGAAAGGCAAAGATCAAGAGCCACAGATTTCACGCATCAGGCAAAATCAAGTTGCTTTGCTAGGTATCCCTCTTGGTAATTACAGACCTTCTTGGCCTCCTTTGAAGAGATCTACAGAGGTAAAGATAGCAACGAAGCATGCTCTATTTTTATACAACTGAAAAGAGATGTGGAAGCTACACATAGAACTCCGATAGCTGAGAAGGATCTTAAGATGTTATTCACTTCACCTGCCAGATGAAATTCACCAGCAGGCTACAGGAAATGAAGAGAATGAAAGAGAAAAGACCGATGTGATTAAATTCAGGAAAATGCTCTTTTTATTAAGGGATTAGGTTTGGTAGTGTTGATAATACTTTTCTTGAGATAAGTGGGGGGGGGGAAGGAAAGAAAGCTCCAAGGTACTCTGCAGATTGGACACATAAACACAGAAAAGAGAAAACCAGTGAATTGCACATTTTCCTGCTAATACTTTCATCAACATAAAACCCATCATTAACAAAATATATGAAGGAAAAATAAAAAATATGACCTTTTCCAGAGGACTCAACCGCTAAATCCTGGTTGCAAATGATCCCTTCTCCACAGCAACAAGTGGTGCCTGTTGTGAGTCACCTGCTGATGTCTCCTTACCAACTCCCACACTTAGTAGCCCCAATAATGAAGGGCTGACACCTACCGCAGGGCATGGAGTACATTCTTTGAAAGCCCACTCTGCATACCACTTCACAGAACTGCCGTGGGACTTGCTGAAACAACCTGTGGCTCACAGGTTTCCCACGCACTCTCCCTTCCATCAGTTCCTTCTTTCTTCGGAAGGCAGCCGTGAGAAGCACATTGTCTATCTTCTCTACCTAGAACCCAAGGGAATGGAAACTGAAAAAGAGACTGGAGAACTGCTACTTAAACTGCGTGATGCACTGCTTCAGAAATAAAGGTATTAATGTGTCTATTACTTTGCATGCAATTTGCTTTTCATATCAAGTTGCAAAAGAGTATTTCCTGGCCCCAACCCTCTCCTAGTTTGGCTTCTATCTCTCCAAAATTCTTCTTGATACTTCTTGATAAATTCATTTAATAAAAATGTATTAAGCAATTACTATGTGTAGGCACTGGTAATGAAATGGTCAACAATGGAGACCCCATCTTTGCCTCTTAAAGCTCAGTTTAGTGAGAGATAAAAATAGGTAAATAATTATAATAATGCAGTGTGATAAGTGCTATTTCAGTTATTTTATTTTGTATCAAAACAGGCAGCTTTTTCTTGGGTCTTGATCTATGCTCTGTATATCCTGACATCATCTCTAACTCCTGATCCAACTATACCTGGTACCTGCCCACCTCTAGCCCCCTCTCAGTCTTGTTTCTGAGATTCCTAGTCAGATGAACAGCTAGCTTAGAGGCATTAGCAGGTAAGATTTTCTTTTGCCTACAGAACCAAATGGGTTAACAGCAAGATAAGTCAACTCTTTGTCTTAGTTACATATACCTTTATAACCTGCAAACCACAGTTTTCAAAATGTTTCTTTTGATCCTGAATTTCTTGAGTTGAAAGCATTAGACATTTCAGAAACTTATTTTCTTTCATTTCATCTTGGTGTTTTGGTTGCTGATCGGTCCATTGCCCTAAAAATGAGTAGCACAAAACTTCTTCAATGGTCTGTGAGAGGGAAAATGTTTGTAAATAAATTCAATGAAACAGATTACAGAAATTGGAGGGAATGAACTGCCCAGTTTAAATTGTATGCCTCATATGTTTAGGACATGCAGGGAGAGCTGTCATAAGATAAAACAGAGGATCAATACATTTGTCCTCAGATGATTTGGACCACGAGGCTGAGGGGCGAGAGAAACAGGGCGCGATGCGTGCTCCCCATGAGCACTGTGATGGTGACATAGAACTCTGTTGCTCATAGGAAACGCTTGTATTTCCAGTCAAGATGCCCATCAACAAAAAGGTGCAAGAAAACATTAAGGAATGTGGAAAACCATATGCCATTTATATAACACATCAAGGTTTTCAAAGAGATTTCGTATCTCTGCCTAATTTGATCATTCAACACCACCACTGAAATCATTAACACAATTTTACGAATAAGGAAATTAAAACCCAGAGACTTAAGCGACTTGCCTAATATCACACAGCTAATAAATAGAGAGATCAGAGATTATAAACCTGGCTTTCACCAGTGCTCTGTGTAAGGGGCAGGGCAGAATATTTGGTATGTATGTCACTCGTATGCCACCACCCAATCAAGAGGAGCAAAATTTGGAGATTGAAAGGAAACTGTGCCAGTCTTTCCTCCTGTTTTTCCTTCCTTTCTCCTTTAACATCCTTCCCTCCTTTTTTAAATTCAAAGGACCTGTTATTGGCCAAAGGAGCTCCTTATTGAACTAAATACACAGCTGGATAAAATGGAAATTCCCCCCAAAAGTTTACTTTCATTCAGTTTGAGTTTGACTTTAGACCATGTATACTAAAATGACCTAATCCCCAGCACGTTATCTAATTGAGTGGGCTGAGTTTAACTATAAAAAGAAGATGATAAATCCAGAGAAACTCACTGGAGGGTCAAATTGTAAATCGGAAGGCAGGAGGGACAAAACTCCGTAGCAAAGGAACTCCAAAGGCAGGAAATTTCAAAGGAAGACACTATAAATTAAATCCGGAGAGCAACAGCTTACATTTATGAAATATAGTATTAAGGTCACTTGACTTGAGTTCAGTAAACATGTATTGAGCTCCTATCACATGCCAGGCACTGGCAGGGCACTGGAGACTCAAAAATTCACAAGCTCTTGCTATCAGAGGAGTTCACCAGGAAGGAATAAAAGAGAGAGGCCTAACATCTATTATCTACATTTTATCATTCTGATGGATAGTTGATGTTCCCTGTAATAATAGCTCGTTTCAAATTTATCCATTTTGTTAACGATGATTTTAATCTTATTAAGAGAGGATGAGTCTGTATGAGCCTCTGCAACACTGCTGTGGAATAATATGCTTAGTCATCAACCACTAAAAATGCCACCTTGCAGCAGAACAAGGGCCTTACATAACTAAATTGCGGGTAGCTGGGAGGATGGGTCAACCTTACAAATGCAGTTAAAGTAATGCCACAAGCGTTACAGGAGGTCAATGTTTCTTTGTCTCTTGTCTTGAGAGGCACCAGTGTCCGTTTAGATATCCACAGACACTACACTTCAAAAGCTAAGTAGAAAGCATAATCTTGGGTCTCGTTTTTGTATATTATTTTTGTCCATGTTTTTGGATGCTGTTTTCTGTGGAATGTGGATACAATATTTACTACAAACTCCCACTCACTTTGATCATTTCTGCCCAAATTATTTTTATAAATACATAGTGAAAATATGGTGTCCTTTTAAATTTTGCATCTGAATTTCTGTACTAAATCCATTCTCCCCTTTACAACCAGTGATCTTTCTAAAAGACAAGTCTGATCTCACCTTTGCTTAAAATCCTTTAGGTCTCCCCATTGGTTTCAAGAAAAACTCTGAATTTTCTCATGTGATCGATCTATAGAGTCTTGCATGATATAGACCCCACTATGGTCTGATTTCTTAAAAGTTTCTTTCTTTGCCTTACTAACTCCTCCTCACCCTTCAGCTCTCCATTTATGACACCTCTTCTGAGAAGCACTCCCCCGACCCCCGCCAAGGCTGGGCTGGGTGCCCCCCGGGGTGCTCCCAGAGCACTCTCACCCTCCTCTTTCACAACTAACCCTGCGTACTTCTCGGTACCCCCGATTACATATCCAGGGAAAACAACGTCCACGTTAGCACTGCATCCCCAGCACCTAGAACAATGCTTGGTACATATCATGGATGCAATAATCATTAGTTGAAGAAACGAATGAAATAAGCCTCTGTCTCCTAAGGTGGTGTTTTCAAGGGTATAATTTCCTACTTAACTCTAGGGCGATGTCAAAAGGATCTCCCCAGATCCTCATTTCTAGTCATCCTGATAGATTTTGCCCCACAAAATGTGTAAGTACTTAACAGTACCAATTAATAATTTACTGTGGTAAGAATGCTCAAAGTAAGTAATTTTAGGGTTCCTAGGGCTGCCAGCAACAAATAAATGCAATAAAACTCAATTCAAGAAATTAATCAAGCGGAATGTCTACACTTGAATGCTCCGTCTACAGAATCAAAGATGTACTTTTCCCCACCGCCTGCCTGGGAGTGGATTATCCTTGGCTTTCCCTGTAACCACCTCTCAGGCAATCCGCGTCATCATAAGTAAATCCAATTGTGTGTGTGTGTGTGTGTGTTCATTTACTAATAATTAACCCTGTTGGTAGAAACAGCCCCAAAATGGTTATAAAAGTTTACGGCCTAACACAGAACCTGCATGGTTTGCTCTCTCTTCCATTCTCTCTCTCACCCACACACATACATGTATAATCACACCCAAAGGACAGCTGGGAGGGCTGACTTTCCAACTTAATGGGAAGTTACTCACTTGACGAGTTCCAAAGGGCTTGCTCCTTTTTTCTTGCCATTTTCTCTTGAACTTCACACAGCATTTGTTCAATCTTCAAAACCACCTCAATGAGGTCAGCCTGGGCTCCTTTAATCTCTAAAAGTACCCTTCCTGGATTGATAATCTCTGAGATAGAGACTTTTGAGGCTGTCTGATGCTGAGACAAAATGTCATGTTCCTCTTTCCCAAGGTAGAGGATGTGATTATTCTCAATGGTGTGCTGGTTCTGGTGGGTCAGTATCCTTTGGATCCACTCTTGGGCCTCACCCATCTTTTCCTGGTTAGATCCCATCAGACTGATGGCAGGAGAGTTAGCTTTTAGTCCATGTTCTCGGGTCTCTCTGGTCCCTCTGGTCCCCTGGGGGACTGAAAAAGGCAATCGTAAGCAATCACAGAAGAAAGGTGGGTTTTAAACCAGAGCACAACTATACACCCTGGCCAGTGTCCGCCCCAGGATATTGTCACCATTGTCTGATGTAACAGCTGCAATTATGTAATATTTCTGAGACCTGTGCTGGTTATAAAGGAAATCTAAAGGTAGAGATTACAGTTTCCTCGAGAATACAGAGTTTAGCTTGTAAGGGGTTGGCTTTATCATGTCTTGCCCCTGCTGTGTTGCACTTATCAATTCACAGGTGAGTTCACCTTGTGGTCTCACTCTGGATGTTGACTAACTATTATTTCCTACTGAATGGGATTTTCCTTAACCTCTTGCTAATCCCAGATTTAAAATCAAATATCTCTGAAAGCCATAGAGCTTGAGGAGTAAAAATTCTTTTAAAACTATTTTATTATAAAACAATACGTGTCTATTACTGAAAAATGGGAAAATTATCAAAGTACAATGAAAGAAGCAAATACCCATAATTCCACTACCTGGGATTCCTATTTTTATCTTACGTGTGTGTGACAGGGCATTGTGTATCTCCACAAGCCGGGGCCTTAGCAGCTCCTGCTGCCAGGCACAGTATACATATCCCAGCAGAAAAGGAAATGCAGCTTGATTTCAACCCACCCACATATACCTCTTGCTACAACACCCCTTTACAAGGAATAAAAATATGTATAAAGAAGAATCTCTGATGGATTAGGATGGCTCTGAACCCAAATTGAAAAAAAAGGTGAGGGGGGGAGAAGGAGGATGGACTAGCTGAGAGAGAATTCATAGGTGAGGCAGTATGTAAAATATATAAAGAATTCCCTCAAATCATTAAGAAAAAGAAACAACCCAGTAGCCAGCTGGAAAAAGAATTCACAGTAGAGGAAACAAAAATGGCCCACATATGTGGGAAAGAGGTCCTGCCCATTGGTAACCAGGGATATGAACAATTACCTACCAGACTTGCAAAAATCCGTAAGTCTGACCACCTTGAGTGTTGGGAAGGACATAGAGCAGTTGGGACTCCTATGTATTCCCGACAGATGTAAAATCAAAGCAACCATTTCTATAATTACATTATTTAAAGAAACTTTGGCACATATGTATCAGAGGACGTGTACAAGAAAGTTCACATACTTGTTTGTAACAGCCAAGAACTGGAAATAACCTATGTCCTTCAACAATGGAATATTACTGTAGCAATGAAAAGTAAAGAACTTTAGATACATAGATGAATCTCAGTAACATATTTTGAGGGGAAAAATTAAGTCGAGCACTTGCTCTGTTCTAGGCATTGTTCTCAGTGCTTAACATATTGTATTCAATCCTCACAACCCAATGAGATAGGTACTATTGGTAGCCCCGTCCTACAAATAAGGAAACTAACTCAGAGTTATTAAGTAACTTGCCCAGGCATTTAGCACTGGTAAATGGTGGCCAGGGAGCTAGTAGATGTGGGCAGTCTGGCTCTATTGCTCACACAAGTCTGCCTCTCAGTGAGTGATCCCAAGACAATAGTGGTAATTAGCATCTTTCACCTAATATAGTAGTAGAGAGGTACCAGGAACTATGAAAAAGTATCAGGACAGACCTAGAAGAGGGGGAGGATGGCCTTCCTCTGAGTAAAAAGAAAAACCACTGTTTTATACAACACTTAGAAGTGTGTGTGTGGGGGGGAGGTTCTTAAAGGCATATTTTTTTGTTGGGAACCGCCCTGCCTGGTTTCAGAAGCTGTAAACCCCCATGGCTAAGGCTGAGTGAGAAACCTTGGGGCCATAAGCAACTAAGGAGACAAAGCTTATCTCCCTGGCAGGGGCGCCACCTCTGCCCACTTTACTTCACCCTGCTTAGCCCTGAGCCTGACCAGTTAGCCAATGACAGGTAAGATTCCTCAAGGGAGGGATGACCTAAGACAGGCATGTCATGAAGAGGCCCTCAGGGAAGGACTTGGGGATCTATAGAAAAAGGGGGTGATGGACCCTCACCCCTCGGCTTTGACATAGCCTGAGTCCTCATTCTGTCTGCAAGAAGTCTCCTAATCTCTTGGCTGCCTCACTTCCACTGCCTGACTTAAGCCTGAAATGATGACAGAGGTTGGTGCAGCCCTGTGCTGGAAAGGGCAGATTCCCTGGGGTGATCAGGCCTAAGAAAGAATGCATAAAACCCTGTGAAACCTGCTTTGCTAAGAATGTCCTCAGTTTTCTGATAACAGTCCAAGCATGAAATGAGGTTGTTTCCCAAAGCTTTATAGCCCTTTAGCAAACTGACCCTGACTCAGAATAAGCCCTCGTAGTTCTTTGTATGTTATCTATTCTTTGATCTTTACTGCCTGACAATGATTGATGAGCTTTACCTGTATTCCCGAGCAAATTGAACCCAATAAAAGCCCACTGAGGAACAGGCTCCTGGCCCTTCTCCTTTGAGAGATCGGCCACCTTTCCTCCCCAAGCAGATCATGTCTTGGTAGACTTATTCTCATCCACAGTGGCCCGGTGGGGGCGGGGGGGAGGGGGCCTGTGGGTGGGGCCCCCTCCACTTTTTTATAAACCCTTGTTCTGTCGGGGAGCTTACATTATTACTACTTTTTAGGACAAAATAAAAACACTACATGGTGATAATTTATTTATCCATCATCATCAGGAAAGAATTGTTCTTCTACGTAACTACATTGTTCAGATCACTACAGGATATTCTTCTAACACCAAAACATTTAACTATTTATTAGTTAGATATTTCTAATGGAACCACACTACCTTCCTAAATAGTCTAACTTTTCCTTGATAATCTGAGATCATCACCACTCACCATTATTAACATTATTAATGATACTTACATTATGTAATAGTCTAAATTGTCCTTGATAATCTGAGATTAACATCATTAAACTATTAATCTCAAATGATAACATGAGATCATCATCATTCATCATTATTAATGTTACTCTATAATTCCTTTACAGATGTCCTCAAGAATTACTGAAATAAATGTTAATGCCTGGCCCTATTATTCAGATTAATGACATAGAGACATTTGTATGTTTCTTTTCCATATTATTCTCACCCCAAACTCCTCCTATCCAGCCTCTCTAGATTCATTGTGGTTCCCCAAACATACACTGCCTCTGTTTGCTTCAGTGGGTTTTCTTTACCTTAGGTGCCTGCCTCACCCCATCTCTGGCCATTGAAAATCTTAGCACCCTCAAAGCCAAGCTTAGAACCATCTCACCCATGAAGCCACACTTGACCCCTTGCGGTCTCTCCCATCTTTTAGCCACCTGGGGAGTTTGTCTATTGTGTCATGATTTACCCCCTGGTATTTATTTAATGCTTTACAATTCACAGAACATTTTACACACAAAATCTCTACCTTTGCAACAGTCTGTCATTATCATTTTACAGATAAATAAAAACAGGCTTGTAAGAGGCACAGTCACAAACCAGGGCTCTTAAAATTCCTCCTTCATTTCCAGCCCTGCTGGACCACTGAATATCCATACTGAACTCTCCAATAAAAAGTATAAACAAATAATTTTTCCCCTAATGGGAAATATAGTAATAATTTCTAATGCTGGCTGAATGTTTAGTGTTCTCAACACCTACAGAATACTTTAGATTAAAAAGCTATTTCAGATGTACACAACCTGGTTGTCATGAGGCAATTCCTTGTCAGTCCACTCAATCTCCACTGAAGGAATGTAGTTATAAGACAAAGTTAAACATTTTCCACCTCCCAACAACCAGGGTTGCTTTAGCTCAGTGATGTCCAAACCTGGTTCAGTAGCATGATTAGGGGACACTGAAAATAATACATGTATAGACCCAGATTGGGGCCTATACATACATTTGCTTGTGTGTTGTTTGCTTTTTAAAGTTTCAAACACGATCTCAGTGATTACTCAGCTTTGGGTAGCACTGGATTAATACACTTACTGTTATCTGGTATTACAAGATACATTTTCTATAATTATTGAAGAGTACCTCCATTAGATGTTTGCTCATTCAGAGCAGAAAGAGTGCTGGCAAAGTCAGCTTCTGAAGGACAGAACTTATTCTTAGAAAAAAATTATAGACAGCATTTGTAAATGAACTATCCACACTGTGGATAACTTAATGCAACTTAGCCTTGCTTTGCTCATATAAAACAGGACTGAGACATGTTCAGATACAGGGCAGGATGGTACCTAGGCAGGAGCACAATGAAATATATTTGGCTTCTTTATTCTTCTTCCCTCCGGGAGTTTAGATGATCAGGAATAGAATGAGCCTAGGGTGTGAGAAGTGGCTGCTAGGCCCATGAATTTCTTACCACTGTAATTGTTGAAAGGCTGCTGCTTGGACTTACTCTTCATTACAGTGTTGAAAGCCTACAAGAAGCAAAATAGAACAGAGCAGAGCTTTTAGCCATCGGCATCAAAATCCCTCTCTCTACCTGCACACACCACACTTGACCTCATCCACTCTGCAATGAATAGCAAGTGCAGCACCACAACCTATTAGAACATGTAGGGGAAACAAGTATAGGAAAAGTGGAAGGAAAACCAAAATCTGGCATAAAAAAGAAGAAAGTATATTCCAAGGCAAAATATTAACATACAGTCATTCATTCACTGACTCATTCAAAAGATATTTTAAAGTATTTTTTATTGATTATACTATTACAGTTTTCTCAATTTTCCCCCTTTATCCTCCCTTCACCCTGCACCCCCCAACCCTCCAGCTCCCCCCCCCTTAGTTCATGTCCATGGATTGTACATATAAGTCCTTTGAGTTCTCTGTTTCCTACATCATTTTTTTAAATCTCTCCCCATCTATTTTATGCCTACCATTTATGCTTCTTCTTCCCTGTACTTTCCCCCCCATTCCTTCCTTCCCCCTCCCCACTGAAATCCCTCCATGTTAAGTTCATTTCTCTGATTCTGTTCCTGTTCTAATTGTTTGCTTAGTTTTTGTTTTGTTTTTCTTTTCTTTTAGGTTCATTTGTTGATAGTTGTGAGTTTCTTGTCATTTTATTGTTGATGTTTTTGATCTTCTTTTTCTAAGTCCCTTTAACATTTCATATAATAATGGCTTGGTGATGATGAACTCCTGTAACTTGACCTTATCTGGGAAGCACTTTATCTGCCCTTCCATTCTAAATGATAGCTTTGCTGGATAGAGCAATCTTGGATGTAGGTCCTTGCCTTTCATGACTTCAAATACTTCTTTCCAGCCCCTTCTTGCCTGCAAGATTTCTTTTGAGAAATCAGCTGATAGTCTTATGGGAACTCTTTTGTAAGTAACTCTCTCCCTTGCTCTTGCTGCTTTTAGGATTCGCTCCTTATTTTTAATCTTGGGTAACTTAATGATGATGTGCCTTGGTGTGTTCCTCCTTGGGTCCAACTTCTTTGGGACTCTCTGGGCTTCCTGGACTTTCTGGAAGTTTATTTCCTTTGCCAGACTGGGGAATTTTTCCTTCATTATGTGTTCAGATAAGTTTTCAATTTCTTGCTCTTGTTCTTCTCCTTCTGTCACCCCTATTATTCAGATATTGGAACATTTCAAGTTGTCAAGGAAGTTCAAAAGTCTCTCTTCATTTTTTTGAGTTCTCGTTTCTTCATTCTGTTCTGGTTGGATGTTTATTTCTTCCTTTTATTCCAAATCATTGCTTTGAGTCCTGGTTTCCTTCCTGTCACTGTTGGTTCCCTGAATATTTTGCTTTATTTCATTTTGGGTATCTTTCATTTATCTTTTCATTTTTTGACCAAGCTCAATCAGATCTGTGAGCATTTTGATTGCCAGGGCTTTAAATTCTCCATCAGATAGGTTGTCTATCTCCTCATCATTTAGCTCTCTTTCTGAAGTTTTGCTCTGTTCTTTCATTTGGGACATATTTCTTTGTTCCAGGCCCCTGTTAAGTTGTAAGGGGGCAGGGTCTTAGGTATTCACTGGGGCAGGGCAACCCTCCATGTGTCCCTGTAGCACTGCCTGTGGGGGAGGGACCAGAGAGGGAATGGTGCAGCTCCCCTGCTCATCTCTAGCCCACTTTCCAACAAACTCTCCCATGACACTGGGAGTTTCTCTCACCGCTGCAACCACCATAATCCACAGTCAGCTCTGAGTCTCAGTTTCACCTTCAGCCAGCTCACTTGCGTGGTCCGCTGCCTCACCACGGGGTCCGCTGCCTCACCACGGGGTTCTTACCGGTCTGGTTGTTCTGCTTGACTTTTTCTTTAATTCCTTGGTTGTTGGAGTTCAATGCAATATGATTTTGTGGCACTTCTGGTTGTTTATTGATTTTAGATTGGTTGTTATCCTCCTTTTGGTTGTTCGAGGAAGTGAAGGGTTTCTACCTACGCCTCCATCTCGGCTGGAACTCCTCATTCCAAAGATATGAACGCTCTGCATGTTGCATGTCAGGCACTACATAGAGCTGTGGATATGGCACTGAGATGACAAATATAAAGGCAGGTGCTCTTGTAATTAATAAAACATAAATTCATTTTACAATGTTATACGCAATGCTTTCTCATTCAATGAATAAATGATCAATTCCTAACTGCATCTGGCACATAGTGAACATTCAATATGTTAGCTATTGCTGTGGTTATTACATGACAGTCTGTGGATTAAGATTTGTCTGTTTAAAAATACTCATCTCTGTTAGGATTTGGATCCACCATATCCAGTGTCTTCCTTTCTTAAAGTTGATACAATTGGCAGTAATTATTTCATTGTAAGGATGATAAATACTGAGGTGAAAACTAGATTTTGCTTTGAGACTGAACTTTAACAATACAATTTCATAATTTGTAGGACATTTTTTTCATAAATCATATTTGCACCTGCTATTTCCAGAGCAAAAAGCTCTCGATCTTAACAGATTTTGTACCTGGAAAGGTCATTATAGGGAACTTCCCTATGCTCCCCATAAAAGAACTTGGAAATAAAGCAAGTGAAATAATATTATCTACTGATAAATAGACTAAGAATAGCTGCCGTATGCAAAATGGATAAAAATCTGCTCTCTCCCAAAGTCCCTTTAAATGGGAGGATGTGTTGCAGGGTGAAAAATCAATTAGGCAAGGCCTTTGAATTGAATTTGGGAAAAGACTGTACCTTGATCAACATCAATAACTTAGAAGAATGCGTGGCTAACAAGCAGATGGTCTGCAAGGTTTGGAAGAGTGGCTCTGCAGGGCAAGAATCTGGCAGTTTTTCCAGCTCTGTTCACAAATGACCAACGCTTAATGTGAGGGATGTCAGTAGTGTGTTCCTGGAGAGGTGTTCCTCATTCTGAGACACGATGTCTGCCACAAGGTAGATATGCAATAAATATTTGTTATGAAAACAAATGAATGACTATCCATTACCTTTTACAGACACTTAGATCCAACCAGGACCCTCATCACCATAAAATACTGGTGAACACAAGTATTTTAGTCAGCTGGGAAATTATTCACCGTCATTCATGAATTCCAAAATGCATGAGTATGTGAATAGAAGTATCACCTTATTGTGAGTTCAGTGTAAGTTGCTATTCCTGAGCCAGGTCAATCCTGGATGCCTGACGTATCCATTTTCTGCAACGTAGGGACTTGCCAAGGTAGTGTCCTCTGTGAGGAAATGTGTAAACTGCCCTCTGATCTTTCTGAACACACACCCCTCACTGAAAGACTTATTTAGGGAGAAAAGATGTGTTTATCAGAAGGCCCGAGGGCATAGATATGCATGCACATACATCATACTTCCACGTGGATATAATATTGCGTTGATATTGAAAAAGCCTGAAGGGTATGTTAGGGTATAATGTAAGTTACTGTGTTAGACAGTCCTCTCCATTGAGTTACAGAACTCAAAGATATGCCAGCTCTCAAGTTATTTTTTTGTTTTTCTTTAGTAGTTCAGAACACAGGCTTTGGGGACAGACAGACCCAGGTTGGAATCTTCGTTTGGCCATTTGACTAGCTGTGTGTATGTTAATTTCTGGGTTAATAGGTTTTCCCATTTGTAAAATGGAGATAACAACACTGGCTTCATCACAGGATTAGGGGAGAGAATGGAATGAGACAGCTTCTTAGCCCAGTACCTGGCTGTTGCAATAGATGGCAGCTATTTTGATTATTAGGCCCTCGGGGAGCCCTCAGACTGTGGTTGATCTTTCTACTTTTGTTGAACTGCCACACACATTTTTTGTTTGTAGGTTGGAAAGAATGAGCCTTCTTTTCAAGATGTGGTTAATTCCTCCTGCAGGGATATAATGCTTCATGAACAGTTCAAAGATATACTCAGGGCAACCTGTATGGGTCCAATTACAGTCCTCTACTTGGGGCGAGCTGGTGAACTTCATTTGAAAGATAGGATGATTCATTTTGTCAAGAAGGTGGACTAATAATTTTCTTCACTGGGTAATTCACCATCATCTTGCAGGTGAGCTGCAGGTGAGACACAGTGGTGTGCCGGAGCCGGCTAACGCTGGCTCGCAAGAGCCCATGGTGCACATGTCTTCTCAATTCCACCTTCAGCGGTGTCACGTTGATAGTTTGAAGACAGCAGGGGAAATCAGCAAACACTACAAACTTCCTTGTGTCTGGTCAGGCGGCAAAAGGAATAAGAACCTTTATACTTGTTCCAGGAGAGAGCAAGCTAGAACCAATATAAGTCCATTTACTTGTGGGAAGAGATAAAATGGCAACCATCCACATAGAGACAGGCTGGGAAGCGTGAAGAAAGACTAATGTTCGGAGCTACTCTCTGGGCCAGGCACTCAGATGGCCCTCTACACCCAAACCCAGACTCATGCCTGGGAAGTTGCACTAGCACTTCGATGTCGCTGTCGGCAGAATCAGAAACCTACGTCTTCAAAACCTAGTTTAAGGTGCTGTCTCGTCTCATTTCTTTTTTTACTATTTCTTAACATCATCATTAAAGTCTTTTTTGAAAATGCCAACTAAGTGAGAATAAAGCAAAGAGATCTTTCTTTCTTTCTTTTCAAATGAGGTCATATACAGAATGGGGCAAAAGTGGGCTTATAGTTGTTCATATGGAAAATAATACAATAATTAATAAATAATAATATAAGACTAAGCTGTGTTTTCTATGCTTAAAACTGTAAACTTACTTTTGCCCTACCTTGTATTTTTTAATGTATACTTTATTGATTATGCTATTACAGTTGCCCCATTTTTTTCTCCCCTTTATTCCCCTCTGCTCTGCACCTCTCCTCCCACCAGCATCCCCCCTGCTCCGCCTAGTTCATGTCCATGGGTCGTACATATAAGTTCTTTGGCCTCTACATTTCCTACACTATTATTCTTAACCTCCCCTGTCTATTTTGTACCTACCATTTATACTTCTTATTCCCTGTACCTTTTCCCTCATTTTCCTCCTTCCCCTCCCCACTGATAACCCTCCATGTGATCTCCATTTCTGTGATTCTGTTCCTGTTCTAGTTGTTTGCTTAGTTTGTTTTATTTTTGTTTTTCATTTTTTTAGGTTCAGTTGTTGATAGTTGTGAGTTTGTTGTCATATTACTGTTCACATTTTTAATCATCTTCTTTTTCTTCAATAAATTCCCTTAACATTTCATGTAATAAAGGCTTGATGATGATGAACTCCTTAAGAGATGGCACTTTAAAGGCAGAACAGCACAGAAGTATCTACTAATTATGCTGGATACATCAATGACCTATTCACATGAAAGAAAGTCAGCTGACCTGGGCACTCTAAAACAAAAAGCTTGAGATGAAGTGAAAACTAAAGAAGCTGGGCACAGGATGTCTGCACTCAGACACACAGGCACACTCCCCTGCACACACAGCCTCCACTTGTGTCAGACCACAGCTGATTTCCCTGTGAAGCGACCTACAGATGAGTAAGAAAGAATAGATTGAATTTGAGGGCAGTGCTGGGGACAGGGCAAAAGTAGTCAGATATACCCTTGCTGTTAAGAAACGTATAATCTAATTGGAAAAAAGATAACGATTCACTTAAGTTAGTATTCAGTTCAGCAGCATTCAGTGAACTGCAGCTCATTACAACTAATGTAACAGCTAACCTTCATGGAGGACTTCCTGCATGCCAGGTACTGTTCTAAGTGCTTACATGTATTAACTCATTGAATTCTCACAACAGCTCCATAAGATGGTAGTTATTATCCCCATATTGAAGCTGAGGAAACTGAGGTGCAGATAAGTAACTTAACTTGCCCAAGGAAGTTGACTGACTGGAAAGGAAAAGCCAAAGACTTTGTTTTAAATATGCTGCATTTAAGATAACAGTCAGATATCTAAGTGGAAATAAGAGAGGGTTGGGGATGTGGGTCTGAAGTTGACTCAGAAGATAAGACTCTGCAGAAGTTTAAGAACAGTTGTGTTCTTAGAGGAAGCAAGTAGAGAGAGGAGCATAGGATCCCACGTTGAAATCAGGAAGTTGCTTACCTTCAAGGATGGGGCAAGAATAAGTACCAACAAAGGAAAGGAGTGAAGCTAGGTAGTGGGTTAAACATGGCTTCTACAACGGTATTCTTTACCAGGTCTCAGATGGGCAATTTACAAAAGTTAGATTGCACCAAATTACAGTATGACATGCATTACAGCTTAGCACCATGCCTTACATTTGAGACACAAACATGTTAAATGAATGAGTAAATGAGTGAATGAATGAATGAACTGTAGGACATTTCTAAGATATTAGCTTACCTCATATGTCTCCTGTTCTTCAGGAGAGATCACAAACTTTATAGTTAGTTGTTCTGTAAAGTGTTGTTCAGCAAACATTAAAACTTCATCGAACATAATCTCTGCTGCTTCATACTTTCCAAAACCAGTGTTTCCAGTCCCAAGGGCAGGAAGGGAAATGGAAGTTATATTTAGCTCAAGGCATTTTTCCAAACATTTCTTCACTATGTTTTTCAATACCTATAGGAAAAATACAATTTTAAGATCAGCCTTCAAGTCAAAAATAAGACTTCACTTACCCCTTGATCCTGCCCATTGTTTACACTGCTGATCTCCTCTCCCCATCAAGGCTATGTCCATGCCTCCTCAGAGGGCAGGAAAGGTCCCACTCCACAGGGAGCCCATTACAGCTATAAGGTTAAATGATGAAAAATAAATGAGCTAAAGAAACTGAAGTAATTGAGTGGGCCTTTTGTGCTATTCAGGACATTTGGGCACCATGATTTCTCCCAGGTCAGAGAGCCAACCATCAGGTAGGTTAGCCCCACTCATGTGCCACTTCCAGGTCAACAAAAAGAGGTCTTGGGAGTTTAATAAAGGAGGCAGAGGTTAAAATAAGTAAGCACCATTTATTCAGTGTCATTAAGGTCTGCCATGTAATTTCTCCTTGAGAAGTGCTAGTTTACTCAGCAGATTTAAACTTTGCATCAATATTTCAACATCCAAACTGAGTATTAATACAGGAAGGTTGTTTATGGAAGGACCTTGGAAAACTGAAGGGTAGGGATGATTGGAAGACCAATTTGGGATTAGAGAGCCCTCTAGCCAAGAAAGAACCAGAAATTGTGACAAAGTAAAGATTGACAAAGGCGGTGGGAAGACATGACAGGTAATGAATTTGACTAGAATGGTGCTAGAAGGGAAATGCCAGGTCCTCCTGGAATTTAACAGATGGAGGGAAACATGGACAGGCTGAATTCCAGGCCCACTTAGGAAAAGGCCTACAGGGTCCCTTCCTGTGGCAAGGCAGATGGGTTTGCAGACTCGGTATTTCTGTGTCTATCTGCGGTATGCCCACTTAAAACTTAGACGTGCTAGGTATTACTGTAGATTAAACTTCTTAAGATAATTTATTACGACAACAAGAATTATTCAGTATTTCAGGCTTTCACAGGAGTGGTAGAAAATAGGGACTATACCACTCAATAATATTTTATGAATGTAATGACATGATGGAAATTCAAAAAAGACTACATAGACTATCGAGCTACATAAAGATAAGTTAATTTTGACCTTACCAGATCCTGTCCAGAATATTCTGAAGGCCAGAACACGTACATTGCATATTGACCGGGCAATTCAGATCTATTTGTGACCAGCATCCACTGGGGATCCTTAGATGTCTGAAGGCTTTTTTGGGCAAACTCCTCTTCCATTTTGTTTCCTGCTTTCTGTAGAATTGGTCCCGACACAGGACCAACTCTATCACCAAGACTTGGATTTACAAAATCAACAATTACATCTGTCTGAAAAGGGTAAAAACGGACAGGATTCCTCGTTAAATTACTTATTGTTAAATGGCCACTTTAAATCTTTATTTCCTGAAGAGCTTTGAAAATTACTTCTGAAGATCCTAAATCCACAAAAATATCATTTAATAATGGATAGAAACTCCTATTTCCAAAGACTGATCATCTGACCAGTCTTGTTTATCCTATTCAGTAATTAGGTAAAGTGTGTGGATGACACAATTTTTATTGCAAACATCTGTCAGCCTCTTGCTGGCTTATACCCCTTATATCCCCATATTCTGAGCATTCCTTGCTTTATTTTAAGCTTTATTTAAAAAAAAAGTTTAAAAATTTAATTTTAGAGAGAGGGGAAGGGAGGGAGAAAGAGATGGAGAGAAACATTGATGTGAGAGAGAAATGTCAATTAGCAGCCTTTTTCTATGTACCCCAACCTGGGACCAAACCCACAGCCCAGGCATGTGCCCTGACTGGGGATGGAACTGGTGACCTTTTGCTTTGTGGGATGAAACCCAACCAACTCAGCCATACTGATCAGGGCTATTTTAAGTTTTATTAATGAATAGTTTCATTCTCTGCCTCACTGTCATCCCTTTTTGCTACTTTTGTGTGAGTTTTCCATTTTAAAATAGAGTAGAAATAAAATTTCTATCTCTTACGTTTTTTAAAGGTGTATAGTCCATAAAGAAATTCCAAGTGAGACAAAAAAAAGTCGACCTCCGTCTTGGTGGGGTCCTCAGATCTATGACTCACCACCTATGCTACAGGCAGACGCTTTTCCCAGTTCATCTTTCCTGTCAGAAGTAGACTGCGCATACACATGGGCTATATTTGAGTGAGCTCTAAGAGCCGCGCTTAAAGGGCTGTGTCCTTTTCCCCCCACCATGCCAAATCCCCCTAAATCATCCTGATGGGTTTGGCTCCCTGTAGGGGTAACTTAGGTATTTCTCATAGATGTTAATGAATGCTTTACTTTGAAATACAGTCAGAATTTACAATTTGGGGGAACTGGCCCCATTTTGCAATTTTCAGGTTCCTAATATTCTTGGAACTAAATATGATAAAAGTTTAGTTAAATAAGTTATTCAACTATGATGTTTCCACTTTCATGTTTCTATATTAATGACTTATTAAATAAATATTTCATTTTGTGGGGGTTCCCTCAGTCTTCTTTCCAATTGTACTGCAGGCAATAAGTGGTATTTTTTTCACTTATGTTTAAGTCTATTTGATTGTGGCCTCAGGAGTGTCTTAGGTGTGATATCACTGATCCAGGGGGAAAAAAAAAAGAATATAGCCTTATATTCTTTCTATTCCTCTGCTGCAGTTCCTGCTCCCTGCGCTCCCCTTCACTCATTCATCAATCACTTGCTGAACACCTAGAAGCAATGCCCAGACCAGGCTCAGGTGCTAGAGATGAACAAGCTATGATGTTCATTCTCAAGGTGCTCTCTGCCTAGCAGGGGAGCTGCACTAATGAGAAATACCTCGGTTCACTGTTACCCTGACTCTCTTCCGCCCTGCCAGGCCCTCTCCTTAGTGCCCTAGGAACCCTGGCTAAATGCTCGCACTTTGTATTCTCCATGGCTCTTGGCACAGAGCCATGTACTCAGAATATAACTTACAGGTCCACCTAAGTCTCCTGAGTGGTCCAGCTTATTGCTTTCTATCCATTAATCCTGTGTCTCTCTGATCATTCTAACAACCAGGCCACTCTACCTGTCAATTCCTATCTATCATAACTAGAGACCGATCCAAAACTCCCATCTCATGAAGTAATCTTTCTTGATCCACTCTACTCTCACCATAAGTTTACCTACTCTTAAATATTATGAATTCATTTTTTATTAAGACTTTTTTGTTTACTATTGATAGGTGCTTCAGAAATGTTCAGATGGTTTGTCTAACAATGAGATTCTTCAAATACAGAATTTTTGGAATCAAAGATTGTTCTATTTCCACACGGTGCCTAAGCATAACAGCAATAATAGTTATAAATACTTATCATGTGGCAAGCTCTAGCCGAAGCATTTTACGTGTATTGATTCCAACTCTAAGATGTTATTATTAGTATCCTCATTTTCCAGATGAAAAAACTGAGGACCAAAAGATAAAGTAACCAGATTCATATTACCCAGCTAGTATATGTCAAAGCCAGTATTCAAATCCAGATGGTCTGTCTCTAAAGTCCATACTCTTAACCTTAATAGGATTAATCAATGATTGGAATAGTATATACTCAAAACATACTTGATAGGTAATAAACAGTTAAGGGATCCCCTTTGGCAGTTCAAGAGAACCAAAGACTTACCTCCTGCAGATGAATGACGTCTTGGACAATCTGGACAGTCAGGTTGTTCACCACCATCGTACTGAAAGGAAGGACGGCTCCTTGACTCACCTGGGACCCCAGCTCGTTCTTCCCTAGTATGCCTTCTGAAGCAGTTTTAAAGGCAGCAACCGTAGGGTCCTCATTGCTTACCAGGTGGATTTGTTTTAAAGTTCCGGTCTGTTGTATCCTTTGGAAATAATTCCTGATAGTTTCCACTATGATCTGTGTACACAAATGCAGAGGGAACTGGAAAATCCCAGAGCTCACGGCTGGAATTGCTACTGTCTCAATGGGTGGCTTGCCAGAGGTGACAGAATTCAGAATATTTACAATGGCACGTTGCAGCTGATAAATACAGTACTCTCTATGCATTTCCACCCACCGAGGCCCAACAGCATGGATAATAAGTTTGCAGGGAAGCCTCCCTGCTCCTGTGAACACTACCTCACCAGTTGGTATTTTACCATGTCTAGAAACCAATCTTGTACTCTCCTCTTGGATTTCTTGGCCACCAGCTTTCACCAGGGCGTGGGCGAGGCCTCCCCCATGTATAAGGTTTTCATTGGCTGCATTCACTACAGCATCAACAGCATGTCTGGTGAGGTCATCCTTCCAGACAGATAGCTCTAACGAAGGAGTCAGCCTGCTTCTGAAGACTTGCAGAGACTCGCTGTTACCTTCCCAGGCTGGAGAGACCAGGGTAGAGATACAGCCAAATTTATTCTTGAGAACTTCACACAGCTGACTCTCATTATTTTTTAAAATTTTGAAGTCATTGTGATTAATGGGTATTTGCCAACTATAGTTTTCTCCAAGAATGTCAGTCTCTGGAAAAGGAGAGAAGATTAAAAAAAAAAAAAGGAGAAGAAAGAAATGAGCAAAGGTTCCTCTGAAAAGGACGTAATGCCACCTCAGGTCTGGAGACTGAGTGTCCCATATGCAAAACTGAGATGAACTTCCTCTAGCCCCTTTCCTAGTTCTTTTTCGCCTAGAAATGTAATTAGACCAAGAATAACTAAGAATAAATCGCCCATAAAATGCTTACTTAGTCTTGTGTCTGGCATTTAGTAAATACTCCATAATTCATAGCTACTGTGATACAGTGATGGTGGTAAGAAAACTACATGTGTGGGGGTTCATGAATTTTACAATCTACATAAAAGTGGTGAGTTTGGGAAGAACCATGCTTAAGGCATGAATATTGGAAAGGATTTAATTACAAGACAAAAATAAATGGAGGCTTTATTCATAACTTGTTTGCTTAGTCTTTGTGCCTTAGTCTGGGTTTTCTTAGAAGTAGATTCTGAAATATGGATTTGAGTGTAAGTTTATTAGGGAGTTGATCCTAGAAAATACCAGGGGTGTGAGATGGGAAGCCAGAGTGGGAAAGACAGACAGGAAAAGGAGGGAAATGAATAAAGGAAGTGTTACAAAGCAAACAAAGTTTAACTCCACTGGGCAACAGTGTGTCTCAGAGTGATACAAGAAGGGGAAAGAAGCTGAGATATTCATCCAGCTCCTATCAGTCATTAGTCAAGGATGCTCTGTGGGGGCATGGTCCAGCAAATGGGTGGAGAATCATACTCTAGTTTCATGGGACAATTTTGGTGGAATTAAAACTGATAGACTAAAAATCACTGTATGTGGCACACAAGAAGATGAGCTGCTCAAATCCCCCTTCGATGTGGTTATGGAGGGAATACGGTTAGCTGACAGACAGCCTCCAGTTCTTAGCCCCTCAGGGGCCATCTCAGCTTTTCAGCCAAGGTCACACTGTTCTGAGGGTGGCCCCCATCAATGGCTGATCAAGGCCATTTGTATCCAATGTGGGACTCCCCTAATGGGCAATCTCAGGCTGGCAGAGCTCTGTCAGTTTTCCTTACAATCTGATGGCTCCACCTGCCCAATCTGGTTTCTCCTCTTTGCCTTTCACAATAAACCTTTCCCATTCCTAACTCCATCTTAATTTCCGCTTCCTTGAGAACCCAACCTGTGGCACCATATTTCATGGAATCTATGCCATCATTATTATATGCTACCAAGAAAGGGAAAACAATACCAATTAAACCACGGCATTTATTGATTGATAAGGAGTACCTTTATTTCAGAAATGTGAAAAACTGTGCATCCTAAAATAGGTAAAATGTGGTGACTAATTATATTTAATTCAGCTCTCATTTCTAATCTCAGCCACCTAGAAAGACCTCGGGTGGTTTGAATTGTCTAAAAGAAGCAGCGCTTGAGTAGCCAGACCCAACTGGTCTGCGCTTAAATTTCAAGTGGGCCACCCTCAGGGTCAGGCGGGTTCCATTGACTCTCACAGCCCTTGTTGAGCAAGGGACAACCAGTGGGGCACCTCTTCTGACCAGTTTCTAGGGCTGCAGTCAGAAGAGTCTCACATCTTGTGGGCAAAGGACCAGTGGGAACCCTAAGAGAACATGCCTGCTGATGCAAACTACCTCTCAAGCAGTCCCCCCTCTGAGGCTCAGGCTGGGTTGCCACAAGGTCTTGCAATCACGCACCTGAACACTGGCAGGGGAGACAGTCTCCTTCTGTGTTCCCCTTTTCCCACTGAGGACAGATTTGAGCAAAGATTTTCTGGAACAAGACTGAGAGTGAGGTGTTCCTACCTGATTTCTCATTGTAAGCTGCTGCTTCAGCACCCTGTGAAAAATGAGAGTGGTTTTAAAAAAGTGGAAACCGAATGACTACAAATTACTGAAAACAAATACGGCCTAATGATCACAAAGCAACAGAAACTGCTAAAAGCTCTGGATTTGAGGGGACAGGGAAACAGGTTTTTTTAATCTGTGCACCTGAAATACTTGAAGTACTAAATGTTCTAGCAAACATTGACCCTATTCCACTTCCTAGAGGCCAATCAGTGCCCTTCTAATTCAGGATGAAATGAAAGGTTAGAGATTAACACTTGAAAAGGCCCAAAGGTCATAGACGAAAATGACCCCAAACTTTCAGACAGGCCTCCAATTCCAAAGGTTTGCAGGGTTTTCCTAGACCGAACAGAAGACACAGGGACATGAGCCACATCAGCTAACCGCACCCCACCACCCCACCAGTCAGGACGCTTTCCATTGCTTATTTCACTGCATGGGCCTGAATGTAGAATTTTATCGTTAAACAAATGAGGTGTTTTTCCTCTCTTTCCTGTTTTTATCCATCCTCCATAATTCTCCTCCCCTCATTCGGCAAAAGCAGAACTGCTGAATGAGTAGACAGAATCAAAGTGATACTGAAGTTACATTTTTAAAAGTCATCCATCCTAATGGTGCCTCTGTTGATTAGATCAGCATATTCTTTGTCTCACATGGTACCAGGAGAAAACTTTTATTGGGCTATTAAAACCAAACCAAAGACCCAGATTTCTTGCTGTTATAGGAAGAACTATTCATGTGCTGATCAATGTTCATGATAAATATACATTTATATATAAGTACTTTTACCTTAGAAAAGTCCATCCTCCCGAACCCTGGGGTCTTTAAGTGTTTATACTCTGTTTTGCGTTTCTGAGCAAAGACGGTGTTCCCAAATACGGTGGCCCACTCCTAGAAATGAATACAAGGATACGATAAGCATTGACCAGATCTTAGGGAAGACTAAACCATAGGAAGACTAAACATGATTTCTGATCTTGAGTAGTTTTTTGTTTTACTAGTGGACAGGCACTATTGATTGGCTGCTGTAGTTACTGTTTACCGTCTATCCTTTACAGAGGGGCTCCAATTGAAGCCATAATGGCAGTTCAGACATGGGCAAGAGCCATATGGGCTATAGCAGGGAAAGCTTTACGGAGAAGGTGAGGCTAGAACCAGACCTTGAAGGATGGAGCAGGTTTTTACACAGTTAGAGGAGAAGAATAATACCAAGTAGTAAGACTGAGCATGGCATTAAAAATAAAATGAGGCCCTAGCTAGTGTGACTCAGTGGATTGAGTGCAGGCCTGTGAAGCAAAGAGTCATGGGTTGGATTCCTAGTCAGGCCACGTGCCTGGGTTGCAGGCCAGGTCCCCAGTGGGGGGCGCATGAGAGGCAACCACACATTGATGTTTCTCTCCCTTTTTCTCTCCCTCCCTTACCCTCTCTAAAAATAAATAAATAAAATCTTAAAAAATAAAAATAAAATGAGGAAAAACCAACTATACGAGTAAGCATGAAGAATCCTGGACGGTATTTGAAGAAAAGAACTGTACTTATGCCTGTCAAGGGTGTGTGTACTGAGTTTGTGGTAAATTCCTTGATCTAATAAGAAAGAGGAATATTTGGATAAAAATCAGAAACACTGAAAAATCTATTTTAACGATTGTCCATCAATTAGGTAGCAATGAAAATGCTTAACAACATAGTAGCCTACACTAGTTGCCCACACAGTTGCCATTTGCCTCTGAAATGATTTGTAACGCCTTTGCAGCCGAAAACTTTGTACGGCCATCGACAGCATCAGGGCACTATTATTCTCACACATCAGGAAAAGCAGCACGTCCAGTACAATCCTAAAGTAGGAAGACAAGATGCATGTTGGCCCCCAGAGGGCACTGCTGTTTTCACAAAAGAAGGAAGTCTTCTGTGTTGGCTTTGGTGGTGGGTGGGCTTCCTGTGGGCTTTTGCCTTAGATGGTGTTGCACTTTTTTTTTTTTTTCTATAGACCAGGCTTCAAAGGCCTAGGGATACATTTGATGGGGGTCCGGTGGGGGTTAATCCCAAATAAATTAGAAAGAAGGAGCATATTGCCCCAAACATCAGATCTCTTCCATTTTAAAAATACCACCAATAACAAGAAAAGTCTTCCTAATTTTCCATAAGTGGTTCCTACTGTGTTCTTTTCTCTGCAGGGGCAGCATGAAGAAGGTGACTTTTATCCATCCATCTGCCTGCTCAGCCCACTGTAGTGGGCCCCTGCCTCACCCCCAGCAATCCTCTGAAACTGCTCATCAGTGCCCTCCAGGAAGTTAACCCAAGGAGACTCTCTTCTGTCCTTTTTCTTTTTAAAAATTATATTTTAGTGATTATGATATTATAGTTATCCTGATTTTTCCCTCTTTGCCCCCTCTACCCAACACCCCCTACTCCCTCAGGCAATCCCCACACCATTGTTCATGTCCACCGGTCATGCATATAAGTTCTTTGGCTACTCCATTTCCTATACCATACTTTATTTCCTGATGGCTACTCTGTAACTACCTATTTGTACTTCTTAATCCCCTCACCTCTTCACCCATTCCCCCATACCTCCCTCCCATCTGGCAACCATCAAAATACTCTCCATATCCATGATTCTGTCTCTGTTCTTCTTTGCTTAGTTTGTTTTTTAGATTCAATTGTTGATAGGTATGTATTTATTGCCACTCTACTGTTCATAGTTTTGATCTCCTTCTTTTTCTTAAGTCCTTTTAACATTTCATATAATAATAGTTTGATGATGATGAACTCCTTTAGTTTTCTCTTGTCTGGGAAGGGGGAAGCTCTTTATCTGCCCTTTGATTCTAAATGATAGTTTTGCTGAGTAGAGCAACCTTGGCTGTAGGTCCCTGCTTTTCATGACTTTGAATATTTCTTGGCAATCTCTTCCAGCCTGCAAAGTTTCTTTTGAGAAATCAGCTGACAGGCTTATGGGGACACCCCTGTAGGTAATGTAACTAACTGCTTTTCTCTTACTGCTTTTAAGATTCTTTCTTTATCTTTAGCCTTTGACATTTTAATTATAACATGTCTTGCAGTGGACCTCTTTGCATGCATCTTGTTTGGGACTCTCTGTGCTTCCCGGTCTTCTGTCCTAATTTTTACTTGACCTCTTTCTATAGTTATTTCATTCTTTGAGTCCTAAAACTGCTCTCTTGGCTTCTCCTGTGTCATCTTTCCTTGGTTCTTTTGCTACCTTTCACTTTACAGGCCTTTTGCCTGGATTCACTCCCTACCCTCACCCAGCCCTCTCCAAAATCCATGCTTTTGCTCCTGGATTCCACAGCTCAATCAATGACATGCCATTTACCCACTCAAGTCCGAAATCTAGAATTTTCTCATTTGTCCCATAACCAAAACATCCACTAGGTCCAAACACCTAAGCCACTTATGCCCCCACCCTCCTTGCCCATTGGCCACTTCACTTCAGGGCCTCAGGGCTACGTCACTACATTCTCTTTAAAGATTTAAATGTGTTTAATTCTACATTTTATTGTTTGAATAGGTACTATGTTTACTGGTTCAGATTTAGAACGTGTGAAAGGCTCCCTCTGACCCCAACTGCAGAATCATAAAGTTCATACGGCTGTAATTGTGAGAGCACTGTCAAATCGCTCTCCACCAAGACTGACCTACTTCCAGTCTTACCAGTCATGTGCAAAAACCGTATCTCTGGCCTCTCTGCCGCCATCCATCCCTGCTTGGAAATGTGTCCTCCACCTGGTTGTCAACACCACTTTTCTAACATGCACACTTGACATGTCACTCTCCTGTTTCCCCGGCTGACAATCTTTCTATTTCTCCCCACTGATCTTCAAGACCTTTCACTGTCTAGACCTGTGCTGTCTGCCCACTGTGGGCCACTGGCCACATGCAGCTACTTTTGATCTCCTGAAATGTGGCTAGACCCAACTGAGATGTGATGTGTCAGATAAACACCGGATGGAAAGACTCGGTATGACAAAAAGAATGTAAAATGTAAGTACTTAATATGCATCACATGCTGAGTGATTAATTTAGGATACATAAATGATTAAATTTAGTACATATTGAGTGAAATAACATCATTGAAATTAATTTCACCTGTTTATACTTTTTAAAATATGGCTCAAAAAATTTTAAATTAGATAATTGGTTTCATTATATTTGTACTGGACAGCACTGGGCTACCCTTCCTCCATCATCTCCCTCACCCATCTCATCTCCTCCAAGGCCCCAGTGCTCCCAGTGTGACTCAGATGCTCTCCCTCAGCTATCCCCCAACGCACACACTCATTAAGATTCTGCTTCAAACTTCCTCTTGGAGGCATTCAAGAGATTTGCTTCTTTATTCACAAGTCCACCTCCCTTTACTAGCCTGTGAGGTGGGGGCCTCCAGGCTCATCTGTATTCCCTAGTACACAGGGCAGCACGTGGTCCACACTGTTGGTCAAGACAAGGAATGAGGGCAGAAAGACCCCCAGAGCACGTCTGAAGCATAGGGTTGGAGGGAGGTAACAGGTGATAGGTTATAACACAGGTGAACCATTTCAATTTTTTTTTAAATGCAGGTATTAATCTAATTCAGAATGGGAATTACATTTTAGCTGCATATAACGGTAAAAAACAATGAGAGTCGAAAGGAATCACAAACTCAGGAGAAACTTTGACTTCTGCATCTGACCAGGCTCATCCTCACGTGGGCCACCCCCCCCCCCCCCCCCCCCCCCCGCCCCGGCCCTGGGGGCCGCCTTCCAGCCCGCGCGCCGCCGGAGCCCACGCCCGCAGGAGAGGAGACGCGGGAGCGTCGGTCGCCCACCGCCCCGGGGTCTGGGGGACTGCAGGACGGGACCTACTCACCCGGCCGACGGCTGCAGGGTAGGCGGCAGGGAGAGGCAGGGGAGCAGCGCTGCCGGGAACAGGGAGGGAGCTCAGGGAAAGCGAAACTGAAACTTTGCGGCCCCGGGCGGTGCGGTGGGACACACCCCTGCCTCAGTCCAGGCCCAGCGGCGCCAGCCCTACGCAGGAAGCCATGGCTTCGAACCCCTGCCCGCCGTCCCCGCTGCTCGTGCGGGTGTCCGAGCCGGGCCATCGGCAAAATCTACATCGGAAGCTGGAAAGCTACTTCCAGAGCCCGAAGAACTCAGGCGGCGGGGAATGCAACGTCCGACCCGTGGGTGCCAGCGCCCCCGACACCTTCAAGGTGGAGTTCTTGGAAAGGGCAGGTGAGGCGCAGGCCTGGGGCTGGGGGTGCAAAGGTCGTCCCTGGGGCTCACGCCCGCGGTATTCCAGGCAGACGCAGTGCTAGCTGCCCTAGGAGAGAGGGCGGGACAAAGTATGGCACTGTCTTGTGGGGGTACAGGAACCTGGGCTTCTGGCTGCCAAGAGACGCAGCCCACGGCGGCAGATAGAGCCCAGAGGTGCCCAGTCTGCGATCTAGCTTGCCGGCGCCTTAAAGTTGACACCTTCCTGCACTCTTGTCCCAACTCGTCTGTCTCAGCTCTCAGAACAACTTTCCCCGCCCCCACCCCAGAGGCCTGTCACCCCTTGCCATTTAGGTATTCCACTTTTTTTGTTTCAAATAAACACTCCATTGATTTATTTTTGAGGATTATAAAAATAATATATGCACACCATAGAAAAGAGAGAGAAAAGGATAAAGAAGAGCACCTGGAGATAAACAATGTGAAGGGTTTGGTGTATGTCTTCCAGTCTCTTTCCACGAACAGCAGTAAACACATGTGTATATTTACAGAATTCTGAGTCTGCACTGTTCACTCGCTGTTTTTTCAGTCCACTTTATATGAGTATTATTATTCTATATGATTGAAAAGGGAAACCGAGACAGTTCCAGAGACTTGACTTTTAATGAGTTGTCAATGTTCCCTTATCACTGATCTTTCATTTGTACAGTGAAACTGAAGCTCCCACTTGAGAGTTTTGAAGGGGTCCCTCACATCCCCGTCACCAACACGCCATCCCAGCGTGCAGGGAGCAGCCCTTACCCGGAGGGTGCTTGGGCAGGGTACAGATGCCTGAATAAGAGGAGTATTTAAAATCACTCCCATGTCTCTGTGTATGTGTATGTTTAATGTCTCCACTGAAGCTAAGGAGGGAGTGTTGAAAAAAGAAAACCACCAAATTTTGGTTGACAACAAACCTGTAACTATTTTCCTGGAACCCACTGAAAATCCAATAGAGAAGAATATGAGACCTGGAATGTCTCAAGTACAAACATCATCACAAGAAGGGGAGAGGTCTGGTGACAAGCATCCAGATGAAGAACATATTCCTAATGCTGTGGATTCCTATATCCAAAATGTGAGTATTTGAAAGAAGGAGCCAGGTATGTGCTTGCAACTTCCTCTTCAGTCGCTGTACCTTTAATTATTGGTCCAGCAACCCATTGACTGAGGACTTACCATGAGGCAGGCACTGGGACACAGAAGACAGCAGGTCCCTGCTAGGTGTTGGGAGGTATATAGAAGGACAATAAACAAGTAAAACAAATAAATAAAACCATTTCAGAGAGTGATATGTGCCTTAGAGAGTTACAGGGCCAGGGCGAGTAAGGGGAAGGAGGGGGTGCTACTTCTAACCAGTAGTCTGAGACAACTTCTCTGAGGTCACCTTTGGCCTGAGACTTTTTTTTTCTTTTTTTTATTGTTGTTCAATTACAATTGTCCCCATTTCCCCCCATTACTCTTCCCTGCCCTGCCCACCCGCCCTCTCCCACATTCAGTCCTCTACCCCCCACCCCATGGTGCTTGTCCATGGGTCCTTTATATACATGTTCCTTGACTTGACCCTTCCCCTGGCCTGAGACTTGAATGAGAAGGAACGAGCCGTGTAAAGAGTCATTTGACAAATAAATATCAACTGCCTACTGTGTGCCAGGCACTGTCACGGGAGCTGGGGCTACAGCCAGGAACACACCAGACTCTGCCGTCAGGGACCTCACATTCTAGTGAGGGAAATAGACAGTCATAGTAAGCAAATAGATTTATAGTAAAATGTTTGCCAGTGGTAAGAAGAATAAAGCAGGACAAATGACAGTGACAGGAATACTACTTTAGGATATCAGGAGAAACCTCTCCAATGAAGTAATGTCTGAGTGGAGACGTGCATGAAATAAGGGAGCTAGCTAGCCTAGCTAAGTGGATTTCTGTGGGAAGAATGTTCTAGGCAGAGGGGAGCACAAGAGCAAAGGTCTCAAGACAGGAGCTTACATCCTGAGCCCCAGGAACTTCAAGGAGGCAGGCCAGTGTGGCTAGAGGGCAGTGTGCAAGGGAGAGAGTGATATGAGAAGAACTTGGAGAGGTACTCAGAAGTCAGGTGTTTGGGGATGAAGGTCAGGACTTTGGCTTTTCACTTTAATGTTAGGGGGTTCATCATGCTTTTGAGCCTGGGGAGTAGTGTGATCTGATTTACGTCTCTAAAGGATCACTTTGGCTGCTGTGTGGATAACTGGTTGTGGGAAGGGGCTAGAGTGGAAGGTCAGAGCCCAGTCAGGAGGAGCTGCAGTGGGCCAGGTGCTAGATGGTAATGGCGTGGACCCTAGGGTGGTCCCAATGGCAGTGTAAGGAATGGCTGGATTCAGGAAATGTTTTCAAAGAAGATGTAGAGGAAGGATGTTACATGCAGAGGAAATAGCATGTGCAAAGACCTTGAGGGGTAACAAAACATTAGAAATACTGCTTTTATATTATATTCAATTTGCCTATCGTTTTTTAGCCTAATCTAATGTTCTTGTCTTATACCTGAATTTCTAAAGGCTGGGGACTTAGAGGGCCCAGTAACGTTGCATGTAGTTAGGTGTTTAGTTACAAAGGGGGGGGGGCAGAGGGGGTTGAAGATGAGAAAAAAAACAGTAATGGAAAGAAATATCCTCAGATTTATGACTCCCTTCCAAGCTCACAGACTCTTTTGTGAGAACCACAGCAGCTTCTCAGAATGACAAGTGCCTTTGCTCCACTGCCTTCCCTAAGGCCAAACAGATAGTGGCAACTGTAAAAATCCAGACTGTTAGTCCACAGTGCCTTTTAAAAATTCTCATGCCCAACCCTGGCTGGTGTGGCTCAGTGGATTGAGTGCCAGCCTGCAAAACAAAGGGTCACTTGTTCGATTCCCAGTCAGGGCAGGTGCCTAGGTTGCAGGCCAGGTCCCCAGTAGGGGGTATACCAGGGGTAACCACACATTGATGTTTCTTTCCCTCTCTTTCTCCCTCCCTTCCCCTCTCTCTAAAAATAAATAAATAAAATCTTAAAAAATAAATAAATAAAAGAAAACAAATTCTAATAGCCAGGCTCTACATTTACATCAGGCTCACTGGAGATGTGCCTGGGCCTTGGCTTTTTTTTGTTTTGTTTTAACTTCCCGAGTGATCCTAGTGTACACACAGAGCTGAGACCCTCTGGGCTATGATGGGCTACATCCTGTGTGAAAAGGATTTGAAAGAAGTCATCCTCCACTAAGGGAGGACATCCATAGTGGTTGCTTCTCCAGTCTTTAGACATTCTCTTGAGAGGAGACTGTAGGCCTGCATGTCTGAGAGATTTCATTTCTCCCTTTGAAAATTTCAGATCTTCCTTACCGTCACAGCTGAACTGAATTGCAGCCTGTTGTCTAAAGAGCAGAGGCAGCGCATAACCACTCTCTGCCCCAATGTCACCAAAACGGAGGGCTACAATGGAATTGAGAAAGTGTGTGGTGACTTCCAAGATATTGAAAAAATACATGGGTTCTTGAGTGAGCAACTCCTAAAAAGTGAGTGGAAACGTGAATCATACCCTTTGACAACAGAGAGCGAGCCACTCCAGCGAGGCCAGAACACTTGTGGTTCTCCCTCTGAACCAAAAGTCAAGTCAGAAGGAAAAAGCAACTGCTATGAAGTTCCCTCGCTTCTCTTTGAGTACTTCAAATATACCCATCCTGGGAAAATGGACTCATTAGAGAAAAGATTTGGTATAAAAATAAAAAGTCAGGAGAGTTCTCCTAATATGGTCTCTTTAGATTTCACCTCAAGTCAATCAAATGATGTCAGATCAGCTCAAGAGTCTTTTATCCATGAATTTCAGCAGAGCATAGGAACTAAGAAGGAGGACCGTGTTGTATTGGCTGACAGTAAGCAGGCAAATAAAATCAAACACAAACTGAGTCACCAGTTTCAAAAGCTGTATATAAAGGAGAATGGAAGAGAATTAATTCTTATGGGTACCCATGGTGACATTGCAGCTGCCAGACGTTTTATTGCCTCCCAGATTTCTGAAACTCCTGTGAAAATATGGACTCTGTGTACGAGGAACAGAATTGAGGTCGACACGGTGCACTACAAGCTTTTAGAAGCTGAATTACTCCAGGAGATATCAGAGATAGAACAAAAGTACAGCACTCAAAGGAAGGTTTGGGAAGAAAGTCAGAAAACCTGCATTGTGTTTGAATCCAAGGACAAGGACTTCGATCTGTCTGTGCACGCTCATGCAAGTTTCATTGATGCCTATCAAAATGTCTCCTGTCAGCTGATGAGAGAAGTTGTTCCATTGAAATCTTTGGGCAAGGAGAGAAAGTACTTATGTGGGACCAAGTTCATGGGTGACTTTAGAAATAGGCATCCAAGTGTACACTTTGTGCTAAATCAAGAGTCAGTGACCTTTATTGGGTTGCCAAATCATCTTGCAAAGGCAAAGCAGTATGTCTTACAAACAGGGGGGATGTCCCTGGTAGCTGAACAGAAACAGAACAAGGATCGTGAAACACCCATGGACATTGATGGTAAGGGTTCAGAAACAGCTTTGCCAACATCGCAGCGCTCTGCCGGTTCCCGGGCGTTAGGAGTGAACAAGGAAGAGGACCTATGTGTCATCTGTATGGAGCCCATTAGAAACAAGCAAGTGCTACCGAAGTGCAAGCACGAATTCTGCAAACCCTGTATCAGCACAGCCATGATGTATAAGCCAGTCTGTCCCGTGTGCCAGACTCCCTATGGCGTCCAGAAAGGGAACCAGCCAGAGGGAACCATGACTTTCAGTGTCCAGAAAGCTTCACTTCCAGGTTATGAATCCTGTGGTTCCATTGTGATTAATTATTACATGAAAGGAGGCATACAAACAGTAAGTGTTTCTGAGATCCATGGGTTTCTTTCAGTGTGCTGAGCAAAGAGACTGCTGTTGCCAATCAATGGATTTCCCAGGGACTTATTTCCATGGTCATATGCAATGGCTTTAAATCGTGATAAAAGTAACAATCTTTGCCTATCACTTACGTTTTGTGTGTATTAAGGGAGAGGAAGAGTGGGTAGTGATTGATTATGTGTTAGGGTGGGAGAGTCGGGAAGGTGGATAGTGTTCTCAGCATGAATTTAGGGAAAGAGGAGAAAGGTGAATTATTCAATACTCTTGTTTTTGTTTTTGATGTCTCCTATCTGCAAATGAACACATCTGTCTGTGTAGTAACATTTAGACTCAGGAGTGTTTTTATGCAGCATTGTTTTGTCTTCACACAGGAAGAGCACCCGAGCCCAGGAATGCCATATGCTTCCACACAGCGAACTGCATACTTGCCTGATAACAAAGAAGGATGGGAGGTTTTGAAACTGCTTGAGAAAGCCTTTAAACAAAAGCTGATTTTCACAGTGGGGGATTCTCGAGTTTCAGGACTCTCAAATGTCATTACGTGGAATGATATCCACCATAAAACGTCCATGCATGGGGGACCGGAAAGGTGAGGATCTTTTGAAATAAAATGATTGCTAAAGAAAACTTAGAGCTTGTAAGATATGGCGGCTTGAGGATATGGCTATAAGGGACTCTTCACAGCAGTGGGATTGGGTACAGTGCAGTATTTTGAGAGATGTTCATCTCAAAGGCCAATTGGTTCCCATCACCTTCTACTCTCCCAGCCACAAAGTATTGTACAGGGACTAAATTTTGCATCAAAAGGCAGGAGGCTTCAAAATCGGAGATGAGTAATATCTCAGATGACTTGATTTGAGGTTTCCTGCTTATTTGAAGGGTAGATCCTAGGAATGTTATTTACTTTGCCTTCTTTTAAGATCATACTTTCTTCTACCCATTCCTTCCATTGCTCCACAGAGATCCTAAATTCACTTGGCTAATAGTCCTCTGGAAAAACTCTTATTTAATGTTGTGGAAGTTTTTATAGGCAATCCAATTGTTCTTAGTGAAATTCAGATACAAGACCTCAACCCGTAGTATTCAAAAGGGTCCTGAGACTTTCGCAAATCTTCCAAATTTGAAAATCCTCCTGTAGCACATACTACATTTTTATACATAAAATATAAAAATATATACTATACTATATTTTATATATAAACCATTTATTTTTAATGTAGTGTAGTATAACTTTATGAGAGTCACTGCTTCCCACAAGCTGAAAATAAAAAATGTCTTGTTGGAAGGCAGATGCTAGGGAGACAGCTAGGCTCACTGACCGACTAGCTAAATGGCTCACATCTTCCACTAACAAGTGATTATAAGTCATTCACCTTCGGGAGTGCTTGTTAATGTTTGCAACACAAAATTAATGCCAGCGACCTATTCTACACATTCTTTAAAACCATGTGTGATGAAGCTAAGGGGCTTTTCCTTCTGCAGATATGGCTACCCTGATCCTAATTATCTGAAACGCGTCAAACAGGAGCTGAAAAATAAAGGAATTGAGTGAGAAGACTGCTGGAAGGATGTCTTGAGAGCCAAGCTTTCAAAAGACATGGTTGAAGGAGCAGAGTAAATATCCTTATGTAGAAAGACCTTTTACAAATGTTCATCTCAAGGGTTCATGGAAAAGTAAGAATCTGTTATCTGTCGTTTTTGGAGTGCTACTTTTTATGGAAGATAAAATCCCCAGTATTTGCGTGACTTTTGCTGCAGGGCTACTATGCCTCATTCTTGGGTCATTGTTGGGAGGAGGAGGGGATGGAGTGTTGTGGACCTAAAGTCATCTTCTGTGCTCTCCAGTTGAAATAGTAGCTGCCAGTTGATCTTTTTATTGCCATCTCTGGGGTGGTCCTTTAGTTTTTTGTTGGTTGATTGGTTGATTAGCCCTTTAAGTACCGTGAAAGTAAGCTCTTAGTGTGAGTGGGGGAAGTAGGGAGGTTTTTGTTATGAAAAAATTAAAAGACACATGTTCCCCTCTTTCATGGCCAGAAAAGTGGCCAGGAGCAGAGATTGGGCAACCCTTGGTAATAAATAGCGGGAGGCTATTGTTTTTCATGACACAGAGCCTGGTACACAGTTGGTACTTAATAATTTTTTGCACCAGACTTAGGTGGCTAATACCACAGCAGAGGAATATATGTTCCCTAAATCTTTATCAGAGGCAGGAGTAAGGAAGCCATTTCTGGAGTCCTCACCACTGATTTGGAAAACTGAGTTTCTTATCTGGTTATCCACACTGCAGCCTCTCTCCAAAAATGATGAATGAGGTGTCTTTTTCTTTTCTTAAACATACGCGTATACACACACACATATATTTTTGATCAGAGGGCAATAGCTAATATTTATTGTGGACTTATTTTATCCCCTTTATACGATCTTTACATTCATGTGATTGATGCTACTAGTATCTCCATTTTATAACTGAGAAAGCTGTTGCACAGAGAGGATACCTTGACAAAGGTTACATAGTTAACAAGCAGAAGTGCTAGGATTTAATGGAGATAGCCTGCCTCAAGGCTTCTGTACCCCAGAGCTTCTCCTCCACAAAGCTGGCTGAGGAGTTCCTGTTTTCCTGGGCTTCTCTCACGGCAAATTTCCTCTGAAGAAATCTTATTTGAAGAACTTAAAAACCCAGAATCTTTTCCTTTGTCTGGAAAGCTGAGGAAGCTTAAACTAAATGATAGGCCACCTTTTTTAAAAATCAGATGATACATTTAAATTTTGGTGATTCATTAAAGTCTTTACCACTATGATTAGTTGTTTTGTATCTACTAAGCTTTAGCTAAATTTGCTTTAAATAAACTCAAGTTTGGTTCCTGCTAAGGTCCAGATCCTTGACTACAGCGCTGTGTGCGCATAGGCAGTGCAGTGGTGTGAGTGGCTGGGGAGCTTTTGGATTGCTGCTTTTGCTCTGCGGAAGGCATTATCATATATGTCTATTTTCAATAAAGTTATTTCCACGTTAGGTACAGATTGTCTGTGTTCTTTCCCCACTCCTTTTTTCGTTTCCCTTAGGTTGAGATTCTGGTGGTTTCCCACAATATATAAAGTGTACAACAAAACCACTTCTGACTTCACTATTGCCACTTTCAGCTGTGAAAATCACATTTAGTATTATTTTTCCTTAACCCATAGGGTACTACAAAGGTGAGAGTACGCTGCAGGTTTTGACTCTTCTCCCCTTCTAGAGAAAGCATCTGCAACACCTTATCAAACTATGCTTGCCCCCTTCTTGCCCCTAGAATTTCTGTTTCACCTTTTCCAATGTCAGTGTTGGAATACCCAGGGGGCTTACTGGGCACCAGCAGATCGGGGCTCCCTTCCCTCCAAATAAAAAGATAATTGAAAATAATATTGAGGTATTTGATGTTTTCCTAAAGATAGTAAGCTTCTGCACCCAGTTCCAACGTGTGGGTTTTCCCCCGACACATTCCAAGCAATTTTCTGACACCAGCAAAGTGTCCTACAATTCAACCCGATTCTGACACTATCTACCAGGAGAAAATACCCGATTCCCCAGGTTAAGGGCTCAGTTGATAAGACTGCCCTGTACCTCAGATGGCAATAACAAGCCCTGGTTGTTACCTGGGCCTCTGCCGGATGGCTATAAATCTGAGGTTCCCATGACGCCCTCCTTGGATACTTTCCTAGAGCAACTCCCAGAATTCAGGAAACCAGCTTACTCACCAGGTTATCTGAGTGTTACACAAGGACACGACTCAGGGCCCTGGGCCGCGTGTCTCCCTTGGTTGGAGCGTCCTGCTGTACCCTGAAAGGTCGTGGGTTTGATGGCTGGTCAGGACACAGGCCTTGGTTGTGGGTTTGGGCCCAGATGGAGCACACACGGAAGGCACCGAGTCTGTGTCTCTCTCACACAGGGATGTTAAGGGTAGTCAACGACGCAGGCTGTGGAAGAATTCACAAAGAGAAGAAAATGCTGAGCGCCACGCTTTTTATTGACTTTCCAAGACTGGAAAGGGGCATGGTGTGGAGAGATACATTAGCTTGGAGAGGTGGGGGCTTGGGCCTTTAATTGGATCATAATTGGACTATAAAAGGTGGGGGTTGCTGTCGTGTGGCCCCTGGGCTGTTGGGGGCATTATAACACAGGAGGTTTTAGTTGGTTTTGCAAAAGCTGCAATTTGCTCCAATGTTACCTTTTGCCTTCCGCTGTGGGGAAGGTTAGTTACATTCCATTATTGCTTTCCAGTAATTTCCAGTCCTGGGGACAGAAGCTCAGAAGAGTGAAATGGCGGTCATGTTTAACAGGGTCATAGGCCCGCTGGGCAAATGGAGACCCGAGAACAAATGGCACATGCTTTATCCTTTCAACAGATGTTTCTCTCCTCTCTCTTTCCCTCCCTTCCCCTCTCTCTAAAAATCAATAAGCGTGTCCTCGGGTGAGGATAAAAAACAAAGATATGACTCAGGAACAACCGGCCAGATGAAAGAGATGCTCAGGGATAGGGCACGGAGCGGAGCAGGCCGCTCTGCCAGCACCTTCACCTATCACGGCGCAGGCGCTCTCTGAACCCCGTCCTTTTGCGCTTCTGCGGTCTGTATGGAGATGTCACTACATAAGCGTGGTTGAGTAAACTATTGGCCATTGGTGATTTAACTTAACTTCCAGCCCCCACCCCTCCCCACCGGTCAGATAGTGGGGCTGAAAGTTTCAACCCTCTAGTCACATAGTTGCTTCCTCTGGCAACAGGGCCCCATCTTTAGTTACTCCTTAATCTGAGTCACCTCATTAACATAAAAAACATCTTTATCGCTCTCAGCCTTCAGGAAATTCCAAGGGTCTTAGGAGATCTGTGCCACAAACTGGGACAAAGACCAAATATATTTTTCTTATAAATCCCAACATCACAGATAGCATCAAAGCAGTCATTAGGAGAAAAATCAATCCTTTGTGGTACTTCCTTACACTGATCTTACAGTGTAGTACTGGTTTTGCTTTCATTTCCATATGGGGGTTGGGCATTATTTTCTTTTCTTTTGATAGAGTTCTGGGTCCTCTAAACACAGAGCCTTAGAGAAAAATCCAGAAGTTGACAACTTGTTTGGGAGGTGCAAGCCCAGGTCAGTGAAGGTGAGGACAAACAAAAGGAGAAGTGAGGTCACCTAAGGTATAATACGGCGCAGTGCCACGGGCTACCACCCGGGCGACTGCTTCACAAAGCTTTGAAAAGACACAGCAGGCTTACCCCGCAGCTTTATTTGCTTGGCATAGGAGTTGAAAAAGACTGCAGAAATCATATTGTTGAAATGCTTATTTTAAAGAGGAGGGAACTTAGTTTTATTTCCTGGGAAAACAACAATGTAGAATGTATTACAGTTAGAGAACATTAAAGTGTCATCTTAGTGGCACCTTTGGCTTCTCCCTCTTGTCCTGCATGTCTGTCGGTCATTACCAGTCCCGCCTCTCCTTCTTCACTTTAAATCTCACTACCCAGTTGGCATTTTCAGAGTTCTCTCACCAAAATGGTTAAAATACCCACTAAAAACTCTCTCTGTCCCCAACTCTCTTCCTCCTCCCACTGCAAACTATCTTTTGAAGAAAGGAGCTGGAATCTCATCACTCTGACGATCTGCCTCCAGCGACTCCGTGAAGCTCCCAGAGGGAAATGGCAGGGCAGCGAGTGACGAAGCACCTCCACCCCAGGCTGAGAGAGGAGCAAGAATTCAGTTCCTCCCCCGGGCACCTGCTCCTGACAAAGCAGGAAATAATATTAAATAAAAATAATTTATACAAAATGGTTCATACAAACAGCTGTGGAAAAGGGAAGAGATGCCTCTGTGAAAGACTGAGATGTCTGGAAGGGACAGACAGGGAAAGATACCAGCACCTCTCGTAGTCTCTAAAACAGAGCCCTCCAGCTGCCCAAGGACTGGAAGGGGACTCTAGCAAGCAGGGGAGGGCAGAGAAGGGCCAGGGAGTCCCCAGGTGGCCAGGCTGGTGAGCTGGGGGCGAGTTTCAGGGCCTGCCCCGCCCGCTGTGTCACACACTGCGCCATCTCTGGGGCTGAAGAACGGGATGGGTAGCCCAGGGCAGCTCCCTTGGCAGTGAGCACAGTAGCCCGCAGTGCCTGCCTGGTCCAGCACTGTACCTGCAGCCCTGATCTGTGTGAGGGCCAGAGGCTGTCAGCCAGCCCAGGTTGTCCCCAACAAACTTCAGGGGGTGAGCAGTCACCATCACCTGCTTGCCATGGGGTAGCAAGAGGCGTGGGGGCTGCTTGGCCCGGGTGCTGGACATCAGGGCTGCCTGCAGTGCTGAGCAGTGGCTCTGGCACAGGCCTGCGTAAAAGTGCAGGAGCTGTAGATCTCCAGTGGGCAGAACCAGGCGGTCCCCTGGGGACAGGACCCCCTGCTACTCCGGTGGCCCCTGCTCCAGAAATTCAGGATCCCAAGGGCAGGCCTTACCCAGGGGCCTAGATGTCTGAGAATACTGACTTTTTAAAAAAATAAAAATGCTAGACACTCTACAGACTTTCTCTCTTTTAATCCTCACAATAATATCATGAAGTAGTTATGGCTGTACCCATTGTACGGATGCCATTGACTGAGGTTCCCCAACTGATAAACTATGGAGTCCAGGACTTAGACTTAGAAGTTGTCGGACAGCAACATCTGTCCCAAAAGGGTGACATAAATCCAAGGCAGCTGTTGTTTGCCACCTCCAGATCGCAACCTAAGGCAGAAGCCGTTTTCATAAAAATGAAAGCGAAAGATCTAGCACCAGACTGTTGGGTGGGGCAGGCCGGCAGCGGGGCAGATGGCGCTGAGGACCGCTGCGCCCCGCTCCCCGCGGCTGCTGTGACAGTCCTGGGGCCCCGACGCCCGCCCCTTCCTCCCCGGCCGCCGCCCCGGCCAAGAACTTGCACACCCGACTGGCAGTACTGCCAGAGCCCGGGGAGCCCGGGAGCCCGGGAGCCAGCGGTCCTCCAGGAGCCGGGCGACCCGCCCCGCTTCCTGGCGCTCTCCTCGAGGAGGATGGTGAGGGGCGCGGGGGGTGGGAGGGTGAGGAGGGGGCCACAGGGCTGACCGGCGGGCGCCCGGTACGGGCGGGACACTTTGCAGCTCAGGGCTGCGCGGAGACCCCGCGCCCCTCGGAGCCCTCGCTTCCAGGGAGGCGCTGACCGCCCTGACTTGTCCCAGAAGAGCAGAGGGCAGGGCGTGTGTTTCTAGAAGGTCTGAGCATTTCCCCCGAAATTTTAAAAAGTTCCTTGTGAATTAGGAATATTGGTCCTTTATCTTTGATATATGTATGAATGTTTCTTTTCCGTTTGTCTTTTGTCTTTTGAGCTTGCTTATGGTGGTTATTTTTCCCTCACATAAACTTTTTTTTATGTAGTAAAATTTACCAGTCTTTCGTTTTATTACATCTGGACTTTAGTCATATTTTTAGCAGTTTCCCCTACACGCAGGTTATCATGCCCCATGCTTTTTTCTATCTTTAAAAAATATTTAGATCTCTGGTACATTTGGAACTTATTTTTGTGTATGGTGTGAGGAATGGGTCTAATTTAATCTCTTTTCTGAGTGGGTATCCCGTTGCCACAACAGCGAGTTAGGTGAGTCCATTTAAATCCCTGTAGGTAGAGCTTCCGTTCTGTTTCGTGGTTGGGTTCATTAAGATTACCACTGCCTCAGACCCAACTATTATCATACACCATGTTTTCCTGTGTCATTGGGCTGTTTCTGGCACCTCTGTGCCCCGGACCTGCTTGTTCATCTGTTGCAAGGAGACTTTGCTATGTATTTTCACGTCAGGGGGTGTTACATATATTAACGTCAGGGCTAGTCCCCTAACAGAACTCTTCCTCCTCAGTGTTTTCTTAACTATTCTTGTTTGCTTATCTTTCCTCGGGAACTTGAGGGTTGACTTCTGATTTATGTTCAGTGTCAAAAAAAATCCATTGGAATTTTTATTAGGATTTCATTAAATTTATAAATCAAATTATAGACAGCTGACGTCTTGAGATGGCATTGAGGGGTCCTAATTAAGAACAAGGGTGGCCATTTCATGTGTCCAAGTCTACGCATTCCGCTCTGGAAATTTAGAAATTTACTGCCCTGTGTGTCACTGCATTAATTTATCAACCTGCGTTTCTTAAATCTGCTATGTTATGGATTTCTTTTAATTTTTATTGTTTTAGTGTTTTATGTGACTCCATTTAAGTTGCTGTCTGTACATCTTGTTTCATTAGTTGAAGATTTTTCACCTTGGTACAGTTAGTTAAGTAGATAGAGAGCTTGCATTCCACTACCATTGGGGTGTGTAAAGGTAATGTTTTTGACTTCCCAGGGGTTAATATTGTGTTTGTATGTTTATCATGAAGTATGAATTGATGTCTAACTTTCTTCATAATGAAAACTAACTTCCCAACAATATTTATTAAGTTACGACTTATCTCTCTATTTTCTTGTTCCTCTTAATACTTCATATGTTAAACTTTTTGATAGATTAAGGTTATGTTTGGAATTTCTATTGTACTCTTGTCATATTATCTATTCTTAATTTAGAACTATTTAGTTTGGTACTTATTACTTTAAAATGCATCTTTAAAAAGACTATTTTTTTAGAGCAGTTTTAAATTCACACAAAACTGAGCAGAGGATACCGAGAATCCCCCTATACCACCTTTATTTTTTAAAGCAGTTTTAAGTTCACAGTAAAATTGGCCCTCTATCAAGGGTTCTAAACAATGAAAAATGGACGTCTCTATTCTCCTTATAATGTCTATAAATATCTATCATACTCAGTCTTCTTGGTGAATCTGCAGCATTTTTGTACTGGGGTTATCTCTGTAGACTGCCCTTTCGTTATGCAGTAACAGAAACTTCTTTCTTCTCAGTAACAAGTTGTAGCTCTATTAATAATTCCTGTCAGCACTTGGCCACCATCATTTACTGTCACGTTTGTTACTTCTGTTTTCCTGTGATTTACTGTGAGGAAATCGGACTTTACAAAGTATAACGTTTAACTATAATATTTCTAAAAATAAGTCAATGAGTAAAATCTATTTTTTCCAAAGTATTTAAAACATCAGCAAGTAACATAAAAACCAGAGCATTTCAAATGTCAAATCAGATATAAAACTAACACCTGAAGTGTTTCTCTCTCCCTAAAAATTGCTGACTTGGAAGACCTCAGTACAACAGTAATACTTTTCAGAAGAGTAAAGTGGATGAAATAGATGAATTTCCAAAAGCCCCCTCACAAGCCTCCCTGTTGTTTGCATTTTACAATATCCTTTAAAAACAGTATTTGTTTAACTTCTACCAGGTTATTTTTTTAATATATTTTATTGATTATGCTATTACAATTGCCCCATTTCCCCCCTTGATTCCTCTCCTCCCTGCACACCCCCTCCTGCCCACATTCCCCCCCTTTAGTTCATGTCCATGGTCATACATATAAGTTCTACATTTCCTATACTATTCTTACCCTCCCCCTGTCTATTTTCCACCTATCATTTATGCTATTTATTTTCTGTACCTTTCCCCCCTCTCTCCCCCTCCCACTCCCTGTGGATAACCCTCCATGTGATCTCCATTTCTGTGGTTCTGTTCCTGTTCTAGTTGTTTGCTTAGTTTGCTTTTCTTTTTTTTTTAAGTGTGGTTGTTATTAACAGTGAGTTTGCTGTCATTTTACTGTTCATATTTTTTATCTTCTTTTTCTTAGATAAATCCCTTTAACATTTCATATAATAAGGGCTTGGTGATGATGAACTCCTTTAACTTGACCTTATCTGAGAAGCACTTTATCTGCCCTTCCATTCTAAATGAAACCTTTGCTGGATAGAGTAATCTTGGATATAGGCCCTTGCCTTTCATGACTTGGAATACTTCTTTCCAGTCCCTTCTTGCCTGTAAGGTTGGTCTCTTTTGAGAAATCAGCTGACAGTCTTATGGGAACTCCTTTGTAGGTAACTGTGTCCTTATGTCTTGTTGCTTCTAAGATTCTCTCCTTCTGCTTAATCTTAGGTAATGTAATTATGATGTGCCTTGGTGTGTTCCTCCTTGGGTCCAGCTTCTTTGGGACTCTCTGAGCTTCCTGGACTTCCTGGAAGTCTATTTCCTTCACCAGGTTGGAGAAGTTTTCCTTCATTATTTTTTCATATAAAATTTCAATTTCTTGGTCTTCCTCTTCTCCTCTGGTACCCCTATAATTCGGATGTTGGAACGTTTCAAGATGTCCTGGAGGTCCCTAAGCCTCTCCTCATTTTTTTGAATTCTTGTTTCTTCATTCTTTTCTGGTTGAATGTTTCTTTCTTCCTTCTGGTCCATACCATTGATTTGAGTCCTGGTTTCCGTCCCATCGCTATTAGTTCCCTGTACATTTTCCTTTATTTCACTTAGCATATCCTTCATTTTTTCATCTAATTTTCGACCAAATTCAACCAATTCTGTGAGCATCCTGATTACCAGTGTTTTGAACTGTGCATCTGATAGGTTGGCTATCTCTTCATTGCTTAGTTGTATTTTTTCTGGTGCTTTGATCTGTTCTTTCCTTTGGGCCATTTTTTTTTCTTTGTCTTGGCGCGCCTTTTAGAGAAAGGGGCGGAGCCTTAGGTATTCACCAGGTTGGGGCAACCCACAGCCCTGTGCTGCTACGTTGTATGTGGGGAAGGAATGTGAGAGGGAACAAGGGCGCTTGCTCCACTCTCTGCCGGCTTTCAGTCACTTCCCCTGCTACCCACAAGCAGAGTGGGCCCTTCTGGTGCTGATTCCCATGTGGGTGGGTTTGTGTACGTTCTTGGACCCTATGGGTCTCTCCAACGAACTCTCCTGTGAGTCTGGGAATTTCTCCTGCTGCTGCCTCAACCCCCAAAGAGTTTTCAAGCAGAGGTTTGAGGCTTTATTTCCCCGCACTGGAGCCCTGGGGTTGCACAGTCTGTTTCACTACCTCCTTGTTCCTTCTGGTTTATCTGCGCATGAATGTGGGACCGCAGGGTCCACCAGCCACCAGCTCGTGGGGTCCACCAACCGCTCCTCGCTGGCCAGCTGCAGCCTTGCCCATCCTGCTCCACATTCTGCTGCCTGGCAGGGTCCACCAGCCATGGTTTTGCCGCGAGTCCTCTCTTCCAAGCTGCGCATCTCCGCTCCGCCTACCAGTCTGGATGAATGTGTCTTCTTTAACTCCTTGGTTGTCAGACTTCCATACAGTTCGATTTTCTGTCAGTTCTGGTTGTTTTTGTTTTTAAATGGTGGTTGTCCTTCTTTTGGTTGTACGAGGAGGCATCGTGTGTCTACCTACGCCTCCATCTTGGCCAGAAGTCCTACAAGGTTATTTTGAATTGCTTGTGTATCATTGTTTGTATTTGTTAATCTGTAAGGGCCAGATTTTTTCAGAAAAAAAATCACTTCTCCAATATTATAATGAATGCCAATGGGAAAATCAGATTAATTTTATAAAACTTCACTGCAAAGTAACCATGAATGGAATAGACATGTCTCATTAGGTGAGGATCAGCTCTGTTGCATTCATGAATGTCTCATCCTTCAGTGAGCTGCATGACAGCAGTGCCTTTTTAGGGAGTAGACGCACTGTATTTCAGAGTCTCATTAGTATCAAAATTTCTTCTTGTGCCAACTATTTTGTCTGAAGGATATCTACCTTTCATTTTTCATTTTTTAGTGGTGGACACCTACTTGTCCAAAAACTTGTCTTCAGTGAAAGGCCCATCTCTGTGTTTCCCTATAATGTGTCTTTGGACACAGCCTTGCATGGAAGGCAGAAGCCCTTGAGAAAGTTGCCGGCACCATTTTTGGTGGCCTTGGATCCTCTCATGTGGAAGAATCTTACAAAGAAAGCATCACCTTATTGGAATGAGAACTTATAAAAGGGAAGGGACTACTATGAAGTATCATGGCCCCCAGTGAGCCGTAAGGGGCTGGAGGTAACACTCAGGTCTGCGGCCACCCATTCACTCAAGGAAGAACAAAGGTCAATGTCATCAAGACCTGGAAAGGAGATGTTTCTAAAATTTTTTTCTCATATCATGTCTAAATATCAAGTCACCAAATTGAATGTGAAGCCAGCATGGTATGGGGGTACATAAAAAAAAAGCATAGAGGATGATAGGATTTTGATTGGTATGTTCAAAGAGATGGTCATAATATTAGGTTGTTTGGAGGATGTGAAAAGAACTGTAATACAACTAAAACCAGCCAAAATACTGTGACAGAGAATGTGGCTGGTTCTCCAGGAAGGTTCTCTAGTCTTTGCATCAGTGCTTCGAAAGAGTCTACACCCAAGGAATTTTGAGTGTGAGAGAAAATTGACAGATCTTTCAACACCGAAGGAGAGTGCAGAGTGAAGAATGACAGTCCCTAGCAAGTGAAAAGGGTTGCTCAAGAGCCCTATTCCCAGCCTGTATGCAGTTTTCTGTTAGTTGCACTAGAGTGTAAAAAATTCTCTAAGACTGTCTTAAGCAAAGAAAATTCATATCCTTTTTGAGTTAGATCTGACATGGGAAATACACTTCATTACATGGGTTACTGTTGACCAAATGATAGCTGTTGTCTGAGCTCTGTATTGAGAGAGATTTTGAGCCTGTATTGGGGTTGATTGAAAAAGAGTGCTGATACCAATGAATAATGTCCGTCACAGGTGCAGGGGTGGTGGGGAAGGATGACATGTGGCATGTTTTCAGCATTCAGTTCCTCTTTTGTGAAGAGCAGATTCAAGAATTGTGTCTTTCACTAGCTAGTAGTTTGACTTTGAGCAAGTAGCTTTGTCTCTTTGCACACTGGTTTCCCTCTGAGGAGAGTGAAGTTTCTGTGCTGCATGATCTGTGTTGACTCTTTAAATTTTACAAGTGTATGACTGATTACTAGTCAAACTACTAATGCATTACTGTGGAAAACTACAGAGTGTGTCTTGCTGTGGGTTCCCCCAGAAGAGGACCTGAGACAAATTCAAGTGCAAGTGATTTAAATAAGAGAGTAAAGGACACTGATAGGGTGTGTAATCAAATCTGTTACCACTTAATCCCACTGGGGAAATCAGAGTAAGTCCTATCTGAGAGGCAAGGCTGCTGGGATAATTTTACACCAGCTCCTGACAATTGTTGAATGAGGGCTTGAGGACAAGGGAGGACAACTTAATTTACCTCCACTTCCTCTCCGCTTCCTCTGCCACACTGGCAAGCAAAGCAGACTTTGGCACTACATTAGAGAAAGTCCTCAGGCAGGAAATACAGTTGGCTATATGACTGAGGGGCCCTTAAATAGTAAGAGCCAGGGGAAATGGACCAGGTCTGCTGGGCTAGGATTCTTGGGGGAATAAGTAAAAGAGCTCATTGGCAGTTGAGGTATTAAGTACAATCGATACTCAAACATCGTGATAATAAATTACTTGCTTTGGAATCTTAGGGTTAATTATGAATTGAGTTAGAGAAGTCTGTGAAATCTAATAGTTATTTTTTGTTTGGAAACCTATGAGGAAAGTCTTCAGGTAGAATTACCTGGTAATGCTTTTTACTGTTTTCTTCACAGTCAGACAGCTGGGAAGGTTGTCTTTCAAATGGAAATGTTCTAGCCTCAACCCAAACCAAAGAAGGTCTGAACCTCGTGTTGATAAGTGGAGATGTTTCATATTTCCGTGTAAGTGGTGCTATTTAGTAAGTCTGTCATGGGGTCTTATTAACTGGTTCTGTGATTAAATGTCAACAATTAAGATCAAATAAATTTGAGAAGTTAAACCCACCTGAGGTTTATGCAGTGATATAGTTACCATCTTCTATATTGTTCTACCTGTACTTATGTGGAGAGATCCAAGTTTAACCACAAAACGGGTTGTGCAAAGCCACCTCTTTTATTTTTAAATAAATTATCCTGCTCTCAACCCAATTCTGTCTTCTCCTGTTCCATCAGCATTGATGGTAAAAGCACTTGTGTATCACATTATAACGTCACCCTTCGCAAACACACCCTGTTGCTCCTGCCTGAGCACTTTCTGAGACACAGTAAGAAAGAGGAGGGAGAAAGTTGACCAGGGTAGGTACTGAATGCTCAGCTAGGCTCTTGCGTGCCCCTCTCCTCCTACTGCTTCCTTTTCCTTGGAATCACCAGTTAGCAGGCCTTGTGTTCCATCTATAGTTGACATCTATACAACTCACTCCTGGCTATAATTCAGAGTCACCTGGAAAACTTTTAAAAATACCAATGTCTAGTCCCCACCCTGAGAGATCCAGATTTTAATTGGTCAGGTGTGTGTTCTAAGTGTCAGTAGCTTTTGAGAGCATTCCAGGTGATTGTAATATGTTGCTAGGTCTGCGGATTATTATTGATTTGGAGTCTTCTTTGGGATTCTATAGCCCCCACCATTTTGACACTTGATATTGACCTTTAGATGCACACATTCAAGAATAATGGGTAGAGAACCCTTCTGAGAAATTTAGAGACTCTTATGGATTATGAGCCACAGGAAATATTCTTTGCTTTTGCAGCAGCTAATAAGACAGCAGAGGGGAGGCAGCCAGCCACTTTCTTCACGTTCTCTAGAATAGAATTCGTAGACTCCTTTGTCACATAGCTTCAGGACTTTGTCCTCAGATCTGCCGGTTAAGAAGTTGAATTTTATCATTTTACCCAGACTTGATCCGACATTAATCAAACTCAAGAAACTCATTTGTAAAATGGAATTGTAATTATTTAATTTGTAATGAGAGAGATAATTGCTGTGGCTAATGGTAATAATGAGCTCTGTAGATGACTATTATGAGATTGCTTGGTGAATATAATCAGACCAGAAAAGAACCGAATGACATAAAAGTACACTAAGTTTCTTTATCACTCTAGGAATTGGCATAGTGCAGTGATTAAAGCCAGTACCAACAGGGTTCAAATACCACTCTACCACTGATCAGCCGTTAATCTTGGTTAATATCTCCTTTTTGCCTCAGTGTCCTTATCTATAAATATGAATGATGATGATATTAAAGTTGTTGTGAGGCATAAATAAAATAGTTCATATAAAAGCACTTGGTACCTTCCTGGCACCTAGTAAAGACTCAGAAAATGATCGCTATTACCATTATCCACTTAAAAATGACCACTTTAAATTTGACCTCACCCAATTACTACTACAGTCTAATCGAGAGAGGTGTTATTTACCCGTATTTATAGTCGAGGAAACCGTGGTCTTTCCCCTACGCAGTCTGTTAAGTCGATTGTCAAACCCTTGTTAACGCACATCAGAGTACCTAATCTCACCAGTGGACGATGCTGTATAAATTTCAGAACCCTCTCAGACTTTCCCTGTCCAGGTAGTTTCCAGGCCTCTTTCTACAGTGTCTCTTATACACACCCTTCCTTTTCATTCCCTTAGTACTGGCTTTGCCTCCTTGCCTTTAGTTTTTCACCCTCCAATCTGTCCTTTACTTTGCTGTTTGATGCATTTTCCAAAAATACTATTTCATCAGGTGCTTCCTACTGCCTACAGGATAAAGTCTAGGAAAGTGTGGATTTTCAGAGTCCTCTATCACCTGGCCCCAAATCTCTTTCCAGCCCTGTGTCTCACCATTGAAACTTTCCTTTAGCCAAATTGGCCAACTCTCTGACTTTTCTCAACTCTACGCCTTTTCTTAGATAGCAACCCATGTAGAAGGCTTTTGTGCCTTCTTTCCACCTGTCCCAGTTATATCCCTTATACTCTTTGTAAAGACTTTACTAAACAATCCAATCTAAATGATACTTTTCTCTTTTTTGAAATTCTATAGCAATTAATAATTGTATATTTAACACAGAGGTTTTTTTTTTATATCTTGAGCTGACTTAAACATTAAGGCTATTTTATTTCCTACATGTTATTCTATTGCTTCCCCAAACTGTAGGAATCAGTAGGTAGAGAGTGAGCCTGCAAGTGGGGTTGAGGCAAAAGTGGACTGGATCTAGGTTTTTTTGGAAGACCCACTCACTCTGGTCCCTGCAGGGAGCTTGTTGGGCCCGGACATTAGTTATGTTAACTAACCTCATAAAAGATTGAGGTGAACCCATGAAGGCCAATTATTAACTTAGTGTGCGACATAGAACTGTCACGTGGCCCAGAGATGTGGATACCTTTTAATTTACAACGAGGAAGAGTTCCCCAAAGAAACCAGAATACTCAAAATCCACATGATCATAGCATTCTCTTTCCAAGTTTGAACACAACATTGGAATAAACGCAATGAGATGAATTGAATATCCAATATCTAGAGGTGTCAGGCAGTGACCCCATGTCACCAAAGAGGTGACCTCAGTACAGGCATTAGAGAACTCAGTGCCTCTGGAGAGGCCTGAATGGACACTGCCTACCTTCACCCCAGCGACCTTCCTTTCTAGGCCTTTAGGACTTACCTGAACCCCTCTTCAGATGGGCCCATTCTTTCATTATGTATATTAATAAAGTCAGAACAGTTATTCAGTTCCTGCCAGCCTAAAAGCAATTCTCTCTTTTCCGCAGCTTCTTTCAACCTTTGTTTTCTTCTCTGTCTCACTATGTTTCTCTTTCTGCCTCTGCCTTTTGCTCTCACTTTTGGTTTTTTTCTGTCTCTCTCCATCTCTGGTCTGCTATAGTTATTTTCATAGCTCTACTCTGACTCATAACATTTTGACTTGATGGTAGTGGGTAATGTAGTTCCTTAATTTTAAGTTTTGTGGCTCATCTCATTACAGTGTCTAAGTACCAACAACAGATTGTGAGCTCCCTGAGGGTAGGGCTGACAGGTGAGTTTGAGGCACAACACGTCTGATATATAGTACCCCACAATACTTAGCAAGTCATAAGTGCTCAATAATTTTTTATTGATTCAACCTCTAACAAATTGTTGCTGTTTTCCTTAAGGCCGATGTCATTGTCAACACTGTTCCCACGGATCTTCAGCTTGAAAGAGGGTCACTCTCTCAGGCTCTTTTGCAGAAAGCTGGCCCCATGCTCCAGAAAGAGTTAAATGCCACCAGACAGGAAACAAAGGAGGAAGTGGGGAGCATATTCATGACAAGTGGCTGCAATCTGGACTGCAAAGCTGTGCTCCATGTTGTGGCTCCAGCCTGGGATAATGGAGCTGGGTCTTCTCGGCAGGTAGAGAAAGTCCTTAGCTCTCCATTCCATTTGATAATATTGGTAATCTTCTGGCATGGTATAGATCTGTGGTTCTCAACCAAAGTGAATTTATCTTGGGATAGGGGGACGTTTGGCTTTTTACAACTGCTACTGGTAGCTAATGGGTAGAGGCCAGGGATGCTGCTAAATCTCCAGCAAAGCATATACCAGCCCCCACAACAAAGAATTATCTGGCCCAGGTTGAGAAACCTTAGCATTTATTTAACCCTGTCTATTTATTGAAATCTTTGTTACCTTCCATGAAGAGCCCATCACAACTACCAGTTACTTCAGAGCAATCAACCTTTAAAAGTAGTAACAATCTTTGGAATTTTTCAGCGATGGTGTCTGAAGATTATATTAGTGTGATTAGCCTTCAGTATAACTAAGAGATGCAGTCAGAGCTGTGGTATAGAATGAAGAAGGGTCAGTGCCCTTCTTTTGATGACTTAATTTTCACCTCTATATCTAGTTTAACCCCAACTTATTTTTTCAGAATAAAAAGTAATATATGTACCTCGCAGAAGGTACAAAAAGTACAAACATAAAAATCATAATCCAGCCACCCAGAGATAACTTTGATTAACACTTTACTGTATTTCCTTCAATTTTATGCATATTTATTTTTAGTTGATATTTCCTTCCAAACATTTATAATCTTGCTTTTTCTTTTAACATAACATGAACCCTCCCCCATGTTGTTTAAAAATCTTTGTAAACATCAATTTTTACCGCAATGAGGTACCACTGTTTATGGAGCCATTTCTGTACTGTTGGACACTTCCCCTCCTGCATGAGTTTGAGCGTCTCTGGGAATTCCCTCCCTTCTTTTCAGCCTCCCTTCCTGACTCCCAGGCCAACAGTGATGGAGAGGGCCAGGTCAAGGTTGCTGGAGCTGCAGTTCTTTCTGTTCTCCACCAGCTTGAGCCCTAACTTATATAAATGTATTTCATACATTTCAGATCATGGCAAATATAATCAGGAAATGTTTGGCGACTATAGAACAGCTATCTTTTTCATCAATCACATTTCCCATGATTGGAACAAGAAATTTGGGTTTTCCCAAAGCTATATTTGCTGAATTAATCCTTTCAGAAGTGTTGAAATTTAGTAGCAGTGCGTGGCTGAAAACCCTACAAGAAGTTCACTTTCTGGTACATCTAGATGATGATGAAAGCCGTCAGGTATGGTTACATATCTCTTCCTGTCATTCTGACAAGCAAACCTAAATGCAGTCTGATGTCTTTGTAGATCTATAAATAACAGTATTTTCTACTTCTTTGCCCATAAGTGTTGGTTACTGATGGGGGTTGTCACATGGCTTAACTATGAGGTAATACTGATAACACATACAGTCCTAAGCCGTTTCTCAAAAGACAAGATAAATTATAATAAATATATTCTTAGAAAGAAGTAGAACGTTATGGACATAAAAGTAGTCCAGACATTTTAACAATGACTAAATGAAAGCTAAGTTATGACTTTATCTATTGAGAAGAAGTCAGATACAAGAAGCCTCAAGAATTTACTTATTTGGATAGAATATAGCCAGTATATGCAACCCTATGAGGGTCTAAAGCTAGAAATATTGTATTTAGTAGTGGAGAAGCAAGCAGTCAAAGCACACTTTCCTTACCACTAGCTTTCGTAAAGTGCTGTTCCTTAAGAAGTACTCCTTAGCTTGCTGGCTGCAATCTATTCTTCACCCTTGAAAAAGTTCTATTGATTTTGTATGAATTGTGCTTACTCATAACAAAAACGCAAACAATAGATAAGAATACAAAAAAAGAAAGGCTCAGTTGAGTTTGAATCTTGGCTTTGCCATTTAAAGGTTGAGTGAAGTAACCTCTTTGAATCTTGGTTTTATTATGTGTAAAGGACATGGCAATAATACCTCTCAAGAGTCGTGAAAATTAAGAGAGGATGTATTTGAAGTTTCTAGCACAAAGCAAGCCTCAAAACTGGTTGTAGAAGTTGTTATTATTACCTCACTGTAAAGGCAATTGGTATGTCTTTCTAATATTAGCACTTAAAAAGGTATCAAATATAATTTTGTTTTCTGAGTTCTTAGTCTCAGAAATTTAAGACAGAAGTGTGGTCTTCCACACTGGTATTTATTGAGAAAATTCCTAGGTTGAATCACAACACGTTAATTAACAAGTCTGTGAGATAAGGAGAAACTCGATTGCAAACTGTTATTCCTATTTGATGTCTGAGGCTTAGTGTCCCACAGAATTGTATTAATACTCCTAAAGAACAGTGTTGTGGTCAGTAACTGTGTTTCTTTCTATCTAGGCATTTTTAGATGAACTCACTAGATTGCCGACTGGAAATCCCAACAAGGACAGGATTCTCATGGCTGGAGATACCCAGGGTCTGGTGAAGTTGTCCTGCTGAGGAACTATTTCCCTTTGCTTAGCAATTCTTTGGTGTTAGTTAAAGTTCAACAGAAGGAGACAAATTCCCATGGAGAACAAGTCAGTAATGGAAAAGGTGTTAGAGCATCCCAATGTCTGGGCACCCAAACAAAAAATCATATTGCTGTGAACCAAATCAGTGGTAATGAGGTCAGCATTTCTAAGATATGATAATAAAAGATAACTGAAGTGTACATGGCACATTTGCTTTCATATGTGTTATATTATTAAAACCTATACCATGGCCCCCTGGGCAGGTGGTTGGTTCTGTTGCCACTGAATGAATGTGGAAAGGGAGATCTAAAGAGTTTACAGGATGCGTAGAAATGACACATTTAAGTTGTCAAGCTTGAGTGTAGAGTAGACAGTGATATGCCAACATGTTAAAGGGAATTTCCTCAGAGCAGCCTTGAAAGCACCATTCCAGTGGGATATAAAAGGGCAGCAAGAGTTCATGTTCGGTTAGTGAGCTGTTGTTCAACATAGGACAGATGACTTAGCCACTCTAAGACCATTTCCCTTCTTGTACAATGATAATAAAAGGATCTCCCAGAAGTACAAACTTTCGGTTATAAGATGAATAAACTCTGGAGACCTAGTGTACAACATGGGGACTGTAGTTAATAATAATGTATCATATACTTGAAATTTGCTAAGAAAGTGGGTCTCAAGGGTTCTCACCACACACACAGACGCACACACGGCAACTATGTGAGATGACAGGTGTATTAACTCAATTAACAGAATCCTTTCACAATGTCCACCTTAAATATATATAGTTTCATTTGTCAATCATACATCAATGAAGATGAAAAAAAGAATCTCCCAGAAATGTCAGCATGAAATGAGAATGCACTTTGCATTCCCCTTCTTTCTCATTCCTGACGTCACAGCAACTTGTGCAAACAAAGATGGTGCAATCAGATGTTTCTGCCTCATCCTACTTAACTGAGAAAATGTAGGTACTCCTACTGCCACAAAGCATTGTTCCTTAATTTCCCTAAAAAAGAACATCCAGCAAGTTAACAGGCTAGGAGACATGGCAATGTTTGGATCTGTGTTGAGGGGAAAGGAAGCGCAGGACTAGGAAGAGAACAGGGCCCCATCATGTTTGTTCCCCCTGCAGGAGCCAGCTGTTCTTTCACCCATCTTCCCCCTTCTCAGGTATCTTCGGGACTGTCACTAACCCTAAGTCCACACGGTATGAAATGAAAATTGGTGTGATTACTCTCTGGGTTGCTGTTGGAGATATCACAAAAGAAAGCACAGATGTTATTGTAAACTCAACAACAAGGATGTTTAATCTGAAATCAGGTACTTCATTTAAGTAATGCACTTGATTGTATGACTAATTTCTGGAAGGGCAATTGTGGCTAATATTGCCATGAGTGGACAGAGAGGTGTGTAGTAAATATTTAGGCCCTGGAATCAGAAAGAACTGGGTTTGAATCCCAGCTATTCCACTTCCCATTTTGCGGCCTTGGACAAATCACTTAACCTCTCTGAGCCCAAGTCTCTCTGCCTGTCAAATGCCTATTTCCCAACGAAGCATTAGATGGGGTACAAGTGGTGTAAAGCTGGGGTGTAACTAATGCATTGTACTTGGTCAGTGTCAGCTCTCATCCCCTTGTTAGCTCTGAATTATCAAAATTCCACACTTATAATTTAATTAGCTTTAAGTTCTTCTATTTTTATTTTCCTTTTAATGTAATTCAGTTGGTATTCACTTCTCACATCCTGTAACTCTTCTCTATACTTCACTGACCCAAAATGAAATTAAACCTTTTTTCCTTGATTTTCCCTAAAATCTTTGACTGCCCGCATTGATATAACTCTTCCGAGCATGCCCTCCTCACATATGTCTATTCATCTATAACTTATATACATATGCTCATATGCTGTTAGATTTTGTATATTATAAAACATTAACTTTTAAATTAAAAGGAAAAGATAAAACATAAATAGAAGTAGAAATTTAAATGTTTTCTAAATTGCAAAATATTTTTGGAACTTACTATGCAGAAGGGAATCTGCAGAATATCAACTCAATGTAAAAAAATATAAAGAACATTCAAATATTTAAAACACAATAAATTGAACAAATGCATTTGTCTTTGCCCCCTTTTGCAACTTCATTAAAGCAACAACAAAGGAATTAAAAGGGTATAAGCCCACATACACAAAAAGAGGTGGAGGAAAAACAACAGTGAACAGAGACAGCAACATATTTTCAGAAGAAGGGATGCAGCTAGTCAGTGGAGAAAACTTTGTACCTGCAGGAGAGAACAACCCCTAGAAATGCAGGAATTGGAGGCAGCAGGAAAGGGGACAAGTGAAGAGATGAAAATGGAATTGGGTGAAATTCTTTAGCAGTAGCTGTGGGAGGAACTCCATCCAGCAGAGCTCCTCCTGGCCACCATGGATGAGAAATAAGTCGTCCTGGACACAATCGTATTGTTCTGGCAGGAAAGGGGGTGGTGATGCCTTCTAATGGGAAATGCCCAGAGCCATTCTCCCAAACAGCTTTTATTGGGAATAGTATGTGTACAGCAAACGTGCATAGCTCATCAATCAATGTCAAAAGGCTATAGTCATACAAAAACAGGTATTATCTATAGATAACAATAGAAGGAACACAGAGATCTGTCAGAGGTCAGGGTCTGTTAGTCTGCTGATGCCAGATGGTCTTTAAGACGTGTTTCATGAGATAAGGAGTTTACTCCTTATGCCTTGAACTTAAACATCCGGTTTATATCAACACGGTTATGATGGGCAGAGCAAGCTTCAAAGGATAAAATGTACATTTCAGGCTTGATTCCCAAGGGACCCCTTGTTGTTAGAGTCGGGTCATGTCTGCCACCTGTGTTTTTATCTGGTTTTCCAGAGAGACTTACTAGCCCCTTTCAGGGCTTTCTCTCACAGGGCTCCAGTCTCCAAAACCACCCAGAGCAGTCCCCAACAAGTAGTACATAGACCTCTTGATGCTGTCCCCCATCCTGAGCACCAGTAACTTCCCTTGCTCTTTCCTGGCCAGAGATGGGAAGTGTATTGTTTAGAGAAACTGAACCAGAGAGATTCTTGGACTTAGCACACTGGGAACAGGTGAGATAAGAGGGTGGGGAACTGGACTGAAAACGGGGTTTCAGCGAAGCCTCTGTACTGAACAGTGAGTGCACAGCCCCTTTCCCTATATGGCTCCCTGAACAGCAGATGGCCTTATGCCCTTCAGACAAGAAACAGGAGCATCCTTCTGGGAAGAACCTGACGGCCCTGAAGTCCAGTACTTACTGCCTGCTCACCTTTTCCTGAAGCCTATCTGTCAGCAAGCTTCCTGTACATGGAGCTTCCAAACTCACTCTTACATATGAATGGAGTGACAAATTTGAGGAAAGCCTCCTATTGCAAAGTCAGAGACCAAAACAAACTGAAAAAAAAGGAGTTTTTTTAAAAAAAGCAACAGTTCTTAACACATGCATAATCAAGGAGATATAGGTAGATGGATAGGTAATAGGTAGACTATATTTAGATTAATCAATCGCTCTTCATGATGATAAAATAACTAACATTTATTCAATACTTTCTGTGTGCTAGATTCTGTGCTAAGCATTTTTATCCATTATCTCTTTTAATGTTCAAACAACTCTGTAAGAAAAGTACTATGACAGCCTTTGTGTAACAGAGGAGGAACCGACTAGTCACATATTAGCTAGTAAGTAGTGGAGTCAACTCCGACCCAGTGTGTCAAAATGCAAAGTCCATGTTTTCAACCACTCAGGCCAGCTGTCACTAGACATGGCCAGAGTGGTGAAGCCACAGTCCTGAGGGGAAGATTCACTGGACTGAAGCCAGCCAACTATCTGTCTAATTGTGAAAAACCAAACCAAACAGAATTAAACAACAAAATCAAAGAACTTAAGTAAAATGCTCAGTTTTATTATAGTTTTGAGATCCATGCTTCCCATTTGTATCAGAAATTTTATTTTTATATTTTTTATTCAATTGTGTAAAATAAGCATAGAATTAAAAAAAAACTTCAGTGCAAAAATATCCCTGTGCAAATAGAGATGATATAGCTGCAGACACTGGAGACTTTCAGCTATTGGGCAGAGCCATAGTGCTGTGGGGCAGATTGGTGATTCACTAGCCATTAAATGAGGGTTGCTATCGAGAAGGTGGTTTTTGAGGGAGATGGCATCATTGCATTATGCAAAGGGTAAGCTGAACAAAAGTCTAATGTGCAAAAGCTATAACCATTTATTGAATTTTAATGGATGCTTTATATCATTAATGTCTTCTGTAGGCGTTTCAAAAGCAATTTTAGAAGGTGCTGGACCAGCTGTGGAAAAGGAATGTGCTGTACTAGGTATGGTCACATGTTGCTTTTGCCTACAACCTATTGAAAGTTAGAGGGCTAAGAATACTGTGAGAGGGTCCATGGGGAAGTAAGTGGTGAGCACTTTGGACGAAGGTTGGTCCACTGGGAGAACAGACACAGGTGGTATATGTCATGGTGGCAGTGGGGGAGAGGTCCTCTATCCCACCGTCCCACCTGTCTCTTCCTGAGAATTAAAAAGAACTCATGCCTGGATCCTAATAACCCAGGCTCCACCACATACTGAGGGACCCTGGGCACAAGATCCAACCTCTAAGGACTTTGCTTCTCTCACCTGTAAGACAGTTCTACTGATGAGGAGTATGGTAATTGCTGCCCCACCTGCGGTTGTGAGAATGCGAAGGAACAATGAATGTGAAAATAAGTTTTGTATGCTGTGAAGTGCCGTACAAATTACCTTTTTTACTTTCCGCGATCTTGTTCTACTTCATATAGCACACCTTGTAGCTGACTTCTCTTCGTGAACGATGCGGGAGTCTGTGTGGGTCTGAGGTGTTTTCTCACACCAACCAGTTCTCCAGTTCTGACACTATCTACCTGGAGTCAGCGCCAGATCCCACAACTTAAAGGTCTTAGTGCCACAAGACTGCCCTCGCTTCAACGCTAGTTTTCAGCCCCAGGGACCACCTGTACTTCTGACTGGCTGGCTATAAATTCAGAGGTTCCCAATAACCCTTTCTCAGTTTCAACTATTTACTAGAACAACTCACACAACTCAGTGAAAAGATTTTTCTTACATTTACCAGTGCATTATAAAGGATACAACCCAGGAACAGCCAAGTGAAAAAATGTGTCAAATGACAAAACTAAAGCAATTTAGTAACAGGTTTGTAGTCCTTTATTTAAGGGAAAACAATCCATGGATGGGCTAGTACAGTGCCTCGCAAGCAGTGGAACAAGCACTGTTTCTGAGGGATTGTGGGCAAGAGTGAGTTTTATGGAGAGTTGGAAGTGTAACCATGGAAACAGTGTGTGATTGACCGCAGTTGCCTATCTGTCCTTAGGTAGAAAGATCAAGGAACAAGGAAATCAGTACACAGCCCAGGGTTGGCTTGGTATTTAGGGATTAGCTAACTGGATACACTGCATTTGGGAGAGTGACCAAAATATTCAACAATGTAGAATCTGGATTGTGAAGAAAATGAGCCTGTCACAGTGAGTGAAACCAGCCAGATCGAGGGAGGTTGGACCTGGTCAGGAATCTTGACAGTTTTTTCTGACGTCAGCTATTTTCATTTCTCAGTAGTCAGTGTTGCTTCCCACAAGTGATATGCTGGGTGTGTTTTCTTTTCTTCCAGCAGCACAGCCTCACAGAGATTTTATAGTGACACAAGGTGGACACTTAATGTGCAAAAGAATAATTCATGTTCTTGGGGAAAATGATGTCAGAGAAACGGTTTCCAGTGTTCTAGAAGAGTGTGAGCGGAGGAAGTACATATCTGTTTCCCTTCCCGCCATCGGAACAGGTTTGTAGACCCTCATCACTTAAAGATTTGAAATAATCCAGATTCGTTTAGACAGTCTCACTTTTAATGAACTCCGAGCTGAGTCCGGAAAGCGGCAGTGAGGTAAATCGGGGAGTGGGCAACCTTTCCGACCCTCTCAGGGCCATCCGTGGTGCCTGTGCCTCTTTCATCCATCTTTTTCTTTATTTTAGGTTCCTAAGTATCTTTCCATGTTTGGCTCTTAACTTCATGCTTTTCTCACTGTTCATTTTTTTTCCCTTCGGAGGATTCATTTGTTCTCATTATATCAATTACCATCTCTGCACTGATGCCCAACTCAGCATTTCTAGCCTTTTCCAGGATCTCCCCTGGGAGATTTCTCTGCCACCAGAAACCTAATTATATCACAGTCCAAGCTCATCATCATCCTTTGAGTTGCCTCAGTTTTTAGTTCCCTCCTTCAGTGGTGCCCCGATGCTCTTAGCTATCCGGCCCTCCTTGCTTCTTTGTGTCCCAGACCCCCAGAGTCAGCAGGTCCTATTAAACCTTCTTCCAGGGGGTTGTTCAGTTTCAGCCTCCCTTTTAGTTTCCAAACCCCTAAGACCTCTCCCATCTGGTTCACTGCAGTGTCTCCCAATTGGCTCCTCGTTCGTGCATTCATTAGATTGAAAGGTAGTTACCCAGCCCTGCGCAAGGCACCGGGGGTAAAATCATGAGTAAGATGCAGTCGCTCTCATTAGCCAACAAGCTCAGGTTCATTCTGCTCACAGTTTCTAGGAACACTTTCCTCATCATCTCCATCATATCATACAATCATTCCTGATGTTAATAACCCACTCCCTGATTCATTCACACACAATTGCACAGGCTTTTTAAAAAGCCTGTAGAAGGGCCTGAGTAATGCCTTCGTATGGTTAAGTGATTTAATAAAACTTCAAAAGTGACATAGTTGAACCACCATGGGTTAAACCGTCGTTACTTCCTACTTTGACTTCTCAGTTCCCTGGCACTGGGTGTTGGAGCGGCTGCAAGCCCTTTTGGAATACAGCTAAAACACCTTGACATCGGAATATGCTTTTCAGCATTTAAAAATTTATACTTTGTTGTGATTTCTCTTTTTGATTCTAAATATTCACTTTTATCATAATTTCATAATCTTTTTCTGAGATGTATAAATTTCAAACCCTACAAAATCTGGGCCCAGCCTTGACTGTTACTTTCCCCAGTTTGTAGATAAGACCTTAAGGTGTTAAATAAAGCACAAGGTCAAACAGCTAGTAAGCAGCATAACTAGGTTCAAACCCAGGCGGCTAGGCCTGTACATTCCAACTATTACTTTTTTTTTTTAACATTGTGTGTTTTATTTTTACCATTATGCTCTTAATTATATTCTTAGCTACCCTATTCTTATCTCTATTATCTATTACTTTCTATAATCACCCCAATTTTATAGCTGAGTAACCTGAAGTTTAGAGGTGCTGTGGGCTGAGGTGTGTTCCCCCAAATTTGTATGTTGAAGTGTTAACTTATAGAACTTCAGAATGTGTCTATATTTGGAGAGACAGACTTTGAAGAAGCGAGTAAGTTAAAATGAGGTTATTAGAATCATCCCCACTGCAACATAGCTGGTGCTTTGTCAGAAGAGGAGATGAGGACACTGACAGATATAGAGGGAATACCGGGTGAAGACACAGAGAGAAGACGGCCATCTAGTAGAAGGGAGGCCTCAAAAGGAACTAATCTTTCCAATACCTTGATCTCAGACTTTTAGCCTCCAAAATTTTAAGAAAATGAATTTCTGTTGCTTAAGCCACCAGTCCATGGCCCTTTGTTCTGGCAGACCTAGCAAATTAATATGAGAGATCAAAGGACATATCTAAGATCACACAGCCAATCAGTGGAGATCCAGGACAAAAACCCAGATCTTCTGCATCCAGATCACATGTTCTTTTCTTGAACTTCCAATGCCCTTCGGCTAAAGACCAGTAGGAACCCACACTATGGGGACTCTGCAGCATCTTAGCAAAAGGTTGTTAGAAAGGACTTATTAAGAGACTTGCGCTTGTGTTAGGTGATTTTATGGTAGTCACAAGTAATTTGGGCTTAGCTCTGGATTGGATACTTTCAGGAAGCAGGTGTATTTCTATGATTGGGTATATTATCTAGAAGAAGAGAAAAGTATAGTTAAAGCGGTAATTGGTAATGAAGCAACAATTGCTCATATTAGTCAAGATGGGGGATGCTTAGCCATTATGTGGTATGGGTAGTGTTCACATTTTTGTCTGTGGTCAGACAGGATTATGCAGTGGTCTAATTTTGGCTTAATTCATCACAGTTGCAGAGTGGTTACATTTGATGACATTCTGTGAAATTGTTTGTATTCAGCTGGAGAATTCCAAGATCCAGCTGGGAATGCCAGGGCAGTTCCTGGCTTTCAGTGCTGCTTTCCTCTCTTAGCACCAAGAACTGCATTTGCCAAGTCTGGTCACATGACCAACACCAGCTGAAACTTATTTTGTCACTTAAAAAAATTGTTTTTCAGGAAATGCTGGGAAAAACCCAATCAGGGTTGCTGATGACATAATCGATGCTATTGTAGACTTCACAAGGAAACATTCTACTCCATCATTAAAAAAAGTGAAAGTTGTTGTCTTTCTAACTGAGCTGCTGAATGTATTCTATGGCAGCATGAAGAAAAGAGAAGTAACCACATCGCCCACCTTTCAGTCCACATTTCCCAAGGCTACAAGTAAGATATTCTTTTAAGAATCATGTGGTTACCTCTGATATTACTTAGAAAATGTTCAGATGTGAATACTCACTGTTTCTATCAGTTTCAGGACTTCACAGACAGCATCCTGTAACACGTGGGACAAGTACAAGAACTACGGAACAAAATCTCCTGTCAGCTGATTGTTCTTCTGAGGGACAAAACCATGCCTGGGAAGCAGGGATAACGAATGAACAGGAACGGGAGAGAGGTGGTGAGAAAGCAGAAAGGGGGGAATAGAGTTTGAAAATCCAAGCCAATGATCTCATTTTTTCCCCCTTATTGATTGGTACTGACACTTGGTGCCCCTTATAGCTATGAACTCACTAGTCAATGCTGGTTTATCGATCCTCCATCTCTAGACAAGTTAGTCTGAGAACAGAAACAGATGCAGGGAGAGTGCCCACGGTCGTCTGGCTGTGTTACATCATGAGCAGACAGATTCCTGGTGTGAAAGTGTCTGGACCGACCTGCTCCTCTCGTCTACCTTTCTCCCATGTTGTAACCTATGTATTGCTGTTAAAGTAACTTGAAGTACAGCTTCCTCTTGCACTATTTTTACCCATTTTGAGCACTTACTGGAAAGCACTGTGGGTTTTACTGGTAATAAGACCTACGCATCACAAGCTGCCTTCCTAAACTGAAAATTGTTGTCTGCCAGCAGGGATTTCGTTTCTCCTTACACTTATTTCCTGACAACTATTCTCCTCAATGTGCTGCAACACACAGTATACATAAGAGCTCCATGCACACACACACACACACACACACTAAATAAAAATAATAGTTGGATCTGTTAAGGCTCTTTCAGTAGCAAGTAATAGAAAATCCAATTTAAACTACCTTAAGCAAAAAAAAAAAAAAAAAAAAAGAATTCATTGACTCTATAAAGTCCATATGTCTATAAAGTCCAGACATACTTAGCTTCACGTCCAGTTTGATCCAGGGGCTCAGATGATATCATCTGGACTCTGGCTTTCTTCATCTCTCATTCTCTTCTCAGCTGCACTGTCTTTATCATAAAGCTTCACACAGTGAGAGATGGCTGCTCACAGGTTCAGGTCCACATCCTTGTAAGCTCAGTTCCAACAGGACAGAGAGTCCCCAGGAGCAATATAACCTATCAGGAGTGTGATACCTGGGAAGCACCAGTATAAGGCCTGAGCTTCCTTCTGATTGGAGCAGCTCAGGTCATCTTTGCAGAATTACATTATTTGGCAAAGCCAGAGCCACATGCTCTACACTTGAACTGGAGGGGATCACTATCTGAAGCAGTGGGGTTGTCCTCCAAAGGAAATTCAGGATGCTTTTACCAGAAAAAAAGGAGAAAGGATGCCAGTTAAAAATAACACATATCTACTACAGTATCTAGGGATATATAAATGAACATTTTTTTTACCTTGGCCTTTGTAGAGGAAAATTTTCGTTTAAATATAAGAGCAGTAAGTCATTGTTAGTAAAGTAAAAAATAAAGTTAAACTTGTTCACCAAGAATTTAAGTTGACTTCTGAAATTTATGTAATAAAACAGAAACTTTGGAGAAGGAAACAAAAAATGACTAAAATAAGCAGTCAAGTGACCATATGGTACTTGAGGCAAAAACAAACAATAATAAAACTGCCTTACATAATCTTTGTTGTTAGCTGATAGGGATAATACAGATAAAATGTCAGATAAAAAGGAACCTTGTTGACAAAGATGAACTTAAGTTTTAGTGAGAATTTATCATCTGGACTTCTTTGAAAGAAAACTTAAAGAGGATAGCTCTGAGTTTCATTCGAGCGGATGATACACAACTACTTTTCCAATGTCTGTTAAAGCTATTTATTGGTTCAGAGGGCACTTATTGAGCACCCACTGGATATCAGACACAGAGATATATATTTGGGAGGCAGGCAAGAATGAGGGAGTTGAACATGGGTTGGATTATCCGTGGAGAGTATGAAGGATGAAGAGACAGAAGACCGAAGGCAGAGCCGGGACTCTCGGCGACTAATACCACCTCCACACGTGGAGAGGAGGCTGAGGCAGAGCCCGCAAGGACAGGTGTAGGAGGGCATTTGTCTTCAACAGCAGGAGCGGCAATGAGAGGGACATTTATCTTTTAAAAAATATTTATAGGAAAAGGGCTCAAGCAAGTGCCAAGTAAACTCTTAAAGAAAAGTGGCTATTATGTTATTTTCTATGAAGCACCGGCTGCATGACAATAGAACCCAGTTCTGTTCCTTGCTTTGATGGCGGCCTCCCATGTGATATTCAATGCTTCAGTATTCATTTGGTTTTCCTGGGCTCACCTGTATTATCCTTAAATTGTTTAGCCAGAGACACCTTTTGTCCACAGGTAGAGTTTGGTGGGGCTTAAGGGTGTGATTTAAAAGTTGTTTCTGTCAAGAAAAATACCCTTGGCTTTACCCTTCACTCCCCTTTTAAGTACATGTACCTCTGGGATGTAGAAAAGGTCAAGCCTAATCATTTTTTAAGAATAATAACCATGTATTCATAGAGGACTTGGAATCCCTTGAAGTGCTTTAATGCCTCTTATTATATTTTCAACTTGTAACAATCCCATGAAGTGGTGAACAGAGTACATCTTATCATTTCCAGTTTACAGGTGAGCAAGTGAAGACTCATGGCTGGTCACAGGTTGAGGCTTATCAGGTCTTCTGACTCCAAGTGCTGGTAGTTTTCTGCTCTGCAACCTCTTGGCATGAAAGGAAGAGAGGGCCCAAAGAAACAAACACTTCACTTACTTTCCAGTCTTGCCTGCTGCATTCAGAAAAAGAAAGGAGCAAGTCCAAGAGGACTCGAACACCTAGGACTGGACATGATTAGGCTAAAAGATCTGGAAGCGCTGGACAGTGGGGAAAAGACAATAACGTAATTTTTAGAAACTACACACCCCACCGTGGGAAACTTCTCTAGAAAAATGCTTTGAAAATGGAATTTGAAAAGACCTTCCAGATTAGGGTTAGATGCTTCCCTTTGTCACTAGAATTTCGTTCCCTGAGTAGACTTGCTAAACACGAAGGGAGTGCCCTGGATCCCTCTCCCAGGCCTGGTGTATCCTTCACTAAAAAATGGGCAAACTGTGGCTTGTTTGTAAGGAGAAATCCTTTGGTTTTTATCTGTGATATCATGGCATTTTCTTCTCTTTTACAATCTGCCCATATTTCCACTAGAGTGCCATCTCAGGAAGTTGATGTGTAGACTCAGTGTTTGAAGTTTCGGAAGGCACTGGAAAGAAAAGAAAAACTTTGAGCATCACCACTTTGTATGAAAACGTTGACTTAGCACTTCCATTATTTTCTCTATGTAGTGTTTACTTAGCATGGAAGATGGGATACAGAACAAGGTGCTTTAAATATTTTCAGCAGGGTAATCATGTTGTAAATGAAAAATAATAAAGAGCCACACTAAATAAAATGGATAAAAGTGAAAACATCAATAAATTAGCTTTCATGTTTGCAAATCAGTTTCTTATGGAATTAATTCCATAGAACTTCCTGGGAACATTATAATTTCAAGCTATAGTAAATCTAAGTTTATCTAAATATTTTGGCTAAACCACTAATTAACCTATGTCATATTAATGTTGGAACTGTTCAGTTCATCTGTGTTTCAAGTTCAGGATAGTAAAATGTGTAGCTCCTTCCCCCCACCCCTGCCACCCAAAGACCAGGATTAGATTAATGAGAAAAAGAGCCAAAAAAAAAAAAAAGCCTTGATTTTCAGAGATTGCTGGTAATGGATGTCATGTTTTCACTAAATGCTAACTTCCCAGATGATGTTCCTGAATCCTGGACTGACATGAATCAGCAGCTGTTCTGTGTGATCCAGCTACAGCCCGGACAGTCGGAATATGACACTGTGAAGGAGAGGTTCTCTCAGACTTGTTGTTCCTACACAATAGAGAAGGTAATATTTTAAAAATTACTTCTTTTAAATATTGAAGAACTAACACAAAAGCTATCTTTTTATATAACACTCTTTCTTCTCTTATACCTTACTATATTTATTTTAATTAGACTAACTCAAGTTCCATAGACTTCGAATCTCACGATTTACCCATTTGCAATAATGAAGGCGACTCCCCAAAGTTGCATGTATATGTTTGGATACTTACAATGCATAAACCCACTGAAACTGATTAAAAGAAGAAATGCATTGAAACTTACTGGAAAGTTCAGGAGTAGGATGGTGTTTGGAGCACTTTGATCCAGTGGCTTGATGACGCCACAGATCCAGATTCTCTGGATTTGCCATCCACAGTTTCAGCTTCATTTGAAGGCTGGACTGTCTTGTGATTATAGGATGGCTGCCGGTGGCAATCAGAGAATCTCAGCCTTCCCCGCCTCCACATTCTGCAGAATTAATAGATAAGAGTCCCAGGCTCTGTGTTGAGTGGACCACTCCAACCGGTCTGTGTCGGGGAAGTGCCATGTGCTGATTGGCTTGGATCTGGGCTATTGGATCCCATCCTGCAATTTGTTTAACCCAGTTAGGCTCCATCCTAGAACCATAAGGACGGCCAACTCCACCCAAACCAGTTGCTCCACAATTCGGATGAAATGGAATGCATGTTCAGAGATTTCACACTGTCCATGTACTATGCTGCATAAAAATATCAAGCCAGTAAAGTATAGCAGTTTGCTAGAAAGTCCTTATGATACCATAGATATCAGAACAGGGTGTAGCATTCTAGTAATTTAATATCTAGCTGATGCTTCCTTAAATCTGTGTACTTAACTATATTAGAGCACTTTTGAAATCATGCTTTGGTAACCTTTCACACGCCTGACTCCCCTATTTGACAGTGGACTTCTTTTTTTTATCCTCACCAGAAAACATTTTTAAATTGCTTTTAGTTAGAGAGTAAGGGAGAGAGACAGAGAAAGAAAAAGAGAGAGAGAGAGAGAGAGAGAGAGAGAGAAAGAGAGAGAGAGAGAGAGATATCAGTGTGAGAAAGAAACATCGATTAGTTGCCTTCTCATAAGCATTGTGACCGGGAATTGAACCCACAACATTTTGGTCTATGAGCCAACGCTCCAACTGAGCCACACTGCCCAGGGTAACAGTGGACTTCTTAAAGTAGGAATCACCTACTACTCATCTCTACATTCCCAGTACTTAGTATGTTGTAGGACATAATACCTATTGAAGAATGGAATAAAAATTCCTGAGAAAGGAGAATCAGAAAAGAGACTCTGTGGAAAGCATTGGATTTAAAGGAGGAGTTGCATCACTATATTAAAAGCTGTTGAGAGTAGTGGAACCTTGCTTCAATTGTGTTTGCCCAATATCTGCAACATTCTTGGCTCTTGTCCTATCATGCCCATTTAGAAAAGCCCAACTTTGGATTAATTCTATAACCTACTTTCTCTCCTGTGGCTGCTAGATAAAATCATTACTAATTCATGGTCTCCAACTTCAGCTGGACCCTCCAGGTAAAATCCTTCCTGGCTTCCTCCACTCACCTCCCTCATGCTTTCCCTACTCCAAACCTTCACCACTTTCCTTGAGGTCTCCTTCACTCTCAGCAAAACAACTTTCCCTCCTGCTTTTATCACTTGACTTCCCCTCACTACCTGCTACAGCTATCCACTTCCTTCTTCTTCAACCTCTCTTCTGCCTTTTTTTTCTAGAATATTATTTGCTCAGACCTCCTCTCTCCCTAGACATAGATTACCTTGATTTCTTTCTGATGCTTTCCTACTCCCTGTAAGTTCTCCTAACCCATCCCTTATCACTATGAGGGGTAGTGATTTGTTTTCTTGTCTTTCTCCCCCACTAAATTGAGCGTGTCTTGAGGGAAGAGACCCAACACAGTGCTTGATTCATACTAGGTGTTAATAGATGATTAATGAATGTACGTTAAATTAGTTTTCTAAAGAATGATTTTCTGAGAAAAGCTAAAGAAAGACAAAGTTTTGAGGAGGGGATGGTTTATGTTTTGAAGTTCTATTGAGGTTTCTGGAAAGAATTAGTCATTAAATTAGGCAGTTATGAGGTAATTTATGACCATAATTGGAGCAATGCAGAAAGAACTATGATTGAGAGACCAGAAGGAGTTAAGGAAATAATTATTAAATGATTATAATTTTTTAGTAGGAATTTGAATGTCAATAAAGTTCCAGGAATTCCAGGGAATACATATAGGTAAACACTTTTTTATAAATTATAAACTCTTCTATGTAAAATAGATAATAATAAACACTTACAATATACAGATAGGTTATCCTTTTTCTGAAGGCATAGAGTTACTGTTAAACAAAATTTTTAACTCCCACAGCTGAAAATTATTTTAAAAGAAAGGGTTTATTGGGCCATTGCTGGCAAAGTAAAAAGACCAGGACCTGGGGTCTGAAGTCTAAACCTCCAGCAGCAGTGCCAGGTGGAAAAGGCAAAGTGTCCGCTGTCCTGGAGCTGGCCAGCATTTCTGTACATCAGGTAGGGGGAGGGAGATGTAAGTGTTCTGAAAGAGTTTACATTGGCTGTAGATAAAGAAGGTGAAGCAGGGCTAGTTCTGGGGTAGGCGCAGAGTCCATAAGGAAGAAGTGTTTGCTTCTTCGGATTGGTGCTGGTCAACAGTCTGGAAAGTTCATGTGTAAACAAGAAACGGAGACTGCTGGGGTCTGATGAAGCCTGGCTACTCCCTCTTTCAGATCATCTCAGAAATAGCCACCTGGAAGTTAATTAACAGTTCCAACATACACTCAGGAATGTGAGCAATCTTGTTAGCTATTGTCTTTCTCTCACTCTCTAGCCCACTGTAATTCAATTGAGAACATCTCAGAATTTTGCTGTTGTCGTCACCTACTCTGAATCTCCCATTTGCATTTTCTTCTCCTTCTCCTTCTCTATATTGCTTAAATGCCACAATAAACACTATACTAAGCCCTAAGGTAATTTCCAAAATGTTTTGCTCTTTGCCATTAACAGATTGAGAGGATACAGAATGCATTTCTCTGGCAGAGCTACCAGATAAAGAAAAAGCACATGGACATGAAGAATGGCCATACAGATAATGAGAGAATCCTCTTCCACGGGACAGATGCAGACTCAGTGCCATACATCAATCAGCACGGCTTTAATCGAAGTTATGCTGGAAAGAATGGTAAGGAAGCGAGTAATCTGACAGATCAGAATGGGGTGAATGGAAGTTCTCAGGTTGACTGTTCACACCCAGGCAGCATAGCCGTAGATGGCAGCTGTGTTGTCATTGTCAGGATGACACCCAAAAGGAGCTTAGTCTGTCTCACGCAAAAGGAGACTGGCAACCTTCTGAGGACAGATGGAGTGAATTGTAGAAATGACGAAGAGTGGCTTTGGTGATCAAGAACTGCATTAAAATTTTATTTGGCAGGTTTGGGCACGGTTCTACATACTGGGATAATTTTATGTTCTTAGGAAAGCTTTTGTCTTTCTCTTTATAGCTATAGCCTATGGAAAAGGAACCTATTTTGCTGTTGATGCCAGTTATTCTGCTAATGACAGCTACGCCAGACCAGACGGCAGTGGGAGGAAGCATGTTTATGTCGTACGAGTCCTTACGGGAGCCTATACACGTGGGCATGAGGAATTAATTAGCCCACCATCAAAGAACCCTTTTAACCCCACAGATCTGTTTGACTCTGTCACAAATGATGTACAACTTCCAAAGGTGTTCGTGGTATTCTTTGATTATCAAGCTTATCCAGAATATCTTATAACTTTCAGATGTTAAAACATAGGATTTAGTCATCTGTTTATAACAACAATTTATAGTTTTTGTTTTTGCCTTTGGCTTGTTTACATAGACTTAAAAATATCCATGTTAGGTGCTATAATGGTGAAAAAAGCCTTTTAAGAAGTGTTATTACAATTTGTAGCGAACCTGTCTTCTGAGCATATTCATGGGAGGAAGCTGAGAAATGTAAATGACATGATTATAGCTACAACTATAGACACCAAATCCATAGGAGAACAGAGAGCACCTTTCTTCTTTTCTATTAGAAAAGAAATAAGATGAATCACTATAAAGAGAGGTTGTCATCATTCTTATGGGAATATGTTAAGACATCAAACTGTGTTGAGCTAAAGCATACGATTAAATGAATGGGCCGCTATTATGCATCTGTAACAGCTGGGGATTTTGTCTCTCTGAGAAACACTTATTAGCAATAGAATGACTAAATCAAAGAATATTAGGTCAAATCTGTTGTGGAACAAATTGGGTAAAAATGTGTTGTATTGATATCTAATGCTACATTGCAAATTACTGCCAAACTTAGTGGCTTTGTGGGTAAGGAATTTGGGCCTGGCTTAGCTGAGTCGTTCTGACTTAAGGTTTATCATGAAGTTGCAGTGAAGATGTCGGCAGAGGATGCAGTCATCTGCCAGCCTCATTAGGGCTCGAGGGTTCTGCCTCCAAGGTCAATCACTCAGATAGCTGGCAAGATTTTATCGGTCATTGCCAGGAGTCCTCAGTTCTTGTCCACTTGGAGCTCTCTGCAGAGCTGCTTTAGTGTCCTCATGACAGGGCAGTTAGCACACTCTATGGCGAGCAATTTAGGAAAGAGGAGGCAGAAGCCACAATGTCTTTGGTGGCCTACCTTCTGAAGTCATACTCCATCTTTTCCACAATATCCTACTGGTTACATGAATCAGCTCATTCAATTTGGGAGGGAATTAAACAAGGCATGGACAACAGTAGGCAAGGATCATTGGGGACCATCTTGGAAGTCATATAAATGCATGCATGAATGATAAATTGATAACATGTTAGCAGTAAAATGGATACTACACCATCTAGTCCCACTGTCCCCTCACCTTTCTTCCTTCACTATCTCCCACTCCTAGGGCAAAAAGCCTTCTAGCCTCTGCTTGACCATGTCCAGCACTTAGGGTCTTGAGAGGACCCATTCCATTCTGGGACAGCTCATATTATTGGAAAGCTCTTGCTTATGCTGAGGTGAAATCTATCCTTCTATTTCCATTCCCTGCTGATCACTGTCCTACCTACACTGACACAGAACACATTTCATTTATTTTAGAGATGATGGCCCTTCAGATTTGGCCCTTATACTAATGTTAGTCAAATTCTAAAAATGTTTAGCAGCTTATTTACCCTGCCACATTACTTTTCAAGAGCTGCAGACATTTAAGAAGTGATTACATTATCATAAGTATAGCACGTGCACATTTAAAGAGTACAGAAATGTATTTAAAAAACTCTCACCAATACAGAACAAGTGCTGGTGAGGATGTGGAGAAAAGGGAACCCTAACGCATGGGAATGCAGACTGGTGCAGCCACTGCGGAAAACAGTATGGAGTTTCCTCAAAAAATTGAAAATGGAACTGCCTTATGATCCAGCAATTCCACTACTGGGAATATACCCTAAGAATCTTGAAACAACAATTCAAAAGAACCTATGCATCTTAATGTTCATAGTAGCTCTATTTATAATAGCCAAGTGTTGGAAACAGCCTATGAGTCCATCAGGAGATGAATGGACTAAAAAGCTGTGATACATTTACACAATGGAATATTACACAGCAGAAAGAAAGAAGGAATTCTTATCTTTTGCCACAGCATGGATGGAACTGGAGACTATTATGCTAAGTGAAATAAGCCAGTCAGTGAAAGAAAAACACCGTATGACCTCACTTATAACAGGAATATAATGAACAAAATAAACTAATGAGCAAAATAGAACCAGAGCCATGGAAACATGGAACAAACTGACAGCTGTAACAGGAGAGGGGAGGGGTGGGGGCTGATTGAAACAAGGTGAAGGGATTAGTCAGAACGAATATGAATGACCCATGGACATAGAAAATGGTGTGGTTTTGACTCTGGGTGTAGGGGTCAGGCTGAATGGGGGGGAGCAAAGAGGAAAAATGGGACAACCATTATACAATAAACATTAAAAAAATTTCTCACCAAACTCCATCATCCATAATTGCAACACTCCAAGGAGACCACTGCCAGTACATACTCCCTTCTAGTTTCTTTATCCACCTTCAGGAAAGTGAAATAACCACACTTTATTCAATTAGCAATTATATAATACTGTATTTATATTTTTTCACTTAACATTACAAGTATTTATCTCATGTTATTACTTTTTTCTTTAAACAATCTTAATAACTGAATTATTTGCTATGTATTTTCCTTTTTATGTATATATGAAGTTTTGTCATCATCTTTACTCTAGTTTAATAATCCAATTTTTCTTTTGCAATATATCTGTATCATTTTCCCCATGTCATTAAATATCTTATACATCATTTTAATTGTTTCCATGTATGTTTTTACATATATGCCATGTCAAAATAGGGTGCTTACATTTCTCGATAAACATATGATTGGAATATGAGATGCAAAGACCATAATTTACCTTCAATGAGACACCACTTCCTGAATTTCTTGAGAAAAATATAGTCCTAGAGCACAAAACCATGTTAAATAATGCTCTGTTAACTACCTGGGCTTTGGCTCCCAATCCCACTGTAGAATTCTAAAGAGCCAGGTTGGAGCATGAAACAACTTTTCCTTAGGTAAGTTACACTCTTTCTTACAATGTAAACTACTGCCTTCTGTCTCCTCTGGTGCTGTTACTCAATGACTCCCTAACTTATTTTGCTCTACTCCTACTTCAGCAGTAAGACACAGAGCCTTGAGAGTAAAACACCCATGTTGTTAGGTTGTAATGGTTTCTTGAAGAACAAAATATAAGACAATTGATAATTATATAGTTACTATAAATTCTACTTTCCATCACTTTGAAGCAAAGTCATGTCCTTTGGTCTTTTAAGTTAATCTCCTTCCCAGCTGGCTTGGCATTCTCTGTCCATATGACTAGACGGGCTCCACTTTTCTCTGGAGAGCCCACTGTTTCAAGTTAACTGTAGGAGAAGTCTTTCTCAAACTTTGCTAATTATGGAAGAAAAGGGCTTGTTTTTATTATTCTATTTTTCCATTACCATTTATTCCCCTTATTTCCATGACCATTTATACACCCTCCCCACACAATCATCACACTGTTGTCCATGTCCTCTGTTTTTCTTTTACTTCTTCTTAAAGAAAGCCCTTTAACATTTGTTGCAGTATTAGTTTTGTATTAACCAACTCCTTTAGCTTTTTCTCTTCTGGGAAGCTCTTTATTTCTCTTTCAATTTTAAATGATAGCTTTGCTGGGTAAGTAGCCTTGATTGTAGATTTCATGCCAATCCCTTCTGGTCTGAAGTGTTTCTGTTGAGAAATCAGATGACAGTCTGATTGGTGCTCCCTTGTAGGTAACTATCTGCTTGTCTCTTGCAGCTTTTATGATTCTCTCCTTGTCCTTAATTTTGCTATTTTATTTATTTTTTAAAAGATTGTAATTAATTAATTTATTTTTAGAGAGGGGAAGGGAGAGAGAAAGAGAGGGAGAGAAACATCAATGTGTGGTTGCCTCTCAAACGTCCCCTCCTGGGGACCTGGCCCACAACCCAGGTATGTGCCCTAGACTGGGAATTGAACTGATGGCTCTTTGGTTCACAGGCTGGTACTCAATCCAATGAGCCACACCAGCCAGGGCTAATTTTGCTATTTTAATTAATGTGGTGTCTTTGTGTAGGCCTCTTTGGTTCCATCTTGTTTGGGACTCTCTGAACTCCTGGACTTGTGTGTTTTTTTCCTTCATCAAATTATGGAAGTATGGGGTCATTACTTCTTCAAATAGATCTTGATCCCTTGCACACTCTCTTCTCCTTCTGGTATTCCCATAATGTGGATGTTATTACACTTCATGTTGTCCCAAACACCCCTCATTTAAAAAAATTATTTTTTCTTTTTGCTTCTTTGCTTTGGTGTTTTTTTTTCTACCTTGTCCTCCAAATCGCTAATTCGATCCTCTGATTCATCTAACCTACTGTTTATTCCTTCCAGTGTATTATTTATTTCAGATATTGCATTCTTTATTTGACTGGTTCTTCCTTATGGTTTTTATGTATTTTTTCATGCTGTTGAGTATCCTTATAATCAGTATGCTAAACTCTGTATCTGATAAATTACCTGCTTCCATTTCATTTTGCTCTTTTTCTGGAGAACTCTCTTGTTCTTTCATTTGGGGCCTGTTTCTTTGTCTTCCCACTTTTGCTGCTTCTTTGTATTTATTTCTGTGTATAAGGTAGATCTTCAAAGACTCTGGTGCAGATCTATGTCAGATGCTGCCTGTGGCTGGCCCTGTGCAACATGTTTGGAGCTATCAGTGATCCACAGCTTGTGTCTGCCTTCCTGCATGCAGGAAGAACCAGGCTGTGCAAGAAGGCTGGCTTTTACCAGCAGCAGGCCAGGGGTTGGGTCAGCTAAAGTCTCAGAGTTTTCTGAGATTCATCTTTGCTGTTAGACTTAATGACTGAAATAGCCTCCAGCTGTACTCAGCAGCCTGGCTTAAACTCCACAAGGAGGGGTGAGAGGGATTCTTGTGGGTGGGGGCTATTGTTTTCCCTCAGGCTAATGCTGCTTGGAGGGGAGTGCTCTGCCCAAGAAACATGGCTTCTGCAATATGGAAAATGTCTCAGCACAGTCATTCTCCATATTGCAGGGATCTTGGTGGCTGATCGTTCAGCTCCTTCCTCAGAGCCACCAACCCCAAACTGTCCTCATTTGTCTCTAGTCACTCTGCCCTCCCTCTGCTGGAAACTAAGATAGTGAATGCAAATAAAATTTTGTTCATTGGCCCTTTAAGAGGGTCTCTGTGTCTCTGGCAGTCTCTCACTGGCAGACAGAAATCCAGTTGCTTTTCAAAGCCAGATGGTATTTGGGTTCCTTTCCCAATTCTGGTGCTTTAGGCTGGGGAGCCCAGCTTGGGGTTTAGACCCCACACTTCTCAGGGGGAGCTCCCGCAGCTGCTGAAATATCCCTCTGGAACTTCAGCAGCTACCTGCGGGAGCCCAGCTAGCCCTTTTGCACCTCTGCACTTCCTACCAGTCTCACTGTGGTGATGTGGTTACTTCCATAAATCCTTGGTTATAAGGCTTCTCTCCAGCCAATATTCAGTTGGTTATTCAAGATGATTTTTTCTAATTTAGTTGTAATTCTAGTTTGGTCCTGGGAGGAGGTTAGTGTAGCTTCACCTACTCTTCCATTATTTTGGGTCTGCCCTGAAAAGGCTTTCTTCTGTATAGATTTCCCAAGTTCAGGCAATTGTACCTGATTGATCATAGACCACAAGCCACCATTCTGGACTCTGCTTCCACAGAGTACTTTACTATCTCACATATCTTCTCTTCTCTGTTTACTTTTCTTAGCATTTTTGTCTTTATTCCTTTCCTATCCCCTCCCCCAATCTCTTCCCTCACTTGTAAAAAATGAGGACAGACTCTGCTTGGAAGAATCATGGGTCACATTTTCATTTTTTTCTCCTTCATCTGTAGTGCAGAGCCAGTCACATACCATGTAGTATACATGGTGATATGTTAATTAAACACTATCTTAGCAAATTCATTTACAGTGTGGTGGGTTAATTATCGTAAGGCTAGTAAGATGATTTGTAGCTACCATTCCATTTCTGCTAAATATTATTAAACAAACATAGTTTCTTATAGTAAATATGCTTTACAAAGATGGTGGCATCGGTAAACATGGCTTGGCTTCTCACAAGACCACATCAAAATTATAATTAAAATACAGAATAACCATCACTCAGAACTGTCAGAAACCAAGTTGTATTGAAATTGGACAACTACAATATTAAAGAAACCACATCCATCCACATTGGTGGGAGGCAGAGACATAGAATAGTCTGGTCCCACACCCACCTGTAGTGGATAAAAATTCGGGAGGGATATCTCAGAAGTGAGGTGTCCCAGGCCCTGCATCACAGGGATCCAGTGCCAGGAAGATAAATCCGCATAACATCTGGCTGCAAAAACCAGCAGAGATTGAGTCAGTGGAAGAAACTACTGGAGTCCCAAGCAGTTCCCCTTAAAGAACCCATACACAGACTTACTCAGATTCACTCTCTCTGAGCTCCAGTACTGGGGTAACAGCTTGAAAGGCACCAGTGGCATATGGAGAGAAACTGAAGTGTCTGGAATCAAGGCAAGAACTGGGGAACGGTTTTCTCTTTGAGAGAAAGGCAAGCAGAGGCCACTGTCAACTTTCTGAGCCCTCCCTGCAAAGAGCCATAGAACCAGCAGGCCAGTGCCATATCCGAAACATCATCAACCTGGCTAACAATTGTTGTCTTGCTCTGGAGAACCCCTGAGACTCCATACCACCCAACTCACGGGGCCACCCAAACTGTTAACCATGACTTTACCATATGAATGGCTCGTCTTGGCTCATGCTACACAACTTCCTAAGTCCTATCAAACAACTATCAGCCAACCTCAGTGAGCCTCAAGTCCCTGTACTGCTACTAAGTGGCCACCGGCTGGGCACTAGCAGCAGCCAGCCTAGATTCACAATTTGCCTTCATGTGGGAATCTCCAAGCCCAGCACAAGTAGCAGATATCACAGACTGCTTTATAGCTCATGCAGGGTGGCCTTGGAGAGAACACAGGTGGGGGCTAACCTTCACCTGCATAACCAGGGATATCCCCAAGCCTTCACAGCCAGCAGACAACTACAGACCATGTCAGAGCACCACCATCCTACCTTTACACAGCTGATCTTCCATGGAAGGTAGAGGTTGGTGGTCAGTGATCATAGCCAATCCTTGCAACTGATTGGCCTGGGTAAATCCCTCCCATTGGTCTGCCAGTAGCAATCAAGGCTCAACTACAAGAGGAGGGTATAATCAGTCCACACAAAGGGTGTACCTCTCGTATCCAGCTTGGTTGATAGGGGAGGCTGTGCCACTGGGCCCTACAGGATACCTACTATATTAGGCCATGTGGCCAAGACAGGGAGTCATAGCAGCTCTACCTAATACATAGAAACAAACATAGGGAGGCTGACAAAATGAGGAGACAAAGAAACATGGCCCAAATAAAAGAACAGATCAAAACTCCAGAGAAAGAACTAAACAAAATGGAGATAAGCAAGAGTTCAAAACACTGGTTATAAGGATGATCAAGGAACTTAGTGAGGACCTCAACAGCATAAAAAAGATCCAGTCAGAAATGAAGGATACACTAATTGAAGTAAGGAACCATTTGCAGGGAAACAATAGTACAGTGGATGAAGCTGAGAATCAAATCAATGTTTTGGAACATAAGGAACCCAAAACCAACCAATCAGAACAACAAGCAGAAAAAAGAACCCAAGAAAATGAGGATAGTGTAAGTAGCCCCTCGGACAATTTCAAGTGTTCCAACATTAGCATCACAGGGGTGCCAGAAGGAGAAGAGAAAGAGCAAGAAATTGGAAATCTATTAGAAATAATAATAAAAGAAAAATTCCCTAATTTTGTGAAAGAAATAGACATGTAATTCCAGGAAGCACAAAGAGTCATAATTATGATGGATGTAAAGAGGCCCAATCCAAGACATATCATAATTAAACTGCCAATTGGTCAAGATAAAGAGAGAACTTAAAAGCAGCAAGAAAAAAAAACAGTTAGTTACTTACAGGGGTGTCCCCAGAAGGGGTGTCCCTCTCAGCTGATGTCTCAAAAGAAACTTTGCAGGCTAGAAGGGGCAGGAGAGAAATATTCAAAGCCATGAAAAGCAGGAACCCACAGCCAAAATTGCTCTACCCAGCAAAGCTGTCATTTAGAATCAAAGGGCAGATAAAGAGCTTTCCATACAAGAAAAAAACTAAAGGAGTTCATCATCACTAAAATATTATTATATGAAATGTTAAAGGGACTTATTTAAGAAAAAGAAGATCAAAACTGAAAAATAAAATGGCAATAAATAACTAATCAACAATTGAATCTAAAAAACAAACTAAGCAAAGAAGAACAGAGACAGAATCATGGATATGGAGAGCATTCTGATGGTTGCCAGATGGCAGGGGAGTGTTGGGTAATGGGCAAAGAGGTGAGGGGATCAAGAAGTACAGATAGGTAGTTACAGAATAGCCATGGGGATGTAAAGTACGGTATAGGATATGGAGTAACCAAAGAACTTATACTGGTGACTTCCAGCCAAGATGGAGGTGTAGGTAGATACATGTGCCTCCTTGCACGACCAAAAGAAGGACAGCAACAAATTTAAAAACAAAAAACAACCGGAACTGCCAGAAAATCAAACTGTATAGGAGTCCCACAACCAAGGACTTAAAGAATAAACATTCATCCAGACTGATAGGAGTGGTGGAGATGGGCAGGTGGAGCAGAGAGGACTGGTGGAGAGGACTTGCAGTAAGATGGTGGTTGGAGGACCAGCTTGGTGAGGCAGTGGCAGGTGGACCAGATGGTCCCACATTCGTGTGCAGATAAACTGGGTGGAACAACTGGAGAGTGAGACAGACTGTGCAACCCAGGGTTCCAGCATGGGGAAATAAAGCCTTAAAACCTCTGGCTGTAAAAATCTGTGGGAATTGCAGCAGCAGGAGAAACTCCCAGCACCACAGGAGAGCTCATTGGAGAGACCCAGAGGATCCTAGAAGGTACACACACCCACACACCAAGGAATCAGCACCAGAAGGGCCCAATTTGCTTGTGGGTAGAAGGGGGAAGTGACTGAAAGCCAGCTGAGAGCCGAGCAACTGGCATTGTTCCTTTTTGGACCCCTCTCTCACACACAGTGCCACAACCCAACAACATCAGTTGCCCCGCCCTGGTGAATACCTAAGGCTCCACATCTTAGAATGTAACAAGCATTCTGAGACAATAAAAATATGGCCCAAATGAAAGAACAGACCAAACCTCCAAAAATAGAACTAACTGATGAAGAGGTAGCCAACCATTAGACGCAGAGTTCAAAATACTGGTAATCAGGATGCTCACAGAAATGGTTGAGTATGGTTGCAAAATAGAGGAAAAAGTGAAGGCTAGGCCAAGTGAAAAAATGGAAAATGTACAGACAACCAAAAGTGAAAGGTAGGAAACTAGGACTCAAATCAACAATTTGGACCAGAAGGAAGAAAGAAACATTCAACCAGAACAAAATGAAGAAACAGGAGAGGCTTAGGAACCTCAGTGACAACTTTAAACGTTCCAACATCCAAATCATAGGGGTGCCAGAGGAGAAGAGGAAGACCAAGAAATTGAAAACTTATCTGAAAAGTAATGAAAAAGAACTTCCCCAATCTGTCAAAGGAAATAGACTTCCAGGAAGTCCAGGAAACTCAGAGAGTCTCAAAGAAGTTGGACCCAAGGAAGCACACACCAAGGCACATCATCATTACATTATCCAAGATTAAAAATAAAGAGACAATCTTAAAAGCAGAAAGAGAAAAGGAGACCGTTACCTATAAAGGAATTTCCATTAGATTATCAGCTGATTTCTCCAAAGAGACCTTACAGGCAAGAAGGGACTGGAAAGAAGTATTCCAAGTTATGAAAGGCAAGGACCTAAATCCAAGATTGCTCTATCCAGCAAAGCTATCATTTAGGATGGACGGGCAGATAAAGTGCTTCCCAGATAAGGTCAAGTTAAAGGAGTTCATCACAGGACCAAGCCCTTATTATATGAAATGTTAAAGGAACTTATCTAAGAAAAAGAAGATGATAAAAAATATGAGCAGTAAAATGAGAAAAAAACTCACAACTATTAAAAACTGAACCTAACAAACAAACAAAAATGAACCAAGCAAACAACTAGAACAGGACCAGAATCACAGAAATGGAGATCACACGGAGGGCTATCGGTGGGGAGGGGGGAGTGGGGGAAAAGGTACAGAGAATAAGTAGCATAAATGGTAGGTACAAAATAGACATGGGGAAGCTAAGAATAGTATAGGAAATGGAGAAGCCAAGAATTTATATGTATGATCCATGGACATGAACTAAGGGGGAAGGGGAGTATTGGTGGGAGGGGGAATGCAGAGCAGAGGGGAATAAAGGGGGGGGGGAATGGGACCACTGCAATAGCGTAATCAATGAAATATATTTTTTTCAAAAAGAACTTATACTCATGATCATGGACATGAACAATGGTGTGGGGATGGTCTGAGGGAGTAAGGGGTACCAGATGAAGGGAGGCAAAGAGGAAAAATCAGGACAACTGTAATAGCAAAGGCAATAAAAAATAATTCAAAAAAACAAAAAGATAAATATGTTTTACCGCTTTAGTTGATTAAATTATTATGTTTATAAGCTGTTTAGGAAAAATCCACTCTTCCTGTGTGTTTGTCTTTTACTCTCACACTATTTACCACCAATACTGCTGACACCAGATGTGTGTGTTTTCTTTCCTACACTATGTAATTCTCTGTAACATCAGTTGGGTGTCCCACAATATAACTCAATTCTGACACTACCTACTTACTACCCGCTGCCTGCCACCCCCACCACACACACTCACTTCAGATGCCAATCATAAGTCCCTGGTTGTTACTTGTACTTCTGACTCATTGGAGTTTCCAACATCTACTCCTCAGGGTCAATAACATGCTAGAATGGCTCATAAAACTCAGGGAAACAGGTTTACTGGTTTATTATGAAAGGACACGATAAAGGATACCGATGAATAATCAGTTGGAAGAGTTACACAGGGAAAAGTATGGACATGGGGCACGGAGCTTTCTTGCTTGCTCAGAGCTGCTCTCCCAGAATGTCCATGTGCTCACCAACTCTGAAGCTCCTTGAACTTTATACCTTTGGGATATTTATGGAGGCTTCATCTCACAGGTCTGATCAATCACTAATTCACATTCTAGCCTCCCTTCCCTTTCTGGAAAATAGGCAATGAGGCTGAAAGTTCTTTAAAAAAATTGATAGTTGACCTCAACCAGATTGGAATCCAGAGGGCCTACAGAGGGAACTCTCATGCCTGTGGCAGCCAAAAAACCTGTAGAAGGAACTGGGTAAAGGACAGCCCTCCTAATGTCCTTTACCCACATATAAAAAAACTTTCTCTTTATTTGTGTTGTTGAACTTGCCATGGTTGTGTGTTCTGGATTGCAATTCTCTTTTCCCCTGAATAAACCCTTTTTGTTGCAGGAATATCTAGCTGAATTTTTGCTTAAGGTCAACAGTTCCAAGTTTCTAATTATAGCTTGGTCTCTTTGGTGACCAGCCCCCACCCAGGAGCCCACCAAAAGACATTGCCACACTGAGGAAATTCCAAGTTATTTAAGGACTAGTGTCAGGAACTGAGGTCAAATTTTAGAACAAACGTTACTCCTAATGTTCTTATCTCTTCGGAAATTACAAGGATTTTAGGAGCTGTGGGCCAAGAACCAGGGGCAGAGACCAATATATTTTTTCTAGTATTTCATGAGAGACTTGGTCTTTACCAAAAATATTAGTAAATATATGAAGGGAATCTTGTAATCAGAATGAAGAACAATTTTAAAAGAACTTTGCTCCTTCTCCCTTGTTGTTTATATTATTTTTGTGGTCACTAGAATATAAGTATTCTCTAACTTTCTTTTCTTTATCCTGTTAAGAAAGTCTTTTTCTTTCTTTTTTAAAGATTTTACTTATTTCTAGAGAGAGGGGAAGGGAGGGAGGAAGAGAGGGAGAGAAACATCAATGTGCAAGAGATACACAGATTGGTTGCCTCTCTCTCACCCCCAGATGGGGACCTGGCCTGCAACCCAGGCATGTGCCATGATTGGGAATTGAACTGGCAACATTTTGGTTCTCAGGCAGATGACATCCAACACTGTGAGCTACACCAACCAGGGCAAGAAAGTCTTTTTCAACACAGTAAGTTATTTCTCCAAAGCCCCTCATTTTCTGAAATTACAATTCTATAACTAAGACCCATCAAATAAATAATTTTGACTTTCAGAAAATCCAACCACACCTCTCCAACCCAAGCCTTTCCTTTAAAGTGCCAAATATGTTCTTGTTTCTTTATGCCAAACCTGGCATCCCCTTCATCTCAAACATCTCTTCACATACTACTTAGTCAGATAGAATAAATTGGAAATGATTTTTATAATGCAAGAACAAACTTTATGCCAAAAAAATGAAAATGCTTCTGTTTAGGTCTTTGTGTTTTATAGTGCAATGTGGGGGTTGTTTTTTTTTTTCACATTAATTCCACTAAAATTATCTAGGTTGTCCACCTGGAACCAAGTTTTTAAGTATACTTAAAGTGAATTTTAATTACTCAAGTGACCTACATGTTTAGCTACAAAACTCAATGTTTTCCCTGTGGCTCAACCCCCAAAGGAAAAAGTACTCTAGGATGAGCCAAGAAGAAATGGCTTTCTCGGTAATACATAAATGAGAAGAGCTGTTAAGGCATGTGTTTGTTCTGGATTTACTCTTTGACTCTGTTTTCCCAGTTCCTTCTTCTTTCTCCTACTAGAGAAGCAGAACAATGAGAAGGATTTAGAGATGAGAAGAGCATGGAGCAGGCTCTGCCTTAAAAGGGGCCCTTCCAGCTTTGTTAGGCCTCATGGGGCCATGACAGGCTCAAAAAGAAAGGTGCTTCAGAGTGGAAGACAGGCCATTTGGGCTCTTGACTTGAAAGAAAAAAGCTCTCTTCCTTGAGTTCATCTTTCTACCATGTTCTCTTATTGCATTGTACAAAGACCCAAAGGACTAATATTACACAGGTAATGTCCTAAGGTTCAGGAAATCAAACAAACAAGTAATAATTAGAAGTGAGGCCAACCTGATAGGGGAACTCAAGAGTTAAAGATTTTAACTTTAGTTATTGTTGATAGGCTTAAGTGATTAATGCATGTGGAAAGCTGTTGTTCCAGGAAGTAGGATGCATGAATTCTGGGACTCCAGGAGATTGACTTGAAATTCAACCTTTGTGCCCCAGGGTGTCTACAAGTGATAGAGATGGTATGTGAGCCACTGTGTTCCAGGGAGGGAACACTCATGATCCAGATAAAGAATTGTTGATCAGAGGATAAAGAAATACTGGGAAAATCGCCACCAACTGCACCTCTTATCTGATTAACCTTTTTCCAAACCTCTTTTCTACCCTTTCTTCTTTTTCTTTTTTAAAATATATTTTATTGATTATGCTATTACAGTTGTCCCATTTCTTCCCCTTTATTCCCCCCCATCCTGCACAACCTCTCCCACCCGCATTTCCCCGCTTTAGTTCATGTCCATGGGTCGTACATATAACTTCTTTGGCTTCTCCATTTCCTATACTATTCTTAACCTCCCCCTGTCTATTTTCTATCTACCATTTATGTTACTTATTCTCTGTACCTTTTCCCCAGCTCTCCCCTTCCCACTCCCCCACTGATAACCCTCCATGTGATCTCCATTTCTGTGATTTGGTTCCCGTTCTAGTTATTTTCTTAGATATTTGTTTGTTTGTTTGTTTTTAGGTTTGGTTAACAGCTCTGCGTTTGTTGTCATTTTACTGTTCATATTTTTTATCTTCTTTTTCTTAGATAAGTTCCTTTAACATTTCATATAATAGAGGCTTGGTGATGATGATGAACTCCTTTAACTTGACTTTATCTGGGAAGCATTTTATGTGCCCTTCCATCCTAAATGATAGCTTTGCTGAATAGAGCAATCTTGGATTTAGGCCCTTGCCTTTCATAACTTGGAATACTTCTTTCCAGCTCCTTCTTGCCTGTAAGGATTCTTTTGAGAGCTCAGTTGATAGTCTTATGGGAACTCCTTTGTAGGTAACAGTCTCCTTTTCTCTTGCTGCTTTTAAGATTCTCTCCTTATCTTTAATCTTGGCTAATGTAATTATGATGTGCCTTAGTGTGTGCTTTCTTGGGTCCAACTTCTTTGGGACTCTCTGAGCTTCCTGGACTTCCTGAAAGTCTATTTCCTTTGCCAAACTAGGAAGTTCTCCTTCATTATTTTTTCAAATAAGTTTTCAATTTCTTGGTCTTCCTCTTCTCCTTCTGGCACCCCTATGATTTGGATATTGGAACATTTGAAGATGTCCTTGAGGTTCCTAAGCCTCTCCTCATTTTTTTGAATTCTTGTTTCTTCATTCTTTTCTGGTTGGATGTTTCTTTCTTCCTTCTGGTCCAAATTGTTGATTTGAGTCCTGGTTTCCTTCCTGTCACTGTTAGGTCCCTGTAGATTTTTCTTTATTTCACATAATGCAACCTTCATTGTTGCCTGGGTCTTTTTTATGCTTTTGAAGTACCCAGTGAGTTCCTGGAGCATCCTGATAACCAGTGTTTTGAACTGTGCATCTGATAGGTTGCTATCTCTTTATTGCTTAGTTGTATTTTTTCTGTAGCTTTGAACTGTTTTTACATTTGGACCTTTTTTTTTTTTTTTTTTTTTTTGTCTCAGTGCACCTATTATGTAGGAATGGGCAGAGCCTTAGGTGTTCACCAGGGAGGGGCAACCCAAGTCGCTGCATTTTGGTGCTGTGTGTGTGGGGGGGAGGGGTCCAAGAGGGAACAGTGCTGCTTGCTCTGCTCTCTGCCAGTTTTCAGTCACTTCCCACACTACCCACAAACAAATTGGGCCCTTCTGGTGCTGCTTCCCAAGTGGGTGGGTTTGTGTACATTCTAGGACCCTGTGGGTCTCTCCAATGAACTCTCCTGTGAGGCTGGAAGTTTCTCCTGCTGCCACTTCAACACCCACAGGTGTTTTCAATCAGAGGTTTGAGGCTTTAGTCCCTGTACTGGAGCCCTGGGTTGTGTGGTCTATCATGTACCCCAGGTGTTCCTCCCAGTTTATCTGCATACCAGTGTGGGACAGCCCAGTCCTTGAGCCTCTGCCTCACCGGGTTGCCAGCTGCTGCCTTGCTGCGTGCGAGTCCTCTCTGCCCGGCTGCCCATCTGTGCCCCTCCTACCGATCTGGATAAATGTTTCTTCTTTATCTCCTTGGTTGTTGGACTTCCATACAGTTAGATTTTCTGTCAGTTCTGGTTGTTTTTTGTTTTTAAATTTGTTGTCCTTTTTTTTGGTTGTGTGAGGAGGCGTAGTATGTCTACCTAGGCCTCCATCTTGGCCAGAAGTTCTACCCTTTCTTTTTGTAAAATGGTCTTCTTGAGATGAGATGTTAAGATGGTTTTTAGGGTACATAACTCGCCAGCCAGTGGTCTTCTCAGATCACTGGCATCTGAATAAAGCACACATAAAGATTCAATCCTTTTCTTTAGTTATTGGTTCTGATAGTGAGAGACAGAACAAATATCAACTTTTCTGGTTTCAAACTCATTTCTTAGGTTGTTCTTTGCTGCCAGACAACCCAGGGGTTTGGAATCGTCACTATTTTTCCATCAGTAATCAATATAAGGCCAACACATCAATAAGGAAAAGGTTGGTGTTCAAGTCAGATTGAAAGACAGTAAAAATTCAAGGTGCAAATACAACAAAAAAATGGAAATGAAAATGAAAAAGAAACAAAACTAGTTTCAGAATATTAAGAGATGGCATCACTCAGTATTAGCCTAGTGTTGGCAGACCTGGATTCAGTCCTGCTCCCAGAACTAATGTTATTTGTATAAAACTGGACACGTCACTGAAACTCTCAGAGCATCGATTCTTCATATTTAATATTAGGAGAATGATCCCTGCCTTGCTACTTTCCAGAGTTAAATAATACCAAGATGATATTGAAAAATATATATTCTCGTTTTAAACTACAAATTGGAAGGCAACATAAAAATAGCACAAACTATAGAGGCAAAGATAAATACATTTGACTACATTAATGTTTTAAAAATTGGGTTCAGGGTTAAGAATGAACATCTGAATCTAATTTTGCTATCTCCTCAAATTCTAGGGAAGCCACAGTAAAGGAACTTCAAAGGATACATAACTCTTTAAGAACAATGAGGATAGGAGATGATAGCAAAAACATTTTAGAAGCTAGAAGGCAGATGGATCTGTGATGTTGACTACAGACAGCTCAACCTTAAGCTAAGAAGTGGGAAGAAAGCCAAGAACCAACCTGCTTTAACCTTTAAAAACTCAGAAACTGACAACATGAGTGCCTCTGGAGCTAAGAGTGAAGCAGGGAAGAAGGGCAAGTGCTGAAATGATAAGTTGAAAACCATTTAAGAACATTAAATCCCTAGATACTCTCCCCACCCTTCTTGCCCAGAATGACCTCTCACCTATCCCAGTGGAAATCTGGGGGCTGTTTTCTGTAAAAGGTAAAGTAAAGGATCTCTATGCAGGATACCATGCACAGGTGAGGTCCTGGGCATTGTAGCAAAAATAGCAGAGTCAGTTGCTAACTGTATTGTAAACACCAAATCCTGAGATGATCCCTCCCAAAATCCTCCTTTAATTTGGCCCCCCAAACAGCAGCATCCAGACTTTTACTCTCCAAACAAGAGATCAGAAATTGTGACTCTGGACCTGTCCAAGTCAAGAGGAAATTTTACCTAAAGATACTGATGGCAGAGCCTCCACAATACAAACTGCCAGTGCTCCTACAGTGAAACTGGAAGTAAATAAACCCCATTCACTAGCTCAGAGCCTCCAATAGCTTTTTAGACTTCCGAGAACAAGACAACCAAAGTTTATCAGACATTCAAGAAAGCCTCTAACTCAGAACATAAAATTTAAAGAAAAAAAACTGTTGGAAAGAAAGTTGTATACAAAGGGAACATTTGATAAATAAACAAGGGGTATTGAAGTAAAAAAAGTATGATAGCAGAAATGAAAAGAAAAAAAAATTGAGGAAATCTCAGAAAGTACAGTAAAAACACACAAAAATAAAGAATAAAAAACACACATAAAATTTCAAGACCAGTCCAAAGGGCCCAACATTGATTGATAGTAATTTCAGAAGCAAAGAGATCAGAAAGCAGAAAATTCATCAATGAAATCATTCAAGAAAACATCCCCAAGCTAAAGGACATGAGCTTCCAGATGAAAATCTTGGCGTTCAGTACCATAGAAAAAAAAAAAAAAAGGATCAATCCCAGGGCATACCATGGGGAAATTTCAGAAACACTAAAGATAAACTTTTAGAGGGAAGAAAAGAAAACAAAAGACAAAGGATCAGAATGTTTTCAGATTTTTCAACATTAATACTGGAAGTTTAAGGAAAATGGAGCAAATGCTTTCAAAATTCCCATAGAAAGAGATTTTTAACTATCAATATTGGCAAGCGCTTTCTGATCATTGTAGACTATAATTCAGGAGAAAATACAAGTTTCTTCAAATAAGAGAAATTCTTCCATACTTACACATGTTCGGATATGCTTAGAAGAGCTCTGGAAGGATACACAAGAAGCAATTGACCCAGCAGTCCCAATGCTAGGAACACGTCATACAGATACAAGTGAGGAATGACCTGTGTGCAAGGTTATTTATTGCAGTATCACAGCATTTTCACATCGTTTTCTCTGCACACAAGGCAACTAGATAGCTAGATGCAGTAGGAAGGAGATTCTGCTGCATATTTTCATGTTTTTAAAATTTTGAATCTCACAAGTGTATTACCTATTAAAAAAAACAAACACTATCCCTCAAATGTTTAAAACTTCTGTATAATAATTTTGAAAAGCAATCAATATAGTAAGAAAAACCTTGGAAGAAGAGATTTGCAATGCATGTAACCAGTAAAGGGCTAGTATCCAGAAAAATATAAAAGAACTTCTATGAATCAACAGAAAAAGCAAGAATCCCCACAAAAATATGGATAAGACCATGAAAAAGCAATTTACAGAAAAGGGAACTGGTATGTCTAATAGATTTTTAAAGTGCTCAACATCATTAAAACAATAATGATGTATTATTTCACATCTACTAGCTTGAGAAAATGTAATATCTGACAATACTGAGTATTGAGGATTTAGAAGGCTAAATTAGACCAATTATTTTGGAGAGCAGGTCAGGGTTTGCAGGTGTACTACAGAAAAGGTACAATTTAATCCCCACTAAAAAGCCCTGGCTGATGTGGCTCAGTGGATTGAGCCTACAAACCAACAGGTCACTGGTTCAATTCCCAATAAGAGCACGTGCCTGGGTTGAGGGTCCTGTCCTCAATAGGGGGGCACACAGGAAGCAACCACACATTGATGCTTCTCTCCCTTCCCCTTTCTCTAAAAATAAATAAAATCTTCAAAAAAAAAAAACCCCACCAAATAAAAAGTAGGAGGAAGGATATAAGAAATTATAAATTTAAAAACCATGAGTAAACTAGTCCCCAAATTTAAAAAAAATGAAATCTCACATTGGATTCAACCTGCATTTTTGCCTTTGGGAGAATGTCTATTTCCCCATTCCAGAAGATAGAGGCTGTTCATGTCATCTGACCCTACCCTAACTCTGCCAGAGTCATCTCCAAGGGTGGGCTCTGTCTACAGGGAAGGTGGCTCAGGTGATTGTCACTGACTTGGAAGGTGAGGATGAGAAAGTAACTTTGTTTTATTCTCTTCCCTCTGTGGTGTGAACACATGCATGCCACCCCAAACCAACACTACATATGCTTTTACTCCTGGTTCCCCAGGAAAGAAGCCACACTGTAGGGGAAAAAGGAGACCACATGCCTTTAATGTAACTCACCCATAGAGGCAATACATACAGTTTCCTCACCCCAACCTTCATCAGATAAAGCCAGTAAAATACAGAACCCTCCTCCCTTCTTTATGCCACCTCATTCTCTCCTCTCCTAGGGCTCTTTTAACTTCTACTCCTCCCAAATTTGAGTCCACCCTCCCTCCCTTCTTTCCTTCTCTCCTTTCTTCTAACCTTCTTCCTTCCTTCCATCACCCTGAAGTATTTTTTTTAAAGAAAACAAAATTGAATCGAGGTATGAGCTAATATTTCTACATATGAGTTTCTTATCTATTGTATCATAACTTTTAGATCGTATTTTGCTAAAAGAGCTTCTGGGTCATTTTTACATTTTAGTTATAGAAGTTAGAAGAGCTCTTTACTATTAACTTGGCCTTGGAGGTACAACTAGAACCAATAGATTATGTATCTATAGAGAGTGATTTATGGGGCAGGCTGGAGACTCAGGGAAGAGTTGCAGTTTGAGTCCAAAAGCAGTTTGCTCTAGAATTCCTTCTTGCTTTGGGAAGGTCAGTCTTTATTCCATTAAGACTTTCTGCTGATAAGAGGTGGCCCATCCACATTATGTAGGGCAATCTGCTTTACTCAAAGTCCATTAATTTAATGTTAATCTCATCCAAAACAACACACTCACAGTAACATCTGAATTATGTCTGACTGAATACCTGAGCACAACAGGTCATCCAAGTTGACATGTAAAATTAATTATCACAACAACCAATCACCCATTCCAGTTCCTGAGTTTGCTGTCTCTGACTTGGTTGTGGTAAAAACTGCCCCATCACACAAAACCAGTTGACTTGCTGCTTAGGGTTTGCATTAAAAAAAGAGAAAGGGGAGAACCAAGATGGCGGCGTAGGTAGACACACGGCGCCTCCTCGCACAACCAGAACTGACAGAAAATCGAACGACAAGGAAGTCCGACACCAAGGAAGTCCGACACCAAGGAGATAAAAAATAAACATTCATCCAAACCGGTAGGAGGGGCGGAGACCTGCAGCCCGGGGCGGGCGGAGAGGACTCGTGTTGCTGTGGCTGGACCTAGACTGGTGGAGTGTGGGATGAACCCGCAGGCAGTCTGACCACTAGCAGACCCTGCGGCCCCATATTCACGCACAGATAAACCGAGAGGGCCGGACTCAGAGTGGCGGAGAACAGGGCAGGCAGAGCGGCGGGTAGCAGACCCCGGGGCACCACACTTGCGCATACATAAACTGGACAAACGGCGGGGAACGAAGCACACCACGTAGCCCAGGGCTCCAGCGCGGGGAAATAAAGCCTCAAACCTCTGATTGAAAACATCCATGGGTGTTGGGGCGGCAGCAGGAGAGACTCCCAGCCTCACAGGAGAGGTCATTGGAGAGACCCACAGGGGCCTAGAGTGTGCACAAGCCCACCCACTTGGGAACCAGCACCAGAGGGGCCCAATTTGATTGTGGGTAGCGGAGGGAGTGACTGAACTCCGGCAGAAAGTGGACCGGGCGCCATTACTCCCTCTCGGCCCCTCGCCCATGTACAGCGTCAGAGCGCAGCGACCAGTGTTACCCCGCCCTGGGGAACACCTAAAGCTCCGCCCCTTTAGTAACAGAAGCACCAAGACAAAAAAAAAATGGCCCAAATGACAGAACACTTCAAAGCTCCAGAAATAATTCAACTAAGCAGCAAACAGATAGCCAACCTATCAGATGTACAGTTCAAAACACTGGTAATCAAGAAGCTCACAGAATTGGTTGAATTTGGTTGAAAACTAGATAAAAAATGAAGGCTATGCTAAGAGAGACAAAGGAAAATGTACAGGGAACCAATAGTGATGCGAAGGAAACTGGGACTCAGATCAATGGTGTGGACCAGAAGGAAGAAAGAAACATCCAACCAGAAAAGAATGAAGAAACAAGAATTCAGAAAAATGAGGAGAGGCTTAGGAACCTCCAGGACATCTTGAAATGCTCCAACATCCGAATTCTAGGGGTGCCAGAAGGAGAAGAGGAAGAACAAAAAATTGAAAACTTATTTGAAAAAATAATGAAGGAGAACTTCCCAAATCTGGTAAAGGAAATAGACTTCCAGGAAGTCCAGGAAGCTCAGAGAGTCCCAAAGAAGCTGGACCCAAGGAGGAACACACCAAGGCATGTCATAATTACATTACCCAAGATTACACAGAAGGAGAGAATCTTAGAAGCAGTAAGAGAAAAGGACACAGTTACCTACAAAGGAGTTCCCATAAGACTGTCAGCTGACTTATCCAAAGAGACCTTACAGGCAAGAAGGGGCTGGCAAGAAGTACTCAACGTCATGAAAGGCAAGGACCTACATCCAAGATTACTGTACCCAGCAAAGCTATCATTTAGAATGGAAGGGAAGATAAAGTGCTTCTCAGATAAGGTCAAGTTAAAGGAGTTCATCATCACCAAGCCCTTATTATATGAAATGTTAAAGGGACTTATCTAAGAAAAAGAAGATAAAAAATATGAACAGTAAAAGTGACAGCAAACTCACAGTTATTAACAACCATACCTAAAACAAAAACAAAAGCAAACTAAGCAAATAACTAGAACAGGAACAGAACCATGGAAATGGAGATCACATGGAGTGTTATCAACAGGGGAGTGGGAGGGAGAGAGAGGGGGGAAAGGTACAGAGAATAAATAGCATAAATGATAGGTGCAAAATAGACAGGGGGAGGGTAAGAATAGTGTAGGAAAGGTAGAAGCCAAAGAGCTTATAAGTATGATCCATGGACATGAACTATAGGTGGGGAATGTGGGAGGGAGGGGGTGGGCAGGATGGAGTGGAGCAAGGGGGGGGAAATGGGACAACTGTAATAGCATAATCAATAAATATATTTTTTAAAAAAGAGAAAGGGAGAAAGAAAGAAATTTTGTTCAAAATTTAAAAGTTGAACAAAATAAAGCAATCAAATGCAAGTATATATTTTTAATATATTTTATTTATTATGCTATTACAGTTGTCCAATCTTTTCTCCCCTTTATTCCCCTCTGCTCTGCACCCCCCTTCCACCAGTATTCCCTCCCCACCTTAATTTATGTCCATGGTTGTGTATATAAGTTCTTTTGCTTCTCCATTTCCCATAGTATTCTTAACCTCCCCCTGTCCTTTTTGTACCTGCCAATTATGCTTCTTATTCCCTGTACATTTTCCTCATTTTCCCCCACCCCTCCCCACTGATAACCCTCCATGTGATCTCCATTTCTGTGATTCTGTTCCTTCTGTTCCTGCTCTAGTTGTTTCCTTAGTTTGTTTTTGTTTTCTTTTTAGGTTCAGTTGTTGATAGTTGTGAGTTTGTAGTCATTTTACTCTTCATATTTCTGATCATCTTATTTTTCTTAGATAAGTTCCTTTAACATTTCATATAATAAGGGCTTGGTACTGATGATGAACTCCTTTAACTTGACCTTATCTGGGAAGCACTTTATCTGCCCGTCCATTCTAAATGATAGCTTTGCTGGATAGAGCAATCTTAGATGTAGGTTCTTGCCTTTCATAACTTGGAATGCTTCTTTCCAGTCCCTTCTTGCCTGTAAGGTCTTTTTGGAGAAATCAGCTGATAATCTAATGGAAATTCCTTTATAGGTAACGGTCTCCTTTTCTCTTTCTGCTTTTAAGATTGTCTCTTTATTTTTAATCTTGGATAATGTAATGATGATGTGCCTTGGTGTGTGCTTCCTTGGGTCCAACTTCTTTGAGACTCTCTGAGCTTCCTGGACTTCCTGGAAGTCTATTTCCTTTGACAGATTGGGGAAGTTCTTTTTCATTACTTTTCAGATAAGTTTTCAATTTCTTGGTCTTCCTCTTCTCCTTCTGGCACCCCTATGATTTGGATGTTGGAACGTTTAAAGTTGTCACTGAGGTTCCTAAGCCTCTCCTGTTTCTTCATTTTGTTCTGGTTGAATGTTTCTTTCTTCCTTCTGGTCCAAATTGTTGATTTGAGTCCTAGTTTCCTACCTTTCACTTTTGGTTGTCTGTACATTTTCCATTTTTTCACTTGGCCTAGCCTTCACTTTTTCCTCTATTTTGCAACCATACTCAACCATTTCTGTGAGCATCCTGATTACCAGTATTTTGAACTCTGCGTCTAATGGTTGGCTACCTCTTCATCAGTTAGTTCTATTTTTGGAGGTTTGGTCTGTTCTTTCATTTGGGCCATATTTTTATTGTCTCAGAATGCTTGTTACATTCTAAGATGTGGAGCCTTAGGTATTCACCAGGGCGGGGCAACTGATGTTGTTGGGTTGTGGCACTGTGTGTGAGAGAGGGGTCCAAAAAGGAACAATGCCAGTTGCTCGGCTCTCAGCTGGCTTTCAGTCACTTCCCCCTTCTACCCACAAGCAAATTGGGCCCTTCTGGTGCTGATTCCTTGGTGTGTGGGTGTGTGTACCTTCTAGGATCCTCTGGGTCTCTCCAATGAGCTCTCCTGTGGTGCTGGGAGTTTCTCCTGCTGCTGCAATTCCCACAGATTTTTACAGCCAGAGGTTTTAAGGCTTTATTTCCCCATGCTGGAACCCTGGGTTGCACAGTCTGTCTCACTCTCCAGTTGTTCCACCCAGTTTATCTGCACACGAATGTGGGACCACCTGGTCCACCTGCCACTGCCTCACCAAGCTGGTCCTCCAATCACTGCCTTGCTGCCTGGCTGTGCTTCCTCTCCACTTTGGCTGCTTGTCTCCTCTCCTCCTACTGGTCTGAATGAATGTTTCTTCTTTAACTCCTTGGTTGTCAGACTTCCATACAGTTCCATTGTCTGGCAGTTCTGGTTGTTTTTTGTTTTTAAATTTGTTGTTGTCCTTCTTTTGTTTGTGCAAGGAGGCAAAGTATAAACGCAAGTATATTTTTAAGTCAAAGGTAGTAAACTAAATCTTTACTGATCACTAAGTATATGTGGCAAAGAATATAATAAAAAGTTTAAATTTATAAAAACAAACAAAAATGGAAGGCAATAAAATAGAAGAAACAATCCATAAATGCATGCAAAAATTAAAGAAATACATCTTTGTTTTTAAATAATCTGAATATCACTCATTTATTCTACAGATGATATCCATTGAGTAATTCAACAATTATTCACTGTATGTCTGACTTTATGTTAGGCACTGGGGATATAGCAATAAGCAAGATAGATAAAGTTCCTGGCCCTGAGGAACACATAATCTAGCAGTGGAGAAAGACATTAAAGAAAGAATTACAGAATTAATGAATCAAAACAGTGATAAGTAGTAAAGGAAAAAATAGAAGGTACTATAAGATTTCCTTCACTGAAGATTTAACTGAGTTTAAGGTGTCAGGGAAGGCTTTCTTGAGTAATGAAGGAAATTAGAATATGTCACCCCAGATACAACTTTGTGACAAAAGAATTATTTTGAGCTCAAGGCAATTACGAAGCAGCAAATGCAAGGAAAGCTCTCTGCTCTCTCTCTATTTGGCTAAAAGCAGGGCATAACTTTAGAAAGGTGTCCCTCCTCTCCTTTCTGCCAGGAAGAACAAACTTAATCACTGAAGACAACTTTAGACCCTTGTCAGAATCTACACAACAACCTTTACTAACTAGTCTTTAGCTACTATTATTTTCCCACATACAGCAGTCTTCCCTTATCTCCTGTTTCACTTCCATGGTTTCAGTTACCTGTGGTCAACCATAGCCCAAAAATATTAAATGGAAAATTCCAGGAATAAGCAATTCATAAGTTTTGAATTGCACACAATTCTGAGTGGCATAATGAAATCTCGAGCCATCCTGCTCTGTCCCACCTGGATGTGAATCATCGCTTGTCCAGCATCTCTGTGCTGCATAAGCTCTCCACCCATTAGTTGCTTAGTAGCTGTCTCAGTTATTAGATTGACTGCTGTGATATTGCTGTACTTGTGTTCAAGTCACCCTTACGTTACTGAAGAATAGCCCCAAAGAGGAGGAGTAGTGATGCTGGCAAACATGCAAAGTTCTTGCTTTAAGTGAAATGGTGAAAGTTCTCAGCTTAGGAAGGGAAGAAAAAAAATGTATACTAAGATTGCTAAGATTTATGGTAAGAATGAATCTTCTATCCATGAAATTATGAAGAAGGAAAAACAATTGTGTTAGTTTTGCTGTTGCATCTCAAACTGCAAAAGTTACAGCCACAGTACATAAGTGCTTAGTTATGATGGAAAGGCATTACATTTAACATGAACAGAAATCATGTTCCAGTTGACGGCACCCAAAAGGCAGCGAGCCTATATGAAGACCTTGGCAAGGACCTTCGGGAAACAAGTGACACCCAGCCATTTACTGCAGGCAAGGGGGGATCCTTACCCAGATTCAGGGATGGGTTTGGACTGAAAAGTACAAATATTACTGAAAGAGAGAGACCACATTCACTTAACTTTCATTCCAGTGTATTATAGTTGCTCTATTTCATTATTAGTTATTGTTGTTAGTCTCTTACTGTGCCTAACTCATAGATTAAACTTTATCATAGGTATGTATGTTTAGGAAAAACATAGTATACTTGTACAAAGGTTTGGAGCTATCAGCAAGTAACTCAGCAAGGTGCATTACTGGATTCAGGTGACCAGACTCAATTAGAAATAAGATGCTTTTTAAAATTAAAATGTAATATAATTTAAAATTAAATTTAATGCAATTTTTACTTCATGTGGGAATATAAATGAGCAAGAACATCAAACAGTATTCCAGATTCAAAAGGGGTCATGAAAAGAACTTGTCCTAGCAGACATTAAAATGTAGTAGTAACCAATTTGAGACCCTTAGTACCTAAGAATATCAATAATGAGATTAGTAAAAAGACCCACACTTTGCATCATATTCTCCAAAAGATTCCAGATGGATTAAAAGTTAAACACTTAAAAATCAAAAGAAATACTTTCCCACATAAGTGAATAGAGCAGCACAAGGGGAAATCACTTTTTGACTATTCATGGAATAGAAATTTAAAAAAAGATGAGAAGACTCATTACTCGGTTTTACCTTTGATGGAATGAATACCAATAAAGCTGAGATTTAAAAATTCAGAAGAATGGAGAAAATGTTTCCACACCAACACAGAAGTTCGCTCAGCAGTGCTCTCCAGGTCCTTCCGCGCTGTCGTGAAACACAAAAGCTCAATAACTAAAAAGTGTAAATGATTAAAAGAGTTCATACAAGAAGAAACATGATTTTAAATCGTGATTTTTAAAACATTCAGTCAGCCTTTTTGGTAAAATAACCGCATATTAAACTTCCTGGGAAGTTTCATTTTGTACCCCCTAAAAAAAGAATTAGAAAAACTTTTGAAAAGTGATAAAACCCAAAGCCAGGGGTGGAGAGATGGAGCAAAAAAGGAGAAGCACTCACGGACTTGGACAACACCATGGTGATTGTGAAGGCGGTGGGGAGGGTATAAAGGGGATAAATGGTAATGAAAAAAATACAATAAAAATAAATTAGAAAAAAAAACCCCTGCAAAACCTCAGGAAAGCAGGTATATATGTTCATGCGTTAATGATAGCAATGTAAATGGATCGGCTTTCTGAAGAGCCAAATGGTACTTTATTGAAAAATAATAATAAATATGCCTAACCCATGACCAAGTAATAGAATTTATCCTGAGGAAATAATGTTTAATAAAAAACAAAAGTATACATATACAATGTTTATTTTATGATAGTAAAACACTGGAAGAAAGCTAGTGTCCCAACAATACAGAAATATAGAGGCTGTGATATACTAAATGATATGCTCTAATGATACACCAAAAATGGCCAATGTAAGGATGCTATAGGAAAGAGAAAACATTTGGTTACCTCACATTACCTAAAAGGAAGAATATCAAATGGTGCATACGCACCCGTAGCAACTATAAAAGAGTCACAGACATGTATGGGCACGGGAGGCAAGAGCATAGATACAGGGAATGTTTTTAGTTGGGTTAAGATGAACAAGACTTTTAGTGAGTTATTCTGTAAAGTTATTACAATTGGGTTTTTAAAGATTTAATATTGCTATTATGAGAGTGGGATTTTCTTTGCCAGGCATAGGACTGGCTATAGAAACAAAGTTATGTGCTGCCTTCTTAACTGGACACATGGAAAGAAAATGGCATTTCCATTTAGTTATGTCAATAGTATTGAATCTATATTTTCATAAAAAGAAAAAAGGTCAGAGGTAAATAATGGTCAGAGTGAGGCACCCCATTCCCGGGGAATGTTCTGTAAGGGAGGAAAAATAATTTACCCTGTACCCTTCTGAGTTCTTGGCTGAGACCCCAAATAATAAGATTAATAATAGAAAACCAAAGAAAAGTTTATCAACATGTCTGCCTCATGTACACCTGGGGGAGGCCCAGGCAGAATAAATCTCTTGGAGATGACCTAGAATTCAGACCTATATACCATCTTAATAGCTAAAGGGACAGGGGGGTGCAAGTCTCTTAGGGGAGAGGCTTTTTTGGTGGGGGGGAGATGAATGGGTCTTAGAAGAGTGAGATGAGATACGTGATAATTTGACATTTGTGTGGGTGTTGTGTCAATTTATAGTCTTGTCTCCTGTGAAGAATCAATCTCTCTGGTGTATAAACCCCTGGGAAGGGGGTCTATGACAAGTGAGCTCTTTTTGGAGGATCTGTCTTTAGTCAGATAAGGGGAGTTCAGAGGAAGCTTCTTACTGCATTTGCTGCTTTATAAGTTCCTACAGCTCAGAATAATCAACATACCAAAGCAGCATATTTTGGGGATGGCATGTCTTCAATTCCCGCAGTTATATTTTGAGGTGACATATTCTACTAACATTCAGCTCCAACTGAGAGTGTTAGCAAAAAAGAATTTTCTTAGTGAGCAGAAAGAAACGAGTAGGTCCTAGCCACTTGCCAGAAAGTAATTTGAGAAGTGGGAAGAATTCTACAGTGGGTAGAATTGTGTCCTCACAAATGTTATGTTGAAGTCCTAACCCCTATACCTGTGCATACAAATTCTGGAAACAGAGTCTTTGCAGATGTAGTTCAGCTAAAATGAACTGCTGGGTTAGGGCAAACCCTAATCTGGTGATGGGTGTCCTTAAAGGAAGATGCAAATCCAGACACAGGCAGACACCAGGAAAGTGCACTGTGCCAGTGGGAGCAGAGACCGGAGGGACGCAGCTACAAGCCGGGGAATGCCCAGGACTGGGGGCTAGCGCCAGAAGCTAGGGGAGCGTCAGGGGAAGGTTTCTCCCTCAGGGACCCCAGTGGGAACCCACCCTGCTGACCTGTTGATTTCAGACTTGGGGCTTCTAGAACTGGGAGAGAGTCAATTTCTGCTGTTTTAAGGTGCCCAGAGTGTGGTGCTTTGTCATAGCAGCCCCAGGAAACTATACAGGGACTAAATGTGAATAACCTGGCAGAAATGCTAATTAAAACAAAAAACTGACTACGGCCTCTAGGACAGTGGCAAAATTCACGATGCGTGGTTTTAGAAAAGCACCTTGCGTGGGGTCCCCACCCCTGCGTAGTCTAGGTAGGGTTGGTAAAACTATGGCCTGCAGACCAAATCCAGCCTACTGCCTGCACGCTAAGAATCACATTTTTAAATGGTTTGGGGAAGAAATAAAAAAAAGAAAGAATAACATTTTGTGGCATGTGAAAATTAAACGAAATTCAAGTTTCTGTACCCTTAATAGAGTTTTATTAAAACACATTCGTACTTATTTGTTTAAGTGTATTCTATGGCTATGTAAGAGTGAATATAAATAAAAACATTAAAAAATTAATTTGCCCAGGGATAAAAAGGGAGGAAATCTTCCCTCCACTCTTCATTTTCACTTTAAAAAACTTGCCGTTGTTTGTTTTCTCTCTGCCTCTTTGAGATGTATAGAAACGGTTTTGAAAGCTAAAAAAGCCTCTTGCCGGTTTCACAAGCCAGGGATGTTTTCCCAAGGATCAGGGAACCATCTCCTTGAAATGAAATCATCAAGGAAGATGGCGCCCTGCCCCCAGGTCGCCTCGGAGGGCAGGAGCCGATCTGCCACCAGCATTGGGCTCCAGGTTGCAGCCACGCGCCTGTCGGACAGATGCGCGAAACTTGTTCTGAATAAAACACTTCGCTAACACAGTGGACACTGCGATTACCAGGTGAAGTTAGCGTGAACTAGTGTGACAGATGGTGCTGTCAGGTCCGCTTATTGAGGACTAGTTATCATTTGTCTGAGAAAATGTGTGTAAAGGATTGTATCTGCCTGGCTGTAGAAAAAGGTGAGGCTTCCTTCTGTCTTTGCAATCTCTCTAGTGGATTGCCTGTGATGCGTATCACACTTGGGTTTGGTTTAGCGCTTAATCAATAATAAAACTATTTTCTTTCTCTTCTACTTTGTAGAGAGGTTTCTGGGTTGCAGAAGATTGGTTTTTTAATTATATTTCCGCAGCAGTTGTTTCTGGTCTATGATGGCAGAATTGAGTGGTTGTAACAAAGACTATATAAGTGGTCTAAAATATGTTTTATCCGGCTCTTTATAGAAAGAGGTTGCTGCTGACTCCTGGTCTACGTGTGTGCGCGGGATACCAGGAAGAGCTAAGTTCCTGTGGTAGGGGCCTGGGAACGTGGGGAAGGTATAGAGGGGGAGGTGGACCTTCAGGTGCAAACCCAAATGTGTACAGGGGCTAGAAGTTAAAGTAAATGAGTGAAGTGGGCCAAATGGAAATTTGAGTGAATAGAAGCCAGGAGTCAGCTTGTCCTGGCTCCACTTGATTGCTGATATGTGAGTAAGTAAACCAATCCCATGTAAGCAAACCATCCAGTTTTTTCCCAAGAGGAGCTGAAAATCTGAAGTTTAGTATAAAAACTCACACTCTTAAAATATGAGCATCTAATTCAAATTTGAAAAGCAGGTCTCAGGGCAAGCTTCAGTTCGGTGATTGCCAAGTTCAACTTCTGATCTAGACAGTAGAAGGGGACCTCTCCCTGTTAACACTGAGTGAGAAAATGGTAAGTGTAGGAAATGGCTGATAAATTCCTAGGAATAACTTATGTTTGACCTGGGAGTTGATTCCTACACTGAGATGTAATTGGTAAGCCTTCAGTGAATGTATGAATGATGATTTGAAGGAAACAAAAGGGATGGCATCTCTGGCACAAAAGCAGGGTGGGAACTGGAGCCAAGAAGCGGATTTCAACGTGGACTTTCTCTGGAAAAAATGTAGTCTGAAAAGAGATATATTAGAATGGGCTCTGAATTTTCCTGCCATACATTGGATAGGAACTTGGGATATTTTATGGATATTAGTGGAGAATAATTCAAACAGGATAGTGAACTTGGGGACTTAGACTAATGACTAGCATACAATAAGCTCTCAATAAATTTTGGCTCTTGTAATTAGCTATTTTTTCTGGAATACATCCAGAAGCAGATCATTTGGCCAGGATGCAACAGCTGCCAAGAAAGAAACAAAGGAAGTGCTACCACTTTTCAGCTCAAAAGGAAGAGTTTGGGTACATGTGGTGATTTTAAAACATGTCTGTAAATTCTTAAATACTCCTCCTACGAAGAAGTGAAGTCTAATTCTCCTCTCCTTGAACATGGGCTGGCCTTAGTGACTTGTCTCTAACGAATGAAATGCCGGAGAAGTGACACTGATAACTTCTAAGAGCTATGGCATAAAAACTGATACAGCTCCTCTCTCTCTCTCTCTCTCTCTCTCTCTCTCTCTGTCTCTTTCTCTCTCTCTTTCCCCCACCTCCCCTTCCACCCACCCCGCATGCCTTAGGAACTGAGCTGCCATGTCAGAAATCCAGCAGCCTATGTTCCAGTCCCTGCTCCCCCACCACTGTGTGTGAGTTGTCCCAGTCAAGAATTTTTTAAAAGTTAGGCTCTGGCTGGTGTGGCTCAGTGGACTGAGTGCTGGCTCAAATCCAAAGGGTCGCTGGATCGATTCCCCATCAGGGCACATGCCTGGGTTGTGGCCAGTAGGGGGTGTGTGAGAGGCAATCACACATTGATGTTTCAAGAAGAAAAAAGAAAAGAATTTTTAAAAGTTAGGCACATTGCCTGATATAAAAAGTGAGTAATTTATACTGAAATTTCTTTATGTTCATGCCATTCTTTCACTGACAGGTTATAGGATTTAGGGAAGAAATTGATATGTAGGATGGAGATTTTATTTATTTTAATTTGGGCATATGACTAACCTAATGGAAACAGAAAAAATGTACCAAACCTCTTCCACAGATCAAAGACTTCTAGAACATAAGGGCTTTGCTGTATGTAGAATAACTCACATGACTGTGCCTTCTGACTATAGATATAACATTCAAATACTCTGAATCCGAGACTGCGAGGAGGAAGGACACTGCTGACTTCTTCAGGAGGTGTTCCTGCTGGGCTGTGAAAGACACTCGTTCCCAATTGCTGATGCTTTAAAATGTCAAACCCAGTTATGTCACAGGCTGGCTTCTCCAGGGATCAGACTCTGGCCTGCAGTATACTGCGCAGGGTGTTTATTAGGCAGTGTCCTTGAGCAGCTGAGTCAACAAGTCCTTCCTTAAAGGGGACACTGTGTGGTGTGTCACTGTGACCACCAGAGGTTGCTGAATACTTCAAAAGAGACTAAAATTGTGGCTGAGTATGGACCATCCACTTTGTTTCAAAGTCTGACTTTGGAGTGCAAACCTCAAGATTCCAACCAGGGCGATGAGTTTCAAGTGAACCTGACTGAGCCGTGACAAAGGGACCACCCTTTTCTCATGGCTCAGTCAAGAAGCGATGATTTTATGAACACTTGAATTCTGAAATTTCTGGTTATGTGGCCAAATTCTGGGCAACGTTTTTGTCAACTCAAGTCTCTGAATATAGTTTAGTTTCTGATATTTGGATTTGACCACATCTTTCACTGCTCATGGGCTTGGAAAATTTTTTGAAGTAAAATTAGTAAATACACAGGATTTAATAAAAACATATGTGGATGTCGCATTGTTAAAAGCCACTTTTCTTGTGCCCTGTGTCTTATTTAGTTATAGGAATCTTGTAATCCCAAGTGACCACCACATTATATTTCAAGTTACTACTTTGAAGAATACGGTTTAAGCCAGTTGACTTCACAGGAACATGCTTGTGCAGAGAAAAGAAAGTTAGCAGAGCAGGCCTGAGACGGTTAGAAAGCCTGCACGTTTGCTCCCTGGCTTGTGTCTCAGCTTAGATTTGGGAAGGGCTCCCCAGTTCCCTGACTGATAAGAAGAATGGCTTACAGAATGTCTAAACGGTACCAGCATCATGGTTTGTGGAGAATACCTGCTTCCCTCGGGGAACCTGGAATTTTGGTACGCACTTGGCAGAGGCTGCCTGCCTGAGTGGCCCCAAATAAACACCATGGGCGCCGAGTCACCAGTGAGTTTCCCTAGTGCACAGCATTTCATGCGCATTGTCACGCAATTCGCTGTTTGAGGGGTACAGCACATCCTGTGTGATCCCACTGGGAGGAGACCCTTGTGCCTGGAAGCTAATGCCTGATTTCCTCCAGACTTCTTCCCATGCACCCTTCCCTCTCCTGGCTTTGCTCCTTTGCCTTTCACTGTAATAAATCACAGCTGTCAGTTAACTGCATGCCAAGTCCTGCAAGTCCTCCTAGAGAATTACTGAACTCAGGCTGGGGGAACCCAAAATAATGTTATTATTGTACATATAATTAAATTCTATTTCTCTGTGACAGTCTACATGTGTAAATTATAGCTCTCAGTTATACTTCTTCCTTAATAAAAGCCAGAAATAGTCATATTTACTCATAACATTAAGTGAATGAAGGCTCTGTGGTTAATATAGAGGACAAAGGATAAATTTTAAGGGTCAACTATGGAAAGGCTATCTCCACTATTGGCCATTTCCATAGAGCTGATACAATTTGGGACCAAAAGTCTGTAACCAAGATCACCATCATGTTTTCTAAGGAGCCTCAGAAAGAAGCCTCACCTCACCACTCCTCATCACCCCTCCCTGCCCTCCACCCCAAGCAAAAGATGGATTGCAGCTCAGGCAGTACTAAGTGGGGAAATTACAACATTATAACATTAGGTACTTTATCTAAAAAAAGAGAAAGGTCTCAAGTCAGTAGTATTAAACATCTAAAGAAACTAGAAAAAGAAGAGCAAGTTAAGCCCAAAACAAGCAAGAGAAAGGGAATAGTAAAGATAAGAGCAGAAATCAGTGCAATCAAAATTAAAAAAGAATAGAGAAAAAAATCAGTGAATATGAAAGCAGTTCTTTGATAATATCAATAAATTGATAGACCTATAGCAGACTAATAAAATATAACAACATAATTGAAACTTGAGTGAGGCACTATATAATGTTCTTTATATATTTATCTTTTTCTTACATAATCTTGAAAGCAACATTTCCTGGTAGGTAATAGTAGACCTATTTTTTAAAGATGAGAAAACTAAGATTTATAGATTTTGGTTAATTTGCCCAAGGTCACATAGCTGGTAAAATCTTGAACCAAAGTCTGTCTGACCTAGACCTTAACCATCATATTACTCTAACTCCTAAGGCCCCTGAAGAGGACACAGGGGTGTCCGTCCAGATCCCCATTTTAGGAGTAACTAACTTTTTTCCCAGCTTCTAGGAGTATTGCTGCTGACAGGTCACGTCTGCATCCTTCACTGGAAATTGATCTGAGCCTGCAGAGAACTGCCTCCCCCAAAGGATTCAAAGGAAAAGATCTCTTTTTTCAATTTGGGACAACTGCAAAAGCCATCTTAGTTCCAGAGCTCCTGCTAGGATGTTTGAGGCTTCAGTAGCAACTGCATTGCAAGTCAGTTTCTCCCTGTGCCCAGACTCACCTTCCTTAATTCTTTTCAGATAAATCTCCCTAAGGTGTTCCTTAATAAACCTCTGCACTCAACTCTTTGTCTCAGAGTTTGCTTCCAGAGGAATCAAATAAGACACATCCTTTACATATTAATGCATGCTTTTCTTTTAAAAAATTGTTTTATTATTGTTCGAGTATAGTGTCTCCATTTTTACCTCACCACACCCTCCCACCCCACCCATCCCCACCTCCCACTCTCAAACCTAACCCTTTTGGCTTTGTCCATGTGTCCTTTATATGTGTTCCTTAATGGCCTTTCCCCTATTTCCCCCCATTATCCCCTCCCGCTCCCCTCTGGTTACTGTCAGTTTGTTCTTTATTTCAATGTCTCTGGTTATATTTTGCTTGCTTGTTTTTTTTTGTTGTTGTTGTTGATTAGGTTTCACTTATAGGTGAGATCATACAGTATTTGTCTTTCACTGCTTGGCTTATTTCACTTAGCATAATGCTTTCCAGCTCCATCCATGCTGTCACGAAGGGTACAAGCTCCTTCTTTTTTTTGCTGCATAGTATTCCATTGTGTAAATGTACCTTAGTTTTTTGATCCACTCATTTGCTGATGGGCACTTAGGTTGCTTCCAGTACATGGATATTGTAAATTGTGCTGCTATGAACATTGGGGTGTATAGGTTCTTCTGAATTGGTATTTCAGGATTCTTAGGGTATAATCACAATGGTGGTATTGCTGGGTCAAAAGGCAGTTCCATTTTTAGTTTTTTGAGAAAATTCCATACTGTTTTCCACAGTGGCTGCACCAGTCTGCATTCCCACCAGCAGTGCACTAGGGTTCCCTTTTCTCCACAACCTCTCCCCCACTTGTTGTTTGTTGATTTGTTTATAGTGGCCATTCTGACTGGTGTGAAATGGAATCTCATTGTGGTTTTAATTTGCATGTCTCTGATGGCTAGTGATGCTGAGCATCCTTTCATATGTCCCTGGGCCCTCTGTATGTCCTCCTTGGAGAAGTGTCTGTTTAAGTCCTTTGCCCATTTTTTAATTGGGGTTTTTGTCTTCCTGGAGTGAAGTCATGTGAGTTCTTTATATATTTTGGAGATCAAACCCTTATCTGAGGTATCATTGGCAAATATATTTTCCCATACAGTTGGTTCCCTTTTCATTTTACTGCTGTTTTCTTTAGCCATGCAGAAGCTTTTTATTTTGGCGAAATCTCATTTTTTTATTTTTTCCTTTATGTCCCTGGCTCTCGGGGACATATTGGTGAAGATATTGCTGCATGGAATAGCTGAGATTTTCTTGTCTATGTTCTCCCCTAGGACTTTTATGGTATGCTTTTCTAAGTAAAATTAAATATCAAACAATTATAATAAATTAATACATTTATACTTGATGGGAAATGAAATAATAGTGTCAACTACTTTCAACTTGTCTAGAAAAAAATGTTCTTTGCACTACTCTTGCAGCTTTTCTGTAAGGTAAAAATTATTTCAAAGTAAAAATTATCTTTACAGACACTGTCAGACAAACAGAATGACAGGTTTCACTATGCAGTTCTTGCACAGAGAACTGTGCAGCCTAAGCATCTAGTTAGGAAGAAGAAAACTGAATGAGGAAGAAAGGAGAGGGTTTCAAAAACAAAGAAATTGTTGATAAATCTAAATAAATACTGACCAGTTTTTAAAAGACTTAAACTTTTGAAAATCATCAATAGCAAAGGATAGCAAAATAAGAATAATTTTTCCCCTCAGTTCTGTACATTGTTTGAGAAGTATTGACTAGCCTCAGACTTTGTTAATTCTAGGATCTGCAAAAGAATAGATATAGAGTTTGTAAATTCAAACCAAATAGAGTGTTAAAGAAGGAACAAAGAAAAACTATCAATCTAATATAAGGCAAGAAAGGAAGAAAACTAAGCAAGTAAAAACAGTTCATTTCAAGCCTCATAAAATAAGTGGTGGGAATAAATTAATATATTTGTCATTAACTATCTTTCCAACTTGCCATTGTCGGTGTTTCTGAGATATTAACCTTTATGGTTACAAAACGGTTGCAGCATTTCTCATCATCCCATTCCACTTCATAACATCCTAAAAACAGGAGAGAGAAAGGATTTCTCCTTAAGTGTCTCTATTTATGGAAGAAGGCAGTTTTTTCTAGGAACAGATGGCAGAATTTCCTTTGTATTTCTTTGCCTGGAACAGGGCCAACCCTGAACCAATCCACCTAAAGGTGAGTGAGATGACTAAAACTGGCTCAGCCCAATTATTAGTTAAGTGTGGGTTCAAAAGGGTATCTATCTACTTTACCTGAGTACTTCACTACTCAGTATCTAAACAAAATTGAAGTTCTAACAAGGAAGGAGAGACTGCCTTTGAGTAAATAACCAACTTACTTGAAGTGTCTGTCACATTTAGCAAGGACTAACTAAATTAAAGTGGTCATAGCAATATAAATACAAGACAAAATGGACTTTAAGATAATGAGAATGAATAAAGGAGAATTGATACTCACTAATGACAAAAGGAGCAAGTCACTTGGATATATAAAAATTATGAACTTTAATGCAGCCTTCTATTAAACAAAAGCAAAAGGAGATAGGGAAAAAGTGGTGCAATTACAGTAGTCCCCCCTTTGTTCACAGTTTCACTTTCCACGGTAAAGTTCAGTTACCCTGTGATCAACCAGTTTGAAAACATTAAATTTCTGGGGGTCCGGCCAAGATGGAGGCGTAGGTAGAAACCCTTTGCTTCCTCACACACCCAAAGGGAGGATAACAATCAGTCTAAAATCAAAAACAACTAGAAGTGCCAGGAAATCAAACTGCATGGAACTCTGACAACCACGGAATTAAAGAAACAGTCAAACAGAACAATCAGATGGGTGAGGTGGCGGATTGTGGGGGCGGGGCTGCCTTACAGGGAAACTGAGACTCAGAGGTGACCATGGACTATGGCAGTTGCCGCAGTAGGAGAAACTCCCAGTCTCACATGAGAGTCCATTGAAAAGTGGGCTAGAGGCGAGCAGGGAAGCTGCATTGTTCCCTCTCCAGCCCCTCCCCTACAAGTAGCTCCACATGAAGCAAGGAGGGTTGCCCTGCCCCATGAATACCTAAGGTCCCGCCCCCTTACAACTTAACAGGGGCCCAGAACAAAGAAATAGGGCCAAAATGAAAGAACAGAGCAAAACTTCAGAAAGAGAGCTGAACAGTGAGGAGATAGACAACCTATCTGATGGAGAATTTAAAGCCCTGGTAATCAAAATGCTCACGGATCTGATTGAACTTGGTTGAAAAATGAAAGAACAAATGAAAGATACCCAAAATGAAATAAAGCAAAATATTCAGGGAACCATCAGTGACAGAAAGGAAACTAGAACTCAAATCAATGATTTGGAATAAAAGGAAGAAATAAATATCCAACTGGAACAGAATGAAGACACAAGAATTCAAAAAAGTGAAGAGAGACTTTGAACTTCTTTGACAACTTGAAATGTTCCAGTATCTGAATTATAGGGGTGCCAGAAGAAGAAGAACAAGAGCAAGAAAACTTATTTGAACAAATAATGAAGGAAAACTTCCCCAGTCTGGTGAAAGAAATAGACTTCCAGAAAGTCCAGGAAGCCCAGGGAGTCCCAAAGAAGTTGGACCCAAAGAGGAACACACCAAGCACATCATCATGAAGTTACCCAAGATGAAAGACAAAGAGACAATCTTAAAAGCAGGAAGAGGAAAGGAAAGAGTTACCTACAAAGGAGTGCCCATATCAGCTGGCTACCAGCTGATTTCTCAAAAGAAACTTTGCAGGCAAGAAACGGATGGAAAGAACTATTTGAAGTCATGAAAGGCAAGGACCTACATCCAAGATTACTCTATCCAACAGAGCTTTCATTTAGAATGGAAGGGCAGATAAAGTTCTTCTCAGATAAGGTCAAGTTAAAGGAGTTCATCATCACCAAGCCATTATTATATGAAATGTTAAAGGGACTTATCTAAGAAAAAGATCAAAAATATGAACAGTAAAATGACAACAAACTCACAACTATTAACAAATGAACCTAAAAAAATAAAAGAAAGAAAAACAATGAAAACAAAAACTAAGCAAACAGAACAGGAACAGAATCAGAGGAATGGACATCACATGGAGGGTTTTCAGTGGGGAGGGGGAAGGAAGGAATAGGGGGGAAGTACAAGGAATAGGAAGCATAATTAGTCGGCATTAAATAGACAGGGAGAGGTCAAAAATGGTACAGGAAACAGAGAACTCAAAGAACTTATATGTACAACCCATGGACATGAAGTAAGGGGGGGAATGTTGGAGGGTTGGGGGATACAAGGTGGAGGGGAGATAAAGGGGAAAAATTGGGAAAACTATAATAGCATAATCAATAAAATATACATTAAAAATATTAAATTTCCCCAACCATCAACATTATCTGCTCCTGACATTCAACCATCAACATCGTCTGGCTCAGTGATCCAGAATCACCAGAAGCAGATGATCTTCCTTCTGAAGTATCGTCAGAAGGTCAACGGTAGCCTAATGCTACATCAAAATGCTTGTCACTCACCTCACTTCATTTCATCATGTAGGCAGTTTATCATCTCACATCATCACAAGAATAGTGCGTGTAGTGCAATAATATATTTTGAGAGAGACTACATTCACATGACTTTCATTACAGTGTATTATTATAATTGTTCTATTTTATTATTAGCTATTGTTGTTAATCTCTTAATATGCCTAATTTATAAATTAAACTTTATCATAGGTATGTACGTATAAGAAAAACATAGTATATGAGTATATATAGGGTTCTTTACTATCTGCAAGTTTTAGGCATCCACGGGCGGGGCGGGGCTTGCAATGTATCCCCTGAAGATAAGGTGCAGGGACTACTTTACCAAGAGAAAATGAACAAATCATGCACCACATATGGGACCATATACCCTCACTGCCACAGCTTTGTTATTCGGGTCACAGAAGTGTGATACAGTTTACTTGGCCTGGGGGTAGAACTGGACTCAAATGCAGGAGCCAGAAACTATAGGTAGGAGAGATGAGACTAAGCCAAAGCCAATCAGGGACACTTCTGTCAGGTGTCAACAGCTCCAGCAGCTGAAAAATGGGTTTTAACCCTGAAGAAGAGATCTGAACATGTAATAGGGTACACCCAAGGGGGGGACCCAAATAGGGATTTGTAATAGGGTCCAGAACTCAAGGTGTCCAGGAAATATTAGAAATATATATATAGGATGTCCTCACCCCCACCAGTTTGAGCTGGGGGAAGGGACACGTGGAGCAGGGCCATTGAGAGCTGTTTTGTACAGCAACAGCTTTGCAGCTAACCTCTGGCACAGTCATTTAACATATCTACAACCTTTAACTGGTTACATAGATATGTTAAATAGCTGTGGCCGTGCTTTGAGCCAGGGGGATGGGAGTGACTTCAACCCAGGATGTAACTGGGAAGCAACTCCCCCTGGTTACAGGCCTGCATGAGACCTTGGAGATGATTGGCTCCTTGCCATGGGGCCACATCTGCCCAGACTTACTATGGCAGCCCAGTAAAGCTGGAAGAATATGGGAATGCTGGCAGGTGTAACTGATTGGGGGGGTTGGAAATGGGGCTGCAGAGGAAGACTGGTGCTGGGATTTAAACCCAGGCGTGGCAGCCATACCAGTGAGGATCACGTGGCTTTGGCAGAGGTTGGGACCACATGGCTTGGGTGAGAGTTAGGACCACACAGCTTTGGGGTGCTCCCTTTTGCCACGTGGCTTAGGCAGCAGGAGAGACTTTGCCTGGAAGAAAAGGGGAGAAAGGACTGTTGCTGGTGGGCCACGAGAAAGTGCCACATGGCTCTGGACTAACTGGAGATCGTGGCGGCGACACAGCAGATGGTGCTGGAACAGAGGGGCTGCCTGAACCACGGACTTCTACTTCTTTTCCTGAGATATGGTGCCCCAGACTGGGCAAAGGGGAGAAGGAAGAACTGCGTGTTTGTGGGTATTCTAAAGGACTTCAGCATTTTAATGAAGATATTAAGTCATTAGTCTAAGTCTGTATAACTTTTAAATAAATAATTCCTTTCCTTTTCACCAGTCTCTGGCTTTGAGAAACATCTTTCCTCTGGCAGCAGGCAAAGCGAACCTAGTAGGTGGAGGTGAACCCTGGGAGAAAAAGGGGGGTCCTTTTGGTAATAGTGTATCGTTCACTCCCTCCGCCCCAGATCTGTTCTGTAACAAGCAGAGCGTCGCTATGTAAGTAGAGCACACTGCTGAGCTCTAGAGCAAGGTCATCTGGGTTTGTTTCTTAGCCTGATCATTCACTAGTTGTGTGACCTTGGGGTAAGATACTTGATTTTTTTGTGTCTAAATTCCTCATAGTAAAATGGAGTTAATATTAATTTTCTTATAAATGTGTTATAACTATCAATTATTACACTTTAAATTTTGTTTACTACATTTATGCTTGTTTTATGATTTCCAAGGATATTTATTTCTTCCAGGATAGATGTCTCAAAAGTCACAAATGGATTAATGAATGTTTGGCTTGGTGACTAACTGGCTGTAGAAATGAAGGGAACCAATTCCTTTTAAAGTCTACTTAACTAGGAGAATATTAGTACAATAGTTGGTGGGTGGGTTTGGGGGTGGGGGTTGTACCGACTGCTTTATCTGTACCTCTGTTGGGAGAAGGGTAGAGTTTTGTGCCGGAGCTGGCTCATCTTGGTTCACCAGAGCTGAATGCTAAATTTTCAGAAATTTTGTGAGCCAGTTATTAACTATCATTATTTAGAATTACATTGTATAAATGTGTAATAAAATAGATTCTCTTTTTAAAAATAATGAATACTGAAAATTCATCACTTCCTAATTACTTACTACACTTCACCATGATCTGTACTCTTGAGTTGTTGATGCCTATTGTATCTGTAAGGTAAAAGTGTTAAGTAAGGGGGTGCTACTGGTTATCTCTTCCCAACTCTGCATCCAGTGCTTTTACATGGGGAACTTACAATCAGCCGTGGCAGGGATATTTACCCATGGGCCTGGCAAACACTGTATATCAGGGCCTTTCGATTTATTGCTTTGCGGATTGTCTGAACGTAGGAGATTCAATTTAAAAGCGTGTCGTGTCTGCAGCCATTACTTGTAAAGAGCACAAACAATTGAGAAAATATTCTTGCAGTGTTTGAAAACGTATCCAATTCAGCAAGGCAGGATGGAGGTCATGTCACTGACAAATAAGAGAAGTTCTGACATATGTCTTCATTGTCTCATTTTCATCTCACTTGTTAAGGTAAACAGAAGTATCAATTAACTTTTTTTATCAGAGCTGCACTCATTAATTGCAGCCATAGGTTGGCTACAGATATGTGTTGGGCAAAAATCTTTGAAACATTATGTGAGAATCCACGGGCTATTTGAAACTTACAATAAAGAATACTGTATATTTTATTATTATTTGTAAATTATGTGTTATATACCCTTTATATTCATAAAATTTATAATGAACAAAGACATATGCAAACTTTCCCCCGGCAAGCTGGTTGTTCAGTGTTTAACAGCACATCACCAGTGATCGTGATGACTGGCGTAAAAATAAAATACTGTGTTTTTCTCTTAATATGACCTAGATCGTACTCTTTCTGAGAGTTAGTGCTTGTCTTGAGACATATGCCTCTCTGTCTGACTCGGTGGTTACCTACTAGGTGACCAGGAAGGATCTTTTCTCTGCTTTACTCTTCGTCTCACACAAATTTGGAAAGATCCAGTCTATTCTGGACTCTTCTGCAGAAGCCTCCCTCCACTTCCCACTTGATAGCAATATTAGTGAACCTAAATGACTCCTATTTGGGAAAATGGACATTAGGAATTACTGTCCTGGAAGAGTGAGATGTATTGGAGACTTTCTCTGTGCAGGCTTGAAGAAGATGAATTTCCTGAAAGGGACATGGGTACAGAGCACAAAGCCAGGAACTGGGTGTGTTCATCAGGCGACTCTCCGAGAACTGAACTTGCAGTGGTAACAGAGAGCTTGCCCTCTTCTTCTGACGTCACATCCTGTTTTGTGGGACTAGGCCAGGAATTGCAGGGGCAAAGTGAGGCAGAGAAGTGGACATGAGGGGCTCACAACTCGCTGGTCCAGAACAGATGGGAAAGCCATCCTTTCCCCGATATACACTGCAATGTTTGGAGAAATGGGGAGAGTTTGTAGAAGTCTGCAGAGTAGTTGAAAGGAGCCTGCTGCTAGAAGTTTGCATTGACAGTTGTAGAGAAGCTGAAAGAGGAAATTTAGATGAAGCAGAGAAGGGAAGTTCAGCTCAACAATGCAGATGTGGCTTTTTATATTAATATCAGCTGTGGCTATGAGGTGAAAGGAGAACCTAGAACAGCCCTGTGGACATGGCCACTCCTATGTTGGAGGGCGACCATCCACAGGTCCAGAGGACAGTTGTTTCTTTGGAAGGAAATAAGGTTCAGGAGGTAGACACCTGCTGGAGAGAGAGAGTTGAGAGGATAAGCACACTGTGGGAGGGCAACGGGTACCAGTTCAACAGTGAGTCAGGTCAAAACAACTTAGGAGAGAAGACAAAGTATTGTACTTCAGGGCTGATGACAGTCAACAATTTACTTCTTGTAGAACTTTCTTTCCTTGGCTTTCAACGCCTGCCATCCTGGACCCTGATGGCTTTTTCTCGGTCTGCCCAGGGATGATGAGCAGACTGCAGTGGCAAGGCACAGTGCTGCTAATTAAATGAATCCTTCAAAGAAAAAAAAAAAAAAAAAAAAACAACAGAAATGGCCAGCTAAACCTTCTATAAAGAAAGGGTTTCAGTTTCACTCTGACTTTATTTCTTGTAAAATGATGATATGAGGAAAAAGAAAAGCTGTTTGTCTGGGGTGGGGTGGAGGGATGGGAAGAAAAGGCAGACAACTGTAACTGAATAACAATAAACATTTTTTTTTAAAATACAAAAAAAAAGAAAAGAAAAACTGTTCAGTTGTGGACCCCAAAACTTTGGGGAGAAGGAGATGCTGATTTTGTGATTGGGTTGGGATGCTTTTTGGGGACAAAGTCACCACTGTGTGGCTGACAGCTATCACTGGCCCTTTGGGCCCCCTCCCCACTTCCTCCACTGGAAACCAGGGAGGTTTGGACTGGATGATGAGCGCCACCTGCAGGTAGAAAACTGGAGAAAATGCCGGAATCCTATTCAGCATAATTATGGATCAGGAACAAAAGCCTGGTGAACTCTGGCCCATCTCTGGTTCTCTTCACCTTCACAATTCAGTTTCATTGTGATCAAGGGACACTATGTCAGGCCCAGCTCTGCAGGGAAATGCAGCTCTAATTTTGGAAGAGTCTAAGAGATGTCACTACCTCCTTCACAGAGGAAACAATCCATCAGGGGAGGACTCCCACACCTTCCATCAACAGTCATTCTGAATGACTTACTTCTGTACTCCATCTCCACCTTGTTCCTGGTGCAGTGGGACAGTGTCCCCTTCCTAAGGTTACTGCCTCCAGGATCCCATCCCACCTTCCCTTCACTTCTTTCTAACAATATTTAAACATGCCTAAGACTCTGCCATTTTAAAATTAATTTAAAAGCCAGAGAACAAATACAACAACAGCCTGATCCTATAGCCCTCTAAGCTGCTGCCTAACTCCTTTCCCTGCTTTAGTTACACTTCTGGAAGAGCTGACTCTCTTGTTGCCTCCACTTCCTTCCCTTGCTTCTAGTCCTCCCTGCACTGCCATCTCCATCTCCTGCCCCCTCACTAGGAAACAGTGCTTGCAAGGTCCCCAGCAGTCCAAGAGACACTTCTTGTCTCACCTGATGCATTGGTGGTGTTTGAATGATGATCTCTCCTCACTGGAAACGCTCTTTTATTGAGTCAATAATAACACATTCCTAGCCTCTCTTCCACCTTTCTGGCCTCCCCTTGGAGCTGCCATCTGAATGATGTCACTAATATCTAGCCCAGTGATTTGCAACATTTTTCATTCATTCCTGCCAGACAGCTACTGCTGTGTTGGCTGTTATCTTTTTTTTTTTTTTTAATTTGACAATCTAAGGGAAAAGAGGTCCGTGTCCGTGACTAAATAGTCAGGTGTTGCATGTTTTAAGCATTCTCGAGGCACACTGGGTGAAAGTCGCTGATCTAGCCAGTTGCTCAGGCCATCTGTGGATAACCATGAAGTCACCCGTGAGCATCTTCTCTTACTCCCCACATCCTTCAGCCAGTCCTGAGCTCTGCCCTCAGGATTAATTTAGAACCCTGCCTTCTTTCAGAGGGTCCTCCTCTGCCAGCACCTTGGTCTCAGCCACTTCCATCTCTCAGCTGGGACAACACAGTAGCCCACTTGGTGGCCTCCCTACTCTACTGTAGCTACAACACAGCAGACAGAGTGATTCTTTACAAGTAAGTCACACTATGAAACGCTCCTCTTCTCAACTCTCCAAGGTTACCTTGCCCATCACCCTTAAACCTCAGGTTACATGTCACCTCCCCATAAACCCTCCCTGAGCCCCTCCCAGTTTGTTCCCTGAACACCTGTCTCTTCCTTCCAAGGGCATTTATCCACTGGGTCATACATGCTCTGAGTCCCGCAGCTTCCTGAGCTCAGAGAGGGCGGGACCTGGGTGGGTCTATTGAATCCACCCTGAGTGCGTGGTGCCATGTAAATATTCCACTTTTAAATATGACTCTGGCTAGGTGGCTCAGTTGGTTGGAACGTTGTCCTGCACACCAAAAGGTTGCAGGTTTGATCCCCAGTCAGGGCACATACCTGGGACGTGGGTTCAATCCCCCAACCGGCACCTACCAGAGGGAACGAATGGTGTTTCTCTCTCTCATCCACGTTTCTCTCCCTCAAATCAATGAAAATATCCTCAAGTGAGGATAACGCCCCCCCCCCCGCAAAACAACTGTTAATGAACCGTTCTCCTCTCCCGACCCCATTTCTAGACATATAATTTAATTAACAGATCATGGAACAAACTGCAAAAAAGGAAAGAAGATAAAATCCCGACAATTAATTGATTGAAAGAAGTTCCCAAACGGGCCCCAAACATTCTAGAGAATCACAGTTTGATGAGACATTTTACTTCGTTGTAAAAAGGATGCGTGCGGCAAAAATAACTTTGTTCGCATGAAGTTTTGGGACCCGAAGCTACTGATTTCACCTGTGGCTTGTGTGAGTGGCAAATAAGACCTGAACTTAGGTACCCGTGTCCGCCCAGATGCCTTTGCCCCGGGCCCCGGATAGAAGTGGGGAATGGTGACTAACGAAATCGGGGCCGCTGTTTACACGGGCAGAACTTAGTTAGGGGCAGGGAGTTTTCCCGGAAACGAAAGCGAAAGAGGCCAAGTTAACCGCCCGGAGTTGGGGTGGGACTGGCAGTGCCGGCTGCGGAGCTGAGGATGGCTGCGCCCGGCTTCTTCCCGCTGCTTGTCGAGGGGTCCTGGGGCCCCTACCCCCCGAAGAACTTGAGCACCAAGTTGCAGGTGTACTTCCAGAGTCAGAAGAGATCGGGAGGCGGGGAGTGTGAGGTCCGCCAGGAGCCCGGGAACCCGGTGCGCTTCCTGGTGCTCTTCCACTCGCAGGACGGTGAGGGGCGCCTGGGGCGGGTGCGCGCGGGAACCGCCGGGCTCTCCCCGCCGGAGAAACTTGGGACTGGGGCACACAGTGGGAGAATGCGCCTGGCTCTAGCAGCAGCCGTGGGGAGTTGCAAAATGGGCCACGGGTGCGCGGGGTGGGGGTCGCTGCAGTTCCTCTGCCCCGCGCTTGCGGGCGCTCAGCGGTGCTGCCCGGAGGTGACGGCAGAACCGCTCGAGGTACGGAATCGCACTCACCTCGTTTTACAAGGGGGCGCAGTGTATTAATGACAGCGTTGCATCAGTTGTGCTTTTTGTCTTCTGCCTATTAAAGCAGCAGTTCTAGAACTCCCAAGGTTTATGGCAACACGATTATAAGGGAAGAGACAGTTTCTAGGGACAGTATGTCCAAATATATTGAATACTTCAGTGAGGTAAATTTGATTGAAAATAAGTACATTGATTTCTTCTGAGAGACACCATGAAACTCAGACCTTTAAAGGGGTGTCCAAACTTTTGACTTCTCTGGGCCACACTAGAAGAAGAAGCGTTGTCCTGGACCTCACATTAAATACATTGCTACATGTAATCACAAAAATATCTCATAATGTTTTAAGTAAATTTACGGTTTAGTGTTGAGCCGCGTTCATAGCCACCCTGGGCTGCATGTGGCCCGCGGGTCGCGGGTCGGACGCCCATGTTGGAGATTTGTGCAGTGTTCCAGTGAGGACAAGCGAGTCCTTAAACAATGGAAGTTAGTGTGGGGAAGGAAAAGACACATTTGTGTGCTGTTCTGGGTTTGGTAACTGATTCCGTGGGAGTGGTCAATGCTCTATTTGAGAGGGAAGGAGAGGGAAAGCCCCTTTTCTTTCTGTAAACTTGTAGGTGGGGAAAGAGAGGGGCTAAGCAATGTGAGGAGTCGGGATGATTTCCCCATGGGGTCATGGACATTCCCAGTGGTTCTGTGGTCAACTGAGACAGGGGCAGAGATGCTGCTGAAAATCACATTGTCTGAGCAAAGTAGGGGAGAGTTACTGGAGGGGTGTGACAGCTTGTTCTTGACCAACACAGTATCTTTGTTGGTAGCTTGGTACTTCGTCCCTCGGATTCAGGGTGGTCATCAGATCGGGTTGGCCAAGGTTGGGAGTTTTGAGCTTTTGAGGGGGAAATTCCCTCCTCCTAGGCAGTTGAGCAGCGTGAGTTCTCCTCTCCTCCTGCTTGCTGCTGCTGCTGCTGCTTAAGAAAGGCGGAGGACAAATATCTACCAAATATCTGCTTGCTTAAGACCTCTACCAGGTCCTGTAGTGGGAGCCACGTGCCCCTGCTCCCAGAGCACACACTCTTTTCCACTGAAATCTCATAAGAAAGGATGTGGACAACCTCTGATCCTGCTTTCCTGTTGCAGGATTTGAGAATCATTTGGGCCAGAGGAGAGGCAAGGAGGCTTACAAGGCCATGAGAGCAATTGGAAAGCTTTGGCAAGGATCCAGAAAGGAAAGATGAGACCCAGAGACCTAGAGAGGAAAGGGGTACACAGATAAGTGTGGAGGAAGTGAGGCGGGCAGCGGGGCAGGAGACCCACTTGCCTCAGAACCTTTAAGAAAACAAAGTACAAAGTTTTCCAAGAATTGATTTCTCCAAGGAATGCTCAGAAGGGCAACCATATGATGTAAGTCGTTTTCTCAGGGGATGTTACCACTTTGATTCCAACTGTTAACATCACTGTGGGTCTGGCCCTTAGGGACGCTTCTTTCTTCTTTGGCATCCCATTACCCTCAGGAAAGGGTAATTTGGTAGTTTCCAAATTGGGGCCATAGACCCCCTGCATCCAACTCACTGCAGGTTGCACAGACACAGCCAAGCTCTGTCCCATAGACTCAGGAGTCCTGCGTGTGTGCCGGTGAGAGGGAATCAGCGCTTCGAACCAGCTCCCCGGGTGACTCCCATGCCCTAAAGTCTGAGATCCCAGTTGTCTGTTGTTGACCCCGAATGAACAAAAAGGGAGTTGATTATAGAAAACACTAACAGCATACAAGTACAATCAGTGCAAAATAGAATTTTGTGATGATACCATCATTCTGTTCTAGCCCTCAAAGCAGAACTAATTTCAGTCTCCTGCCAGGCTTCTTCCTTCACATATTCTACCTGTGAATCCCTTCCTCCACCCCCAGGCTGTTCCAAGGACCGCTTTGTGTACCTCCTGCACAGACACCTCAAAACTTAGTGCACTCAAGAACTTACTTGGTCAAGGTTCTTGGGAAGTGGAAAGTCCCAGTCAGTTTCAGTTTTCTATCAGAAGAATACATCTCTCAGCAGCAAGTTGCCAGGAATTTGCTAACAGTGAATGACCTGACCTCGCAGCCCCAGGCAGATCTCCTACAGGGATACCCTCCACACCAGAAGTGGCCTCAGCAGGTGCAAGATACAGTTCGCAGCTACTGTCTGCCTTCTTGAACTAGCGGTACCCATACATACTGCGCAGAGAATAGGCTGGCACATTTAAATGCCTGGATGGGACTCTACCAACGTCTAGGGAATAATAAAGAGAATGCATCAGAGAGGTCCACGACTGAGAAAACTTAGCTTTCTTTCTAGCTTCAGGGGTTTTCCCCAGGCCTCATTCAAGCTTAAGGCAGCCCCTAAAGAATCCGTGTGAAGACATCTGTCCTGCCAGGAAGAGTGAATTGGAGTCTGGCATTTCTTCTCATTTTGCTTCTGGGGGTGTTTCGTCCAGTTGGCATCCAGTTAAGACCTCACTTCTCCTACCTCTTCATGGATGTTGAGGTGGAAAAGCTATTCAAGCCCTTCTTTTTGAAAGATTCCTCCCTATATCCTTGGCTTCATCAGGCCAACTGTATCAGAAAACAACATAGTGACCCAGCAGTCTTGGCAGAGCCACACCTGTGAACAGCAGGGCCCTCTCAAGGGTTTTCCTTCACCCCGACATCTTTGTACCATCTGACTGTGCTGAGCACACCTCCTCACCTAAACTCATTCCCTGTTCTTCACAGTCTCGGATACACAGGCTTTGCCTTTCTCTCTCTGGCTGCTCTTTCTCCTAATGAAAACTTACACTTGCATAGCTCTTCTGGGTGTTACAAAATTCATTCACTGACCCTCGTTTAAGCGAGGAAACAGATTTAAGGGAAGCTAAGACGTCTTCTCAATGTCACTCATCGAGTTTGTGGCAGAATTGGAATTTAAATCTAGATTTTCTGAACGCTTATGTCTATTGTCCATTTTTTTTTTACTACCATTCAGCTGCCTGATGTGCAATTAATTTTTTAAAAGTCTCTTCATCCCTTCTTTTCTTCTCCTTTTACTATCAGATGGGAGGCTCTTATCTTCCCATCTGATAGTAAAAGGAGAAGAAAAGAAGGGATGAAGAGATTTTTAAAAACTTCCAAACAAGTTAAAGAATTGATTGAAATAGCTTATTAACTAGTGCCCTGGCCATTCTGCTCCTGTTTACCCGAGTCCCCTTCCTAAAACATGGCTTTTATCATGCGTGGCCCCAGCACCCGGTCCTCAAATTATTTCCCTTTACTGTACAATAAATACTGCTCCCTTTCTGAGTGCCTACTGAGCACCAGGTACTATACTAAATTCTTTATAATGTTTCTTCAGTTTAATCCATGTAACACCCATGGAAGACCATTTTTATTACAGGCAATTACTTATTAGTACACAAGAATACAGAGGCTTTGGAAGATGCTTAAGGTTAAAAAATCAGTTTAAAGACAGAATTCAAATCCGTGTCTGCTTGCTAAACTTCTCCTTTTCTCACCACACAAGGCCTCCCGTGATTGATGATGACAGAGCCTGTGGAAATCATGAAGTAATTTTGTGAATAAAGATTGATTGACAGTTAACTTTGGCTTCTTCCTCCTCTCCTCTCCTTCTCTCCTTCTCCTTCTCCTTCTTCTCCTCCTCCTCTTCCACCTCTTTTTCTTCTTTTCTGATATTTCAGTTCGGCAGAAAGTTCTGGAGAGAAAGAACCATGAGTTAGTATGGCCAGGAAAAGGAACATTTAAGTTAACTGTCCAGCTGCCCCCAGCCCCCCATGAAGTCCATGATATTTCTGAAGGGAAAATTCCAACAAAGGTAAGTAAAGGAGTGAGTATAAGGGAAGACGGGTATTCTTCCAAGGTGTCTGGGATGGGAAGCGCAATAAGGAAAACCTAGTGGAACAAAAAGTATAAATCAGACTGGAGTGAGAAATGCAACTTGCAGATGTGGTGGGGTAGGTACGGAATAATGAAGGAGGGACACTTTTTGTTCAATTTTAGACACTTTGGAAAAGTCAAGATTTAGGGGTTATAGTAAGGGTGGTATGAGATGTAAAACGTTGGGTCTGTTTGTCCTGGGTGCTCTTAACCTGGAACCTGCTATATTTATTTTTAAACTGTTCTGAGGGGATAGTGACCCACCTGCATGTACTAGGTATTTCCCACATGGTGTAGTAATAGCATCTATCTTGTGGGATTGTTGTGAGGATTAGATGAGACAACCTCTGTAAAACAAGTGGCACAGTGTTTATCCATAGGGAACACTCAATAAATGTTAAATGGAGAAAAGATTTAGGTGTCACCCCACTCCCTGGACACTTGGTGTCTATTGGGGTTTCTGTTGTTCGTGACTCATTTTTACCGATGATTTTTGCACTAAGTGGATGTGCTACTACACATGGGGTGCGTTCAAAAGCACCATTGCCAGAGCTTTTTATTGTCATTTCTATTGACCCTACATCTCTAGGCCAGCCTCTGGCACATTTTCTTTTTTCTTTTTAAAGATTTTATTTATTTTTAGAAAGAGGGTAAGGGAGGGAGAAAGAGAAGGAGAGAAACATCAATGTGTGGTTGTCTCTCGAGTGCCCCCTACTGGGGACCTGGCCCACAACACAGGCATGTGCCCTGACTGGGAATCAACCCAGCTACCCTTTAGTTCGCAGGCTGGCACTCAATCCACTGAGCCACACCAGCCTGGGCCAGCACATTTTCTTAATGTAAAGAAACTATCAGTAGCCCTGGCCGGGTGGTTCAGTTAGTTGGACTGTCTGATTTTAGAGTTACAAAAGAGGTCAAGATGTTATATTTATCTACCACAATTTGATGCCCAATGGGGGAGTGTACAGGAGATAACCAATCGATGTTTCTCTCTCACATCGATGTTCTCTCTCTCTCTTCCTCTTTCCCTAACATCAATAAATACATCCTTGGGTGAGGATTTAAAAATAAATTACTAGTAATTTATTAATTCTACTTTATTGTTTGGATTTCAGGAATTCAAGACCAAAGAACATGCCAAAGAACCAGGTAAGCTCTCAGTTGAGATGACTGGCCTTTGCAGGGCAGTTTCGCTTTTATTAAAGATGGCAGAGGTAGACATCATCCTTATCTGCTTTACCTCACAAGGCAGGGTTTTCTCACCTTGGAGGTGCCTGGGGCTGCCTCATCTTCATACCCTCAGCCAGCTGTGCAGAGGGTGAACACTGGGGGAGCCACTTGAGCTCTGAAGGTTCAGGTCACAAGGATGAGAACAACTTTCTCTGTGGGGACTGGGAGACATGGGCAAAGAGGTCCCTGGAAGGTGGTGATGAGCTGGCCTTCAGAGGCCACTTGTGCCCAAGCTGCCATCGAGAAGCAAGGACATGACTTATCAGTGGGTGCTGTATGTGGTTAAGTAAGTTTCTGAGCACTGGGTGCGGAAAGTGCTGTCCTCTGGAGCCACAACAGGAAGGTGTGGGTCCTCTGTGGATGAAAGCTTCAGAGTGGGGTGCTCAGGATGTGGGTACAGCCCTCCAGACCAGCAGTGGCTCTCCTCATCCCATCTTCTGTAAGAAAGAGCCTGAAACCTAGTAGCTGTTGTGGATTCTGTTGCTTAACTGAGTGTCTGGGCTTTGGCCTATATAGCACCTGGCATTTACTGAAGAAGTGACTAGCTTTCCTGGCTAAGCATGCTGTATAAAGGGGAGGAGATGATGAAATGTGTTGAGTGGCTGATCAAGCGAGGTAAAGCGATACACGTATCCAGATCTTAGGGAAAAGAAATTGCAAAAAATATGTAAATATTTTTCTCTAAAGTTGAAATTGTCTTGAGAACATGTTTAGATTTTAAAAAATGGCACTAGGATGGGAGCTGTCTTTACTTGGTAAAATGACTGGATAGGGATGTATAGGTTGTTTTTCCCTAACATGGATATACTGTGAAACTATGGAATCTAGTATGCATGGTTTCCTTAAGAAAATCATGATTCTTTGTGATAGGATTTTTAAAAACTCCTTGCCTGAGGATATGTTTATTACTTTTAGAGAGAGAAGAAGGGAGGAGGGAGAGAGAAAGAAACATCGATGTGAGAGAAACATTGATTGGTTGCCTCTTGTACCCATCCCGACTGAGGATCAAACTTGCAACCCCAGTGTGTGCCCTGACTGGGAATCAGGCCTGCAGTCTTTTGGTGTACAGGACAATGCTACAAGCAGCCAAGCCTTGGGCCACGGCTGAGCCAGGCTTTTTTTTTTTTTTTTGTCTTTTTAGAGTAATTCCTGCTTTCCATTTTTCAGATATCAGACTGGCTCACCCAACTCCCCTTGTTCATTGTGACCCCCTGAATCCTTATCTGTTTCTGGAAGGTAACTTATACGCTGTACCCTCAAAGTTCAATTTTAGACAAGGAAATGATTTTATATTTGTACTTTGTATCTGTACCATTTCCCACATTCAGAGTTTAATCAAGTCTGGGTTTCTTATGGTTTCATAGATTTTACCCCAACTCTGTCTTTACTGATTTGTTAGCACTTCTTCAGATTCGTTTAAGATCTCAGGTGTATGTATTGTCAGGGAGAGTCATCCAGCCCCACTCCACCAATGGACTTTTCATTGTCCTGGAAATTTTAAAGCCATTTATTAACCTGTTTTTACTTGACCCAGACTCTAACTAGTCAAAACATTGGGTAGTCTTCAACAAGATACTTAAGTTGGCCCCTTTAGGAGATGGCAATGGGGGTCTTTGTTGAATGGTTGCTCTACACTGAGCCCTGACAATCACTCTAAGGCTAGAACTCCTGAAATTAATTGGAATGGTGTAGACAATTTTCAGAACTGAGCAAAATGAGGATGGAGGGTGGTTACCTAATAGGTCCCATATCTCAGGGATGAGGAGAGCAGAGGACACTGCATCATGGATGCACTCGGCATGCCTGCAACCCCGAGCTTCAAGTCAAAGATCGACAGGCGGTTGACAGATCAGGGAAAAGTCACTCAAGGCACACACCACCATCAGTGCATGTGAGCACTAAGCCAGTGTCCTGTTCCAGGCTAAGCTGAGTTGGGCTGGGCCTGAAAGGTAGAAACCAGCAAGTGGAAGAACTGGGAGAAGAGTAAGAGGCAAAAGCAGAGAAATGTTGGCCACTTGCATTCAGCAAATTCTGGTTTTTCTAAGTCTAACTTTCCAGCCTGGACCCTCTCCTGAGTTGCAGACCTTGTGTTGGACTTTGCTGTTGGAAAATGTGTCAGAGCCAACATGCCCGAAGCTGCCTGTGTCATTGGCCCGCAAATTGGTGCCCTCCTCTGTCTTTTTTTATTTCTCTTGAACCGACTAGAACTTTTAGTCTTTTCTTTCAGCTTTCACATATGTTGGTCACAGAGACTTACCAGTCTTTTTAAAAAAGTTTTCCTCATCCATTCCTCCCTCACCCCAGGCTGCCATTATCATTTCACAGATCCAGAATGGCAGGTATACCCTGCTTGGTCTCTCTGTATCTGATGTCCTCTTCTTAAATCTGACCAGTCCTTTGTATTGCTGGATATCTGTTCATCCTTTTCACAGAAACCTTCCCTGACTCACCCTTACCACCACCTGCAAGGTAAAGTCCAGACCAGGTTCTGGATGAAGCTGACTTTTCTGGCCTCATTTCTTATGTCTCTGTACACAAGAGCTCCTTGAGGATTATCAGATAGAATTTTCAGTCAGATCACCATTTGCTAAGTAGGAACTTTGGCACAATCACAACACTCTGCCTGTACTTCTGTTGCTCACAGTCCTCTCTACCCTGCTTTTCTCTACCTAAATTCTATTGACACTTCAAGATCTACTCAGCTTTCTCCTCTTCTCTAAAGCCTTTTCAAGCCAGCCCAATCCCCTTTTCTCTCTTTCTTGGAATCCTGGCTTGATTGTTGGTGCTCTCTATTTGGAAGTTAACCAAGCTTTTCTTGTGATGAAGCTTCTAATAGTCATGGGATGATAAGACTATATTGCTGGAAAGAGTCCTACCATTCACTTAGTCCAATAGTCTCATTTTACAATTAAGAGATGTGCCCCAAGTCAGATGGCTAAAGAGAGACAGAGTCGGGTTGAACTCTGTAGCCTCATTCCCAGACCAGTACTCATTCCGGTTTGTCATACCTGCCTCATCAAATGCTAGTTTATGTTGTGATTGAATCCTTATGCTATTTTTAATTTGGCATGAGTGAGTGAGTGTGTGTGTGTGTGGTGCCTCATCCAGCACACAGCAGGAGTGCTTGTCGGGGTGACGTAACTGCTGTAACAAACAACCCCCCAGATCACGGTAGTTGGCAGCTAGTGTGGTGGGTGGAGTCCAGATTGCTTCACACAGTCATTTGGGAATCCAGGTTCCTTCTGTATTTCAATACCATTATCTTTGATGTGTGGCCTCTAAGGTCACTGCAAGGGAGAAGGGAGCTCCATATGAAGGAGACTTGTATTGGCCATCTTTGGAAGTGGAACTCACCACTTCCACCTGTATTCCATTAGTCACATGATCTCTACCATGGGAATGTAACTGCAGGAAGTCTGGGCAATGTTTCCCAGAAAGGAAACAAAATGAATTTGATGAGCGTGTGGCATTTTACTCTGTCATAATAAACATTTACCAATGTCAGCATTTTTTTTAATACCTCCATTAGAAAATCTGTAAGTCCTTATCCAATGTTTTTTGTATGCACCTCTCTTCACATATCCTGTGCCTTGAACATAATAAGGGCTCCAGTTGAATAGTTGCTCAAAGATGGCCTAACGATCATATGGTACCCATCATGCTTCACTGCACTGGGCAAGCACAGAGTGAGACTGACTTTACACATATGTGTAACTCACTTATGGTCAACAATGGGCAGGAACGAGCTGGCTGGGGTGATTGCTATTCAGTAAGTTTGATGTACACATATATCTCTAGGCCATTTTACTTTCTCTGTGTATTCCTTAGTCATTCAGTGCAAGTATCTCTTTTTCTCTTCAGAGACGGGAAGTTATTGACTTTCAGAGCATAAAGTGTTAGCTGATGCTCACGTTTAGCACCATCAGATATTCTTGCTTTTCTCCAATGGTCAAAGAACTAAATCTCCAAATCAGCAAACACATATTAAGCCTCAAATATATACCATGTGCTAGCGATACAAGGATGCATAAACATCGTCTTTGCTTTTTTTTAATCCTCACCCGAGGATATTTCGAGAGAGAGAGAGAGAGAGAAATGTGAGAGAAACATAGATTGTTCTCTCCTGTGCGTGGCCTGACTGGGAATTGAACCTGCATCATTTTGGTGTATGGGATGGTCCTCCAACCAACTAAGCCACCTGACCAGGAGTGTTCCTTGCTTTTGAGAAACTGAGTTCAATAATTATAATATGGTGCTGTGTATATGTCAGCAGAAATAGGTGTAATAAATTTGAGCGTCATCATCATTGTCATAATTAATTTAAGCAAAAAGCCTCTAAGACCTCTTTTTATTTGAGCTAGCTAAGAGGTTGGGAAGGAAAGAGGACATTGTCTTATGACAATTTACTTTGCTAAGACCATGGTAGATAAACATAACATCTTGACCCCTTTTGTATTTCTAAAATCAGATACATCCCAAGATACAAAAATGGAAGATATCCCAAGAAAATGTGATAATATCCCCTCTTTGGTTGCATTTGAAAATCTCAAAGAAAATGTGACTGACGTCATGTTGATCTTGCTGGTGGAGAACATAAGTGGCCTGTGCAGTGATGATTTTCAAGTGGAAGTAATCAGAGATTTTGATGTTGCCGTGGTTACCTTTCAAAAATATATAGGTAAGATTAAGTGACACTCATTTTCGTCTTCTTTGCACCACACTTTTGGGATTTGGGACACTTAGCTAATGGAATGTTTCTGGAAGTTGGATGCTTTTTAGTAGCTAGTAAGAGGGCTCCAGGTTAATATAGCTCCTTTTTTATTTGAAAGAGAAACAATTTTGCTTTGAATCCAAATTCTGGTATGTTTAATAAATTAAACTTTATTGTATGAGTTGTGTGTGTGTGTGTGTGTGTGAGAGAGAGAGAGAGACAGAGATGGAGACAGAGATGGAGACATAGAGAGAGACAGAAACAGGAACAACACACCCAAAATGAAATCTAAAGTCCAAGGTTATTAAAGTGATTCCATGCATGAGTCATCAGTTTCACATGTGTTACCTCATTGTGAGAAGTAAATATTGATCTGTGTTACCAAACTGGACTTGAAGGTAATAAAAATAATAAGAGCAAACACTTACATAGTGTCACTATAAGTCAGGTCCTATGCTAAGCCCTTTAAGTGTATTAATTGATTTGTTCCTTTCAATAACCTGTTGAGATTATTATTATTATTCCTCACTTTACACTTGAGGAGACAGAGGTACAGGGATGCTAATAAATGCATAAGCTGGATTTGGACCCAGGCTCAGCGCCTCTGTACAGCCTGTTGTGTTATCCCCTTTACCACATACCTCCTTTGTGCTTTCAAGGTCACCCACGCATGCTGTGAGAGCAAGTGCATGTGTTGCAGACAGTGAGTGGGCTTTGGGGCCTGGGGGAGGAATCTGTGGGTTGGAAGAGCTATCTCCAGAAAAACAAGGAAATTTTCCAATTCCAAGCCTCACTATTCCATAGCCATGGCAGTGGATTGGTTAATTAAGAGCACAGATCATAAAGTCAGAATTCTAGCCTCACCATTTAACTAATTATCTGAGTTTGGCCGAGTTACTCTCCTATGTGTGCTTTACTTTCCTTACCTATAATATGAGGATAATAATTTCTACCTGATACAGTTTCTGTGAAGAGTAAATGAAATAATGTTTGAAAAGCTCTTAACATAGTACCTGAGACATAGTAAAGAATCAATACAGGGAGCTATTCTTATTTCAAATTTATGATTATTTCTTATAAAGGTAAAACTAAATGGACTTGCCTTTATTCACTGATCAAAATTTTGAATGTCTACTATGAGCGCTTGTCTAGGTGCTGTGGGTACAGAGATGAATAAGTCTTGGTCCATGCTCTTGAGGAACTCATACGGGGCAGGGAGGAAACCCATACATAAATGAGTAATGAAGATGCAAGAGGAGAAGCTGCCTCCCTGGGCTGTGAACAGCAGGCTGTGGGGAATGGGAAGAAAGGGCGCCCAAACAAGGGGGCTTGGCTTTGCCCTGCTTACTCTGTTCAGTGAAGTTTAGACTCCAGCTGTACCAGTCTGTTGGGTCCCAAATATACTGTGTTGCTTCATGCCACTGCTGTGCCCTCTGCCTGAAATGTCTCATCATCATGGGCCCATTATCGATATTTATTTATCTGAAAGAGATAATTGGGCTGAGTCTCAATGGAGGAAGAGGACCAAGATAAAAAATTGGAGGGCATTTTAGACACAGGAAATTATATATTCAAAGGCAAAAGAGCATGGCTTTTCAAAATAATGTCTAGTTTCTGTGGCAATACGGAAAATAAAACGAATGGCAGGGAATAACCAAAGGTGATACTTGGAAATTAGTTTGGAGTCAAATAGCAAAGGGCCTTGTAAGCCTAGCTAAGGAGTGTGTGGACTCATGCCTTCAGGCAATGGGAGCCATTGCAGGACTTGAGAAAGGGTGAATCGGGATTTGTGAGAGAGCACTCAGGCGGCTGTGTCAAGGAGGGTTAGAGAGGGCCGTGAACGGAAGTAGGGACACAGCTCAGTGGCAGTAATCCCGGTGAGATGAATGTTGTTCAGAGAATGGGAATTTTAGGCATGTGACTCTCATGTAGGAGTTAAGATCTTGCATCTAAAAATTGAGTGCCTAGCTCTTCCCTTTATCTCAAATAATATTTGGACAGGTTTTTTCTATGTAATATAAAGATATAATCATAATTTTCTGATTGATTGATTTTGGTTTGAAGATCCCGTGAAATTTGTTGATGACTGTGGCACGAGCCGTTTGGTGAAACAACTTCAGCTTTCTCCAAGACTTCTGGAAGTGACAAAAAAGATCAGGGTCGAAAACCTGCCGCCTGGTGTTGACAACTATAATTTGAAATGTTTATTTGAAGATCCTCAAAATGGAGGGGGAAGAGTTGTCAGTGTTGAATATTTTCCTGAAGAGAGTTCAGCACTGATTGAATTTTTTGACAGAAAAGGTAATTTCTATTAGCCTGATTTTGTAAACCTCACCAAGCGTAATTTAAACTAATTAGCAGATCTTAACAGTTATCAGTTGAATTCTGATGTATTTTATTAATATTTCTTATTCATATGTTTCATCGGTAATCCAATTAGGAATTTGTTCATCTGGCATCTGTTGCTTAATGTGTCCAGTGATTTGAACTTTAGAGAAGTAATGTCAAATTTTTGAAGGATATAAAGAGATTCTTTCATGAGTTTCTACCAATGATGAACTGAAAAGTATGTAATTCTTAAAATCCTGGAAATACTGTATTAAAGAAGAAATGTGTTTTGGCTGTACACTTGGTAGAAATTCTTAAGTTCATTTCAACAAGGTTTGGTAAAGAAATAGTCAGAAACACATACAGTTCCTAGAGAGTGGCACTACTCCCCCTCACCTTGTCAGTGTCACCATTCAGAAATTAATAGGGCTGATTTCACACGATCGGTGCATGCCTGCTCGGTCACTCTGTGCTGTGACAACGTGAAGACCATGTCCAGTTGGACCTTAGAGAAACCCTCTGAGGCTTTTGTAGACATAGATTGTCAGCTCTCTGAGGCATGTGCAAAGCCAGCTCGGAGAGTCTATTGATGTTTAGAGGTCAAGGCTGAGGAGTAGGAATTAGGGGACCAGACTTGTTAGGGAAAGAGGGAACATTGTGCTTGGTGTTAACTGGGGGAGCATGAGACAGGATCAGGTGATATGCCACCCACTTAAGAAGTATTGTTTCATGGGGTACTTGGAGGGGCCCCTCGTCAGCTTTTTAAGTTGGAAAAAATAGGGTGAGGGTGTGGTTTACATTAAAATGGGCTTAGGGACCTAGTATTCCTTGGGCAAAGGAGCAAAAGAGGACTTTCTGTTGCATGTTCTTCAAATCTCCCTCAGCCTGCTCTTGGCCTCAGGTAGAGAGCTACATAAAGCTGTCTACTCTGGAAGTTAACTTCCAGCTAATGGTGGGAGTGGAGTGGACAACTTTGGGGCTTTTGAACATCTGGAGGGCATGCGGCAGTTGGGTATGTCCTCAGGATGTCTAGTTACATGCGTACCACTAAAAATACAAACTATTGATTAAGATTTATTTCATACCAGAGCTATACCTCTGCATTGTAGGAGTCTCTCAAAGGTTCCATTTCCCCTGACTTTTTTGCCTCATCTACTGTGTTGGCCACACCTCTTCCTCTAACCTCACTCATTCCTGTCCTCCAGGGTCTGAGGTACACTGGCTTTCCCTTTCCCTCTGCGGACATTTGCATACCTCTGCAGGGTGCTACAAAGTGCATTTATAGACATTGCTGTCTAGGCATTGCTGTTATCGTAATCCTTATTTTATAGATAGAGATCAGATGAAAGCTGAGGGGGTGGGGAAGTTAGGGGGTGGAGGGATTGATCAAAAAGGAAAAAGGACACAGTGTGGTGATTGTGGGGTGAAGAGCCAAAAACAAAAACAAAAACAAATGAAGAAACTTAGGGACAGAAAGATCAAATAACTTGACGAAGGTTACACAGCTAGTGTAACTAGGTGCTTTCCCAGTGGAGTGGCAGGAGGTGGATTGTAGCTGGGATGGGGGAGGGGGTCAGTTTCTGGGCTGAGCAATTTGATGACTTTGAGGATGACTTTAGTTTGGACCCCCTGTAGGAAGACAAGAGCATGGGCTTTGGGGTCAGACAGATACTGGCTTGAATCTTAGCTCCAATATTTACAGCACATGACCCTGTTCAAGTTATCTAATCATTACTGGTCTGAGTTTTATCATTGGTAAATAGCGATGATAATAATAGTGTCCCTACCTCAAAGGGCTGTGAAGATTAAATTAAGTAAACATGTGTAAAGCACTTAGACGAGTGTCTGACACACGATAAGTTAAGGTAATTATTATTACGCTCCTCCCCTGAGAAGTGTTAATGGAATCTAAGTCATCCGTGAAGCCTAAAATTGTGAGAAATGCAAGAAACAGTAAATAGCATGATTCGTAGACAAGCTTGGCTTTGAGCGCCAAAATATTCTTTACACTGAGGCAAACATTATCCCCATGCTTGTGACCAAAGTCATATCTATTTCTTACCTAGTGGTGATAGTGTTGTCAGAAAAACAGAAAATAGAATTTGTGTAACAGAATTTCAACATAGAGTGATCTTGGCTGGAAAGTAATTATTCAGTTAAGCAAGGGACACCTCTGCAGTGTTAATATATATTCACTGATATTTGAGCCCTTTGAGAATAGAGCTGCTTTTTAATACCGTGCTGCCCCATCGCATTTCTACAAACATTAGGATTTCCCCTCTCTGGAATAGGAGAGGTTTTGTTTATTTGTTTGTTTGTCTTCATTTGAAACATATTACTCTGGGGTTACTTTATTTTGTTTCTTTCCTTTGTAGTGTTAGACACCATCCTGACCAAGAAACTTGATCTCAATAACATGCCGCTTTCTGTGTTCCCATACTATACGTCTTTGGGCACAGCTTTGTATGGAAAGGAGAAGCCTCTGATCAAGCTTCCAGCACCATTTAGAGAATCTTTGGATCTTTCTTTATGGAAGTTCTTACACAAAAAGAATCACCTGGTTGAGGAGATAAATGAAGAAGTGAGACATTGTCACTGTGAGCTAACATGGTCCCAACTCAATGGTGAAGTTACCATCAGACCTGCGGCCACCCTAGTCAGCCAAGGAAGACAAAGAATCAAGAACTGGAAGAAAGATGCTTCCTCGGCGTTCTCTGGCATCAGGTCTAGATATAAAGTTACCAAATTTAAAGTGGATCCAGTAGTGTGGGACACCATAAAAAACAACTTAGAAGATGAAAGCATTTTGATTGAGTTTGATTCACTTATGGGGATTGTAACTTTATCGGGGAAGTCAGAAGATGTACAAAATATTGAGCCACAAATCAAGGAATTAATAGAAAACACCAGTCAAAAAATTAAAAGAGAAGAGCAAAGTCTGAAGGAAAAAGTGGCCATTTCTCCAGGAAAGTATTCTCTTTTGCTCTACAGCGGTGTTCAGGCGCGCTTCCACACGGAGTACCCAGAGATGGAGATTTCTTATGATGAAGCCACTCAACACATGTGCTTTAAAGGCCTTGGTGTAGATGTGTATAAAGTAAAGTGTGAAGTCCAGGAAAAGGTGTACACCATGGCCGAGAAACGCATTCAGCTTCTCCCTGAAGTTTTCCAGTTCTTGCAACAGGTCGACTGTGCAGAATTCTCCAAGTCTTTTTTTATAGCGCAGAAAATCCTTGCAGTCTGTGAGCTAGAGGGTACAACTGTTCTCTTAACCGGTGATTCTTCCGAAGTCCTATCAGAAGCTGAAAAGCATATGGCTGGTGCCTTAAGTCATATGTGCATAGACATTGAGGACAGGGAGGTTCTTAATAGCAAGAAATGGAAAACGATCACTGGCAATTTGCTGAAGAAACATAATTCCTCTTCAAAGACTGTAATAATCAGTGAGTTAACTTCAAAAACCCCACTGGAGGTCATCATTGCGGGCTGTGTGAAAGAAGTACACGAGATCTACAGGCTCCTTTTGGACTTTGTGGAAAAAAACATGAAAATAGAGAGATTGATTGAAGTAAATCCTCCCTTAGTTATTGATTATTTAAAGGCAGAGAAGAAGCTATTCTTACAAAAGATGAAGCTGAAGAAGATAAATGTTCAGGTGGATTTCCATCCTGGGATCAAACCAAAAGGCATTTTACTAACTGGCTCAAAGGCTGAAGTCATGAAGGGAATGAACATGGTCAATGAAGCCAAGGATTCAGTCTGTGTTAAAAGAGTCTGTATTGATAAGCCAGGGGCCAGGCAGTTATTCCTGGATAAGGCATGGTATTATAAACGTGAGGTACGGTCACATGGCTGTTTTGTGGAGCTACTACAGAATGAAGAAAAGGAGGGAGGTGGTGCTCTTGGGCAGAATTGCTTCTCTCGGACAGTTTTGGTCCCTGGAGTCTCTCTGATCGTGCAGCAAGGCGACTTGACACGGTTTCCTGTTGAAGTGGTGGTGAATGCAGCAAATGAGAACCTTCGGCACAGTGGGGGCCTTGCCGCTGCCCTTTCCAAAGCAGCTGGCCCTGAGCTCCAAGCAGACTGTGACCAGATAGTGAAAGAAAAAGGCATGATCCCACCTGGCCATGCCATCGTTTCGAGAGCAGGAAACCTCCCATGTCGCCAGGTCATCCATGCAATAGGACCCAAGTGGAAGAAGGATGATGCCCAGGGGTGTGTGCTCCAGTTAAAGAAAGCCGTGAGACAAAGCCTCCAATTGGCTGAAAAACTCCAGTACCGATCTATAGCCATCCCTGCCATTAGTTCTGGAATCTTTGGCTTTCCTTTAGTTCAGTGTGTGGAGGCCATCGTTTTGGCAGTCAAGGAAACCTTCCAGTATAACTGGGATGGACGCACCTTGAAAGAGATTTACCTTGTGGATACATCTGAGAAGACTGTTGAGACCTTTGCTGACACTGTGAAATCTGTGTTTAAAAACACCATGCCTGGTCCTTCTTCCCAGCCCAGTGGACCGGCCGCAGTCCAGCCCAGCTTGAGAAAAGATGATGGGAACAGCCGAGTGCTGTTGTGCCCGGGTGGCCTGAGGGCCCTGTTGGTGAAAGAAGAAGTGCAGAATGCTACGGTGAGTGTCTGTCTTTACAGCGCACTCACCGAGAGGTGCTGCGATTCCAGGGGGTTTGGTGCCAAGGAAGATTGGGATCAAGGGGAGAATTAAAGGAGAGGATCCCATGTCCTCCATCCTGGCCTGGAAGGAGGTTTCCTTAGAAAACTGGGCTACTTCATCTCAGCATTTACCTTTGGAGATTGGCCAGTTATGTACGGGAACTGGCAGTGTATTCAGACCACTAGGCTTCTAGTCAAGGTGAAAACCCATGATAATAACTTACAGTTGCAAGGCTCTATACTTTTTCAGTGCCTTCACACCTGTCATATTCTGGTAAATTTAAGGTTGATTTCCTAACAAATTTATTGACAGCAGATACAGAAAAGTAAGAGCGCAGAGTGGGGACAGAAGAAAGGAATCTTGTCCATGGAGCTGAACCAGGTTGAGCAGGGGGCCCTGAGTCTGCAGGACCATCAGTGCCCAACACCAGCGAGAGAATATGGGAAGGAAAGTAGAGGCTGGACCTGGGAAGGGCCTGGGTATTACATGGGGCCTATTCTCATAGGTCTGCCAGGGGGTGATGTGTATTTTAAAAAATGTATTTAACAGCCTTTTCAACACAGGCTCTACCTAATAGGAGCAGAGCTCTGGAGGGTTGTGGGCAGGCCTGGGGAAGGGATTCCAAGGGAAGGCCATTGGCCTATCTTCTTCAGAGAAATATCTATTCAGATCCTTTGCCCACTTTTAAATTGGGTTATCTTTTCATTACTGAATTGCACGAGTTCTTTATATATTTTGGATACAGGTCCCTTACCTGATATATGATTTGCAAATATTTTTTCCATTCTATGGGTCCTTCTCCTTAAGCTTAAATAATAATTACAAGAACAATAGCTGCCCTGGCTGGTGAGGCTCAGTCTCGTACATCGAAAAATTTTGGGTTCAATTTCCAGGTCAGGGCACATATCTAGTTTGTGGATTTCATCCCCAGTCAGGAGGTGCACGGGAAGCAACCAATCAATGTTTCTCTCTCACATCGATGATTCTCTTCTTCTTTTCTCTCCCCTTCTCTCCTCTTCTCTCTCCTCTTCTCTCTCCTCTTCTCTTCTCTTTTCTTCTCTCTCTCTCTGGCTCTCTCTCTTCCTCTTCCTTTCTCTAAAAGCAATGAAAAAATGTCCCTGGGTAAGGATACAAAAAGAATAGCTAACACTGATTATTTAGTATGTGTCAGTCACTATGCTAAGTGCTTGGCTTGTATTTTCTCATTCAGGGACGTGAGGTGGATTCCAGGATAATTGCTCTTCTCAAACAGATGAAGGAATGAGACTTAGAGGGGTTAAGTGATTTGCCAAAGTCCCACAGCTAACAAGTGGTGGAGCCAGGATTGGAATTTGTTCAGGCTCTTAACCATTGCACTATTTCAAAAATATTAAAAATAATTTTGTTTCTCATTTGAGAACCCAAACTAATAAATAAGAAAATCTTTTGACCACCAGTCAGTAATTGGAATGAGTTCAGTTCCTTGTCCATCTTGAACATTGAATAAATAGTGAGACATTCCTTCCATTCCTTTTACTCCCGTATGTGTTTGGCTTCTGATGCCACAATACCTGCTGGGTGTTGCTCCTTGTTGACGCATGCAGGGCAGCTTTGAAAATGACTTGGTGACATTCCTTCTCCCCTCTTCTCTTGGTACCTTAATCTAGCTCATTAACCTGCTCACGTTAACTGTCCTGCTGCAAAGCTTGCCTGGCTCTTCACTGTCTGTCAGGAAGTCCACCTGGCCGAGCACATCAGGTCCTCTGCTGACTATCTCCAATGTATCATTTCTGGCCTGGCTTGCGTCATTTTGCCGCAGAAGCTCTCTATCAGGTCAAACCAATCTGCTCACTGCTCACAACCTACCATGAATATGTTCCCTCTTCTGAATGACTTCCCTGTCTCTCTCTGCCTGCTGCAACTATTCCCAGTTCTAGGACCCCACATCACTCATGGTGTCTTCACTGGCCGCTGAAGGCACTTCCTCTGGACTCCTTCATTGATCCCATACCATGATATATTGCTTTTTGACAGCTCTCTTTTCTCCTGAACTGTAATTTAAATAAGTGTCTAAAGCAAACAAAATATAACCAGAGTCACTGAAGTTAAGAATAATCTAACAATAACCAGAGGGGAGAGGGGAGGGGACAGTGGGGAGAAGGGTTTTCAGGAACTACTATAAAGGACACATGATCAAAACCAAGGGGAAGGGTGGAAGCAAGGGAGGGAGGTGCGTTTGGATGGGGTGGGAGGGAGAGGTGGGGAGAAAATGCCGACAACTATAATTGAACAACAATAAAATAAGTTTAAAAAAGATAAATAAATGTGTGATAATACTTTGCTTTGGGTGGCATTTCAGTCTCTGAAAACTTAATCATCGTAGTTGTCTCCCATTGTGCCAAGCCCAGTGACTCAAATACAGTAATGCCTGATGAATGCTTTTTGTTGGAATTTGAAGCAAATTGTTGGTTTTGTCTTTAAGACTGATGTTGTCGTCAACTCCATTCCTGGCAATCTTGAGCTTAATAGAGGGCCCCTTTCTCTGGCCCTCTTGGGGAAAGCTGGGCCAGATCTCCAGAAGGAATTGTACACAGCTGAACAAAAGTTGCCTGTTGACGTGGGCACGATTCTCCAAACCAGTGGTTGCAATCTGCATTGCCACCGAGTGCTTCATGTGGTGGCTCCGGACTGGAAAAATGACAGCACGTCTTCACGCAAGGTGGGGCATAGTTTAAATTCTTCAGGAATGGGTGCGTCTTTGGACTCCTTTAAGTATAATGTAGATTGGACCCTGTCTATTTCTCTTCTGTAATAACTTCACATTCTTGGCAGATTCCATCATTATGGCCCTTTTATGAGCTGAGGCTGATTTCTCATGAAGGCTAGTTAATAATAAAAATTGATTATAGTGCTCAATCATTATCAGGGCTAGGGAAGCGTTATTGAAGATAACACATCTTTAGCGAGGAAGGCAGGTGAGGGCATGAGGAGAGGGAGAGCACCAGGGGTTAGAACAGTGGAGGCTTTGCTTCTCTCCTTCACGCTGAGTGAGCTGGACTCTTTTGGGAGGGCTTCTCACATTCTCTTTTGCCTTTCCTGTATTTCTTTTTCTCTCTTCTGACTGCCCTTAGCCTGCCTTTTGTTGAAAGCAAAAAGAAGTGGACAGAGCTCACAAGGTTGCTAAATTCTTATTTTTTTGGTCATAACTTCCATTTCTGGGCAAAATATATAAGGATGTGCTTTGTACTTTTCAGATCATGGAAGACATAATCAGAAAATGTTTGGAAACCACTGAGAACTTGTCCTTAAAATCAATTGCATTTCCAGCCATAGGAACAGGCAATTTGGGATTTCCTAAAACCGTTTTTGCTGAATTAATCATTTCAGAAGTGTTCAAATTTAGTAGCAACAATCAACCAACAGCCTTACAAGAGGTTTGCTTTCTGCTGCACCCAAATGATCACGCGAATATTCAGGTACAGCCTCACTCATTTCTGGTTATTTTGGCAATTTGGGCCCTAATGGTATCCAATATCTTCTTGGTCTATTAGGTTTTTCTTTCATGTTATTTCCCATACAGAAAAGTAAAAAGAACACTGTAGACTAGTTTTACCATGGCAAATTTTAAGCAAATTTGTGGATATAGGAAAAATTTTAACTTCTTATTAAGGAAAATTTCAAACATGCACAAAAGTAGACATAATACTATATAGTATAATAAAACTCCCTTCTACCCATCACTCACCTTCACAATTATATGTTTTATCTCTGTCTTCATTTGTTCTACCTTTCTCCCTATTATTTTGAAGCAAATCCCAGATATACATTGTACCCATAAACAATTCGGTATTTATTTTAAAAAGTAACATAACCACAGTACTATTTCACACATAAAAGAAATTGACAATCATTCCTTTATTTCATCAATTATCAAGTCAATGTTCAAATTGCCAACTATCTCATAAATGTTTTGTTTTTACAGCTTGTTTGTTTGCACCAGAATCTAAATTAGGCTTACATATTGCAATGGAGTTGACATATTCTTAATTCTTTTTTAATCGGTAGGATTCCCTTCCATATAAACACAGGGATTTTTATACATAATATAAACCCACAGTTGTGGTCTTACAGTAGGAGATTGTCAGGATGAAATACAACTGAAGGGTGTAGTTAGAATGAACTCAGCACATCCCTGTGGGAATAGAAGGAGTGGGACCAGAAGTACTGGAACCGTCTTCAGTCATAGAGCCCATTGACCAGCTCCCATTTGCTGAACATCAGCTATGGGTGAGCCTTTGGACTCTGTTGTGGGAGAACAAGGGGTATTTAATGAGGCCATTGTTCCTGCCCTCCAGGTCCTTAGAGTCCAGTAGAGTAAACGACATTAAATGTTCGAAAAGTTCCATGGCGGTGCAAGAATTAAGCAAGTAGATTAAGGCCAGCAACCCAGGAGATGTCCGTGGATCACTGGACTATCTGAATTTTTAGGTCATAGTTTATTTTTTTCCTAGATCTAAATACTACCTTTAAGTTCTTTGGGAGCAAACAAATCTTAAATCTAAATTTTAATCAGACATCCAAACCACCTGAGCAAAATATGTGATCCATTTAGTTGCTCTACACAGCGACAGTAATTTCTAGTCAAATGCTTTTTGAAGCACTTCCCTCTGACTCACATTATACAAGGTGATATGGAACATGGAATGGGTATGTAACACTTATGCTTCTTCTCTTATAAATATAATTACTTTGGGAGCCAAGGTTTATACATAAAATGAACTAAATCAGAGACAAAGTCCTGAGTAGTTTTAAATGGGTGAATAGGGGAGTGAGTCCTCTGACATAGACCTGAACCTTCAAATTTCATTATTTCTGTGTAACCCGAGACCCTCTTTTCTTTCCCAAAGACTCAGGTTCCGCTGCAAGTATTCTATAGGAGGATTAATCTATACAGACACCTTGACTGCCTTTGGAAATAGTACTGATTCTCCATACATGGCAGTGACACTTTTTCTCTTAAGACTTTTAAAGAAAGTTAAACGTTGGTTATATTTGCACGCGCACAAACTTACTGAGATGTGTATTGGTGCACACTGTAACGGAGGTTGCAAAACAGAAGCCCACGGTCTGAACATGGCCTCTAAATGTGTTTTATTTGGACTGGTTAAAAAAATTTTTGAATCAGTTGCTAATATTTAAAACTCAAACATTTCACATAGAACTGCAGATGTTCACTGTGACTGAGATTTAAATGTTCTGGCACACTGGACGTGGATTTCGCTGTGGCTTTGTGGCAAGTGGTGCGTTCCTCCAGTCCCCCTTTGCACTTGCCGCTTACCTTTCTGGCCCCTGAAAGTCTGTGAGTCTGACTCCCTGGCTCCATAGTCTCTCCCAGTCCCTCTGCCTTTATTGTATCAACCTTTTAGCCAAGATGTTACATTTCTTTAACCAACAAAATTCTCCATTGCTTGTTTACAAGGATGAAGGAAGTGATGATTTTGGGGTGTTACCATCAGGCAAAGAAATGGAATTCACTGGATCTTTAACCCTGAAATACAGCCTCTTGCTGCAAAATGCACTACTACCCTAGCCGTTCCTCTCCGGGCATGAATAAGAAGTTAAAACTGAAGTGCCTGGGTCCTTGTGATTGTCTTTCCCTTAACGCTGTATTTCTAACAACTGGCAAGTTATTTGCTCTTACTGATTACGAAAGTAATACATATTCATTGTACAAGCTTTGAACGATACAAAATGCATAAATTCATTTAGTCATATTTCATTCTAGTCTTCTATACATGTGCACTTTGTAAAGTGGTGTCATATAATGAAAGTTACTCTTTCATTTACTAGTGTAACGTGAGTATTTCCCTATTCCATTAACTGTTCTTTGAAAATGCACTTCTTAGTGTGCTAAATATTTGAACACATGGATATACAAAAATTTATTTAAACATTACGGGATTTTAAACTGTTTCATTTTTTTTTCTTGATTATAAATAGCACTGTAATGAATATTTTTGTATTTATATCTCTGTTTTTATCTTTGATAATTTTCATAAGATACATTTGTAGAAATAATATGTGTATTTTTATACTATAAAAATAACAATGAGCTTTAAAATCAATAATGATAATAAACGACATTTTGAGAATTGTTCTCTTGTAAATATTTGTGGATACAGGATCAAAAACTGTGATGAATCAAATTCATTCATCTACAGAAGACTGTAGTAGTCAAAACTGTCTTTGTAATTCCAGGCATTTTCAGATGAATTTGACAGATGGGCTACTAAAAGTTCCGTCAGTGATAAAATTCCCAAGGCTGAGAATACACAAGGTTCAGTAACGATTATTTTCATTTTTATTTTATTCTGTTTTGGTTGTTCTTATTTGTTTGTTGTTTCTTTGCGGGTTCTGTAAAGATTTTAAATTGAGAAATTATTTCTAGTTGTTAAATAACTATTTAACAATAAGGGAAAGATGGTAGTGAGGATTTTTATGGAAAAATCAATTTGTGATAAAGATGATATTAAATTACATTCCATACACCTGAGCACGCAAGACATTGGCCATGTTTGTGAGATCTGGACTGGAAGAGCAAGCAGGCCAAGTTAGAAAACCTGTACGGTAGGTTTTTAAGTAGGGATGAGGCTACTATTTTCTAGGGATGATGTGACATGTGTTTTTGGAAATGGACACATTTAAAGAGACAATGCCAACCAAATGCTTCTCTGTCAAATTTGCTGTTACATATTTGACTTTATCCTATTTGGAGTTTGCCGAGGCTTCTTGAATCTGAATATTATGCCTTCCATCAAATGTGGGACTTTTTCAGTCATTTCTTCAAATATTTTTCTTGCACTGGTCTCTCTCTCCTCTCCTGTGCTCCAGTGTGCTCCAACCTGAATGTTAAGCCTTTTGATCCCAGTCCCTGAGAATCTGTTCTTTTTTCTCTTTTAATCTTTTCTTCTCTCTATTCTTCAGATTGGCCAATTTTTATTGATCTACCTCCAACTTCACTGATTCATTTCTCTACTACACTATTGAGCCTATCCAGTGAATTTTTTAATTTCGATTATTGTATGTCTAAGTTCTACAATGTCCATCTGATTGTTACTTTATATTTCTCTGCAGATACTCCCGTTTTTCCATTAATTCAAAATCATTTCCATTCATTCAAATATGTTAACTTTGATCTCAGGGGGCATATTTAAAGTCTTAGATAATTCCAACATCTGGATCGTCTTGAGATTAGCACCTGTGCTGAGTATCTTTATCGTTCAGAACTAATCACATTTTCTTGGTTGTTTATATGACAAGCAGTTTTGGATTATAGGCTGGTTATTTTAAATATGTTGTGAAACTTGGGTCTTGTTAAAATCCTCTGGAAAGTGATGGTTGTTGTTTTAGCAGGCAGGCAGTTGGTTAAGTTCATTCTAACAGTTCTGTCTCACCTTGTGGCTGGGCAGCAGCTGCGATGTCACTGAAGTTCTCAAAGCCTTTGCTGTGCTGCTTGGGACAGTTCCCACATGTGCAGCTCTGGGGTGGGCTCAGGATTTATTCCAGTTCGTCACAGAAGAGGGGATCACCTTCTCCAGGACTCCCCTCACACTCTCTGGCTTGCACGGGCCCATTTTCCAGCCTCTCGCCAGAGAGACAGTGCTCTCGTGGAGTTTAAGATACCTGTTCTGTTGCCTCATAACTCTGTATGGTCAGGGTTGCCCTTGGGTAAAGTGGAGAGAGAAAAGAGAGAAAAAATAACAGATTTCCCACACATCCATATACACTTTTTGGGCTACAAGGGCCCTTTTTTTTTCTGATTCTTCTGGGTAGAAACACTGCCTCTCAGAGTTTTAGCTCCCTGTGGTGTCACTACTGTGTTCTGCGACTGGGGTCACCTTGGGGGAGGGTCTGGATTAACAAGGAATTCATATGGAAAATAAGGAAGATGCCTGCCATACTCCTAGCTCACAGGACCCCCTCTTCTCAGTCGTCCAGCCAGAAGACAGGGATCCTCTGAGAGTTTTGCTCCCTGGGCTCGTTGTGCGATTCCACAACTAGGGCCATCCTAGGTCAAAGGTGGGAGAGAAATGAGGAAACATTTCAAAATAAAACCCCCCTCTGAACAGGTTGCTTCTTCAGGTTTTGACACTGGTCCCCAATCTGCCTGCTCTTTACTTTTCAGAACTCAGTTGGGGCGTTTTGTATCTGTCCCATGCTTTAGCTGTAATCAGTGGGAGGGATAGGCTCTGGTGCGCTGACTTCACTTTGAAGTCACTGGAGGTCCACATTTGATATGCATTGCATTTTATAACCCTTTTTCAGAGACAGACCATCTTTGGGGCCAAAGGTCAGGACCAGCTCAAAGGCCAGAGACGTGGGGGTTGGGGGAGAGAAAGAGAAGTATGGGAGGGGCACATGTGAGCAACATAAGACTTAAGTCATTCTTGCTGTTGTTGACTTGATTATTGACTTCATGTTTTTTTCTTTTCAGGTTTCTATAGGACTGTTACTAGCTCTGATTTAGGAGTGCATGAAATGAAAATTGGTCCCATCACCTTCCAGGTGGCCCCTGGAGATATTACTAAAGAAGAGGCAGATGTGATTGTCAATTCAACATCAAAGACATTTAATCTCAAAGCAGGTACTTTACTTTTCGATTTTTACTAGTGTAATAGTCACAGTGGATCCCATGAAGAAGGGTTCTTATAGCCAAACTATTGTACAGTTGCTATAGCCAAGCTGGTTTCTACAAGTTTGGCTTATTAATATTAACTAATAATTTAAAAATTATTTTGACACAGTTTCTTATCATCGGTAACAGTTATTTATGAATTTTTCTTCTTTGTGATCAGAAATACTCAGGTTATAGGATTTCTTTGATGATGGGGAAAGTGTTTAGACAATGAGGCCATCATTCTGACCCAAACGTACTGTACTGATTTTTTTGATCCATGTTTGTGACCATGTTGCTGTTCTCATGTAGGGGTCTCCAAAGCAATTTTGGAACAGGCTGGGCAAGATGTGGAAATAGAATGTTCTCGCCTAGGTAAGGCACAATGTGTTTTTTGGTCTTAAATTATAGGTGGAAGGCTGAATATGGAGACTATAGAGAGGCTGGGGATTGGGGAGATAACATATTAATCTTAAAATCACATTTTTTTACTAAAGAATTCCAGTCATAGAGAATTAGAAATGAAAGGAAGTGAAAAATGAAATCACAGTTAAAAAGAGAAGGTAAGCAAGAAACATTCATTAAAGGTAGTATTTCAGGAATCTCTTATTCACGTAAAATGCTTTATTTGCCAAACGAGACATTTTGCTTTCTAAACAACCAGGGAATGGGTTTAGAATCTGATTTTGCATCTTTTGTTTTGTGCTTCTTAGCTCAACAGAGCACCAATGGTTATATAATTACTGAAGGTGGATTACTGAAGTGCAAGAGTATTATTCATGTCATTGGTGGAAATGATGTCAAGAGATCAGTTTCCTGTATTTTGCAAGAGTGTGAAAATCGGAACTACTCATCCATTTGCCTCCCAGCCATTGGGACAGGTTTGTAGACTCTGGAGGCTAAACTCGTAGGTATACCCTTTCCCTTGGATTTGGTGCTAATGTGACTGTAGCTTGGTGCTGAGTCTGAGGAAGGGCAGCTTCCTCACCCCAAGGCAGCTGCTAAGGGAATGAGCAAGGCCTGCGAGTGGTTCAAGTGGAAAAAGAGAAAAAAAAAGAAAAAACCAAAGAGAGTGTTGGGATATTGGACATTTACTCTCTAATATGGAGGGGGAGGGAGAGGAAAAGGAGGGAAGGGAGCCAATAGAAAGTAAGGCCAATCCTCTGTCTCTTTTCATCTGTTCCTTTCTCTTTTTTCCAGCCCCTACATATACCCCATCATTTAGTCCTTAGCTTCCCACTCCATCCCTTCTCCATGGAGAACATGAGTGCATCGACCTCCACGCCTTGTAACTGACTCCCATGTGAGCATTTCCAGTCCTCTTCTCTCACCGCTTCAGCAGTGGCTGTGTAGCTTGGCTTAGGGCATCACTGCACAGAAACCTGTCAATCACCATAACAGGATGGGTCAGAAACTTGCCACCTTCCTCTTTTTGGCCTACCTGCCTCTTTGGAGTTTCCTATTTTCCTCAAACTGTATAATGATTCTGTGATTGATTCTTTATATATAAAGGTGGTGCTTTGGGTTTATCATTAGTAAGGTGATGCCCTTTAAGCTCTTTTCCCAGAAATCTGAGTCATGTACACTGATCAGGAATTTTTGCTTGTGCTCCCTTAAGAGAGCTGGTCAGGAGAGGCAAACACCCTCAGGCCTGGAGGGTAGTGGAGCTGACCCGTCCCAGGGAAAGAACTCTGGGCACTGGGTCGATCATTCCATTGCTCAGGAATCTAAATCTGAATGCCCGTACTGGCGTGCTGGGCCCTCCAAAGTTTAGCCTTGTTATTTCCGGGCCTTCTAATCCTGTATCCCATATTTTGACTTATGTAAATCTCTACCCTTCCTCTTAATGTTCCCACGTGGAATGCTATGTCTACTTTATTTCTTTGTATTTTAAAAAATGTAATTTATAGCCCCTTTATGTTTTCATTACCCCATAGTATCATCCAATCCTAGCAGATTAACTAGCATGCTGTCTGTCTGTCTGTCTGTCTATCTGTCATCTTTTATGGACAATCACAGATGACTCTCCAGTCTTTGTCTCCCTTCGATTTTCCCTCTTTGTTCTGGTCTTGTATTTCCACCTTAACTTTATGTGGGCCAAGAAAGCAGGCAGCCCATGGGTGGCATAGCTCTTCCCAAGGGAGTCTGCTGGGTGGAATCAAAGAGAAGCAAAGAAATGAGGCTGTTTTGTATAAATATGTACACGTTTGAGTACATTTGGATTACTGCAAACCTTTTGTTCCTTCCACCGACCTGGTGGTGTTGCTGTTCTGCACAAATAGATGCCCGTCAGCAGGTATCTCTCACCACTTGAGCTTGTCCTTAGACTCCTGGATGGGGAAGCTTCCCCCTTAGTGGTGTTTATGAGTTGACTTTGATGGGGAACAGGACAGCTTCTGGCAGGAAAGGAAACCCTCTACCTGTTACTCACAGATATGTGCTGTCAGTGGAGAGAATGGGTGGTCAGTGATTCAGGTGCTGCAAGCACCTCAAGGTCAATGCAAACTCCAAACTCCAATTCACTGTCTTCTCCCCCAAACCTTGTCTTTCTGTTACATCCCCAATTATGTTAAAAGCATCACTTTCTGTCTAGAATCCTTGACTCTACCCTCTTTATCACTCCCATGTTTATTTACTATTAATTAGTTTGATGGAATTTTTTTAAATTTTTAAAATATATTTATTGATTATGCTATTACAGTTGTCCCATTCCGCCCCCTCCACTCCATCCTGTCCACCCCCTCCCTCCCAAATTCCCCCCCTATAGTTCACGTCCTTGGGTCATACTTATTAAGTTCTTTGGCTTCTACATTTCCTACACTATTCTTACCCTCCCCCTGTCTATTTTCCACCTATCATCTATGCTACTTATTCTCTGTACCTTCCCTCCCCACCCCCTCCCACTCCCCTATTGACAACCCTCCATGTGATCTCCATCTCTATGGTTCTGTTCCTGTTCTAGTTGTTTGCCTAGTTTGCTCTTGTTTTTGTTTTAGGTGTGGTCGTTAATAACTGTGAGTTTGCTGTCATTTTTACTGTTCCTATTTTTTATCTTCTTTTTCTTAGGTAACTCCCTTTAACATTTCATATAATAAGAGCTTGGTGATGATGAACTTCTTTAACTTGACCTTATCTGAAAAGCACTTTATCTTCCCTTCCATTCTAAATGATAGCTTTGCTGGATACAGTAATCTTGGATGTAGGTCCTTGTGTTTAATCTTGGGTAATGTAATTATGATGTGCCTTGGTGTGTTCCTCCTTGGGGCCAGCTTCTTTGGGACTCTCTGAGCTTCCTGGACATCCTGGAAGTCTATTTCCTTTGCCAGATGAGGGAAGTTCTCCTTCATTATTTGTTCAAATAAGTTTTCAATTTTTTGTTCTTCCTCTTCTTCTTCTGGCACCCCTATAATTCGGATGTTGGAATGTTTCAAGATGTCCTGGAGGTTCCCAAGCCTCTCATTTTTTTGAATTCTTGTTTCTTCATTCTTTTCTGGTTGGATGTTTCTTTCTTCCTTCTGGTCCACAGCATTGATTTGAGTCCCAGTTCCCTTCGCATCACTATTGGTTCCCTGTACATTTTCCTTTGTTTCTCTTAGCATAGGCTTCATTTTTTTCATCTGGTTTTCAAACAGATTCAACCAATTCTGTGAGCATATTGATAACCAGTGCTTTGAACTGTGCATCCGATAGGTTGGCTATCTCTTCCTCGCTTAGTTGTATTTTTTCTGGAGCTTTGAAGTGTTCTGTCATTTTGGGCCTTTTTTTTTTTTTTTTTTGTCTTGGCGCATCTGTTACTTAAAGGGGCGGAGCCTTATGTGTTCCCAGGGGCGGGGTAATGCTGGTCGCTGTGCTGTACGTGGGGGAGGGGCCGAGAGGGAGCAATGGCGCCCACTCCCCTCTCCACCAGATTTCAGTTTTTCACTCCGCTACCCACAATCAAACTGGGCCCCTCTGGTGCTGGTTCCCAAGTGGGTGGGCTTGTGCACGTTCTAGGCCCCTGTGGGTCTCTCCAACGACCTCTCCTGTAAGGCTGGGAGCCTCTCCTGCTGCCGCCCCAACCCCCACGGGCGCTTTCAATCAGAGGTCTGAGGCTTTATGTCCCTGCACTGGAGCCCTGGGTTGCGTGGTCTGCTTCGCTCCCCGCCATTTGTCCGGTTTATCTGTGTGCGAATGTGGGGCCACAGAATGTGCTCCTGCCCCGTTCGTCCCACACTCCGCCAGTCTCGGTCCCGCCACAACCACGCGAGTCCTCTCTGCCCCAGTGCCCATCTCCGCCCCTCCTACCGGTCTGGATGAATGTTTATTTTTTATTTCCTTGGTGTCGGATTTCCTTACCGGTTGATTTTCCGTCAGTTCTGGTTGTGCAAGGAGGTGCAGTGTGTCTACCTGCTGCCATCTTGGTTCTCCCTGATGGAATATTTTTGAGTGCCTGTCTTGTGCCAGGCACTGTGCTGAGTCACGAGAGACAGAAAGATGACTAAGAAAAGGATGCAGTCCACAAGGAGCACCTAGCCTATCATGAGAGGCAGGCATGTAAGACAACAATGCAATACCGTATGCCGGTGATAAACGCAGGAAGGTGTGTGGGTGGCAAAAGAAGGGGAGAAAGGTCAAAGGTACACACAGTTGGTCACTAGGTCCTGCTGACTTTACTTCTAAATGTCTCCTCGCCCCCTATACCCTCGTCTTCATTCTGGCCCCTTCTCTTTTTTCAGCTCTTGCCTAAACTTTTCTTATAGCTTCCTATCTAGAGCTGGGCTCTCTGCTCCAGTGCCTCCTGTCCCCACCCCCTCCCCCACCCCAGACTGATTTTTCTCAAAAACAGATCTATTTTCCTGAACACACAAGGTTGAAGTTAAACAAATCACACCCTCGTTACACAGTTCTAGGCTTTCCCTCAATTTTTCATACTTCACCTGTTGAACATCTGTTCATCCCTGCATATCGTGTCCTTTGTGTCCTAAGTGCCTGGATGAGTATCCAGCTTTTGATGAGACACACTAAATGTTTATAGAAAGTGAGTTAATATATCTAAACATTTCAATTTAAATTCTTCCAGATAGCATGAGATAACCACAGCTTTGCAAGGGAGAATCTCCCTCTTTCCCTGCTCATCTAATTAAAAAACCAATTAGACAAAGAAAACCTGAATAAATCTTCTTGGTTAGTTTTATGTAGTGTTTGTCTGTGTTCCCACAATTATCTGCATAGGCAAGTCAAAGAGCTCTACTCTTATTCCTGCAGTAATGGTGGACACCATCAACGGGGATAATCCAAGTGGGCCCTGAGTCTATCATACCGGTTTGGTCAAGGGACTTTTACATTGCTAACCACCCTCCCTCCCAACCCTCACCCCACATGACAGCTACCATTCATATGGGACTTCTTATGGTTTTCATTAGACTTTTCAAGGAGCTTTTCATGATCTTACCTAGACAGTAGGTTGGAGAAACAAGGTATAGAGCATGCTTAATTAGGAAAAGACCAGGTCCAGTGGCAACCTTGAACCCTGCTAGTCAGCTAAAACTTCACCAGGTGTAAGAAGAAAGACTTTCTGGAGGCTCATGGACAACCTGCATGTAAAAAAGTATATAGCTTATAGCTCCAGGTGTCTTACAAAATTATCTTAGTGTAAATCAAGTCCCCAAAGACTTCTGGGAGAATAAGGACACATGCATAAAGAAAGTGATGATTGAGTAAAAACAAAAATATTGTTGTCTTTAAAGAGCATGATATTTCAACATACATTAGTATCTTTTACTTTTAACGGATATTTTGAGGATGACTAATAAGCCAAGAAAGATTAGGTGTGCTTTGCACCACAGAGGAACACAGTGAGTGAGCTGGGATCCGCTGAGTAGAGCAGATACCAACACTGGACACCAAAAGTTAGATTTCTTGGTCCTTTGTTCACTGCTGGGCTGTTGGCTTCTTGACAAGAACTCTCCATTGCATCTAGGACATCAAAAGTGTTTGTTGATGCATTGTTAGAAAAAGCTGTGGAGATAAAAAAAATTGGGGGAGGGTGGATTCATTCTTGTGCGAATTAGAATCCCTAATTTATTCCTCAGCCTTTTCCAGTTGGGTCTTTTTTTTTTCCACTAGTCATTTTTATTTGTCTTTCCAGGAAATGCTAAACAAGACCCAGATAAGGTTGCTGAAGCCATAATTGATGCCATTGAAGACTTTATCCAGAAAGGACCAGTCCAGTCTGTGAAAAAAGTTAAAGCTGTTATCTTTCTACCTCAAGTACTGGACGTGTTTTATGCCAACATGAAAAAAAGAGAAAACTCTCAGGCTTCTCCCCCGCAGTCTGTGATGTCTAAAATCGCATGTGAGTTGTTGATTTTTATGAAACGCATGTTCCTAATTTTGATGTCACATGAGAAATAGCTAAAATTCTATATTATTAGCTCCCCCAGTTTAATTGAGATACAATTGACATACATCACTGTATACATTTAAGGTCTACAGCATAATGGTTTGACTTACATATATCACTGCAATATGTTTAGTTAGCATCCACCATCTCACACAGTTACAATAAGAAGAGAAAGCAAAAAAGAAATTTTTTCCTGGTGGTGAGAGCTCTTAGAATTAACAGCTTTCACATATATCATACAGCTGTGTTAACTATAGTTATTCCCAGTACTTATTTATCTTGTAACTGTTAGTTTGTACCTTTGACCTCCTTTCTGCAATTTTCCCTTCTGCCAACCCACCTCTGGGAATCACAAATCTGATCTCCTTTTCTCTGATTTTGAGTTTGTTGTTGTTGTTAGATTCCACATATAAGTAAGGTTTTATGGTATCTACCTTTTTCTGTCTGACTTGAAAAGGCTAATTTTTAATAAACTATCAGAAAGAAAAATTAAGAAAATAATCACATTTACAATTGTATCAAAAAGAATAAAATCCTTAGGAATACATGTAACCAAGGAGGTGAAAAACCTGTGTACTGAAAACTGTGAGACACTGATGAAAGAAGCTGAAGAAGACACAAATATACAGAAACATGTGTTTTGCTCATGTATTGGAAGAATTAATATTGTTTAAAAAATTCCTACTTCCTAAAGCAATCTACAGATTCAGTGCAATCCCTACCAAAATTCCAATGTCCTTTTTCACAGAAATAGAACAGACAATCTTAAAATTCATATGGAACCACAAAGACACTGAATAACCAAAGCAATTTTGAGAAACAAGAGCAAAGGTGGAGGCATCACAATTCCTGATTTCAAAGTCTATTTGAAAGCTATAGCAATCAAAACAGTATGGTATTGGTATAAAAACAGGCACATAGATCAACGGAAGAGAATAGAGAGCCCAGAAATAAACCTGTGCACACATGGTCAATTAATTTACAACAAAATAGCCAAGAATACACAATGGGAAAAGCACAGTCTCTTCAATAGTTAGTGTTGGGTGCTCACTCCAGTAGCACATATGCTAAAATAAGTTGTGTTTGAGAAACCAGACAGCCATGTGAAAGAATAAAACTGGTTACTATCTGACAATACACTCAAAATGGATTAAAGACTTGAATGTAAGACAGAAAACTATAAAATTTATAGAAGAAAATATAGGGGGTAAGCTTCTCAACATCAAAAATAACAAATGGCAAAAGCAAAAATAAAGAAGTGGGACCATATCAAACAAAAAAGCTTCTGCACAGCAAAGGAAACCATCAACAAAATGAAAAAGCAACTGGCTGAATGGGAGAAAATATTTGCAAATCACGTACCTGAGAAGGGATTAGTATCAAAAATATATGAAAAACTCATTAAGTCAATAGAAAAAAACAAATAATCCAATTTAAAAATGGGCAGTGGACACGAAGAGACATTTTTCCCCAAAGAGGACATATAAATGGCCAATACGAACATGAAAAGGTGCTCAGCATCTCTAATCATCAGGGAAATGCAAATCAAAACCATCATGAGATAGCACCTCGCATGTTAGAATGCTATTATAGGGAAGACAAGAAATAAGTGATGGCAAAATGTGGAGAAAAGGGAACTTTTGTGCACTATTGGTGGGAATGTAAATTGGTGCAGCCACTACAGAAAACAGTATGGAGGTTCCTCAAAAAATTAAAAATATAACTACCACATGATCCAGCAAGCTCACTTCCGGGCGTTTATCTGAAGGAAATAAAATCATTATCTCAAAAAGTATCTGCTCCCCCATGTTTATGGAAGCGTTACATAGCCAAGACACGGACACAACCTGCTGTCCACTGGCAAATGAATGGATAGAGAAGACGTGCTGCACACACACAGGGTCAAAAGTAGGTTACAGTCGTGAGCATGTGAAACAGTTTATCATTGTATTGTTATTTGTTATTGGTTGTATTATTTTTCATACAAACAACTGTAACCTTAATTTTGCCATACCCTGTATATATGATGGAATATTATTCAGTCATAAAAAAGAAGGAAATCCTGCCATTTGCAACAATATGGATGGACCTTGAGGGCATTGTGCTAAATGAAATAAGCCAGAGAAAGACAAGTAATGTATCATATCTCTAATATGTGGAATCTAAAAAAACTGAACTCATAGATACAGAGAACAGATGGGTGGTTACCAGAGGTGGGAGGTGGGGGGAGGGCAAAATGGGTGAGGGGATCAAAAGGTGCAAACATCCGATCATAAGATAAGTAAGTCCTGGGGGGGTGTTGTACAGCACGGTGACTGAACAAGAAAAAAGTTGGAAAGAATGGAGGGAGGAAAGCAGGAAGGAAAAGAGAAGTAGCTAATAGCTAATGTTTTTTAATCCAAACATTTGTTGCATTCCCTTTTCTTTTTTAGCACTTCTTGGCTTCTCAAAGCAAACTCCCAAAAAACATAAGCCTTTGGTTTTGGAAAACAAAGCAGAATCAGCAGTCTTTCAGGTGTGTGGCGAAAATGAAAAGCGTGTGGACAGTGCTCTCTCCTGTATCCAGGATCTGATCAAAAACGAACAGAGTATTTACACCAGTGAAGATGAATGTATCAAAGACTTTGATGAAAAGGAATGTCAGGAATTGATTAAGCTACACAAGAACCTGAATATTAGCATTTCCTGGGACACTCAAAAGCCTTCGATTGAGGTTACAGGAATTAGCAGAGACGTGGAGCAGGCTAGGAAGGCCGTTGAGGAAATGATCAGAACGGTCAGAGTAGCCAGAGAGCGGGAGTCCAGAGCAGACTACGTCAGTGAGTTCGTAGAATGGCAATATAATGACAATAACGCTTTTCATCATTTTGACAAAATGACCAATCTGCGATTGGAGGATGCAAAAAAAGCCCAGAAAAATACAGTTAATGTCAAAATTAATAATCAGAGCTACACTGTGGACTTGAAATCATACATCGCTATAGATGCAAAGGGACACAGTTTACCTGTTCAGCGCCTCACAAAATCTGAAGGTGAGTCAAGCCATCATGCTTGTTATCCATTATTTTACACTTCCTTTGGGCTTACCACTCTTGTACAGACATAAACATTGTATTCAAATAGATAAAATTCAAGTGACCCTTACGAAATAAAACAGAAAACTTTACCTCTCAGCTTAAGAAGCTTATACTCTGGCTGGGGAAATACAGCATGGGAGCCCCACAGTCCGAGGATGACCATCTCAGTGGTAACACCAGCCAAACTGTGCATTTTTACAGTTTACAAGCTTCCCATAACCAGTTCTTCTGGGTGGTTATGACTGCTTCCGTTAGGAGAAGGAAAGCCATGAGCTTTGAAGAAAAGTGGCCCAAGGTTTTTTAGAACAAAAGGCAGAAGACAACTTGCTCAGAGAGTGGGCACTTTCTGTATCTGTGATTGATACCCAGAGAGGATCGGGAGCCTGTAGGATCTTCTCCCAGAAGCTACTCCCTCTTCTGCCCTGAAAATAACATCCTTTGATACACACATCAGCCTTCAGATTGTCTAGCTGGATCTGCTTCCCGAGAAGGGAATGCTTGTTCTTCACTGAAAGCTAGTAAAATATGGCTTCCCCTCCAGTACGTTATCTTCATGTCTCGTGAGATCAGTGTGAATGAACTCCTCAGACCCAGGGCAGCCCTGGAGAAATGAGAAGTCAGGAATGATCCTCTGTGTAGCAGAAGGGGAGACAGAGCTGCCACCACAAACTGCCACATAGCAAAACCCACCACCCACTCAACTCTTAAGGAGTTGTGAAGAACAATGAAAAGACAGATGTGGAGGGCCTTGCAGAGGGGAGTTCTGGCAAAAATCCATGCACTATAAATATGACAATAATGACTATTTAAAACATTGTAGGGAAATGATTTATTGTTAAGTTATTAACTTATGACAGATTGGAGACTGAGCAGCATATGGAGCTGGGTCACACTATACCAGCAGCTCTCAAGTCCGAGCATGGTCAAAACTTGTTAAGATGTAGGGACACATGTTCCGCCCCTCAGAGATTTTGATATACTAGATCTGTGGGTGTTTTTTTTTAAAAAGCATCATGGTTGGCTCTGTGGCTGTCTGTGATTGACGCTTGAAAAACATTCTCCTAGAAAGCCAAGAAATTGTCTTGAACACACTGAACTAGGAGATTGTAAAATAAGAACACAAGTGATACTCAGTTTTTCAAAGCATGCTGGGAAGGTGGACTGCGTAGATGAGCCTTCCTGGGTGGAGAGTACCTCTAATGTCTACTTTGCAGTTGAGATCCCTGCTCACTGGAGTCATATGATGCAGCGGTATGTCCGTCTGGTTGAGCTACAACCTGGTCATGCAGAATACGACAAAGTGGCAAGTGCGTTCAATCAGACCTGCTCAAATTTCAGGATAGAGAAGGTAAGGCTTCTGGTGGCATGGAGTTTCTTAATGGTGGAAGCAAGGGGTAATTGTGGTCCAGGATATATGCATTTTGATTCATTTCCTAACATATTTTTAACGCAGAATTAGAATATTTTATGGTAATTACATTTTAGATTCTAGATTCTACTCATGTCACCATAAGTACTGAGACATTAAGACAGAACAATGTTTAATAAAAAAGTTTCACAAAAATTAACTCAAAATGGATCATAGACATGAATGGAAAATGTAATATATGTATATCATATATATAAATTTTGTAATAGTCTGGGGAAAAAAAAGACTGAAATTCCTTTGTCAGTTACAATGTAACAGGTTGCCATATGATATTAGAATACTAAAGACACATATTTCCTTTGTAAAGCAAGCTAATAAAAATTCAGAGACATGGCTTTAAAGTCGGAGTTGATAAGGAGCAAACCACCACAGAGAGACGCACGAAGGCTTCTCAGGGCAGGGTCATGTGCCTCTGCCCCACTGGTCACAGACCAACAGTGCTTGTTTCCTGAGGAAATTCATTGGTCATTTCATTGTTCATCTCATCTATTTTGGCATCTTCCACTCCTAAAAATTAATATTGCTCTTTGAAATTTATGTTCTTTCTTGATTTCTGTGGCAATATTATTTTGATGTTTTCTTCTTCATTAAATCTCTCTTCCTTATCACTGGTACCTGTTTCTCCACCAAACCCCTCATCCCAGCTTTACCCGCAGGATTTCTACTTCGGTCTTGTGTCTCTGCACTTCACCAGGGAATGTTTTTACCCTTCGTAAATGCAGCTATTATTTCAATGTTAATAGCTCTTAAATCAGCATATCACCACTGTGGATCTTTGACTCCAGCCCTACAACATATTCTCAGTGGCCTAAAAAAACCAAAAAACAAAAAACTCCACCTGGTTATCTATCTGCTAAATCAATTTCCCTAAAACCTAATTCATCATCTCTAAGTAATTATCTTTTCCCTTGCTTCTCCTTTCTGTCTTGGTTCCACCACTGTCTGAGTACCTGTCTCAACCTAGAGGCTTGAGAACCTTCTCTTTATCCATAGTAATGAGTGTGCCGGGAAAGTCTGCATCTCCTTTCCTTGCAGACTCTCTGTTTGCACCGCCACCATTCTGTTTATTCAAGTAGTTAAGCACATAATTCAAAAAGATTTGAAGTGTCCTAAAAGATATATACCATATATTCAGATGAAATAAATAGATGAAGAAAAATGGACAAAGAGAAAAAGAGAATAGGGAAAATAAGATAACACCAAAATATTGTTATTGCACAAAAATACATAACAGCAAGTCCTAGATAGTTACTAGAGGAGGCCCACCAAGTTTTTCCCTGAACTTCCTAGTAGGCAAAGCAAGGAACTAAATAACCAGCTACAAGATTTATAATCTTGTCCACAAATCAAAAAGCAAACCACTTGATCGGGAGACTCACAGCTTTTCATAGTACTGAGACTGGCTCCTGAGAGATTTACCCTGTGAATCAAGTACTGGAGAGTATCTTCAAAATCATCCTCACAATAAATTAAATATCCAATTTTATAACACTTAAAAAAATCTCTCAATATAAACCAGTTGAGAAAAAAAAATTCTATGAGGCAGTAAGACAATGTGATTCAAGTGTGATTTGGTTCTGAGATGACAAATAAGTTTCATTCCAAATACCATCGATGGTAGCTGACTGGTGCGTTGTGCTGAGATGCCAAGCCCAGTCAAGCTCAGCCCAAGCCCTCCAGTGGCTGTGGTGCCCTGGAGGCTTGCCATGTGTCGTCAGGCCTTAGCCAGAGAAATGATTTCACTACTCTTTGTAGCGGAACCCTGTTTTCAAAAAAAAAAAATGTATGTGAAATCTTGGTGTATGACACCAATAAAAGCAGAGCTGGGTAGTACTTAAGGCATCTCTGTGGACGTCTCTAGTCGTGTGAAAATATCTGCATGAAAAATGGATGGTCTGTCATCCTCCACGACTGTTATATCTTGTGACTACAATTTGTGACATCCATAAACTTCCACCTGCATTCAAAAATTTTGCCACATTTGCTTTTTCTCCCCTACTTTCAGTTTTGGCTGAAGCATTTGAAAGTAAGTTGCAGACATCATGACACTCCTAAATATTTTAGCACATATCTCCTGAGAATAAAGACACTCTCCCAAATAACAAATACCATTATCCCATGCAAGAAAGTAACCTTAATTCAGTAACTTCCACTATACAATCCAGAGTCAAATTTTTCCAATCGCTGAAAACATTGTTTTAATTCTCACCGCCCCCTAAGCTGGGTCCAGACGCTGCATTTGGTCATCACGCCTCCTTGGTCTCTTCTGCTCTGAACAGCACTCATATCGCTGCGCTTTAAAATATGTTGTTATGATACAGAATTTTTTAAAGAGTTTAAGCCACTTGGGTTATAGAATGTCTCACATTCTGCCTCTGTCTGCTAGTTGTTGTTGTCGCTTTTTTAAAGAACCCAAGCCAGTTTTCTTATAGGTTCTAGATTTGTCTGATTCTTCGTAGTGTCATTTAGCTTATTCCTCTATCCTCTTTGTTTCTGGTAAACCAGAAATTAGGTTGAAGGGCTTGGTAAAATTCAGATAAATATTTCTTTGTAACAAAATTTCATAGGTGATACATCACATGAAACTTCATATGGTGAGGTTGTTACACTGTTAACCAGGCTAAGTGTGACCACTAGTTAGCGCTGTGACCACCATCTCTCTCCATTGGAAGCAGTCGGTAATCTGTGGGATGATATGTAGTCACTGTATATAGTAAGTACCCTGTTCCCCAGCAAACTTTTATGGATTAACTATAACATTTATTGATGATCCTTTCCTAAATCCATTTTAATAGTGGAGGTCGAAAATGGCAATCTTTTAGTTCTGTCATTTCTTCTACATTTTTTATCTGGCATTTTCATAAAGAAGAAATATTCTTACCTCTTACTTAAAAAAAAGCAGTGTGTTATATTTAATTATAGTGATTATTCCTTTAGATACACAAGTTAATCTACATTTGGCTAGTAGGGACCCTTTAAAATTGGCTCTGAGGTCCTTTTGATGACCCCATTAATCTTTCAACGTTTTTTCACTTTCTGGCACAAGATCTCTTCAGCTCACCTTTTGCTTTCTCTGTCTCAGGCTGGAATCAGACATTTCTCTAAGAAATCCTGATTCTCTTCAGTGGGGAACGGTAGTGGGATAAAACAACCCAATTAAAAAATGGTCAAAGGATCTGAACAGACACTTCTCCAAGGAGGACATACAGAGGGCCCAGGGACATATGAAAGGATGCTCAGCATCACTAGCCATCAGAGAGATACAAATTAAAACCACAATGAGATTCCACTTCTCACTGGTCAGAATGGCCATCATAAACAAAGCAACAAACAAGTGTTGGAGAGGATTCGGAGAAAAGGGAACCCTAGTGCATGTTGGTGGGAATGCAGACTGGTGCAGCCACTGTGGAAAACAGTATGGAATTTCCTCAGAAAACTAAAAATGGAACTGCCTTTCTTCTTTTTTTCATTTTTTTGATATATTTATTGATTATGCTATTACAGTTGTCCTATTTCTGCCCCTTCACTCAACTCCATCCTGCCCACCCCGTTCCTCCCACATTCCCCCCACTATAGTTCATGTCCATGGGTCATACTTATAAGTTCTTTGGCTTCTACATTCCCTACACTATTCTTACCCTCCCCCTGTCTATTTTCCACCTATCATTTATGCTATTTATTCTCTGTACCTTTCCCCCCTCTCTCCCCCTCCTAATCCCCTATTGATAACCCTCCATGTGATCTCCATTTCTGTGGTTCTGTTTCTGTTCTAGTTGTTTGCTTAGTTTGCTTTTGTTTTGGTTTTAGGTGTGGTTGTTAATAACTGTGAGTTTCCTGTCATTTTTACTGTTCCTATTTTTTATCTTCTTTTTCTTAGATAAGTCCCTTTAACATTTCATATAATAATGGCTTGGTGATGATGAACTCCTTTAACTTGACCTTATCTGAGAAGCACTTTATCTTCCCTTCCATTCTAAATGATAGTTTAGCTGGATACAGTAATCTTGGATGTAGGCCCTTGCCTTTCATGACTTGGAATACTTCTTGCCAGCCCCTTCTTGCCTGTAAGGTCTCTTTTGAGAAATCAGCTGACAGCCTTATGGGAACCCCTTTGTAGGTAATTGTGTCCTTTTCTCTTGCTGCTTCTAAGATTCTCTCCTTCTGTGTAATCTTGGCTAATGTAATTTTGATGTGCCTTGGTGTGTTCCTCCTTGGGTCCAGCTTTTTTGGGACTCTCTGAGCTTCCTGGACTTCCTGGAAGTCTATTTCCTTTGCCAGACTGGGGAAGTTCTCCTTCATTATTTGTTCAACTAAGTTTTCAATTTTTTGTTCTTCCTCTTCTCCTTCTGGCACCCCTATAATTCGGATGTTGGAACGTTTCAAGATGTCCTGGAGGTTCCTAAGCCTCTCCTCATTTTTCTGAATTCTTGTTTCTTCATTCTTTTCTGGTTGGATGTTTCTTTCTTCCTTCTGGTCCACACCATTGATTTGAGTCCCAGTTCCCTTCGCATCACTATTGGTTCCCTGTACATTTTCCTTGGTTTCTCTTGGCATAGCCTTCATTTTTTCATCTAGTTTTCGAACAAATTCAACCAATTCTGTGAGTGTCTTAATAACCAGTGTTTTGAACTGTGCATCTGATAGGTTGGCTATCTCTACATTGCTAAGTTGTATTTTTTCTGGAGCTTTGAAGTGTTCTGTCATTTGGGCCATTTTTTCTTTTGTCTTGGCGCGTCTGTTACTTAAAGGGGTGGAGCCTTATGTGTTCCCGGGGGCAGGGTAATGCTGGTCGCTGTGCTGTGACACTGTACGTGGGGGAGGGGCTGAGAGGGAGCAATGGTGCCTGCTCCACTGTCCACCGGATTTCGTCGCTCCCTCTGCCACCCACAATCAAATTGGGCCCCTCTGGTGCTGGCTCCCGAGTGGGTGGGCTTGTGCTCGCCCCAGGCCCCTGTGGGTCTCTCCAACGACCTCTCCTGTGAGGCTGGGAGTCTCTCCTGCTGCTGCCTCAACCCCCACGGGCGCTTTCAATCAGAGGTCTGAAGCTTTATTTCCCCCTGCTGGAGCCCTGGGTTATGCGGTCTGCTTCCCTCCCCACCATTTGTCCCGGTTTATCTGTGCGCGACTGTGGGACCTCGGGGTGCTACCGGCCTCTCTGCCTGCCCCATTCTCCGCCACTCTGAGTCCGGCCCTCTCGGTTTTTCTGTGTGCGAATGTAGGGCCGCAGGGTCTGCTAGTGGTCCGACTGCCTGCCCCGTTTGTCCCACACTCTGCCAATCTCGGTCCCGCCACATCAACGCGAGTCCTCTCTGCCCCAGCTGCCCATCTCCGCCCCTCCTACCAGTCTGGATGAATGTTTATTTTTTATTTCCTTGGTGTCGGACTTCCTTGACTTTCAATATTCTGCCAGTTCTGGTTGTGGGAGGAGGCGCAGTGTGTCTACCTACGCCTCCATCTTGGTTCTCCTGGAACTGCCTTTTGACCCGACAATACCACTGCTGGGATTATACCCTAAGAACCCTGAAACACCAATTCAAAAGAACCTGTGCACCCCAATGTTCATAGCAGCACAATTTACAATAGCCAAGTACTGGAAGCAACCTAAGTGCCCATCAGTAAATGAGTGGATCAAAAACTATGGTACATTTACACAATGGAATTCTATGCAGCAGAAAGAAAGAAGGAGCTCCTACACTTCGTGAAAGCAAGGATGGAACTGGAGAGCATTATACTAAGTGAAATAAGGCAGGCGGTGAAAGACAAATACCACATGATCTCACCTATAAGTGGAACCTAATCAACAAAACAAGCAAGCAAGCAAAATACAACCAGAGACATTGAAATAAAACAAACTTACAGTTACCAGAGGGGAGGTGGGGGAGGGATAATAGGGGAAGGACCATCAAAGAACACGTATAAAGGACACATGGATAAAACTAAAGGGGTAGGTTCGAGGGTGGGAGGCAGGAATGAGTGGGGTGGGGGGGGTGGGGGGGTAAAAATGGAGACAACTGTACCTGAACAACAACAATAAAAAATATATATAAATGCTATGAACTTTTCAAAAATAGGCATGTATAATGTCAGAAAACACTTTAATCAGTTTTGAAAAGTCAAGCTGATATAAGCTACGCCCTGTAATTTGACCTAAGAAAGCACAAAATTATGCAGGTAAATACAAAAATAACAATGGATAAATTTAAAAACGAAGAAAAAAAAGTGGTCATATTTTATTTGCTATATCTTGCCGCAGGCTCTTAGCACTGATGGAGTATTTTTCCTTATTGATTTGCAGATTGAGAGGATCCAGAATCCACATCTCTGGAAAGTCTACCAGACCCAGAAAAAAAACATGGATGAGAAGAACGGTCATATAAAAAATGAGAAGCTGCTCTTCCATGGGACAGATGCAGACTCACTGCCACACGTGAACAAAAACGGCTTTAACCGCAGTTATGCTGGAAAGAATGGTAAGGAAGCAAGTAATGGGGCTGCTCCAAATGAGGTTCAGCCACAAGAAGCCAAAATGGCTAAGGGACCATGCAGATTGCACTGTGTTCCCTCAAGGTTCATGGCCATGTGGCAGCCTAAGTGTTCAGACTCACCAAGTTTCATCCCAAAGGGACTGACTGGCCCTCTGAAGTAAAGGAATGGTTTTTTAAAATTAAAAACATAGAAAAAAATTTTAAAGAGGTGTTAGAATTGAACATTATATTACCATTATTTGACATATTGGGTCAATATATCAAATTATAGACTAAATTGGAATTCCTAAAAATGTTTTTCTTTTCACAGCTACAGCATATGGAAAGGGAACCTATTTTGCTGTCAATGCCAGTTATTCTGCCAACAGTACATACTCCAGACCAGACGCAAATGGGAAAAAGCATATGTATTATGTGCGAGTTCTTACTGGATTGTACACACGTGGGAATCAGTCACTACTTGTGCCTCCTCCAAAGAACGTTCAAAATCCTACTGACCTGTTTGACACTGTCACAGATAATGTGACCAATCCAAGTTTATTTGTGGTATTTTATGACAACCATACTTACCCAGAGTACCTCATTACTTTTCAATAGCATTTTGGTATCCTTCACAGATGATGTTATTCATCTCTACCAGTGGATTTGCAACCTTTTTCATCTCATGGCACACATAAACTAATTACCAAAATTCTGTGGAAAACCAAAAAATATATATTTTTTGCTGATTTCACAAAAGAAGCTGTAATTTTGACTCATTCACACTGGAAGCTATTGTGGTGTTGGTTGTTGTCATTTTCTTTATTTGACAATTTAAGGGAAAAGAGGTCAGTGCCCCTGACTGAAGGGTCAGGTAGTGCATGTTTTAAAAATTCTTGTGGCACACTGGTTGAAAGTTGATGATCTATATACCTGTGTAGTTGTAAAAAATGTTTTAGATTTTTTTTCTCTTAATAGATTTTTCTAAGATCAAAGGATTCTTGCCACTGAAATCAGACTTTCTTCACCTTCTCTTTTATAACTGGAGTGAATCATTCTTGAAATCAGTAAACTTGAGAATTTAAATCAGGTAACTTAGTTACAACTGTGCGTCCACAACCATGGACATCAAATCTGCAGAACAGAACAGGTTTGTACTTTCAGGAAGGAGAGAATGACATTAGTCTTACAAGCAGGGGACACAGCTATGCAGTTTCAGCTGCCACTGGAGGAGACAGCTGGTACCACGTCAGGATGCCCTGTTACTGTGGGAAGCAATCTTACTAAGTGGGTTGGACCGATATCTTTCCTGGGGGCAGGGAGGGTGTCTTATTATTATTTTTTTTAATCCGTGGACTGAGGTCTGTGCCTGATGTCCAACGGATGTTCCAGAAATGTTTCATAAGCCAACTGAAAATGAAAAATCCTAGTCAAACTCCTACTCAAGTAGGAACTATTTCTTCAACATCCTTGACTTATTGTCATGTTGCCTCAAATTGAACAGAGTCCGTGATAGGGAACTTTGTTTTTCATGAGCCAGCCCAAGACCTAGGGGCTCCAGTCAGGGCTCCGGGATTGCAGTGCCTCGTGTCCTATGGACTTGTGCAGCACCTCAGCCGTGGCTCCTATTAGGTAGGATAGGTAGTAAACTGAGGCAGGGAGGAGGAAGACGTGTCTTACCCGTTAACTCAGCAGCCCAGAGCCTGGTGTGGTAAGATTGCCGGGTGGTCCGAACATCACAAGCAGGGATTAGCGCAGGATGAGGGGAGTCCTTGAGACTGTGCTGGGAAAGGGAGCTTCTGTAGCAATTTTGCTAAGGCAAAGAGCCTTTACTACCTGAGAAAGAAAGCCTTTGTAGCTGTACATTATTTCCAAGTTTTGGGAGGGAGAGGAGGGGAATCTAGAAGCTGACTAGATAAATAACTCCTGAACTCAATAGTTGGCACACTCAGTTTAGCTGATTCCCACTTCTAGCCTCAGCTCAAGTGCCTAGAACTTACTATCTCTTCTGTACGTGGAGCAGACTAGCAGGGTGCCTGCTTGCAGCTTTGTGCTCATGTTTCATAAATAAACTTGCTATCTCATTTCCATTGTACATGTTGTCTCTTGCTTGAATCTGTCTCTTGGAAGCGAGGCAAGAATGGAGGAACAAACTCCTGGGCGAGGGGTGGAGGGTTGACTTGGATCTCTCCCTGGTAACAGCTCCAACTGGTCCTTTTTATGTTGAATCCAAACCTGCCTTCTGATAAGTTCTTTGGTGGTAATTTTGCCCAGTGAGAACAGTAGGCTAACAGCCTGCTACGTCTTTAGTGTGAAACCCTCTACTATGTAAAGGTTAAATGAATTCTGAAGTTATTAAATGGCATATTTTCCTTGGCAGCCTAATTTTTGATGATTGAAAGGTGCATGAATAAGCCAAAAGAATTAAACATAATGCTAATTTTCTAACTCAATATCTGTTGGACAGTGAGAAAGTTTGTTTGTTAATTTCCACAAGTAAATTTCAGATTCAAACACTACTGAGCACTTAGATTTTACCAGATAGTATTGGGTTGGCCAAACAGTTCATTTGGTTTTTTCCATAAGATGGTTCTAGTAGCACTTAGTTGTCTTTAACTTCATTTAGAAGCAATTGTTAGTTTGTATTATGACAGCTGTCATATCAGCATGAATTAAAAAAACATCAAAATTAGTGAATATTTGTGTAGCTGTTTTAACATTGAAGATGGAAGAAAACACGCAACATTTTGGTGTATTGTGCTTTATTTCAAGAAAGGTAAAAACACAACTGAAACACAAAAAAAGATTTGTGCAGTGTGTGGAGAAGGTGCTGGGACTGGGTGAATATGTTAAAAGTGGTTTGCAAAGTTTCGTGCTAGAGATTTCTCGCTGGATGATGCTCCACAGTCAAACAGACCAGTCGGAGTTGACAGCGATCAGATCGAGACATTAATTGAGAACAATCAACATTATAGGATGCAGGAAATAGCTGCCACACTCAAAATATGCAAATCAAGTTATTGGTGAAAATGAAAACTTATTTTACAGAAAAAACTAAACAAACTTTTTGGCCAACCCAGTAGATGCCTTCACATACAATAGTTATTTTATTCCCCCGAAGTCTTGTGAGGTAAGAATTACATCCCCATTTTAAAGCTGAGGAAAGGAAACATGCCCTGAGTGCAAAAAGCATCCTTGTCTGAGGGCACTGGGGTAATGGCCCTCAGAGCAAGCAACTGAATCTTGGTCCCTTATGTCACCAAGCCTTTTGTTCTACCCACTACAGAACATGACCCCTAATTAATGTTACTAATTCAGGAACATATCAGCCAATCTGTGACTCCCCTTTATATTATCTTCTGGCTTTGTTTCCTGTCAGTTTTCTTTTGAAGATCGGCAGGCTGAGGTCAGAGAGGATGCCCATGCAAAGCCAGTGCAGACGATGCACCCAGACGCTAGGGGTCGCTAGGGGAATAAAGATGCTCTTCCCAGTCTTATGAGTCAGTAGCACCCAGGCCCTTTTATTCCCAGGGCTGGAATTCCTACAGGTCCCAGCTCCTTCCATTTTGCACCCCCACCTACTTTTCTCCTGACTGGCATCCCGGCCCGGGTGACAAGGATTACTGTGAGAATCCTGCAGGTGTTAGAAGTGCGATCACTTCAGATCAAAGCTAGAATCCACCCCATGGATGCATTAGGCCAGGAGTTGTATCTTTTCTTTTCTTTCCCTTTTCTTCTTCTTCTCTGTTTTGTAAGGGAATAGAAAGATTTTCAGCTTTGTGGGCCACAGAGTTCACTACTCAACTCTGCCACTGCAGCCCTGACCACCACAGGCAATATGTAAATAAATTGCATGGCTGTGTTCCAGTAAAACTATCACAAAACAAGCAGCAGGCTGACCCCTGCTTAAAGCTGATGAAGAGACTGTTTCCTGTTGAGAACATTTGGGGCTTACATTTGAAATGGGCTGAAGGGTTGGGATGAGAGAAGAAAGGAAAAGGCACAGAAAGAAGGCCTAACAAATAACAAAGAGCCAGTTTGGCCCATGAGCAATGTGCATGCAAAAACGTGGCAAGAGATCGATATTTAACTAGAAAAGAATAAGTACATTTATAAACATGTGCAAACAGACTTTTTGGTTTTTCATCTTTTATTTAAAAATAATACTATTTTAATAATGTTTTAAAATATTATTTAAAAAGTCATTTTCTATTCCAATCACAAACTTCTTTCTTGTATCAAAAGCTGTGCCACTATCTTGGTTACTTGTGGATGTACCAAGCAGTCCAGCAAGTCATCTGTAGAAATGCATGATTGAGGTGGGGCCCTAGTACTATCTGATGCAATTTGTTCAACAATTGCATTCTCACTTTTACTCATCATTTGTTGCTTCTTGGTGTGGTGTAATTTTCCAAACTGTTCTCCATCTTTGCCAACCAAGTCTTTACCATCATTTTTAAATATGTCTCCTCTTTCTGAAGGTGGTTTGTCAGAACTTGGTAGTACAGGAACCAGAGCAGGGCCAAAGGGACTTGCTGCCTTCTGTTTTACTGCTTCCAAGGTTAAGTTCTGGCTACCTGTTTGTTCTACCTCCATGAGCTTGTGTATATTTAATTCTTCCTTTTTCCTGCACTCTCCGTTCGTTCTGAGTGCTTGGACCTCTACTGTCTTAGATGCTCTGTAATGATCAAAAAAGGCAGAAACAGCTCTATTTAAGTAGAGGCAATTGACTTCATGAGATGTGTCTTCAACCTAAGGCAAAAGAAAAACCTTTTAGAGTGGTTACATAAACTAGAAAATAAATCTGGTCAGGGTTGATGTCTTACAGGAAGCAAAAACCATGATGGAAACCAGAAGCAGCCTACCTCAGTTGGGTTTAACCAAGCTCTGGTATTGTGTGGGTCCTCTGCAGTTTTCAGGGCACAAACAAGCGTGCGGGTGATCGCCTCCTCTACCCGAGCTTGGTGGTCCTCTTCCTAAATTGAGACCAAAAAAAAAACCCACCAACAAACTTTTTTTTTCATTTGTCTCTGTGTCTCATGGCTTAAGAGAGTAGAGTCTCCTAATTATGTGCTCTGTGCTCATTAATATAAGTTTTGTTACATAAGGAATGAATATGTTGGCAAACCACAGCTTTTATGTGTTAACTATCATCTGCCATGTAGAAGAGCTATAGACTATTTCACTAACCAAATTTAAGCATATATCCTGTCTATAAGGCATAGGCCTGGAGCACAAACCACCTTGTGATGTTTTTCTGATCTTCTCCATTCTCTGACATGTTTAAGCAAAAAAAAAAAAAAAAAAAAAAAAAAAGTTATATATAGAGAAAAATCCCTACTGATCTTGATAAGCTAATTGTTTTAGGAATGGGAGAAAAATTATAATAAATATGCTTAGCCACAAGAATGAGATGGTTAAACATGTAAATATGTTTTTAAAAATATAATAGGTATAAACCATAGCATTAATGACAAATTACATTAAAAATCATTAACTTGTTTATCAAAATACACCATAAAAGAAAAAAAAAACATGTCAAAACATACAGTATAATTGATATGAGATTAGTATCTAGAATATACAAAGAATTTGCACACACCTCTATAAGAAAATGACCCAATTTTTTTGATGGGCAAAAGACATGAAGATAATAAGCATTTCAATAAAAAACAATTATATGACTAATAAACCTATAAAAATATGCTTCATCTCATTAAACTTTGGGAAATTTAAATTGGGAAACCCATGAAACTAGTAAAGGAAGGTCTTGACGATTCCGAGTGGTGGGAGGTGCGCACTGACAGAAACCTCGCACGTTGATGATGGAGTGCGAACGGGTAGCGCTGTTTAGACAACATGCTGTCACTATCTTGTGAACTTGAGTATTGTACACCCTACAGAACAGCAATGCCACTCTGAGATATACACATATTTCCTAGAGACACTCTTGCACATCAGCACAAGAATATTCTATTTATAAAAGTAAAAAGTTATAAAAAATCCAACTATCCATAGTAGAACAAAGAACCAACTGTGGTACGTTAACACAAGAAAATATACCACAGTAAAATGAATGACCAACTACATGTGACAACACAGATAAATCTTAGAAAAATAATATTAAATTTTAAAAAACAAATCCCCACAAAGGGACATCACTTCACACTAGAATGGCTAGGATGTGGAGAAACCAGAATCTTCATATACTGCTAGTGGCGATGTGAAGGGTACAGCTGCTTTGGAAAACAGTCTGGCAGTTCCTCAAAAGGCTAAGCACAAAGTTACTCTGTGCGATGGCTAATCTGCTAAGTCAACCTGACTGGGTTTTGGTGTGCAGTTGCTTGGTCAAGCACTAGCAGAGATGTTGCTGTGAAGATATTTTGTGGACGTGAGTAACATTTACAATCAGTTGAATTTAAGTAAAGAACATTGTCCTCGACAATGTGGGCAGACCTCATCCAATCAGTAAAAGGTCTTACGAGCAAAAACCAAGGTTTCCCGGAGAGGATGGGATTCTACCTCAAAACTGTAAGAGAAATCCTGAGTGAGTTTCCAGCCTGCTGGACTGCCCTGCGGATTTCAGACTTGAGACTGCCACCTCAACTCATGTCTGAGGTTCCAGCCTGCTGCCCGCCTTAACTAGTACACCATATGCCCCAGCAATTCCACTCCAAGGTGTACATCCAAGAGAAAGGAAAACACATATCCACACAGACCTTGCACATGAATGTTAACAGTAGCATGATTATTCTCAGCAGCCAAAAGCAGACACGACCCAAATGTCTACCAACTTTTTAGTGGATAAACAAAAGTGGATGTCTATACAATGGAATTCATTCAGCCATAAAAAAAGAAATAAAGTGCTGATACATGCTACTGCATGGATGAATCTTGAAAACATTATGCTGTGTGAAAGATGCCAGCCAAAAATACACCTCATTATATGATTCTGGAACTGGCAAATCTAAAGGGACAGTAAAAAGGTTACTGACTGCCTATGGCTAGAGAGGAAAATGGGCGAGTAACTACTAATAAATATGGGGTTTCTTTTTAGGGTAATGAATATGTACCAAATTTGATTTGGATAGGGTTGCACAATTCTGTGAATATACTAAAAACTACTAAACTGTAAACTTCAATGGATGAATTCCATGGTATGTAAGCTGTACCTCAATGAAGCCATTATTTAGAAAAAACACAAGCAACTTGGCGACACAGGTAAACATGGCTTGCCTCCTCGCACAACCACATCAAAATTACAACTAAAATATAGAACTATCACTCAGAACCATCAGAAATAGAGTTGAATGTAAGTCCAAGAACTACAGAATTAAAGAAACCACATCCATCTAGACTGGTAAGAGGGGCGGAAATGTGGAACAGGTTGGTCCCACATCCATGTGCGATGGATAAAAATTTGGGAGGGATATCTTGGGAGCAAAGAGTCCCAGCTCCACACCAGGCCCCCTGGCCCAGGGTCCAGTGCCAGGAAGATAAGTCCCTATAACTTCTGGTTGCAAAAATTGGCAAGGATTGAGTCAGTGGAAGAAACTTCTAGAGCCCCAAGCAGTTCCTCTTAAAAGAACCCATAAACAGACCCAGCTACTCAAACTCACTCCCTCTGGGCTCCAGCACCAGAGTAGCAGCTTGAAAGGCACCAGTGGCATACGGAGAGGAACTGAATTATCTGGTATCAAGGTGAGAGCAGGGAGACAGCTTTCTCCCAGAGAGAAAGGGGAATAGAGGCCAATGTTCCTTTTCTGAGCCCTTCCCCCATGGAGCCACAGAGGAACAGGCAGGTGCCATATCTAAGACCCCATCAACCTGGCTAACTCTGTTTGTTCCACCCTGGAGATCCCCAGAGACTCTGTCGCACCCAACATATGGGACTATCAAAGCTGCTTTTCCATATGAATGGCTGGTCTTGGCTCATGCTATACAACTTCGTAAATCCTATCAAACAAGCAGCAGCCAGCCTCAGTAAGGCCCCAGCCCCTGTACCTCTTGCTCTGTGGTCCCAGGCTTGCCACTAGAGGCAACAAGTCTAGATTCACAGCTTGGTTTCACGTGGGAATCACCACAAGCAGCAGCCTTCTCAAATTGCTTTATAGCTCAGGCAGGATGACCCTGGGCAAAACACAGGTAGAGGCTGACCTTGGCCTGCACCATCTGGGGAAACCCCAGAGCACACCCAGTGGACAGCTACAGACCACACTGGAACATCACTACCCTGCCCCTGCACAGCTGATCCTCCAGAGGGTGGAGGTTGGTGGTAAGTGGTCACAGCCATTCCTTGTAGCTGGCTGGCCTGGGTAAAACCCCCCTCCCAATGACCTGCCAACAGCAATCAAGGCTCAATTACAAGAGGAAGGTGTACTCAGTCCACACAAAGGGTGCACTTGAGTATCCAGCTTGAGTGATAGAGGAGGCTTTGCCACTAGACACCTACTACATTAGGCCACTCTACCAAGACAGGGAGCAGCTCTACCTAATACATAGAAACAAACACCAGGAGGCTGCCAAAATGAGCAGACAAAGAAACATGGCCCAAATGAAAGAACAGATCAAAATTCCAGAAAAAGAACTAAACAAAATGGAGACAAGCAATCTACCAGATGCAGAGTTCAAAACACTGGTTATAAGAATGCTCAAGGAACTTAGTGAGGACCTCAACAGTATAAAAAAGATCCAGTCAGAAATGAAGTATACACTAATTTAAATAAAAAACAATTTACAGGGAAACAACAATACAGTGGATAAAGCCGAGAATCAAATCAATGATTTGGAACATAAGGAAGCAAAACACAATCAAGAAGAAGAAGAAAAAAGAATGCCCCCCCCCCCCAAATGTGGCTAGTGTAAGCAGCCTCTGGAACAACTTCCAACATTCACATCATAGTGGGGGTAGAAGGAGAAGAGAAAGAGCCTCAAATTGAAAATCTATTTGAAATAATAATGCGAGAGAGCTTCCCTGATTTGGTGAAGGAAATAGACATGCAAGTCCAGTAAGCACAGTGTCCCAAACTAGAGAGACCCAAAGAGGCCCACTCCAAGACACATCATAATTGTAAGGCCAAAGGTCAAAGATAAAGAGAGAATCTTAAAAGCAGCAAGAGAAAAGAAGTTAGTCACCCACAGAGGAATTCCCATAAGACTGTCAGCTGATTTCTCAAAAGAAACTTTGCAGGCTAGAAGGGATTGGCAAGAAATATTCAAAGTCATGAAAAGCAGGGATGGGACCTACAGTCAAGATTGCTCTACCCAGCAAAGATATCATTTAGAATCAAAGTGCAGATGAAGAGCTTCCTAGACAAGAAAAAATTAAAGGAGTTCATCATCACCAAACCATTATTACGCGAAATGTTAAAGGGACTTATTTAAGAAAAAGATCAAAACTATGAACAATAAAATGGCAGTAAATACATATCTATCAACAACTGAATCTAAAAACACAACTGATAAGAACAAGAAGCAAACAAGAAGACCAGAGACAGAAATTATGGATACAGAGAGCGTTTTGATGGCTGCCAGATGGGAGGGGGTGTGAAAGAATGGGTGAAAAGGTGAAGGGATTAAGAAGTAAAAATAAGTAGTTACAGAATAGCCATGGGGATGTAAAGTGCAGTGTAGGAAATGGAGTAGCCAAAGAACCTATGCACAACTGATAGAACATGAACAGAGATGTGGGGATTGGCTGAGAGGGTGGAGGGGGGCAAAGGGGAAAAAATCAGGACAACTGTAATACCATAATTGATAAAATATAATTAAAAAAAAACCCACAAGCCCAGAAGACTACATTAAATATGATCTGATTTGCATAAAGCTGAAAAGCATGCAAAACTGAACAGTATATTTTATAGGACATATAAATACATAATAAAACTTTTTGTTTAAGCAAGAGAATGAAGCTAGTGAAGGACTCAGATGGGGGACAGGATGGGAAAGCACAACACTGATGCAAGTTTTCTGCAACTCGCTAGTTTTAGGGTTGGGTTCACTGGTATTCATTACATTACACTTTATATCGAAGATATATATGCTACATATTGTGGGGGAACTCCATCCCGCAGAGCTCCCCCGGCTGCCGCAGATGAGAATAAAACTACCAAGACATGATCTGCTTGGGGAGAAAAGGCTGGGTAATCTCTCAGAGAAGAAGAGCCCCGAGCACCTTTTTCCTTGGGCTTTTATTGAGTTTAGCTTGCATAGGGATACATACCAAAAGGAAGGAGATATGGTTTACAGATAACATTTCTAGGATCACGAGGTTCCTTTTGAGTCATGGTCTGGTAGACAGAGTGACACCAATCGGCCATAAAACCTGGGGAAACAAACTCATTTTGTGCTTGGACCCTAAACATTTAGTATACATTGACTTGAGGGCATTCTTAGCAAAACAGGTTTCACAGGATTTAGTGCATTCTTTCTCAGGCCTGACTGCCCCAGAAACCACCTGTTCCAGCCCAGGGCTGCACCCACCTCAGGCATTGTTTCCGGCCTGAGTCAGGCAGGGGAAGCAAGGCAGGCAAGAGATTAGGAGACTTTTTACAGATAGAAGGAGGACTCAGGCTATGACAAAGCCCAGGGGTTAGGGTCTTTTGCCCTTTCTCTATAGTCCCCTAAGTCCTTCCCTGATGGCCCCTTCACAACTGTGCCTGTCTTAGGCCATCCCTCCCTTGAGGAATCTTACCTGTCATTGGCTATCCAGACATCCTCTAGGGGCCAAGCAGGGTGAAGTAAAGGGGGCAGAGGCCACACCGCTGCCAGAATGATAAGTTTTGTCTCCTTAGTGGAAAAATACTGATAAAATAAATATATTTCAACACTAAAGTAATAAGGCTGTAAAATGAATGAAAAAGGCACCATTGGGAAGAATTGAGAATTTACTTTATACCCTTGGGCATATTAAAACAGACAAAATCTACCTATCTTTTACAGAAAAACTGAGAAAACATGACTATTGCACCCCTTGAACTGAACCAGTATCTACTTTCTTCCCAATCAATGTGACTCATGGCAAGAACAGCAGAGCCTGGAGTTAGCTTGAGTTTATGAATATGGCAGACAGGCTTTAAGACCTCAGCTAGAGGGCTAGATTCAGCAACAAGAAGGAATTCTGGTCCAGTGCTTGAAGCGACATAAATAAAAGCAATACATGACAAAGGAAGATATAATTACTAAACTTCTATTTTGCACTCTAGGTTTTTTTTTTTAATTTTATTTATTTAATTTTTAGAGAGAGGGGAAGGGAAAGAGGAAGAAAGGGAGAGAAATATCAATATGTGGTTGCCTCTCTTGAGCCCCTGGCTGGGGACCTGGCCCGCAACCCAGGCATGTGCTCTGATTGGGAATTGAACCTGCGACCCTTTGGTTCACAGCCCATGCCCAATCCATTGAGCTACACCAGCCAGGGCTGCACTCTAGTTTTTGAAGAAAGAATGAATGGTCTTCAAACTGTGAAGTATACAAAAGAAGTTATGATACCAATCCTTTGGAAAATTCTAGGAGGGACAACTACAACAGCTGGTATAGAATAAAGCTTTTTAAGCTTTAAAAAGACCAGGGTGGTACCGAACCAAGATGGCGGCGTAGGTAGACACATTGTACCTCCTCCCACAACCAGAACTGATGGAAAATCGAACAGCAAGGAAGTCTGACACCAAGGAAATTAAAATAAACATTCATCCAGACCGGTGGGAGGGGTGGAGACAGGCATCGGGGGCGGAGAGGACTCGAGTTGACGTGGCGGTGCCGAGACAGGAGGAGTGGGGGACGAACGGGGCATGCAGTTGGACCACTGGCAGACCCTGTGGCCCCGCATTCAGGGCAGGCAGAGCGGTGGGTAGCACCCGGAGGTCCCACACTCTCGCACAGATAAACCGGGACAAACGGTGGGGAGGGAAGCAGACCGCGTAACCCAGGGATCCAGCGTGGGGAAATAAAGCTTCAGACCTCTGATTGAAAGCGCCCGTGGGGGTTGGGGCGGCAGCAGGAGAGACTCCCAGCCTCACAGGAGAGGTCATTGGAGAGACCCACAGGGACCCAGAGCGTGCACAGGCCCGCCCACTCGGGAGCCAGCACCAGAGGGGCCCAATTTGATTGTGGGTGGCAGAGGGAGCGACGAAATCCGGTGGACAGTGGAGCAGGCACCATTGCTCCCTCTCAGCCCCTCCCCCACGTACAGTGTCACAGCACAGCGACCAGCATTACCCTGCCCCCGGGAACACATAAGGCTCCACCCCTTTAAGTAACAGACGCGCCAAGACAAAAGAAAAAATGGCCCAAATGACAGAACACTTCAAAGCTCCAGAAAAAATACAACTTAGCAATGTAGAGATAGCCAACCTATCAGATGCACAGTTCAAAACACTGGTTATTAAGACACTCACAGAATTGGTTGAATTTGTTCGAAAACTAGATGAAAAAATGAAGGCTATGCCAAGAGAAACCAAGGAAAATGTACAGGGAACCAATAGTGATGCGAAGGAAACTGGGACTCAAATCAATGGTGTGGACCAGAAGGAAGAAAGAAACATCCAACCAGAAAAGAATGAAGAAACAAGAATTCAGAAAAACGAGGAGAGGCTTAGGAACCTCCAGGACATCTTGAAACGTTCCAACATCCGAATTATAGGGGTGCCAGAAGGAGAAGAGGAAGAACAAAAAATTGAAAACTTAGTTGAACAAATAATGAAGGAGAACTTCCCCAGTCTGGCAAAGGAAATAGACTTCCAGGAAGTCCAGGAAGCTCAGAGAGTCCCAAAGAAGCTGGACCCAAGGAGGAACACACCAAGGCACATCATAATTACATTAGCCAAGATTACACAGAAGGAGAGAATCTTAGAAGCAGCAAGAGAAAAGGACACAATTACCTACAAAGGGGTTCCCATAAGGCTGTCAGCTGATTTCTCAAAAGAGACCTTACAGGCAAGAAGGGGCTGGCAAGAAGTATTCCAAGTCATGAAAGGCAAGGGCCTACATCCAAGATTACTGTATCCAGCTAAACTATCATTTAGAATGGAAGGGAAGATAAAGTGCTTCTCAGATAAGGTCAAGTTAAAGGAGTTCATCATCACCAAGCCATTATTATATGAAATGTTAAAGGGACTTATCTAAGAAAAAGAAGATAAAAAATAGGAACAGTAAAAATGACAGCAAACTCACAGTTATTAATGACCACACCTAAAACCAAAACAAAAGAAAACTAAGCAAACAACTAGAACAGAAACAGAACCACAGAAATGGAGATCACATGGAGGGTTATCAATAGGGGATTGGGAGGGGGAGAGAGGGGGGAAAAGTACATAGAATAAATAGCATAAATGATAGGTGGAAAATAGACAGGGGGAGGGTAAGAATAGTGTAGGAAATGTAGAAGCCAAAGAACTTATAAGTATGACCCATGGACATGAACTATAGGGGGGGAATGTGGGAGGGAGGGGGTGGGCAGGATGGAGTTGAGTGACGGGGCGGAAATGGGACAACTGTAATAGCATAATTAATAAATATATATAAAAAAAAAGATCAGGGTGAAAGCTCTCAAACTCTTGAGGCTGTGTGAATTCAAATCTGAATCAAATATGTACAAATAGTATTCTACAGTAGATTAAAAGATAACACATCACAGTCAAGTGTATTTGTTCCAGGAACTAAGGATGGATCAATTTTGGGAAACCCATTGATATCATTTACTGCAATAGTAGATATTTACTGAAGAGGAGTAATTATATGATCATCTCCAGCGATACTTAAATGGCACTCAACAAAATTCAACACTTTTTGATTTTAGAAAACAAAAAAGTAATGAAATAGGAGTTGAAAATATTTTACATGATAAAATATATACACAACTTGGCCCCAAATCCAGAATTTTATGTAAAGAGAAATCACTAGAGAAATTCCCTCTAAAGTAAAAAAAAAGAGAGAGAGAAAAGGACAAGGATGCCATTTTCTACCTAATATTTATTATTGAATTTGAGGTATTAGCCAATATAATCAGATAAAAGAGTTACAAGCAAACAAATAGGAAAGAAAGAGGTAAAACTATTTTAATTTTTAGTTAGTCTGAGAGATAAATGAAAACACAAGATGGTCAATTAAAAAAATCACTACATGTGGATAAAATAATTCAAATGACACATCCAACAGCCTTCATATACATAAATAATATCCTGTCAGATGATATAATGAGAGAGAAGATCCTACTTACCAAAAAAGATGAAATACCTTAAAAAGAAATATGCAAATGCTATGTGAGGAAAACTTTAAGACACTACTGGAAATAAAGAAAACTAGACTTGGACAAGGAGGGAGGTATCTCATTCTTGGATAGGACAAGTGAACCTCATAAATGTCATATAAAATTTAATATGGATTGAATAAAAATATCAAATGGCATTCATCCATGAAGCTAGACGAATTGATTCTAAAGATCACAGGAGAAAAATAAAATCAAGAGCAGCCAGGGAACCACTGCAAATGAAAAGCTGTAAGTTAGCCCTACAGATATTAAAGACACACAGTAAGACATCTCTAAGAATAAAAGACAGAAGTGATGAAAGAATCTGAAGAAAGACCAATGGAAGAAATAGACCTAAGTACAGATATCTGGTATGTGATTAAGGTGACATTTCAAATCACCAAAGAAAAGACAGACTTTAATATAGATGATGGCCCTGACAATTCTATTGTCATTTGGTAAAAGATAAAACTGGATCTCAACCTTATAGCATATGCTAGTAGAAACCTCTAAATGAACAAGAGATCTAACTGTTAAAAAAAAATCCAAATTCTAAAAACACTGGAGAATTCCTTTATGACCTGGAAGAGAGAGGAGTCCTTCTAACGATGATTCACATACCAGAAGCTATAAAGTTGAACAACACATCTTATTGGTGAGGCTGTGGAAGAAAGAAGCACTCTCATACACTTCTGATGGAAATGCAAAATGGCACAATCACAGCAGAGCGGGACTTGGCAAAATCTAATAAAATTAAAGATACCTTTACCCTATGACTTGATAAACCAACTAGTAAGGCTCTAACCCTGAAGACACACTTCAGCAGATATAAACAACATATTCACAAGGTTATTCACTGGCATTATTTGTAATTACAAAAGACTGGAAACAAGCCAAACATGCATCCATATGGGAACTACTGAATAAGCAACAGTGCACCCATGTGAGAGGGTACTTACACAGCTATGGAAAAAAAAGATTTTTCTGCACTACTACAGAAATTATTGTACTACAATAATATTCTGATTTCAACTGCAAGTCAAAATCAGGATATTATATATATAACATATACATTATAAACACATATAATATATATAAATATGTTAATATACAAATATATATATTTACATAATAGTAAATATATAATAGCAAATATATATATTTATTTACAAAGAAGATACACAGGAATGATGAACTATTTATTTATAAATATATATATATTTACAAACAAGGTACACAGGAATGATGAACTAGAAGTAAGAGTGGATCCCCACCGGGGATGAGCGAAATGGAGTGCAGAGGACAGGGATGAAAGGAGCCTTCTCTGAATATACCTTTCAATATAATTTTGGTAAGTTAAATGTTTTACATATCCAAAATACTAAATTAGATCAAAATGGAAAAAGTAAATCCTAACACTGGAAACAGAAACGAATGAACCTAACTGAAACCAGTTAGTTACACGGCCACGAATGGAAAGAGCTCCTTCACAATGACCACTGAACACAGTGCTCCATGCCCTCTCGTGGGGTGCAGGCTAATGATTAAAAGGACTGCAAAGAAATCAAATTTCACTGGCAAGTTTCATGGTTAGTAATATTAATGCTGGATTTTGGAATTGTAGGTTTGACATCTTAAAAAACATTGGTGGATGAAGCAAAGAAGTAAATATGTTACTGCTACTAAGGACCCAGAAATTCAGTGTATGAGAAGAGATAAGAGTACAGAAACAAATAAGAAAAAAACCTATAATGTTAGCCATGAATTAGAAGTCTGTCTGTCTGTCTGTCTCTAACTATCTACCTACCTACCTATCTATCATCTATTTGTTTATATCACATTCTAGCTTCGTCACTTAGAGTCTGGAAACAGTGACACCAGTGGCCACGAGCAGCCTTAGAGCCCAAACCTGGATTTCTAAATACCATTCCCACTAAAGGAAACCTCGGCCACCTGGAGAAATTCCTGACTTCCACGTCTGGGGCAGGGCAAGTACACGGTGACCCGGGGCATCTACTACATACCAGAAAGCAAGGACAAACACAAAGATCAATGGTGACATACAAAAATGGCACAGGCCAGCCTGAAAGAGTTTCACTAAAAGCACAAATGAGACTCAAATTCAAAATTACCTTGGGAAGCTGGAATGCTCAACCAAATCAACATGATGAAAACTAATAGAGATGAGTAAAGAACAGGATTTAGGTTTAAAGAACCAGCTTTACAGGTTCAGGGTGGCAGACAATCTGACATGGGAGCTGATCATGTGAAAAAAGCAT